>NC_092472.1:7364122-8614122 GCF_047495875.1 Pithys albifrons albifrons
CAAATTCAGGAATTATGATTAATGGCAATTTTTACCCAAAACTGTGGGGTTTTTTTGTTTGTTGCTATAATGTAGGATTAGAAAAAAATATCAATGGTGTTCAAACTAAGATTAAGAATGATGGACAAGCACATTACTGAAGCCTGTTGTTGCTGCTTCCCCTGCATATGCCTCTCCTACACCAGCAGCACAGCTCTGTCCTGGTGCCACCACTGCTCCTGTTCCCACACCCTGCTGTCAGCTCTTAGACAGCCAGCGTGGAGAACAGGACTGGGGCTGCATCTTCTCATCTCCCCTGGCCTCAGGGCAGATCAAACCCTGCCTTGTCACCCACAGCACTGTGAGTATTCCTGCATGAAGCTGCTGGGATGCTGCTGCAGGGACATCAGAGCTTGCACATGAAGAACTGAGACAAAGGCAGAACAAAGACAGCCTTTGAGTCCATTTAGAACAAAAGCTTAAATTAAAATCAATCTGGTTTATTGTTCTGTAATTAAAGATTCCTATTTTCTGAAAAAAATACAACAGTTTACTAAACTGATGCTTCAAGATACAACCTATATATTGCCCTCAATGTATAATATTGAAAGGCTTGTTCCTGAATCCTTCTCATAGCTCTCCCTTTGGATGTCTAGGCAGAAAACACCCAGGAGGGACATTTATAAGACAATGTAAGATGATAGTCTTGAAAAACAGAACACACTACATTGCCAGGAGCTGGAAAATATTGAAAATATTGTTAACTTTGGTAATTATTTTACCTCAATCATAAGCCAAGTGAAATGGTACCACTGTTATAAAAGCTTTTGAAAAAATGGATTGCAGTCCAGGCTGATCCCCATACACAGACACACACACACACCTCGAGGTGCAGCCCATGCCTAAGGGAAGTGCCATGAGTGCTTCACTGGAGGCAAGGGGAATTTCTGAGAGGCACCTTTACACACAGATATAGATGTACACATCTCTCTCTCTGTGAGAATTGATTCTGGTATGAATGTTATTCTCAAGAATCTACAATTAAGTCACAGTTATAATTGTAGTAAATCCCATTGAATCACTTTTTAAATGTTAAATTAGTCAATGATTAAGTGCTGCTAAATCCTCCTGCACCTTTTCCTTTTCTATCCATATCCTTTACACCCTACCCTTTGCTTCCCCAGTCTCCATGCAAATCATTCTAAATTGATTCTAATCCAATTTTCCTATGAATGGTTCATCTCTGTACTAAGTAATAGAGTGAATCTTGCCACTGAACTCTTGCTAATTACACCTTCACAAACTTATTTTGAAACTTGCTTTTTTCCACCACCTGTGACAGTCATTCTTTAAGGGGGCCAAGCCTTTCCATGGATGGGAGTGCCACTGTCAGCACTGGAACACTGAAACCAAGCCAGACCTCAAGGGAGAGAACATCAATCTGAGATTAATGGACAAGTTTCCAGATGCAAAGTAGTATCTGAGAACAAAGAAGGATCATGCAAAATATTAATTGTTCACCTCCACCACAGCAATCTGCAACGTGCAGCACAACTGCTTTGCTTTTCCTCTGCCCCTCCCCGTGCTCTGTGTGTTGTGACAGGCTGGCTGTGCACTGACAGAACACCTGGCTGCAAAGGGAATGGCTTCCAAATTCAAAGCTTGTCACAAACATCAGTTGCTGCCTGAGCACATTTGATTTCCTTCTGTCAAAACCTTGGGCTGATGTGTTACCTGGTGCAGTTCAGCACTTACGTGAAAGCTGTCACTGATTTGCTACCTTCCCTGATGCTGCTATAATTATATTACATTTAAGAAGATGCAGCTAGCAAACACAAAACAATCATGGATGAATTAATTTCATCAGATTCAACTAGCAGGAAAATAGCTTTTATTTTTAACCAGCTTCAGATAGGAATTCTGTATTTCTAGGGTAAAACATTGCCATTTTTATTTTTTTTCTGAAGGCATTCACACTGAGAGCATTTTAATTTTCCACACTATAGCTATGTTGACCTTCCAGACCTTGCAAAGTAAAGTATTTATGATCCCAGAGGTTTTTTTTATGGTATTGTTTCAATATTTTTGTAACATTTGTATTTCTTGCTGATGTTTTTGGCATTAAAAATCACTCAAGCTGTGCTGAAATATAATGATATTCACTGAACCATAGTATGGAAGGATAATTCAGTTCAGGGAGGTTATTCCAGCTCATCATGTACACAAAGGCTTGAAAGAAAATGCAGAGGATTCTCAGTTCTTGACATGTGCACTATTCAATCTCTCTTTAAAAAAAATAACGTGACATGGAGAAGACTTCACTTACATATTGAAATATGCAGCTTTGTGTCTGCAGAGCCAGGCAGGCAAAACAGGTATCCAAAATGCACACATAAAAACCCCTTTTATGGTCTTCCCATAAGCACACTGTCTTTTAGACTCAATTGATCATGGAAAACTCAAGTCTGTAAGGGCCTCCTTTTCCTTCTCTTCCAGTACCAAAGCCTGTCACCCATTAAATCATTGCATCTCAAAATATTATAAGCAAGTCACAAAATGTCCCTGTGTTAGTTTTTCTACAGGCTATGCTGTGCTTTACATTTATCCCCATCTTCTCTTTTTTAATTCTTTTTAATCCTTCTCTCTCTGTCTTTTTCTTGTCTTGTCCTCCCTTTGTCTCATCTGTTGCCTTTAGTGGCAGAGGTGAAACTCAGGTGGCACATGACAGTTGTGCACTTATCTCAACCATTTTGATGCTTCTGCAATGCCATGACTTTACAAACTCCATCCACATAGTCCCTGCTGAAGCTGACCCACTTCACAAAGTCCAGGGGGACCAGTGTCAGAAAATCAGACATAGATCTGTGTTTTTTCAGTTGGAAAGCCTCTTCCACCTTAAATATCCACAGCTTGAGCTGCTCAAGTGTATGTTAATTTAATACAAGTTTTCAGTCTTCTAATTATCTCTGAAATAAGACTACATATAAATACAGAATCTCCTGTCTTGGAATCAACTTTTGTAGTTTACAGTGATGTAAAGTACAAGTTTGACCCTTTCTAAGAGTCCATATTGACTGAACACCTGGTCCATATCAACATTGTCTGAATAACACTATGATATGAAATGCATTCTGACAAGTTTGGAATATTTAAGACAACAATAAAATAATTAACAAAGATTACAACAGAGCATAATGAGTTCATATGACATTGCTGTGATGTATAATATGAAAAACAATAGTGAAACTTAGCTGACTATGAATCCTAAATTCTGCCATTCTATTTTCTACAGGATGCTTTCAATAGAATCTTTGGAAGAGCCAAGTTTCAGAGAGGAAACCTTCAGTGTTCCCATGCACAGCATGGCTAAAGCAAGAGTTCATGAACAAGAGTTAAGAAATATTTTAGATTCGTGTCATTCATTACACTTCATAATGCTAATATGCTTTACTTCTGAAATATGAATTGATATACAAGGGCAGACTCAGCGACCCAGTGGGTGCAAGAAGTCAGATAGAGCATTTGCAACAGAGTCATTAAAAATGGACTCAGCCTTAAAATAGATCTATATTTTTATGGTTTGCTGTGAGACAATTAAGTTCTCATCACAATTCAAAAATTTTAATGAAAAATGTAATCATAATGCTGGATTCCTAAACTCTTCAAGGCAAGTTGATATATTTATGAATAAGAATCCCTTCATAGCAAGCAGGAGAAATATTATATGCCTGGGTTTTTTATTTCTTTTCCCTATCCCAGTCAAGCATGATTCTCTCACACACTATGATCACAAAAGTAGTTAATACATTACAGATAATTTCCATTTCACCTCATGAGATTTTTATGGGTAAGTTGTAGTAATTACAGAACCTTATAAAATGTGCAAAAATTAGCATTGCTATTCAGCTACTGGTCTGAAACAAGCTTTGAGTCTAGATTCAGGGAGTTATTAACAGGGTACAAATATTTTTTTTCTTTTGCCTTTTCTTTATTCCTAAGCCTGGAAATGCAATAACCTTTGTTCAAAGTGTGCTATGAGAAGCAAACTTTTTACATACACAAACTACATACAAATACCATGATGTTCACAACTCCCTCCTATATGTGTAACATACTTAGCCTTTCTTTTAATAGCTCCTCTTCCTATAGTCATGATTTTGTGTTTTCATTTAAAAAGTGGGATTCCTATGGCTTCAACAGGAGAGAAGCTGGGAAACAAATCAAGATAAATTATTGTATTAAGTTATGAATATAAAGGTTTAAAGATAATTTCATGTTTTCTGGAGATTGGGTCGCCACTTTTGAACTTCTGAGTTTGATCACAGGGCAGAGGCCCTTGTGATGACAGACTCTTGGCCTACTCTAAAGGGTGTTCTCAGGAGACAACCAGTTGTACCTTTTCCTTCTCAGTGAGCTTTTGCTTACATGCAATTAACACTGTTCCAAAAGTCACCCTGAGAAAGCAACAAATTTGCATCCAAATCACATCTTATTTCCTTGTCAGGTTGTTTAAAATCTGAGTGTTGGTTTTCCTACATGCCTACTGTAGGTCCTCCTGGAATTAGGGTCTGTGTAGAAAGGACCATCCCCTTTGCAGACGGTAATCTCAATAAACCTAATCCTGGTTTTAACTGGCTGCTCATCAGCTGCATCTTTTGTTGCAAATACACAAGACCAGGCAAGTCATACAGACAAAATCCTGTGCTCAAAGAAATCACGGGAGATGAATGGCTTAAGTGCCATTCTGTTCTTCACTGGGGATTTGGTTGGCTTATCATTTACTGCAGAACAGTGAAAAATGGTATTTATTTCATGAAGTAGAAAATTCTTTTTCTTCATAAAGTTGGCTTTCTCACTGTTATGTCCTCATTTGTTATGGTCAGATTGCAAAGAGACCATCAAGTTCAGCACCGCCAGCAGATTCCGGTTATTGTTTTCAGTCTCAAAACTTGTGCCCTGCTTTAGTATCTCTCGAATAATGTCCACTTTTACCATTATAACAGTAAGAAGTCATCACTGGTTGACACTTTGATCCAAGTGAACTTTGGGGACCAACATTTTGCTAAAAAGTCTGTAGCTTCTATTGAAATTCTTCTGGAGGATAACTGATGTTCACTGTGACTTTGTGAATCTACCTTGTATGATCAGAGACATGCATGGACCTGTTAATCATGTCCATCTCTTCTTTATATACCTAGAAAACTTCAGCTCTTATCTGTAACTTTTCTAAATTTCTGCAGTGCCACCATTCCTGAAATGAACAGTCTCTGGTTTGAGTCTACACCTTCCTTTGGAAAATGAAACAGACTTTGCCAGCCTGGCTTTAACTTTGGGAACTTCATATTCCCTGATTCTCTTCCATAGCCAATGGAAGAAGATGATGAGAAACTGGCCTTAAGTTGCACCAGGAGAGGTTTAGATTGGATGTTGGGAAAAATTTATTCCCTGGAAGGGTTGTCAGGCATTGGAACAGACTGTCCAGGGAAGGGGAGGTGTCACCATCCCTGAAAGTGTTTAAAAGACACATAGGGGAACTTCAGAACATGGTGTAGTGGTGAACTCAGCACTGCTGGGTTAACAGTTACACTTGATGATGTTTAAAAGAAGCCAAAAGATTCTGTAATTCTATGATTGATGTTCTCTGAACTCCTCCATGAAGGAAACTCTGCTGCCTGTAACTGGAACAGGGAATTATCTAAGAAAATGTCCACCTCATATATCATTCTCTCAAGATCTTAAATCCCTCAGATGTTTTGGGTACTTTGTCCCTCTGTCCTCTTTCTCTCATTCTGCTTTGCATTTGTACTTACAATCAAAATTCATGCCCATATAGAATGTCACTAATCTCTTGTCCAGGACCTGCTCACACAATTCTGGTCCAGGCATCCTGTTAACTTTGTGGGCTCTGAAAACCACTTATGCAAAGAGCTGTGCTTTCAATAAGGTCTCATAACCTCATTGCACCATTGCTGCCCAGTTTCCATTTATTTTTTGGGAAACAGTTGCGGGGGGGTGGGGAGGGGAGAGTGGGGACGAAATCCCTCTTTCAAGAGGTGAAGTGAATACACAGCCTTACTGAAAGTTCTGTGGGTACAGTTTTCATTCAGAGTCAAAAAAAGGACTATCAATCTCACATTTTATAAGGTTTAATCTGAATACCTGCTCCTTTTATTTCTGTGCTGGGAGATATTTTTATTATCTATTCAGCTCTATGCCGACCATCAGGCTGACTGTTCCCTGCAGCTCTGCTGACTCAAAATAATGACTTGTAGGAGAGCTCTAATGACAGAACAAGGGGCAATTACAGACACAGCACGAGCCTTGGAATAACTGTGTGATGTATTTTGTGCAGTTGATTGACCCCGTGTTCAGGTTCATCTGGGCTCTGCTGCTGTAGATCTGGCCTGCGCCTGAAGGTGTATGGCTTGTTAATCTCAATATAAGAAGACAGAACAGATTAGATCACATCAGATCACTCAGACAAAAGCAGAACTGCTCCAGAGCTGGGGTGATAAGTGATAGCAAGAATATGTGACTGAAAGCAAATATTCCTTTGCCTACAGACAGTAAGAGCTGACGTTTTATGAACAGATTATTCAACCACTTTTAACACTGGTCTCCATGTATGAAAAAGAGAAGATATCGCTTTTCCTCTCAGATATTGGAAAAGACCATCAGGAATTTTGAATGGTCAGACAAAAAAAATATAAAGGAAAAAGGTCCCATGAGAACTGATCAACGGACCAAGGGCAAAAGGAATCAGACTCTGTCCCTGCCTGTTGCTGTCTCTCTGAAATACAATCCTGCTGTAGCTGCTCAAGACAGAAGAGCTTTTCTGATAACTTTCTTAATCCCAAAGCCAATAATTGCTACTGCAGAACAGAGAAGAGGAAACTGTAGGTGGTTTCTCGCATCAATATTAGTGTTTATCATCAAATCAACTACAGTTACCAATGTTAAGATGAAGGGGGAGGGAAATGAGAAAATGTTTCTGAAACACTTTCCTCAGAAACAAGACTTTGATTTTGAATTGGTTCTAAACTAGTGCCTGTTTACAAGCAGTCCCACTTATCTATCTGGCTTTGGAAATTTCTTAATATGGATATTAATATTTAATATAAATCTAGGAAAAGCAAAAGGAACAACTTTGTTACAAGTGTGGGCATGAGGAAGGAGCTACACGTGGGCTGTACAATCACAAAAACCTTTCTAAAACTTTGATCCCAAAAGTATCCCCTCTGATACATAAACTTATGTTAATTTGTGCTGAAAGTTGGGGGGTTTTTTAATCATCTGTCACTGTGAAAAAATTGTTAAAAGCTACCATAACATATCAATCCATTTTATGATCTCTTTATAATTCCAGAATTATGTGAAATGGCCTCATAAATCAGAATGCAGAACACAGCAAAATCAAATCCTAAAAAGCTAGGTTTTTAAAACAAAATAAAATGAAAGTCACTCTTAGGAACACATAATTGTGTGCAAGATACATATTATGTTTCTCTAAATAATAGTTATGTTTGACTGGGTTAGAATTATTTGCACTCTGAGCCAGCTAGAAAAGTACCTAAATTGTTACAAATGTGACAGATAAAACAGAGACCTTGCACCCAGATAAAAGGCAGCAATACAAACCCTAAACTTGCTTGTAGAAACCGTCAGTGAATACCCAAGTAAAAGAAGTGTGGCATATTTGGCTTTCTCCTTTATATCTTGTTTTGGTATAAATATTCCCAGGCATTATACTCTGTTACTTAAAAGGGCATTTACACCTGAGGAAAAGCAGCAGCACTAGCAAGGAAAGTCTTCAATATTTATTTAAACAGCAGGTAACAAAGTCTCCCTTGAATCTGTCCCAAAATTCACACCAGCTGTTCCAGGTGGTTATTTAAAGATTAAAGGAGCAATGTTGCAATACAGAATAACTTATCTGGAAAGGACTGTTAGATACAGTAGCCACTGATTAACTTCATTCTGAAACCTGTGCTATTAAGTATTTTTATTAGTGACTTGACATTCCATGAATCAAAAGAACTAGAAATAATATATTACTGCTGGAGAAGCCAATGAGCATTAACTCAAGTCAAATGCAAATCATTCAATTAGATTCCAAGAGTCACACCTTCCATTTAAGGATACTGCTCAGAGCAACATTTTAGCATAGCTGATTTACTACAAAAAAACTACTTAAAAACAGCTTTGAGATTACACCACAATTAAAAAAAAAAAAGACAGATAAGGGAAATACCAAGTGAAAGGCTTTCTGTGCCTGAAATCAGGCCTCTACAGCAATGCATGGCCAAGAGTCTGCTCTGGAGTCTCACTGCAAAACTTTCATCGACTTAGGGCAACAGGAGCAAGTCATTAAACATCCTAAAAATCCTCTACTCAAGAGGGGCAATTAATGAAACATTTATTAATTACTAAAGAGCAATGCCATCTATTAAGATCTGGTTTTTATTTGATAAATTCTCTTATTTGTGGGGGTTTTTTTAATAGCAGGATTAATTTATTGACTTACATGATTTCAATTACACAGATAAACTTACAACTGTTGCAGTGTAAGACAAGATTTCATCTTATCCATACCAGAGAATGTCACTGAGGCTGTTTCTCTGATCACAAAGGTCAATACCTGATTACATTCTGAGTTGGAAACAATAATTTAATGACACCTCCTAAAGACATCAAATCTTTTCTGCCTCTGATGAGCTGATTCCTTCCTTCATCTTATGCACTGGGATGTGTGACCCAAAATGAGGTTTCTTCCTGGTTAATGGAGGTCTGATCATGAGTGACCCTGAGAACAAGATCATGGATGGTGGGTTTGTTCTCCATATGGGCCATTCACTTAAAAGCTGGGCTTGATGATCCTTGTGTGCCCCTTCAACTCAGAATATTCTGTGAGATGTCTGACATTTAGCAAGAAATCACACCAACACTGACTGACAACTGAAGTGAGGCAATATCATCTGTTTCTAATTCACTAAAAAAAAGTCTTGGGTCAATCTCATCTTTTTATTTACAAGACTAATAGATTTTTCTTAGGTAACTTATTTGACAAGTTAGAGACAATAAAAAAATAAAAAAGAGCATAAAAGCATCTATTGCTTGTTGGGTAACAGTAAACTCTTTAACAGCCTGGTTGCAACACAGGTTATCTAGAATTCCTTCAAATGACCAAATCTCTTCTTTCAAAAAAAAAAAAAGGGAAAAAGAAAAGAAAGGTAAGATGCAGTTGTGTCCATTCTCTACTGAAATATCCATGTATTTTTCAAAGGGTAAGGAACAAAGAACTTTTCATGGTTATTTTTACACCTATTGACTCAATGTTTATCAACACATCACTGTACATGGTGGAAGGGAATAAAGGAATAAATGCTGCCAAAGTGCTCACAAATGCAAACCGCATTTTGTGACACTCAATACGTTCAAAGAAGTCAAGACAAAATAAAGGAATTTAAAACCAAACTGGGGAAAGGTGGCACATCACATATGGGCTTGTGCTGAGGGCATCAGCAGAGCTGAGGCTTGGGATAACTTTTTCCCCAAGAGTTGAACAATTTCTTCAATTTTTCAAATGATGCTCAACACTCCAAAGCAGGGGACTGAAGCACTTTGCTCAGAATAGAGGCTCCAGTTGCTCTTTAGTTGCTGACTGGAGCAATGCAAGGCAGCAATGACTAATCTGAGGCTGAAAATGGAAACGGGGAAAAGGCAGATGTTTCATCTTGTAACACTTGCACATGAATTACAAATATGTAAAGAGAGCAGATTCCAAAACATCCCACGTTCTCTGCTCAGTGTCAGACACAGCAACACAGACAGGGGTTTCTCTTGTTCTCAGGCACTCATATCATTTCTGAAAAGAAATCTGTCAGGGGATGAACAGCCAGAAAACCCCAGAACCAGCTCCCAGCTGCCTCTGCTGCACCTCCCCACCCTGCAGAGGGATCTCGAGGCAGCTGTGGCACCCTGGCCCCGCTGCCACTGGAGTCCCAAGGATGCCCCTTTCCCTTTGGCCCAAAGCAAAGGCAAAGAACAGCTACATCTGCTCATCCCACTTTTTGCCCCCACAAGCTTTTGCTCTAACAGCTTCAACACAATGACAATAAAATTACTTTCAAGACTGTTTGGAGAAGATTAATTTGCTCACTGATCATTTTGTGCAACTAATTAGTCACAATTGCTACTAGGAGGAGAGAAGGAAAAAAGATATAGAAAGCTGATTAAAGAAACAAACCATAACAAATTCTATAAAGTCCCTGCAAGTGTCAAAAGCTTGTCAATCTTATAATTGCCTATGTAAATATCCAAGTTTTATTCCCAGTGGCTTAACAGCTTCCATTTAAATAGGAAATAGCTGAATATATAATAATTGTTTGTTCATCTTACACTCACTATAGTTCATTAAAATAAAACCCATACTCGGCTGGATACCCAGTACTTAACAGTGGGTTTATAGCACATGTAGATGTTGATAAATTAAGTTGCCAAGAACTGACTGAGGATATATTCCAAAGTCAATTAGAATTTTAGCTTCTTCCTTTAATTTTGACAGTGATAACTAAGAGTAAATATACCACAAACAGAAGATGGAGAAAGCATTGTATTTTCAAGTGTTGCTTAAATATATAAGAATAATCCAAATGGTATTTTCAGACAACATTTAGGCAGCTCCCTCCTGTAGAAATCAGGAATATAACACAGTTTTGTACAATCAGTAGGACCAGTAAATTCTTCTCAGTTCCTTCAGCAAATTACTTATTTCATCAAATGTTAGTGGAAAAAAAACCCCAACAAACAAGCCAACAAAAACCCATTACAAACATAAAACACCAGCTAAGCTGAGTAAGTGGAAGTGACAACATTACCAATGTTAGTGTGGCCAAGACATATTTGAATTCAGATTTAAATAACTGCAGCTTGAAACTGAACGAGGAGAGTGACCTGGCTGCTCTCCATTCAACCTAGTTAAGCTTCTTAGTAGGAGCAGGTAATTAAGGAGGGATCTCTGCCCAAGCAAGCAGAACAGGCACAAGCTCATAGAGCACTTGTCCCCTTAGCTGAGTTTCTGTGAAATAAACAGGCAGAGAAAAGCAGCAATGAAGTAGACAAGCCAAATGGAACCAGGACCACAAAGTTGTCCCTGATTAAAAAAAAAAAAATAAAAATTAAAAAACCGAAACAAAAAGGAAAGGGCTAAAATGGTTCTGAAACAAGACAGAACTTTCAGCATTGCCATTGAATCATATGTCAGGCTACATTGTTCTGTATTTCTTGCAAAAAAGACAGATTTCATAGGCAGAGCATTCAGTAACTATTTTGTCCTTCTAAACTAAAGGCTCTACAGGAACTCCACCCTCCAGACACTTGCTCTGAGCAAAGAGCAATGATTATTTAAACACAAGAATTTGTAGACTATATAAACTAGACTGCTTAATTAAGTAGAGGCAAATTATAAATTCACATGGTCTATGACTGTGGAAAGGCTTATAAATTTAATACCTTCCTCAGTTTTCTGCAAGGTAATTCCATTCCTCTGTCCTCTCCCACCTCCAGTACTTCAAACCCTTTCCCTTCAGCTGGAATGTTCCCATGCCCCAGGAAAGTGTGGCTGGCTCTCCATGTCCCAGTCCCACCCAGAACTGCTCCTTCTCCTCAGAGCCCTGCACAGCCCCCAGAGAGCGATGGCACAAACACCACAGGCACTTGTGCTCTGCAGCATCAGGCAAGGGCAAAAGCTCATACAAAGCAAAGGCTGCCACATCAGCACCTCAAAGAAGTGCCCGAACTTAAGGGTTCTGGTAGCGGGGAGGAGATTCCTGAGCATCCAGACTTTAGTAGAAGCTGTTCTGCCCTGCACACATCCAGCACAGAGACCAGAACTTCAGTGTGTGAAATATCTCCTTGCACGTGACCTTCCTTTGCTAAAAATACATTTGCCTCTTTGTTGTACCCATTGCAGGATACCCACATGCTGTCAATTGGTTTGATTCATAGGCACAGAACTAAGTAATTCAACAAGGAATTCTTTTGTGGAGCAAACAAAACAGCAGTTCAGCCTAGACGTGTTGCTATCAATACAAGAAAAATCACATAAAATAAACCCACAAAACAAAACAAAAAACCCCACACAAGCAGGTAGGCTACAGTTTTGTAAAAACACAACTCCAGTGCGTATCTGAACCTTCTGATTAATGTATACAGTAACACTACAGCAGTATTGGTGGAACACAGTGTTCAGATTTCAGATTAGACGCCAGCAGAATAAATTTGAGCACAAAGACTGACAGTCACAACATTTTAAAAGTTTTTCTCGTGCTCATTACTCTGCCAGTGATCTGACACCAGTGACACACTGTCATGGCCTACTAAGCAGAAGATGGGGAGGGCGGGGGGTGTGCAGGAGGTCTTGTCTTTTCCTCCCAGAAAGGAAGTGGCAGAAAGAGGCAGGTTTTCATAAAACACAGGCTTCTGTAAAACAGTACATTTGTTCAAAAGTGGAGTGATGCACAGGTTCAGATCCCCTCAGGGAAATCATCATTACAGAGGTGGGATATACACTGACATCTAAAAATAACACAGTTTTGGTGTCAGATGCAGCCCCTCTTTCTAAAATCTGCCCCTGGTCTGACTTCAAGAGAAAACATTCAAATCCTCAAAGACCTCTCTCCTGAGTTAAAGAAAATCTCCATTATCATTTGGCAGGAAGAGGTTTGACATCCTCTCTGCATGTTCCTGCTGCTAGAGGGCATGAACATCAGACCTGAGAGTAAAACACACATATCTAGAAAAGCAGTAAGAAAAAGCTCACCAAGGGGCAAGTTGTAATTTTACCAAATCTCCCATGACCTATTTTGATATATCAACGAAAATTTTTATTTAAAATTTAGAGGGGGAAATGCCAATCCTATCTCAATTAAAACATTGGTCTAGTTTCCCTGCAAGGAAGCCAACCCCACTTTTTGTTTCAAAGGATGACTGGATGAGCACTAAAAGGCAGAAGGCATTATCAGGGCAATGACCTCTGTGATGCTTTATAGAGTCACAACAAAGCAGCTTTATTGATATGATTTTAAAGAGCTCTCAGAGGCACAAAATGCAGTTGCTATAGGAATAAATAGCAGACATCCCTTTGAGAACAACAGATGGCATCCAAGGTGACTTATCTCCCAAACAGGTAAGTGCTCACTTTCACTTATTTGTAAATAGCCATCATTTATCCTGCTCTGTTCAGCAGGTCCCAGTGGTGTCACCTGCATCAATGACTGAAAGGAACGGATGGCAAAAATTAAATGCAAAAGTACAAGTTTAACTTTTTTGCCCCTCAGCACCTCTGAGACTTGAAATGCTACATAAAGAAACATGGGAAAACAAAAAGTAATGGTACTCATGATAAAAATTATGCATTCCAGTAGATTCTGAATACAGCACAGGGGAATCCTAATGTCCTTTCTTTCCTGTTGAGATTCCAATACAAAAAGAAGGTACCTCACTAGAACATCTGTGTAAAAACAAGTTTTGTAACTAGCCTGGATATCAAGAATGAGCATTAACGGCTTAAGTGGAGATTCACAGCTGCAAGTCGCTTATTAAAATGCTTTATCATTCACTAAGTCCCAGTGGCAGAATCTGAAGAGCTGGAAGACCTTCCAGGCTGTTCTTTGAAAGGGTTTCACAATCAGCATTAGAGGCAACTCAATTAAAAAGAAATCACGTCTCGGCTACCACAAAAAAAAATAAACCCAAAACACCAAGGCAGACCTCCCTGGCAGACTGTCCCAGACTGATGCTCAGCCCAGCAGGGAGGAGCAAGAATGGCTCTGTGTCAAAGCAGAAAGGTGTCTCCATTAGCAATGCCCTTGGGATCAGCAGTGCCCTTTGGGAGCAGCCCCCTCAGGTGCCCCACTGAGCTCACTTAGGCTGGTGTGACACTTGTTCTGTGGCATTGTCAGGGGGATTCCCTTTCAGAAGGTGCTGAAGAGAAGCTGCTCACTGACAGCAAACCAAGCACACTCAGCTATGAGAGGCAATGCAGTTCATAAACCAGGATAAAGGCAGTTTAACGTGAGCTCCTCCCCTGTGTCCTTACTGTGCTGCCTCCCCACACTGCACTGTGGCTAACAGACCTATTGCCAAAGGCAGGGCCTCAGCACTGGAGGATCCCACATTATGCTACTAAACCGCAACATCATTTTCACACAACTCCACGTTCCTTCTGCCACAGAGACAACATTTCTCCTTTTCCTCAGCCTGGGTGAGATTCTGTTCCAGCCTGGAAAGCCGTATTTTGCTTCTAGACTATTTCTAGACAAGTCTTTCCAAGCTCTCAAATAAGATGTATGACCCCTCAGATATTCAATATCTCACAGAATTTGTAATCTTTGAAGCTGATGAATAACGACACTTTTGACAAATAGTGTTATTTCATGTTCACCTTTCTCATACCTAAAGAATAAACAGCAACCAGACCACAATGCCTAGTTTTTCTGTTGTCACATCTTCAGTCCTGACAATTCAGGGCAAAATATGACCTCCCATAAGATCTTGCTTCCTAAAAGTCTTGAAAGAGAAACAAGGAAAGAAAGAAAGAAAGAGAAAGGGTTGTGATTCTTGCTCAATTTTTCAAACCAAAATAATTCATTTGTCTGCAATTACAAGCAACTTCAAATTGCTACTCCCATTTGTACAGCTCATAAAGACTTTGGTTTGATTTGATGCAGTGGGATTCACATGCCCTTCAGTTACCTCAAACCTCTCAAGCAAGACCATTTCTTCTTATTTTTCATTCAGGTTGCATATTTGGAAGGAATGAGAAAGGAAACAGTTTTAAAACAAGTGTCATCCAGCCATCAGCAGTGACTCCACACTGCTAAGCCACATCCCAAATTTAGGCCCCTCTTCTCTCTGCTTTTGTACCATTTCTGAACAGGGAAGCACCAGGAAAGTGGCTATGAACAAAAGAATGCCAGGAGAGATTTGCTTTTCCTTAACAAATTGTTAAAGAGAGCTGAAAAATGCTCTCAGTTTACCAATATGAAGATGTATTTTGGTGATAAGTTTCCATACTGCATAACATCTCCACCCCTCCCAAAATGGTACCCATGAAATATTAGCATTCAAATTCATCTGTCAAAATGATTGTTGATGTAGTATGGAAGGGCTACATTATCATCTGCTCTGCAGTTTGCCTCAGAGCAATCTTGATTCAGATATTTACATAACCAAAGATTATGACATATTTTCCAGCCCTTTTGATGTGTCTGTCAGCAAGATGTCAGTGGAATCAGATTAATTCCAGCGAGATTCTTTCCTGATAGCCAAGAATAGCTGTGAGGCATGAAGCACTCATTTTGCCAAGGAGAAAGTTTGTTTTCGAAAAAAGACCCCTGACAAATCATTTGAAGCAGAAAACACATACACAAGAGTGAAAAATGTGTGCTTTGTTATCCTTGAGGCCCAGGATGTTGGGAATTTGAAGGCAAGCGTGGCCATTGGTAGAAATATCTTTAAGGACAGTTTAAAAGTACTAAAAAATCTTCATATCTTATATCAAATATCTTATTTTTTATTGCTAGTCCTTATAATAGATGTGAACTGGAGAAAACTGCATGTGCTAAAGGACATAAAAGTAGCCACCATTTAGACAAATCTTGCAAAACACAACTCTTTCCACATAGTCTTGAGACTTATCAAGGTTCACACTTAAATGTCCATGAAGGTCCCCAGGCCACAAAACTTACACCCACTTTGGTTAATACTCTGCTCCCACCACTGTAAGAGAAATGGAACCAACCTTGTGGACATTAATGAAAAATTGCTTTTAACTTTTCACAGCTGACTCGGGTGATGAAATGGGCAAAGACACTTGTTCTGTGGCAGCATTAAGGCTGCTCTGTGCTATTTATGCTATCACATTCATGCCATGGTTAAGGAAGTGAAATTAGGTAGCAACAGAGAATAAAATTCTAATAAGGGTCACCATCTAAGGACAGAAGGAATTGATGTAGAATAATTCTCTACTAAGACCTTACAGCATGAAATATAAAGACTATTTACAGGGAATATGTTTGTGTATAAACTGATGCTGAAGGAGAGGAAAGATTATTGAGTAAATAATAGAAAAGGGTCCAAAATGACAGATTAAATGACAGACTAGAAAGAGAAGAGATGCAATAAAAGAAAGATTGGGAGCTTACACATTAGGAGGAAGAAATAAGAACCATCAAAGGCAATGCAGCAGATGAACTAACCAAGGACTAGGTGCAAATCCCAAACTAGGGCTGTAGAAGAGACCAAATGAAGTCTCAGATAACTCATGAGAATTTCTCCAAGCCTTTCATTCACCTCCTCCTGCAGATGAAGGAGTAAATGGAGTGCTCCTTACAATCAAAGGAAATCACAGGGTAGTGGTGAAAGTGAATTTAACTTAGAAACATTCTCATAGTTGAGCTTTACAATCTCAGATATTTTAGATTTTCCAGATTCTTCTGCAAAACCTCAAATTCCTCCTGAAAACCTATTTCCTGTTTGTCTAAGATCTCTCATTGTCAGAAACAGGTTACTAAGCAATGACATATAGTGATACAGGACATCTGCTGACCTTGTTTGCCTCCCCATTTATAAATGTATCATTCTAGAGATAAAGCTCTTAGTCTACAAGAGCCCAAGTTAAATATCATCTCAGCTGTTCTTGCCCTCAGAATACAGTAACTATTGTCATTTCCAATCACCTGTTGGCTCAACTGTCAGCTTTAAATCCTCCTCCATAATTTTAAAGCTTTTTTCTCCAGCATACCAACACCTGACATTATATGATGTGTGCAGATGAAAGACAAAGGTATCTGACTGATATTAAATGCTGTCACTCAGCTGGGGTTGGGTGGATGCCAACTGGTCAAATTCTCCAAAATCTTTGAACAGATGCTGCGGATATTCCAGTTATTACTTCAATTTCACACTCTTCCTATCTATGCTGACAGCTGGTTTTGACAGTCTGCTCTCTTCTCCTCAGCTCTCATGTCAACCTCAGACACATAATAGCTGGATTAGAGCTTAAACAATAGTGATTAGATCAGGTAGAGGAGGAAGCATGGGGGCAGGAAAAAATAAGATGCTTCAGTAAACCTTCAAACTGCAGCCACTTCAGCTGAAAGCAACTTTAGGGGAACTGATCCAGCAAAACAAAAGTTATTCAGAGGAGAAGAGTAGGAATTGGATCAAGGCCTGGGGGTATCTTGTTGGGTTTAGGAGGGTTTTTTTAATCACACTAAGCTTCATGAAAGATTTTAACTGAACAATTCTGTCTTCACAGTCTCAGAATTCAGATGGGCCAACAGTTTACAGAACATCACCTTGTCCTTGGCAGCTCTCTGTGAAAAGGTGCTACATCCTGCAAGGCATTTCCTACAATTTAGCCCTCATTAAAATAATGAAGCCCCTTGGCTTTGTAAATCATTTTAAAATAGGTAATATCAATTAAATAATCAGAAGAAAGAGTTGTGGGTCAGACCCCATCATATTTAAGTATGCCAAGGAATAATGTGTGCTGCCAAGAGCAGAATCCACCCTACAGAAACACTGCTCTCCTCCACAGTAGGGATAGTGGAAATATCTGAAATGCATTTTTGCCATCTGTTAAATAATTCACACAAACAAGAACTGCAGATGTATTTTTGTCCAGAAATTCTGGCTGTATATTTAAAAAGGTAACCTCTACAATCCTCACATCCATAATTAGGTTTGTGGGTAGACTGAAGAAAAGAATTCCATTTGCAGAAAAGCTCAACAGATGGTATTGTGTATTAAAGTAGAAGCATGTGAAAACTATTTGAACAAATGGCAGATGTGTCTGTCAACTTTCTCCTGTGCCATTAAATTAAAGATTAGCATTTAGGCTACTATTCAGAGCACTAGAATTTCACAGAACTCCTCTCAAGCTTATGCTGGCTGAAAATCTTTGCAGGCCCAGAGATAACCAGCCAAGGCACAGGGGTGGGGGGGAAGAGTGTGTAGGATTTGCATGATATTTAAGTTTTTCACCTTATCCAGTCCCACTTTCAGGCTCTTTCCAGAGACCATTCTTCAAGTATTCAGGAGAGATTACACTTAGCTGTACTTCAGACAACATTGAATGGCTGTCCCCATTAAAGGCAATATTTTGGGGGTTTTTCCTGTAGCCTGAACATACTGTACATTTCAACAAGGGTTAAAGCTGCTCAACAAACACTACCTTCCACCTGCTCTCTTCTGCAATGGCTTTGCTTTAATGCAACTCATGAAAAGTATGCAGAGGACAAACAGGGCAGTACAGAAAAAGCAATCTATTAGAGGTTCACAAGAGCTCAATACTTTTAGACTCTACATTCTACCACAGGAAAAGTAGGTTTTCCCAGGTGCCACCTATTGGCAGTGCACCCTTTGTCTGTAAAACATACACTCTTTTTGCATGGGAGCAACAGTGAACTGTATCAGTCTGTTTAATCCAGAACCACTAAAAAAGTTAATATCTCTGAATTCATACACTTCATGGGCATTGACTTTCTCCTGAGTGCCTATTCCTGCCTGTAGTGAAGTGAGGCAGGAAGCTTCCCATTCATATAGCAAAGTTAGAGGTGCCTGTTCACTCAGTAAGAATAAAAAATTTTGTTCAGTTCCAAGAAAAAATGCTGCTTCAGAAATACACATAAGAAAAAGAACAAGCTGCTTTACTTTGAAGAGCTTAGATCATTTTATTTTTAGGAATACCTTTAAAAGAGTCAAATCCTCTCTAAGCAGAAATTGCCCAAAGCAATAAAGCACATCAATATTTTCATGATAAAAAATCCATAGTTAGCTGTTATGGAAGTTAATTCTAACTTAGGCTTATCTTAGGCTTTCATTCACCCAGAACACACGAGCTATGTCCCCCAGGGAAGAACAGAGAGCCTGCTAGCTAGTTCTGATTAGCAAGGAATCAAAGCCTGTCTCACACTCTAACCCTTCAGGAGCCTCCTGGTCCCAGTTCTGTCTGACCTGCAATCCAGGCTCCAATTCCACACAGCACCAGAGTCTTCCTTATTGTGGTAACTCTTTAAGAGTCACTTTCATTCTAATGAACTCTCTGACTAAGAGAAGCCTTGCCTAGATCCAAAATGAGAAAGGACCCTTCAAGCCAGCACGTGTTACAAATGCTCTCTCGTTGTGCACGCTGGTTTTAGCAATGGGGGAAATCTATTGATCCAAATTCAGTGCCAAAGGGAAGAGCCTGTCTGAGGCTGGGGAAGCAGAACACTCAAGTGTCTCACCAGCTGCTTAAACCCAAGTAGCCCCATCATACACATCAGGATGTGCAGGAGGATCCTGAGCAGTCCTGTCCTCTCTATGAACTCTTCATTCCCCAGCTCCACACCTGCCAAGGCAAAGGGACACCACCAAAGAGCAGAGGCACATGCAGAGGCTGCTTCCCTGGGCTGCTGCCCCAGCTCGGAGCCCCTCGGGCCAGCCAGGAGAGGCTGCTCCGCTGCCAGGGGCAGGAGGCACAGCTCCAGGCAGCACAAAGGGAAATGAAAGCCCATGGAATGTAATGCAGCACCCAGAGGAAAAGAGCAACACAACTCCACTCCCTCCCCCCCAGCCCTGGTGTCTTTGGAGGGTATATACAGCTACACTGACTGCTCTCTGTGAAACCCTCTAAAAAAGTCAATCCCTTGACCAAAGAAAGCTTAGATCAATGCATTCCCCAACTTCACACGCAGAGTTTATGCAGAGGGCCCTTCCCACTGATACTGTGCTCTGCATCTTCTGAACTATTGGCAGACAGCTGCTGCAAATTTCTCTCCTAGTTTGCTACATCTTCCCACTTTCAGGTACTCCCTGGAGATTAAAAGCTAATCTTGAATTAACAATTTCTGTCAAGCACTTTTTTTCTCTTCAGTTTTGCATACAACATTTCTTTTCTGCTACCAACTCCAGCTACTTCAGGAAAAAGTGTTTAAGCCTTTAGCTAAGTGGGCTGTTTTTCTAAAGAGTTAATTCTGTACAGATTCCAGCTTTCTCAGCAGGTTGCAAAGAAAATAGATGCACAAATGTGCCTGTAAATATAGATTAAAACACTGACATCACATCCTTATCTTAAAATGGAGGACACCGAGTTTGCAAATTTGCCTGTATTTCATAGGCTCTATCACTGACTGAGAGACTTTGGGTTGCTTTTATACCTTCTTTTAAATTAGTCGCAAAGCAAATAACAGGTAAATGCACCAACCCAAAGGTCACACACAGCTAAATTAGTTTTCATTGACTTAAAAGGGTTTGGATTGTTTACACTAAAGCAATTCTGCAAGTGAACACACAGGACCAATTCTCAGCTCTGAATAAAGGCTCACAACTAACCAGGCACACAGTAAATTCAGAAATACACTACAGTACTTTCAGTTCTTGAGGTTTGGAGTTGGGTTTTATTTGTTGATTTTAAACAGAGCAGATAAAACACTAGAAAATCCAGTGAGAACATCTTCAACTTCCCAAGTTCTCACAGCCCCAGGTGGTTTGTTCTGCCTTGCTGTGTCCTGGGCGGGCTGGCATAGCAAATGGTACAACACTGACTACTGTTAGTGAGGACTTGCAATGAAAAGATAATTATTCAAGTACAGAAAATAAGTAATTTCAAACACTACATTCTCAAAACAGTTTTTTTTTGTTACTGACCTTAAAATACATTAATTTCATACTGGGTGATATCGGGGCTTAAAGATCAAATTGTAAAAGAATGAAATAATGCTTTCTAAGTAAGAGGATGAGAAGTATTTTCAGGAATGCTTGTGGCATGGCTAGAATGAACCTTGCTGTTTATCTCTGTTTACATTTTTAATTTTATTTTTTTTTAAGCAATGGCTTAACTTGATAATATCTATGGCTAGAAAAAAACCACGGGACCATTTTGTTCAAATAACAAGAATGTCACTTCAGCACACAGAGAGAATACAGCAGAGAGAGAGAGCTCTTTCTATCCAAAGAACTAAAATGGCAGGAGAATTAAATAACTTTTCACTAAATCAAATAAATCAATACTGTACTGATGGTCATCACTTCCAGGTTGATGGAGAACCTGGAGAACCCTAAATAGAGTTGATAGGAATACCAGGAGAAAAGGAGTCTGACAAAGAGGGAAGAGCCAACAGAGTTCTCTGAGGTAAATCTGCACTGGCACTGCATGGGTGGGCTGGAGGATTTTTTTGGAAAAGGACTGCAGCCCTAATTGGCATCAATCTCCTTCCTTTCATTTGTGTTAAACTCACTCCAACAAAACAATCAAACAAATGACAGAAATCTTACCTCCTACTGATCAAAATTCCATGCAAGCTGTTCAGGTAAAACTTATTTTTTGAGAAATATTTATTTTCCCCATTTGTAAAATCCACTACATTTAGAAAACCAGAGTTAACCAATCATACCTCTAAATGTTTTACAGGAACAAAGTCCTAGCAACTATTTGCAACTTGACTTATCTGCTCAAATGGACCTTAAATCACTATCACCTTTACACCTGTGCAACAAGGCACGGTGATGTACTGCACACTGACAATGCCTGGGTTTGATGCTGGGTTTTGTACTAAAACCCACATTACACTGGTTATTGATCCAGTGAAAAGCATGATTGATTTCCTACTTGGCTTTGCCATTAAAAAGAGAAAGTCTCAGCAAATGGCTCTCTTTGTAAGGTGTCCTAGTGCATGAAAATCAGTGTCTACCCTTTAATTGCTGACAGAAGGCTGAATTCTAACTGCAGGCTATCAGACAAGTAGAAAAAAAAATGCACCAGAGAGTTGCAATGTATTGGATGCAAACTCAATATACCCTCTGAAAAAGTTAAAACTTCTGTCTAACAGGAAAAATTTTGGACAATTAAATTCTCATCTTCCTATTCTTAAATCTACTGTGTTTAATCAGCCCTTGACACAGAGTTTTAAGACTTTCTGCAGTGTGACAGTATCAGTCAGGCTGTTCAGCTCTTTTCATCTCGTGACACCATGTACCTTTTCAGATTGTCTGCATGGACACAGACTGAAAACAGAAGTTTGGCATTGAGAAAAATTGCAGTAAAACAGATTTTACCGATGATGTGAACAGAACTCAGCTCATATCCAAGAACTGCCTGACTACTTGAGGTTAAATAAACAGAAAACAATGAAATATTTCAAAAAAAGTAGAAATATGCAACTGCATTTTTGCACTGTCATTACATTATTTTCTACTAAGATCCAAACATCAATAAATAAAATAAGAACAGGCAAAAATGTTTTTTGTAACCTGATTTTCCCAATATCTGCTTGGAATGTGAGTAGAACCCTCTCCAAGTCACAGAAAAACAACTCAAGGAGCTTGTTCTAAGCACACCACCCAGTGAACTCTGACACTGCATTCTCAAGTGTCCGTTTTCATGGAGTTTGAGGGCAGTTTCAAGTCAGTGCAAGTCATGTACTTTTACAGTAATTACACCCCAACATTTTCACAGCAAGTAACATGAGCCAGGTTTGGAATCACCCTTGAACACAACAGTTTCAGCTACTGAAGGAGTCAGTTTCTCCAGTGGTTAAATCAGCAATTAACTTTTGTGTTTCATAAATACTTTTATAGTTATTTATCCATACCTAGCAAGATGATGAATGTTGGTGAATGGGCTTGTGGGGAAAAAAATGGTACTGCAGGACAGCAGAAATTTCCCACCTCATCAGTTTAGGAGGTTCATGACAAACAGAGGGAAAGAGAAAGGGAAAGTAAGAGAGTCAGAGGGCTTTTCCTTCCAGAAGGAATCAGGAAGAAAGGAATGAATATAAAGAATATATTGACACAACAGTGGATCCATTGCAATTCAAAGAGTCACATAAGAATTTGTTGTTCCTTGTCATCAGAAAGGTATCTTAAAACCACCACAGAATAGCAAATAGTCCAAAAGACAGACCAGGTTTTACACAGCTAAAGGTAAGGACCATACGGTGAAGCCTAGAGCTGATGTACTTCCCAGAATAGGATTATTTTATTCTAGTTTTTCTTGGAGCACACTGTAACATTCAGCCTTTCAGACAGAAAAATTATGGTGTTGTATGGACATCTTTCAAGTAGCATTTGCTAATTTTAATAAAGCCTTCTCAGGACTTGCAGACCTGCTTACTGTCTCTCTTCATAAAAGGTGTTATCCTGCCAGGTGGTTTATCCAGACTCCCTCATGTTTTAATTATCTCTTCACTTAATGAGTACAGTAGCTGATCTAGATTTATTGCAGTAGCTAGAAGCTTGTGTGAATAAAATATCAGTTCTGTTTGTGATGTGGCAGTTATCTTTGTTTGCAGACTCTTCTAATTACTTCCAGGTCATTAAGCCCATCTCCAGTAGATATTTTACTGTCATTAGAAAAAGTGTTAAAATGACACTAAAACAGTCAATGGGGGGGGGGGCAGCAGAAGAAAAAGGAAGTCAAAAAAGGTCAAAATAATTCAAACCTGGATTACAGACACAGAAATCAAGCAGATAACTTGGCATATATCCTCTGAAACACCATAGCAATCAATAGGTTACACTGGGCATGTGTCAGGGCAGGATTTCAGCTTATCCAGCATTCACATTAAGTAGTTGGTTTTATACTGTGGTTAAATTATAAGAATAGGTTACATTTCTCATTAGTTTAAACACTGAATTCCCAATAAGCAACAGGTGGAGGAAAAGACATATCCCCACAAAAATATATATACATACACACACATACATGTGTGTGCACATGTCACAACTGACAGTAACAGCATCAGCAGAGCTGTCTGCACTTGGCCAAGGGCAGCACTGCTCCAGGTATCATTTTCTTTCATTTCACTACTGAACAATCTTTTTAGAAGCAGCAATCCAAACACACTCATTTGCTACATCTTCTCCTATCTCTTCTAGAGGCTCTGCCTGCTGAGGCAAAAACCCCTGGCTCTAACTGCTTGATCCACTTGTTCACTGAAAGGTTTCCTCCACTACCAGCAGTTCCTTGTACCAGTTCGTCCACTGTCTGTCCTTCATTCGGCTGTTTGATTCTGATGTATTTTAAAAAGGCATAGCCATGGATATTTCATCAAAAATTAGATTCTGCCACTTCAGCTATCTGGTCAATGGCTGTGATTGTAATTCCAAAGGAAGATGTCCAAACAAAATGTCACAGAATATTGGGGAAAAAATGCAGTTTAACCTAAATGTTCAACTGACCACTTATGCTCTCAACCCTAGTTGTTCAACTGGATTGAAGTGTCTTTTAGCACTGTTCTAAATCAAAGGGTAACCTGGCTTCAGTCATTATGTTTGAATTTGCAAACTAATTGCATCTCTTCCATTATCTTCCAAAAGACTGCCAAGACACTGAGAAATACTTCAGTCTTTAAAATAAACAGATGTAACTCAGTAGTCCTAAAAAATGAACAGTCTCTGGGCTTTGTTGCTCCTGTCCTTTCACTCTCCAGCTCCCTGAGGCCTCTGGCAGCTGCAGCTCCAGAGCTCTGACAGTCCCTGTGTAGTTAAGAATCCACTGGCAGCCACTTTGATCCTTTCTCAAGCCTTGCCCTACAGCTTCAGAAGTAATTCCAACTCCTCAGAGCCTGAGCAGATTGTATTCCTGGAGACACTTCCTTAGAATTATTTCTTCTCTCTGCAGTAACCAAACAGGAACTGCTTGATAACCTTTTCAATTTCCCCTTTGCTACTCTGGGTCACTCAAAAAAAAGAAATGGTTTTCTCACTGACTTATTTCACAGTGTCACAGACAAAACAATTCATAATCTCCTAAAACTACACTGATCTTTCCTTTGTCCCAGGTACTGAAAGATGTGTTTTCTATGTTAAAGACATGGGAAGGCAGCTGAAAGTGGATCCTTCAGCTCCGAATGCTTAAATCAACTTAGCTCTATTTTTGTATTCTTTGTATTACTTTCACTTGCAGACTGCAATGATTATAAATCAAACAGCATCACATCCAGTTGCACTCCAAAGTCATAATTTGCAGGATAAATAACCATATATATTTAGGGGCATCTTAGTGATGCAATAAAAATGTAAAATTTCCATGTCCTAGTGAAAGATGACCTAGCAAAGAGTGAAGCAAGTCTCTCTCACCATGGACTATTAAGAAACCACTGGAATGTGAAGTAACTCTTCTTGGAAAAGGAATTTAATAATATAATCTTTATAATGGCAGGGAGTTGTCAAATCACTCAGAGATTGTATGCATTCTATTCCTTCTTCCAAACTAAATATGCATTAGAAAAATGGTCACAAGATAGAGTTATAAAGAAAAAAAATTCTGTTTCAAGTAAAATTTATGTCTGTAGCCTGATAGATACACCAGGTTGGGCAATTCATCTCCTTGGCAAAAAACGTTTGTGTCACTCATTTCTTCTTTTAAATATACAATCCTAAACCTGTTATAAACAGTCCATAAATCTTAGATAGCAGAGCCTTCAAAAAGCATTTAATCCAGGAAGAACTCCCATTTTATAACTGAACAACAGCTTGAATCACAAAAGAAATCTGATATAGCATGATAAACTCCCAGTTCTGTTATCTATGAGTTTTCTTTTTCACCAACATCCAAGACATGAGTATTAACTCCAAAAAAAACCGATTCTAGAAGGTATAATCTGTGTTGGTGACCTTGGGCTTTCAGTAATCATGTTACCAACAAGGCACACACAGCCCTGAGCTAGTTTGTGGTTCATTTCAGAGTCAAATAATTGGATTTGAAATATCACAGGATAACAGAATCTTATATTAGGAAATTTTTAATGGTATGGAATGGTATGTCAAGTTCTTCTTTATTTTCATGCATTTGCTTTAGAGCAGTTAGAAAGTCTTAGGGCTTCACAAGCTCAGACTAAGGTGGAAAGTCACCAACAGTAGTGCCCTGACACCATGCTGTGAGCAGAAGGCTCTCTGCAGAGATGAAACTCCTTTTCCTACAGAGTCTAGGACACCTCTTGAAAAATGAGGTGATGAAGTTTAGGAATGTAAGGATTACAGATAAGAAAATGAGAGAAATACCTTAAGAATTTCTTGTTTTGTGTTAGCTAACAGTATCAGAAACTGCTAGTTACAAAAGCTGCAAAGAATATAGCAAAACCTTTGACTGAAAGAAAACAGTCCAGGAATTCTGCATCCTTACTCCTAAAAAATTAGACAGAGTTGTCTTGTAAAACACGAGCTCCACCCCCAATGCTGATTCCATGTGCCTAACTAGGTCCTAAATTAGAAATATTTCAACACCTATTTCAACATTAAAGTGTCTGATTTAAGTTATTGACTTCATTTGAACTGCAGCACCACTGCCCCATCTCCAGTTTATGTGTTTCTCCAAGACTGACATCCACTCTTCAGCAACCTGCGTTGACCTCTGCAGTGCAGGACCAGCACTCACCAGTGACAGGAAAACAAGAACAAACATCACTGAAACCACCTGCACAGCAACTGGCTGTCTCAAAGATCTTCTTTAGGTGGTCAAAAAGAGAAAGAGGATGAAGGATTAAAGCAATCCATGCTGCCAGTTGCTTCCAAAAGAAAAATGCTCCAAAAAACCCAAGCTCCAAGTGGGAAAGGAGACAGGCATATTGACAGTGTTCAACTTCAAACCACTGATTTATATGTTGAAGGGGGGGACTGGCTGTGTATAAAGAATGCTGCTCAAGTGCTGTAGGAAAGCACTAATTCTGCAAGGCTCCCAAACATCTAAACTCCGAACCTGAGCATCTAAATTAGGTTCTTACTGTGCAGAAACAAACTTAAACCCTTGCTGTCACATGCATACAACCCTCACTCAGTGTTCTGGCACATGTACCTGTCTCCACTACCCTCCACCACGAGGAGCAACCATCCTAAACCAGCAGTCAAAAAACAATCAAACAGGAGAAATAGCCAAGAAGCTGCCTACCCCCATGGCCACAAAGAAATCAGGTGATGCTTTGGACTGACCAAAAAGTACAGTTCAGAAAGTCACTTGGCTCAGAGAGCATTGCATGCTGTGGCTAGAAGTGTTGTATGTCCTAAAGAAATTATTATTGAAAAGAACACAAAACATTAGGGGAAAAGGCTCATATTAAACATAACTTTACAAGATCTAATTAACTCTTTCTTGTTAGTAAATAGCTTTGAGCATTTAAGTGACTATTTATACTACATTTTGCATCATTATTAGATCATCTAATATATGATTGTTGCATTAACAATGTGTTTAAATTAAGGCTTGTAAATAATTGCAAGGTATGTAATATGAAGCCATCCAGAGAAAACATTGAGAAGAGGATTTCAAACACTCTGGTTTGGCACTTCAATTAGAATAAATTTTTCAGTCCTCACTTAAATAACTGGTTGGAAACAGTGTTTCAAACTCCTTCCTCTTGTACCCTACATATATTGCAGCACTTACACACTGTTAGTTTCTAAGCTTTAAATAATGATAAAGAGAACAAACTGTGCCAACCAATCTATTATGCAGTACAGAAGCTTTGGCCAGCCAGTTTTGTCTGGCTAGCTCAGTATGTCCATCTCTCTTCTTTTCACATACCAGCTTCACTAAAGGTCTGTGAATTAATCACTTCTCCTTTTTAGAATCATTTCAGGGACACTGAGCAATTGCAAAGGATGTTTCAAAGCACATATTGTTCTTTTTCCTCCTTGGAAAATTAGTTGGACCTCAGACTGTAATGGTTCAGAAAAGTTGTTTTCTAGGTACCTCTTTTTGATTGCCAGCATGTTCACATACATATCATATCCAGTACACACTAACATATGTGACTGTATAGTCAATATGCATATAATACATTTTATGTTGAATAAGACATTTGAGATATAATTTTACAGAGGAAGAGGCCCAGTCTCTGTTTGTAGTTAGAGCTCCAATTAAGCTCAGACTGAATGAAAGTTCTGGTTGAATCTCAGATCTAGTAAAACCTTTTCAGAGTTCTGCATCACAAGGTTTCCCATTACCACCCAAGCTGAGTTAAAATTACCCAGAAACGCATCGTCTATTGAGACTTCCTGCTTAAGTATACAAAAGGTTCAATCAGATAAATTACTGAATCTCATGGTTTTAACTTTTCTTGCACAGTGTGTTAAACTACTGCCTTTTACAATATTTAATTAAACAATTCTACCAATTATCCTGAACAAATATGCAAATACAACTATAGCTGCCTTATGCAGTTTTTTTCTGACTTAGCATTCATTAAAAACTCTGCTAGACTGTGTAGCACATTAAAATCATTTTGCAAACATAGCAATTGTCTAAAAAAACTGTTTCTTTATAATTAAAACATTTGCTCTTATTTGGCACTCTTCCCTCTGTAAATTGAATTAAGAAGCTAGAAAAGGCTCCCCTGCAGTACCAATAGGTCTGGTATGTGGGGGTGGAAGCACACAGAGTTGGGTTGAGGTTTAGATTTCCCTCTGAATGAGGAAGTTATAATTAGCCATCACCAAAACAGGATCTCTCATCTCATCTATGCAACAAATAACAGTCCTGTAAAACCCATTAGCAGGAGATCCTGCTGGGAGCAAGGCCTCAAGATGCACAGTCTGACTGGGCCCCTCCACAGGGAATGAGAACCCTGCAGTGAGAGCAATAAAAGAGGCAAGGTTTTTGGAAGGGATCACAGCTCCCATGGCAGGGTGGTGTCACCTGCCCTGTGACAGGGCTGCCTATGCCACAGCACCTCGAAGACAGCACATGTTTAGGATTCATCTTGAAATGGTACTGGAGCACACTGCAGTGCCCTGACACCTGCACTGGGTGGGGACCATCCCATCAATCCATGCAGGATTTCACATTCTCTGAGCTCAGCACGAGTGGCCTCAGGTCTGTGCACTCTACTAACAGCATTAAGTTGTCTGTGTTAGAATTCATCTCCAGGACAAGATTCCTAAAGCAAACTAGACTTTCTTCCCTGTGGTATGTTTAAGTAGACTCGTCCATGGAATACAAGCCTTTCATACCCAAAAAACCCAGTTTAAGTCAAGAGAAGGGAATCGTCACATACAGAGATGCAGCTTTATAACAAGTACTCCCTGCAGAAAGAACACAGCAACATGTATGGACCTTTTAAGCTGACACATAAAAGACTAATTAGGAGAAAAAATTGCCAGAAAATTTCTAAAGAATTGTTCCATGTCAAACTAACCTACTGTGACACATCACCTTGAATCAGTGTGGAGCAGGTCTGCCTTTATTTCTAATACATGTTACTGACATTTTTATTTTGTGTCAAGGTAAAGTTGCACCTGGATAAGATTATTTTAAGGAAAACTTTTTAAAGCATTTGATGCATGTATCACTTTTCTGAGCAGTTTTAAATGGATCTGCACTTTACACAGGACTGTTGATTCTGTATTTATACAGTGGCACCACTGGCAACTGACTAAAATAAAGTGAACTTTTATCCTGAAAATGTTTACTGGAGTACTTGCATGAGACCATTATAATTCATAGATGAAAGAAAACATTGTTTTACTTTTTAAAAACATGTTACTAGTAAACTATGTTTAAAAATAAGCATGTTTATCAATACACAAACATTAAAGATACTATTTTAAGAAATGGATCTTCTATGCATGGACAGTATTTATGTTTAAAAATAAACATCAAATTTTAAAGAAAAAAAAGAGTTTAGGAATTCTTTTATTTTTTCTTCTTTTTATAACTCATGGCTGAAAGCTAAATAAAAGTACAAACCACTACAAGCATGAAATCATATATTGGAACTGTATTCTGAGCACCCTGAAGTGTTTGGTGGGTTATATTTGATACATAACAAAAGCATTTCCTGTTCTTATCACAAGAGCTTTGTAGCTATTTAGGGAATTTAAGCACTCGAGCAAGTCTTTGCACATAAATAGAGAGTGGGAGCATAAAAGAGAAGGCATTTTTGAGGCTTTTAAAAGAGATAAGGGATTAAACAAAATGTATTTCTCCATTTTATGGGTTCTGTGGACTGAAAAGCTGTGTTTCACTTTTCTTTACAGGCCAGTATTTGTGTTTGTCATATTAGAAGACAACAGCAAGATCTAAAAACCTTTATTTTTTTAAAGCAGTCTGAAATGATGCACTTTTGACTTCAGTCTCCTTCAGGTATTAAAATCACCTGAAGTCAGTGGAACAAAACTACTGGACTTTGGATTGCACCTTATAAGAAGCTTCCTTTAGATGTTACACGATGCTAATTTTTATCGCCTTTTATTTTTCCCATTCATCTTTCTATTATGCTTTATTACTATCCAGTCTATAGTAATAACCAAAATGTTCAAATATAAGCAGGTATCTCCTTGCTAAAATAGTAAAATTACCAGATTTTTCCTTCACTCAAGATTAATATTCCATTGCACACAAGAATAATATTTAGATACCAGCCATGCTGCACATTGCCCTCTTTAAACCTCAGTTCCCTGAATTAAAGCATATCCATGAGGGTGGTGTTACTCCTAAGCCAACTGCAGTGTTATCAGATTGCATATGCATTCCAAAGTATTCATTCAATTAGGGCATTAATGATTTTTTTTAAATCATTACTAGTACAATAGGGTGATGTATTAGTATTTGCATGTGTAAATAAATTCAATTAATTAGTTAATTGCACAGAGACATGAAAATTAGTTTAATGAAGTCAATTAAATCATAAACAGTTCAGAATTAAGAAAGTAAGCTTGTAATGCAATTAGTGCTCTAATATGCTAGTAACTTCAGTAAACAGCATCTTAATTACATGGCAGGTCAAAAAGATAAAATATTTTAATTGATAAAAAAGGAGCTTTTTGCTGCTACTTCAGAGTCTAGCTTAGTTTAGAGAAAATGATCCATGCTAATGAGATCAAAACACTGCTATCTAGAACATAAATAAGGATTTTTTTTTAAATTTAATAGAGATTCTCCAAAGTAGTCCAGACAACTGAACAAAGCATTGCTGACTGTGAGAAACTAATCATGCCATAAACTACATGTGATTGAATTGTACATTCACACAGTGCTCTCCCCAAAGCTTTTCAGAATAGTAAAACAACCACCAGAATAAAATATCTGGTAATAGTTTAATATTGATCACCCTAAATTAATTTTATATTAATACACAGAACTGCTGCTCCAAATGCAACGAGTCACAGGGAAGTGCTGACTCTCAGCAAAGGCCTTGGCTCTTGTTGCTGTGCAATTGTGTGTTCCTTTATGGGGCGCTGCAGTGGGGGCAGCACAGCCAAGGGCACCGAAATCCAGTCCCACTCCAGTGCCCACCAGGGGCTCCTTGCAGGGGGTTGGGCAGGGGGATCTTATCAACCATCAGGGACACTGAGGAGAAGAGAGAATGACCTAAATGCAGAGGATGGCCTTTTTATTCACAATTAAAGGAAAACTGGCAGGTGTTACTCTCTCAGTTAAATACCTGAACTCAGGAAAAGCAACAAGGAAAAGCCTCGGAGCTGAAGGAGGAAAAAAAGCCTGTCCATAGGAATAACTTGACTCAATAGCTTCAACATTTCAATAATAAGCCAACCTACTCCAGACTGCTACACTGCTGGGAGTTGGAATAGTTCACACATATGAAGTATCTCCCTAAAGACACGAGTCTCACTAAGGACACTCCACACTCCTGCCTGCCTGGCACTGCTGTGTCTGGGCACACCTGGGCACAGCTGGGCAGGATGCCATGTCACCCCAGCCCACCCCACCAGCTAAAGAGCAACTGCATCCTGATTTCCCACACAATCTTAGGACCCTCGATATGATCAACCAGTTAAACCTTCAACAGCAACTCTTGTGAACATTCAGCTCCTACCCTGAGCAAGCAACAGTTGGCTCTGGATTTGGGAGACGCAATTCCAACCTTGGTACTGTGAGGCAAAGCCATTATTCGCCTGCTTTTTAATTCCAAGAAAAATCTCTACTATTTGTTCTTTTATTGAATCCACAGTCCAGTAAATTAATGATTAGCTTTACACGAAGAAGTGGATAAGAGGATTTTCCTAAGAAATATTTGCCTAAGGCTCCTACAATAAGGTCTGAATGGAAAGAAGGGTATAGAGGAAGGAAAGTGTTTTCCTACTCATATCTATACACAATCATTACCATCTTATCTTGTGACACATGATATTAAACAAATTGATCATAAAAATCATCCCCCAAAGCCAGAGAAATGCAATCATTGCCTTTAAAAAAAAAACCAAAATACACAACCAAAACAAAACAATAAACACAAAAAAAATGAAACAAACGAAAACAGAACTCTAGTCTAGAGACCTAAATGGCTGGTTTAAAACCTCTTTTGGTTTTTACCAAGCAAGGTCATCTACTGGGATTTTCTGTATGTACCAAAATCTGGTCCTGAGGACTCCTCTCTGGTCACACAGTAATTAATCATTCTGAACTGTCATTTTTAACAAGTTAGGTCAACAGGAACCAGGTCCACAGAAAACATTGGGCCCACCCTCCTACCGCCTGCAAAGCAGGAAAATATCCTTTAGCTACTGCATAAATACAGAGTTCATTGACAGAGAGAAGTTCCATGCTACTTCTTATAGGAGAAAAACCTTTAAAAGCTGAAACAACACAGTTTGTTTTCCTTTTCTAATTCCCACACTTGCTTCCCTAAAAAGGAAAACACCCTTGGAATAACCCCTGCCTCAAAACCCACAATATCAATCTCTATTTTACTAACAGAGTGAGGTACTTTTATTTTCACATATTTTTCCGAGTAAAACAAAAAGGCTAAATTCCACATTCCAGAAATGTTCCCAAAGCTTTGCAGTCAGACTCCAGAGATCTCAACCCCACCATGCAGAGGGTTTTCCATCCAGCTGTTAGTTCCCAGTTCCCAGAGTTAATGGAATCTAAGGCTGCAAAAATCAGTCCACAAAGAGCTCTGGGCTTCTGCTCTTTGAATTCAGCCTGTTGTCAAGACAGTTCAAGAATGTCCAGCCTGGAGCACAGTCCCTGTTCCTATGGATAGCTCTGTCCTGTCACACACCACCCACTATGAACTCAGACTCAAAAAATATTTGGAATATCTACTGATTTAAAAAATATCAAATATACAAGTCTTGTAAATAGTCTCAGATTCTTGATTTTGTCCAGTTCATACAAAATATCAGAAAAATGCCAGGCAGAATAAAGATCCTCAGAGTCTTCAGCAAAAATCAAACTTAGTTTCTGGTGTCAAAATTCACGTTAAATGCTAAGTTGACATTTAAAACTCCTTTTTGCACAAAGGGCAGTGTTCATATTACAAAAAATTAATTAACCCAATCTCACAAGCTTTTATGTGTTGTAATTCATGGATTACTGAGATTCATAATTGAATAATATGTAGATGTCACCTAGAGGTACTAAACCAATTCTCCTACTTGTAATTGCCTGACTAAGTAAGAATGACACTAACTTTAGCATTTTCTCTCTGATTAAGGCTGCTATAGATTTGTGGTTGCCTCTGTGTAATATAAATCAATAAAGAATAATTTTCCAGGCAGTAAATCAATTGTCAGTTCACAGACCCTAATACCTCTGTGCAGGATTTATTGAAAAAATGAATGGCAGCCTTGTTAGTGGATGTACAACATGCTTTGCAGGCACAGGGTGCTGTAAGGCCCAGAGCCTGCCAGGCTCAGTAACTCTTTCCTTGCCCATCAGAAAGGGGAACAGGCCTCTTAGCAGGAAGAAAAGAAATTTAAAAACTATTTGCTTTATACTCCTCTTGGTGCATCTTGGTGTCTGGCTGTTCCCATTTCTCCCACGAGACTTTCAGGTGGCTGTGCCACTACACAGCACAAAGTTATCAAACTATGAGTCATCCAGAGCTGAGAATGGTACTTTAGGAGTTGAGCTATCTGGAAAAGCAGCAACAGAAAGAAAAAACATTGGAAAATGCTAACCTTATTAGATCTAAGCATTTTAAATGCATATTTTGCTAATTTTTTTTTTTAAATCAGACTCCTTTTCTACATTTCTCTTCTTGGCTTTTATACAATACTGCACTGCTATAGGATACTTTTCCAGACCAAATGGACCTCTTCCCAGATCTATCATGGTAATGTTCATGTTGCCATGAAAGTTTTGAGGGGTCTTTTTGTCACCCAAAGCCATTTTTAATGTATTTTAATGGCAAAAGCAACGTGTCTCATGGTAAGGGGCTACTGTAAAATTATAAGCAGACAGAGTGAAGTGCCATCTATCAAATATAAAGAGAATGCACAGGTCGAGAGTATCCATGCAGAACACTCCCCAGGACTACACAGAATTTTGCTCCCTCTTAAGGGAGGTAGTTGCATCCTAAAGACACTCAGTGAAAACCTACAGTTGTCATTATCAGACAATGAACAACAGGGTCATTTTTTGCCAGCACAGGAGAAAGAGAGCAAAGATGACTTTACCTCCTTCACAGGCAATTGCCAATGGCAAGTTTGGGCCCACCTGAAGTGGGAGCTAAAATTAAAAATAAATAAAAATGAGTTTAAAACACCCCACACCCTGGGAAAGTGTCAAAAAAGAATTTTATAAAAAGTCGTTCAAGAATCTGTTCTAGGACAGTCAATCTGCATCACTCATTCTCTTCCAAATCACTTGCCATTGCCACTGCTGTCACCTTGGAAAATGAAAGATGTTTGAACTTTTCTCTGTACAAAGAACAATGGTGGCTCTCTTTCTCACAAAGCAGAGGAAAGAAAGAGTAAAATAGAAGCTCTACACATAGAATTTTATATACACAGAATTTTCTGCAGAGAACGCAAAAATTATGCCTTGTGCCAGCCCATTATGAGGAAAGAACTTGTCATAAATTCAAACTAGGCTCATTCTCTTACACATAAAATAAAGGTTGAGTGCAACCTTCAAGCAAAGGAGACAGAAAATGTGCAGGCATTGTAATATCCACACTCTCCCATGGTGCTGAGAAAATAGGACCTTAATTATCCAACACTGTTGTCACCTAAAATAAGAACTAATGCTCCCCCACTGTTTTTCGAAAATCTGTTCCACCCTCAATTCAGTATCAAGCCCACATTGCACAGTCTAACTTCTCATCCTACTTTCAAGGCTTGCACTTTTTGGTTGTGTGAATTTCATGTCTTTGCTGGGAAATAAATAGAATTGGACAAAAAGTATTCATTAAAACCCATTTCTCAAGCAAAGTGGGCCTTCAAAAGGGATATTTTCCTCCCCTCAACTCCTGCCATTTCCACTGACATTTTTCAATACAAGATACTATTTAAAACACACTTTGTGGATTCTTTTCATGAGGGTAAGATCTGTGCATCTCATGTGAGAGAACAGATTATTAAGGGGTTCTAAGAAAGAGGTAAAAAGAAAAAGCAATATTCAAACTATTAATTCATATATATTTGTGTTTTGCCATCTATTTAAAATAAACTGATTTGCTTGCAGGTAAGTGCTCTTCATTTTTCTTGTCACATAAGGATGATACAGTTTAGATTGGAAGGAAAGTTTGGAGGCCTCAAACCCATTCTCCTGCTGAAAACAGGTCCAATTACTTCCATTTCCTTAGGGTCTTATCTAGATACATTTTGAGTATCTCCAAGAACAACATTCAAAAAACTTTTGGGGCTCCTATTGTTCAAGACACTCAGCCAAGAGAGAAAGAGCAGCAAAGCACATGGGCAGGAGAACTGAGAAGGCAAAGACGAGGTGTTTGGTTCCTGCTGCAGTTACAGGTGTTGGGCATCATTCAATACCTGCTCAACATAGAATGGAAACCCTCAGTGCAGGGACTGGGAAATACTGAGCTGCTCAATGAAAAGAGGATGACAACCATCTCCCCCGATCCTAAGATCATATTGTAAAAAAGTAATCTTACCTTCAGTTTTGAGAGCAAATCTGGAAGGATGCAGAGCTGGCATGAACCCCTCCTGAAGCATCGCCTGGGGAGCCCAAGGGCTGAGAGTTGGGTACTGAAGGACAGATGCCAAAACAACCACACACTGGAAATCTGTCTTGTGCTTTCTGTCCCTCTTAACTCTTGTGCAGATCTCAGCCCAGGAACCAGGAAACCTTTACAAGGTAACAGTCCACCAGGGCTGGCCACACTGCTCACAGAAGCCTATTCCTGTGAGCTAAACTCTTCCTGAGGATGTCAGAAGGTTCAGCATTTCCCAAGGCACAGGCTCAGAATGCCTCCCTTCTGCTCAACTCCTGAATTCTGCAATCACACTCAGCAAAAATAAACTCCTGCTCTTGATAAGAAATGATGCCTTTACAAAGGGTTTGATCCACAGCCCCAAAAAGATGTTCCTACTGACACAAAGCTCTGAAGTAACTGGCTAATTTCTGTTATTTTAACCATACTTTTACATTGAGCACAGTATTAAACAGTCTAACACATCCAGATGGCTGCCTGACTTGCCCGAGATACAGTCAATATTTTCTTTTTAAGGAGTTTAAATGCCTACAGCTTTTCTACTATAATGGGCCCATCACTAACAGTAACCCAATTTACCACTTTTCATACATGTACATTATTTTTAATACTTGATCACTCAAAATAGATCAGAAACGAGAGAAATGGAAGGAGATCTCATCTGCAAAACTAATCTCGTTGCAAAGACATCCAAGCTGACAAGGGATTTGAACTCAAAAGCATAACATAAGCTTCATGAAGCTTCATCTAGTAATTTCAGAACTGAATTTAGCCTTATTTTATTTATCTTTAAAGCTTTGGCACATATTCTTGTCTATAATTTGCACATCGCCTTGTTCATTATTGAACTAGCACTTCAGTACATGTCTAATCAAAATAATTACCACAAATTGTTTAGAACTGTGAAGCGTGTGGGACTAAGCTTGCAGTTCAGAAGTCTCTATGATCACACAGAGAGCTGCTCTAGAGACTTTTTATAAAGTAATCAAATTGTGAAACTTAGCAATGGAATTGATTTTCTTGTCAGAAGATCTACATCACTGCCTGGGATGCCAAACCACTGATGAGAAATTCATTCACCTCCAAGCCCGGGAGCGATCACCCGCCCACCCAAACCTCTGAGGAGGTGGGGGGGCTCTGTTAAATGAGTCACCTAATTAGCTGCAATACAATGGTGCAGCAAAACAAGCAACACAGAGGAATATGCCTTTCCCTCAACTGCTTCATTCTTTTTCATTTCTCATTGGCACCTTTTCCTTCTCAAATAAAGCTCCTTCTTTCATGCCATGTCAGAAGAGACATATGAGGAGTTGCAGCATTCGCTGAGGAGCTGCTTCATTAACAACTGAGTTGTGTCACATCCTTTCATACCTTGCTGTGTGTCTGCAATGTCTTGTCAAGACAAACCCTAACACAATGTATCAGCCCAAGTGGATAGAGAGATGCTGTTTTCAGAAACCTGCTGTCAGGACAGGATTTCTTTATTTTTTTGTTCTGTAGGTTGCCCTTGCTGAAGGCGTCACAGGTCCTTCAAATGCACCTTGGCAGGTCACACACTGTCCCCCTACATCCTACTGCTACCTGCTAATAAGTAGTCACATGGCACAGAGCTGCTTGCAGTAAAACTGCAGACAGTACCACAGCACTGTACACCAACTATTATTCTCTCTCAGCTTTTCATTTGGAACTTCCACATGCAAACAGAAAGCAAACTATTATTAGGGGCTTCATTCTGTATTCCTGATTTTCCTATTTCCTGCATGCTTCTTTTGCATAACATTTCACCTTGCCCTGTCTGCTTTCCAGCCTCAACACAATATGTAATATAATACAGTTTCATTCCTCAAATCTATTATAGGAATGCACAGGTTGTTAAACAGATTAAGAACTTTTTCAATAGTCTCACACTCTGCTTTTCAAGCAAAAAAATAGCTCTTTAATCAGCAGTTTCTGCTGTTATTTAGCATTTTACAATTACTGAGCCTTTTCTGAATATCACCAGTGCTTTTGGTGGCCATTTTCCTTCATTGCCTCATTTCTTCACATTATTCTTTCCTCCCACCCCCGTGATCCACTCACTTACCTCACCTTAATACTAAAGTCTGTACCAATACAGAGCAGCCTAAACAGGTTCCTCTGGCTGTTGTAGATCCATCTGAATATTCTCATCAACTATTACAGTTTCTTCCCCACTCAGCCACCATTTAACCAGTCTCTTTTAAAAAAAACAAACAAAAAAACCCAAAACCAAACAACCAATACATTAAAAGATGCTCATTCCCAACTCTGCAAAATCTTATCCAACCTGAAGACAACTTTTACAAAGGCACAGACATTTCAAGCCTTTCTTTAGTTACTGTTCAGCACTACACAAACTTTCATGTTTTTTCATAACTACTTTTATTACATCTTTCTCTCTCATTCTCTCATTTAAATAAAAGCCCTGGAAACCTATGGTTTCATAGCTTGCCCACAACCCACAATTTATAGATGCTACTTGCAACCTTCAAAAGCTTTTAAAAATAGTACCAAATCTATTATTGTGAATTACAGTAATTGCAGCAAAGATTTAAGAGGCACTTTGAGAAATTTCAATTTCATGGTAGGCTTCTGAACCTGCTTCCTTGGCAGCTGGGGGAAAATGCAGTTATTTCTTGTGAAAGAGTTTTTCTTACTCCTTGTCATATAAAATCTCAGCTGAAACTTCAGTATTCAAACTTCTGAGAAAAATCAAATAAATAAATAATGCTGGGTTTTTGCAACAGAGGCAGAGATTGTACAAGACCCTCATCTCAGCTGTATGAGTGCAACCAGAAACCTGCCCCATCAACAGAGAAGAGCTTTGGGATCTCCCTTTTCTTTAACTTTCTAGGAATTTCTTTTGCCAAGGTGTTAAACTGAAAGGCCTGATGTGCTCAATATATTCTTAGATGAACAATTAAAACTGAAGTTGGGAATATGCTGTTCATGAGAATGTTAGCAGGTTTGGGCTGAAGAAGTATGAGCTCACTGATACACAGGACTGGAAGAAACATGGAAGGAGCTCTGCAGCTTCCCTTACACAGCCTGACCACTGCCATTATTTGTTGTACATTATTGTGCTACTGGTAAAATACCGTCACTTTTTCAGCTTTAGATGCCATCCAGATGTTTCCCTGAAGTTCAGCATAGACCACCCCTCTCCCTGGAGCTGTAACATTACACTTAGTCTGGAGGAAAGGGAATGACATTTTTGCTTTCAATCTTATGTAAAATAGGGGAAGAACCAAAAGTAGTAACTTCTTTGTGCAACTACAGTAGCAGCAGCAGAAGTATCTTGTCCCCAAAACATAAGCAACTTGTAGGAGGGAAAGAAACGACCACTAGAAACATTGGCTTGGCTTCTGATTTGTGTACAGCTTGAAGGCAGTTTCATTGATGGCTCATCAAGTTTGCAGTTACCTGTATGGGAGCAATTGTGTTGTTCAGGTTCCAGGAGGATTAGATATTACCATAGGAACAGGATTTGCATCTCACTCTCCTGTCTCTCTTCCCCTTCCCTCACCTCCAACACCCTCACATTATATCAATGCTCATGTTTGGATGAGCAACCTGCAAAGTCTTGCTTATACTGATCTTCAAATAACAGATTCAGACAACTGCTCTACTGATAAGGCTCCAATACAACAGCTTTAGTGTGTGTTAGACCTGGTCTTAAATTTCCTGTCCAAGGGGGCTTCAAAGTGACTTCTCTAAAAAAACTGCAGTACTATGATCCTGAATTTTCTCCCTTCTCTGAAATCACCAGCTCCAGGGAGGAGAGCACTAAAACAAATGAGAACAAAAACTCTGGACCTCTAACTTCAGCTTCTCAGAAACAGCAAATGAAGACCCTTCTTGGTTCCTTTGGATTAACAGAAGGTTTGCAATTCCTCTAGACATGCAAACCAAAACCAGCCCCAAAACAGGTTATTTATTTTCTTTGGTGATGAAATGTGAATTAACAGGACAGGATAGAAGCAGAATGGACAAAGGACTGTGCAGAGGGCAGGAAGCAAACAGATGCTTCAGATGTTTCTGCCTGAACAGTAAGTGCAGTGAAATATATGGCATAAAAGAGAACATGTCAAATATTAACAGTCTGCATAAATTCTTGTTCCAACAGCATGATGACAGCACAGTAAAGAGATTCTTTCCCTTTCATTTCTTGACTATCAGCACCAGAGAAATAAACTTGCCTGTGTCAGAGGCTGAGCTGCCTCTGCTGCTCTGACATGCCCAGACTCAAAGACCTGCCAGCTCCCAAAATGCTCTTCCTCTATTACACTGATCTACTTCTGTATCTGCTGGAGCATGGCAGGGCTTGTTGAATAAGCTCTTTCTGAAAAAAGCACTATTAACAAAGCACATTTTTTTTCTCAAGGTTTGTTGGTTTTTCTTCTCCTTCCTGTTCTCCTAATGAAAAGATAACTACATTGCCCACTTACCGTAAACACTAGTAAGTGCTTCTGCTTGTTTTGTATGGCTCAGGTTCATGCAAATTTTGACAGTGGCAAGCAAGCTTGCTCTATCCAATGGTATTTCATTATTTTAATTTCTCCAGATGCTGTGGATTTGTTTTATTTTACCATCCAGGGGGCTCATTTCATAGGTCACCATTAAAAGAGTAATCTGGAGACCCCCATCTGCCTGACAGTAGTTTAAGCTACAGGACAGATCTGGTTTTATCAGAACACTTTTTTCCAAGTTCTCTAACAATAGAATGTCTAAGCCAGGAAGTTGCAGCTTATTTTATTCCTTAAGGAATGTTCCCCACCAACATAAGTTTGGTTTTCAGTGGCCTTACTCCTTCCTTGTTAGCAATGCACTGTGGAGCCTGGAGCAACATCCCTCAGTTCAGAAACCAGCCGACTATCACTGCTTTACAAAACAATTCTGTTGCTGAATCAATATTTTCATGGCTTCCAGCTACTAGAAATGCCAGTATTTTTAGAGCTGCCAAAACACTGAAATGTCATTTTCAAATCAGGGCCTAGATGATGATCACAATTACACCTGTATAATTGGATGTCAGCAGAACCACTCAGGATTTGCAGATGGAACTGCTCAAAATACAGCCTCATCACCTTATTTATCTTCTGCCTGGTCTCCGCAGATGTTATTTTTAGAAGGCCTGATCGTGAGGGAGGGTAAGAAGCCAGAGACCTGACTCCTATTAGAACAGCCATTATTGCTTCTTTATGCTCCACTGCCCAACCTCCTTGCAGGCTCTGCTGCAGCAATGGGTATGAACATCATCAAACAGATGCCTCAGCTGGTGTGCTGACCAGACACTTCCCAGCAAACTCAGTGCTCCTTTTCATCTTATTCCCTAGCTTTCCTTCTGTCGTTTATTTTCTCCTCTTCCTGTAATATTAGCCAAGTTTCTGGCAATCAGTTACACTCCCGATAGGACTTCCGTGATTTTCTGAAAGCTGATAATCCAGAGAACAAATCCTTTACTTAGCAGTTCATTTTTTACTGTTTCAGATGGTTTCTTTGTCATTTCATACCTGTTTCATGGTTGTGCACACAGGAAATATGCCCACTGACTGTGCAGGTAACAGAGGGGAACAGTGACTATGTTATACTCACAAAGATAATGATTAACGATCACATAAAACTTAAAGGAAGTAGGGGAAGGAAGGAAAAAGATATTTTTTTTCCTCTGCCTGTCTACATCCTACTCGTCTCATCATCATCATCATCATCACGAAGAGTAATGGAAATAGAATGTCATGAACCAGAAAAGAGGTCCTGCACAGAGTAAAGGCCACCTCAAACCAGCCAGCCCAAAAGCTCTTGGGTCAGCAGATAACCAGCAAATGGAGAGAGCTAATTAATAGTTTGGGTGCATGACCATGCTCTTCAGTTTTAATTGGTGACAAGTGAGTAACCAAAGAATTGTAAGTGGAATTTCATTTATCTGTACAGAGCAGATCAATATTCACTCAGCATGCAAAACTCTTTGCATCTCAAAGGGGTGAAATAAACTGTCAGTCGGCAGCACGCTCTTGTTATTGTTGGAATTTTTCTGGCTTCTCAAGAGGCCACCTGATAAATGTTTATTTCTTCACAATTGTGCTGGTTAGGGCTCAGGTAATTTTCTTCACAGTAGCTGGTATTGGGCTGTGTTTTGGATGTGGGTGAGAGCACTGCTGGTGAAACAGGGATGCTTTGGTTGTTGCTGAGCAGCACTTGCACAGTCAGGGATGCTCCTGCTCTCACCCCATCCCAGCAGGGAGGAGGCTGGAGGTGCACAAGGAGTTGGGAGGGGACACAGATGGGACAGCTGAGCCCAAAGGGATAGTCCCAACGATAATAATGTAATAAACTAATAAACTAGGAGGAAACTTGCCCAGGGGCTCCTGCTCTGGGACTCCCTGGGCACGAGTTTGTTGGTGGTGAGCAATTGTTTCCATGCTGGGATGGGGAAGGAGCGATTGCCTCTGTGCTGCTCACTTGCCAGCTGGGGTTAAACCACGACAATAATCCTTTCTCCCAACTGCTCATTTGTGACACTTGCACTGAATAGAATTTAAGTTCAGAGCGGAGCTCTAGGAAAATAGCAAGCAGTGCAAACAAGAGAGGGCTGGAAGAATTTATTTCTTTTTCTCCACCTCAGACACTGCAATGGCCTCCCATGCTATAAGGGAGACTGACTGAATTTAAGGGATGTCATAAGAGAGAAATTCTCCCACTCACTTCCTATCACAATGAATGCCAACTCAACAGGACTGGCAGCAGCAGCAGCACCAGAGCAGCACTGTGGGGCTGTAAAGTTCACTGATGAGTGTTAGCTGAGGCCAGTCCCGTACAGCAGCAGTGAGTTTCCCAGGCACTCTGTTCAAGAGGGTACAAAAATCAAACTATCCATTTTGCAAGTAATCCTTAACTGATGCTATTTTCAGTGTCACAGGAAATTTAGATTTCACTCATCCCTAGTCAAAAACTTCAACTGTGTTACTTCAACAGTGTGCCACAAAATCTAGGGTCAGAGTCTAGGAAACAGAGAAAATTACAAATAACAATTCTACATTAAAGCATTTCACATCCTGAAGTATTAGCATCTCATGAGTTTAACTTGGTTTTAACTAAAACATAAGTATTCTCTGTTAGTTCTGTTATTAGTTTCAGTGCTTAAGAGCATAATGCAGACAAAGATGCATAATTCATACTCTGAAGAGCCCATAAAGACGTGCACCTGCAAACCATGACTACGACCATTAGTGTCAGTGTGACTCCACCTGAACACAGAGCTCAAACCTGCAGCGTGCTCAGAACCACAACACGACCTCAGTGCTGATTCAAAGTGTCACCTCACAAAAGACAATTTGAGAAGATCAGAGGGGAAGATTCTCATGGATACAGCAAAATTAAATGATTATCCAGGGAATTTAAATGTTTTGCAATGTTGCATTATCTTTGTTAAAACCAACACTACAGAAGAATTTCCTTGAAGAACTGGGTCTCAGTATGGATTGAATGATGAGGCAGCAGCACTGTGATTCTGCACAGAAAGCCTCCAGAGCAACATGACAGAAAGCTACAGTTAACTGGCAGGAAAAAAAATAAAGAAAGGGGTTATGAACATTAATAAAGTAGAAAGAATGTGAACAATGCAATAAAAGACTATATAAGAAACAGTAGCAGAAGATGTAAAAAGGATAAAACAAAATAAGAATCTGATGAGGCATAAAGATGGAATTCATTTAGGAGAAGGCATCACTGGCAGGGTGTTCAGAGCTGCTGCATTTTCATATACAGTATGAGAGGGTGACACAGCTTTGCTAGCAGATTGCAAGGATGCTGCAGTAACCCAGATGGTAAATTAGGAGAGCCTGTTTAAAAGTCCTAATGGTAGAAAATAGAAAAGGGTAAACAAACTTATAGTGCCCAGTTTTAATTGTGGCACATTTTTCATTTGATTCAAATGCTGCTGAGTTTACCTCATATCAGAGGCAAGACATAAACATAGGGAGCAAAGAATAAAACTGCGCTGAGGAAAAAAATAATCCTGGTGAACGTGGATTAATCTCTAACAATTATTTTTGAAGTCAGAGAGAGAAATACAAATTGTGTATCGACTGTAATTTATGTTAAATGCAGCTGTAAGTGCCACATGTGATTTCTCTATATCCTCAAAAAGAGAAAAGGGAAGATATAACAGATGTTACTGCTGTAAAACATTAGGCAACATGAATGACACCATTTGTTTTCCTAAATAAAAATAAAAGAGCAAGAGAAATGAACACTGAGGACCTGGATTCATAAAATATTAAATACCTCACTCAGCTGATGCAGTATGTGACACCTTTTCTTGCTACAAATCTCACAGTTACTGTGCTAGAAGAAAGCAAGTAAAGAATGGGCATTAGTGTAAAATGATGGGGCTTTGACACAAGTTATAATAGAGACCCTAAAACCTCTAATTTAGAAGCTTTCAGAAAATTTGGGGTTGCAGAGCTTGAGGTGATACCTCAGAGAACTTTCTGTGGTTGTGTTATAGAGGGGAGGGAAGCAGAGTAGCACGTAAGTCTTGACATGGGAGTTATTTGGGAAAAATATCTGAAGGCTTTTCAGAAAACATTCAAGACCTTTACTAGCTGAAGAACTTCATCTGTCCCAAGAGACTTCTCTGAGGGGCTTTGTAAATAAGATATTAGTTTTATCCTTCTCACCTGCAAGCTGGAGAGTGTTACTTGTATCACAGTGTTTGCAAGGGCAGCAAGTTCTGAAGCCCTTCTGACTCCAGCCTAATGACATCCTGCCCATTTTACTTTCCCAGGAAAAGGCACATCGAGACAGAACAAAAGCTGCAAAGAGCAGGTCTGTAGTGAATCAGTGAGAAACGGATGCAGAAGGGGAAACTAAGAGGGAAAGCACAGGAGGCAGAACCTGCACACAGCAAGTCTCCAAGCAGAGGTGAGGAGTCTGTTTTTGGTTTGGGTTGTTTGGTTTTAGTGGTTGTTTTATTGTTTTGGGACTTTATAGAACTTCCAGAAATTGTTGCCATCCTTTAAATATCCCATAATTGCTCTGATTACTATTGTTTGCTGTTTCATCATCCTGAATTTATCTTTGCAGAACGAAGGCTCCCTGACTGCCCCAGTTCACTTCACTGTGTGCCACTCACCCACTCCAGTGACAGAACATGGAAAGAAGACAGAGACTGTGGGATCCAGGTTCTGCTTTCACCTTTCCCAAAACCTGTGGGGAAGGAGGATAACAAGAAACCCCATCTTGTATTTCTGTGCTTCCCCTCACCTCAGACTTCTTTGACAGAGAAATTTGAAGATTACTGCCTCATTTTTATGCCCACATGTTCTCTCCTCCACACATTCTCCTTCCCCTGAAATCAAACTACCAAAAAAGCTTTGTAGTATTACATTTGCACCATTCAGCAAAATCTAGTAAAGACCAGCAGTAATTGCTGAGAATTTTTTTCACTTTTTCCCCCAATAAATGAAATTCCTGTCTGCTGCCTGCACATTCTCCCTCCCCACTGAGCCAGTGCACTGATAATCACACCAGTAACATTCAGATAGAGATCAAGTGATGCAACCAGCTCTATCTCAACTCTGACTTTCAACTTCACATTTTACTTGGATGTACATTTTTTCCTCTAATGAAAACTGCTTTTAGATAACAGCAGAACTAACCCAGATTTAAATAGGAAAAGAAGGAGTCTAATCCATCAAAACACAGGGAAAAGTGTTTGCTAGGTTATACTGTCCTTCTTAACATTCTCTTTCAGAACACTGCTAGAGCCATTTATCTCTCAAAAAAAAAAAAATCACAGCTACCTCAAAGGGGCAGTACAGACAATAGGCTGTTTCTGTCAGCCTTTCAAATACTGGATTCATATTTCTACCAAAACCAGTCCTGTCCATCTACACACAGTCAAAACTCTGAATAGCTACAAAACAAATCCTGACTATGTCAGATCCCCAGAGGCTTCCCAAGGTGTACAGAATGACCATGACATTGCCAAACACAGGTGGATAGGAACATATATCCTGAAATGGAAAGCAAATATCTGGGGTTCCCCTTCTTGTTATACCTGACCTAACTAACCTGACTGAACTTTCTGGCTCTTTGGGGTTTTACTTTAAGTCTTGCTTTGTCCTGGAACACATACAGAAGAGGGGGCAGTTGGGTTTGGTTGCTAAGAATGCCAAATGAAGGGTCCAACATCCAAGTTTGCATGGAAGTTGTGTGTGGATACCCATAACCACTGCTCTCCTCATCACTGCTCTGTGTTTTAACAATGAAGACTTTGGTGATTGTGGAAGAGCTCACTGACAATGCAGTGCTTGAATTATAAACAGATCTATTGAATTCAGAGGGGCTGCTTGTGTAGGAAGCATTTCCACAGCCATGAGTAATATTAAAAACACATCAGTCCCCTCTGTTGTTGTCACAGGGATTGAACCTGCTGACAATCACGACCCCAGTTATATAAACCAAGCTAAAAGGTAAGATACATCACCTTTTTACCTTATTGCTACAATGGCTGTCTCTATGATTTACCATGGACAGGATTCCAGGCTTCCTTGTAATCTACAATCAAGTGCTATAAAATTGTATTCATCCATCTCATCCTGCTTTTATTGATATGAATACTTACAGAGTGCCAGCACACTTAGAGCAAATACATCCCTAAATGAAGAAACATATCAGCTTATGCTTCAGAGCACAGCCTGTGCCCTCTGATTCATTGCCTGCTGTCCCTCTGCTATCATATAACAGCTCAAACTTGGCTTCTAAATCAACTGCTGAAACAATGATGCTGTAGCAGTGAGGCACTGAGGGAACCAGCCCTCCCCCTGGAAACCCAGGCAATTAAATTTTGCCCAGAAGGGATCCAAGCTAATATCAAAGATGCTGCCATAAGGGTAAGTTCCCTGGAGGGACAGGGTTAATGATTTAGAGCGTGTCAGGCTGGCCCAGGGCAGTGGAAGGGAAGCCACACCTAAATTAATAAGTAAATACATAGGGAAGCAAGCAAACTAAATACCTGTAGTAATTTTAAAAAATAAATTGCCATGGAGACACTGCTGTAATTGGCACCACATTTATGGGATATTCAAATTTTCCTGAAATCTCACCTTAATACCTGAATATTTTATTTCCCAAGATCACTGAAACATAAAACACCAAAGAGTCTGTTAATACCCACAAAAACCTCAAGCATAAGTCAGTCATCTCTGAAAGCTACTTCGGTTCCTGCCAGGAGCAGGTAAAAAATGTTTTCACATTCAAAATGGAGACTGAAGGTTGGATGTCTCCTTTGCAGCTTGTAATTCATTCTTATTATATGCATTGTAACCAACATTAAAATACAAGACCCCTCATGGTCTCTGAAATATTTATCTGTGAAATCACAGTGAAGTAAAGGTGTCTGATGATAGGAAGAACAAGGTGTTCTAAACTTAACATTGCAGACCAAACAGGTACAATTAACTACACTAAAGTATGTTTCTTTGTTTTTAATTAATTGTTTTTGTGTTTATCTCACTGCAAGTGCCAGATAGGAATCTATTTATTTACAACTGTGGTTAATTCAGTATGCAAAAACTAACAAAGCTTTTCTTATATGAAAGCAACTAAATGACAACATTTGTAAATTATGCTGCTTCTGAGAGTACTTTTAAGCAGACTTTTCTGTCTAGAAAGGTTAAAACTAGAAGCAAAAAGGTTCACACTTTGCAAATACATCTAAGATGTAAATTAACTCTGTCTTGGACAGCTCCTTCTGAACCACAGCTGAGCAATACCTTGAAAAACCTTGTTCAGACACAGAGCAGAGAAGGAACCTGTATTAGAATCATTAACATTCAGCACTCATGTGAAGAGCCAGAAAAGATTCTATCATGATTTATGTTCTGGACAAGATCTCACCATTAACACTTCTCAGTGTTCTAGTTCTCCATCTAAAAAAAGTGATTAGAAAGTAGTGTCAAGATATTTTTGCCAGGAATAACAAAATTTACGTTCCCAAATGTGGATTTCAGAACATCAGTTCTCTGGAGGAGAAACTCAGAACTGCTACTAGAGCAAGAACCATCTCTAACCATCAACTCAGTGCTTAAAACACATCCTCAAGATATGGAAGACTCCCTGACCTCTTTCAAGAGAGAATGATTCTCCCTCTCATTAAAGCATCAGGTGCTTCCATAGCAAGCAATGGATCTTGTTAAGCAATGGATCTTGTACCTTCTCCCACTGCCCATGCTCTCCTTTTGATAAAGGAAAAGTGATAAAGAATTGAAAATCAAATAATTTTTAAAAAACTCTACCATCTTGGCAATTTATATGAGTACACATCAGTGTGGATCAAACAGCAAATACTTTTGCTTGCACTTCTTCCATTTATTCATAATGAAACAGTTCTACCCAGAAAGAATGAGGACTTATCACCCAGAATGCAACAGCTCAGATTCTCTCCCAGACAAATTCACCTCTGCCCCTTTTCCATCTGTTCCCAGCTCAGTTCCTAAATTAGGTGATTGACTGGTTTTGCCCCTCAAAACCAGAGCACAGTCCCCCTTTCTGTGTCACTACTTAATAAGATGTCACAGCAAGGACAATTTACCCACTAGAACAAGAATCATCAAAAGCTCAGAGAGGATATTTTGAACTATTGTCCTCAGGCAGCAGAAGGAACACACCATACATGTGGCTTTGTGTCTGTTGCAGGAGCACCAACAGCCACAGGAATCCAAAAAGACTGAACTATTTCTTTGGAAGAAAAAAATGTCACTGTCTCTTTCCTTTAACAGCTGTGTTTGATGATTATATGTGTGCAATGTATCATTTCTTTCTATGTGTTGTAACTTTTCAAATTCTGCTACGTAACTTTTAAATTCAGTTGGCTAAGAAGATTTAGAAAATTACAGTGATGTTATAAAATAGGTGATAGCCATGTTCCTGTTAGCCTCATTCTGGAATCCCCTTCCCCTTTAGAAGCTGCAGCTAATAAGTTAATTGACTGGTATTAGTTTTCAGGATCATTAACAAACTCTGTTAAAGTCATCAAAATGAAAACTCTCCAAGAGTTGGGCAGGTTTATGTTCATAACTGAAAAATATTTGGCCATTTTGTCCTTTCACAGGAATATTGGATATTTTTGCTCTGTCAAAAAATAGTATTTACATTCTTATAAATCGATGTACACAAAAGCCTTGCTGTAGGACCTCCCCATGCTATAATTTTTGGCAAGCTACTTATTGATGCTACTTATGCAGTCTGGATTATCTCAGTATCTTATGGCTCCACTACAGACTAAGACACAGGAATGGTTCAAAGGAGCTTCCAAGGCTCTGAACCTGCGGCCTCTTCAAGGTGAAAAAAGATACAATATTTCACAAGACATATTTGGAGAATAAATTTCTATCAGAGAACTGCTAGCAAAAATCAAGACCCTCTTGATAAGGGACAGGACTTTCTGACTGCTCTTTCTTTGTGACCTACAGCCCAAGCTCGATCTCGTGGCAAACAAGAGAGCAGGTACTGAGCCTTCAGTGCCAAAATAAATCTGTTCTGTGCTGTTAGGGGGAATGAACATGGTGGTGATGGGCAAGGTATAAGAAAATAGAAGTCAAAACAGCAACAGAACAATCAAGTAGCTACATATTTGTTACTATGGCAACCATGCTAGAAGGCATATGTGCTAGAAAGGGCCTCTGAGAAATTAGGAGAAATGAGAAAAACTGCAACCCAAAGAGGGGTTTGGCTGCAGTAGACTTGAACAGCTGTCCTATTCCTTATCTGTTAGCAAGGTCATGGCATGGAGGTATGTGCATGACCTGGTGGAGAGGCTCTTCAGAACCACCCATGGTACAGGGAAGTCATGCTCAAGTTTGGAAATAAAGGCATAATATGAATGAAGATGGGAAAAGAAGTCTGAACTATCAATTAAAACAGACTGTTCAAAAGACTTTGCTGTACCCCATTTCACAAAAACCTCTCCTTAGATTCTACAGATTAGCAAAACCAATTCTTGCCTATTGGTATTTTAGTGCCACACTAACCTCCAGCTGAAAATCCAGGTATATCTCGTAAAATCTCTGTTCACTGTCTAGTACATGTCACATGGAAGATTAAGGTCTAATTACTATGTTTTTACTCTCTAAGAAGTTGGACAAGTTGTACAGGCAGCATTTGGTGCTATTATGAAGTGTCAGTGAGGAGAAAAAGCACTGGTGATCTAAGACATCACAACCTACATCACCTCAAGTCACTTCCACGCCCAGCTCATTACTTGCTCCAGTATTTTTCACCTCAGATCACCCAGGAATTTCAGCTTTCTGCAGGTAGTCAAACAGACAGAACTTTTATTACCTCTCCTTTTGAAGAAAGGGAGAGAGAAGGAGAAACAGCAGCCAAGGGTCTTTTACTTTCAAGCAGTCCTTCCAGGTTGGATTTTTAATGTTGGCAGTGATACTGTAAGCTCATTCCTTTAGAGAATTCCTGAGGGAAGAAGCTATACCAGAAATACTGGCTGAAATAGTAACCCCCTTCATCCTTGGGGTCAAAGGGAAAGCTCTTCTTGTAAGCTCAACAAAAAATGATCTGATGGATAGGAATGGAAGTGAAAAAAGTTGCCTCCTGTATAAACACCTCCAAAGTAAATAAAACCCTTGAAGGAAAATGACAAAGTTACAGAGTCAAGGGAAATAGCAGAAAGATAAATTATCTCAGGAAGCCAGATTCACTCCTGTGCAATATGTCAGTAGCAGGACCAAAAAAAGGACTGAAAAGCATGGCAGGTTTTAACAGATTAACAATTTTTTAAAAAGGGTGGGAAATTCTGACCCAACAACTGTGCCTTCTCCCTCAGAAACAAGCAAACAAACACAAAACAATCAAAACACCTACAAAATAAACCAAAACAACTGTAGAGAAACCTGCAACATTGGAAATTAAAACCTATTAACTTCTCTAACTGTTTCAGATTATGGTGCTCCTGACTGGGTGCTAGAGGGGCTCACTTTGGACTGGCAAAGCAGATAAAGATCTCGCTTGAGAAATAAAAAACATGTCCAAAAAGGAGTAGAATAAGAAAGTTCAACACAAGCTTCTGTGGCCAGCAGGCTCAGCTTTTTAGAGGCAAAATGCATTCCTTTTGATGGAAAGGGTTTGGATTTACAGTGCTCAGCTGAATGGAGTATTTGAACCAGTTAACACCAATGTGAAAGGAAATAGTTGATTTAAGAAACAGCAGCAGCACAGGCATTTGCTGATGCTGAAGAATGTAAACATCAGAATTTTTTCTGTTTCTGTGATGATACACAAACTGTTAAGGAGATTATTTAATAACAACATATATTTGTGTGAATCCCATTTTATCATTATACCCTGCAATATTATTTTGTGTGTAAAGCTGCGCAGAGAAAAGAGCACTCCAAAGGAAATATGGGCAGGGCACAGGATGAAGGGACCTGCTTTTTTAACTCTGTCACAAGCTCCTGCTGATTTAATCTCCATTTCCATATATTTGACCATAGGCAGACCCCAACCCTCTGGACATTCCTCAGCTATTTCCTGCTCTATGGACATCCTTTGAGTATTCACTGAATTCTTTTTCATGGAAATTTCAAGAGCCACACCATCTGCTTGGAGGATTCCACTGGAATGGTCTAATGGCAATTACACTGCAGCAAACACTGCAGCTCTGTCCCACCTCACCTGCACACCTCCCCTCACCCAACACAACCAGAGCACAAGAGAAGTCCTGCCACAGGCTGGTACACGTTTGTGCCCCCAGAGAACACTTCCTGGGGCATTTTTCTAGTGCAAACCATACAAGACAAGGATCAAATTTCCACTTTTTGCTTCTGTTCTCACCCTTTTTTATACCCTTCTTAGGAAATCTCAAAATTCCTTTTTGGTATGTTATTGATATCTTGAAATCTTTTTTTTTTGTTTGGTTGGTTGGTTGCTTTTTGCAGAGACATAATGGCAATGGACAAAACAGAATCCAGTCCAACACCAGTAAGGCTCATGATACAAGAGGATTTAAACAAAAACAGCTCCTTCCAGTTTAATTTGAAAATGACAAAGCCTGTTTATCAAGTACAACAAACCCATCTATCACCTTCTAATTGGAAGCCCTTTTTTGTCTGCATGCCGGTGCCTCACTAATCTGTACACAACTTAATAGGGAAGTTAATAAATTATACAAGAGAACTAATTATACCTATTTGTCAAAAGATGAGATAGTTAAACTGAGGATTTAAATAACAAGAAATGAGCATTTTATCCTAATTAGTTTGACCTAAACTTTGGGGGACAGGAGAAATGCAGAACAAATGTTTCTGGCTAATCTCTGAGTGGTAAGAGCCATTATCATCCAGACAATACAAGGCTGAAAGGGCCACTGTTTCATCAAACACGGGAACATGCACTTCTTTCAAATCACAGTGTACCATCCCCACACCAATCTCCACAGCTGTCCAATCTGCTTATGGTAAAAGTCCATGAAAGGGAAAAGTTAACACTTAAACCACTTTATCCAAGGTTGTTTGCACCCAGGCTGTTACTAAAAATCTGCCTTTCTATCTTTCATACAGCCTAAAAAACCACTACCAAAAGAGAAGCCTGTTATAGGAGTAAAACAAACAAACACGAACACCAAAGGAAGACATTCTAGGGGACAAAATGATTTCCTCTAAGCATATGTAAGACAGGTCTAGGAATGAAAAACTACCTGAAACAGTCACTACTGGAACAGAAGAGGCACTGACCAGAGATAGAAGACAAAGCACTGAATTCATCACAATCCACACACATTTCCTGCATTTGATTTTACCTGTTGACTGCTGTGCCCAGAACAGTATAGAATTCTCTCCCTTCAGGTTGCATCACCATAAGTGTCTCACTCCTCCTGTGCTTAAGGAGCAAACTACATCAAAAGAAACCAACAATTTCTAAATAAAACACTATGCTCTGTAGATATGTTTTCCAAATACAGTTCATATTTAGGGGAAGCCTCTTCACCACAGCTTTACAGCATGGGTACTGCATACCAAGTGACCAGTTTAGAGAGGCTGAAACCCTTTTGAAATGAACTCTGAACCTTTAGTCATTATGCAACACCTATGGTTCTCTAGTTCAACATCTCTAAGAGATCAAAAGCAACAACAATAGTCCATATTCCAAAAAACTTGCAGATCAGCATTCTGATAGTAGGACAGAGTAGAAATATAAGCTTCAGAATCCTGAGTCTGTGTTCTAAGCCAAAGCTTTAGAAATAACTTTTACAACATGACCAGAAGTTGAGATTCTGACTGTCATAATGTCAAATCACAAGTAGTGAGACCTTTTTATTGACTTAAGCTTGTAGTCATATCCTAAGCTGTTGCTTCTACAACCCTTTCACTGAACAGCTCTGTATGTGAGAACCCCCCTGACAGCAAAGGAGGACCCGGTGGGTGTTGGCAACTTGAGAGTGCACAGGGGAACTGGATCCTGACATCCAACCAACAACAGTGCAAGCATGAGGATATACTTGCTAAATATCCATTAGTATCTAACTTAGTTCTTCAGTTAACTAACCTTTTAGCAGAATGAAGCCAACCAAAAAATAAAAATGTATTACTTCTGCAAGTTACAGGTACTGTTAAAAAACATGTGGGGACAGCAGAAAGGCAAGCAAATAGTCTGAGGAGCTGAGACAAAACCACCACAAGTTCACAGTCTGGGCATTTAATTGAAAGCTGAATTTCAGGTACACTTCAGGACAGTCTGAGCCAGCAGTGTCACTGAAAGAGATAATTCTGACCCTTTTCCATACGTCTTGTTTCCATTCCTGTCTCACTCAATCACTTGCCCTGGCACAAGTGTTGGCTCAATGCAGTGAAACACGAGGGATGTAACTGGCTGAAGCAAAGCAGAAAGTGATGGAGAGCCACAGAGGAAAGGAAAGGTTAGGTTTAACCCCATAGATTTTTCCCAATCCACATTGCCTCACAAATCTCCTTCTATGACAGCGGAGTGTGAAGACAGAGACTGAACTGGAAGGCAGGTAACACTAATTTAAACCTTCTGATTGTAGAGCCTTACAAAGGATATACCAGGCTAACTTTAAGTCTTGCCATTCTGTTTTCTTACAAAATGTATGTTTGTATCCTTATTCCCTGCTTTTTATTATAACCAGAGAAAAACATGTCTGTATGCAGAGGCTGAAGTAAATTCAAAGTTTTCTTATTAGCAATAGGTACAGACACTTTTTAAAATTAAGTACACAAGTCCTGCTTTTTAATTGAATCCAGTGATTGCTGTTCAGTTTCTAGAGGGAAAGAATTTTTGTAACCAGAAATAGAAGAAATTGTTATTCTCTCCCTTCACTCATTACAGTTCTCATAAGTTGGTTTTTTTAACTTAACCTTTGCTGGCTTACAACAGCAACTAGACAAGAGTACATTTAGTTTTTTGGAGTTGGTTTGGAGGGAAAAGAGAGAGCAGGAGAAAACAGACAATATTTACTATACAATTTTATGATTCAATCTGGATGAATCAAAACCAGTCACCTCTCAAGCCAGGAAGTGTATGAGGATGCTTAAATGCAATTGAAAAATTATTCGTTCAATTCTACAACAAAAATTCTACTTCCAGCATAGATCACTCATTGACAGTCTCAACCCTTAACTATTAGTTGTGATTCTCTATAAATTCTACATCACTTTACACAGGAGTATCATTTAGCTAAATATTCCCATGTGTATTGATGCAGCTAATTCATTCTGCACAATTAGAGTCTCATTGAAGTGGTCCTGCCCCAAAGATCAGTTTGAGTTCTGAACCTGTATCCCCATGTCTTGGTTTCCTTCTCACTCTGATGGGGTTGACAGGCTCAGAACACACTGTGCATCCTACAGTCCAAGTCATTAATAAAAATACTGACTGAGACAAAGAATATTCACGAGCCCTCCTTGATGTATTAAGTGTGTTCTGACATTTGAACAATTTACATGTTCTTGAAAAGTTTTTTCTGATGAATTCTGTATCCACCATGCAGTAGACTCCTCTAGACCACTTGTCCTCATCTGACTCAGAGGAGCCTACATGAATACAGTGCAAGAAACTTTAGTCAAGGTATCCAATGTTTCTCTCCTCCCCACCTGATCTGTAACGTTGCTGTACAAAGAAACTAAATGGGTTTGTCACGATTTGCCCTTGAGAAATCTGTTTACTTGGTAACTCATCTTGCTAACTGGCAGGGGCTTATAAGATGTCTGACCAATTATTTCTTGCTATATTTAAGTCAAACAGACTGGTCTTTAATTACCCAGCTCATCCTTTCCCTATCCCCTCCTGAAGTACTGTATTTGCTTCTCTCCTGATACCACTTTCCTCCTTACACAGCTAATTTTTTAAATGCTCTAGGATTAATCACATCAGGTCCAGCTTCCAGGAAAATGTTGAAGAACTACATTAAGGTTAGACATTTTCTCTACCTATTTCTTCAATGGTCCCTCAGTACAGAAAAGTCCCCCTAAGTAGATAAAAAAGTGTTTTCAAAATACATAAATCCTAAAAGAAAGTGGCAGTTATTTGGCTTGAGAAAATTTTCTTCCTATTCAGCAGGCATTAGGATCAAGAGAAAAAGTGATTTGTACCAATAGCAATAATTTATAATTTTGAAAAAATTAAGAGCATAACTGTGCACTTGGGTCAAGATATTTTAGAGAAGTGCATTTCTAGCTCTTCCTCCCACCATTTATTTGAGATTTATTATTCCATTTTTGGAAACTAAATCATAATAGTAAAACTTCTCCTTTATCACCTTGAAAATGCAGTTTCTAGGGGTCAAAATAGTTAAGATGTAGTTAAAAGAAACTTGTGTTTAGTACTAGAACTGTGTCTGTAACTCATGAAAACTTTTGCCTTCCACACTTTTAACCAAGCAAATAGCCGAGATGTGGTGGGGGGAAAAATCAATTCCTGAGATGTATATCTAAGGGAGGCTTGCACAAAAGGAATTGATTTTGACTATGGAGTCCACTGCAGTGTAGTTATCAAGGTAAGGATTTAAACCAGGTTCTGGACCCACTCTGATGGCAGCAATTGCAATTCTTGTCTTTAACTTTCATTGACCAACAGCACTAGTGGAGCTTTTTATGGTTGTGCACAGTTCTGAACCTTACAATGAGAGCTCACTTAGTGTATGTGGCCTTGTTCCACATCTAAGGTAGGGTATATGAACATAACTCTCTCTCTTTTCCTTTGTAAAAACACCTCTGTGCCAGGAGGAAGAAGCCTCACTAGAACAACAAAGCAAATTTCTGACAGACTGACACCTTCTCTCACTCCTGCAGTTACTCCTTACTGGATTACACGTGGTCACTGTGATAAAGAGATAATTCTTGGCAAGTCCCTGCTACAAACATCCAGAGATAGAGATGCTTCCTTGTGGGAGCTACACTGTATTTAACCTCTCCATTTGTTCTTTCCATATTACTTTATTGTTCACAGATGCCAGAGCAAATGACTCAGCCCTTACACAATGATTGTTGATTGGTAACCAAATCATTACCCTGAATCTTTTTTTTTCCCCAAGGTTGCTGTGGGGTTTGAATATCAATTTTCAGCTTAGGTCAGCCTAAAGGTGCTTAAACAACTACACTCAGTAGATCCTAATGGAAACCATCCTGAAGTACTTGCATTAAGAACATCATGATATCAGAGAGTAAATGGCAACCCACAAGACAAATGCAGCTATTCCAGTTAACTGCACTGAGCTGCCTGAGCCAGCAAAAGGGGTAAGTGCCAGAGACCTGAGGCAGGATCATTCTGCCCAGTGGAATGCTGTATAAGCAACAAGCACAGAAATCAGAAAAAGCAGTGTCTTTTTTATTTATTTACCTGCTATATAACAAATTCTTTAAGAACACTTCCAATTAAGGATCATGGTTTTTAACAGCTGAAACAAACAGACCAAAAAAAGTACCCATTCCATTTTCAAGGGGGCAATCTCTCCTCCTCAGAGCATCTCATCTGTCCAACATGAAATACTACACTTGATCTTTAAGCACATCCCTCCAACCCAGAACATTTAATTTTTGATATTTTGAAAGAAAGTCAAAGGAAACCAACACAACCCTTACAGTAACTACTAAAAGGAAAGACAAGGTCACTTTTCCTATTTTTATTTTCTCAAAGGTTGGGCATTCACCCCTCACCACAGGATCCAATCTCTGTACCCTCATCTCCACAAGTTTTATTGGAGACACTGCAACTGGGAGTGTTAATATTTGCTGAGTTTATTATAGACTGCATAAATAATGCAACTGTTGCAAAATGTAGCACTAGTTGCTCCAGCCCTCTGGTCACATCCTCCCCATTTGACTCTCCCAGCCCAGCAGATGGGATGCATTTTTGTTACAAGAAGAGTTCTCTGGAGAGATCAGCAATGCCCCACCTAGAAATTCTGCAAAATTCCCACCATTATGACTTTCTCCAGAGAAACAGAACATGAGAAGCTTGACAGGGAACAGGAATTTGTATTGGTCTTCCACTCCTGAATATCTTTTGCCACTACCAGTTCAAGGATACTCCAGTTGAATGCAGCTTAGGCTGTGGAGCATTGGCAGAGTAGCAAACATACCCAGGGCTGTTTCCACCCATTTTCTCCTACAAAACATCTGCAGTGCTACTTATGTTGCATGGGATAAATCCTGCCTAAGTATCTGCATGCTATTTAAAAACATATCTTCAAGAGGAAGTAAACAACAAACAAAAATTGCTGCTGACTGTGACAGATCCCAACCCAAGCACTACAGATGTTGTAAGATCTGAAACACAGCTTTGTGTTACTCAGGAGTGACAGACCAAGGATGGTGAGGCTTTACAATAAAGAGAGCAGAGCAAATCAATAAACAAAGTAATAAATAGCTTGCCTAGTGCATGTCTCTTACATCAAAGACATAGAAGAGGGACAAAAATACGGATAATTTTACCCTCAAAGTGAACTGTAACATGGTAGTTGACTGGAGCTTGTTTCTCAGTGACAGATGCTCGTCCTATTCCTGCAGGTACGACTGAGCAACAAGTAAAAACTACTGAGCCATTGTATTAAAGTTCTCATTTTACAGTTTACTTTCTCTACTAATTTGCTAGTAATTAATTACTTTCTATAAGCTTAATTGCAACCACTTAAAGAAACATAGTGCAAGTCTGTAAACAAAGCTTGGTCAATCTGAGGTAATTGGTAGTTGAACTAAATAACATTTCTACTCAACTGTGTTCATATGTGGCCTGCTCAGCATGTTCAATATTACAGTGTGAGGTTCCAGAGGAATCTTGAAAACTAATGGTGGAATTGGTTCACAAAACAATATAAAAATTTGCACCTGTTTGGACTGGCAAAAAATATCCTTACAACAACAAACTTAAAGAAACTTGCAGCAGCAACATAATTAGTTCATAAGACTGTCCTAGAAACCCCCTCAAATAAAATACAAAAACCTGGGTGAATAGAAAAGGTGAATCTCACTCCAGTTTAGCAGAACCAGGTGGTTATATTGACTAAATAAAAACAGGCTATCTAAAGAAAACAAATTGCATCAAATCTTTTCTTAATTTTACAAGAGGGAAGCGATGGGCATTGACTAAGAAACCATTTGGGGTTTCCAGTGAAAACCAGTCTCTGTTGCAGCACATTTCCATTGACTTCCTGCTGTTTGAGATCCTACTCCTTACACCAAAGTTCCCCACCCAACTGAACTCTGAAAGCCAAATACAACACGAAGGGCCACAGAAAACCTAAAGGAAGGAGACAATAGCGAGAGGGTAAGGAAAGCTTCCCTCGAGCACTGGCACAATAATCACTATTAAGTTGTCCCTGGATTTCAGTCTCCTCCTTACACAGTTCTTGGACTGTACAGTTGATTACACTCATTACCTATTCAAGGTACAATTCAGTGAAGGCTACAAGTTTCTTGATTACAGTTGAGAGGCCAATTGTACTCACACACATGACAGCTCATGTTGCAGTCTCTTCCTTCACTGGCTGTTCCTGTCTCTACTCACCCTACAGCTTTTCTGAGCTGCTCTGGCCTATGAAACTAATAACACTCTATTTCTTACTGCTTCTATTTTGTTCCATTTTCTTTAATAGACATCAAAATAATGTTCTCCCAATGGCTCTGACTCCACGTGTACCATTTTAACTTTCCCTTTGGACAAGTTTAATATGCTTTAAAGTCATATTACAAAATAGATCTTTCAGTGTAGCCCTATACAATTACTTTCTGGTACAGAAACACAGTTTCGGTCTTCCTCAAATCCACACGTATCCTTAAGCACTTGAGCTAAACAGAATGAATCTCAGTTTAGAACTGCAATCACAGTTCCCTGTTAATCCCCACTGTAAACTCCTAAGCACTCAGCCTGTCCAGGAAAGTGTGTATTGGTCCAACAATTCTTTTTCAACACTAAGACAGCTACAGGCAACGTTGCTTGAAAAAGCACACGGTACAAATGGAATGTTGGCTGATTAGCTTCCATTTATCAAATCAATTTTCTTTCCCCAGAACATAGTTAAATCCTGAGGAATTATTCCATATATGGTACTATAATAATATCCCTTTCTGACCTGTGCAATGTGATACTTCAAGTCAATGTGGCAGCATCATGTTCAACATTCAAAATCCCACAATTCCCATTAATCAATAAGTCAAGGGATTACTAATACATTTTTCATGGTGGGCAAACATTAATGCCTCTATTACAATGAAACCAAATACTTGGCTATTTGTTTAAGAGCCTGCCCATAAGTGCTGCAGCACCAGGGAGAGACGCTCGAGGAACACCTCAGGGCAGGAAGATCCTGCATGGCACATCTGGAGCTTTATGTCTTCCCCCCCAGCTTGTTCCTAAAGCACTCTGTGTTCTCCCTTAGTGTGGTGCTGCAGCAGTTCAGAACACGGATCTGCTCACTGCTACCAGGGCTGCTGGAGCACAGGAAGCCTGACAGGGAGGAGAGCTCAGCTTAAGGCTTTCCCACGAAGAAAGCAATGTTCAACAGTTCCTTCAGAAAACAAAAAGCCACCTTAACATTATTAGCTGAAGTTCACCTCAGACTGCACCATCAAATGCCTTTCATTGATCTCACCCTGCTTGCCAAAACAAAGTTCCCAGGAATATCAACAGGTGGTACTCCTGATGATTACACAACTTACTAATAAACCAAACAACTGAGTCTTGAGGTGTTAATCTACTTTTTCACGGATCATCACTCAGTTTTCTTTCACATCTTGGCACACTTCCTCAAATTCACCTTTGCTGACAAGTTATTACAACTATTTAGTAGTAGGTTTTTAAAACACTATATTTGTCTTCTTGTTTACACCTGCAAGAACTTTTTAAGGTTATTTTTCAGTTGTTAAGATCTACTGTTTCATACGTCTCATCACCACAGCCTTAAAAAGTCAGACAGACTTCACGAGTTCCTTTGGAACTTTGCTTGTCTTTCATCATCAAAAGCACAGGCTGCCTGATATATCTATGCACAAAATGTTTCATTTTTCCCCCTGAAAGTTTGCAATTGTCAGCACTGCTGTTTCACAAGTTGCCTCAAAAATACTACCATAGTCTTATTTACAGCAAGTATTTCACAGAGCACTGTGCATCATACAGGGGGGATGAATGCAACAGTTACACTGACAAATTAAGGTAACTCACAACCTGAACCTTCTGCTCACCTTGCTTAAAAACTCATCACACATGCTCCTACCTGGGCACACCCTCCTTCATGACTGTACCTTGATTTGTACTGAAAGTCACCGACAACAGCGAAGAGAAAGGAAGGAACAGATTTTCTGGTGTGCCTACACTGGAAATTAGTGTAAAGAAATCCACACTGATTTCAAGCAAACCAGTTCATGCAGGGAAGCAGTCAAGCTGTAGCAAGATAGTCATGAAAGATAAATTAGCTCATAAATACTTCTGGACCGATGTATTAAAGAAATTACTCCTGGTACTCAGCTGATCTCTTTCAAGTTAGTCCAGATGCAGCATACAACATACACGTTTGACTTGTAACTCTGTTACAGGTTATTTCTGAAATCTACAGGAAAAAAATGAGACTTTTGAAAGGAAAACAGTATATATAGCACATTTTATCCATTACAACATCATCTTGCATTACAAAGGACAGGTAGATTAATTCTTATGTAAAAAGACCCCAAAGAAGGGGCATGTCAACATGACTCTGCAACCATACAATAGAAAACGCGGAGACCAGGCTCAAGATTTTACAACACAAAGATTTCTGCCTCCTTAGTATCATGGCAACCTTTATCACCTTTTGTTAAAGATACAGCATGGGAAGGAAAACATTTAAAGCCTTGAAAATATAAATAAATAAATGAGGCTTTCTTTGTAAAAACAGCATTTATTTCCACTCATTTTAGCTAAAGGACATGGGGAGGAAACAGCACTGTCTAAAAGATTGTTCTTTGATATATTGAAGTTCAGGCATGTTGAAAAGTTTAGTTCTGCTTCTTTGAAAATAACTTGGATACACAGAAGAAGACTAAGAACCTCTGAAAAAAAACAGAGGACATTTTAGTGTTGACATAACCACATTCCCCCTAGGAGAAATTCCAAGGAAGCACAAAATGGTGAGAGGTATTCTGAAATCTGACCAAACTATACCAGCTTTAGGTTCAAGGCAGAGGCTTTGTCTGAGAGAACTGAAGACATGAAACCGTCTTTATTCGGCAGCTTCAACTTGCTTTTTGCATTTGTAAGGGCAGATTAATGTAAACCCAAGAGGAGGAAGGAGTCCTGTGAGATGCACAACATCTGAGAGAGCAGCAATCAGGCATGTTGAGACCTTAGATCAGGATCATGGTGTTGCAAGGTCAGAAGCAGTTGGCAAAAGGAACTCCAAAAGATAATAAGAGCATGGGCCATAGGAGAAGATTTTATCCATCTGGCATCAAGTTGCAACTCCCCCTGAGCACCATCCACGGGCAATACTTCATTCCTCTCTTGGCTCACCATGCAAGCTGAACTTTGGACACCCCTGCTTGGTTTAGAGTTTCCCTGGAGTCCTAAAAGGCTTAAACCTTCTCCTGTGGACTATCCCAGAGCAACAACAACTGCCACCTTGTAACAACTAACTCGCACAACACTTCTGGTCCTGCCAGCTTATCTCTCATCGTCCACTGTCCCACATTTTGGCTCCTCATCCCCTCAGATGGTGCACTCCTGCCTTCAACACACAAGAACATTTACCTTGCAAGAAATCATCAGGGCTTTGCCACCATCATCTACAAAACTTCGTAGGGAGAGGATATGGTTCTCAGTATCAACACAGCTTCAAACTCCTCACGACCCTTGGAAAACAACCTTGTGCCTCCTTTGGTTCAGTTTCTCATTTTGGGAAACAACACAGCGATGATGGGGTTGCCTGTTGGGGAATGGCACGTGCTGCACAACACCTGCCACATCAAGATCTTACAGTCTGAGCAAACACATGTGCTACACAAGAAATACTTAAATAAATGGAATAAGTAACACACATGCTGTAGTTGTCTGTAATTCTTATGCAAATACCTGCAAAAACATTCAGCTGCTGTCTCCCTTCCTCTTCAGGAGAGGAACAGTCTCAGAGCAGCCACTAAAATGTTTTAGTCCAGTTTCAGGTTTGAACTTACAGCAGCATTGAAAACAAAACCCTGCAGTGCTTTCACAGCCACATATTCAGTTTTAAATCCCTATCATAGATACCACCATCTCCTTCCCCTTCTGAGCAATATCAGAAAGCTGCCCATCAGCCACCATCTACTCTGCCTCAGAGCAGCATCGCTCAGAAACGGGTGCTCAGAGAGTTGTATTTCAGACAGCACTTGGCAAACCTAAAGGAAGAAAAATCTGTTACTTCAGTGAGACTGCAGTTCACAAAGCTACAGTGGCACCAAGTGGTGAGCTGATGAATTTGGGTTTTACTTCTATCTTTCCAATCACACTAGAAGATACACTTGACATGTTATGAGTTAAAGTAAAATGCTTTTCAGTTCACTTTTACTTGGGAATTCAAGTTTTATAGAAATCCTACTTAATCCAGACCCACACATTTGTGAAATAACAAAGGGTAGAACTTCCCACAGAGTACTTTTAAGTGAATAAAGTTCAGAATTACTAACCTGACAAAAAGCATATGAATGTGAGTAATGAGCAAGAAGTGAACAAAGGTATCCTAATTTTCATAATCAGATACAGTCACAATTAATCTTTATCTGACCATTTGAGTTTTCACACTCAAATCTACCCAAATCTCCACACTGGAGCCATTCCATCTCTTACTACATTCTGAAAGGAGCACCTTTGCACTTATTTGCCTCCTTTCTGGCATTTGTGACATGCACCACCACCACCTTTCATAAAACATCCTGCATGCTGTCACTTCTCAGAACCTCAAAAAGATACAAGCAAACAAAACACCAAAAGAAACCACAAAACACTCTATGCCAAGAATATTGGGTACCTTGAAAGACCCTGTCAGGAAAAGGATATTCCCCTCTGCTTAGTCATCATAACCATGCACTTCACCCCACTCCTCCCCACAGTACATCAGATTTCCAAACAAACCTGGAAGAACAGAAGAGGAAGACAGATGAGTATTTCTGTGAATAACAATTTAAACTCCCCTTTAAAATAAAAAACTAGTAAAACACAGACACCACCCCATCTGCCATTCCCATGCTGTTATTCTCAATAAAAAAATCCCCTGCAGCTATTTCAGGGGCACCAGTGCATTATTTCTACAGAAAATGAGAGATTGTTTTCATCATGCATTTGTACTGGCTAACACCTAATAGGAGCTATTATTTACCCAGGCAACTGACAAAAGTGCTCATTCACATGGAACAAAGTATTTGATGTTAAACATTTGTTGGCTGCTTTGGCCCAGTTTTTCAAGTAGTGAAATGCAATTTCACCTTTTGCCTGGTATAACAGATATGCCGAGGAGAGAAAAGTCATTGTCATAGGAACAGTAACTAAACCCAAACCTGACTGAATATCCTTGCAAATCTGAAAAAACAAACAAACAAACAAACAAAACCCATAATGTAATTACTATCATGATCAGATTCTTTAAAAATATATGAATAGGAGATACATATAGTGAAAAAGTCACAACAACTTCAGTTATGTAGTTTACAAATTATTTCAATGTCTACAGAAGAACAAGGTCTGGAGAAATGAGGAACTGGCAAGTGGAGCCTTATTAAAGCAGGTCCTTGTTGCACACCAGGCACCACAGTAACCATGGGCAGGTTTATAACATACCAGATGTAAAGATGACAGCCCAAGACTGCAGCAGGGGGAAGACTTCGCTTCAGTAATTTGATGAACAGCAGAGGCTCAGAGGTTCAAACAGCCAGAAAAGTCCCTGAAGCTGCTGACCCCTTTGAGTAGCACAGGTTGGCAGTAACATGATTGCATTAATAGCATCATCAGGGTTTTCTGACTTCCAGGTAGCAATGCTCAATCTTTACTTCAAAAAGCAAATGATACAAAATCTGAGCTATCAAAAATTTTACTACACAAACCCATAAATGTCTCATTGGTTTTTGGTGTGTTTTTTTAATTTAAATTCAAGGTCAGGTGGTTACCTTCTGTGTATGAACATCCCAACTGCAAATTAATTCTTTGTCCATAAGCTCGACTTTCTTTCCTGCTTTTAACAGATGGTAGGAATGTTGATCTAAACATTAACAGCAACTGATTTCAAATTCCAAAACAAGAGAAATGATCTTTGTATCATTTCCCACTGAGAGGTAATTAATGGATATTTGCAAGCTGCTTGGAGATCCTCCAGTAAGGGTTTTTTTGTTTGTTTGCTTTGGGGGCTGGGGGGGGCTTTGTGCCTTTTTTTTTCCCTAAATGCTGTGCAGTATTTACAGCCTGTATTTCTCAAAGCATTACACAGTTTACTTTTGTGAGATTCCTCATACCTCATTTCATTCTCTCCTGCTTAAATTAGTTGCGTCTGAGGCACCATCACCTTCACTCTCTGTCCCAGACCAAACAGGTTCCTCTATCAAACTCAAAACCTTCTCCAAGCTGGAGAATGGAGACCGTGGCAGGCGTGCTGATGGCCATTCCTTCATCACTTCCCTGTCTCCACCACTCCATTGTCCAATTTCAATATTGACAAGAGTTTTATGCTTAAACTTAGATTTAGGAGTGAGTTACAAGCTTCATGAAGTGCATTTGTACCAAGCACAACAGGGCCCAGTCTGAGTCAGAGTTCCTGTGAATTGTTATTTATCATGAGAGCTCTGAAAGGAACACGGTAATAGGGCTGTGCTCTCTGCAAAGATACAGCTGCTCTCATTGTTTTATTTTCATCATTATGAACCATGAGGGAAAAACCCACAGAAAAAAAAATCCCAGTGTTCACTGAGGTTGGCATGCACTGCTTTTATAAACTGCACAAGGACAGCTATGCTTTGCTGGAGAAGTGGAAACTCGTATTTTACAATAGCACTCATCTCCTTGGAGATATGACCACTGGTAGGCAAGTGTTTGAGAATAAAACACACTACCTACCAATTTAGTGTAAATGAGAAGTTGCATGTTGTGCTTTATTTTGAATTCTTTCATGAATGAATGTTTATCCTGGGATAAGTGGATATGGATGAATAGCAGACTCAAGTACCAACTGCTTTCTTAAAAGAAGAATTATCTGAAATCAGATCTTCTTTGTTGGATGAAACCTAAATTGCAGAGGGAATATTTAACTATGTGTGGAGAAAATCCATAGATAAGCTACCTCAGACTACAGTGAACAGAGCTAATTGTCTTTATCACTTGCTCTTTCACTCAAGCTTCTAATGGAATGTTCTGTCTAAATAACAAAATACAGGATCATTAATATCCTCTGATGCAGATTTCTTGATAATTAGGCTTTAATGATAACAAAGTGCTGGCATTTGGATTGCTTAGCAGATAAAACTTGTGTTTGCTCAGGAGACCTCAAGCCAAGTTCACGTTTTTGCACTAAGGCCAAAAACTCTGAGGTCCACTCGGTGGGTTCAGCAGCACATCTGAGTGCAGCTGCAATACTGACTGTCCCAGCCTTTGAGGATGGCTCTCCTTCAGGTCAGGCATGTTTATTTGCCATATTTTTGCCTACCTTCCTCAATTCCAGTTTTACAGTTCTCTCCCAAGTTTAGAGCCCACACTCTGACACCACCACAGAGGAACCAAAAACTGCATTCCAAAATATTGTTTGCTATCAAAAATTACACATCTTTGTTACATCTGCTATACACAACCCCCTTTTTGCATTTCCTTTAGCTAATTGCTGTGCAAAAAAAATACACAATGCAAAGACTAAAGGATTGAGCAGGAGTCATTTCAGTTACTGCTGTTATATATGACCATGCTTGGTTTTATTTAATTTGCTTTCAGAGAGCATTACAACTGGCTGAAATATCCTTCTTGAAAGAAAAGAATTACAAGAAGTTGCTCATAAAAGTCCATCTACTTCTCCTAGTTCTGTCTAATCACTTGCTACTTGTCTGCAAATGGATTTGGTCTCATACATAATAATAATAGTGACAGATGTTTTTCTGCCAGTAAAACTTAAAATTCAAGCTTCAGTTGATTATTATGACTAATCTACAATTTCCTCCATAATTAAGGCTGCAACTTTGTTCACATTAACAAGTCCAATTTTGACCTCCCACTCACATCTATTAATGAAGGAGAGCCCGAGTGACACATGAGAATCATGGAAACAGAAGAATTCTCCTTCCCATTCAGAGTAAGGTGAAGCAGGAAATTCCAGTTTATGGCAATGCATTACAGATATTGCCACCTGTCAGTTATTTGTCACTTTATTGAGGGGAGACAAGGAGGGAGGAGAAGAAAGCAACGTAACTTCACTGGACTCAAAACATGTTCTCGTGCCTGGAACTGAAGCTGAGACAACAAAAGTCTGATTTTAAATGTAATTGACAGCTGCTTTACTAAGATCAGGACAGACTATGGGCTAAGAAATAACAGGCAACAAACAAGCACTGTAGCTATTTCCCTTCTGCCTTTGCCTCATTAAAACAAACTACCTTCCTCCAACCACCATCAGTAAGTCTCGGAGAAAAGCAGAAAATGTTTGTAACACAGCAGAATTTATTTGGATGAGCTGAAAGCAGTCCAATGATAACTGATTTATGATGTTCCAGTATGAAAAGTACTCACTGGATTTCTAAAATTTCCTCTTTGGGAAGCCTCTAATAGAGAGGGAAGAAAGGTAATAAGACGTAGTTTAATGGATTTATCTACTGAAAATCTAATGCACAGGGACAATGTTTTGTTACCCAGAGTCCAATTTTAAAAGTTATTAAGATTTTAATAGGCTCACCAGATCGGTATGTTGACTCTGACAACCTAATTTAAGCTCAGTGGCAGTTTCAGAGATGCTGCATTAACTGCTGGAGGTGGCCAGTTTAAATAAACTCCTTAGTGCAGGACAGCCACAAACCAAAATCAGCTCTTCAGAATAGCTCAGGTTAAAGCATTCGAGAACAACTGAGGGACCTGAATAGGCAATATAGGGCCAGGACCCAAAATGAATTTCTAAACAGACCTGTGTTTGATACACAGGACAGAAGGCACCAAGGAAGAGCCTTTTTGAACAACTTAAGCAACAAAAACAACGAAACAAACACAACAAAACCACCTTACATCTTGGGGTTTTCTCCTGCCTGCAACACACTGAGTAGTAGAATGGGGACTGAAATACAACTGAGGAAGAAGTAGATTAAGAAATTTGTTTTTATAAAAACCTCTCTTTCATTTCAGAACCTGTAGTTAATCAACGCTCACAATCATTTTTCAGTCAGAAATTACTTCCACGTAGTTGTATTTTTCAATAGTGATGGAGGGAAAAAAAAGAAAAAACTATTTCTGTTTGTGGGTTTTATTGTCTGAATTTCTGCTCCACATCATATGCTTTTCTCATATCAGCAATAAAATAAAAATGAAGAAAACAAAAAAAAAAATTTCAACAGCAGTATACTTAATTCCAGTACTTTTAAAAAAAATTAGAAACTATATAGATTTATAACAGGCAACTGATGCTGTTTCTCAGCTGCTTGAAAACACTTAAGAGTGATATTTATTATTACAGCAGAAACTTGAGACTGTTCATTTACTGAGGACAGTTTATTCCCTCACTAGGGGTCTTTCTGAAGACTTGAGAACAAAATGAGCATCCCTGGTGGAAGATCTGGAAAACAAAAACTGCCAGGACATTTGTCCACTACTCCTCCTGCATCAGCAGCTGTGAAGTTTTCCATTAAGAACATTCAGCAATTCTGGAAAGACAGATGATGTGCCAGACCAAAGTTATTGTTAGATGTTAATGCTTATAATTCTTCATCTGAACCTACTCTTTGTGCCTTATTTTTAAGTGCCTTGTGTTTCCCTCAGACAGAGTTTCCATCTGTAAACAAAAGGCAGAGTAAGATCTTTAGAAAGTGCTGGAACAACTATTGCTACCTACACAAGATCCAAATGCCCACCAAAGAGGAAAAAAAATGTAAGACCACCCCAATGCAGGAGTGCTGGCACCCAACAAGAACCCAGGGCACTCCCTGCTTTCCCTCACACTTCAAAGCAGGTGATTAATAACTAAAGAGGACTTGCTTTCATTTCTCTGAGAGGGGGAACCTGTACAACAAATAATTCATGTGAAGGGCTAGTAGGTCATTTGAAATAATTCAAAACCTGTTTTTACCTTGAGCACTGTGGTCTGACCCCATATTTACTTGAGTATTCTTAGTGTTGGAGTCACTACAAAATCTCAGTCTACATCCTGTCACCAACACTTTCTGACTTTTTCCCCTAAAATTGTTCTGAAAAAACAACATGCACACATGTGAGCACTCCAAGTATTAATGAAAGTTTTTAAACATCATACTACTGTCACCAAAAAAAATGAACAAAACTGCCATCTTAGGAACCCAAGACACCAAGCATTTTCACATGTCTTTGAAATTTGTATTGCCTGAAACACAAGCCTGACTTTCTGCTTGTTCAAGAAAAAGACCTATGCATGAATACATGACACATCTTCAAAACTTCTTTGTATAAACCAGTGAGAAAAGGCAGATATTGGCTCTATTTTATCTCTGATGTGGAGTAGATATCATCCAAGTGCAGAAAAGGTGTGTATGAAGTGGCAGTGGGGAGGCTCCATTGCAGGGAATCACAACATCCCTCATTGCAACAGCTGCAGTGAAGCAGAGGAGCCCGAGTGGCCTGGCAGGGGATGCTGCTGACACACATCGTGGGGGGACCATGAGCCTGAGTTAATACTGACACTCTCAGACTCCCCTCCTGGGCTGGTGCATTAAAAACTTCCACAAAAATCAAGTTCAGGACAAAACACCACTATGAAATAGGCATTTGAGGGTAATCACTGGCTACTCTGCCAACAACATAATACACATCTTCAAACATTGGCTTTCTCAACCTAAACAGTAATCTCTGTAATCACAACAATGAAAAGAATATAAACCATTATCTGTATTACATGCACAAAATGCACACATCTACTTTCAAATCCCATACAAATTACCTGTCACAATTAAGTCATGCACTGGGAGAACCCATACACACACACACTTTTTTTTAAACTAAGATAATGGGCACACTGCTGCTCGTGGGCAAGTCCTGATCATACATTATATTGCATTTCCTGACAATTTGGATGAAAACTCCAGGTGGAGACAGATTATAACGGGTATATCTAATTGAAATTCATCTCCATTTTGCCTCAGATGGAAGACACGCTGCTTGAGCCCTGAAACATATTCCATTTCATTCAAATTGCATGCAGATTTTCAGGCAAAACGGAATTTATTAAAAAAAAAGTTTTGGAGACTCCTGAAAGAGTTCAGAGTGCAGCAAATGCTTTATAAGCGTATTTTTGGCATCTGTGACTTCTACCTCCATGAAAGGTCCTTGCCAAGGCAAGGAGAGATCTAAGTCCCACAGAGGTCTATCCTTTTCATGGGAGTGACATCTTCCACTGACACGTTCAGTCACTTTGGGTCCGTGTGGATTCACTGGAGCATTAACTCTTACTCAGTGTGGTTCCTTCCAACACATTCCCATCGAAACAGACAACTCCTCTGTCTTCCACCTTTCAGAATTATCGTGCAACTCAGAGTTGCAGCTTGCCTGGTTTGGGATTTTTTTCCTGTTTTGGTGTTTTGCAAGCGAGAAGACTCAAAGCTGCCAGTTATACTGCAGATTTAGGGGGGGCAGAAAAGCAAACACCACCACAGCATCCCCCCCCCTTCTTCTATCTGAATACAAACCAGAATTCTACTGCACCTTACAACAAAAACTTTCCACTTAATTGTAGACAATAATTGTCAGAACTTCCATAAAGAATAAAGACACTGAACAAGAAGTTTGAAGCAGTATTTGTGGCAAACAGTCGCCAGCATGGCCTTTCTCTTCCTGCTATTCATGGATGTAATCCCATTTTAAGTTAATTCAATGAAGAGCCTGCCCTGTCATGCAAACTAATCATTAATCCAATTACAAGACAGAAATTGATACTGCATTGCTCCTGCTATTTTCTCCAAACACCAGACACACCACAGAACAGGAATCTCCTCTATGTCAGACGGACATAGAAAACAGCAGCCCTGAATACCAGGCCCCTGACACTCAGTGCCATGACTGCAAAGTCACAGTGCAGTAATGTGAAAATTAAGGATGCTGACAAGTAGTTGACCATGAGCCCTCATTACTGCCCAATGCTCAAAACCAAAAACACAGAAAGAGGATTTCATTTTTGTTTTGACAAAGATTAGGCAGAGAAATACAGAAATTTAGAGGTCAATTTCCTTATAAGAGTGGATCTTGGATTAAAGTTCAGAGTTATTAATAAAGCTCAAGAATTTATTTGTTACTGCATTTAATTTGATGTACATACACAGGGAGAGAAGCACTAAATGTGCTGTATTTAAGAAACAAGAGGTAATAGAGAAGTATTTGTCATGATTTGAGAAAACAGTGACAAACCTGCTCTCTATTAGTGTTTTCTGAAAGGAGAATCCCTTTTGCTGTTGATTAATAAATCCAAGAATACAAAAGGTAAAAACTTTGGGTTGTTCCTCTTCCCCTTCTTTAGGCAAGGGTCAGGAAGTGTAGGAGTGCTTCAGCTGCCTTTAATTTCCACATTCAATTACTCATGAAAGGAAAAAAGGTGGGATGAGAAAAGCAAAAAGTGTGACAAAAAACACACCTGCACCCAGTTCTACCACACCAAGCCCAGACTACAGAAAAGCTCTGCAAGGCAAAAGGACTACTTACAGAATTACATCCTAATCTCACTTTCCACCAGGAACACTCCAGGATTTCAACCCATTTTATGCGAAGAGCTACAACAGCAGGCCAGGCCAACTAACAAGTCCTGAAGGCACTGAACTCTGGATGTGAGATAACTCTCAAGGAAAGCATTTCTCAGAAGCTGGCAGATAATTACAGGACAATTCCAAAGAACAAAAATTAATTTTCCTCAGCTGGAACTTGGATAGCAAATTATGATTTGGCCACAGATATGGGAAAATGTTATACACTACAACATCCATATGACAGGACATGCAAACATCCATCACCTCTAGGTATAACCAGCACTACAATAAATATATGGTTATTATACAAGGAAAGGAGAAAGTGTTATGAAATGTTAGTTCCTGATGACATTAAGGCCCTTTAATTGCCTAAAACTGGTATTGGCGAGACACACCTCAAAGACAAGAGTAAAAGGTTGCTCAGTGTATCCACACATGAATTACTGACATTGGGAAACCTGTACAAGAACCAACATGGATCTCCTGAAAGCATAAGCAGTCAGAAAACACACTGAACTGACCATCTGTTCCTCTCTGATAACGTGAAATTAAGTAATTTATTTATTCAGCACTTAAACCCTCTCCCCTCTCTTCATATTAGTCAAGGATGATTATGCTAAATCCAGATGTAGTTAACATATTGTGCACTCAAGTGAGCAATGTCCTTACAGCACATGACTTTCCTTCTGGCTCCCCACCTGCAGAGTCCCAGCCACGATGCCTTGAAGGCCCTGTTTGTTCTCCTCTTCTGTGCCTGCAAGCTGGGCAAGCACTAAGGCATTTTGTACAGAGATGAACTGAACAACACAAGGATTATACACTCTCCTGTCGGCCACAGTAACCAAAACCACCTCAGCTGATCTGCACATCTGACTTCAGCTCCTTCCTTTCTATAGACCACAGGACTGCCCTTATAAATGTTATTTATAACCTTTGGATTGGTTTGAAGACAAGACATCAACCCACAGTTTTGTAGAATTTTCTGAGTTGATCTGTTTGGTGTAGTTTCGGGCTTGTGTTTGGCTTAAGATGAAGAGACTTCATTGGAAAGACATAATTAAAACAGAAACACATAACTGCAGTCCTGCATCCCCCAGTAATGCCTCTGGAGTCCCAGAAGCCTCCAAGAGAAAGCCTTTGCACATTCTGATGCTGCACACAGACAGCAGCTCTTCCCTGGAAACCTTTCAAGATGACACATTTTCATCTGCAGCAGCTTCAGGATTAGCCTCTAGGAACTCATTAGAAAATGAGTGCAGGTTTTCAATGGACTAAAAGCTTTTTTGCCATAAAGGTAGATATGACAAAAGTTCTTCTTTTAATAGCAGCTTGCCTGTATTCTTCTAAGAAAAGAATGCCAACTGAAGATATCTTGAGCTAAGGTCACCCTTTGTTTTGTAGGTTTGATTTATGACATTTCTGCAGCCATTACTGGCATTTCTTTGAGGTGCCAAAAAGCCCTTGATTCCCATATATATATGGCCTTTTTTCTATTTGCTTTTAGTATTAAAGCATAAAGGCTGGATAGAACCATTCATGCCTCCTGTAAACCAAGAACAAAGCCCCATAAAGCTCAGCAGCTTATCATCACTTGTCTTGCAGACTCACACATCCCTTCAAGTCAAATTACTGCCCTGAAAAGTGAAAGTGTGGTTTACAGCAGCTCACTAAGGGCATTTTCCACATGATAATTACTTAGTTCCAAAAACTGCATTTCAAAACCAGTTTTTATTATTTTACCTTTGAGTTCTCAGCATATATTATTTACATATTGCAAACATTAGTGTGGTTTTTCACTAAAAATCCATTATTTACCTCCAATTCGTCCAAAACTCAGCAATAACAAAACAGAAAACTTCAAAGTGTTCCAAGTGTCTCCCCACTTTAACAGTAGAATTGAATGAACTTGGGCAGGGGAGAGAGAGAGAAGGAAAAGACCCAAAATATTTAACCTCACTGAAGCTAAAAGTTAAGAGTCCATTACCTGGCCCCTGGTAACAAACCCCAAAAATATCTGTGTTGACATGAATATTTTAACTCTCACATCCTGTGATTCCCATGATGTGAAACAGTAGTTGTACCAAACACACCACATACTTCAGCTGAATCAATAAACAAACCTCAGGAATATCATTTCTTTCATTTATATGTCCTTAGACTGGGGAGGAGTGATAAAACATCCTTACAAATATGAATTTCAAAGAAACACATGCTATTCCCATAAACAAAGATCCTGCTATGCAGCATAAGGAACCTATCAAAAGATGCTTCTATGGATCATCTGATTAGAAATTCATGCAACATTCAAAGAAGCAGAAAACTTCCAGTAATACAAATATGTATTTCATTTTCCTCTCACTCCATTTCAATGTTCTTATTTGGTACAGGTTGGTACAATTTTGGTTTGGACTTCTTTCCAATTGCCTAGACTCATTAAAGAGCACAACAGTCAAATTAAAATACTATTAAGCAAGTTAAAATTTATTTGCAAGTGGAGTCAGATACTCTGGGTCTATAATAAATTCTGGTTTCCCAAAACTTTTCACCTTCCATTTAATCTTGCTGTGATTTATGACTCAGTCTCCTGGGTGCTTACTGTATATAAAAGAAACATTAACTCAGTGGAGGCAACAGTTTGGTTTTTAATAATAAAAAATGCATACTGTTTATACCATTATTGCTTAGGAAATTAGATAAGATCCCTCCTAATACCCTGCACACAGGACACTGCAGCAAACCACTTAATGTGCAATAATAGAGTATTGACTGGCACAGGGATAATGCAAGACTCTGCTCCCACCAGATCAGGCACATCCCACACTGTTGGAGCCTTGGTAGCAGGGGGTTGTTCCACCTTAACAAAAAACTTTTCAAAAAAGATTACCTCCAAAGCATAAAAAGGTCAAATTTAGAGGAATATTTTGTGGTTATGTCATAATAAACATTGTTCATTATAATCAGTGTTTATTCAACAAACAAAAAATAATACTTCCTGTCTTTTGTTGGTAAGGGCTCTGTAAATGCAACACAAGAAGGCAAGACAGCATTTCCCACAAAGGGCACCCAGAAATACTCAGCTGGCACATGGTTTATGTGATGATTTGTGCCTGTTTTTAAAGTCTTCAGGTAGTCCTGACCACATGTGACCAGCCATACCTCACAGGAGCATGAGATGCTCCATTAGGGTTCACCTACTCCTGCAGGCACAAAGCACTGAAATCAACACTCAATCCACAGGCAAAACATACTCTCATCTTCCTTAAAGGAATCTGAGCTCTTTCCCAACTTTGTCAGCACATTTATTGCTCTTCCAACATAACACTGGCAGCACCTGACTGATCAAGTATTACTGGACTTTAAGTGGTTTGCTGCAGTATCCTGTGTGCAGAGTGTTAGGAAGCAGAACTCTGCTGGGATGGGAGGCAGAAGAGAAAAAGTAGCAACAGACAGAGGAGAATTAACATTCTGGGCAATTTCATCCTTTTTGGAGGTGGGTAACTAGAGAAGAACCAAAATATTTTAGCTGAAAAGTTAAAATGTACAGACTGTTTCCCCCACAATGCACAAGGCACTTAAATATTTTGCAACATGGGAAAAGCAGTTAGCAGAAGGGAGAGGTGAAACAACAAAATGTCAGCTCTCATGGGGCTTCAAAATATTTTTACTTTCAGTAGAAGCCTTTAGAGACAAGGGAGTGAAAGCTTTTTCCTTTTTTCTTCTTTTTGAGAAAGGAGAATGTAAAACAGGGCGCTTGACAATTGGTTTTGCTTTTCCAACAGCTTTTACTGGAAACAATTTTTCCAATCCAAATTTTAAGCTTCAGTGAGCTGATTTTAAGTTCTTCCTTACAAATTTCAGCTTGTACCAGGAAAAGAGATTGATCTGCATAAAGGCAACATTTACTCCCATGTATGTACAAGCTCAGTTCCCCCCCCAAAATCTCACTAAATGGAAAAATATAGATCAAGGCATTTATGTGTTTTCCATCATGAGTACAGATCACAAAGTGGAGCCTTGTGCACAGAACCACCAACTTGCCAAGTAATTGAATTTTTTTAATCTATTTTGATATCTGTGTCATTTATAGCTATAAGCTAAAAAATCACCTCAGTTTTATATAGACCAAATATTAGGGTGTATCAACAATGATGACATGAAACTCTTCCACTGCAAAAATGTTTGAATCCTCAAGAAAGAGGCTCCAAAGGTGCTCTGGGAGAAGAATCCTTGTTCCTTTGGTGCTGACTGCAAAACAACTCTCAAGTTGCAAACATTGTAATAAACCCTCTTTTGACACCAACAGCAATAACTCACATGAAAAAGACCCAGATAAAAATAAAATCATTTGAGAGTATGTGTTTCTGCATTCCTACAGTTGCATCCCAAACTCTTTTATTATCAAGTTAGCCAAGGGAGAAGAGGTTACAGTGAGCACCTGCTTGCTCTCAGGCAGCCCAAGGCCCTTCACATGGCACAGGCAAACACCCTCTCAGCATTCCTTTCAGTTAAATGCAACCCAGTCAACAAGCTGGAGTTGGGGAAGAACATTTCTCTGGCATTTAGACTCATGTGTGGGTTTGGCCCTCTAGAATTTAGAAGGCCTCCCTTTCTTCATTGCTAAACAGCCAAATAATATATTTTGTCCCATTGGTTACCTAGAACTATGTTAGGAAGATGAACCTTGGATGAGAGTTCTGTGTGAATGAAGACAGACATGGAAGCAGAGCAGCCTCAGGGAGGCAATGATGAGCTAATGCTCAAAGGCTGCCTCCCCAGGACTCTGTAATTTGTACCTTCTGCCTCTTTCCACCTTGAACTTCATCTTCCTGCCTAACTTAAAGCAAAAGACTTAACCTTTCTTTGTCCCAGCTCCCCCAACCCCTCTGCTTTGAGGTGTTGTACAGATTGTCTCATTAGCATCTGTGAGGTGCTTTTCACTTCTTTACTGTGTTTCCAAAAACCACACTGCAAATACCAAGATATTTTTACTGATTTCTTTGGAGAGTGGCAAGTGGCACATGAGCAAAAAAAAGTATCAATGTAAAGTTAACAGATATGAAAATATAAAATTAACATAGATTTCAATACACCTGCCAAAGAGATAAACACAATGTACAGGAGCTACTCAGCTACCACTACTCAAATTCCTCATCTGGGGCACAAGTGACCTACAGAAGAGAAAATACTCTGCAATGAGCACCAAAAAAACTCAACCAACCAACAACCCTAAACCAAAAACTTTTCAGGGTCAGTTAGATTTTGAAAGTAACCAAAAACCTGTCAGTCAGTCTCCCACCACAGAAACAATGCATCCCTCTACTGTCTAAGTGGAGTGACAAGAGCTCTGATGAGGTAATTCATTGCCAGCACTGCTGCTCTTCCAAGTGAAGACAAGACAAGTGGGACTCTGCAAATTGAACTAATCGTCAACACTTGATCAACTCAATTAGCTCAAATCAGCCCAAGTGTTTCTCTGCCTGCAGTTGCAGCTCCACATGGATGCAGCCAGGCTATAGTGGCAAATTCCACGTGAAGAAAGGCAGATTTGCTCTGCCTACCCTCCAAGATGGCCTGACACAACCAGGTTTGAAATGTCCTCAACTGTGTTAGCAGAACACTGTGTTCTGCTGACCTGGTCAGATAAATCCTTCCCTGTGCCAAAAAGAACTGGGAATATTTCCAAGGAAGATGTTTTGTTCATAATTAAACAAAATAAGGAGGAACAGCACAGTCAATACCAGTATTCTGGGAGCAATTTCTGCATACAACCAGAGAACGTGTGTGCCTCATGTAGGTTTCAGCTGTTTCAATGCAAAAAGATAGGACTGCTCCGTAGGATAAGAGAATCCCATCTTAGATGACCTTGGTGAATTTGTCCCGAGATTCCAAGATGTCTCCATGCAGAGAAAATGAGAGGAAACACAACCAGCTTGCCCCCTTCGCTCTCCCTTCTCTTTGCTGCCAAGAAACCACGCTGGCCACTGAGACATGGACAGATTACAGCACTGAAGAGTATTGGTGATTTTATTGATGAGCCTCTCAAATCATTACTAAACCAAAATAAGTCGTTCACTTCTCAGCTAGTCAAATGGACTGATGACTATTATCTCAACCTTGGCAGATGATAAATGAGGCTACCAAACCCACTGAGGTCCTTGACCCAAATTCACAGTTAGTCAGTGACTTAGCCAAAACCTATGAGAGAGCAATGTCTAATGATGCTTGTAGCTACTCAAACTATTCCTTGGCAACTCATCTGCCAAAACAGATATTCCTCAATAATCAGCAGAGCTGCCAGTGCACCTCATGAAAGTCAAAACTTATTCTTGCTCTCCCCTCTCTGTCCTCCATAGTTAATATACAATGCTTTGTAGTTCCATCAAAAGCCTCAAAGATTTATTTTGATGACAGAAGGCAAAATTATGCTCCTTCATACAAACTCTAAAAACAAAACAATAAACCCCACACACTTGTTTCAGTCAAGTCCCCATAACAACCCCCCCAATGCCTATCTGAAATTATCCTTTTACTGCATATGGCACTATACAAAAGTAGAGGCAACAAAGAAACAGATTTTGAAGACACCCGAACTGGACATAAAGCCAGAGAACTGTTGGCAGGTTAGGGAAACATCAGGGTAAGATTTCTGTGCAACGTACAGAGGAAATTTACCCGCTCACAAAATAAAGTGTTTTCTGCATTCAAAGTCTGGGTATGTTGTTTGGGGAGATGGGGTTGTTGTTTCAATTGGTTGGTTGGTTTGTTTTTCTTTGAAGAGGAGGGAGATTGTGAGAGCTTGGAAATCTTGAAGAATATTTCCTTGCACAGCTGTGGCAGTCTGACTCCTGCAGGACTACCCACTTGTGTAAAAGCACATTTTTGTTGAGACTTTAGGGACAGACAAGTCAATATTTCACATTGGAAGCAAAGATGCCAGTGGGGAAAAAAACCTATTTAACTGAATTCAAATCCTGTACTAGGTTTGGTTGGGATAGAATAACTTCCTTCATAGTAGCTCCTACGGTGCTGTGTTCTGGATTTGTGCTGTAAACGGAGTTTACACAAGGATATTTTAGCTCTTGTTGAACAGTGCTCACTCAGCCTCAAGGTCTCCTCCATGCCCCTCATTGCCCCACCAGTGAGCAGGGAGGGGATGCACAAGAACCTGGGAGGGGCCAAGCTGACCCCAACTGGCCACAGGAATGTTCCAGACCATATGGCAACATGCTTAGCAAAAAAAGCTGAAGGAAAGAAGGAGGAAGGGGGTAGTGTTCAGTTTTGTGGTGTTTGTCTTTTCCACCTCACCCTTACACATGACAGAGCCCTGCTTTTTCCTGAAAATGGCCCAATACCTGCCTGCCCATAGGAAGTAATGAATTAATTCCTTATTTTGCTCCATGGTTTGTTCAGTTTTGTTTTATTTACTAAACTGCCTTTATCTCAACCCACAAGTTCTCTCTCTTTTACCCTTCTGATTCTCTCCTCCATCCTGCTGGGTGAAAACAAGCAAGTGGCTGCCAGCCAGGGTTAAAACAAAACAAATCCCCCAAACAAAGCACCAACTACAAATGCAGTATACTAATCTAATGTTTATTAATATTCAAGCCTCATATTATTCTCCTCCACACAGTCACCCAAGCAGAAACAAACAGATATACCTTACAGGGGTGTTATGAGATTAATTAGTTAATAACTAGAAAACAATTTGAAGGTGTAAAGCCACGTTACAGAAATGCTAAGCACCGTAACATTATATATGTAGAAATGAAGGTGAGCTTGCCTGAAATTGAGGCTGACTGAATGTGAAGTAATTACAGGAGCAGTTCAAGTTATTTTCTTGCTTAATATAACAATCCGTGTCCCAGCCCATCAAACCATTGTTTCCAAGGAGTGAATATTGAGTGGAACTAACAGCTCACAGTAATGGAACTGTTCTCCAGAGAACACAATACATATCACTACCTCATAAGAAATACAACTGGAACAAAGCAAACTCAAAATGAGCCCTGGAATCAGGGTGATGCTATTCTTTTATCCATGTAAGGATTAGAAAAAATTTTAAGAGACGCTTAAGAAAGAATATCCCAGAAGAAGAGTTTTGATCCTATCTTCTGTGTCAATGCAGTGCCTGTTAACCTCACTGTACTGAGGGAATACAGCATGGACAGCAATGCCTCAAAGCCTGCCCAGAGCACTTTAGGAAGCCTTATTCTCTCTCACACACACACATATGCATACTCTAGAAGTGAAAGGCAGATTCGGGTCTCAGCTGCAGCAGATTTAACTCAAGGAAAGATAGCAATTCCCTAGAAGTGACTCTCTACTTTTCACGAAATGAAACCACCTTCAAACCCCCAGAGGTCCAGTTCTGAGCTTGGCAGCCTCCAGAGCAGTGCCCAGCCCCAGTCCCAGCCAGCATTGCTGCACAACAGTGTTAACAGAGTTGGGGAGCAACCCCTGAGGTGCACAAAGGGGATGATATTACCATGTGAATAACTAGAGGAAAGACCAGAGCTCACTCTGGGAGAGTGTAAGAGATGAGTAACAGCCTCCTCATTACAACTGCTGGAGGGGTAGCTGGGATGCAAAGCTTGCTGGGCCTGCTCCCTTCGTTCGGCTGTGCAGTCAAATTCTCCCCACTTTCTAAGATTGCTGCAGTAGATGAGAAAACACCTTTTTTGTCAAATCACATGCACTGACCCAGTGGGATTAGGTCTAAACAACAACCAGTACCTACTGCAGCTGTTCACAAGTGTTTGGACTCACCCCAAACTAAGGCTCCCTAGAGATTTCTGTGCACTGTATCACCATTTCTAAAGCTTCACCTGGAAACCAAAGCTGATATTCGTGCCACTATTTAATATTTAATTTTAACCTTCCTCAGTGATTTCTTAAATGCTTATGTTTTTCCTTGCCATTCAGTTTATAACACTACATTCTGGGTATTCCCATACACTCTTTGCAGAGCCTTCCCATTCTAACCAGCTTTACCAAGTTCTACTGCACTAATTTTTGTCAACTCCATGACCAGTGTGGGAAACGTTCTCTTGAAGCTGAGGACAGCAGAGATTCAACCCATGAAAAAGTAATGGGCAGAAGACAATCTCTCAGAGATTATGTTCCATAAAATTGAATTGGCAACATCTGCTCAATCTACTGTAGATAAACAGTGAACTATTTTCCAACTCATTAACTCGGAGGATAAGATATTAAATAAACCCCAGGGGCCTCATGCTTTGTTATCACATTGAAGGCTTGTCCCAAACTCACCAAACAAGGAGTTCTGTGCAAGAGAGAACCTAAGAATCGAGCTGGAGTTACATAAGAAACACATGCCCACTTAAATCCCTGCATGACTGAAAAAAACATCCCTGCTTAATCTAACTGTGTTTCTAATTACTAGTCACTTAGCCTAAATTATTAACCGTGTCCTCAGCAGTGATGTATGGTACATGTAAATCTCCAAACAGGATTCTAATAGAATTATCTAATTCTATTAAACCACAAACAACTATCCATTAAATATTTATTAGAAAGCTTGCATTCCCTTAAAATAGATTGGAATGTCAGCAAAACACTTCACTAATCCCTTCTTTGTTTCAGCCTTCTATGCTAAGGGTTCAAAATGAGCTATCAGAGTCACACTTATTGATTTGGTACAAATTAGCTGGCTAATCAAAGTCAATACAAATAAAAACCTCTAAAAAGAATTTACAAAGTAGACTATGGATTTATCTAAAAAATACACTCTGTTTAAATAAACAAGTTGGTTAAATTCCAGATTACTTGATTATGTAAAGGGTTTTAGCTCATTCTACCATAGGGCAAGGGTGATAAATAACAACTAATTAAATTTTATTTGTTGCCACCAATGAGATGCACTTCCAAACAACCAAAACCAGAACTGCTTTAAAGCACTTAAACGATTCTATAGCAGTTTTAAGTCCTCAGTACAGTTGTTAGGTTGGATTTTTCTACAGCTTATTCAGTCTAACCTGACACCAGAGCAAAACCAGTATTTCAAAAGACAAAGGGACAAGCAATACAAAAACATTTAAAATCATGCACAACAGCACCTATTCACCTTCAAAAAAAAAAAAAGAAAATTTAAAAATTCTGAGGACAGGCAGAAAGAGCAGAGGGGACAAGTACCCAAACACCACGTTATCTCTATAGTGGTAGTAACTGAGTTATGCAAAGCCAGGCTCTATGTCACTACATTTTGAGGCAGATCCTGCTTTGATCAGCACAGTTTTTACATATATTTACATACACATTTGAGTCATTCCAACAAAATCCATGCTGCTTACTGTTGAAGTGTAACCAGTCCCCTAGTGACACATCCTCTAGAGTCATCCCCCAGAAAAACATAAGTCTCTATTAGCTGAAGGAGTAAAACTTAAAAAACTCTCATGCAAATACTACAACATGCCTGTCTCAATAGCAGACACAACTATGTGTTTTTGAGCCCAGGGATATTATCAAATGGAGTCAGTCCCTTCCTGTAAGAGATGGACTTTTCCATCCCTCTCCTGACATTTGGAACTTCTCTCTCTATGAATCATCTCTCTGGCAAACTCCAGACCACATCTGATGCAACTATTATAGGCACTGCTATCATCCCACAGATGACACTGGACACTGCTCAAGATCAGGCTGGTCTAAAACAGTGGCCTGAAGGTGCACGTTTTGCAAGGGAGAAGTCCTGGAACTTTTCCATGCTTAGATGAACCGTACCCCAATGCTGAAAAACAGACAGGCATAAGGCAAACCAGACAAATAATACATTTCTCCTAACCTTATTAACACTCCAAATTATCTTTTATTTCTCAAAGTGGTGGCTGTCTCCACACAATCAGAATAAAACTACCTGCTTGCTTGTTGTCTGCATTGTTAGGCTGTTGAATGCTTCCTGAAAAAAAAAAGTCCCACTCTTAAGCCATGCAGAAGGAATCTACTGCTGACATTACTCAAGACCAGTTAGTGAGAATGAATAAAACAAAAACTAACACTTCCTATACTTAACACTGCATAGACATGTGAAGGTGCTTGGTTATGTTCAATCCTGCAAGTGAAGGAGCTCAGCTCCTGCAGAGCCTGACTGACCAAGCAACTCTGCCACAGACCGACCTGCCCTGCACCTCAGAGGAGTCCAGTGAAAGCCAAGTGACCTGCTGCTCTCCTCACTTCTCTCAGGCATTTTTGGAGTTTGGGTCTTTTAGATGCCTGCCCAAAGTTCTTTCTGTTTTCATCTATCTTTCAGTGGGTCCTTGTTATCAAGTGAAATTCATTTGGCTGCAAGAAAAGCAGGCCCAATTCTGCACTTTGTGCTACTTTTCATGGTCTTCTCGACTGGGCACAACTTGAGATAAAACTCCCTCAGCTCATAAACAGTAGCAATTTATAACCACTTTGCACAGGTGTAATCGACTGCAGAGAGCACAAGATGGAGAGGCACAGGCCTGATGAGATTTTACAAGAGAGCAAGGCAAGCAGTAATTGGCCCTAATTTTTGTACAATAGCCAGCACTTCAGCTCTTCACTTGAAAACTTCACAGCTGTGAAACATTTACAGAAAGGGAAAGCAATTACAGAGCACTACCACTGGAGGAGCTTAAATAATTTAAGGTTCACCATATCTCTGATTCATTTTATTTCATTTTTTCCCCAAAACCAGATGCTGCTCATTTTAACACCCTTAATTTCCACATATTGAGCTGGGATTGTCTGTTCATCTAAATGTATATGGACTACATACTGGGGTTTTGTTCCAAATGCCTTTGTCTCCCCAGTTCTGCTCCAATCCTACTCTGTGATGCAGAATTATGCTACTAATCCAAATTTCATTCCATGTACAAGAACACAAACCCATCAGCTTTAACAAAGACAACCCTGATAGTCTAAGCTAAATGGGTGGTTTGATGGGCTTTTGTATTTGGGGGGGTCTGGTTGGTTGGTTGGCTTTTTAAATGTTGCTGTACAATTTATATTTGTATTATGCAACATTCTATCAAACGAACAGTTTGATAGGTCAAGTCCTTACTAGAGAAAGGGCTGGGGTTTGGTGCATGGGTGGGAAACAGGGTTTAGGGTCTGGTTTTGGTTTGGATTTTTTTAAACAGAGAAATACTATGTCACTGCTAATTCCCACCAATAACATTGATAACCAAAGAGTAGGAACACAGATATTGGGTTCTTATACAACATATCAGTTAATCAAAACACAGGTAGGCAACATGATGGTAACTAAAAGGTTGTTCTACTCCCAACAGTAACAACTGTACTGCCCAAGTAACAATACTCATGGTGAGGATACACAGAGTAATAATTCAGGCAGACAGTTGATGGCCAAGCCCCCCTATCCTGCCTGTTACTGTATTTCTGGCACATTTCTCAGCACTGTTGACCTGTCTAACTTCACCAGCCTTGAGGACTTGTAACCATTTCTTCTATTTGTGTTGTTTGCAACCCTTCAGCAGCTCCAGTAAACTGATCAGATTTTTAACTCCTTTTGTATGGATACTTGGAGACTTGTCTTTACTATAAGTAGAACCAATTTGTTTGAAATAGTTTTCCATTCACTAGTTTGTCACAACAGTTTTGTTGTAGGACCTGGTCAACACTCACATGTCCAAGAATTTTACTGTCTTCACTTAGTCTGTGCTATACAAGCCTTGGAGATACAAGACATATAATTAGATCTTCACAGACTAAAACACTGTCACTGTTCCAGGTGGGTTTGCTGCTAAATACTTGAATGTAATTCAGAGCAGATAACAGAGGGAGTGATAACAGGTAATGTCTGGCACAAAGCTCACCAAAATAACCAAAAGAGTTCCAAAAGACCTCTAGTCACTGAATTCAACTTCCACATTTTTTTTTACTTCTGGGTTATAATGAGATTCAGGTTATCAATGGTTACTTTTAATGCAATTTTAAATAAGTAATGTCAAACACACCCATTTCAATTTCTTAGGACATAAAATCACCAAAGAACCCTCTATTATCCAGACTGCCCACCCCAGAAACAACTCAATTAACCCTCTGACACATAACAACCATCTCACTATATGAGAGTGCTCAGAAGAATTACACTCATTTTCTTTTTCTAAGGTTTTCTGGCTTCTTTCATAAACACTACAGCGCCCTCAGACTTCAAATATTTAGTTACTAGGAAAACTTGGCAATAAGCAAATTATTTATATTGCTGTAAGGGAGCTCTAGTTAGTAATTTGTGAGTAACTGATAAAGCAAGCAGCAGTAGGCTCCAAACCATTAATGTTTAAAAGGCCTCAGTGAAGCAGAGGTATATACTTTTCTGCAGTACTAAGAAAAAGGGATTAATAATCAAGTATACATAAAGGTATCTAGTTCACTTTATTGATGAGTTTTACATCAGTACTTTCCAATAGCCAAAAAAAAACCCAACTAGCACAGGCCCAGCCAAAGGCAGTCTTGCTCCAGGCAGAAGTTCGAGGAGTAGACTCCTAGGATGATCTCTATAAACCAAAGTATAATTAAACTGAAATCAGCAGTTGATTTGTCTGAACACAGGAAGGGAAAATGTGCAATATCTTTAATATGTGGATGGTTGGGGAGACTAAATGACTGTCACACAGAAAGCTTATCTGTAAACACTGCAGAAAGCCTTGCGACTTTACCACAATAAATGACTGGTTTCAATCAAACGCTGCTAAAGCAAAAGGGATGGCCCACATGAGTAATTACCAGTCTCTTGACTGAAACAAAGGGCAATTACAGCAAGCTGAAGTATGCTCACAATAGCTGAGCACTTGATTATAGAGTGCTGCAGCAATCAGCAAGAAAGGCATTTTAGGGGGTGCTCATGCCTATGTGGTCCCTGTTTGACAGTGCTGCATAGTGAGGGATGGGCTGCCATAGAGGCTTAACTCCATGTGATGCTTAAATTAACTTTTAAAATAAAATACAAGACTTCTAAGTTATTTTAAGGAATATAGGACAGGAAAAAATTCACAAGACAGACAAGAAGGGAGACAACTCAATGTGATCTCATCTGCGTCTGGTTGAAACTGTAAAAAGCCATCGAATTCCTGCTGCAGACACCAACACCACTTGCAGAGCTGCAGTATAAGCAGTACTCTGCCTACAGTCATTCTCTGCATTATTTTTAGGTCTGTCTTCATGGCACTGAGCTGAAGCAAGGCAAGCAGAACTATATTACTACACTGAACTACAGAGCTCTAAAAGTAGTTTCATAAAAAGCAACTCGGGCTACTTTTAAGACTAAACAAGATTTGGCATTGCTCCTTTCCTACTTCAAATCAGAATCTCAAAATGTTCTGTCACCTCATTAACATCTCCACTGTGGCAAGACTAGTGAAGAAGACATAACTAAGGTGAGAGAGAAGAGCTCTTGTCTGGCTTGGGTAGTTTGCAGTGCAGCACAGCTCCCTGGGGAAAGCATTTATGAGCATGTGCCATGCTCACAGCACAGGGCTTTGCTGGAGCACCTACGGTGGCAGAGCACTTCACATGCCCCCACATAATACTACAGCTCCCTTAAATTCTAATTCTACCAACTAGCTTATACTACATTCGTTCTCCTTTGCAGAATTCATCTTCAAAGCACCACTCAAGTTTTCAGACTCTCCATACAGAAGGGCCCCAGCCTCTGTTTTAGTTTTACCACACTCATTCCTCCTTCCTACAGGGCTGGAAGAAACCCCCTGTCACAAGCAGAGCAGTTAATGAAGGCAGGTCAGCGGAAGGTGGTGATGGAAATCACCAAACTGCCATCCTGTATGAGGCAGAAAATCAACAACTCTTCATGTTTTTGCTAGAAATCCCCAGGAGTGGACAAACAGCACTGTAAGAATGTGCCTATCATGGTAGGCACTCTGACTCCATCTGTCTGCAGTTTTTAGATGTTTCTCCACTGCAGAGAAAGCTAAAACTAATGCAACCTGGTGGGTTTCCCAAACACACATTCACAGAGTGCAGGTACACAGGAGTAAAAGAGGACAGCAATGAAAAAGAGCAATTTACTGTTGTAGCACAATTAGGTTATAAATGGCTTTTCTGATCGCAGGAGCACAACTGCAGGGCATGAAGATGAGCATAACATGGTACATTATGTGCACAGGCTGTGCTGGATCAGTGGGGTCTGTGCTCAGTGCCAGCGAGGCACTGCAACCTGCCACACTGCCAGAGCTATTCCAAGTTCACACACAGCCACTGCAGGGAACTGCTGCACTGCCACGGCTTTGAAGGACCCAGCAAGAACCTCTGCCTCATCCACAGGCCAACTGCAGCTCCTGTGAGTACTTGGAGACAAAGTAAGGCATGTTTCCTGGGGATACAAGGGTCCTGTGTGCTCCACTGCAAGGCAAAGACCTTCACTCTAGTAAGAGTCCCATAGAAACCACACGTCCTGATCTTAGAGGCAACAAAGGGAAAAGTACTTCTCTATCCTATGTTTTCTTTAGTGCACTAAAATAATTTGAGGAATATTCTCTTAAAATGCCACATAATCGAGAGGAAGTGGGAAAAGATCTGAGAAAGAGACAATTTCACTTCTATTCTAGTCTCAATACAGCAAAGGGAGCTGAAGAATTTCCCCATCCCCAGCCTCAAATGGGTTTTCAGGTGCATCTCCTCTGTCACTCTCACAAGTGCTGATGCATTGTATACAAAATATTAAACAGAGTGCATAGAAACAGTACTGTCCTCATCAATTAGAAGATGTACCTGGGATGATGACCTCAGTAGTTTATGAAAAGTTGATCAAAGACAACAGCAAAGCCATTTGCCAAATGCACACGCTTGGCCAATCCAGGGAATTCTCTCACAGATGTGGATTCTAAAACTCTCATGGCAGAGGAAGTTATTGTAAGCCCTTTCCCCCTCATACAGGGCATAACACACAGTGCTTAATGTATTTTTCCCCCTGGTTTCCTCCAACTTGTGCTCATTTTACTTCAATCAATTCTATATAAGCAAGAAATCATTCCATCTCCAGTAGAGCAAATGGAACCACAAAGATTGCAGTCCCCCACCCCATGAGACACAGACTTTAACTGTGAAAGTCAGATAGTAGGGAAAATAAAATCTGATTTATTATTTGTGGTCCTGACACCAGACATTAACATAAATAGCAAGTCTAAATGTCCAAATCAGTGTGGAGATTATTATGCTTAACATTACCACCCTTTGCAACCTTTTTAAGTACATCCTATGACAGTTTGAATTGTTTTAGTTACTTAATTCATTTTGAAAGAACAAAAAATAACCAGTAAATGGGAATAATAAAAACAGATAAACAAATTTTAACACATAGTACTAAACTAAAACTAAAGACAGGCAGCAATCTTCAGTTTGGTGCCTATCTTTGCTAAGTTCAGCATGTCCCTGTGTTCTATATTTCACAAATTATCCTATTAACATATTTTACTGCTGTTGTTCTCATATTCAATTAGATTTTCAGTGACATGAGGAAATGCAGTGAAAAAATCCCACTATTTTTCCATCAATCATTTATGATTGCATTATACTGCCATGTTAAGCATTCCTGTAATTTACACACACACACCCTGCCCCAAGCTAAGAGGGTTTGGCCATCCTACCACTTCTATTCACACATTACTGAGCTGGAATTCATACAGGTAAAGCTTCACAATTATAAACCATGAAAGATACACAGGAGTCAGTTTAAATCTAAAGTAATAGCAAAGTAAGAAGGTAAAACATTAAAAAAAAGTAGTTTTAGGATGCTAAATTCAGATTTGTTTATACTTAAAATTACAACAGAGCAATGAAACAGTGAACAGATAAAGACAGAGCATGGCACAATGTAAGTAGCATCCAAATTGAAAATAAAAATAGCATTCTTCATCAAACTGTTTTATTCTCACTGCTTGTGCTGCTCAATCTCTTTAGCTCATCATCTTGAAAATCTACCCATGTAATCAATACATGCCAACGCATCACAAAACAAAATGAGCTAAAAATAAAAGAGCCAGTTGCTCACAGGTGGTTCTCAAGCTGTGCCCTGTGCTTTTCTTTTTCCTGTTACAAGCATGCAAATCTATACACATCTTTTCAAAGACACACAAGAAGAAATGCTCACACACAGCCAAAAACATGAAATGTCAAGTTCCAGCTCTTAAAAAGCCAACTTAGGCAACAACAGGACACCCCCCAGCTTTATCAATTCACAAAATGCAGGTATGCTGAACAAACTCCAAATATAGTTTCAGGCTGGCTATTTTCCTGAGCTCAGTCCAAGTACTGATCCTTTTCAGACCACCTTCTTTCTACTTTTCCATTTCAGTGATGTTATTGTGACATTTCCATAAGCATGTCATAAATTTGGTGCAGCAGGAATAGATTCCTTCTTATAACTGGGTATTGTTTGTGTGGCTTGGCCATTAGTAAACTTGATTGACTTAACCTACTTCTGGGCATTTATACACAAAGGATATATGATCATATTAAATCTGTGAATTTGTACACAAATGCTGATTTTTCTCTGCCTGTATTAAGGGATCAGGACAGTTATATTGGAAGGCAGTAACAGCAGTCCAGGAACAAGGGAAACAAAGTCCTGCAGCAGGTTAATATGGGTGGTATTTGTTATGGGGGTAGGGCTGACCTTTTCCAAGCTGCCTGGGGGATCTGAATGTCCAGTTCACATGGTGCAAATAACAATTTTAATAGTGATGCAACATCTGCAGGCTCAATCAATCCTGCTTATTCAGGCAAAACTCCTCATGAAAATGAGAAAATATTATCAAGCTTCCCATACAAATCCATTTGTTGAATTAACCTCTAAATAACTTTCACTGATCCATCTGTTGATTCATTCTACTCTCAACTGCCTTTGAGTTCTCTGCTTTTGCAATTTAATGTCTGCCCTACTAATGCCTAGTCCAGGTTTTCCCTTTAACATTCACCTCTTCTGTGGGTCTGAACTTCTGTGAGTTTCCTTCATGTTTGCTGACATGATCTGATCTTTCTTTTGAACAACAGTGTCCCACAGTGCCATCATATCTGTATTGAACAGCATTACAGAACTTTAGGTTCATCAAACACTGTGAGATGACATAAGTACACTCTAAAAGGTTTTTGGGTTTTAAGTGTTGGGAAAAGGCAACAAACAGCAAGAAAAACTGAAAGTTCTCCAGTGATCCAAAAGACAAAATGTGCCACAGGTAAAGGTGGTGTAAAGCCTTCAAATGCTGCCCATCAGCCTGGGTGGCCAGAGGGATGGGCCACTTCCAGAGGAGCAGAGGCTACTTGAGCATCTGAACACCATCAGTTTGAGAGTTCTCTGCAGAGTCTGCTGACCATATGGTATGGATTCAGTGTTGGGTCTGAATTAAATGTACTTTTCTTGTGCAGTGAAGTGCAGTACAACAGGCAATTTTATCTGGACTTAACACTGAAACCCACATTGAAAGAACTTGATCAGTATTTCCAGTTGTCTGCCTCAAGGCATTCGTGGGTTTCTGAGCATACACCTCTGTGTGTGGCCTTCACACCTTAACCTGAAGAACCATCCAGTTTCACAAAGCACATCAGTGAAAGAATAACAAAACTTTCATAGAGAATGTTACTCTCAGGCTATGAAAAGGGATTAGTTGTTACAGACCATAACTAAGTGAAAGGGAGAGGGAGGAGGACATGTCTGTGTTTTTTTCCAGTCAGACAAGGAAATGTACGCAGGAGTCCAACATCACATGAAATTAGTGTTGTCACTAGAACACCAATTAATCACTTCAGACACCTTATCCGTCTCCCACACCTCCCTTGTGCAGCAGTGTCATCATTTACACTGTATAACGTGTCTAACTAAAAACAATCTGGAGGCTTAATGGCCCACAGATCAAGAAGCTGAAGTGTTAGTGTGATTTCCCTGCCCTCTGCCACTCTTACATAAGATGTAAATAACTCTGTTTCATCACCAAACACTTGCTGTGGATTTGCCCTGTCCTTCACAGACACAAACACACACATTGCCAGTTACAAAAGGGGACCAGGAGAGAAACAGTTCATGAGGCTCCAGCACACAGAGGGGGCACCTCGGGGCATCTGCAGTGAGGGAGACAAAGACTATCTGACTTCCCACTGGACTTCTGTCTGCAACTGTTTATCAACAAAAGGGCATCCATGGTGGGAAGGCCAAGGAGCCAAGAAACACACCTGAAGTTCTGCTGAAACACAAAGGTTGGAGCACTATTTAGTACATTCAGTTTTCAGCTAAAGCTCCTCCAGTCTCTTTTGCAAATGGCCTAAAAGCCTTGAAACTGCTACAAACACCATTCTGAGCTGATGGAATGCAGGGGCAGAACAAATTCAAACAGGCTTTTACTTTCCATCCATAGTCTGACAACAATTCTTTAACAGCCAGAGAGATGCTTCTTCAAGAGTAAGGAATCTGTAAGAAGTTATTTTTTTTTCCCATACAATACATGTACTTCCAATAATGAAGTGGCCACCTACAAGGGCAGATAAGTGATCTGGAAAATCTTTGAAAGTTCAGGAATTCTTTGACACTAGTAGGAATTTTAGAAATCTTAACAGATTTTTTTTATTATTGCTATTGAAAGGCAAGTTCATGTATAAATACCTCTGAAAGCAATGAGAATCAGTCACACTGCAGATGGCAGACATACATGTGAAAATCCTTAAGTCCCAATACCATTCAGGGAAAGAATAAAAAAAGAAAAAAACCAAAGAAACCTCACATTATACCATACATATGAACTGCTAAAAGTAATCAATAATTTACAGTCCCATATTTTATGAAAAGACTGTTCAGCTGAGTCATCTAAATTGCGTCTTTGGTTTGTCTTTTATTCAAGATTTGTCTGTTTCTTTTTTCAGATGGAGTGACTGAAATGCTTTAAGTTGGCCAAGCCCAGCTCTTGGAAGAACAGGCAGTGTGCACTTTGGCTTATAACTTATTCACTGACAATTCACATGCTTTCAGTTCAACTCCATGCAAAAACAATATTATGAAGAAAATAAACCCAGATGTTTGTTCTACTGCCACATGCCACACACCAGAAGCTTTATTTTACATTGTTTGGACTGCATAACTCTAGAGGTCATTCTGAAGAAGGTAAAGCTCTGATGTAGTGCTCAGACCCTTTGAACATGCAGTAATCACAGAAGAAATTTTTCCCCCAGCCACTGTTACACAAGATTGAGCTGTTATATAAAAGGCAAACCCCAAAGAGTTCAAGTAAAAATAAATTATATATTAAACATAATTAATATGTAAAAAATTAAAGTTATGAGGAAACTACTTGTGCAACAGAGTGTCTGCAGAAACTTCAAATGGAAGAGCTCTAAAACAGTATTAATATTTCCTCCTAACTAAAATCAGTATTATTCTCCCCCAGCTCCATAGAGGATGATAGGACAGAAGATATCTGCCTTCAGACATTTTCATTCAAGATCATGTAATCACAAATGACCTGTTATGGCCTTTACTATTTGGATTTCTAGCAGGTTATGTTCTACTGAGTACTTAAGGTATCATAAATAAAGGTATTTTTACCTCTCATTTGGGAAACTACTTAGTGATATCTTAACTGACAGGGTACTATTTTGGTAGCCCATTTTATTATCATAACGACTGGATAATGATAATTGCATGATGGAAGCTAAATCCTGATGCAAACTATCCAGCTGAGCACCAAACAGTGTTTCTTACAACTTGCTTGATTTGTTTCCTGTTGCTTTCTTCACATCAGTTCTATCTTTGAATTTAGAAAGTGCCCCTCTCACACCTACTGAGTCCCTTCCGTGCTGGCAGGTGTGACACTGAACAGGCTGCCCCTCCCCAAGCTCTGGGAAGGCTGCAAAGCAGTGACCTCAGCAGAACTCCCTCTCAAGCCTCTTATGAAACAGAAGAGTGATCCTAAATTACTTCTTTCCTAGTTATTAATAACCTAAAGATAGAGCCCTGTTTGCTCTTCTTCCCTACCAGCCAAACCGCAGGACAGCCCAGACAGGAGCTCTGATGCCACCCAGCCATTTGCTGGGGCAGATGGAAAAAGAGCAAAAATCAAAGCTGATCACTTGGCCTTATTCCAAATCATTCATGACTTAGAAAGAAAACCCTTAATTCTTGATGTGACAGTTCTGGTATTATCACAACAGAAACAAGTGACAAACCCACTGAACTGCTGAGCCCACCCAGCAACTTGATGTCAAACTGCTCTCTGCTCCTTCGCTCATACAGCACAGGTTATTTCAAGTATTTGGAGTATATCATCTCTTAGAAATTCTTCCAGTTCTACTAAAATGGAAACACCCCTGTTAAAGGAACAGGCCAAATGTGAGATTACATCTTATTGATGCTAACTGGGCGCTTAATTAGACAGTTTAATTAGTGAGTCTTTCCCTTTCTTGCTCTTTAGTAATCAACAATTTTTGTTTTCTCCTCTCTTATGATACTCTGTCAACCTTGGAAATTAAGTATGTTCAAAATTGTGAGGTATTTGTTTGTGGTTTGCTAGTTTTTTAAAATGAATAATCTCAAGAATAAAGCAACGGAACAGGTGCCCCAGAAAGATTTACTTATTGTCAAACATGCAATGTTTATGACCCATACCAATTAGTAACATATAATCTAAAAAAGCACAGAGTTCTTAATCTCTAGAGGTCTCTTAAATAATTACTGTTTACAGTTTAACAAACCTCAGAACCACTCGGTGACCATAAAAAAAAGATCAGGGGACTGTCCTTCCTGTCACAGAATTGAAATTCTTTCAGAGGTGATTGGAAGATGAAACAGGCCAAGGTGACAGTGCCAAGGTAGCTCACCCAGTAGGCAATCAGCCACATGAAATTCTGGCTGGTAATACTATTCTCTCCCTTAAGAAAAAAAGAAAGTTTAACAGCCAAATATTAAATCTGCATTTCTTTAAGACATCTAAAATTCCCTGCACTGTACTAGGTCATGGGTTTCAACTCTCAGAGGACAGGAATAAGTTCATTTAACCAGACCATGTTCCATAGCACTTGTTTTCCTTCAATACTCTCAGGCATTTGGAAACAGGCAGAACTTGCACATGGGGCAAATGTGCCATAAGATCCACATCATCTTCCCAATCCCCTCTTGTTCTGTGTGTTCTCACTCAAATCACCTCCTGAGTTTCTGCAGCATCACACATGGAAGAGTTAGACCTCTAAAGTCATGGAATAAATAATAGTCCTTATACTATTACCCTTAAAGATGGGTGTGGAAGAGCCCAAAATCGTGGTTTCCTCCCTCCTTCCCACTGTCCCCCAGACCACCAGCTGTGACGAGCTGTGCTACACATCAGCCAACTGGCCTCAAAATTCAGTGTAACCAGCCTTAGCAGAAAAGCCTACAAACAAGTGAAAATTAATTTCTGGCTGCTCCTTTATCACTGGGACTAGCTTGCACTCCCAGTTAAGCATATTTTAAGCACATTGGTAGAAAGCTACAGTAAGAAGCCTGGAATGTCCCTGATTGCTCCATGGCTAATTAAGCCATCCCCTTGAATGGCTGTCAGTGTAGGAACCTCCCACTGGAATTAAAAGGCAAAGAGATTGTCTGTGGTCTAAAGGTATCACATTAATGCATATCTTTGGCCATAAGTTACTGTTTACTTGTCAGCTGGGTTCAGAACACCCACAAGGTGTTCTTTGAAATTAACCTCTTGGATTTAAAGACTTTTATACAGCAGTTGAAGAACTGTTTGATCTGGAAATCTGAGTCTTTCAAAGTTGAGAGCTAAAGGAAAATTTTTTACTTTTTTTTGACAGTGATCAAGCAGTTAATGGGACAAAGTGATGGGAAGATGGGCTAATAGACTATGCAGGTGCAGCTCCTGTTTTGGGGGGGGTTGTAAGGACTAACAAGAAACCCAGACATACTCAGGGCCACATGAGTCAAAATCATAATGAAGAAAATTAACTTTAGTGAGAGACAGCTCCTTACCAGAATTAAAGCTATTTTGGAACTGTAGTGTAAACCCTGTTACCAATGCATACAAAACAGAAAACTGAGCTATTAGGACTTTGGCCTGTGCTGGCTTTGTGTGCTAAGAGAGCTGGTCCCTGACACATGGCTAATACTCCAAGGAAAGGGCATGGCTGAGCAAAATGAAGATCTGATATAAAGGAACTATATACATGCCCTTAATGTTTTTCAAACCCATCAGGCACAGAGTTTTTATAACACCACAAACATTCCAAGGAGTGCCTTTTGAACTCAGAGTGAACCTTTTGAACTATATTATTGAAATACAGTGCTTCCCAACAGCAAAGCTAACAGTAAGGCATTAATGTTTTGAGATACAGAAACGTTCTGCTCTTGTCAAACAAAATCCTCTGACACCAGAGTGCTCCAGTTCCATGTACCACTGGCCTAAGTTAGCTGGTCTAACCCATAGGGGATACAGCACCAGAAAAGTCAAGCCACAGGAAGAGGACTCATGCAGTTCCAGGGCAAATTTTAAGCTGTGTACAGTAAATTAACAAGGAAAAAGTTAGACAGCAGATTGATCTCCTTATATTAAAATAGCAATAGTCCAAAATAACTGCTTATTTTACTATGAAACTGAATAATCCACTTGCTAGTGATTTCTGTCTTGGTCTTCACTAGGTTTTGTACAAGTTGTTTATATAAGTCAGAAGAGGTCTAAAAAATACAGAAAACTATTTTTAATAGACTTTTAAAATAAGGTCACATTCTACAAAGGATGGATAACAACAGCATGTACTTATAGTGGGAAATTTTTTCCCCTAAATTCTTGCTACTTTTGCAGAACAGTAAGACTACTTTGAGCCTTAAAAACAAAAAGAGGGAAAAATCAGGCTATGGATATAATCCACATTTATTTGTGTCTTTCTTTATATCAAGCACAATGTTCCCCTTGAAATCAACACCTGAAGATGATCAATCAGTCAAAACAGTTGGTGAGCAAATGAAATGCTGAAATATAAAGGAAAGAGCCCTATAAAAAAACCTTGCAATCTGGCTCAATAACTTTGTGCACTCTACTTCAGCCTTCATAAGTCACAGTAAAACGGCAGAGGATTTCAGTCCTGCATCCTCCAAGGCTGCAATATCTGTGACAGAAATGGCAAACAGAAGCCATGGGGGAAAAATAAGATGTTTTTTCCAACATTCTGTTCTGGGGCAGCAGTGCCAAGGACACATAGAACAGAATGGTCACGTGATCTGAGTAAATGAGATAAAATGTAAACACCCACCAAAAACAAGGAAAAAGAGCAGGGGGAAAAGCACATCTGACACATAATTTAGAAATCATGTTACAAACTGTAGATGCAATCACTGCTACATGAAAGAAACCAGTTACTCGCCTTCCATTATTGCCCAGAAATAACCTAATAATTACTAACGACATTTGTACGTGTTCTTGCAAATCTTCTCTGACGGCACAGTTAAACAGGAAACCTCAGTCCAAGACACATTTCTACTCTTTGCTATTCTTGCACAACCCACAGAGTACATTTGCTGCTAATATTTCCAGAAGGAAAAAAAATACAAACCCCACAATCATGCAATGCTTGGCTAATCCAACTCTCAACTCTGAGAGCGGCCAGTACCAGATTTTCAGGAAATACAAGGATATCCCAAAGTAAACCCACAGGAACACATTAGGAAAGATGCTTTTTCTCCTTGAGGTAAATACTACTTTTTGCTCAGTTTTGTCCAATAACCACCCTTAACTTGAATTGAAGGACTGAGGATAGATTTGCTGGACTATCAAATATTATGCTTATAACAACTCATTTCATGGCTGCAGCCTCCAACATCTCACCTGGACCCCAAAGCAGTCAGTTCAGCATTCAGTGTGCAAAGCAAATACAAGACTATTTGAGATGCAATGGGGAAGAAGGGATGAGGGCTGGACCAATCCATACCTCTCCTCCCATAGTGAGGTCACAATGTACAGAACTTCAGTGGGATGACCAGTTTCTTTTGTAGCTGGTTGTTTGTGCCACCATGTGCTATGACTGAAGGAGCAAATTACAACTCCAAAGAACAACATCAACCACATAAGGAAAGTTTTTCTGATTTGTGAAGCAGTTATAGCACTAAGACCTGTGTCCTCACCTCTCTGCATGTTCAATAATAGGCTGGCTTAAATATTACTCTCAAAAGTATAGAATAGTCACTTTCCATAAGTAGAGAAGTTCAGACTGACTTTTACAGGTGATGTTCATTGCACTTGACAAGGTGAAACCACAAGAAATTTTGACTTTTAGAGGTTTGAAACCAACTAAATAAATACAGTTTGATGGAATTATTTCCTGATCCTACAGTTACTCACACATTATAAGCTTTTAGCCAGTTTCAAACAGTCATTAAACAACCTGAAAGCTGAGGTGCTTTTGTAAATGTAATCTCTTAATGAGCATAAACTAAGTCAAGTGAATCATGGGAATCTCTTCCCAACACCAGATAAAATGAGTGTTGTACTCTTGAGCTCTAGAAAAGTGTTTAAAACCTTGGGGAAGTCAGTGGCATCAACCTGAAGACTAAATCATTCAGCAGCATGAGATTAAAATATCCACTCTGCTGAAAACTACTTAGTGACAAGTTTTGCATAGTGGGGGGGGAAGTCACCTGAACAATTTTACTCTTCATTTAGGATGAACATAACACCGTGCAGAAAACCAATCTGAGCTTTCAGTGTTTCAAGTTATACACACACCTTGTATGTACAGCAAGTTAACAGTCACTGAATGCCAGTTTGCTGCCAAATATGTTTTTTCTTACTATGACCTACCTTAGCTTTTCATTTTATCTTAATCCAATTACTTGGAGAAGCCTTTTGCACAGTTACCTGTAAACTAAATTGGCTGGCAAGAGGCATTTACTTTTTTTATAGAAGTTGCTTTGGAGAAATTCAAGTGGAACTAACCACAGTTATAGAAGTCAATGTTATAGAAAGAATTTTTCTCTCCTCATACAAACAAGTCTCAGCTTCCTTTGCATGCCAGGAGTATTTGCAGCTTTCTCAGTAAAAAAAATTTAAAAAAAACCCAAACCACAAAACAGTGAAAGAAGAGAATCCACTTGTGTTCCAATGTCAGAAGGCAGCCCACAACCCTTAGGAAACAGCTCATAAACAGAGAAAGAAGCTCTGGCATAAGAGCAGGTGAAGTTTAAATACAGCATGCTGCTTTCACGTATCACCACAGTCAGGATGGGATTCCAAACACATATTTTGAGAAAATGCATGCTCAGAATTAAACACAACATATCTTGCACACAGTAGCCACAACAATTATTTGAACACTAAATAGCAGAAAAGGACACACTGGAAGAATTATTTGACATATGTCAGCAACCAAGCCTAGGTCTCACAGTCTCATCTTCCTGAAAATTCTTCCTAAATATGTCACAAAATTTTAATATTCCCATTTTAAAACAACTTACTGGAGCTTTCCCCAGCATGTGCACCACAAGTTATTTTTGAGGACCTGAAACTCAGAGAAAAAAAAAATCCATGAAGGACAGAGAGGGTACCATGACACTATTAACCATAACTAACAACAAGGGAGCTGGAAGCCAATAAAACTGGTCTGCTTCAATCCAGTTCAACCCAACCCAGGTTCAGTCAGCACATCAGGATGCTTCAATCCAATCCATATTCAATTCAGTAGATCATTGAACAACTCAGTCATTTTGCTTTCTTCATTCAGATTTTTAAGGCATAATTTCTATCTTTTCCAAATTACTTGATTAGGACAATTACATCCTAAATTCAAAGCAGCTTCCTTCAAGTTCGAAGTGAAGGCTGGTACAACTCGGCTACACTGATCAGCTTTAAATGCCTGCAAGGCCTGGAAATGCACTGAACTTTGGCAGCTCAGCTTCACTCCTGCCTGTTGTCAGCGAGAACGGAAGTGGTGACAAGAAATATTCATGAATATGCATGTAAACTAAAGCTGAATTTTGACTTGGCTGCTTTCATAACTCATTTATGTTTATTTCTGTGGATGATCAGATGCTAGAGATTTATTCAGGAAAATGAACTGAGCACTCAGTCACGGAAAGGGAACTCTGAGCAGCACTTTCAATGGCAAGGTCTACCAGTACTGGTGAGCTACACCAGTCCTCTAATCAGACAAGGGAAACAAGCAAAAAAAAAAAAAAAGAAAAATTACCAATATTCACAGTGAGATATTCACAGATGAGCTGCTATTCAGTAGCAATTCATTGCGGAGTGAAAGTTCAGTGCTCTGGGTTCTGTCCTGTGTTTATTCTCAGGCTACATAAAGTATTAATAGCCACTTGTGTAACAAAGCATTTGGGAAGGTACAAGTAAGAGGCATGAGTTAGGAGAGATGGCTATCAGAAATGAACCAGGAAACTGTGACACCGTGTGCTGTCCTTTCACAAATGCAACAAAACAAAAACAGACAAACAAAAAAGGGTAGGGGAGAAAATACCTGATTATTTGTTGTTACGAGTTGCACAACCCTACACAACAACCTAGGCAAGGATTCCAGTCAAGCCCACTATGATTTCACATTTACTGACTATCTGCACAGTGCTAAGGCACGACCTAACTGTCCTCAAGGAAGAGATTTTCTCATCTGTTCTCTCATACGAAGATTCTCTTTGCATACTGGACAGTTCTCTAAGCTATAGAGAACATCAGATTTTAGGAGGGCAAATGGCAATTTGGCTTAATCAGGAGCCATCCAGAGAGTTCCATCACACCACTTTCTTCTCCAGATTATATGAAAATCCAAGAACTGTGTTACAGGAGATTTAAGTCAGAGCAGCACAGAGCCTCAACTGTAAGACTCTTACATTTCGGACTTTCAAATTCTTAAATTTGCCCTTTACTTTAAAAAGTCAATGATTTCACCAAGAAAGTTTGATTAGTTTCTTTTACTTTCTGTAATGAAGTGCCATCCTTTTTACACTTGAAAGGATCTTTGTAATAATGCAACATTGATCTTTTGAATACAGATGAGCTAACCTAGATAATAGGATTTGGTACCCGAAAAAAGGGCTGCTGACTGTGTATATCTAAGGCTCCAGTGCCATCAAGAGGATTTGAAAGATAAGGCACCTGTTCTTGAGCAAACGTTTAAATGAGGCATCCTGACAATACTCTTTCATTTTGATTATATTTGTAGGTGATCTTTCAACGCAAAGAAAAAAATCCATGTCATAACAGAGTGTAACAAACACACACACAAGACAGTGATGATGCAGAACCAGCCATCAAGAGGTAATACATAGAAAGCAGCAGCCCAGCCATCAGCAGCTTCCATGGGTAACTTTGGAGCTTTTCTCTTTTTTGGTAGTCCTGACCACATCACTGTCAGTTCTTCATTAACTGTAAGAACATCTCCTGGAAGGAGGAAGTGGTTTGGGAAAAGCATTAACAGCATTTTCCTAGACAGAAAGGAAAATGAGGAATTTTTATTTTCTTTGTAATCTATGTGTTTCTATATTCAAAATAGAGTTTCACACCAGAGACTGTACCAAAAATGGTGCCCAGTGGAAAACTGACAAGTTATCAGCAATCCTAACAAGTGACCTCCATATCCCTCTTCCTCAGGGTGCCTAAATACAAATCAATCATTGCCAGAAAACAGAGCATGGAACTGGGCATCAAAATACTTGGGGTTTCTTCCCGGTTGTATTACAAACTTATTGCATGCCCTTTCCAGCCAGCATAACAAATTACATCTTTACTCCATCACCTTCTTTCTTCTGCTCATTAACTTTCACAACCACCACGTGACAGCAATTTCTTGTCATGTGCTTATAACACTCATTTCCAAGTCTGTTTGATAGTCTTAATAATTTTATTTAATTCTGTCCCTTGCGAATACAGATTAGGTCTATACTGAGGAGGAAAACCATACTGACAACAAATTTAAAAGCAATCCAAGATGAATTTTGTGTCATCCATGACCTGTAACACAGAAAAACGTTTAGCACAAAACCACCCAAATAAATTAAAAAAAAAAAAAACACCAAACTACCTGCGCCACATTTTTAAATTTGTTTCCATCTAAAAAAATTCTAAACCTTCCCCTCCTCCTCCAGGAAAACAGAGCTTCTAACATCTCATGCAAGCTCTTGCCAGGCTGCCAAATCATTGTCGTAATAGACCAGCAAGAGCTGAACCCAAGCTGTGCCTCAACGCCATTTTCAAGCACAACTCTATTCCAATTGTAGGCAGAGCCTTTGGGGAACATCAAGAGTCATTTCAGCTGACCTTCTGAAATCTTTTTATGATAAAGCCCATTAATAGGTTTGTTGGGAATGCATTTTGCCCCAGAAAGATTTGTATTGGTCTGGATAACTCCAACTGGACTTTTCCTACGCAGTGCCATCATTTTGCTGGTGACAGCACACGTGCCTCTGTTTCAGCCTTGGCTCTCCAGGCTTTCAGGCTGCTGAAACACAGCCAGCCCATACTCAGAACATCAAGCACTTCTGTTAGACCATGACAGCAGCGGGATATCTCCTGATTTTTTTTCTTTGCAAGTGCCTTCAGGCAGCACCTATAGATTGGTAGTTCAAGAAGAAAGACAGTCTGAGCCATGGCTTTAACTTGTAAACAGGATCTTTGAAAGAGCAAAGGTGTGAGTTTGTCTGCAGTAAAGCAAACTTACTTTGTTGTTTGCTTTAGGCATTTTTGTGATAAATCTACAAAGTAGGAATGGATTTTCTGTCTGTCTCTACAAACTTGCCTTTACTGAACCAAGCAAAACTGCCAGAATTTTATTTCCAACACCAACATGTGGGTCAGGGTCAAAGACAAGGGGTCAAAAGTGCATTTCAGGACTAGGTGTATTTCTTTTCAATACTTACACAATCTGCTGTAGCAAGTGCAAATTAAACACTAGGATTTCCAGGGTGTCAAGAGGCAGAAGGAAAAGGCTCTGGCATTTCATTCCTGACTTCTTTATTAATGCACTTCTGCCTTCGTGTACGAGTAACTGACACTTCCAAATGAGACAGATGAACACTCCATTTAAAACAGAAAAATTTCTCACATCATGAAAATGAGATTGTTTATACTCCAGCTAGATAAACAAAACTAAATCCTGTGGAGTGTTTCCACCCCAAGATCTCAGTATGTTTGACAAGAAAAATCCCAAACCAGTTCTGCTGATGGTTTTTTACCAGTTGAGAAAATACATCACAACAATATGCTCAAGGACACACAGATTTTCAGACTTTGGGCCACTGTTCTTATTTCTCAGCCGTCCAGCACAAAAGGAGCAAGCAGACACATTTCCCCACACACCCCAAAAAATTATCCTATTTCCTACAGCAATTTTATTCTCCCTGTAGAAAAACACACCTGAAATCTTAATGAGAGGCTTGGCGGGCAGGATCCAGCGAGTGATGTGTACACACCACCACCCGAACATCACCTGTTCTACAAGCCTTGCACCATTGGGGAAAGGAGCACCCTGCTCACACAGCCACCACGTGTCCATCACACTGAGAAACGAGGGCAAATCAGCCACCCGGCCGGTTGCATCAATATGAACACATAAAGAAGTAATAAACACTATAAATTTTTAACTACGCATCTCCTTCCACCTGCAAACGAGAAATCCCCTCTCTCGCTTCAATAAAGGGACTCTGGAGCCGAACAGGGGAACGTTCCACAGCGTGGGCAGCGTCGCCACCGCGCGGCCACATCTCGTCATGGCGCCCCCCGCGGGACCGGCCGCGAGCGCCCCCCGCGGGACCGGCCGCGAGCGCCCCCCGCGGGACCGGCCGCGAGCGCCCCCCGCGGGACCGGCCGCGAGCGCCCCCCGCGGGACCGGCCGCGAGCGCCCCCCGCGGGACCGGCCGCGAGCGCCCCCCGCGGGACCGGCCGCGAGCGCCCCCCGCGGGACCGGCCGCGAGCGCCCCCCGCGGGACCGGCCGCGAGCGCCCCCCGCGGGACCGGCCGCGAGCGCCCCCCGCGGGACCGGCCGCGAGCGCCCCCCGCGGGACCGGCCGCGAGCGCCCCCCGCGGGACCGGCCGCGAGCGCCCCCCGCGGGACCGGCCGCGAGCGCCCCCCGCGGGACCGGCCGCGAGCGCCCCCCGCGGGACCGGCCGCGAGCGCCCCCCGCGGGACCGGCCGCGAGCGCCCCCCGCGGGACCGGCCGCGAGCGCCCCCCGCGGGACCGGCCGCGAGCGCCCCCCGCGGGACCGGCCGCGAGCGCCCCCCGCGGGACCGGCCGCGAGCGCCCCCCGCGGGACCGGCCGCGAGCGCCCCCCGCGGGACCGGCCGCGAGCGCCCCCCGCGGGACCGGCCGCGAGCGCCCCCCGCGGGACCGGCCGCGAGCGCCCCCCGCGGGACCGGCCGCGAGCGCCCCCCGCGGGACCGGCCGCGAGCGCCCCCCGCGGGACCGGCCGCGAGCGCCCCCCGCGGGACCGGCCGCGAGCGCCCCCCGCGAGCGCCACGTGTCCAGCCCGGCACCGGCCGCCCCTCTGTTTGGACAGCTGCGGAAAACGGAATTCCGGGATGCTCCATCCACCGCCACCGGTGTGTTTAGCTAATTGCGGCAAACTCTGGAATTTTCTGATCTCCCATCCCAAGCAATGACCACCGGTGTGTTTGGCCAACTGTTTGAAACACAGGAATTTTCCTACATACTGCCCTCATCATTGGCCACTGCTGTTGCAGCACCACGAGAAAGCCTCGGCCAGGGGAACTCTGAGCCTTAGACAAGGCTGCAAAGCCCAAGAGAACATCACAGCTCCCAAACACAGATTCTTGACTAAGCGGCTCTGGAAGAGGAAATGCTGTTGCAAATCATCTTTGCTGCTTTGCTTCTGTTTCAGTCTAGTCCATCTTTTTAAACAAGGTGACAACACAAACAGAAAAACCCTCCAACGACAAAACAGAAACAAACAAACCAGAAAAAAAAACCAACATCAACAGTGACAAGTACAGGAGGCCCCCAAAACAAACACAACAAAGCACCACACACAACATACACAAAAAAATACACCTCTCTGAGGGGTTAAGCACAAGAACAGATCCCTTAAGGAGATGGTACACTTTGCAGGACAGGCTGGTCTCAAGAACAGAGTTGGTGAAACCCTCCAGACGTAGCTGTGCTTGCTGGTGCAATGGGCACTGCAGGAGGCTCTTCCTAAGCCAGCACGTAGAGCTCAGTTGTCCTGACAAACTCCAGCTTTACACAGATTCCCCTCCACTGCAATTCACAGGCTGCTCACATGTAAAGCTGCACTATTTAATTGCATTACTAGAAGATATTAATAATTGTCCTGCGTAATTTCTTCCTTTTGCAAGGAAAAAAAGAGCAGGCTCAGAGAACAGGTACTCTCTCTAAGCACAGAGCTGACTGCTAGCTACACTTACCTTAGGGAACAAGGCCAAGGAAAGGTGAGAGGTTTTCCCCACCCAAGGGAAGCATGAAGATGCTCATAACTCTCCCTTCTGTAATGTCTTCCCAGCACAAAACCAAAATAAAAGTATATTCTCAATTCTTTCCTTCAGCTATAAAAGGAATGTAACTACCTCTCAGAAGCTTCATGCACATCACCTGCAGAACTAAGAACCTTCACACCTCTCACAGCTGTGTTTGAGAACTGACATCATAATGACCCTGAACCTCATCTGAAGCCTATAGGAACATTATTGGTTTATTCACCTGATCTAAATTAGGGCAAACACGGGAGAAGGCAGAGTATGATGATACACTAATGCAAAACTCCTGTGAGAAGGAGTAACCAAACCCACTGCCCAAAAAAACAGATGGTCTGAATAGAAACCAGGATAAAGACACATTTGTAGCCATAAAACACACAGACTCAGGGCAGCTATTACCAAATGCATTACCTGGAACATCTGCCAGACCTGTGTGTTTCTAGCAAAGAGGGCAGTGAAGCTCTGGGAGGCAGAGCTGCCCCTTCCCACAGCCCCAGCAGGCACCACCTGCACAGACATGGAGCTTCACACCTCCACCCTCAGCTCAGCTTACAACTTGGGAACACAGAAGTATTTAACGATCGGGGGGGAAATCCTCAGGCCCCCTTTGAAGTGATCAGCTTGAACTATTATACTAAAAAAAAACATCACTCCATAGTACCTCAGCAAACAGCAATTCCCCCCAGTTGGGCAGCACCATTCTGAGCCGTTCTCTCACCTGTGTGAGGTGATCTGAGCCTCTTGGCTTCACCCTCTGCTCTGATGTGCCTCCCGTGCTGGTAGTTGTGGGGCATGATATGGGGGTTCATTTCCAGAAGAGAAAAATGAGGAAAACAGCCTTGTGCAGTTGCTGTATTTTAACTAATCACTGTGGTGCAGTTTGGGGGGTGAAGGTGCCTCAGAGCCAGGGATTGGTTTGTACAAAAACATCATGTAGGGAAATGATTATAAAGCACACCTCGAACAGGAGTGCTTACCATGTTATAGTTTGGGCAGCACTAACCAGGTAGGGAGCACCTTTAAATATTTTAACTGAATTCCAGAAGCCCCCAATGAAACAGCTCCCTTAAGTGCTTGAGGACTAGAAAATGAGGCTGTCACCTGTGAAAGGGATTCTGACCAATTTAATTTCCCCGTGTAAACAGGGTGAGGCCTTCAGTGTGGACTGAAAGTGAGCTTTTGAAGCTATCTCAGTTTTAAAGCTCCAGCTGGTTTTGATCCCCAAGGAGTGCTGGATGCCTGCCCTGAAGTGGTGGCCCTTCAGCAATAAGGCCATAAATACAAGAGCAGGATGTGCCTTGGATGGGCATATCCTAGAAAACTGCAACTGGAGGTAGGAAAAACACACTGGGGTCCAATCTGTGGAGAGTGTTCCAGCCCAGCCATATGCTCTAAGATGAAAATGTCCCTGCTCTGCTTTAAGCTAAGTTCTGAAATGTTTTATGTAGAATGAAAGTGAAATCGTAAGAATGGCTGCTGGAAATGGAAACAGAGATGGAGGCCCAGAGAGTTGCCCTGGATCTAATGTTTAATGCAACACATCATCTTAAACATGCCTTCCCTTGCATAAGTTCCCTCATTTAATTACTACCAGGGTCCTTGATGTCAGGTTGGAGCCCTTGCTCTATTCCTAACTTGTGTGCAGTGGATATTCTCAGGTGAGCACAGGCTCAAGCCTCTGCTACAGGAACTGCTGCCAGGACTCAGGTTATGTTAGGACAGCACTAAAGCCAGTGGGGGTTACTTACATGCATAGAGAGAAACACAGAGCCTCAGGGGTTCACTAAGCAGTCTCTGAAAATCAGATGGAGAATATTTTTAATATTAAGTGTTACATGATATTTATGCCTGTTGTCTCTACCTGCCACCAGCTTTCTTTTCTCAAGCTATGCTTATGGACTTTGAAAATGAGTCATCTTTTGGTTTATGTAGGATTAAAAAATTTTCCCCTCCCTCCCCATAATCCAGATAAATGATATCCAGTCTAGCTGTCCTGCCTACTCAGAGCTGCCAAGCACATTTATCTTGCCTAATCTTCTTTTCCAGGATCCATGCTGACTCCCCTTAAGCAATTACATATATCTAAATGTTCCATGTGCATAATTGCTCTCCATGTATTTTATGCTGCTGAGATCAGATTTACAAGCCTGCAGCGTTCTCAATCTTTTTCTACTCACTCTGCTTCTATTAGATGTTCACTGATGCCTAATGCTGTGCTTTGTCCTTTAATAAATTGTCAGTAAAGTCCATACTTTATAAAGAAAAAGTCAAAATGGCCACCACTAGGACTCAAGAAAGAAAACTTTTTAAGTTATATTTCTCTAATCTCACCCAGCCTAGATATTTTTCCTTTCCTATAGGCCTGAGAATTTCAAAAAGCCAACTTGAAAGTGCCTTTCTCAACACTTCCCTACCAGGGAGCAGCAGGAGGGGCTGCCCATGGGGCCAGCAGGCAGGCTGAGCTCCTCATGCACTGGCCACAGTCTGCCCACCACTGGCAGGGAGAGGGGCCTGGCAGCAACCACAGCCACACCAAACCCAGCCCCAGGGCCAGGGAAAAAGGTCTGCAGGGCCAGTGGCCCCTTCAGGGCCCTGACATCTATCTGCAGTACACCCTGATGGTCTGAATTGCATCTCCGAGCCTTTCATTCCACTATTACATTATCTTGCATTTTTCATATCTGTTCAGCATTTGTTCTGTTTCCTTTATTGGCCCTTGTAATTAGTGCCATACTCTTAAGTTTTCTATGTTATATCTCTTCCTACTTGAAGTCCTCATTAAAAATCAACCAAAAAAGAGACCAATCATCACCTGAGATCTGTAACTAAAATAGAAATAAAAGAAAGACAATACAGAGGGTAATATTTTGCTGAAGTTCCATCTAACTCCGCCTTTATTGCACCAAAGAGTCCTTTGCTCTGTCCTGTGAGAGGCACAGGTAAAATGTACTTAGCAACATGACAACTTTATTTTCTTTAATCAAAATATGATATGTATAGCATCTAGGACATTGTGTATCTGCTGCGTGGAGCTCTCTGCCACAAAGGAATTTACAAACACAAAACTCCCCATGTTGTTCAATTGTCCATGGATCTGGTTGGGTTGAAGAATCCAATGAAAAGCAGATAGAAAGGAGAGAACTTCCTGCCCTACGTTTCTATTATTGTCTACAATTACAGGGTTTGATGTGCAGAAATGGTGGGGACACTTCATAGTTTCCCTCCTTTTGTCTGGACTTCTTGTTTCGCCATCACTCTCTTCCTTTCCTCTGTGTTAGTTTAACACTGCCCTCCAGAAACAAAGCCTCTGGATCTGTGGGATATGCAGGCACTTACCAGGAATGCCCCCGTGTCACAGTTGGATGAATCAGGATTCTAGAAGCTGAAGAAGTTGTGCTTTTCTCCTGATAGAACAAACTGAACAGTTCTCAGCAGGAGGGAGGAGGACATTGTGCAAAGCTCCCCCCCTTAATTGGATAGTAGATAATGAAGAGAAGGGATATCAAAAGTACAAGTAAAGGTTCAAAGCAGTATTATGCATCCAGTTCACATGGACTGGCTATATAATATGCCTTTTGTGCTTTTAAACATCAGGTTGAAATGAACAGTACTCTTGGGAAGTATGCAGGTTGTGTGGACATTGAGACAAGCTCTGCCTGCTGCAGAGTGGTCAGAGACTGTGTGTGTGTGATGGAGGTTTGCTCTTACACTCTTGTTCTTCACATCTTGTTTGCATGAAAAGATAAGATGACACATATTGCACATGCTAATATCTTAGTTACTGAGTTAAGTATATCTTAATTTACACTAATGTGTTTAACTTGTTCTCATATCAAGGACTTCTGTTTATGGACACTGGTTATCTTGTACCTTCACTGTGCCTCTTTACGCTTCTTTTTATCTTCTAGCATTTGTTGTCTTTGTGTATCACTGTCATCAGTGTACACAGTTGCATTTTTGTTGGAGCTAAATATCCACTAAAGATTTGAAACAGTTGTGCAGAGTCTTGGTTCATGTCTCTTTTCCCTTTAGCTAATTAGAGGAAATACAGTTCCCCATAGGCCAGGAAGTATGTTGACATAAGTCCTCAGGGAGAAAACCCAAAGCTTCAGCTACTGAACCAAGCAGCTCTTCATAATGCCACCTGGGAGGGGATGAAAAATACCTGCTGCTGTCACCTGCTGGGCTGAGTCTGTTCTTGCAAGGAACAGTAAAACTATTGCAAGACTGTTGATTTACAAAGGAGATTGACTACTTTGAGGAAATATGCAGAACATCACACATTGGAATGTGTTTTGCTTTCGTTTGGACCCTTCTCCTGCTGACAAACTCTTCCCTTCCTGCTGTCTTCATTTGGAAATTGAATTTGGGCAAAATAAAGTCTCTTCATATACAAGGGCATGTTGGTTAATTTTCAGTTCTTCAGATCTACACCCATCTCTTGAACCTTCACTGCTGCCAAGCTTCTGCTGCTCAAGATATTTCTCTTCCCACCCCTGCTAGAATACTGAAATATATAATTCATCTTGACCTTGTGCCTTGTCAGCTTTTAATACTTCTAATTACCTGTCTGCTCCAGCATAATCATAAAACCTTTTAACATCTCACTCCAGTTTCCCCAATTTGACCTTCTCCAGCCTTTCTCATGAATAGCAGGCCAAATAAATTCACTCAGACTCCTGCCAGTTGTCTGTTCCCCTGTTTAGATCTATCTGAATGGCAACCTTGCCCTTGAGCATAACAACTGCTCCCTCACAATTTGGTGCCATCTGCAGACTTGCTGAGCATGCATTCCATCACCTCCCCCAGGTCGCAAATTGATCCCATTTGTTTCTTCCAGCTGTTAAAGAAGAGGACACAATTTTCTGCACAGTAGAAATGGTGCAGTTGCCATTGCCCTTCCAGTGTTTGTCCCAGGTGTTTGGCCCAGAGATGAGTTTTTCAGGGTTGTTGTTGAACTAATTGCAATTGTATGGGATATTTGTGCTACCTCTTTAGGTCACCTGAGTCAACAGAACTAAGTGGCTGGGACTGGTATGAAAATCTAACCTTTTTTATGGATTCTTTAACCTTAACTCCTGTTAAGCCTTTTTTCCATACCTTAATTGCCCATCCATCATTTTCAACTACTGTCCTGATTTTCCTATATTCTAATGACTCAGAATTTTCATGTCTCTATTAGATAATGATTAATAATTCTGAAAATTAGACCATGTGTTTGTCAAGTTAAAAATAAAAATATACCAGTTGAATCAAAATCCAAGAACAGAATCTGGTATTTGAAATTATAAAGTACTGGGTTGTTTTGGAAACTTCCCACACAGACAGTGGCAACAAGCACAACAAGCAAATATAGTGTATATCTATAAAAGGAGGATCAGAAACTCCAAGCAATTAAAATCCTTACTGATGACTAAAAAGGTTTGTGTGCTGGAAGGCTGGTGGAGGGAGGAAGAGGACAGCAGGAGGCCAGAAAATGTGTTTATATACAAGCAGGGGTTAAAAGGGCATCAGTCCCAAAGGTTCCGAATAAGTTTTTCCTGGACATATTGGCCAAAAGCATTTTTTCTGTCTTCTGGCAGATGGCCAAGCTGGGGGACTAAGAGCCTGTTCCCACAACTGCTGACCATGCAGGCTGTTCCCTTAGCTCGAACAGCAGAACCACATGTTGGTCCAAGAGAGCCTTTCCCCATTCAATGTTTCTCTAATTTCCCTGCTTGGCTACCAGTAACTGTGAGCAATTAGCTCGCCCAGTTTTCTTTAAAGTAAAATCTACAAGCTGTGTTGCCTTTCACCAAGACAACAATCCCCCAAAAGTGCAGTGCAAGCTCCATCTGCACACATTGTTACTCGCAGAGCATTGTCACTGGGGCTGGGGCAGGAGCAGTGGCTTTGGGGATCTGATCAGGTCCAACCCCTGTCATTGCACTCACTGCCATCACTACCAGTTCCCAGACTGCAGTGAAAAGATTTGGAACTTAACTGCTGCACTCTTTGATACTTATATGAATTACAGTAACCCCAACAGAGTACTATCAAAACTTTAAAATACATGTGAGGCAATAATCTGTATCCTTATTCACCTCTCATCAAGGTACTCCCAAGCATTGAGGCTGCCAAGTTTTATACCTGTACTTAAATATAAGAATGGTAAGGAACCCTACTGAAATCAGTGGAACATTAAGCACAGACAGAAATCTTTTCTGTAATAGTTTTCTTAATGTAATTCCTAATCCCTGCTGGCTACACACTTTTTCTTTTTCAATACCTATTAATGACATTTTTTCATGCTGGCAAGTGCCCTATGACATTACACAGCAGTCATTATTTTGGAAGCTGATGCCACAGAACAGCCAATCCTCAAGAGCCCTTTCTCGAGTTATAAAGGAGCCATTTTAGACAGAAGCCTCACTTCTCTAAGGTTTTACTTAAATACAAATTCAAGCAAGTAAGAGTTATAAAGTAAACAAACAACTCTGCCAAGCCACAGGTTCCCTGAGCTCAAAGCTGCAACTCAGGGACCCTCAAGACAGTGCTAATGTTACCATTCAATTTATCTCTGAACTCCAAAGTTTCATCGTATCCAGTGTATATTGTAGAAGGCTACATATTTCTATCTTATTATACAGTTCATCTAAGTTCCTGCTATCCTGTAGCCCCCAGATAATGCAAGCAGGTTCATATGTGAGTGACTGGCTGTAAAGTTAACACATCGAGCCAACAGCTTAAATAAAGATGTGCCACTTAAAAAGAGAGTCCAGATTTGATTTAATTACAGAGCATGTGGGAACTGAATGGTTAAAAACTTGGGTAATTTATATCATTAGTGAGCTCATGCAAAACAACCTCATGTAAATTAGGGCAGAAATCACTGATATAATTTGAAATGAAGTTGCCTGCTCTGACAGGTGCCACACAGGCACAGGTCAGTAGGGAGCTCCTGCAGGTACCTCCTGGAGGTGTGTTTGGGTGCTCTGGAGCAGTTGGTTCACCTGCTGCCATCACACTCTCCACAACCAGGTGCTTCCTGAGCCTCCTGCACATCTGCAGTCTCTCCAAACACGCACTGAAAGGGGCAGGGAGGAATCCTCCTAAACACACTTACTTATTTATCGTTATATTAATCACTGAAAAATTGGTTTCAGCCAACTGTCCTAATTCAGATACCCGCATTCACCTCTGCAGCAGAACAGTCTCAAATGCAATGAGTGAGATAAATGCTTATGTGTGTGTGTGTTGTTGTAATAGCTGGGTGATGTCAGGCAAAGCTGAGTGAATTATTTCAGCTGTCTCTTTAGTAATAAAGTGCCTGAGACTGCAGCCTCCAAGGGGGATGCTGAGAACATGGATCCCCTCTGACAAGCTATAACTGGGCTTTTCTTCACAGAACTGACAGAGTCAACCAGTTTCTCATTTCCTGTTTTAAGTCTTGAAAGAATGATTCCTTATTCGTTATTTGGTAGAAAAATAAAAAGTTCAAGAGGAACTGTTGTTTCCATACTTTGCTTTAAGTATTTACATCTAAGGTGATACTGTTCCTGTTCTTTAACTCGCTAGGATTTTTACCTTTTAAGCATTAAGAACAACTGTTCTTGGCAGGAAAACTATGCAGCAAACAGACACAACCATCAAGAACATACTTGCCTTTTTTCTTCATAATATCACAGCCTTCAGCTTATGGTTGTAAAAGAAAGAAATTATATCCAAGTGGAGTTTGGCATTTATTTTATATAGTCTACATATGGAGCAAAATGGAGAATACATTGCTAAATAAATATAGCTTGCTAAGTTTTATGATTAACATACTGAAATTGTGTCTATTGATCTGAACAGAACCCACACATTTATACAAAGGGATGGAATATCTTGGGACTTCCCACATATTTCATTATGACAGCTTGAAGTTCATCATCGTTTTTGCCAGAATACAGGCAGAATCACTCCAAAATGCCTGGTAAAAGGATTAACATAATGAACCTTCAATCTAGGCTTTACTTCTGAGCCATACTATAAAAGTTAATGAATGAAAGTAGCTCCTCATTTAATCTGGTTATAGTCAGTGTGACTTACTCCAAAACCTTTTAGGTTGATTTTTCTTGCACTTCAAAATAAATTCTGAATTGTCAAAACTGTGCACTGTCACAGTTCAGTAGAGCACTAGGACTGGGACTTACTTGCTCAGTCTGATAAAAAGAATTCAAGAACTGCAATTCTGTCCTCCCAGTAAAATGTCAAACTTATCCCAATTATGTTCTTACATGTGGGAGAGAAATCATTCGTTTATCTTCCTGGTCAAACTGCTCCCTGCAAGGGGAGATGTAGGCAGAACCTTCCTGATCCAGCACTGAGGCCCAGGAGGTTTCAGGCTTGTATTTTCAAAACCTTCTGTCCCTTTTGTGTGTACATTTACCACATCCCCACAGCAGTGACACATTGATAAACTGATCCAACCAAATCTAACTCTGTAAATAGTTACTGAATTAAAGAGGGGAAAAAAGGGCACACAGATTTCAAGAATAACTGCAAAAATTTGTGATCCTGATGTAAAGAAAGAACCAACGAGTGTTTCTCATGCCAGCAATATACATTTATTGTCATTTTGAAGATAAATGACCATGTGTATAACAGGACTTTAGACTGAAAACTAATTGGGATTATGAATGCTTAGCATATACCAGTTGAAATGAAATGACTGAACATAAAGCTGACCTTTAACAGACCTTCAGCTGGTCTATTTTTGTGTCCCCCCTCCACCTCTTCTTTGTCTAATTAAATCTGAACATCTTTCCCCCCTCCTTCATTTAAGCCTCAGAAAAATAAATGATCACCCAATTACCCCTTTGACTACTTTTACTAATAATCTGCTGCCAATAGGAGAATATTGTTGATTCTACAACTTCAGAAGGAACAAACCTATGCAAATCATGTTATTCCTCCACCTTACCTGGCTATTGAGTCCAGCTTTAGAGACTAGACTTAAGCAGATTAAAGGCATATCAGACTATTGTGGTAACATTATTATGCTGCAAACTTTCAGCACATGCACTTTGCTGTTTCAGAAAGTTGTATCAGTGCAAGGTCTGACAGTCTGTGCAAAAGAAGCTGCAGTGCTCCAAATTCTTCAACATCTTTCCTCTACATCTCACATGTATCAACCAACAAACATCTTCCTCCCATCAGTTTAACCAATCCCAAATACTGTCCCCCAAAAAGAGAAAGATGAAGATATTTTATGCATTTATAGAAAAAACAACCACCCACCCAGCCACCAAAAAAAAAAAAAAGAAAAAGAGTTCTCCAAGTCCAACCCTCTACCCAAAAAAACCCAAGTCGAAACTATTGGTTTCCCACCCTCCCCACCCTCTTCTAGCTTTTACAAGTCACCATTAAAACAAATGCATACAACTTACTGTACAAATACAAAGCTGCAGGAATTCAAGTTACAGAACATTCTGAAAATATTTCAAGCATAAAAAGTACACTTGATAATTGCAAAAATAAGGTTTCAGTTTTTTAAAAAACATTTTGATCAGAGCTCAAGCAAAACAAGTATTTAACTACTTCTACTTCAGCTTAACTCCCTAAGAACATCACCTTGAGAAGTTAAAAACCTCAGATTTTTGGTGATAAAGTAACCGAACTTGTCTTTTCATGAAGAGAAATGGTATATACAACAATGACACAGACCTTAAGCATCAACAACATATTTCAGCCGAAAGTAAGTCAGCAAGTGAAGTGATTCTTAGCAACACATGGTACTGATTACCAAGAACCTCAATCTGCCAGGAACAGATATTAAGTTAGACTGGTACAAATGGAAGGAAAGATGCATGACATCAAATAGGCTCAGTTTTTGTCACTCAACTTTTTGTAGGCTAACAGTTTCACTAGTGCAAGACCATTTGTTCACCCAATTAAAGGAAAGCTCACAAATGTTATAGTTTAAAAATCTTCCATGGAATTTCTTTTCCTCTCCCTCACCAGCACAGAGGATTGGGAGCTGGAGTCCCAATCCCCCCACCCCCCCATCTGCTCCTGGATCCAGATAACAAAAGGATGGCTCTTGCATTCCAACATAATGGCTGGGGAGGATTTGGGGGAGTAAGAGAGGTTTTTCCGGGTTTTTCGCCTCATTTTTTTCCGATGGCTGCTGTGAGTGGGAGCCCCTGTTTTGCTGGGCTGGTGGAAGCATCTTGGAGGAGCCCCTTTGGCTCAGCCCCCAACTCTGGGCATCCTGTGCTTCAGAGACTGAGAGAGCAGTCACAGCTCCCTGGACTTTGCTACAGACCTTCCTGAGGGCCGACTCAGCTGCACAGGGGCTGCCAAACCGCACCTTCGAATACACCATGGAAAAAAAGGGTCTCTGCACTGCCCAAGGCAAAGGTTTCGCCTGCCCCTCGTGACTGCCATTTCTGCCATGTGAGTTTTTCGGAACAAGCACCTTGAGCACCTTTCCCCCCCATCCCGTCTTTGTTTCCCTGGAGCACGGGTGTGACTTTTGTGGCAGCGCCCCCCGCTGTCCATAAATAGAACTGCACTGAAGGGGGCAGAGATAACAACTTGATTAGTTTGAAAGTTTGTGTTACGGTGTTGCTGTTTGTTCTGTTCTGTTTTGGTTATACATATATTCGTAGTTAAGTACTGTTACCCTTCTCTCTACATTTTCTGATTAAAGTCTTTTAATTTTAAAGGGATGGTGGGTTTTTGGGGGAAAGAGGCCCCTTTCCTAGTCCATATAGACATCTTAGTTTTCCTCTAAACTAAAACAATGTCACAATTTAAGAACACTCATACAAAACTATTTTTCTTTTAAAAAAGTGCCACATAGCATACTTTTACTAAAAAAGTTACAAACTAATGGAAGACTGTCTGCCTCCATCTCTTGTCAGCAAGGAAAGGCCAAAGTGATTCTTTGATCCCAGCTCGGAAGGGTGTTCTCTGACCTATCCCCAGCATCTCCAGCTTGGAGCAGTCCAGCTGAGCATTCCTCGGACGAGGAGCACCCACAACTGGACTGTCAGTAATCTAAAATAGAAACAGAAGATTATAAAAACCAACACACCAACAAGTAATCAGAAATCACTTACATCTGCACATTTGAACTCTTCCCTCATAGCTTTCTATACAGGCCTGTTCCACTCCTCCATTCCCACTATTTTCTGAGGTTTTTCTGGTTTGGGAATTTTTGTTTGTTTGCTTGGTTTTGGTTAACTTCATTTCAACAGGGCAGTGTGAAGCATCTTAAATTCTTCTCACTCAGTTACTGCTACTATTTGTGCTTCTCTACATTTTATTCCCATGTTCATTCTGTGATTATAATCACAAGGTAAGAAATGCTCCAGAATGTTAATGGAACCATATCTTGATCAATATACTTGAACAGTAGATTTGGGCATAAAAAATTCAGACTAAGTGTTCTCCAATTTTTTTATTGCCATCTTCCAATCCACATTTCAGTTCCATCATTTACCAATTATGAATTCTTGGAATTTAATTTGTATATAAGTAAAATCTTATTTAGTGTTCTATTCTCACAACATTTTCAGTATATCTTTAAGAGCAGTCTTACTTTTAAGGGTCAATAAAACTGCAGGACAGGCATTTTAAGCAAAGCAAAAATGATTTGAAGTTCTTAAGTGCTTGCATTCAGAAACAAATCTGGGCATTGCAAAGTTTTTACAGATTCCCACCTTGAAGTTAATGTTATCTCAATGTGTAAGCTTTTTTTAAGGTCAAAGATACAACAAAAATATGGATTTACTCATGACTAAGGGGAACTGTTCTGCGGAAATACCATTACATTGCAGATTGTGAAACTGGCAACTGAGTGGGTAATTTTCCTAATTTAGCAAGTCAAAGGAGCTGTTGTTCTCCTGAGCTGGATCCCAAACAGTCCTCTCAACAATGCAGCTACTGTGCTAGACAGACACAGCCCTCCTGAAGAGGAAGCTCCCTGGGACAGCCAGAGTGAGATCTACTGCTCAGAATGACCAAGCACATCCGTCTCTCTGCAGGTGGGACAAGATGTCACTTACTGGTCTCAAGTGGCTGCTGGGAAGGTTGAAAGCATCTGCAATTGCACAGGCCATCTCATACTTAGTCATCTGCTCGTTGCCAGACCAGTGAAATGTTCCTTTCACTGATGGGTCCTACAGAAGAAAGAGGAAACACAGATGAAAATCAGCAGCCAGCTGGGTCTCAGACTGATTCCTGGGCAAGAGCTGTGCAGAGGAATAATTCCATAAGATAATGTAAGATAATCCCCCAGCAAGACTGGCCCATCCTGAAAGGCACCTTATTACAGCACCTTGCTGGAGTTCTGGAAACTCTACATTTTCAGAGAACACCTGGAATTGAGACTGGAAACTGGTGTTACATATATGTGACCTGACTTTTCAGAACAGGAGGGAAAGGAGTAGCCCACCAACCAAACAAGGTCAAGGAGCTGGGGAGGAGCAACTCAGCTGTTGCGCTGTTCACTTACTCAGTTGTTCAGAAACAAAGCTTAGCCCTCAAACTGTTTCACCTTGCAGAGGGTCATTTCTTGACATCCTTACCAGCATTCTCTTCTCTGCCAGTTGTCTGCAAACAGCTGCTACGTCCTTGACATTGGTAGGAAATCTCTGTTGCCAGTGGTCCATGTTGGCAGATTTATTACTGAACTGCACTTTATCAAACATAACAGTCACAGCACTTTCCTCCAGTCTTTCTACCTCTCCATACAGGACAGGAATTCTGAGTACTGCAGATCCTAAAGGAATATTTTAGAAGAATTAGCATTGTTATAGACAGGTGTGAATGCTGCAGCATAACCTGAGAAGTGCTTTGGAAGTGTTAGTAAATATGGTGATGATATTTAGCATCTACAAATCACAAATAAAAGGCAATTAGTATGTCTGCTCTCAGAATATAATTTTAATTTATATCAAAACAGTTTATAAACCCCGAGATTTTATACATTTATTTTCATTTATGCCGTTGATCTCCAGAAAGTTAACAAGCTTTCATTAACAGCCCAAAAGGGCCTGTTTGGGTTAGAACAAAAATTTAAAAACCTGACTGCACTATGGAATTACTCCAGCATTCCCCATCCTCCCTGGATTTGAATAATGAAAATTGCTGCCAATCACAAGTCATCATATTCAGGCATCAATTACAGACACAGATCTTTCACCCAGCATGCAACAGCCTCCTGAATCCAGGAGGATGCCATTTAGCAGAAAAAGGACGTGAACCTTGAAATGAATAAAAAGCTTTACAAATAAGGAATAGGTTCACAGAACACAGCAGTAAATAGTATTAGATTTCAAGACAGTGATTTGAGAAATTAAATTAACAATAAACAAGTGCAAAGAGAAGGATATTTCATGATGGAATATATCATACTAGTCTATCTCAGTCATGAAGACTCAAAAAGGCTCTGAGGGGAATTCCAAGATGGCTATGACAAATTCATTAAAAGTAAAACAGACACTTTTGCTGAAAGAGAAAAAAAAAATCAGTCCTGAAAATTAGAAGTCACCAAACCATTGCAATTCTTAAAAGATTTGGAGGAAAATGCTACAGAGACAAACAGAAAAAACTGGCACAGAAACTACTCTCACAACAAACCAAACCAGAATAAGTACATAGACAAGAAAAACAAACAGAAAACCCAACATGACACTGATTTCCTGCTGCTCTAGACACAATTATTCAGTCACTCAGCAAATATGTTCTTCCTCTCTTTAAATACTGGTTGAATAGTTTTTTCAATAGCTTTAGAAGTATTCATTGTCTGAGAAGACAACTGCCCCCTTTCTGTTCTCCTGGATCTGGGACAGGACAGCATTAACCTCATGACCAACTGCTCTGAAGACCTATAGAAACTTTGTACCTTTAAAAGCACCAGAACTAAACATAACTTGTGTCCTCTCCTAACCCAAGTAGCTTTTTTAAAAAGTGTGAAAACACCCAATAAATTATTGGAGATTCTTGCACTGTACAACAGAAATGGACTGGGCAGTTCCTTACTCAACTACAGATTTGACAGACTGCATTCTATCTACAAATTAGGGGTTGAAAAACAAATACATGTAGAACATTTATATTAGTATGAAAAAACAGAACTCATATTTTCAAGCACCTCAATCAGCACCACCTTTAAACTCCTCCTGCTCACAATAGCACTGCTGCACCCACTGCTGCCTGACAGATCCTGCTCAAAGAGGCTGAAACCAACTGAATGCTGAGCTGGGGGAAGGGTCTACCAAGATATCCACAAGTACTTGGATTTGGTGAAGTCTTATCTTCATTACCAATCTAGGAGGGGGAGCAAACAGCATCACAGTCAAATTCAGAGATATTTAATCAAGACCTGGAGTGAATGACTTGCCATTTAAATTGATTTCTACTTCAACAGGACTTTTCCTATCCAAGTATTTTTCAGTAAGTCTCTTACCAGTAATGCCAAACCTGTCATACATAGTTTATATTAACTTATGCTAATTTATTTATTGTTCAGTTCTCTGTGTTTGGGCAGCACAGAATCACAGTTGTAACATGTCATATCAGAAGCCTCTTCTGCAAGTGTACTGAGATAATTTTCTTTAATTTCTTTGACAAAAGACAAGTGCTTCCTTCCTCATAATCTGTGACCAAAAATTGACAGCACACTAACCAGAAACAGCCAAACTGCTCCTTTATACAAGAAGTCTTAAATGAAAGAGAACAAGCTCTTTTTTCTTATTAAGTAAAATATTTTTCATTATGTTTGTATATTTTGAATGCCAAATTATCATTAAGAAAAGATTTAAACAGTAAATAAAAAGAAATTAGTTGTTTAAAAGCAGAAATGTGTTATTAATCCTTTAGGACATGTTACAATCAGGAATCTGATGTGTGTGGTAAGACAGGTGGGTACAAACAAAAGGGGTGCCCTGCTGGCTTCTGTAATGAGAGCAAAGCCCAAAGAGCAACAATGAGAGAACATGTTGATTTGATCTGCATTACTATTGAATGGCAAGTCTGGTTTTCTCTTTAAGTAAACACACACTGAGAACACTTGCAACACATCCCCAAATAACAGCAGCTACACATCTTTTATCTTTCCTCAGGAACAGCAGATTCACTGGAGACAAAGACTCATAAATGTCCACCAGCAGAGACAAGTAATAAGAATGATGATGGGAACAGGTAAGGAATAAACCTCTAGTGAAGCTACAGGAGCAATTGTTCACGAGCAGGGACTGATTCCTAATCATGTTCTTCTCAGAATCTTGTTTCCATGGTTTTGCAACTTCACCACTGACTTCAAAGTCTATTCAGCTAATATACAACTAAGCCAAAATAGAAAGCCTCTGTTAAAAATGGCTGAATGTATTCTTACCTTCATTGTTTTCCAGGACTGCCTTTTCACCCTCCAGTTTGGTTTTCCCATATAAATTCAGGGGGTTTGGTACATCAGTCTCTTTATAAGGAGGGTTTGTTCCATCAAATACATAGTCTGTACTAATGTAGATCAGAAATGCTCCAACTGCAGCTGGGAAGAAAATGTTTATACATACTTTATTTTAATTCATGCCCTGTTTGAAATCCCAATAAACCTTTAAACAAAGCTCCCAAGGACTTCACCCTCTCTCCGTGTTCATTCTCACTGTTTTGTTCACTGATCCTTCATGTATCTGTGCACAACACCCTTACAGAATATGGGTGGATGGCACACTGATAGAGGAAGTGACATTCAGCACTTAGGAGTAATTTATTTGTATCAATGTCCCTGTATAAATAAATGCACTATTTTAAAAAGAAGCCCAATCCATGAGATGGTCTCCTTACCTGCCTCTTTGGCCAGGTTTGCTGAAGCACTCACATTGAGCTGAGAAGCAGCATCTGGTTGATTTTCTACTACATCTGGCCTTCTCTCAGCAGCACAGTGCACTATAACATGAGGCTGGAAATTAAAGACTAATTTTAAACAACCAACATGGTCAAGAGATTGCAATAACTCTAGTGATGACACCCTTCATGCAGAAGTGAGAAGTAACAGAAGTAGTAGTGTTACTTTTAATCATGGCATTCTGAGGAGCATATTTTCCTTAGGGAGTACAACACAATCTTGCTGGTCCAAGATACCAAAAAAAATTATCATTAATTTTGCACTTGTGACCTTCAGTACCTTCAATTTTGCAGTGAGACTGAAGTTGTTTGTTTTGTCTTTTTAACTCTGTCTAATAAAATATACCAGTACAACTTGTATCTCTCTCACATCCACAAGAGTACTAAAAGTTTTAAATAATCCATTTACACATGACTTATTTAACATATGCAGACTCATTTCCAGGTAAACCAAAAAAACTGAACTCCTTAGTGCCTGGCAGCTAAACATGGGCCTGGGGGTGCTGATTGACAGGAAGCTCAACATGAACCAACAGTGTGCCCAGGTGGCCAAGAAGGCCAATGGGATCCTGGCCTGTATCAAAACTAGCGTGGCCAGCAGGCCCAGGGCAGTGACCCTTTCCCTGTACTCTGCGTTGGTGAGGCCACACCTTGAGTGTTGTGTTCAGTTCTGGGCCCCTCAGCTCAGGAAAGAGATTGAGGGGCTGGAGCAGGGCCAGAGAAGAGCAACGAGGCTGGAGAAGGGACTGGAGCACAAGTGCTGTGGGGAGAGGCTGAGGGAGCTGGGGGTGTTTAGCCTGGAGAAGAGGAGGCTCAGAGGTGACCTCAGCACTGTCTAGAACTGCCTGAAGGGAAGTTCTGGCCAGGTGGGGGTTGGTCTCTTCTCCCAGGCACTCAGCAATAGGACAAGGGGGCACGATGGGCTCAAGCTCTGCCAGGGGAAATTGGAGATCAGAAAAAAATTCTTTCCAGAGAGAGTGCTCAGGCGTTGGAATGGGCTGCCCAGAGAGGGGGTGGATTCACTATCCCTGGAGGTTTTTAAGGTGAGATTGGCCGTGGCCCTGAGTGCCATGATCTGGTAAAGGGACTGGAGTTGAACCAAGGGTTGGACTTGATGATTTCAGAGGTCTTTTCCAACCCAATCCATTCTATGATTCTATGACAGTCACTGCTGTTGTGTTCAGGTATTCTTCCACTCCACCAGAACTGTGTATTGACACAGCACCACATCAATAACTCACATTTACCTTCCCCTTCCCCTGGCAGTGCCCGTGTGCTGCCATGTACAGCTGTGCCTGCAGCCTGTGGAGGTGAGGGCAGCAAGGCCAGAGCTGCCTGTCCCCACAGAGCAAACACTGCAGGTGGGGCAGAGCACACACATTGTCAGAGCTCTGCCAGAGCACCAACCCCACTGTGGCCCCAGAGCTCAGCAGCACCACCCACAGACTGTTACATATAAAGTACCCTTCCCATCCACTTCCTAATCCAGAAACTTACCTGAAAATTATGGATAATGTCATGAACTGCAATAGAGTCCAGAAGATTAACCTTTTCAAATCTGGGCTGAGCTCTCCTGTATCCACAGCCAACTGCATTCCAGTTATTTTCATGGAATTCTTTAAACACAGCTCTGCCAAGAAGTCCCGTAGCACCAGTGATCAAGACTCGCCTGCTGGGAATGTCAACATCTTCCTAAGGAAATGACAACAAGAAAAGTTTGGTTTCCACTGTAATTTTCTACTGTTTTTCCTTTTAAAGTATGTGAGGCTACAGTCAGAGATACTGTTTTAAATAAACTTTTCCTGAGTCTTTTGCAGTGTCTCATGAAACACAAACATCTGGGAGCACCAACTCTGTAGCTGGTCTTGTATTTAAACATATACTTGAAGACAATGAAAACAGAACTTTAGTAGGAAATTCATTCACTCCTACAACAAACTAAACCACTAGTACAGACAGAATTTGAAATTCATTCAAAAGCTGATATAGCTCTGTGCAATATGAAAGCAGTGAAATAACTTCTTTAGAAAAAGGACCCAAAAGATGTAACATTTAGGGTCCAAATGGTACAACAAATAATTTTGGAGAGACCCTGCCTGTTAAAAACTGCAGCAATACAGCACAACTCACTGTAAGAATCAAAGACTTCAATTTTATTACCAAATAGAAGAATAATTCATTGTTATTCAGCAGAATAGTCTCATAATAAGTAGAATCAAGACACAAATACCTCACCAGTTTTACAAAATGCACCTGAAGGTGATCTGACCATTTCAACTCTCAATCCATACAAGAGACTAAACCTGCACTTCAGCTCCCCCCATTCTGGTACTGGGACAGCTTTGTACACACAAACTTCATTCCACATCTCACCAGAACATCGAGTTTTAAAGACTTTAACAAACACAAGATCCAAGTCTGTCTGTGCAATCTTTATTTTCCTTTCATGCTTTGCCTCAGCATCTACCATGAACAAGAGGCTGCTAAAAACAAAAAGGAAAGCATGTGCTTACTAAGCCGGCACAGAAAAAACTTTGGGTGTGCAGAACCCACAAATCTTGGATTTCCTGACCACTTTACTCAAAGGGACAATTTGTGATAACCGACTATAATTTTGTACATCATAGAATGTCTCTCCTATGCAATTCCAGCAGCCCAGGAATTTCTGAGCATTGTACCAGGCTTTTGATTGCAGCACAGGCAGCAACTGCAATTGCCTCCAAATTACTGTCTCTCACCCTTGAAATTACTCAGCTTTTGTTCCATAAGGGTACACGAAGAGCTCTGTGATTGATGGGAACAGCCTATCCCCAAAAAATTGCTACCAGTTCCCAGCACAGCGCACACATTTGTCTCAACTCTAAATCTTCAGGTGAAGGATGACTTAGTCCCATCAGTACTGGATAAAAATTAATATCTTACATCTGAACAGTTGCCTGAAAATGAAAGAATACAGCAAGGAATGTTTCAAAAAGTTACCCTTATTCTTAAATTTTACCTCAGAACAAAGGTTTATTTACGATTTTTAAGGCTACTTGTGCTTCCCTGAACTGCATGAGCAAGAACGTGCAACAATTACTGTTTTCTTCTGTACTTTTCCTCGTGGCAAAGTCACACAGTGTCAAAGGACATCTGACCAGCCAGAGCTGCCCCAACAGGACCTGCTGCACAACACAGAGTTGAAAGGTTCTCTAAAAACATCACTAAATATCTTTAATAAGTAGAAAGTGACCAACAGAAAACCAAATGTCATTGGTCAAACCTGCCATTTTTAAGCATCACTCATTTAAGTTTGTTTATGCTACACATCATAAAGAGGATGTTACATCAGCAGCACAGCTTGAACTGGGCACAAACAGCTCTCACCAAGCACAGATGGCATCCTGTTGCTCTTGTCTGCAAGACTGATTGATTTTAGTCACTTTTTTCTGGAAAAGCAAGATAAAAGGTAGATGTTTCCCACAGATCCAACACAAACCAACTACCATTTTGAACCTCCTTCACCTTGCCAAAAGCTCCACATTGTGGTGAAACAAAATCCACACAAATGAACTCCTTCCCCACAAGCTCCTTCACAGGATACCCCCCCAGCTGCTGCAGCAATTTTGCCTCAGAAACACAGAACTTCTGAGCCCAAAGGCCCTTGGAAGTTCCATGTTCCCACCCCTGCTTTTTGCAGATCCTCTCACAGATGTGCAGAAGCTGCTGTTGCTGCCTTACAGTTGTCCACACAGACAAGAGAGATAGAAAGCACACTTTGATACTGAAATAATTTTATATAGTTACTACGTGTAAAGAGTAAAAGACACAGAAACTTTCTGCCTGCAAGTTTTCTAAGCATGAATGCAGGTCCCTGTTCAGATGAGCCTGGTGCTAACAAACCCTTTCCATGCGTTTCTCAGCTGAGCCACAATCAGATTGCAATCATCCAGCACGCAAAAACTTGTCTTCAAAAACCACTCTAAATAACACTACTGACACACAGAATTTTGAGCTTTATAACAAAGCATCCAATTTATCTGATGTCCGTGTTAACTAAGAATTAACATAAAAGAATTGTGCTTGGCAGTCTCATTCATATAAAAATAAGTGACAACACTGTAAGATTAAAAATAACACTTATGGGACATCAGATTACTTTGTAACAAAAACACAAGAGTGTAATTTACAAAAAGAGCAAAACGTGATGCATTTCGAAGTGGAAAACAGAAGTAAGTACTTCTTAAGCTTTATATTTTTGTTTAGAAAAACACGACGAACTCAAACCACCAATTTTAAGGAACGAGCCTTAAAAACCGGAAGCTCCCGGTTAACAGATTTGCAACATAAAAGCGGACAAACAAGTCAGCGCAGGGAAGGCTGCGGGGACTGAGCTCTGGCTCAGCTCCGACAGCCCCTGCAGCACCAGAAAGCACAAGGCAAACAAACCCTCGGGCTTTTCAAAGCTCCCGACTGACAACCGAGTCCCCTCCGCGCTGCCAGAGGCGGCTCCGCGTTCCCCTCGCCCGCCAAACCCCGCGGGCCGCGGCAGCCCCGCACACCTGTGGGGATCGCGGACACCGAGCGGGACACGGGGCAGGGACGAGCCTCCCACGGCATTCCCGTGAGGAATCACCGCACAGGCTCCCTATGGCAGAGACACCCTCCCTGCGGCCCCTCGGCGGGGCTCTATGGGGAGATACAGCCCGGCCTGGCCCGCGGAGCCCCCGCAGCGCTTCCCGTGGCCCCTCACGGCGCAGCCCCAGCGGTGCCCCCGGGCCTCCCTCCACTCTCCAGGCCCGCCCGGCCCCGCGGCACAGACCCGGCCCCGCGGCACAGACCCGCACCCACCCCGCAGACCCGCACCCCCGCGCTCACCTCCACGAGCTCGCAGCGTCCCGGGGCGAAGCGGATCCGGAGCTCCTTCTCGCGGCCGACCATGGCCCGGCCCGGCCCGGCCCGGCCCCGCCGCTCCGCGCCCGGCGCTGCCCGAGGGACCCGCCGCGCCGCCAGGGGGCGCCCCTCGACACGCACGCGCTCCCCGCCCCCGCCTCTGATTGGCTGAGGGCGGGCGGAGGGGGCGGGTCCCTTTGGAGGCCCGGCCGGAGAACGGCGGGAGCGGAGCCGGGACCGGCACGGACAGCGGGACAGAGCCCTGTGGAACATTTACGGGATACCGGGATAGAGCCCTGGGAAACACTGAAACACTGCCCGGACATTGGGACAGAGCCCTGAGAAACACTGCCCGGACACTGGGACAGAGCCCTGGGAAACTCTGAAACACTGCCGGGATGCTGGGATACAGCCCTGTGAAACACTGTGCCCGGCACGGACCGGGACACCGGTCCGGGGGACAGCGGCGGTCCCACTCCTTCTCCCTAAAGCCATGGTTCCAACAGCCCTTAGGTTTTAGGAAACCAACGACTAAGGTTGTTTTCCGGAGGGTACAGAAGGGAACAGGAGCGATGCTGAGTTATCTGGGCTGCCACGCCCGCAGGGCCGGCTCCTGTCCCCATCCTGTTTGTGCTGCTTGGAGCAGTAACCAAAGTTAGTGCAGTAGGCACATGTCTGGCCTTTAGCATTACCAAGTTCACCTGTTCAAACTGTGATCTTTCTATTGTGATCTTTCATTTGTACAAACAAATTAGTACGTCATAATTAGGAAAAAATATCTTCCTCAGCTGCTAGAACATAACCCCGAATACAGCTCTGTCACATTCACGAGAAGTTACTTAATTTCTCATTTTAGAATGGTGGAAAATAACAAGCATTTTCAATGTGCCTTGGTTTGATCTAAAACCAACAGGTAAATCCCACAGAGAAGGGGATGTTGCAATCACTACTTATGGTACACATCCTATATAGATAATTTCATGCTTCCAAGATGACATATTTGCTTTTCTTTAATGCAAGTTTTGAAAGTAACAGGAATCTGTTGCTGTGCCATTTGTGACCCACAAAGGCAGAGACTATGCCTGGCATTTTTTTAACAACAGGACTAAGCTTAGATAGGAGCATAGGAATTAGTGGCCAAGACTCACTGTAGCCCCATTCACACTTACATCTGCCCCTGATGAATTTATTTCAACTTGACTTGATTAAAATAGTATTTAATTGCTAGCAGTCAAGGAGGAAAACCAGCTGATACCATAGGAACTAACACAAAGTTGAAGAGAAATCAGAAAAATCTACCAACATTTAATAGAATCATACTAAAATTAAATAGAATCATAATGTAAATGACCTTTACTTACGACAAACAATTAACACAGTACAAAAAAGTGTGCATATGTTATTACTTTAGGCTGTTTCTGCCTTCTTGGAATGCAGATGCCCTTTTTTCCCTTTTACCAAGCTCCTGACATTTAAAAATAGAATTCTACTGTTACTGAAAGAGAATTAAATATCAGTTATTTATAACTTCAAATCCAGAAGAAAAATCTACAAAGAAATACCAAACTGTTCAGCAGCTCTGCAGGTAACAACTCCCAGCACATCTAATGCCACACCACTCTCTCCCAACACAGACTAGAAGAGCTCCCTGTGGATCTTAACAAAAACCAGGGAAATCAAAATTTTGCATTCCAGGTAGAGCAAGAGGAAAATAAGGAAAGCATGAACACTGAAATCTCAAGCTAGAACCATAAATCAGCCTGTGAAATATCTTCACATTTTTGTCACTAGTGTAAGTTACAAAAACTACATATAATTTGTTATCTTCATTACATAATGTAATCTATTTTTTCTCTCAAATATTTACTTAAGAGTTCAGTAGTGTTCTATATATTCTCTTTATTATAACTACCTTCACTTTGTGAAACAGTGATCTCATGGAGGAGCTGAACAGAAATTACATCGTTGTCCACGTCTGACAGGGGTTGCGCTCACAGCCTCTCGGAGCCCGGGACCGACGGTGCGAGCCCCGGGGCTGCTGCGATCACTGCGGGGCTGATGGTGAAACGCGACTGCTTGAATTGACAGAGGGGCTTTAAGGCTTCTGGGGGAGGGCCCCAGGAAGTGAGATGGGATTGGTAAGGGAACTTGGGTACCCGGTTAGCCAATGGGAGACCCGAAGGATGAAAAAAGGAACCCAGGGATGGGGAGAGACGGGTGGAACAACCAGTGTGGCCAGGAAAGAGGCGGGGCAGGATCGCTGGACAAGCCGGATGGCGCTGGCCAGGGAAGCCACGTGGGTACCACGTGCTGGGGAATAACAAAACTTAGGCGAACCCCTACAGTAAAAACCCAAGTCCTAAACTTAAACTTTCTAAGAGTCTCTAATCCTGGAGGGTTGTTGTGGTGATCGTGTTTCTAAAGGTGTTCTTTCCACAATTCTAGTCAGGGCTTTCTCCCACACATATCAGTCATTCAAGGACAATTCAGCCCTGGGTGACCAAATGGACCACTCATTAAATAACATTTCACACTGTAATTCACAGAGACTGAACTGAATTAAGTTTCTCTCTCTCCCCCCTCCTATTTCTGTTTCCTCAGATTCTGTAATCAAAGTGTTGCAGCAAACCCATTCCTGCAAATACCCAGAGCCTTACCTGCTCCATTCCCACCAGCATTTCAGGCATTGCCTCGAACTCCAGAGGGACTCACCAGCCTAGGAAACTACTGCAGTTCAACTGTGCACTGGGGTCCCTTTGTGTGCTGTGCCTGCACACAACACATGGACTGAAAGCAGCAATGGCTCTGCTGACCTTTGAAACCCAAACACTAATCCCAGCCCCACATCACGTGTGGCTCTGAATCCTGTTAAGCTTTTGGTCTGATCCCAGTGGTACCATTTAAGCAGCTCAGTAGGAGCTTAAACTTTTACTTCATAGAGGCAGCATGAGCAGACACAGGCATTGTATGTATAAAATTCATTCAAAGCACTGGCACTGAGTCTTACAGAGTTTTCCTTTTAAAGGGAAACAGAGGGAGGGCTCTAATTAGGTCAGGCAGGTTGAGGATTGTTAACAGCTCTTCATTGCACATTTCAACCAAGCACAGCCCAGCTCCTGCTACAATACAGCAAGATAAATTATCAGAGAAATAACTTCATGGATTTTCCAATTAAAAATTTTTAAAAAGTTCCACAAAATGAAAGTAATGGATGCATGCAGTGAATACTTAAGTCAGTTGAGCTACCAATGTCAAGGTTTCAGTTTGTAATACTTTATTTCATATGTGCACAAACCTGGCAAAACCTTCTCAATTGAAGTTGACATAAACCACTTGATTTTCCCTTTATTCCCACCCTTTGCTTCTCTCCCTCCCTAGTCTGCTCTAGATGATTTATCAGAATTTTAAAGCTGAGGATCACCACCACTATAAGGCTGGCAGAATTCCTTGCTGGAGTTTCCTTTCTCTTCTCTCAATATAAGCATGCTCATGACAGCTGTCAAGGATGTAGCAACCATAAAAGCCCAGTACTCTGATAGCTGCAAAATTTGGCTTCACTTGGAATACTTACACCCTCTGTCTCTTGCTAACTCAATGCAGGACATGTTACAAACCAAAAATGGGGTTCAGCAAAAAAAAAAAAAACCACAAAAACAAAAAATCACAAAAGGTACCTGCATGCAGTGTCTGCCACTTCCAGGATTTGAGTTTTGTGGAACCTTCTATTAACATTCACTTGAGTCCTAATCTCTCTTCAAATAAAACATTCATTGGCATGCTTAAGAACACGTTAGAACCCCAGTAAAAGAGCCACAGAGTGTTACTCCTTCCATTTTCCATTTTTGACAGATTTCCCCCCCATTGTCAGTTCCCCTGCTGACCACTGGATCCAGTTTGTTTTTATCAACTGCTCGTGTCACAGCCCCTGACCAGTGGACATCCATCCATCCAGGCTGTGGAGCATCAGGATTTCTATGAGATCATGTTCCCATCAAATAAGTCAGACTAATGCATGTTTCCTCTACAATTTTTTGATCCCATATACGTCTTTCAGACAAGAAAACTTTCAGCTTTTTCTTCACAAGGAGAGAACTCCAGTACTAAACACTTTCAGCAGCTTCCTTATTAAAATGTCTCTCAACACATACTGTTACTTCAAGCACCTGAAGCTAATCCTCATACTCAGTCTTCAGAAGATTAAGTAATCCAGCAAATGCAGAAAGATGACATTAACAAACAACACCCAGCAATTTGTTTCCTTGGACTTAAAGGGCAATTTTTGTGTATCATTTCCCAGGAATTATCAAGAGTCACAATGTCAGCACAAATGGCAATATATCCTATATGCTGTTTTGGGTCCTGCCTCTGCAGCACTTCTGTGCAGGTTATCAGCAGATACAGTAACAAGAACACAGAGTTGCACCCTTCAGTTCAGTTCAGTATTTGCTTCTGTATTAAGAGAAAATCACAGGAAATGAGAGGATAAGAGAATTGCAGGTCATATGTGTTGTACAGTTCAGCTAAATAATCTCCCTGAAACTAGAGAAGATGCTGTTTTTGAGGCAAAACTGACACTGGGCTTTGTTAGGAAGACAAGAGAACAAAGAACACTGAGTCACCCTGATTTAATTTTGGCTTTTATCCCTGGCTTGTGAACAAAATACACAAACTCTTCAGTTTAAAAACTTTATTGTGCTAAAACATGCTTAATTTTAGATCCAGTTAAACAGAATCTTTCCCCCTGCCAAAATTCAAGTCTGTACAATGCATGTATATACAGTGATATCCTCCCACTCAACTGAGACAAGTTCTGTCCCTGTAGCACTGATCAGTTCCAAGAGCTGGCCACAAAGACTTTATGGCAGTTTAAGAGTCCAGTGAGCACAGCATTCCCAACAGACACTGCACTTAAGACACCAACCTTAGCCACAGCATGCAAACATTTAGGGACAGGCAGTCAATTTGACCTTGACCAGAAAATCCTCAACAGCTGCAGTACCTGCTCCAGGATTTAAATTAGCTTGTCCTGAGCATAGATCCCATTGAGAATATAAAACTAAGTGTACAGTTCCATTTCCTTCATCAGTTCTATACTATGTAGGCTACAGAGGGAAAAGGGTCTCTTGGCACTATTGCTGCCATTGGTATTGAAGTAGCCATAAACAAGTATCATTTAAAATTGTATACATGAGACAGATGCAAAAAACCTCCAAAGCTTTCAAGAAATCGGATTTGATTTGCAATCTTATTTGCCAGTGATTATTCACCTTTTCCCAACTTAAGCTGCTTTGTCCAAAACAAAGCAGAGTCAGCACAACAAAAAAGTGGAACAGTGAACACTTCTTTGCAGTGATGTTACCAGGAGCCAGGAACACACAATCACCTGTGGCTTCTCAACAAAAGCATAACCAAGGGTAGTTTTTCTTTCTAAAAATGGGTAATTTTAAATAATTTCTCTAGTGCTCCCACCAATTTGTATTATATACAGCAGCCAAGTTCACCCTGAAGAAGCAGTCTGTTGCAGTCTTCTGTAGCATACAAATGTATCCGTGCTTTTTTATTTTCTTAATACCAAGAAGGCATTAAATCTTTTTATTACCTGCAATAGAAAAATGTTACTAAGTTTGGGGTTTTCCCCCTATTGCTCCCACCCCATCAAGTAATTACTTGTCTATTGTGGGGGCAGAAGGCTCTACACTCAACTAACAGGCAACCTGAGATTTCACACCCTGGAACAGACTCTTTATTGAAGGTCTGGTTCCCACACTCCCTGCCTCCTACCCTGCTTAGTGCACCTCTCTGCTCTCTCCAGCTTTTCCTCCACTCCACAACATTTATCTGCAGGCCTTTTGGGTATTTCCTCAATACCTACAGTGGTCCAAGGTCCTGACAGGTTGCAGCTAAAGAACCAGGGCACAAAGCTCTGGCTGAGCTACTTGTATCCCACCACTTGTGCAGGGGACACTGCCTGTCACCTCATCACCGGTGAGCTGGGGAACAGAAGGAAAATGGCTCTGCTGTCTGACCCAGCACAGCACCTGCTCAGTCAGCAAGGAGCTGGCCTGGAAATCACAACAGCAAACTGCACACTGGGAGTGCCCCACTGATGCAGCCTCCAAGATTTGTGAAACACAAGAGATGCCATTCTACTTCCTTCCCCAAACACAGCAAACTAGGCAGCCCTCCTACCCTCTGGTTAAGTTTAAGACATAAAGAGACAGCTACATCAGTATCTAAACTTACCTTCTTTAAGAGGGGTTTTTGGAGGAATATTCTCCTTGCTATCACACTGGAAAGCTTTGGAAGGATCAAAACGCTTAATGCCCTGTACTGCACACAGTTGCTCCTGAAGATGTCTGTTGGTTTGCTTTTCCTTGACTAGCAGTGCACGCAGTTTGGAGGCCTCCTAGAGAAAACATGATACTAGGAAGTTAGAGTAAGAACAGGAGGAGAGCCTCCTCTTATATCTTAAACATTTACTTAAGGAAACATTTTACCCAATGCTAAACATACATACACAATTACTGGTGGGATTAAAAAGCCAACCCAAACACACAAGTGTGGAGAAACCAGCAGCACTCTGCTTTGCAACACCACTAAGCAGTACATTAGTCTGAAACTTCCAGCTGCTCCTTTCACCAGCTAGTTTACTAAGTTTAGAACCTCCAAAAGTGGTAAGAAAAGCCAACTAAACTAAGAGGAGTAGTTATTTGCACTGCTGATCCCTCTGTATGTCATACATTCAGTCAAGAGCAAAACAGTTTCTCTTGGCACTTCTGGAGGCTGGTAGTTTGTTTTAATCTGGTTCATGCATGGAATTTAAGAACCATAGAAAGTAAACAGCTTGTAGGATTAGTCTATAAATATTTAGAGCAATAAATAAAGGCATCAAGCACATTAATAACATGCAGATTTCTAATTTTTCATTTCACAAACCTGCTTCAGGTTGGCATTCTCTTCCTTCAGCTTCATAACATGTTTAATTTTTTGCTTCTGATTTTGGTGGCCAAGTAGTTTAGCATAGGCATCACTCAGTTTATTCAGTTCTTCCCAGGCTGCACCGTGCTCCTGGAGGAGGGCATTCTTCTCTGCTTCATATGCATCCAGTTGTTGCTGAAACACAAACTGAATTTCTTAGAAATCTTTAAACTAAGCATAGCTTTTTACTGAACTGAGATCTACACAGGAAGATTGGTTTGGGAAGGGGACCAGGTGGTTCAGTGGGTAGTAACTTAGGAAAGCACTGCAGAATAAATGCCTTACAACAGGAAGTAGCATATTTACTTCTTAAGAGTAGAACTTGAGCCAACTGCAAAAGTCAACAGACACTAACAAACACCTACTTCACAACACACCTGAAAAGGCTTAGTTTTGTTATGTAAATCTTCATACAGATTACGCCAGGTCTTTATCTCTTTTTTCAAACTAGAGGTCACATCTTCATTTACAGTTTTCCTAAAAAACAAGAAGTGGAGTTTCATTATGTTCATTGTTAGCTCTCAGCACTTCCCAACATAACTTGGATGTGCCACAATATGGAGGTTTAGTTTGAGTAAGTCACCTTGATCTTTCTGCTTCAAGTTTCCTTTTCAGATCTTCAGTTTGCTCTTCCAATTTTTCCTGAAGTTGAGCCATTTGTGCAAGGCAAGATTCTTTTGTTCTTTCTGTTTCTGCTTCTTTTAGTGCAAGCTTGGTTTGGACTTCTAAAAGCATCCTGAGGAAAATATCATCATTCCTTAATGAACCTTTATTTTTTTAAACTCTGCCAAATTTGAAAACACAAGTAACCATGACTGAAAAGCTGCTAGAACTGAAATAAAGGTTTACACAAACAGTGCCACAGAGAAAACAATACTACAGACAGCAATCAAGTTTAAGATGTACAATATTTAACTTCTCCTATGAAGAAGCAGGCACTGTTTTTAAAGCAAGGAAAAGTCACGTTTCTCATTTATGGCTGTTCAATGCCAGCAGCTTTTAGCAGAGATAGTTTAGTAGTTAGACATTGCACACAGAGATCTTATCAAGCAGAAACTAATCAAACTGTTCAGTGTGGATGTACTCAAGATCTCAAAAACCCTACAACTGAAAGCACTGCCTCCCCTCTTCAGCCTCAGCTGTTTGTTCCACCAACTAGGTAGTGATTAAGAGCCCCTTCCCTGCCAAATCAGCAAATCAACAAGGAAATAACTGTTCAGTTTTATTTTTTCAGCTATAACAGAAACTAAAAGCAGTAATAAGCAGGTGAGGAGGAAAAAGGGCAACATCTTAACCAGCCCAAGTGTTTTAAAACAAAGAAACATGGACCACTAAACTGCTGTTAGACAGTCAGAGAAGCCTGTCCCCAGTCAGTAGCCTAACTTAACTTGTTGGGTGTTACTTCTCATCACCTGCACTGTGGTACATCTTATTAGCCAGAGAGGACCTTGGTTTGCATCACCAGTGTGACAATTCAGGAATGGTTAATTGGACTGCTTCTGAGCAGAATTTGAGGTGACATCATTCAGAGTAGAACCCTGAGCTCTGCATTGAGCTTTTGTCTCCCCTGCGGATCTGATTCATGGAGCAGTCACTGTAACTGCTATTTCTGAAAATGACAATAGTCCAACAAATTTCATTCAAGTATTTTCCTTTTCCTCTATGCTTCACATCCAGGCAAAAGTTTCCTAATGCATATAAATGTAATACATTTTATCTGTCAGTATCTTAAACCTTTTGCACTGGGAAAAATCAAGAAACTTCAGCTTATACCACACGCTGATCTTCCCTGGTGGAGCACCACAGTAAGTTCTAGTTAGAAAGGCAAGCTTAGTTTGCATTATTTAGCTTAAGGAAGACTGTGTAGTACCTTGCACATTCTTCTTTTGCTTTGTTTTTACTGTTTTCTGCTTCCTGAAGCAACTGCAGATTCTCTTGGCCTACTTTTTTTAGGTTGGCAACTTCTTCTTGCAGGGAGGCATTCTCCAGTTTAAGGCTGTTTATTTCTTCAGTTGTTGTCTTCTTATAGCTGGTATTACAATGCAAATAAGAAAGATCTTGCTACTTCAGGCAAAATACAGACCTGTATGTTCAGGCCTCACAAGAACAATATATGCTAACAAATACCAAAGATTTTATAATCTGTAGATGCAACAGTGTCCTGGCCCTGGTAAATCCAAAGGTAAAAAACAAGCCACAACACAATTCCATAAAGCCACGAGCACTAACACTATGACAAGTTCTGTGATACAGATATTTTCATCTTTTTGTAGATATTTTAAAACACAAAAAACCTTCTGTGTCGAGCTTATCTTAAATACCAAAAGACCTACTGCCTGCAGTTTGCATTGGCAAATATCCCACTGGATCCTTCACAGGGGCCATACATACCCAGCAATAACAGTGCCACTTTTCACATATTTTGAGATAAAAGATTCACAAGAACTGTAGGAATCTTGAATTCAGTGCAAGTTTGGAGCCTAAACAAGAAGTCTTTTTGCAAAAGATTTTAGTGCAAAGAGAACATCATCACTAACTACATTGTGATTCAAGAGCACTTAAATACTCCAACTGGTTACATTTTGGATGTTTATCCAGTTTCCTCAATTAGATACTGAATATGTTATTACAGTTGCCTGTATCTTAATGAAACTTCAATACCTTTCAAAGTCAGCAACAGTCTCTCCAAGTTTCTGCAGTGTATGCTTATGCTCTTCCTGGATTTGCAACACAGCATTCCTATGAATTTCATTGACTTTCTCCAACTCAGCATTCTTCCTGAAATAAAAATGCAGCATTCCACACTGGGGAGAAGTATCCTTAAGCACAGTACCAAACACAGTGTGCTTAAACACAGTACCAAAGGCTGTTATCAGTTACAGGCTTGTGACAAACCAGTAATTTCCCATATACTAAAGCACAATCTTCAGAGCAGATACAAATAAGCATTTTCCCCTCTTCCCATGTTTTACAAGACAGCTGTAGAATAGACTGAACACCTAATAGTAAATTCTAATACATGAAAGGAAGAAACTGGCTTGAAAATCTTTGTTAGTCATTGCCCCTCCAGGGCATAAACACCCAATACAACACACATGTAGCTTACCCTGCACAGCAAGGTCACAGCACAACAGTACCAGCCTTTCAAGCAAATCTCAACAAGCTAATAGTTTTAAATTAAGACACTGTCAAACTGATTCAAATTATTGTTCACCGTGATGAGATCTAACCCTACCAATCATCAACAACCAGTAAGAAATAACTTTAGACCTGCCCAGGTCTCTAAAATCTGAATTGGACTCAGAAGCTTTGTTTATACTACTGATTTAACATTTTTTCCTTTCAAAGTTTTAAAATCACAAAGTTTTTCACAAACCTTTTCAATTTTTCTTCCATCTGTGCAAGTTCAAGTTCTTGAGATTTGATTTCTTGTTCCAATTGCTTCACCAGCTTTCCAGCTTTCTTCTCCTTTGCATGTAGTTTGTTCAGCTCATTCATGGTACCATTCAGCTCTTCTTGGAGAAGAAGTCTCTCACTTGTTACCTCATTCTGCAACTCCAGTAACTTCTGCTGTGCTGATGCAGATGACTCCTGCATGGCAAATACCATAGATTTTAAACTACCAGTGCTTTTCTAGATAGTAAAGGCTAATTTGCAGTGTTTAAACTTCACATCACAGGAATAAGGTAAAAGCTATAGGAAGAACCAAAACATCCATCATACCAGCAATGGCTCAGAGCTGTTGGACCACACAGCTTCTGCTGGCCAGCACCCTCTTATACATCCCACTGTTAATACAGCCATCTCATGCATAGCCTAAACCAGAACCTTTAGTGCCACTCCTTGGGATTAGTGTGTTTTTAGACTTATTTATAGTCTGCATTTACCTTCTCTTGCTGCAGCTGTGAGACAACCTCCTCATGTTTCTGAAGCAGTTTTTGGTGTTCTTGTTCCTCCAAACCAACTTTTTTTTTCAGGTCTTCTATTTCAGCATTCATAGTCAGGAATTTTCCTCTAGTCTCAGACAACTCTTTCTCTGCATAGAGAAATTGTCAATATAGCACAAATTTCCTTCTTCATTTTCAAAGAACTACAGTATCTATTCTTAATAGTACTTCCATTCCAGCTCTAAAGTAATTCAGCAAAGGAAAAAAATGAAAACATACAAAAAGACCCCATATAAAACAAACCCGCACCTTAAACCCATCTGGAAACCTCAAAATTGGCTCAAAGGACAGCACTTGAAAATAATTTTTAACAGCAGGAATGTTTGGATTTAGCCATGACCCTTCATCAGAAGAGCAGAATGGCTGGGGAAAAACAACTACTTGATTTCCACAAAGCTTCTTCCACATAACAATAGCACATAGGAGACAAGTGGTGCAGAGAACTGAGTACCTGTCTCAGATTGCAGAGCTGCTGGTACTGGGACAGAAAGGTTAAGGAGGCAAAGAAGGCAATTGAGACATTGGCAATACCTCAGTGAACCTGTGCACAAGCTGCTAACAGGGAATTCAGACAATATTTCACTGCTTTGCAATGAAGAGTAAGGAACAAGAACTTCTGAATGTTCACCTTTCAGATTAAAGACACTCCTACTATGCACACTATTTTCATTCTATACTGTCTGAGTGCCCCTCCCTGGAAACACCAAATCAGACATTACACATGCCAGATGTGAGGTAATTTCCCTGTTGTTAAAAACATGCACAGTTGTTTTCAGCTGGAGTTCAGAGATTCAACTTTTAACTTGGAACAAACCAGTCTAAATTGGCATTTTAGAACCAATCTGTTTGAGATGCTTTAGACATGTCAGTGATCCCACATAGGAACAGTGTACAAGTACTAACAATTACCTTTTTCTTGTTCAAGCACTTGACACCTTTCATTAAGTTCTTTCATCAGTTTACATGATTCTTCCTCTTTTGTTTTGAGGGTATCCCTCAGGATCTCAATATGTTGGTCTTTCTTCATCAGTTTCTCCTCCATCTGAGCAATATCCAGTTTGTATTTCTCAGCTGTTTCTGCAACACTGCTGTAGGAGAAAATTCAGGTACTTGTTACTACTGAAATTCGTTTTGAAGCTTACACTTCAACACAAAGGAAGAACACTTAGGACTACTGGTTTCCAACAGGAAAACTGCCTTCACCTAATTTTCCAGACACAAGTTTCTGCACTGTAAGACTGGTTCACACTGATAAAAAAAACTCGTCCACATTATTGCTTGGCCCAGAAAAGGAATATAGAAAGGTAATTAAAATTGTATCTTACAACTTCTTTCCACTGTGTGCAAAAATACCTGATTTCCCTCCTCTGTAACTGTTGCCAGGGTTCTACTTCATCAGTCATAAATGGGGCCTAGTTTACCACTTTTTAACTTACCTACCCCAAGCCAACCTGAGAACTATTTGTTGTTACCTGAGCTCTGTGATGTATTCCAGGAGTTTTTCAATGTCAGATTTCTCTTCAACTTTCTCTCTGGCAGTAGCAGACCTAAAATCAGGAAGTTTTTATGATGGACACACACAAGCGAACTCAGAGCTACACAGTAACACACTTTTCATAATCCTGTTTGGCTGACAAACTGTTATTGGCTCTAAGTGGTGATTCTACCCCCTTTTCATACTTGTTTCATACTGTGTTCTCATTTGTAGTAAAGATGCTGAGCCCTGTTCTACCACAAGCAATATGCCACAAACTTCACAATGCCAACCACAACGCAGTTGTTGTAGCAAATTATCATTTCCTCCCTTTTATGACCTGCACTCCCTGCACAATCAGCTTTGTGTATTTCAGCATTCAAATCAGTGCTGCAGAGCCACTCATGCAAAACTGACATAAAATATATTCATTAGTTCATCCTTCGCAGGTCACCATCCTCAGGAACACCCCATGCATTAGTGCACCGTTCCTGTGCAGTAAATGACATTATTTGGCCAGAATAGGAAGTGCTGATGTAGAACTCAGTCTCTGTCTCACAGAGCTGCTGAAGTCAAGCCACTCTGCAGTTTCCTTTCTTCAGAGGACATGTCTCCCACAAAGCAACTGTGAGGGCAGCACGATGGCTCCTCAGTGCCCCTCTCTGGAGAACATGCACATGGTCCAGGCATCCTGTGTGAAATGCCTGGCTGCTCAATTAGGATTTCAGCTCCTGCTCTGATGCTTTTTCATTTTTCCTTATTCCTAACTCAGTAGTCTAAAGAGTCAGAAGTATCCAATCTACATGAATGTCTTGCTCCAAAATGAACAAACCTTTTCTTCCCACTCCATACCCAAGACAACCCCACCCATGCTGCACTGGAAGACTAGAGGTTGAGATTACACAGTCTGTCTGTTGGAAGAAGCTTAAATAGACTACAAGAACAATGTTTGGTTTGGCCATTTTATAAGAGCACAGTTCTTAGAACTTCATTCTCTCACATTTATTCCAGGTTAGCAACGCTGACAATGTCTGTTCCTCAACAGACAGCCCCTATTTTGCTTTACTATAAGGGATAAGCATGTAAGCACAGCTAGATGATATCACGTCAACCAAGTCAAGTCCCTTTCTACTACTTACAGTTTTTCTTCTAACTGTGCCACTTTTCCTTTTGAATGCTCCAGATTCCTTTGCACTTCCTGCAGCTTCATTTCCATGTTTTCCTGCTTTGCAAGTGCAGTCTTAAAAATAAAAAACCCACAACACATAACAACATTAAAATGAGATTTATTAAAAAATACCAAATCCATTGTGCCAAGAGACAGTGGTAAACTGAAACCCACCCATCCCTACAGGTTAATGGCAATGCCTGATATTCTACTAAACGTGATCCTAAGCATCCCACTGTAAAGCTATCAGCCATTTATAAGAATAACAACCACCACCAAAAAATACAAACATGTAAGAGCTTCAGATATACTTATGATCACTGGTTCTCAAAGACATTTATAGTGTGACCGGACTGGCATTAATAACACTATAAATACCAATGACAGAAATACCAGAGGTATTCCTGTGCTTCTCTCCTTCAACTCAGATTTACTCTGCAGATCAGCAAAATCAAGATCATTCATCAACTGATCTTTCATTCCTTATTTTCACTCTACAGAAAGTAGAGGAAACTACAAAGTTGAGGACAGAAACAACATAGGATCTACAGTTCTGTGCCAAGCCCTTTATTCTTTGTTCCTGAACAGCTTAGAATTGCTGTTCTGGGCAGCACAAACAGTCCTACCTTTTCCTTGGCATCCCTCATGTGTCTGAGCTTCATTAACTCCATGCACAGGCTGCTCATTTTCTTTGGCACACCATCTTCAGACAGCTTGATAGATAAGAATATAAAATCACTAAGCTTAACTCCTTCAACATGAATTACTCTTCACAAAAGCCTTTCAAAGTGTTCCCCTCCCACTCTGAGTTTAGAGAAATGCTCAAGATTCCAAACCAGACATGCTCTATCCCTGTGGCAATGAAGGGGCACAGGGAATGTCAGAACAGATGCTGATCAGCTCCCAAAGCTTCCTCTTGCCCAGGGAGCTCAATAACAGCAAAGGCAAAGCAAATATGCACTTATTTATCTGAATACCTTTGACTTTAGTAGTTCATTGCTTCGTTTTAGTTCCAAAAGCTGTTTTTTCAGGCAAGTAACATTTGCTGAAAGAGATGTTTTCTCCTGAACTGCAGCACTCAGCTTTGCTTCAATCTTAACAAAATCCTCATCCAGAGCCTGAAGTTTTTTGTCCTGCTCTCCACGTTCTCTTACTAAAGCACGAATCTAAAACAAAAGAGTTATTTTATTCACTACTTTCATTTCTCTTAAATAACATCATCAGTTTAGTCTCTCCAAGAAAACCACAGGCATAAGCATCCATACTGTATTAACTTGCATTCAGAATATGTACCTTTAACTCTGTCATTCACAGGAAGGAAATAAGAGAATCACCACAATTCTACATTATTATACACCATACATTTACAGTCCCAACATGTTAAAGTTAGAATAATCTTAGCTTTAATTTGCAACAGAAGCCAACTCTCCTCTTTTGCTGTGACAGACAAGACAACAATGTGATATGTGAGACACAAGGCTCAATTAGTATAGGGAATTGTACTAAATACAGTTTAAGCTGCCTTTCAAACTTTAAAATTGTAACAATGACTAAGCAAAAATCTCAGCTAATAGTTGTAAAATAAAATAGAACCTTTTGGGGGTACAAGACACAGGACTCAGTGCTCTTTTTGAGAAGACTGACAGTGTAGCTGTTTGCACCGAGCAGGAATTAATTAATGCAATCCCATTAGCAAACCCACTGCTTTGTACATCCCATAATATCTGACAGTCTCTGCTCTGCACAGAGCTGTTTGCAAACTACTTGTATGCCAGCTTGTATTTTTTATTATGGTTAGCGGGAAATACAACAGGAATGCACTCCCAAAACATATTCATACCTCCTTCTCCAGTGCCTTCTGTTTCTTTTTCTCTCTCATAAGCATAAGATCTCTTTTAGTCCTCACAGTGCCATTACCTGGCTTTGGAAAACAGATGTGGTAGAAATAAGTTAAATTGATCTCTAGGTGCACAGCAGTTGAACAGCACAGTTGAATATAAGACTGGGTGCCTTCATATAAAGATACACACAAAATAAAAAGCAAACCTCTCTCTCTCCCACACAAAGGACAGACAAGTATCAGGTTAGGATGGGGTTTATCACCAGACTAACTCTGAAGGGACAGCTCATAACAATTGAAACAGGAAGGAGATCAAGAAAGTTGGAGACATTAACGCTCCCTAAACTTCATGGAAACCACTTTAACCTTTAAGCACATGTTTGTTTGCAAAATTTCATCCTAAATCATCTATAGTAGTGAATTAGACTAGTAATTCAGGGTTATCATTTTTCAACTTGTTAAAGTGTGCATCTTCAAATCCATATTCTTGCTCATGTTCATGCAGTACCATCCCATCCTTGCTTCTTTCACCACCAGGTTTCTCCTCTGCCCTTTCCACCCCTTGAAAGCAGGAACAGAAACACAATCTCCTTAAAAAGAAGCAGCCACACCACAATCACATGGTGACCAAGAACAAAAGAAATTCAATGCCTGTAACACCAAAACTAAGCTGCTCTGTAGTCCCAAGGAGCCATCACAACTCCCACAGATGCTGCAGTTTCATTTTTCCTGCTTCATCACTACAGAATACAAGCACAACAATGTGTCCCATGGCTCACTGGGGTAGGTTAACAGTAACTGTATGAAGAAGCTCTTTGGTTTAACCAGTCAGAGGTTTAGCTGGGATAGAACAGTGCTACAGACACCACAGAAGAGTCTTACTGTTGATCCAAGGGATGAGAGTCTCCCTTTAGTTACAGGGGTGGGTGCACTCTTCTCACTGCCCAGATTGGACTCACCTGCAGAAACGAATGGTACAGGGAGGGCAATTTAACCAAACTAGATGAGGTTAATTGACTCAGTGTACAAATGACACTACCTGGTTATCAGACTACCCACTTCAAACCCACCACCAGCTGCTTTCTTACTGCAATCAGGCAGTTCAACATTAATCATCTGGGCACTTGACAAAGTTCAGAGAGAGACTGCCAAATGACAGCCAGATTTCAGAATTCAGCTGCTGCTGAGCTTCCCCCCCCATCCAGATCCACTGTGTCAGTTTTCAGCTGTGGGATGCTGTAGATATGAAAAGCCCAGGAAAATATCACTAAAACCAAGTAGTTAAGTCATCTATTTGACCTCCAGAGGCCCCTCTAATTAGCAGAAGTCACATTTAAAGCTATTTTTAGAAAATTCAGTTAGACCTGTTTTTACAGCTGCTGTTCTCTTGTTTTGGAAGGCAGCGAGTCTCCTCAGCAGAGACCAATTTCGGAACAGCAAAGCAGTAACAGCACATCAGCACTAACAATTGTAGCATTCAAAGGTATCACATCTTTGAGTTCTGTGAGATTTTTATGACTACTCACTCTTGTGACTCCCAGTCCCTTGGCGTGCTCCAGAGGACAGCAAACTTCTCATTTCCCCTGATGGTTTAACACCACAGGATCCACGCAGAGGGGTACATGCTAGAAATGAGATTTTCAGACAGACAAAGAACTATGAAGGTAATTGACAAGAGTTTGCAACTTCAGTGAGTTGAAACTGGCAACACATTTAAGTTAAATACACTTTAAAAAAAAGAAAAAAACCCAAACAACTGCAGTCTCAGTCCTCAACCTCCCCACAACACAAAGAAAATACACAGTCACATGGTGGGGGAAAGGGTTTGTTTATCACACTGCTAATAAAACAACAAACTGATTTACATATACAAACATTGCAAGGCATTTTATTAGCAACAGCAGCACATAAACCTCCATAAAGAAAAACCCCAAATTGTTAAAGGATCTTAATGCTAATTGGTGAAAAAGCCAACCTGAGGTGTTAAAAAATAGAAAGCAAGCTTCACTTGTTTTTTTAATAATCATTTTCCAGTTTAGAAGATACTGTTGCCTAAAATCAAGGCAAAAATCTTTTGAGACACTATTAGTGTAAGGAAAGTAGAGAGCAGTTCTTTAATGAAAGCTTCCTGGTGCACTAAGTATTAGTGAACAACTTTGCCTCCAAATAACCTTTCCTTCAAAAAGCTAAGTTACTTAAGCTTTTGTAAAAAAAATAAAGTGAAAATAAAGTGTTTGGTTGGTTGTTGTCTGTTTTCTTTAAAAATTAAGCAATTTTAAGGGAAATAGAAATACTATGGCTACAAGTCCTTTATTCACTTATATCATAGAATCGATTGGGTTGGAAAAGACCTCCGAGATCATCAAGTCCAACCCTTGGTCCAACTCCAGACCCTTTACCAGATCATGGCACTCAGTGCCACGGCCAAGCTCAGTTTCAAAACCTCCAGGGACGGTGAATCCCCTCCCTCTCTGGGCAGCCCATTCCAATGCCTGAGCACTCTCTCTGGAAAGAATTTTTTTCTGATCTCCAACTTCTATTTCCCCTGGCAGAGCTTGAGCCCGTGCCCCCTTGTCCTACTGCTGAGTGCCTGGGAGAAGAGACCAACAACCAACGTGGCCAGAACTTCCCTTCAGGTTATAGTCCCAAGCCCAGTAAATGCTTATCTACTCGGTTCAGCTTCCTGCAAAAAAGAGCAACTCCATTTGACACGGAAACAGGTGATGGCAGCAGAGGGAGAAGCAACAGGTAAAGCCAAAGCTCCCTGAGAAGCCGCACACCCAGCGCAGCCCCCGCTCTGTGCGCCCCTCTCCGCGCTGTCCAAGGGCCGGCACCGCTTTGGTCACCGCGCACGCCACACACCCCGCAAAGCTGTGCTTGGCTGCCAGGAGGGCACGGAATGGGATCCTGTTCCTCAGGAGACCCTTGCGAGGCCTCGGGGGGTCCTGAGGCGCTCCGGGCGGCTCCTCACAGGGGGGCCAGGCAGTGAGGGAGGCCCCCGTTCCCTCGGGCACCACAGACGGGCTCGGTGCCTCCCGAGGAGCCCGGTGCCCGTTTCCCCGGTGTCGGTGCCCATTCCCCCGTCCCCCCGGTGCCCGTGCCGGGCCGCACGTGTCGGCGATGCCCATTTCCCCGTTCCCCCGGTAGCCGGGTCGCACGTACCGGCGGTGCCCGTTCCCCCAGTGCCCGTGCCCCCTCCACCGGTGCCCGTGCCCCCAGGCCACACGTACCGGCGGTGACGCTGCGGAGCTCTCGGGGCGCCGCTCCCGCCATGGCCGCGCTCTGTACCCCGGGACGTGCCGTTCAAACTGGGCCCAACGGCCGCTACGCGTGCTCCCTCCAACCAATCACCGCCCGCTGCCCCGCTCCTCTCAGCCAATCGGCGCGGCCGGGCGCTGGCGCGTGCGCGGGGCGGGCCCGCGGGGCTGGGGGCGGGCCCTGCCGGGCTGCGCTGGGCCCATCCATGTCGGCCCCGTTCGAGGAGCGCAGCGGGGTTGTTCCCTGCGGGACGCCGTGGGGCCGCTGGTACCAGACGCTGGAGGAGGTGTTCATCGAGGTGTGCGTCCCGCCGGGAACCCGCGCCAAGGACGTGCGGTGCAGCCTGGGCAGTCGCCACATCGCGCTGTCCGTGCGCGGGCAGGAGCTGCTGCAGGTACTGCCGGGACACCGGGAGGGAGCGGCGGGGCGGAGCGGGCAGGAGGTGCGGGCCCCGGGGGCTCACAGGGCCGCAGCACCGCGTCCAGGCCTTCCTTACACACCGCCAGGGGCGGTGACTCCGCCACTCCCCCGGGCAGCCCCTTCCAATGTCTTATCATAGAATCACAGAATGGATTGGGTTGGAAAGACCTCCGAGAACATCAAGTCCAACCCTTGGTCCACTCCAGTCCCTTTACCAGATCATGGCACTCAGTGCCACGGCCAATCTCAGTTGAAAAATCTCCAGGGATGGTGAATCCACCCCCTCTCTGGGCAGCCCATTCCAATGCCTGAGCACACTCTCTGGAAAGAATTTTTTTCTGATCTCCAACCTAAACCTCCCCTGGCGGAGCTTGAGCCCATCGTGCCCCCTTGTCCTATTGCTGAGTGCCTGGGAGAAGAGACCAACCCCACCTGGCTGGAACTTCCCTTCAGGTAGTTCTAGACAGTGCTGAGGTCACCTCTGAGCCTCCTCTTCTCCAGGCTGAACACCCCCAGCTCCCTCAGCCTCTCCCCACAGCACTTGTGCTCCAGTCCCTTTCTGTGAAGGAATTCCTCTTAAAGTCCAAGCTAAACCTCCTCTGGTGCAGTTTATATCCTCTCATTCTTTCACTTGTCGCCTGGGGGGGTTTGCACACCTGTGCCCTTTGGTGCTGCTCTTTTCTTCCTGGAACATCCAGGCTTTTTATATTAAAAGGAAACATGTAACTGGTGAAGAAATGTCAGTCAATGGCTTTTTGTCAATAGTAATTAGTCAAGAGAAAGGTCTCTTCCAGCAGAATGAAGATAAAATGTTACCAGCTGCTTTCTGACCTGCAATAACCTTATCTTTCTAAGGGGCAAACTACAGAGAAAATTGTACCTGAAAAACTAACATCTTTAAGCAGAATGTTTGGTTTGGGTGGTTTTTTTCTTGTTGGAAACACCATGGAAAACTAGTCAGTTATTAATTTGTTAGGAACAGTTTTGTCCAGCTGCACGAGGCTTTAGAGATGGTACCTGTGCTCCAGTGGCTGAAGGGAGCCCCAAAGGAGGGACTTCTGACCAGGCCATGTAGTGGCAAATCAAGGGGGAATGGATTCAAACAGACAGAGGACAGGGTTAGATTGGATATTGGAATAAATCCTTCCCTGTGAGGGTGGGCAGGCCCTGGCACAGGTTGCACAGAGAAGCTGTGGCTGCCCCATCCCTGGAAGTGTCCAAGGCCAGGTTGGACAGGGCTTGGAGCAACCTGGGGTAGTGGAAGGTGTCCCTGCCCATGGCAGGGGGTTTGGAAAGAGGTGACCTTTAAGGTCCCTTCCAACCCAAATGGTTCTGTGATTCTTTGATAAATAAAGATAACAACTTCACATTGATTTGCTTTCGTGGTAGGAATGTGGGCAGTGGTTCAGTTCTGATTGCTCCAGAAGGCCAAAATAACCAAACCAAAGGCAGATTTACTTTCACATTGGCAATGAGCAGTTCATACTGTGTGTACCCTGCCCCAGGCCTGTGCATTACCCTGGGCACAAACACTCACATTTTCCTGGTAAGATTACTAAAAATGGCATTACCCACTGAGAAACACAATGAATCCAGATACTGAAACAAAGATGGGTATTAAGTCATTCATTTAAAAAATCACATAACAAACAATAATTCTTTGCAGTCTACATGCAAGTCTATACTTGCAGGGCCAGATCACCCTATTCATTTTCAGGATGGTAAGTTGTGAGTAAAACTTCACAACTCAGTATGAACTGGATGCTCTTTCCTGGTTTGTAATGTTGTACCTGTTTTTTGCAGGGTAAACTCTTTGACTCTACAGTAACTGATGAAGGAACATGGACATTAGGTAATAACCTGCATCTGAAGTGACTTTACAAAGGCAGTAAAACTTCTCAATGTACACCTCAGAAGAGTTTACACCTCCTCTCTTTTTAATAGAAAAGATTACTTTCTTCTCTGTACATAGTTTTGTAAGAAAGGCAGCCATTATTGCTGGACAAGGAACTATAAAAGCCCTAAAGATTAAGGTTAAAGGGAAAATGCCATATCCTGATAGACCATAGTCAATGGATTACAAACAATTCCATATAGTGAGAAGGTTTTTGCAAACCACCATCTAAAGGTAAATAAATATGGTACAGTTGTGTAGTTTGTGCCTCTCCATAATTGTTACTTTTCCTGATTTTTTCCTCCTTCTCTTGCATTTTTGGATTAGGTGAAAAAATCTGCAGGCCCAGAGAATCAAAAAGAATTTAAAATCCCACTAGTTACCTACATATAGTGAGCAAAAAAAGCATATCTGATTGTTGTATCATAAATACTGTAAAGTAGTCAGAATATTTTGGGGTTTGACAACCATATTTGTGAACTATGCCTCTCAATGTTTTCCTATGAAGGGTTTTGTTTTCCATTCAACATGTGTTCTAAGTATAAATTAATAATTTAGTAATTAAGCATGAAAACTAGAAGTGTTAACAAACACTGTGAACTAAAACATGTCTTTTTCAGTATGTGAATAATCTTCAAAATACACTTATAATGCTGTATTTATTCCCTTAAGTAGAACTGAACACCCCACATATTAACTTTGAAATGTGTTCCAATATATTGTCTATGGGCACATACAGTGTGTCTAAATAAATGAATTATCCCTTCATATGTCACTAAAACTTAGTTCTGACTTTTGTTGGTAATAACTCTCTGTAAAGCCTGACCTCAAATCCTTCCTTATTGCCTTAGCAGAGGTGTCTGTATCAGTAGTAAATCTGTTCTCTCTTGTGAACCTTTCCAAGAGGTTCGTTTGTGTTTGCAGTAGGACTTGTGAACTGTGTTTTAATCCTTTAAAACACCTTCAGCATTTTGCAGGCCAGAAGGAGGAGAGATGACAGGACAGGCTCTCTTTGCTTCAGCCTTTTTATTTCTTGCTAATGTTTATTTATTTATCAATAACCCAGGTGACATTAAGAATTTAAGTTACTTCACACCTCTTGTGCTTGTTAATGGTGAATTCACCAAAACAACAAAAAACCTGACACACAGGACTGAGTTTAAAGGTTGTTCTCTGTATTTTCATTCAACAGAAGACAGGCAGCTGATACGAATTGTTCTGATGAAGACAAATAGAGATGCTGGGAATTGTTGGACATCTCTGCTAGAAAATGAATATGCTGCTGACCCTTGGGTACAGGACCAGATGCAAAGGAAACTCACACTGGAGCGATTCCAAAGAGAGGCAAGTAAAGGACCTTAACTGCTCCTTGGATCTTGTGTTTGCACCCAGAGATTACAGCCAGGAAAGCTGAGCAGAATCATTCTGCTGCCCAGTGCCATGGAAACATCTGCCTTAGTTCAATATATGTAATGCTTATAAGGCTTTATCAGTGCACTTTCAAGAGGTTATTCTGTCTGCAAGGTTTGTGGAAAGTTTAGTGGTACTATTGTTTTATTAATTGCATGATCCTTATAACTTTTCATTTGTAAGGTTACACACAATTTCTGTTATTATCTAGAATTATGACATAGCCATATTTACAATAAACTTCTAACATCAAACTCTACTGGATAGGCTTGTTTATATCATAAGATAATGTAGAATAATTAGCTGGGAAATACATCCCTTGACGATGCTTACACTGTGTTGCTCTACCTCAGCACTCAGCTTTCCTCAGGGATGTCTGCAGAGTTGTAGAATTACAACTTAGTACTTAACAGCTGAATCAGAAGGCTCCATTCTGCAGCAGAGAACAGCATTTTTATGAAACTTGTTATCCAGCAAGGCAGATACTTAGATTTTAAAAGAGCAACTTCAAAGGCCACCAAAAGCCAGATATCCTTCTTACACGTCCCTTAATATTTCTTTTCTTGGTGACCTGGCTGCTTGCCAGACTAAGCAGCACTACAGTCACTTCGGCAGTAAGCAACCAAACTATGACAATTCAGTTTATTTGTTGATGCAATTTCCAAGAATTTCAGTGCCATGGCAAATGGATGACAAGTTGACTGTTCTATGTCTTTGGTACAAGGGCAGAACATTGCCAAAGCATTTTAGGCTTTTTCTTGGTTGGCTGGGGCTTTTTTTTTTTGAGAATTTTAATCACAATTAATCTATTTTTTTAACTTTTTTTTTTTCTTTTACCTCCAACAGAATCCTGGATTTGACTTCAGTGGGGCAGAAATTTCTGGAAACTACAGCAAAGGAGGACCAGACTTTTCTAGTCTTGAAAAGTAAACTTTTGATCTGTGTTCCTTTAGAGGATTACACGTTACAGTTAAGGACTTGAATCATGTAACTGGTGAAAACTTCAGTGATCTCTTCAATGGCTTATTGTCACAAGTAATTACTTCAGCGAAGAGAAAGGGCTCTTCCAGGAGAATGATTTATAAGCTGCAATAACCTTATACTGAGGAACAAACTGTGGAGAATGATGTATATAAAAAACTAACATCTTCAAGCAGAATGTTTGGTTTGAGTGGCTTTTTCTTGTTAGAAATACCACAGTAAACTAGTCAGTTATGAATCTACCACTTGTGTTTATACATCTTATTCTTGCTGATCTACACCTGAGGAGGAACAGCCCCAGGCACCAGCACAGGCCAGGGCTGACCTGCTGGGGAGCAGCTCTGCAGAGAAGGACCTGGAGGTCCTGGTGCACAACCAGCTGTCCATGAGCCAGCAGTGTGTCCTGGGGCCAAGAAGGCCAAGGGGATCTTGGGGTGCATTGCGAAGAGCATTTCCAGCAGGTCAGGAAGGGGACCTGCCCCTCTATCTAGCCCTAGTGAGGCACATCTGGAGTGCTGTGTCCAGTTCTGGGCTCCTCAGGAGAGACAGGGAGCTCCTGGAGTGGGTCCAGCAGAGGCTGCAGAGATGATGAAGGGACTGGGGAACAGGCTGAGGGAGCTGGGGCTGCGCAGCCTCGAGAGGCTTTCCCATGCAGCCTCAACTTCTTACAAAACAAATTGAAAAAACTTCTCCATAATGTCTTACCTCCTGCCTGGAAATTTTCTTCCAGGAGCTGTTCAGGTGTAAGTCACTTTATAGGCGTCCTACTAAGATGTTTTATAACAAACAAGAAAAAGCTACTCAGTTAAGCACATTTCAGTGTTTAATTGAAAGGTACAGAACTTAATAGTGAGACAGGACAATGAGAGCTGCATCCTCTCCCAGCAGGCTGAGCACACCTTTGTCTCAATCCCTTCTCAATCCCTGCTTTGCACAGGCCAGCACAATGCCCAGGGAGCACTGGCAGGTGCAATACCCAATTACATGGTATGCGGTGCAGTCACTCCCATGAGCTCATGAGACTTGATTTGTCCAGTACAGAGCTTTGGTATGGAGTCTCCTGTGAAAGGTTTAACTGGTTTAAGACACACAAAGTGGTTTCCCCTTAGCTGTTACCATAAAATGGGGTGGCTGGTTAATACCTAAGCCAATGCACTGATCTCTCCTCCTCTACACCGATCCACATGACAATCAATTTTCACAGCCTATTGCTAACATCCCCTGTCCCACAGTGATGCAGAATTCAAGAGGACATTGGCAACATTCCCCCAGCACCTCTATTCATCTAACATACATTAATACATTCTTATTATTCACTTCCTTGTTAGCACTAGAAGCACGATATGCCTCAAGTACTGATCTGATCTGCCAAAGAAACAATTGTATTTTAAAGGTTCCCATTAAAGAGATCAGAGTTGAGACAATCTTCAGTGTTTCTCAACTAGATTGCTCTACACACAGGCCAAGATGGGGAATTAGTCCTGCTCCTACTGTGCCTGTAACAATGTGCCTGTTCAGCATCAGCATTTACCTCGAGTACAGCAAAACTCTGGAAAACTCATGTCAGATCTAGGGCATGTGACCTTCCACTGGCCTTCCTTTGGTGTCACAAAGTTTTTACACTCTATGAAACTACTCATATTTGTAATCTCAGTAAACTACAGCTCTCACAAAACACTGCAGTTACTGATGCTGTGTTAGTGCCTGCCTTTTTAAGGAAATGCATTAAAGTTTCTCTTTTCTCCTGTTCTAGCTACTCAGCACGTTCAGTGGGTATCATACAGGCTAATTTTTAATGTGTCAGTAGCAGAAGGCCAGTGCCCTGCCTGGCAGGGACACAACACTGCCCAAACAGCACGTCAGGTGGGGTGACAGGAATTTGCAATTGTCATCAGTAGTGAATGGGATTAGTCTTCTGTTCCATTAACACACTGCAGCACTGCACATTGTATCTTTCTAGTATCATGTAATCCTTGGAAAGTGAACCAGGTTTTTAAAATTAAATATATGATTCAGCACCTGCAGTTACAGTAAACCAAAGTTAGACTACACGAGCTGCTCTACAACCTCTAAGGTGTTAAAACTCCTTGTATTGGTATTGTGGGGTTTCACTGAATAGCAAACAGTCTACCAAGTAAGACTGAAAAGTGACACCACATTCTGTTGTAATCATCATGAAAAGAACATATTTGCTGGAAGGATCTTTAGTCTGAAATGTTACACATTCTTTCCATGAGTTGAGTTCTTTATGATCATGGTTCAAACTTTTTCTCAAGTGTTCATGTGCCTGTTGACAAGGTCACAGGATGGTTTTCTCCTCATTTTATTGTCTCCCTGTAAAACAAAAAAGCAAACAAAACAAACCAACCAGTCAACTGAAGGGCCTTCTACAAGAGCCAAACAAAAGATGAGATCTTAATACAGCAAGACAACTGCAAGACTGCAGGAAATGTGTAGCCTCTGGAATTAAAGCCTAGATAAGGAAGTAGTTCACAGTTTCTACAGAGTAAAACAGCAGTAACATGAAAACTGAACTACTGATTTTAGACTTTACTGAACAGTTATACAAATAAAACAGTATAGAACTGTCTTCCTTGTAAGTGGTTTAAGTGAACAATACAAGAACCTCATTCTAACAGGCTGATTTTTATTTTTTTAGGATGGGAGCAAGTCAAGTTTTTTCTCTGCCTTTTTACCAACTTTACTCCACATTTAAGTTTGAATGAGGCCCCAGTGTCTATGGAACAATTCTGCTCCCACAGCACAGCAGAGGGTCAGTTCTGCAGCGTTCATACATTAGGCTGTCACTTTAGGTACAGCAGTGGCTCAACATGAACAGGAGAACAGACCTGTCTCTACGACAGACCTACTATGTTTATGTTATCTATTTTCCATGAGGTAGCCTATGTGGAATAAGGAACTTTGAGGTAGTTAACAACTAATTACTTCTACCTTATCAGAAGTTGGTTTTGCCAGGAGTTACCTGTTATGAGCTGCTCTCTGGGATGGTAGGAAGGTGTGTTATTCTGTAGTAGCTGTGTTTAAGCTGCCGTGCTGTACGTCCAGACACAATCCACTTCAACTTCTGGACATTTGGTTTGGAACACTTGCTTGAGGAATATTCTGTAAGGCACTTTAACACCAGTTCCTTCCAGAAGGTCAAATCTCTGTTGTTTACCTTAATAACAAGACAAAATATCATACATTAATAACTAGTGAAATCCTTATTTCATAGATAGCTTTTTCACCTAAAATAGGCAGTTAAATATCCCAGGCCAAATGGAAAAAAACCCAACAAAACACCACAACAAAGCAACACAAGAAATCAGCATGCCAGTGAACCTGCCTCTTCCCCACTGTGTAGACCCTTGCATGAATTTTTCTTCTGTCCTCCTCTGAAACTTTGTGTATACACACCTTGGAATGCAACTGCAGAAATTCCAACGCCTCTGTCAACTCCAGCAGCTTTTGTTCTTCTATCTCTAGTGCCATAATAGACAATGCCAAGACAGAAGGCTGGAGAGAAAGAAAACGCTTTTGAGCACTGCTTTGTTAAGTTTCAGTAGTTTCATCATCTTTGAACTTTCAAGATGTTTACCTTGGCTTTAGAAAACCCAATTCTGCAGTGACAGGCCTTAAGCTGAGTCTCCAGTCTCTCAAAATTAAGGTTCTTTCTCCTAGAATAAAAACAGGTAAGTGTCAAAGAATGCAAGATTGGTCATGGCAGCATCACCCTGGGAACCCAGAGGGACAGCAACAATATTCATGATCTAAACAAAGGCCTCATTTGTCCCAGAAGTTCTAGAGTTACAGTCAAACAGGTGTTCAATTTTGGCAGTCCTAATGCCAAAAATAAATCTCATGTTACAAGAGGAAGAGTTGCATTTTCAAAATAGGCTTAATAGTGCTTACTAGCAAAAGGAATCTTTTTAAGCCAGATTTTGCAATCTTGGCAATGAGGCAATACTTTAGTGCAGCATAAGCAGAGATTTATTATACCATCCTTACTGAGCAAGTTTGGTTTTCAGCTCAGAGAGCAATACTCTCTAGATCAATTTATGCAAACAATATTTCAAATTCAAATAGTGTTAAAACCACAGATACTCACATTTATGATATTTACCAACAAGGGGGAAAGTTTGTGGGATTTTTAAAGTATAGAAAGGCCAACTATTTGAGCCATTTCCCTGCTTATTTTTCTGATCATATGCAGGTAGAGCAAAATTCGTATGAGCTACTTTACCTTTCACAGCTTAAATTCTCAAGAATGAGTGAATAATACAGCTGTAGAAATTGGAAGGCTGTTGTAGCTTTCACTTTCCAACACAGCTTCTCCAATATGATTTTCTCCATTCTCATCAGGTCAGAAATAGTGAACCTGTACTGGCTTATTCGAATTAAGTCAGTGGCCAAGGGCACATTTCTTTCCTCTTCTGAAGCCTTCACAGCCAAGTAGAAGCAGCTGAGTCCAACACAGCCCAAGTGTTTAGGCTGCACCTAAAGAAAAGTAAATTTTTACTTTCAGAGAGGAAGGCCTTTGATCAGCCATTACAACATATAAGTACCAAACTGTACTTTAATGTATTTTAAGAAAAAATTATGTGGGGCAGGAGGGCTGTTCTCTTTTTTGGAGATTGAGAACTAAGTCTTTCATCTTCCATTCTTATCTTTATTTAACCAAAGTAAATGACAGTTACACATTGCAAGTTTCACCTCATTCATCTAAAAAGCAGGTTTGCAGAACAATATATCTTAATTGGGGTAGAACTGGTTTCTTAATGAGGCTCTATAATAGACTAATCAGAAGCTTTTAGGGCCTAAAGTGTTGTACTGGCTGATACTAAAAAAAATCAGGATTTTCTAACTTTTTTTTAAATATATATATATGGATAGATAGATAGATAGATAGATAGATAGATAGATAGATAGATAGATAGATATTGATTTATTTTATTCCACATACATGAAAGGCTGCTTATTTTGGATTCTGAAGTCTTTCGAGTCATCATTTTCCCATTCCACTCCATCTAGCTTTATCATTTTTGTTTTAACACACAAGGAAAACAAGCTTTTGTTCTTGTCCAAACTGTACAGTGGTATTCCTGTCTTGTCAGATAATTAAAAACAATCCCAGCCAGCATGTCACATCTGCACGGGAGAGTGGAGTGCTAACTAAGGTTTCACCAGACTCTGAGTGTTCAACAGCATCTTGACATACATGAGGCTTAGGATAGGTTGAAAAGGCAGTTAAATAAGAAGTAATTTAAGCTGTTCCTGTATCCATGAAAGACAGTCTGTCTTGGTCTAACACACTAATGGGTCCTGCATTTCTCAGCCTATGGACAGCCTCAAGTTGCAACTGATGCCCCCTGCCTTGTCTTCTCCAGAGGAAACAGCTTCCTTAACAATACTAAAATCTGAACAGGGAACAGCATTTTTTAGCTCTGGGGAAATCAGAATCAATGGGAGGCACAAAACCTTTATCCATCTAAACCCAGCATGTTCTAACTTTGCATAGGAAAGAGGGTGCAAGGAGAGGAGCTAATGACTATGAGCTTATACTTTAAAAAGCCTTACCTTCATTTTTGACAAGAATCTATCCAAGAGATTCACCGCCAGTGAAAAGGTCTCTGTGTGGAAGCCGAAGAACTGAGTTAAGCTGAGGAGGTCCTTCACTTCGAAGTCCCGCAGCCGCGCAGTCATTCGGAGGCCATTGTCGTGGGCAGCCTCAACCAGCCGGAGCCCGCCAGGCTTGGGCTGAGCCCGCAGCTCCTGCTCCAGCAGCGCCGAGAGCTGGAGCAGCAGCTCCTCGGCCTCGGTGCTCACCAGGGTGTCGATCATCTGCAGCAACAAACAAGCACCAGCGGATCGAGCAGCCGGACGGGGACCACTGACCAAGTTACAGTCGCCTCCGAAGCAAAGGTGCAGCCGCCCCGGGCACACGCGGGTTGATCCCCCCCAAGCCCCGGGTGATCCCCAGCCCCGGGTGATCCCCTCAGCCCCGGGTGATGGCCCCCAGCCCCAAGTGATCGCCCCAGCCCGGGTGATTTCCCCCAACCTCGGGTGATCCCCCAGCCCCGGGTGATCCTCGGTGATTCCCGGGATGTGCGGGGCACGGCGGGGCCGCGCAGGCGCCGCCTCTCGGGACATGCCCGGGCCTGTCCGTCGCTCTCGAACCCCGGGGGTTGCGCCGGCAGACCAGCCCCTCCGCCGGCAGGACGGAGCCACAGCGGGACGGCGGGACAGCCCCCGCCCCACCGACGGGACGGGCGCGGCGCGGGGGGACAAACGCGCAGCCGGCCAGCCCCAGCCCCTCGCCTTTACCTTGTCCGTGCCTCCCCGCTCCCTGCCGTGGCGGGGTGGCCCCGGGCCGGTGTGGCCGGAGCGCTGCCGGGGGTCGGTGCCGGGGGTCGGTGCCGGTCCCGCGGGCACCGGGCGAGATCAGCAGCCCCGCCCCGCCCGTCCCGCTGGCGCCCTCCGGTGGCAGCGCCGCGTCCCGGCCCCGCCCGCCGCGTCCCGGGACCGCCTCCCGGGACCGCCTCCCGCTCCTCCCGGGCCGGGATGGGCACCGTGCGGGGCTGGGACGGGCACCGTGCGGGGCGGCTCTTCCGGGCCAGGATGGGCACAGTGCGGAGCCAGGTTGGCCACCGCGTAGGGTGGCTCCTCCCGAGACCGGACGGGCACCGTGCGGGGCAGGCTCTCCCAGACCGGGATGGGCACCGTGCGGGGCCGCGCTACCGCGGACCAGCCGTCTCCTGCCCCGAGTGCGAGCCCCGCAGAGCCCCGCTAAAGTGCGGCCCCGCCCGAGAGGGACTCGGTGCAACTGCTCCTTGGGATGCTGAGAACTCGCCGCCCGTGCACCCAGGCCCCTGCAAAAATGGCTTTTAAAGCCTAAATGTCTTCTAAGCGCTTGCGATGCTTCCTCGCTGGTTTACCAAGCCAGCGGAGTAGTTGCCGGTTCGGTGGTACCGCTCCCACCTCCGGCACGGCTGGAGCCTCCCACGCACAGTTCAGTGAGGGTTTGTGCCTTCAACGCTTCCCAGCCCCTCTGAAATATTTCGGTGTATTCATTAAAGTAACAGGAGCCAATCAACCTCCCGTCTCAGACAGCCCGAGGTGGAGAGCTGTGTTTGGGGTTCTGGCGGCTGTTTACAAACACATACCTGCCTTCTCCCGCCTGGTTTGTGAGTGTTTGGTTCAGTGAAATAACAAATATTCCTTCTGCTTAGAGACTGAGGGGTTACTCAGGGTTATGAAAAGGAGAAAGTATTGCCAGTGAAAGCTAATCCTAGTTTGTTGTAGGTATTGGGTCAGACTGTGTATAAACTTTATTTTTTTCTTTTGGGGCAAGTAATTTTATGTTAGAAGTTCTGTAAAAGTTCTGGTGTTGATGAAAAACACTTAAAACAGCATTGAAAAGTATTCCAGGAGCTGAAAATAATCCTATTCTGAACTGACTTTAGGCAAGTAAAAGGAGTTGCTTAGTGTAGAGTTTACTGTAAAAGCTTCTGTTTAAAACATGCTCGAGGCCCAAGGCTTTCATTACTTAATAAATTTTCCTATATGTGCTACTTCATCAGAAGTGAATACCAGTTCCTTACAAAAGCTGGAAACAGCTTGGATAGTCCTCCTTTATACAAGAATCTCCAAGTGTGGAGTTTGCAGTACCTCACAGAGCATTCTGGCTCTTGCCAACTAACAGCAGGAGGGAACTGTGAAAAGCAGTGTCAGAAAATAGAAGTTATAAGTTTTAGATGTAAGTCATGCTCCTTATGTTCTGCTCTAAAGATATGCATTCCTCTATTTGTCTCCAGGCATCCTGAGTTAGAAAACAAAACAGCTTTCTACTCCTTGTGAGTTTAAGGAGGAACTGGGAAGGAGAAAGAAAAAGCACACACAAATGGGTAGAGGACACCACAACAACCACTCCCCCACCATTAAAAAAAAAAGGAAGAAAAACAACAAACAAACAAATTTTAAAAAATCAAACCCCCTATAAACAATTTTTAAAAAACAAACAGCCAACCAAGAATCTTAGTCTCAGATTCCTAAAGAAAATCAAAGGAACACAAACTGCATAACCTGATGTGATTGTTTTCATACTCAAGAGCTACAGTTACAAGGTCACTCGACCATTATTAACATAAGTATTTCCTAGTAAGAACACACAAGCTGGTTTTGTTTCTGGACATGAGGTGGCAGCATAAGCTATCTAAAGCCTTCTGGCGCCGTCTCTCATGAAGCCAAACAGCTCAGTTCCCAGTATGACACAAGCTGCCCTCTCTGAGGTTCAGAAATTACCAGAAATCCCTAAAGCCTGCACAAAAGAACTCTGAGCATAACTCTTTCTTTCACCTACTACCATTTGGCCATGTCTGCCTGAGAGTATAGAAGTTAAGAATCATGGCCAAGACCTTTAATCACAAGTATCTTCAGAACATGCTGTACATTTCCTACTTTGTCATATTTCCAACTTCAGTTCCCTGTTTAATTAGAAAGAAACCTTTTAGACAGTATTCTAAGAACCACTGTTGACATTTTATTCTAGGAAATCTGTAACAAGATTTCCTCATTGAGTCTGGCCCTTCATTTCCTTATGCTCAGCATTCTTTCAGGTATTGCAAAGGCTGCTATGACCAGAATTCCTGTAAATGCAGGCAAACCTGGAAGCACAGTTCCAGTTCACACACTCAGCTCACAGAATGTCGTGCTGGAATGCACCAGGCAGGGCAGTGACTTGGTACATGGCTGGGCACATTCAGGTGGGTACCCTGAGAGCCACACACCTGTGCATCAAATGAGTGCAGCAATGAGGATAAACACATTTTAGGTGTCATGTCACATGATTTCAAGAGCTTCTAAAGCCATCCCCAACTAACCTTGCCAGATTGAAGAACAGCCAGTGACAGATTGTCCTGGTTCAGCTACTGGGACCACTGTGTGGGTGTGACCAAAGCTGTGTATTGTACACCTTCCAAGTAATTTCACATGAGCTGTTAACAATGGACCATTTGCAGCAGCTGCTCGGGGCAAACCTGAGCCCTCAGGCTGGGAGCTGGGTGTTAAAGACGCCTGGGAGAGGAGCTGGGATAACTCCCCTCCGGGGAGTCGTTGGCACCTCCACACCCACCTGAGGGGTCATGTCTGCTCATGGGCCAGCAACGATTCCAAAATCCCCCCTGACTCACAGAGTCAGATCCCCCAGTGTGGAACTCCCCTCCCTGGGGGAGGGACTGGGCATTCCCACCTGAACCTGAGCACAGATAATCTTGGGCTTTGGAGACCTCTGGTACCATTCGTTGGATCCAGAGCAGGAGCAGAACCTCGACAGGAGGAAACCACCAGTCTTGACCAGACTGTGACCGTCATCTGCACCAAGGGGTTTTTCCCTTCTTTTTACTTTGGACTCAGAGGAACCACAGGGGGCTCAGCACAGGGGCCAATGAACACCATTCTGTTTGTGCCCCAGGGTGCTGGGTTATACTCTGGGTTTTGTGGGTTAAAACCAATTTCTCTTTGTATCATTGCATTTATTGTATTATTTTTATTAAATTATAACTCTGACTTATAATCTCTTGTGCTGGGTTCACTTCTCCTGCCAGTTTACCTTTAAACCAGCGCACAGATAAAAAGGAATGCTTGGTCTGCTTGAAAGTTTTAACTCTATCTTAGCAAAAGGCTGAAGGCATTCACCACCTTTTAATAATCAAATCAAACTTCTGTCTCTCCATCCCTCCAACTCTGATGTTCACAAATCTGTTTGTGATCAGGAGTTGTATTGCTACAGGGAAAGGCCACTATCCCAGCAGTTTGGATAACAGAAGTCAGGTCATATTACTCAAGTCAACCTAACAGAGGACACTGGACAGCAGAACTTTCGATTATGAACATTTACTGGTAGTGTCATTGTGTAACACTGTTTGTGTTTGGAGATACAAAAAAATAGTAGGCAAAGCTCACAAAAGATAAAGATAACCCTATATGCTTATTAAAAAAAAAAGGTCAAGAAGCATACTTCAATCATGCTTTTTGTAGTTAAGGAAGGGAAATACACGTGTTGAAAATACTTCATCAGAACCATCCATCATTTCTGTTATGACAGTGCCAAAGAATGATCACAAACTGAACCCTGCAAAGTGCCAGAGCCTGTGTATAAGCATCAGCCTCAGTTATTTGGAAGAGAGAGCTTCATTCAAGTCAAGACCATAAATCACTCAAGTCTATCAGTAAAGGTTGATTTTTAAAAACTAAATAACTTTGATTATAGCAGAAAAACTATTTAAAAATATTGAAAGAGTTCTTGTTATTTAGCTACAGCTCACATTTCACCCCTAGAGTCTCAGTGTACTTTAAAACACATAATCTTTTTTCTAGGTCTAACCAGTGCTTATTAGAGCTACATTATGTACTCAGATAAAACCATGGAGCATTTAGCTCAAGTACTCACAGCCAAGCCCTCTTTTTAAATATATTATTACATAACTCTTGAGGATTCAAGAGTCTACTGGGCCACAAGCAGAAAAAAAAATGAAATAAAGACAGTGTTCAGCCACTGCCCCCAGCTTTAGTCACACCGTGGAGAGCCCGAGCTTGGGGGCAGCCCTGCCAGGGGCATCTGCTGCAGCTCAGACCACCCTCAGGCCCCAGGTACCAGCTCAGACCCTACAAAGGTATTTTTCTTAGGGTTACCTGAGGTCTTGCTCAGATGCACAGAGTCCCTGCGGTCCGGACAAGCCCCAGTGGAGCCCCAGAGGACAGAAAGGCAAAGGCCCAGGATCAGGTACCTCCTCCAAGCCTCTGCTGCAGGGAGGGCTCTCGGTCAGGGCCCGTGACCTGCTTGGTCAGAGCCACTCGCAGTCCCAGCAGGAACATCTGGAACAGCTGCATTTCACTTACAGAGTCTCCAGTGGCATTCCCAGAAAACGACAGGACACAACGCAGGGCACCGCAGAGGACAGTGGGCTCTGAGCACGCCCGGGTTAATTCCCAGCTCCTCATTTCCACAGGGAAAGAAACCCGAAGAGCCATTTATATCTGACGCACAGAGAGCACAGCACAGCACAGCCGCCCGGGCTCGGCCTGTCCCGGTGAAGAGTCGCCCATGGAAAAGCCCCGGGGGGACAGAAATCGCTGTGCTCGGAGGGGTCAGCGGGCACTCTGCCCTCCCGGAGCCGTGCGGGGAGCGCGGCCGGGCCCTGCTGCGGGCACCGGGCCCAGCAGCTGCGGGGCGGGTCCCGTCCCCGTCCAGTCCCTGTCCCCGTCCCCGTCCCCATGGCCAGCCCGGGGCGGGCCCGGAACGGCCGCGCAGGAAACGCCTTATTTGGGCCTCGGAAGTGCCATAAAAGGCCGCGCAGGAAGCGCCAAATTTGGTCCGCGCGGTTCCGGCGGCGGCGCTTCCGCCCGCCCGGGCGGCGTGACGGGGGCGCGCCTGTTCCCCCCTCCCCATCCAAGCGCGCTCCCGACAGTGTCCCCGGGTCTGACCGGGCTGTATCCACCGGAGCCCAGCTTTAATATCCACCGGAGCCGGCCTATGTTATCCACGGAGCCCGGTTTTAATATCCACCGGAGCCGGGCTGTATTATTCACCCGAGCCGGGCTTTATTACCCACCGCAGCCGAGCTGTATCCACCGGCAGCAGGGCTGTGTTATTCACCGGAGCCGGGCTTTAATATCCACTGTCAGCGGGGTTTCATCCCGGGTCAGCAGGGCTTTACCCGGGTCAGCGGGTTCCGTGCCCGCCAGTGGGGAGGCGAGAGGGCTTCGCTTTCTCCCCCGCGCTCCCTGCTGCGAAAGGGCTTCCCCCGGCCCGTGGCAACTCCCGCTGGTTTCCCTGGGAACAGCCTCCCTGGACCGGCTCGTTCTCCCGGCGCGGGGAGACACGAACTTCCAAGGAATCGGATCTCCCCGTCTGGGCCAGCAGCGAGCAGGAGGTGCCGCAGGGAACGCGCGGTCGGGGTTTTCTCCATCCTAGAAGCGCTTCCTTGTCGTGGGAGGGATGAAAGCCACGAAGGCAACGGGAGAAAACTCCCCATGCGATTATTTCCTTTATGGGATAAACAGGGACAGGCAATGAATGCAAAGCACAGGTTACTGCAGATAGACCAGCTGCCACAGCTTAAATTGTGAGCATTTTCTAGAAAGTTACACCACAGGGTATCTGCATGAAACAGGCTCTGGCTGGCAGATGTCAACAGTTTGTACAGTTTATTTTTTTCCCAGACTTAGGGCTCCGTGGTATGGGGAGCTTCCTGCAATGAGATGCCTTTGAGAAAAGTGACTCCCCAGCTGGATGGGAAGCGCCATTTGCCACTTGCAGGTCCTTCCAGGCAGCCCACAGTGCACAGCTGATGAGCCTCGTCCTCAGCAGCACAGGTTGGCACAGCTCAGCCTCCTCCCCCTGAGCCAGGGCTGACTGATCCTGAACACCTGGGTCAGTGCCCCTGCACAGCCCTGCAGGTGCACACGGCTGCCCATGGACTGCAGACAAGCAGGACCAGCGTTTCTTGAGCTAGAGACCTGTACCTGCATCCCAGCAACTCACAACTCTAAACCTGGTGATTTGCAGAGAGCCCATCCAAAAGGACAGACACCAGAACCCTTTTCTGTACCTGCAACCAGCAGTTCTCATGATGGAAACTCCTCTGACTTCAGTGGTCGCGTAACCCCTGAAATGTATTTCAAACCATCATGTAAGGAAGTGTTTTCTCCTGCAAATACTGAAGCACCTGTAGTAAAGTCTACCAGGCCCACACACTTATATGTCTTATGACAGCTGACCAAGGCCACCTTCTGTCAAACAGCCATTATGACTGAGCTTATTGTATTTCAGGCCTCAAAACTGCTCTGTTATCTTGCCATCCAGTAAGAATTCTGACTGCCTGTGAACACAGCTGAGATTCTAATTTTCTACCTTCATTTTCAGCACTGGAGGAATCATTTTTCTTACCAAAATTAGCTCACGTGCTTCTGGAGAAGCTGGAAAACAGTAATCATGGCTACTGTGGAAGAGTAGGTGATGCACCTAATGCAAGGATGCGTGTGTTCCATCCAAGCCTTTGCAACATGAAATTGAACTCTCCTTTCTTTAAGCAGGTATTTTTCTAGGGCACAAGCAGCCCCTGTGGCTTTGCAGCCATTGAAGGAATCAGGATTGCTGTGGCACAGTCTTCTTACATACTAAGTTAAAGAAAAACGTGGAAGTCTGCACGACTTGCTATTTTATTTATTTTTTCTGAAGGGTATTGTACACCAAATATCCCATTGGCAGGAAAGCGCATTCAATGTGTTTAGAAGCCAAACAGTCACTTTCATTTAAACAAACACAATTGTAAAGTAAAAATAAACCACAAAATAATGAACTGCATGTTCATAACATACAAAAATTGCTGCCTACTCAGTAGGTAACTACAACATTCCAACTCCTGAATATATATATAAATTTACATTTTTGTAACAAAAATAGACTTTGAGAGGTGTGGGGTTTGTTTTTTTTTTTTTTTTTGCTTACATTCTGTCCCCCAGGCCTTTCTCCTGCTCCTCTCCCCACCTATTCCCTGCTCTCCCTTACATTCTTTGAGTAACATCCCTTTCACTTTAAGGCAAGATGCAAAGCATCCATTCACACAAATGCATGATGTCAGCAAGGCTTCACAAAAAGGCACCAAGACTTTTAACTTTTAAAACAAAACTTCTGCCACATGTGAGTGTCTCATCAGATGATATTTACACGGCATCACTCTAACATGCTCAAATACAGTAAGTGCTGTTCCCAAAGAAGTTTGAAACGCATTATAGCATTGTCACTGAAATAGAATTAACATTTACAAAATATGGCCCTGCAAACTCCAAATAATACAATGCGAATATGCAAAGATTTTTTTCCACATCAATAGTACCTAAAGGAAAGCAAAACCATGGCACATGTACAATTTACATCAGCTAGATACTTAATCAAAAGTCCTTTCTTCCTAATAAAAGACTATTGTTTACGGGGAAAATTATATTGAACTTATATCCACAGTCCATGCAAATTAAGTCATTCAACAGAGGTGGAAAACTTAAGCAGCAGTTGTTTCAGGCAGCTGAAGTTTAAACTAAAGTTAAATAGCCTTGCAACGTATGGTTTTGGGGGAGTAATTGGTTGGAGATTCCATGTCTGATAATACCAACGGAAAAGGCGAATTCTCCTGTTCCAGAAGGTCATCTCAGCAGATCTCGATTGTCCTTGGAGAAAAGGCTGAGTTCATGTCTGAAAGTGCTGAGGTCACCTGTGAGCTGAAATTGTTGGTGACCCCTGGAGATGAGAAGGAGGTGGCCACTTGGGTCTGAAAACTGGCCGTGCCGGAGGGGTAAGTGGTTGCTATAGAAGGGGATGGGAACGTGGTGTGTGCAGGGGAGGGATAGGAAGAGGGAGCAGGAGAGGAATACACTGTGCGCACTGGCGAGGGGTAAGTGGTGGTGATGGAGGAAGGGTAGGATGTAGTCACAGAGGATGAATAGGCAGGAATTGGGGAAGCAGTTGAGACTGGAGCTGCCTTTTCCACCTTCTTGTCCTTCTGCCTAAGGTGAATTTTAGTGTGCCTCTTCCTCTCATCACTCCTGGCAAACTTTCTGCCACAAATGTCACAGGCAAATGGCTTCTCCCCTGTATGTGTGCGGATGTGCGTGGTCAAGTGGTCACTCCTGCTGAAGTTCCGCATGCAAATGCGGCACTGGAAAGGTTTCTGTCCTGTGTGGATGCGGATGTGCCGTGTCAGCTCATCAGATCGTGAAAACCTCCGGTCACAGGACTCCACGGGGCAGGCGTAGGGTCGCTCGTGAGGAGGGGTCTTGCTGGGACGGTTTGGGTATTTCCTCATCCTGCTGGGCTTGATCAGTTGGGACTGATAGTTAGTGTTGAGGGTCTTCAACTCTTGGGAGCCAGTCTGAGTGGCAAATGCCTTAATAGTGGACAGTGGTGTGAGGGAAGGCTGCTGTGCTCTGGTCTCGAGGGCTGGGAAGGGCTTCTGATCAGCTGGAACAAGACTGAGCTCACCCTGTTGCTGAGGGAACAGGTAATCCGGGATCATTGGCACCTGAAAGTTGGTTTTAGCAGCTGGATAAGCTGGAGGTGGGTACTGGATGGGGGCTCCAGAGGGGTTGGAGAAGGACTGAGTCTGCGATTCAGGGAAAATGTCAGAGCTGGAATTGGGAAACGTTGGTGCAGCTGAATAAATTGGACTGTTCTCGCTGGCTTGGACTGAACAGCTCAGTGGGGAGCTCTGCGAGGAGGAGGGTGGCGATGATGAAGTCGGCGTCGAGGTGGGAGGTGCATTAGCCATGCCCACCAGCCCGCTGACGAGGCTGAAGAGTGGCTCTGGCCATAAGGTGTTGCTGCTGTTGGGGGCCGGCTCTAAGGAGAAGCGCCCCGTGTAGGTTATCGGTGGCAGCCGCGTCGTTTGGTTGGGATAGCTCGTTTCAGGCAAGGTTTTCTCGTTGTTGAGGGAGATTTCGGGAAAAGTGTCTGAAAAGAGAGGAACAGCGATTACTTCCAGCAGCCACTGCATCTGCTGCCGGAGCTTCGCGAGCCATCCCCAGCGCGGCGCAGCCCCAGATTCTGGTTAATCACTAATTGAGCGTAACATATTGCAGCGCCGCTGGCAGGTCTCCAGCCGCAGCCAGTCCGGAGCCGCTGACGCAAACAGGAGGATCCCCCCGCCGGGACCGGAGCGCCGCTGCAGCGCGGAACTCCCGCACCGGGACTCCCCGCCCGCCCGGGCCGGCTGGGCGCGCTTACCTGCCGCCAGGTGCTCGAAGTGCTGCTCTCCGGGCTCCCCGGCGGCGCCGAAGCCCCCGCTCTCGGGGGCGCCGGGAGGAGCGAGGAACTGCGGGCCGCCGCCGCCGAGCAGCATCATCTCCTCCAGCTTGGGGTAGTGAGTGTCCATGGCGGGGGGCGAGTGCGGGAAGGCGCCAAAGGGGTCGGAGATCTGCAGCGGGGGCAGGAGCTGCATCTCCGCCTTGGCCGCGGCCATGAGGGCGCGGGGCTCCGGCTCTGGCGGGTGATGGCGCTGCCGCCGCGGGCCTGGCTGCGGGGAGGCGGCCGCCGCCTGCTGTGCGCCCCGAGCCGCGCTGGCCCCGGCGCTGCCCGCTGGAAGCGCTCGGCTCCCTCCCCGCCCTCCCGCCCGCCCGGGGCTGCCCCGCCGTGCCCGCTGGAAGCGCTCGGCTCCCCGCCCGCCCCGCCGCCGCCCCTATATATCGGGTCTCACCGGCCGCGCACCGCCCCGGCCATGACGTACATGGCCATATATGGAAAGGAGGAAGCCCTTATATGGATGCGGCCTGGAGGACCCCGCCTGGCGTCAGCGCCTGGCACCGGGGAAAGCCGGGCCGGGGGGCCCCGCCCGCCCCGTGCAGAGAGCCCCGTGGCCGCTGTGGGGCTGTCCCCGCCGCGGGCAGCGAGGCCGCAGCGCCCCGGCAGCGCCACCGGCCCCGGGGCGCGGGGACCCCCCGGCTCCCGCTGGCCCCCGCCGGCCCGCCGGAAACCCCCGCCGCGCCTTCCATATTAGGAAAGAGCCTTATAAGTCTCGGTTCCGGCGGAGACTTCCCGCTCCTTATATGGCGGTTCCGGCTCCGGGTGGAGGGGCGCGGAGCCAAGGCCGCAGCCAAGCGCGCGCCCGCCCCCGGGCCGCGGGAACGCGCGGGCGCTGCCCCGGCGGGCGGCGCGGGGGACACCGGGCGGAGTGTCCGCGGGCAGAGCTCCCGTTTCCCCCCAACACGTCCCCGCGGAGGAGCCGACCCCGCCGGCTCCCGGTCAGCGGCGCCCCCCCCGCGCTCGGCAGCCCCGATGCGGAGGAGTTTTCTGGGCTCTGGCAGCGCGCCCGGGGCTGGAGCTGCCCGCTCCCGGGAAAGGGGAATCTCCGGGATTCCAGCGGGCTGCCGGGAGTGCCTCGCTCCGCCCGCCCCCGACGGAGCCCAGACCGGGGCAGATCTCGCCCCCCTGAGCCTTCCGCACGGGACGGGGAGCGCGGGACCGACACAAACAGAGCCCCGGGCATCACAGGCCCGCGGCCACCACCGACTGAGCGCGACAGGGCGCGTCAGAGCTCGGGACTCCGCTGTCGCGTGTTTAGGGCTGCCCGTTGGCGCGGGCACGGCTCCTCCCGCACGCAGCAGCCGCGGCACGGCGGGAGCCGCCGGCGGGGCCGGGGGAGCCCCGGGCACTATAAATAGCGGCGGCGCCGCCGCCCCGCCCCCCCCGCGCGCGGCCCCGCGGGGGCTCCCCCGGCGCGCGCCCGCCCGGCACTGGCGACGCAGTGCGGCCGCAGTGCGCGTGCGCGGGGCCGCCGCCGCCGCCGGGGCTTCCCCGCAGTGCGCGCCCCCGCGGGAACGGGCGGGGAGCGCCGGGCAGGGAGGGATGCCCCGGGCGGGGAGCGCAGCCCCGGGACCAGCAGCAGCCCCGGGTCCCCCAGCCCCTGCGGGAACGGGCAGGGAGCGCAGCCCCGGGACCCGCAGCGGGAACGGGCAGGGAGCGCAGCGCTGGGTCCGGCAGCAGCGCCGGGTCCGCAACCTCCGCGGACAGCGCTGGCTCCCGCAGCAGCGCCGAGTCCGCAGCAGCGCCGGGCAGGGAGCGCAGCCCTGGGCCCCGCAGCAGCGCCGGGTCCCGCAGCCCCCGCGGGCAGCGCTCGCCACGCCCGCCCGGTGCGGGGCATCCCTCCCTGCGGGCGGGCGCGCTGTTGTGTAACTCGCCGCGCTCCGCCGCCTCTGCGGGTAATACGCGGGTTGCGGGGCTCCCCTGCCCGCCCCTATGGAATATTCAGGCTCCTGCCGTGCGAGCGGCTCTAACGGAGCTGCTCAATTTAGGGCCGTGCTTTGCCGCTGTCACTGTGCGGTGCCTCCCACCCTGAGACGTTTCCACCCTAAAACCAGAGATAGATTGTGGCCACACGAAGGAAAAAAGTGGAAAGCTCCTGCTTATCTGCAGCTGGTGTGGCTCAGTGGCAGCGAATACACATCTGTTCCTTGGTGCTGGCTCTTTAGGGAGAGCAATCACACTGATTTTCAAATGTCAGTGCACCAGGCCAAACCTCTGCCTTGAAAATGTGATTCGGTGCTTTTCCTGTTCCAGCAAATACCTGCTGCAGGGCTTGTGACGTGCCACACATAATGATTACAGCCAGTCTGATTTTCACCAGCCTGCCATAGTTTGGAGCCCTGTTAGAAAAGGATAAGTAGCAGAACTTGACTTTTTCTGCAAACACCGAGTTTCTTTTGGCTTTTGAACATCTTACTGACACTGCAGAAGCCCTTGCATCTTTCTTTACCTCTTCTTTTTAATTTTGTTCTTTCTCAACATCAGAAAGAACTGCCTGATTCCCAGAGGATTTCATTCATACACTCTGCTTCAGTTGGGCCCAATATTCCATTACTGATACTGAAGTACATCATCCAGACAAGTTTGTTTGGTTTTTTCCCAATCTCAAATCACGAAGAGATGGACAAATCTATTCCTTTTCTTCTTTTCAATTACCTTAATTTTTATCAGTGTAATTCTAATTTATCAATTCATATAAGAGAAAACAAGAGACCTGCCTTAGAGTTGCAGACAGAGCAGTGTCACTGACTTGAGCCGCACAGAAATTATAGTAATAAAGAATATTTTGCAACATGCCTTCCATGAGGTTTCTGGCTTCAGGGAAGTACTGGAGAGGCAGTGGATGACTTAAAACCTTCATATTGAGCTCGGAAGTTGCCTGTTGTCATGAGTTTTCCAAACTCACGTTCTGTGTTCCATTTTCTGAAATACAATCTTAGGTGTGTAGGAATTACATTAAAGGAGTTAGGTTTTTACTGCTGGTTTTAGATCTCTTTAGTTCATTCAGACAGACATTTGTTTTGTTTTCTAGGTAGTACAATTTGAATGTCCAAATAATTTGATACTGTAGATCAGTGTTTGAAAAATAATATCTTTCAAAAATCTTATTTTTAAATAAATTTGTAACACTTCCCTTAATGCTCCTAGTGAAAGCACAGAGGTGTAAGACTTTCTCACTGGTCCAGTCAAAATTTTATTTGAAAATTTAACAATTTTAGCTGTGATTATTCAATGAATAAACATGTGCTATACTCTGGGTCTTCCTGAAATTCCATCATTATCAAACGTATTTGTTGTCTCTCAATACATTCCAGTGAGAGGAATGCTATTCCAAGGACACAGAATGAAGAATGGTATGGGGCAACACAAAAGAGAAGAGAGAATGGGATGCTAAACTCCATGAAAAAGTTAAAAATTACCTGAGATAAACCCTTGGTTTGGGTTTGTTTGCCTTCTTACTAGAGACTGATACAAGCTGTTTTATACTTAGCTCCAGTGTAACTTTCAGTGTTTAATTTTTCACTGTTTTTTCATTCAAACTGATTTGTTGTGTTATTTGGCTAGTAAAAGCATCACTGTGCCTTTATGAAATATGTTTCCACATGATTACAGCTTTATCTCTCAGATATTTTTTTTCACTGCTGCTTTCATGACCAGCTTATTTCCAGGTCTTGCCAACCTGTACTGTGACTAAAAGTCAAGTGGTCACTGTTACTGTTGGCACTGAATGAACCAAGTTCAACTCTGAGTGCAAGAAAAGTTAATCAACTTTATCTTTGTAATTTGCCTGGTGTTCTAATATAAATTTTGGTCCTATTAGATGCACTTTTCACTTCATCCACAAAGAGCTTCCTTGTATCTGGAATGCCCATTGGCTTTTGGCAAAATTCAGTTATTTTCTTTCAGAAATGTTGGGATTGCCTGCATATGTAATAATAACAGCATCAGTCATAATTTCTCTGAGTCTCTCACTAATTGTTTTTATCTTGAACTTCTAATTACCTCATTCTGTTCTCTCCTCTGTTTCCCCTGGGTACTGTTTTTAATATTCCAGACTGTAAAAAAAGTTATTAGATATCCCTTTCAAAAGTTTTACTACTCTCTAATTCTATCATTCTCTAATTATTATGTTGTATTATTCTATAAGCCTGTATAATTAGAAAAGAGGGGTTATTGCATCTTTTTAAAGAAATGCTGTAGCGTTGTTTCTACCCTCTCACTCCAAACCAAGCCATCTGATTTTAAGAACTGTGACATTTTTATGTATTGTACTGTAGGGCACTCTACAGATATATTGAACTTATTTGTAATTCATTTTTCTTTCTCTACAGTTGCATTCATTACAATAAAATTCTATCACTTTTGGATGGGGCACAGAGGCAATGGATACAAATGTGCTGATAAATGAGGAAATACTTAAATCTCAGCAGCCTTTTCAGTCCTATGAGGAGTGAAACCCAGTTTTGGAATGCATGACTTTGCTGTAGTGCCTGGGACTGAGGGCCCCGTGTTTGCTGCAGATTCTCCCATTCTGTGGTTTGTGGTTCTCTCTGCTCTGTGCACAAGCCCCCGAACTGCACTGGCTGGGGTGGTGCTGCCCATCACCTGGGAGAGGGAACTCTTCCCTGGGATTACTCTAGAGCAGGGCGTGCTATACAAAAATTAAACAGAGCAGGGATTGGTAAGAATCTGGTTGCTTGCTTGTTTTTTTCCTGATCTCAGACATTATAGATGAGCAGCAACGTCATCGATTTTTCTCAGTAAGACAGCTGAGGGCTTTCCCCTCAGGTTTTCCTGCTCTGATTTAGCAAACTCTTTTAAAATAGTTCATTTGGGATGCATGGATTAATAGCCTTCAAAAGCCAGTACGGCACTTGAAGTAGCCAAACATTTCCCTGGTGCTGAAGAGCAACTCTGCTCTGGTGAACCTTAATCCTCCAGTTGAGGTAATTTGGCTGCGGTTGCCAAGAGACAATGCTTACCTCAGTTTGCTGTTAGCCCTGTGACAAATGGTATTAGGTCTCCTATGCTATCAGGATGAGTAAGACAACTCACCATATTCAAGGCTGTCCTCTTTGTCCCTGCAGAATTTATATATGAGGAATATTAGAAAGGTAAAGGTAAGAAATTAGTGGAAGTAAAGCAGGTAACAATTACAAGCATTCAACAAGTGTTAGCAATGAACAAAGACAACAGATGCCTCTACCAGTGCTGGGATCTCCCTGCTGCTGTTACACAAGCACTCATTTTCCTCCTCTGGTAGTTCACTTCTTCAGAATAAAAATCACTGAGGCCATCTACTGTATGTGTGTGTATCTTTAGAGATGAAGGATTATTTAAGATGCCAGGCAGAGTCAGCGTACTGAAGCTAAGGCAGTCTTCTGACATTAGATTAACATTTCATTTGCAATAAGATAAAAAAATAAAAAAGGAAATACAAATTTTAAGCAGAATATACCTGTCCTTGCCTGGCAAGATCATCAACAGCAATACCACCAACAGCAATACCACAGCATCCTGGATGAACCTGTATGTGGGTTGCTATTCATATGAAAGGAAAGACCATTGGGATTTTATTCCTCAATAGGACTATAAACAACTTTCATAGACATTATAGTTACTTTCTGAATTAACCTGGTCTTGGTAGTTTGATTAATATATGAGTGATAATTATACTAATGAGAAAAAAATAAAGTAATGAGAAAAAAAATAAAGTAAAAAGAAAAAAAACCACCAAAGAAATCCCACAAAACTACATTGATTTCAAAGCCAGATTGGACAGACTTAGGATTCTTTAATCAGACCCTGTGTGTACCAGTGGCCAGAGTTCCTTATCCAGGACTTACAAAAGAAATATAAATTTTATTGTGCAGCTCATATTAATGTATAAAGATTAACTGAATGCAATGTAAGCGATGTAAAGGCAAGGGATGAGAAAATAAGTCAGAGCTTTGGTGCCTTTTCTTGAGATTTATTGTCTGCATCAGGATAATATCAGCTAGGACATCTAACAGCAAGACATGTGACACAAATTCCTCACAGTTTTAATGGCAGAGGAGACTGATTTTCAGGGAGACCAACAGAGAGGAAGCCCTGCTTTGAATCAGAGCTATTCTAGATCAGCTCAGTCAGATGGATTGTCCAGGTTACTGTACCCCAGCACTCCATCATTAACAACTACTGCCCACATGGAACTGTAGCCTCTGATGTGGGGCTCATATTCTGCAGGGGAAGTTGGGCTGGTGCTCATGACAGAAAGAAAAATGTTGTGAAAGAGCCATTTAACTGTATGTTCCTAGCCCAGTACAGGGAACACATACTGCGAGCGAAGTGTTACATAACACAACCTTGGGAACAAACACAGATCTGAGAGCAAATAAATCAACACTGTGATCAGTGACTACTAAACCAATACAATGAATGCTTGTAACAAATTCGATTTAACACGCTCCGGTCAGATCTGTCATTATCTCAACCCTTTGTGCCCCACATAGGGCACAAAAAGGGCTGTTGTGGTTTAAACTTGGCCAGCAAATAAACACACACCTCACACAGTTCCCTCCCCATCATGGGATGAGGGGGACAGTCAGGAAAAAAGTGAATACTCCTGGGTTCGGGTAAGTTTAATAATTGAAACAAAGGAAAATAATATACTACTACTACTCATAGTAACAATAATACCACTAGTAATGAAAAAGAGAGAGAGGAATAAAACCTGAGAAGCACAACCCAGTTGCTCCCCACCTGCTGGCCAATGTGCAGCCCACCCCTCAGCAGCAAGGAGCAGCTTCTGGCCCACTCCCCTACCTGACATTCTGTGGTGTGGATCCCTTTGGCCAGTTCCAGTCAGCTGTCCTGGCCACGTTCCCCACCAGCTCCTTGTGCACCTGCTCACTGGCACAGCATGGGAAACTGCAAAGTCCTTGGCTCAGGATAAGCACCACTGAGCACTGGTCTAGACTGGTGTCCACCAGCACCAGTTGTCAACATTATTCTCCTACTAAGTCCAAAATGCAGCACTGCACCAGCTACTAAGAAGAAAATGATCCCAGCTGGAACCAGGTCAGGCTCAAAGGTGTTCTTTTCTCTCAAGATTTTTTAAGTCACTAACACTAAATAAGGAAGGTGCTGCACCTGGGACAGGGTATGTACTGATACCCCCAGTATCAATACAGGCTGGGGCATGAACAGAGAGAGCAGCCCTGCTGAGAAGATCTTGTGGGCTGGTGGGTGAGAGTGGTCTAAAGGAAGGTTTCCCTGCCCATGGCAGGGGGATTGGAATTAGGTGATCTCTGAGGTCCCTTCAACCCAAACCATTCTGGGCTTCTGTGATTCAGTACTCCAGGTGGCAACTTTAGTGATTTGACAACGCAGCTTTAAATGATATTTCCTACTTTCTGTAGCACAAACAGTCCTAAAAGTTGTGTTTATTTACATGGTTTCACAAGACCACAGAGGCAAACCACGCTGACAACAAAAGGTTTGGGAGTTAGACAGCAAACCACTAGGAAACTCATCACAGAAATACCTATGAGCTCTTAACTATAATGCCTTCCTGCCTAATCTGAAATATCTATGCAGAATACTCTCCCTCTTGCTATGATAGTTCACTAGTGAACAAAAATAAACCACTGCTGCATACTCAGGATGTTATAGAAGGATGGAGGCTCACTGTTCTGAAGATTAGTCTTGCAATTTTCAAACCCCATGAGTTGGCTTTTTTTCACTCTCACTGCAGTGCTCAATAGAAAGTAACGTGAAAAAAAGAAGTGTTATTGCAGCCATCTATCTCATGTTGTCTCCAGCCTGTAACAAGAATTCAGAAGACAGGAGGTTCTTCTTGAGTGACATTGGCTGGTAACCAAATCATAGTACTGAAGGGAGATTCTAAATCCTGCAGAGACAATTAATTGGCTTCCACCTCCCAGCAGCGATGCCCCAGCCCCAGTAGCCTCTCTCTTTTACATTAGTCAGCTTCCTATCCCATGCCAGCACGTGCTCAAGTGTTGTAGGTGTAATCATGTGCACACATACAGACACCACAGTATGTCACTATATATATATGATTTTTTTTAATTGACTAACCATATCCAAAGCACATGAACTATTCAAAGACAGATCTTTAACCTACCCAGACTGTGGCAGCAAAGGGCAGCAGCAAACTGCAGAACACAACGCAGTGACTGCATCAGTCACAGTCACTTTGCAACTAAATTATATATTCCATTAGAGTACGAAACTTGGAAGAAAATAATCCCCCTTGAATTCCAGTTAGTTCTCAGAGATCAGAGGGGCTGGGCACAGTGAGGCTTAACCTCTGCTTATAACCAACTTGTCACTACAAATTCTTGAGCAGGAGCAAGAGGTCACAGATCAAGTACTGGGGACATTTCTAGTTATACGGCCTTTCCTCATGGATGTGACCAGTGTGCATCCTGTGTTTGATGGACCAGTACATGGGGGCCAGTTTCCTCACATTTCTATCCTATGCCAAATAAAAATACAGTGTCTGATACTACTATGAATCAAATGGGATTTAAAACTGCACATAATTGCCAAATATCTTTCTTGCTGTCACTTGTCTTACATGTTTTTAATGCGAGTACACCACCTATCACTATGTCTGGCAGAGAGCTTGTGAGTAAGAGCTATAATTTGGCTTTTCTATAATGTATTCTACATTGTATTTTCAGTTGGCAGATATAACACTCCTTAACACTTCTTTTTTTTTTCCTTCCAGTTTGATTTCGAGTGCTAATATACATATTGCTGCAATCACCTGGCTGAGCAGATGTGCTGAAACCACCTACAGCCCTGCACTACAATAGGTGCTCTGCTCTTACGATGTCCTTGGTTATAAATCTGTCCTTACAGAGGCCTTGCTGTCATCCTCAGTGACTGTCAAAACCTCAATAAGCTGCAGCCTTTTTTGTCCTCTGGTTTTGATATCTTTTGTTTTATTCCTAATTATAGATTAAAATTATGCAAATCACTTGCATTTCTTGTACACAGGTTTTTTTGTCTCAACCTGTTCCTCAAATGTCCATTTGTCTGTTTTTCTTTAAAAATACAGAATACAGAGCATGAGGGGCAGAGGGAGAACCCTCCTTAGGAAGGAAGCCTTAGGGAAACTAAGCTTGCAATTGCCGAGAGTGTCAGTGCTGCTGCTGGCTCAGTATCCATGGAAACCTGATTTCCCATCTTGCTGCAGGAATTAATTGAAGATCCCAACACACTTGCTCGGGGAATCACTATGATATTAACTCACATCAAGCTATCAGGCTCACTTTATTATCTCAGATACTCTTTTCATTACTTTTTATCAGAACAAAAGGTTCAATTAGCTTTCACCAACTTGAAAAAAAGGCCCTCTAAACCTTTACTTGCTCAGAATGAGGGCACAGCACAGAGGCTACGACTTGGAGATCTACATCTTTCAAGAGGAGCTTGGCCAAAATGTCAACAACAGGAGAAGGTGCACACTCAGGAGTGCTCTGTGCAAATCTCCTTTCCAACATCCTAGGCTATTTTTCACCTATACTGTATCATCTGGGGGGAAATAACTCACTATCCACCCTTCAGTGTCAGAACATAACTTTGTCTTCCACAGTCCATTCTTTCCTGAAGATATAACGTGCAAAACTTCAAAGAGAATAAGCCAAAAGGGACTTTTGCTAAGGAATATTGTTTCCAGACTTCTCTTTGAAGGCTTTTCATTAATTACAAACATAAGCATGCCAAGTTCCCTCAAGGTCTGCTTCTGGATCATACATCTCTGGTTAGCTACCTTTGAACTTTCTTTCCTCTTTATTTCCTGTTGAATTCCCTGATTGCTGTTCCCATTCCCTTTATTTCTCCCTGATCTCCAAATCATCTTCTCTGCTCTGTGTCTTTTCTGCTTGGACATTGATTTTCTCCATTTTCATCTTTCTGATATTTTGTATTTAGCAGCTGGTCCTTTTGTAACCATGACAACTCCCTCATATCAGCGAAGGATCTCAGTATTATCTGAGGAACCAGATCTCACTGAATGCCAGGGATGCTGCTTGAGCTGACGTTTAGTGTCCTGTACCCAGGGGAGGAGCTTTGTTTGGAGTTTTCTGTATTTTCTGTGAGCCAGGAAAGGCTAGTTTCTTATGTTAGCTGGTGTTCTTCAGACAATTGCCCTTCTCCATCTTTTGTTTGTAGTATCAAGACGTAGACCCTTCCCAAATGTGGACTGTTGAAGAATGTTATCACAGGAAAGATGGCAGGGATGTTACAGACTCATCATACAGTCCCAGGGTGAGATCTGTCACCTCTCAAACACTGACAGTTTATAAGAAACTGATTGGTCTCAAACTGTAATTCCAGGTGATGCAAAAGCTGCACATACTTACTACAGAATAGTTTTGGATTTATGGACAAAGAAAAACACCACTGTTTTTTCTGAATGGTAAATGCAGGCAGGGGAAAAGTGAGAAGAACATTTTGAACTGGCTTGGTGGTAACTCAAGACATGTTAGACCAACAGTTAGGAGGATGAAGAAACACCACAGACCAGTGAAGTACAAGGACACCAGTATTCTTAAAGGAAATAATTTTCCCTCCTGTATGTATTTACAAATTATGTATTGTGTTATATTTTTACTCACCACCAAGAATGAGGACTCTTATCTGTGGTTAATCCCTCCTCAATCTCAGGCTGAAATTTCCCAGCATCAGACTCTTTAGACATCTAGAGATGTAAATGCTGTCAAAGATGAGTTAGCCAGATGTAGACATTAAGAGAGAAGTTCAGGAAGAAGAGAAATTAGTGGGCAAGCACCTACATCCCACCCAGGGCAAAGCTAGACCATCTCTGTGTTTGGTTTCACCCACTGTAAAAACACCAACTCAATTGTACTTCCTGCCTCTTTCTCCTCATGTCAATAAAGACCATCAGGGGCTGGGAATCTCAAGTACTGGGATAAAATAACATCTCAGTGAAAGCACCTGCTTTATGTTCAGCTGCAGTAAGAACAAATTACTGCCAGAAACCATAACAAAGGTAATACAAATTCATCATATATTCTCTTCTGTCTGTCTTCACTCAGTTCAGACTACTTAGATTTTAAAAAGAACCTTAAAAAAAGATGAAGCTGACAGATACAATTTGAAGGGAGCTTAGGAAGAAAGGGTGAACACAGTGAAGCAATGGGGCAGCAAATGTTGAACAAACAAGCAAAAGTACTTTTCTCCTGTACTACCCAATGGAACCCAATGCTGAGTGATCCTGTATAGGCCAAAAGCATGAACAGCTACAAAATGGGCTTCATAAACAGATCCATTGGTGGCTGTTAAACACAATGTTGAGAAGCAGCCTCTGGTTAAGGAACCACCCAATAGTATATTGGGAGTGGGAGCAGGAGAGAGGAAAATCACACAGTGCTTGCTTTGTTTGTTATGCATTATCACCATCCACTACTGGAAACTCTCAGCCAAGAATTAGATGGGTTAAGGAGACTTCATCTGTCAGTTTTTACAAAGGCAAAGCTCAATAAAGTACAGAAAAATTCTCAAAAAGATCAAGGGTCTTGCTTTTACAAAAGGAATAATTAAGATGCAACATAACCATTAAAAAAAACCCACACACAAAACAGAGGATTAAATATATAATCTCTCAGAATATAAGAGAAGGAACACTGTGAAACAAAAAGGAAATATGTTTTTGCACAATACCCAACCCATGAAACTGTCATGAAATACCACGGAGACAGCCAGCCAGCAGATGCAGCAAACATTGAGCACCACATCTGGTTAGCAACATGTTTCAACCTGGATTTAATTTAAAGAGAGTGTTCTCCTCTCCCATCACTGCTCCTTCAGAGCATAATCTAAATTAAATAGTGGGTACTAGTAAACAGAAGCACCTTAACCAAGTCAGGACAGTTAACATTCCTTACCATCATCTGCCTGGGAATAAATTGGTACCATCAGAGACACAAACCTGGGCTGCCTGGACCACATAACTGAGGTAATTCCATGGTTGTCTCCTGAGGTTTTTTGAGAAGGGTTTAAAGTTTGCGGTTGGAATAACAGGAAATGGAAATTCTGTATATTTCAGATCAAAGGGCCATTTAATAATTCATTTTTATATGAGGGCCTTATGAAGCAAAAAGACAATCCTGCTTCATTATGACAGAAATTTCAAACCAATACCTTAAAATCTGGAATGTTAGTTAGAAACTCCTATTGCTACTCTATACTACACAGAGCATTCTGGTTGGCTTGTTTGCTGCAAGCCATTGCAGTACTTGTACATAAATTTGGCAAACCTCCCTCTTTTCTATGTTCATCTGTCTTTTTTTGCTGTCCTTAAGAAAGGAAGATTTAAAAATACCTTTAGCAGTGTTTTCATGTATTTAATTATATATGTGATCATATATTTAATTATATGTGACATTTAACTGACATTTATTTTTCATTTTTTTCTTGCACATCTTTAAAATGTATCTGTCTTTGCATATTTGCACTTGGCAGTGTAAACACTTGGTCAGTTATAGCTCTACCTCACTCCTCAGATCCAAATACAAGGTAATAACTACGCTCAGGTACAGCTGCTTTGAGTTAGATTTGAACCTGCAACAGTCCTGTGTTTCCAGAGGCAATGATAATCTCTGATTCTGGCATATTCCAAATTCCTCACATATTTTACTTTATAGAAGATGAACTAAATAATCCCAGAAGCTGTTTCTTGCTCATCAGGAGTTTCACTTTTCATTCAGTATTGCTGAATGAAGTTAATTGTAAGGGATTAATACATGTTCATTTTTCTTCAGATAGCAACATTTTTCTCTTGGCTAGCACATGACTTTTAAATTAATCTGTTAACTGTTTTGGGTAACCTTGAGAGCAGAACACATGCAACATCTGTCTCTAGTACATAATGATGTGGTTTTGTTGCCTTCTGCTAAGCTTTTAAGATGTACAGAAGGAGTTCATGCCTATACTTCTCAGTAGTGTAGAGGATTTATTTCACTACCCAGTGCTTCATTAGATTAATATGATCTCACAGGTGAAAAATGGACATATTCTGTTTCATATTATAGATGCAAATCACAATATGGAGAGAGGGGCTTATATTTGCCCTGAGAATTCCAAATTAATTTTCTTGTTGGTATGCACTCAAAACAACAAATAAACAGACTTTTTTTAGTAGAAAGAGATGGTCAGTTGTTTATGTTCTAAGAGCTAAAGCCCACACTTTGTGTCACTGTAAAAGGGAAATTAGAGTTGAACATTTTTATGCAGCGAGAAAAATAAAATAAATTGCAAGACCTAATTACTAATGGAAAAGGGCCATTTTTCAGTATCACAGAATACTCTGTGTTGGAAGGGACCCACAAGGATTATTGAGTCCAACAGCCCCAGTGGGTTCAGACCCACAGCCTTGGCATTGTTAGCACTGTGCTCTGACCAGCTGAGCTCATCTCAGTAGGCATGAAAATAAATGGGGAGAACAAAAATCCCTTCTAGCAGGGAAGGGCTGCCATTCAGAGGGATCTTGACAGGCCCAAGGAGCAGGTCTGGCTCTGGGGTGCCCAGTACACGACAGACATGGACCTGTTCAAGCAGGTCTAGAGGTGGCTATGGAAATGCTGAGAGGGCTGGAACACCTCTCCTAGGAGGAAAGGCTGAGACAGTTGGCATGGTTTGGCACAAGTCTTGCTTCTAAGAAAATTTGAAGACAAACATTACCTCAGAGTATTAAAAGTTAAACCAATGCTTAAAGTTAAAAATCACAATCTTTCAATAGGAAAAGTCTCCCAGTAGATAGAAGAGTGGTAGACTTACATGTTCTTCTTCATCTTGCTTGTAAAAGCTGAGGAAAGGAGTGTGATTGCACTAACACATGGTACAAATACACCAGTAGAGGCAAAGTACCCCTCCTACTTCATGATGGAAACAGCCCAAATCTGAATGGGATCCTTATCCTGATTTTGGGTTTGCTTGAACTGCTCTTTTACTGAATGCTCTGAGTTTTTATTGCAAGCTGAGCAAGACCAGTAAAATCAACCTGACTAAAAACTTGGTGCTGCTTCCTCATTAATATGCCAGGACTGTGACATTTCTATGGAAAGTCTGTGCTCCTGGGACTGATGATTCAGGGTAGAGCTGTGTGGAATTACTCCAACACTTCAGCCCTCCTCACTTCTCAAATAGCTTCATTTTACCAGTCTGTCAAGCAAAACCAAAAATAATTGTTTTGTGTGCAATTACAAGGGAAAAGATGGAAATTTCACTGCACAATGTATTAGGCAACTCATTAGAAAGCAGAAGCTGCATTTTCAAGAGCAGTGTGAAATGTATCTCCCATGTTTAATCCTTTATTTTTTTGGCAATTAGAAAGAAATCATGCCAAAATTTTAAGGTGCATAGTGAGTTATACCTAAGCTAAAAGAGAATGCAATTAAGATTTCTGTGAGGTGAATTTGATGAAAATTGCTCCTTGTTTGTCATAGTTTCATGAAAGAGATAAAGTTCTGTTTAGAACAAGGCTAGCAACTGGCAAAACAGACAAGTGAAAGAACTAGACATCTCAAAACAAGTATGAAATCACAGACTAATTCTGGTTTTCACAGTATTGCAATTTAGAGACTTGCCTCACTACAAATTAAATGGTATGCAATGCAAAAGACTCAGTTCAAGAAAATTAATGTCTCATGACAGGTCTCAAAATCCAGCAGTGTCTCCACAGGTTTGCAGCCAGGAAGACACCAATCTGTGTCCTGTGTGCAAGTGATTCTGCCAAGAGTCATCCTTTGATTCACAGTAAAATAGAACAGGAACAAAGACAAGAGAAATCATGAGATTCACTGGTGAGCAGCAGTCAAGGACCTTACAAACATTCTTCCCACAGGAGTTATTTCTTTGTAAATGTGTATTTATGAAAGTAGAGTGGGGGAGTCAAAGCCCTCTGCATTCAATACAGGGAAATCAGAACAAATTGAGAGAATTTACTGCATGAGAGGCCAGTAGTGCACTCACAGACACAAAGGAAGACACAGTATGGACTTCAAAACTTCAGTCACAGAAGCCCCCAATCCACCACAGAAAATGCCTTCTGGGAATGCTGGGCTATGTGCATTGTATGCATATTACATGGCATAAAATTACATACTTCTAGCTCCCTCACAGGCCAGTTCAGAAGGAAAGGAACAGAGCAATTTTATTAACAACTTTTACCATGTTTAATTATCTATCCAAATTTTGTGAGAAAGACTCACAAAGTTAACAGAAGTGTTGTTTCAAAGGATCTGATGGAGTACTTTAAAACCTGATGCACTTCAGAGTATTTAGAGAATCATATATTAAATCTACAAATAATGCAATTTAAGATGCATTGGAAAAGCTGATGAACATTGACATGAAAAGCCAAAGGAATCTATAAACTCCTTCTAATTTTGGGGCATAGGATGACACAGGTTAAAGGAAAACACAATAATAAATTGATCATGTCTTTAATCACCTGGAAAGAATTCTAGAAAACAAGATGTACTGAGCAGTAAGAAATTGCTGGATCAGTATTTAATATATATTATGGCAGCAAAAGATCACTGTATATAATTTTCATCTGCACAGCCTCACATGCAGGGTGGGCATTCTACTTTTAAGTAGTCTATGTTCATTACTGAACAATTCTGTAAAAACAAGGATTAAAAAGGCAAAATGCACAAAATTGCAATCAAAGTATATTTTATAAGTCAACATGTAAAGGTTTAGGTATGTAAAGTGTAGTAAAATACCATCTTTTATGTCCACAAATCCATCTGACATGCACAGTTAAGATGAATACTCTGTAGGAATGATGTCAAATTAGGATTAAATTAATAACAATGTATTCAATTACTTCTTTATTCTTCTATTTTAAGTAATTCTAAACAGGCCAGAATTTTTCAGACTTTGTAGTTCTAATTGTTTAACATCTTCCTTCGAGTCACTTCTTCAGGGTGGGTGTTTCCTTCCATCACAGGTGTGCACATCTGTGTACAGAGACCTCATCCACCTGACAGATGTTGCTCCTGGACACTGCTGTGTTGTACATGATGCTGATTGATTCTTCTCCCCCTGCTTCTGCCTTCTGCTTTCTGGCTGCAGGGAACTCTACTGTAAATCCTGGCACATGAGTTAGGTTGCTTTCTGAAAAGAATCCAAATTACTTTGGTGGGACTGTTTCTCCTCTTTCACTGCCATAACATGTAATTAATGCATTATGTAAAAATCAACTAAGGCTAAGACTGGCCTTTTCTGCAAGCTGAGTGTGGCAGCATTTGCAGTGTCTTTCACTGTGCTGATGGCAGAAGCTCCATAGCAACAGCATGTTTGCATTCCTACAGGAACCACATTGCTCCTGTACTGTCTGTCAGGAAAACTCTTTTGACATGTGTAGTCACAGTTATTTAGTTTGTGTGCTGAAGAATTTATTCTGATGAATAAAGATTTAACTCAAAAGCTGTGTTTATTTGTCCACAGTTAGCACAGGTTTCAGTGTACAGGGACAGTATTGCTTTGGTGCTGAAGAAGTGGAAGTTCTGTCTTCCTTCACCTGTAATTCTATAATACTCAAATATGTGCAAAAGCTGCTCAAAGAGTTTAAACAGAAATTCTCTGAAATAATTCTGCATTTCTCTCATAGAATTTCTGATCCTTTTCTTTACATATACCCATTGCAAAAGGTCTTTGCCCATTTAACACCATCCAGGAAAAGCTTTTTTTAAAGTACACACAAGTAAACCAAAACAGACTAGACAGAAAGTAGCCAATGTCTGGGAAGTCTAAACCCAGAACACCATGCATATACCACTACACTCCAGGTATCACTTACAGCCAGTAGACTGAAAAGCTCTAAAATGAAAATATTTTACTGGTAATCACATCATATTCAAGATATCTGTATCCTTGTTTTCATCTGATCCCTGTCCTATGTAGCCGGATGCCACTTACCATTTAGAAACTATTCTAATGGTTTCTATATGCAAGAAAGAACACAAATCATCCCCCCTAACTGGTACAAAAACACATGCCAGGTCAGGACAGGCACTTGTACTCTCATTCCATGGGAAATGAGGCTGATGAGAATTGGACAGACCTCCTACTGGATACAAAGAATGGTTTCAAAGCCTCAGGGTTATCCACATTATTAAGTAATGACAGCTCCAGTGAGGCAACATCATAAACCAGGGTGAATATTCCTAACCAGCTGAATCTCTGGGATTGAAAAGGATTAACTCCATTGCTGTGCTAACAGACTAAGCAGCCTGCCAATCATCTCTAACCTATTACTTAACAGCTCACAAATTCAGTGGTCATTTACACTGCAGCCTGTTAGGCCAGGAGAAACAGAGGCTCAGCTTCAAGAGTTGCCAATGATTCTAATAAACAGGCAAACTCAAAGTCCAAGCCCAGTGCAGCTCATTAACTGCTCCTGTAATCATTCTGCATAGGTGAGTGCTGTTGGAACAAGTGGGCATATACAGAGAGGAAAAAACTACATAATAGTTTTTGCATATGCCCAGAAATACAAACACCTTCAATTTATCATATAACTATGCCAGCTTCTGGCTGCTGAGTTTGCAAATGTCAGCTCTGAGCTGGCTGAACAGAGGCAGCAGCAAATCTTCCTTCATGAGGACATCCACAGATAGGGAGGCCTGGCAGGGGGGACAGAACTGGATGATCTTTAAGGGCCCTTCCAACTGAAACCATTCTATGATTGTTTGAATCACAGCATTGGCAGGAAACACTGTGACAGCAAAGGGGTAAACAGAGAAAGGCTTCACCTACATGAGAGTCCACTCGGGGGAGAAAAAAAAAAAGCTAGGCTGAATTTCAAAGTCAAAAAGCATTTCAACTCAATTCAAAACAGAGCAGAATCCTGTTTGCTGACTTCCTCTCTGATCCCCCTCACAACTGCTGGAGCCCCTGGCAACCCACTTTACTCACTAGCAGGGAGGACCAACTGTTGACGACAGCCACAGAAAATTCTTCTCAGAGCCCATTTTTAAATTCACACATCCTCTGTCTGTTGTCTGCACCACGGGGTTTTCAGTAAGTAGGCTGAGTTCTGCTACCTGCCCTGCAAGACAGCGATTATTTCCTGACCAAGCTAACATTTCGTGCCTAGGTATAGTAGCTGTGCAGTACTGACTAAACATTTATCCTGTACATGGACCCAGATACAGATATTCACCATTCTCTACCTTTGTTTTCCACCCTCTGTCCTCCCCAGAAATTATTTGCAGTTACAATTTAGGTAGGTCTCCTAGATGCTTAACAGTAACAATATTTAATTTTGCAGGAGCAAAAAGGTCACCTAACAAATACACCTGTGATATGAATCCAAGTCTTCAGTCAACAGCTGGGAATTGGACACAACCCAACATAGAGGCAACATTTAAGTGAGGAAACAAAGCCAGGACAAACCAGATTCTCAAAACATGCCTTATTTTTACATGGCAGAAATAGCAAGACGCTGTATTAGTTTTCATATCTTTATTCATTCAACAATGGAGAGGGAGAAAGGCAGAAGACTAAAACATGTAAGACATGAAGATAAACTGAAACAATTTAGAAGCACATTTTCAGAAGATAACAGCAATTTTTTAAAGAAAAATATTCACAGGCATCAGTAGTTTGAGGGAGAAAACTGTGTAAACTCAACTGCAAATAACAAAAAGCCATACCTGTAACTCATAAACCTGTAAGTCTATTCTAATGACACATGGAGATTTCAATTCAAATTATCCAACACGTTTATCTGTCAAAATAAACTGGAAATAAAAAGTCAATAATCTCCAGAACCTTTCTCCCCCACCCACATCAATAACTAAACTTTATCACAGCAATTTTTAGAGGTACCATCATATACTTGTGTTCAGTTATGCTTGGAGCAGCACTTACCAGAGAGATCCACATGAAACAGTAGCAAGAATATTCAAAATTTAGTCCTTAGATGATGCCTTTTTTTGTCTTGTCAGCAATCTTCAGCAAGCTGATACAGCCTGAATAGACACAGTATAATAAGCTTTTCCAAATGCTCTTTAACCCCAACAGAAGGGCTGTATTTACAGGTTTATGACCCTTATGCCTCAGGAGGGAACTTGGCCAGGAAAGCTGCTTCCAGCAGAAAGGTAAAAATAATTGAGAATGGAAATAAGGATGAGCTGCCACCTTGTGGAATGAAAGCACATCTGCATTGATAAAACCTTTTGTATTACACTCTGGGTAGAGATGGAAGATAAGCAATGGGGGTCCCTTAAATAGGAGAAAATAAATGAGAGTAAAAGAGCAAGATACAAAAGAGATAAATACATTGATTTCTTTAATATTCTTCACAAAAGAGAATGTAAAAAGATACCTAGAAAGTGTCTGGGTATCAAAGCAAGCACAACATGAGATCCAGGTTTTCTAGATTTAAGTCATAGCAGCAAGTGACCAAACTTCTAATGACTTTACAGTGATAGAATGCAAACAACTCCCTTTCCCAGGAAAACCCCATTAACCCCATCATTTAGCACCACCATGCTTCAGTGCACGGGTAAAAAGGTGACAGTGTCATGAAGAGGTAATTTTGTAATGTGTGTTTAATTCCAGACTGCCCACTGGTCATCAAACAGACTGAGCAGTATCAGAGACAGGAGCCTGGGCTGGCTGAACCAATTCAGTCTGGGCTGGCCAAACCAATTCAGTCTGGGCTGGCCTTTCCTCTGCTTTCCCCTTCCTGGGGTAACAGCCTTTGAGAGCCACAATGGCTCCATGCATCAGAAATTCCTGTGGTAAATACAGAATGCACACAGCAGCTGCCTTTTACAAAAATGAAGCCATTAAATGCAGTTTAGACTCTATTTAATTCAATATATTCAATATCCCAAATAAGCAAGTGATAGCAGCAATGTTGTAATTTCTATTCAGTTGCTAGATTCCCCAGTAGAGCCCAGGAAAATGAGAAAGCTTGGAAAATTCTGTTGTTTGGCTTTGGCTAAACTTTTATCTGCACATTTCCTTATAAACTGACATTGAGTGTTGGTAGTGGAGAGCCTTTACCTTAGAGCTCTGTGCTGGCAGAGACAGCCATTCACTAAACACAAGGCTTAGTCACAAGAGACCATTCCAACCTTCCTCAATAAAATATTAATTTCTTCTAAATCATGAGTGTTTTGCATCATGCAATACATGCTCTTGGGATGGGGTATGTCAGAGCAATCGAAACTTGTAGCTGGAATTTGGCACCTGCCTGAAAGCACTGTGTTGGTTTATCCAACTCTGATCATGAGATGGAAAAACAGAAAAATATTGATTTCCTCCCTGCTCCACCCCCAAAGTCTGACACTGAAGAATCCCCAGCTCTATTAAAAATTCTATTTCTCTTTCCTACAGCAAGCTCCTGATAGGTCCTGGATCCTTCTTCAGTCTGCAAGTCTCCTCTACGATGGTGCAAATAAAAACTCTCTTTTTTCTCAGCACTATAAAGAGTCTCACACTGTCTCATTACGTTCCTATTAGATTTCCATGTGTTTTGAGAGTGAAGATAATTCGTATCCCTCCTGCTGCTTCCTGCAGAACCTTCTGGCCTATCAGTCCTATCACTGCTCCCAGTTTTGCATTGCCTGGAAACTTGCTGAGGGCACAGTCTGTCCTATCCTCCAGGTCATTAATGAAGGAAACAGGCCCAGCCCTGGGAATCCTGCTGGGCATCCTGGCACTGATCTGTCCCCCTGGGCCTGGCCTTTCAGCCAGGCTTTTTCTCCACCACACTGTCTGTTCATTCAGCCCATACTTCATCATCACCTTTTCTATGTAAGACAATGTCAAAATCCCTTGGACCCACATGATTTTGTACAGTTAACAAAGAGAAAAAGTTGGGTTCTTTTTCTGAACTTCTTGCACCGTTAATTAGGTCATTGATTAAAAAAAGAAACCCAACAAAAAACAATCCATCAACAACAACAAACACAAACAAAAACCCCAAACCTAAACCAAACCAAAAAACAAACGAAACCAAACAAAAAAAGAAACAACCAAAAAACCCAACAAAGCTGTCTGGTTTTTAGAATGCTAACACACTGTTGCCATGGTCACAAATAGCCATAGTGACATTAGACATATCTGTATTTCTAGATTTAAACTGCTTCTATTTTCACAGAAAATAGATCCAACTGAAAGAAACTACTCATCCATCCTTACCAGGAAATACTACTAAAATTCAGAGTATAAATTAGGGCAACACACAGCAGTTGGTTAATTGCAAAAGTGAGGGGAATAAATCACAAACATTGCCATTTACAGAGCTGCTTCCTGCAGCTAGAAAATGGTTTAACATAGAACAAAAGACTTTGAGGACAGTTATTCTGTAACACTATTGTCTCAGCAAGCCTCACTGGGTAAGGGCTCAATTAGAAAGCCCAGAAAGCTCAGCCTGTTTAGTCAGAGGTTGACTGCAATAATATTTCATATTTCTCTGTTAGAGCCCCAGTTTGTTTCTCCCTCACTCCCAAGTTGGACCTTCGCTCTCACTCACAGGAAAAACTGCTGTTCACCCTGACATCATTGAACCAACTGCAATCAGAGAAGTCTCTGCTCGCTCATTTTCAGTGATTTTATGTTATAGTTACGCCCTCTGGTGGACAGAAAGAAATTCACAACCCTCCCTTGCCTTCCTGCCTTTAGACCAGCACCGTGTTGACAGAACTCTTGACGTCAAAATGCTAAATCAAACCCAAGCATTGCCACACTCACTGATTTCTGCACTTCCAAGGAACACTCTTCAGTCACCTTCACCGGGCTTGATCTGCCTCAGCCTCCCCACTTCCTTACCAGGGTCATTCAGCCAACGCTGGCCCATCCAAAGCTCAGCAAGCCTGAATTTAGACATGAATTCATGGTTGAATGTCAAAGTAAAAAAAAATTCCCTTATCTCTGCATGGCATTCACAACATTTGAGAAATAATCTAACAGAGGAGTCAAAAGTGAGGAGTCCCTCAACTCAGTGTTTTCCCAAATCAGGCAGCAGCACAAATACAGGTTTGTATTGAATACCAGGTTTGATGATTGGGATAACTTCTCTACATTTTTTTAGTCACCCAAAATTTACAACTTCCTTTCCTTGTGGTAGATTACTAAGCACTACTTGTGAAAAAGCTTTGTTCCCTTGTTTGTAAGATTTTATATGCTTGCCATCCACACTGACTTTCCTCCCAAACCTGCAGCAAAGAACATGACTGAATTCCATATCTATGTAAGTCACTAAAAAATTTATGGCAGCACTGGAAATGCATTGTACTGACTTACAAAGACAGGGATAGTTATGTATTGCAGCAGACTTGAGCTTTTGCTCCTTTAGCATTCACTTACTTTTGCAGCATTCCCACAAATGTTACCTCTAACATTATTTGTATAAATATGCAGATATGCTTGTCCAAAGGGCCTGCATTAAGCACATTTCAGCCAGAATCCACTGCAAGAAAAGGGAAATACATCAAATCATTCTGATTCCACCTGGGAATCCAGCTCTAGGCCTTGCTGCACATGTATGAATCTAGGTCATAGGACTAAATAATGGAAAAAGGTTAAATTTCAGCTCTTAATACAGTGTATTCCATGTCACCACAGCTAGCAAAATGGAAGCAGTCCTTTGCTTAATAGGAGTAAACATAAGAAGCATAACTGGTTCACAGAAGAGCAGGAGCTCAGAAACAGAGCAAGAGAGTAACAGTTTGCTTGCAAGGGGTTTAGGCAAAGAATTTGGACATACGATCAGCAGTGACCTAAATTTACCTGCAAAGTTGCAGAAAAAAACCCCACCAGTTTGCCACTGTTTCTTTTCATGCTTTTTTCTTCCCAGTTCTCATCAGAAACAGAGCACTGGAAATTTGGACACTGAATTCTGGGATTTTATGTACAGCTGTATGTATGAGCACAGCAAAGTCTCACCCAAAAATGCAGGCTGTGGCAGGGAGGGTATAATTTCCCAGACAAATGTGTCCTCTGGAGCTCCCTGCTGGTGCTTCTCTAGCATAATACATCCACTACAAAGTGAGGAGAGATACTTGATATTCATCAGGTCCTCCCTGCAGATCAGCTGCCTGCTGAGGCAAAAGTCAAGTTTTACTGTTCTGAAGTGATGAAAGGCTCAAGAATCTCAATGCATGCCACTTAAGCCCAGTTTAGAAAGGTACAACACACAGAGAGGTGTTCTAAGAGAGAAATCAGGCTCTAATCTGTAGAATGCAGTGTTTAAGTGTTGCGTGGGCTTCAGAAAGTCAGCAGCGTTTATGGGACAGCTCTGTACTGCACACAGTCCATTTTCCACTCTAATTCTACCTCACAAGACGGGTTCTTGGCTGCTATGCAGGTATTGTCTCCATTTACTATTGAAACCAACTGTTCTCTCAACTTACTCTGAATATCTCTTTGTAACAATACCTATAAGGAACATAAGACTGAGTCATGTTTACAGTGTCTTGCAATAGCATCAAATTCCAGATGAAAGAAAACCAGGAAATCTTTCTCTTCAGTAACACTAAAGCACATTCCCATACATATGGATTTCTGCACATATCAGCTCTTAAACACTAAATTCAGTACACACCAGACCACAGACAGCACACATGAACTCCTGGGCAACTGGCTCTAGGGGGGTTTTGACTGAGCAGGGAGGCTGAACCAGATGACCTCAAGGTCCCTTCCAACTCTGACAACTCTATGATTCTATGAGCTCATGCAGCTTCAGAATACTTTCCAGGTTTTTCACATATCTGACTTTGCAGGACAGCTCAGAAAGCAGCACCACAAGATGCTTCAGACAGATGGCACATTACAAATTCTTAGTGGGTAAAGCAAGAAGAGCTGTAGTACAGACCAGTTACACAGAGATGTGATTCAGCATCTCCCCAGCAAACAGTGAAGTGACAATACAATTTCCCAATTAGAATGAAGAAATACATTTTTCCCCTTAGATTTCTCCCTATATATGTAACTTTGGAAGACAGGTAGGAAAATTCAGCTCAGTCCAACAGCTGCTCTCAACATACAATGACACTTCACAGTTAACTTGTGAGCCTCCTTAATACAGCAGAGTTCTTCACAGTTATCTTACTTTCCTCCTAAGGCACTGTGTTTCCTGCTGATTAAGATGGCACAGAATAAATAACAATGACTGGAAAGTTGTGGTTCTCTAGAAATCTTGCTTTTCAAGGCTCTATATTATGAGGGAGTCATACTTCCAAAAGGGGTGTATAAAAGAAAGCACAAAAACACAAGGAATGGAACTCAATTTACTAAAATGAGGGGTGGTGAAGCTTCCCCAGAACAAGCTTTTCAGTTTTAAGACCACCAGCATCTTTCTCTCTATAGACTCTCCACCTACCAAGGAAATTAATCTAGTCTAAAAGAAATCAGTCTCAGAAATGTGAAGCTGGAGGACCAGAAACTCAAGAAAGAACAGTAAGTAACAAAGGTGTTTAGCTGAAGTGAAAAGGTTCAAAACCTGACAGTAGTCTCCCCTATATTTTCCTATTTCATACCCTCCACGGAGGATACTGCCAAGCAAGAAAACATTTTTCCCTTTTATGCAACAAATCATTCAGTTTCTCAGATAAGAAACCACATTTCACTATTATTTTCTTTACCAATAGCAGAACACTGACTTGTAGTACTATAAAGCATGAAGGTAAAACATTTCTTCTCAAAAGGCAGTTGTGGCTTCAACTTTGTATCTCGTGGTACAGGTATTTTAGGCTAATTTTTAGGCACACAAAGTTTGACACACATACCACCCCCACCCTCCCTTCAGGTATCATTCTCTCTTACTGAATTTCTCTCTGTGCCCAGGCATATTAGGAAAAGGTTATAAACACTTAGTGAACACAAGAGGTTCTAATTCTAGGTGAAGATTTAACCATTTGCTTAATTGCACAATGAAGCCCACAGATGATACTGAAGAGAAACTACATTCCAGCATTTCCTGCTGAAAACACTGAACAGAGCTGATAAAAGCATTTTATCAAAACAGCACATTCAGCGTTCTCATTAACAAGAGAATTTCTATGCAAGACAGTGCCATCCAATGCAGAACTATATCTAGAAACTCACCAAGAGGTCACGTGGGTGGTGGTGGATCTGCAGAGGCTTTGATCAAGCAAAGCACAACCTAGCAGTCACATTTGTACTAGAAGAAAATAGTGTCCATCCTAAGACATTGATCTTGCTCTGGGTAAGTTCTGCTGCTTGGCATCATCAGCTTTGTATCACACACCAGATAACAGTCCCTGACTCCACTCCAGACTCACTCTTGCAACTAAAGTCATTTAATTCCCTGTATAAACAAAAGTCAAACTGACCCATACTTACCCATGAGCTAATGACATCAAGCACCAAAATGCTAAGTAAAAACTACTTAGCACAGGACCCAGCTCAGGAAGACAAAAATTAATTCAAGTGCCAAAATAATCTCCAGAAATTTTTCCTGTGCTTCAAAGCAGAAGAGCCACTACAAAGGAGCTGATTCCAGAGAACCTTCTGGGAAGCCACTCTATGGAACCCCAGTAATTGCAGACTGTCACAACATAGGCACAAGGAAAGGGCATGAAGATCAACATAAGGGGAGACCTGGCTTCCAAATCAAGAAACATGGTCATAGAGATACTTGGTATACAGAGAATGATGGTTCTCTCTTGCTCAGTATAGTAAAGTCTAGGACAGCAATTCCTCACAACTGAATCTTCCACATAATCATGGAAGATTTTTATCCTTTGTCTGGAGAGAGGAATTTCCTTTGGAAACAGAAAGTATTCCTGCTTCAAGACATGCATTTGCATGTGCAAGTGAGACATGAATACAAAGTTTACTAATAAACTAAAAAGAACAAAATAATTGGAGTTTTTTTGTGAAACTCAAAGCCAAATCAAGGATTTTCTACTGTCTTCTGGATAAGGTTTGCAGGTAATTCAGGACAAATATTTCTGACAAGATGCAAGTTTCTGACATGGTCTGTCAAGATTTCAATTTTTGTAACCTATAAATAGAAATAAAACCAACCTAACTGGTTTCCTAAAATAACTGGTCAATTCAATAGCAAACATTTGCCACCAAGACAATGAGAAACAAGAAAAACTTGAGTCCTAGTCTTCAACTTCAAAAATTTTTGAGGTGCTACTCTCTAGGACAGAAATATTTGTGGAACAGTAGTTGCAGAAGTGCTTCTACACCTTGTCAACAGCAAAATACTTGGCTCTGTGAGGAATTCCCTGTAATTTCAGAAATGAGACAGTAAAATATATGGGCAGACAAACACCTGCACCTAGAGCTAAGAATGGTCTTCAGTAGGGAAGTAGGAGCCAGGTTCCTCTGATAACTAATTTCAGTAAAAATTAAGACTATCAAGTACTTATTCAGACAACCATATCTATAATTATAGATCTCAACAACAGGAGATGTCATAAATTCCGACTGACTCAGCTGGCATGGGCACGGGATCTCCCCTCAGCAATGGTCAAGAGATCAGTATGGCTTGGCATGATGTGAATTGTCTCTGCAGCACTGCAATTTCTCTCCCACAATACATATTCTACATTCAGTGTAGTTTTCTGTCCCAAGTGTTACATATTGCTCAAGTCTCAGGACATTGATAAACATGGCACATGGTCAGACAGAAAATCTGTGCAAGGGCTGCAGCAGGATAAAGCAAGAGGACTGATTCATCACAGTATTGTGCCCTACTCCCTGCTTTTTATCCCCCATAAATGACATCCTAGAGATTGTGAAATTCAGACATCAACTTTTGCTCAGTTCTCATGCCCTGAGGATTGATTCTCCTACAGCTAAGAGGCTCCTGAAATCCTCAAGCATGCCCACAGACTATTTTGAGATTTTCCCCAGTCATCTGTTAGAATAAAACAATTTGCCTGTAGTAAGAAAATCAGGATGACATGGAGTTCAACCATTAAGTGGCAAAGCAAGTATCCTTACCACAGAACTGCATGGGACTTGCCTCATTCTGATGCTCTCACAGGAATCAAAGTGAGCATCAGAACCCGAAATAAAATTCAAGCAGCTTCAAAAAGAGCCAAAATCTTACAGATGCCAAACTGGCCTTTTCAACAGTTAACTCTTACAGATATCTGTATCTACTCCATCATATAATGTGCATGTAATAGCACATTTACTTCAATACCCAGTTTTTCAATTATCTCCCTTCACCTTCCAGAAAAAGCAAAATAAAACCCAATCTCTTCATCTTCCAGCATGAGTAAAGGGAATCTAGCATATTCCTCCCACGAGCTGGTCCTTTATGTTCAAAAGCACCCAGCACGCATCATTTCAGTCACCTTCTCAAAGGGGATGGACATGTCAGGTATGGTGCATTCTTAAGCAATATGACTCATGGTGGGCACTTCTGACCAACACTCAGCTGCAGAAGAATACCCAGAGCAAGATAAGACATTTTAGGGAGCCACCCACCCCTGTGGAACTCCAGTGTCTAGTATTTTTCCAGCTTCTGTGCAATGGATGTCTCTAACCCTAGTCAGTTCTTCCAGTAAAGACTATCAACTAGGGTTATACAGTGGGAATTCCAAAGCAACTGGCTATGTACAGACATATCAGCATTCCCTCCAACAGAGAGATGAAAAGGAGAAAATTCCTGAGGATGTGTATCCTCTACTCCGTTTTCTGAATCCCAGCCTCCCCCTTGCCTTGGAATGAGCTCTACAAAGCAGTATCTGTTATGTACAAGAATCTCAGCTCCCTTCCTTTGGAGAGTTTCCCCTCAAAAGTGAAAGGCAAATCCCGGGACAGAGACAGTGCTGGGGAGGGGGAGGTCGCCTTAGGATGACTCGCCAGAAGCAAGAGAGCCAGCAGCTTTCTTCTTAGGGCGGGCTTTTACACTTCTTACTGGAACCTGAGGAGAGAGAAAAAGAGCCATCTTAGTCTTGTTTAACATCTAAATGTCCAACAGAAAGATGCAAGAATGCAGAGTGAAAATAGGACAAAACCAGCTACAACAAGATGACCCTGTTCACATCATCTGTTGCCTCAAAAGGCTATTTAACCATTCCTTTTTTCCTTAGCTATTAAACAAATCACTCAACTCATATCCATCCTGGAGAAGATGGAGAAGGAGTTCTAAAACAGGATAAGTAAGGTAATAAAACTGAACACAGTTGTTTCAACAGAAAGTCAGACACAGCAATATTTGTATGGGTAATATTCATGTAACACTTCACTGCCACAACTGTTCTGCTTTTTGATTTCCATCACCAAAGCAGTTCTCTGAAAGCTGTAGAAATATCTTGAACTAGTCTGCACACTTTACTCCTGTGTCTTTCATTTTAGGTATTGGCTAGAAGAGCACATTTATTTATCTATGATGCATTCAGCCCTGGCAGGAAATCTCAGGTCTCAGTCAAAGACCTCCTACAAATTTTACATCTGAACCAAAGATCAATAGTCTGAGCATAAAAACCAATAGGCCTGCAAAGGGTTTTATCAGTATTTCTGTACTCACAATAAACAACACAGAACAACTGTTTTCATCTTTTCACAATTCCACTTTAAAAGTTTCTCACCAGGAAGCCTGGACTTGAGTCTCTTGTTTCCTTCTCCTCTCTAATATACTAGAGGAGAAAGCCCAGAGGTCAACTAAGAAATAAGCCATGGGAATCTGAAGAAGATCCAGGCTACTTTAAAATGCATTTTTAGACAGATATCCATCCTTGGAGATAATCAAAAGCCAACTGGACCTGCTCCTGGGAACTGGCTCTCGATGGCCTTCCCTGAGCAGTGGGGTTGGACCAGATGAATTCAGAGATCCCCTCCAACCTCAATTATTCTGTGATTCTGTTACAAAGAGTACTTAAGCACGTGCAAAGGTGTCCTGTACGCTGCAAAATCAGGTTAATAGTACAACTTCAAATGATGCTCCAAGCAATTACTCTCCTTCAAATTATTTAATATTTAGCCTGAATAGCTCAACAATGTGAACCAGTTATAAAGCACTCCTTATCTTAGATAAAAATAATGAAATTAGATGACCAAGTTGAATCAAGCAAATAGGACCCCAAATTCACAAAAAGGGAGAAGCATTTTATCATGTAGAAATCAAACCATATGAACTGTTTGAGTCAAAGCCTGGAAAGCAGCACCTCAAAAAGCATTCTCTACAAAACACACCAACAGCTAAAAACAAACGACTGATAAGCTTAAAAGACTCTTGGACATAACTGCATTAATTCTCCTGTATGGTTTGTTTTAATAATAAGAATTCAGGTATTTCATGTCCCACTTGAATGGCTGTAAATATCTTGGATAATCACATGGACATACCAAGACAAAAGTCCAGAGGGAGGGGAGGAGTGGGGCAGCTGGGGAGTGGTGTGATTTGCCCAGATCTAATATGCAAAGTCAAGGGAGGCCTAAGAGGGTACAGAACTGCTGTATTTTGGATGAAGATAAAGTGCCAGTCCGAGGGATAAATACCACAGTACTATTAAGTATTCAGACTGTAACAGGCAGGAGAGAGGATACAGTCAACAAAACAAGTTAAAAATTATCTAATGCTTCGCCCTTCAACATAAAACCCGAATGAAAGAAAAGCTGGGTCCTGGCTGATGACAGAGGTTTCCAGGCATGCTAAAAATGCAAAAGCCAGAGACCAGCATGGCAAGCAGATAACAAGTCCTCTGATGTAGGACTCAATTAGCACAGACAATTCAACAAAATTTATAAATACAGCTTTTAAATGTGCTGAGGCTGTGAAGCCAGAGCCTCCCAAGGAAGCTCACAAATCAATGTGAATAATAATCTATACACCAGCTCACCTCAGTTTTTGTCACCTTTTTAGGAGTTTTGAGACTCTGGGTACGTTTAGGAAGTTTGTCTCCTGCATCTTCATCTGATGGGTCTGTTCTAGTGTCTGATGGGGTCCCATTAGACCTGTGTGCCACACTGCTCTCCTCTCCTGAGGAGTAACAGGAAGCTAAGGAACAAGAGAGAAAGTTTTAGCAAACACTTTAAAGAGTCACATAAAGCCTAAAATGGTCCATCCTGAAGGACCACATGAAAGGTAGATGTCAACAATCCTGAAGAAGGATAATCCAGAAGTACAGAGATGTATAGGCCATGTGAAGGCTCTGGGGAAGACAATGCAACCTCTCCCAGACAGCAGCAATCATGTACTCCTGAGACCCAAGGCATGGCAAGTCCAGGGAACCCCTCCAGGCTCACCATATGAGGCCTCACCCAATGCCCAGCAGGGGCTCTGTACCTGAGTCTTCAATGGTTTCCAGGAGATTCCCAGCAGAGGGATGCAGCTGCGGGTCACGGCTGCGCATGTGCACAGTGTCCTCATCTCGGATCAGGGTGAGGTCCTGCATGCTGAAACTCCGAAGCTTCTCGGACAAAACTCCCTGGCCCTAAGAGGACATAAAAACCAGGGTGAAGGGCATTTCACCAAGATCATCTCACATGGGATCATTAATTCAGAAGAGGAGGAAATGTGCCCTATTCCCCACTAGGGTACTCTGATGGAAACAGAAGGGAAAAAGAAAAGAATGCTCCCAAGACCAACAAGGAATGGTTAAAGCCAAATCCAATCCACTCCCCCTCCTCTTTTTGTAAGTCAAAGAATGGGATTAACTGCAAGGCAAACTGGAGGAAAGGAAAACTATACTGGTGCCAAACAAGTAGGAGTGTCCCTAGCACAGCACACAAAACTGAACTGCTGGGGAATTCCTGAATGTTACCAAAGGTGTTGCATTACCTTTGCAGCTGCAGTAACTGCTGCATTGGCAGCAAGATTTAACCCTCTCTTGCCAACTCGCATCATGGTTTCATAGCTCTTGTCACAAGCCTGAGTAATGTATTCATCAATTTCCTAGGAAGGCAATGTGGAACATGGCATTTAGCTCCTTATTATAAACATGATCAAAGTCTCCCCATTATCACCCTTTAAAATGCAAAGCTCAGCTGGACACCTTTTTTCCCAGGCTACCGCCATCAGCTGTCATTGATCACATAACAGGAGTTTCTCTGCTACTTACAGAAAGCTTGCAAATAAAACTTTTAATTACATATGTTATTTCTAAATTCTAACAACCAAAACAAAGCAGTCACTTACCCTGACAACATGAAAAAACAGATGGGCTACAGAACATGCTGCTCCTATCATGATTCAAAAAGCTTAACTACTGACAGTGACTGTAAGAGCTCATGACACTGGGTTAGCCAAACATGCTTTCTAAGCATTAGGCAAACTACTGGCTACAACTCTCAGTGAGCTGCAGTATGACATCGTTGTCAGTGTCATTCTACATCCACTGGTGTCAGCACAAGCAGGATTCACACATTTCAGTTCTTATTGTGGCATAACTGCATCAGAAGGCAGTCAGCTCCCAGAGAGGTCAGTATCTTCTAACAACAAGCAAGTACCTTCTCCTTATTGGAGAGCGTTGGGTGCACAAACTTCCTGTAGAGGACACTGGAGCCCTTGGTGTAAGGGGAGAGCAGCCAAATCACAAATGCGATTTTCAGCTCGAAATAAAAGGGAAACCTGAGAGAAAGAGGAAAGAAAAAAAAAAGAAGAAGAGATAGAAAGATGGAGAACTGGAATCAAGATCAGCACAGAGACAGATGGAGATAACTGGTAGAGAGCAGCATAGGCAGAGAGAGTGCAGGCAAGAAAAAGGCTCAGAAACAAGAGAATCAATTAATCAGGTCAGAAAAGCAGAACCCTCTTTAGAATCCTAGGACATACCTTCTTCGAGTCTCATTTAGTCTTTCATCCATAGCCATGAAAACTCCATAAACAGGGCATCTCTCAGCCCTGCAAACACACCAAATTACAATCTGATAGCTACTCTCATCATTCTGAAGTGTGTTCAGAGAGTATCCAGTGGATGTTAGTATTACATTAGTTTCCCTTCTCGTTTTCCAAAATTTTCAACTATCTTAACAATGTCATGTTCCTCCCAAGGCCAATGGCTGTTTCTGAAACTTCCTGTGGGCACTCAGGTAAGACACAAGGGCCAGTGTAAATAAAGAAGAGCAGGCAGGACATAAATTTTTTATTTCTAACCCCTACAGCACAGATTGCAACAAGTGAATGCAAACTCTCTACTGACTCTACTAGTAGTAAGAAACTTCTGCTTTCAGAGGTCCATTTTAAGTACATGAACAAGATAAAGCCCTTGTACTTTTTAGATCTTTGCTTTTCAAAGTTTATGCAGGAAGAGGCAAAACTGCTGAGCACTTTGAATTGCTATTTTGTAATAGCTATTTCATGATTCTTTAAAAAATGAAACTCTTGACTATAATTGTCTCAGAGATGTATGCAAAGCCCGAACACTGAAGCAATGAAGAAACGGAAGACACCCTGTTCCAAAGGTTCAGCTGAACCCCTGTTACAATGATTTGTCACTTTTGGAGGCCTCCATAATGCCAAGCATGACACAAGAGCACTGAAAAGAGTGAGAACCTGCTTCCCTCAGCATCAGTCTGCCCCAAACCACCCCACCCTCCCTAGAGGAAGAGACATTCCTCATGCAAACCACTCACAGCACTGACAAGCATGTGATCTGCTCCTCCACTCAACAGGCTGTCAAGGCAAAATAGTCCCTTCCTTCTACCACCTTTTTTTTTTTGGAAGAGTCTTTCAGACCACCATTTTTCAAACCTTACCCGTTCACATTAACAGCTTCTTGAAAATATTTCATGTTATGAATGGATAAAGATCCTCTTACAGATACTGTGCATTTACCCGAACTTTGCAAGCAGAGGAGATGAAAACCACTAAGACAGCAGCCACTACTCACACTATCTACAAACCTGCTGACTCTTCACAGGGATTGAAAACTCCTAAAGGAGAGACAGTTTATTTGCAGCATCCTAACACTTCTCATCTCTTCTTGAAAAAAGACAGCAAAACAAAACACAAACACCACCACGACAGTAAAAGATTCCAGCAAGGAACTCACCAAGATAGAACAATGTCTGTGAGTGTTTCTGCAGTGGTGAAAAAGGCAAACACAATCCAGTACATCATCCACTTCACCTGCAAAAGAGCAGCCACTCAATAGACATCCATCAGACACAGAAAAAAAGTGAAATTTTGTCTTCTCAGCATAAATGACTCATCATCTCCACACATTGAGATGAATTCAATAAGAAGAAGGATATACAATCAGTAATGGAGAGGGTCACATACTAAATGCTATGTTATAGTCTGGGAAAACACAGAGGATTAATGTGCTTTAAATAGATAAATGCACACAGATACACTGATGAACAACATTATAATGAAACACTGTTAAGGTCCCAAATGAGCTGGAAAGACTAATCAGTTCACTTTAAGAAGTTACACTCTTTTATATATCATGAATATTGAATAAATATATATACACAGGCATATATAAAAGTTTAAGTTTCACCTGTAGCCCTACATTTTTCTGTTGTAGAGCTTTTCCTTGGGAAAAATAAGAAAAGCAACAAACCAACAAATACATAATTTTGCTCTTAATCCATTAATAAGTCTTTGCCTTAAACATTACTCCCAGAAATTATACAAGTAATTCTTTCTTTTTTAAAAAAGGCTCACTGAGAAAGATAAAAAAGCAAAGAACATGATGCATTAACCCCAGCCTCTTCTTTAAGGTTTTCAGTATGTATATATAAAAAGCATTTTGTGCTATTCTGAACACATCTGTATATGCCTATTGTCTATCTCCCCACTTCCTCATACCTTTATCTGGAGCAGTATTTCTTTCAAAGCATTAAATAATTTTCCCCTAACAAATACACACTCACCCTCTGCTGTTCTAGTAACAGGTTTTTCAGCTACAGGCCAATTATTCCTAAGAAGGAATCAGCTGAATTATAAAAACTGCTTTAAGAGAAACTGCCAGTTTGCTACGCTGTTGAAAATTAGAAAATTAGAAAATTAGAATTAGAAATAAATGTAAGTAGTGGACAAATGGAAAGGACACCTTTACTATTAATGTCATCAAGAATGGGAAAAAAGAACTAAACCGAATCAAGGAAATTCCACATATTAAATCCACACATTAATCCATATCTTGAAATTACAGGAACAGTCATGTTCATGTAATAATGATACGCTGACAGTCTTTGTTAAAGCAAATTATATTAAAACAGGTATTTTCCCAAACTTGCATGTGTGGGAAAAGTCGGTGATTTGTTCTTGAAAGACCTTCCAAAACTTTCACAAAAATTAAAATCAATCTGCCTCTAGCCCCTCTAACATAGTGGATGGTTTAGAAGATAGTGATTAGTAATCCAAATTATTTCTACTTTATTGTGAAGTTTTTTGCACAACAAAAAGCAGCAAAACTTGTATTACATGGCTCTCTCCTGCCTTTGTTTTTCCCCCCGTGTATCATCAGTTTGGACAGGACCAGATGCCATCCAGTTGATCTAAAGCAACTCTGTGAAATGAAGGGTTAACTCTTCAGTGCAGCAAAATAAATCTTGTATGAAAAAGTGTGTCAATAATGATAAACTGAAGTTTGCAAAAAGGGATCCCAAAGGGCAAGAGATTTCAGAGAAGCTACACATCCATAAATATTACTGCAGCACTAGGCAAAATGAAGGCATTATTAATAATAAAAGCAATTAGCAGATAGATATATATGTAATAAAAAGAGGAATGTGGTTTTAAAATAAATTTCACAAATGTAGCAGAATTCTTAGATTTCCATATGCTCTTACTATAGTGCTTCCCTTACAGGCAGGGCATGTGGAGTTTCTAAATAGTTTGCAAAAGGTCTAAACACTCAAAGGAAACTGTCAAGGATAAAAAGGAAGGGACTCGAGGATCAACAGTTGGTTAAAAGAGAGGAAACAAAGGATAAAAATAAATGGCCACTTTTCACAATGAGGGAAGTTACCAGTGGAATCCCACAGGAACCAGTGTTGAGGTCTGTGGTGCTCATCTTCATGAAAGATCTGGAAAAGGTTGCGAATAGTAAGATGACAAACTGTGCAGAAGATACTTTTCTATCCAAGAGATTAGGTATGAGTTGATTTAAGAATTCAGAAAAGGATCCTGATTGATCTCCAGTTGACATTTTGTTTCTAAATGTGATTAAATACAAAGCGATGAACTTACAGCATCTGCTTTTTCCTATGAAAACTATTGTGGTTACATAAATTAGCTGATGTCACTCAGGAGGGGTCACTGCAGGCAGCCAGATGAAACCATAAGCTCAGTGCTCATTAGACTTTTTCAGTCTGCTAACAGAATGCTCTGGAGTATTAGATCATGAACTGAGAACAGAAAACACTGCTTTGTTACTGTTTAAATAAACTGTATGTTCACATCTTTGATATCGGACACAGATCTCTTGCCTTCTGGCTCCTCCTGTCACCCTTCACCCCATGCTCTGTAGCCAAAGACAAAAAGAAATACAGCCCTCAAATAAACTAGAAGGAACCAACTACTAGTTCTAGAAGTCCTGAAGTGCAGATGACCAGAGGCCAGAAGAGCAGAAAGCAGAGGGGAAGAATCACCACTTTTTTCTTATGACAGGTTACAAACACCTTCCAAAACTGAAGTTTAAACTAGGCTATCCTTTTTTTTTTCAAGCCAAAAAAAGGAGTCAGGTCTTTGCTGCTCAAGCTGATGGTCAGTAACTTCAGCTACCTGCACATACATTGTCTCCCCAGCTGGAATGGAGGACCTGAATAAATTCTGCAAATCAAAACCATAATGAGAATGTAGATTTGACAAAAGCTGAAAATTACATGTAAAAAGAAAGAAATCTGTGGTACTAGAAGCACTTTGCCACAGCCAGGCAAGGACTTGCCATAAAATTACATATCATGGTGGAGAACAGTAAGTTTGCACTGTACTCTGATGCCACTGATGGGCTGCTGGTGGTAGCTTGGTCTGTAGCACTCAAGCTTCAATACTCCATTTTAGCACAGAGACACATGTGAGACCCTTCACCAAACCCCAAACCAGAGCTGGTTCTCCAGCACTATGAGCAAGCAGCGGTACATGGCAACAGCTGCCTTTGAAAATGGGCAGCACAGCATTCAAGTTTTCTGCTGACTTTTCACATGAAGAACAGTTGGAATACACAGTGGCCCCTTTACCTGTGTTTAAAGAAACTGTTTTTCCCCTGTCTTTCCACTTACACTGAGAAGGAAGAAGCCCTTCAAAGGTAAGTGAATTAGGCAGATTGCAACAACATCTAAATGCTTATTTCTGAGATAGTCCTCTCAAAGAGAAATAATTAATATATAAAATAGGTTTTAGCACATCAAATACATTTTCTTGAACCAACTCTGGTATCTTCACTGAAACTAGAAACAAGTAAAATTTTTCTGCTGCAGCAACCCAGAACTATCGACTTCAGGAAAGCTCCACCAATGGATCACTGAACAAAACACAAAAATTAATGCCACACTTTTCCACATCAGCCCTAGAGGGGCTTACAACCAAGTGATCAGTTGATATTATTGTTAAGACAGCCTCATGATGCTCAAGTACTTAATCTCATTTCTGTTTGTGGATGCTTCATCCCTGGAAGAGTTTAAGGCCAGGCTGGACAGGCTTTGTAGTAACCTGGTCTAGTGGAAGTTTTCCCTTCCAACCCAAACCATTATGTGATTTTTCACCACCAGATTAAGCAAGTTCTGAAGCTGCTTAGGTAACATCTACCAAAAGAAAATCAGATCAATACAACATTTACATACTGCAAGGAAATAAAGCATTTATGTACCTCAACAGCACCTATCCACAAAAAATAAGCAGGTTTTTGCTGTAAATAATGCCAGTTGCTTTAAAAAAATGAGGGTTTGAGGGTTTTTTTTCCATTAAGTTCTCAATAAAACTAATTAAAACTCTGAAATCTGAGTCTGTCTTCAAGTTTAGAGTCTGTAACTGGAACACAATCATTCCATTACAGACATTCATAAGTCAGGATAACATTTCAGGTAAAAAATACACATTTCATGCAACAAATTAAGGTCACTGGCAACTGGAAGGAAAACGGCATTAATGCCAGGGAAGACCACAGTAATATGATACCACTTAATATGTAACTTTAAAGGTAACTATGAAGTCACAAGATCATGGGATTATTCATTCAGTTTCTTTGTTTCACATTTCTAATGTAACTACAAATAAACTTTGAAGTATAGTAAGATTCATCATATTACTGACTGTATCTCTAATACTCTCTCAGAACAATTTATCAGCTAGAAATGCCTCCTGAACATTCGCGTTTCAAGTCCTCTGCTGAGATGAGTATTAGAACAAAACCCAAAGCCAAACACCTCAGCCAGATGCTGTAGTTTGTAAAGCTGCTCCCTATGAGTGAGACTCTCAGCTCAGTTGGTATCTCCTTGAAAACCTGTGGGCTGAATTTTAAGCCAAAGCACATGAAAGGTCTAGTCAGTTCCAGAGGGCTGAAGCAGCGTGAGCCAAAACAGGGCTATATCCTGCAATATTTATTGCTGACAGGTCATTTGGTAAGGAGCAATCAGACTGCTGGCTGAAGCCTCAGCCGGTACCACAAAGCAATACTGATAAATGATATCCTGTTCACCCATGCTGCTTCTTCATCACGTTATTCCTTGGTCTAGATAAATGGAAAGTCATCCCACCCATAAAACAAATGGCTTTTGTCTCCGTTAATCAACTTAGAACTTCTCTAAGAAGATGACACACCACATCACAACAAAACGATTAGTGTTAAATATGGTAACAATGGTGTAGACAGAAAGAGGGAAATGATTCCATAAGGGAAAGAGAATGAAGTCTTGACCAACAGAAAACATGGATCACAAGCAAAGTTGTAGGAAACCACAAACCACATAAGATTACTCAGTCCTTTGGAAGAAAACAAAAGTAGTACAGAAAAAGCTATAAAGGAGACACAATAAGGATACAGTTACAGGCAAGAACCTGCCCTGGCCTTTCACACGCTCAGACTGCAGCAGCTGCCCCGCTTTCCCTTCCTCGCTCAGCATCTGCTGAGGAAACACTGCCCAGGTTTGCAGTGTAGAACCTCCCACTTCAGTCAGCGCCCTTCGCTCGGCAGCGTCCCCAGGGACAGCCGGGGCTGAGCCGAGCCCTGCAGGACCAGGGCCGAGCCGAGCCAAGCCTTGCGGAGCCGAGCCCTGCGGAGCCGGGGCCGAGCTGAGCCTTGCAGGGCCGAGCCTAGCCTTGCAGGGCCGGGGCTGAGCCGAGCCGAGCCGTGCGGGGCCAGGGCCGGGGCCGAGCCGTGCGGGGCCGAGGCGAGCCGTGCGGGGCTGTGGCTGAGCCGCGCGTTGCGGAGCCGAGGTTTGCCGGGCCGGGGCTGAGCCGAGCGGGGCCGAGCGCAGGTTTGCGGGGCCGGGCTGCCCCGGGGCCAGGCTGCGGGGTTTGCGCGGCGGCCGCGGGGGGCGGCGAGTCCATACTCACATATTCCTTCACGTTTTTCGTCTTCACGGCCTTGTAGGACGAGTACGCGGGGTAGAGGGTGCCGAAGACGAGCCTGCGGGGAGAACAGAGCCCTGAGCGCCCCGCGGGCGGTGCCGGGGCCGCTCCCCGGCCCTGCTCCCCCCGGCCCCGCTGCCCCCGGCCTCGCTCCCCCCAGCCCCGCTGCCCGCACTCACACCACGAGGCGGGAGATGATCCAGGACACCATGGCGATGGCGATGGCGGCGGGCGCGGCTGTGCCGGGGCAGTTCCCGCAGCACGGCGGCCCCGCCCGGCCCGGGGGAGGAGCCGAGCGGCGCAGGAGCGGCCGCAGCGCCCCGAGCATCCCCGGCGCCCCGAGCATCTACGGGTCGGGCACACGGAGCATCCCTGCGACTGTGGCACAGAATTACAGAGGAAAATTACTGAGCCGAGATCACGGGCAGGGTGGTTGACAGAGCAGTAATAGGCAGAAGCTGCCATTTTCCGAGCAGGGCCAGCTCTGCGGGGCCGAGCTGCGGCCAGGGCTCCGCGCAAAGGCTGCACCGCACCCACCCGCAGGTAACACAAACGTGCCCTGCCGAGGGTGATTGCGCTATCACATCAGAAGGATGAAGGCTGTTAGTTGTAGTTTCCAGGGTAATTCAGTGTTGCCAGATGCTCTTCCTCGAAATTTTAACCAAGAGGCCAAGGATTAACTACACAAACAAGGTGGAACTGTGTGTGTGTGTCTGTGTTTGTGTGTGTGAAACATCCTTGGTGGAGGGTCGGAATGTTACGCTTAAGCACAGTGGAGTGCCAGAAAGTGTTGTTTTTTAACAGCTCACCACGGAATACTGAAGAGAACCCTCCTCCCCAGTGAGTGCCAGAGCTCATTCCTGGCCCCCAGAGCCTGGATGAACATCACACTCAGGGATTGATTAGTCCCAGACACAGATCTGTGAATCACACTACAATGGCCATTACATAAGCAGGCTTTTAATTAAAAAAAAAAATTGGTTAGAAATCCACTGTGTTTCTAAAGCTGACCAAAAAAAAAAAAAACCCTGAAGGAAGGCACTATGGCAAAGGCACTATGGCAAAGTCTCATTACTTGCCAAATAGCCTTTATGAAAAGGAACGAGACAAAAAAAGAGCCAGAGCAAAAACAAAGAGCTGCTAGGAAAGAATTTTCTCATGAACGCATGAACTTTTGTATAATGAGCAAAGATGAAAAATACAAAACATCAGCAACTTTCCATTACATGCAAGTGTTGTGAACACAAATGTCTCTACAGGCAGTGACAAAGAACATTTTGTCACAGTCTGCTTTGGATATGAATGGCCACAAAATGATTGCATAAGGGACTGCACAATTTACACCACTGATGGGGTAACTGACCTACTAATAAGACAAAAGGAATCTGCTTTCAGACATCCAAGTCACACCAACACGCAAACCCTTGACCAAAATAATTGTATTTCTAACTGCAGAAGTTTTGTATCAGTGACCAGCATGGCAGCAGCTTTGGTACTTGAACAGCCTGTTCATACTTGGGTGAGTGAAAAAATGCAAAGAGAAGAGAGAAAATGCAGAGAGGTGGTGAGTACAACGTGTGAACACTGTGGGAGCACTAAATAACTGCAGCAGGGTAAGTGGCACATACATAAAATGTGCCTCAGTGTTTTAAGCTGTTTAATGTGCTGAGGAGCAATATGAAAACTTACAGTGCATTAGACATAAATGGTGGCAAGAACAATTTCAACATCAGCAGAGCAGGTGGTCCTATAATGTCCTAAGTGGCAGCTCACTGTTAAGTAGCATGTGGAGCTTTAGAACAACTTCAGAAAAGGTATTTCAAGCTGGCAATTTACATTCAGCAAGAAGTAGCTAAATTTCTTTCCATATCATAAAGAAGAATGAAAAATTAATTCATTAACTTACCTTTCCACAAGAAGAAACTACTGGTTTTGAAGGGCTATTTTTGGGGAAAAAAAGTCAGCTACAGGTCCAATCAAAATAGAATGATTTATTTGTAATATTTTAATTAATTTGTAAATTCTATAACTATGTAATTAAGATCTTAAGACCTATCCAGAAAAGCAATTTATCAATTGTTTTCAAATAAAGGCCGTGTGGGTATTTTTTAGCAGATATGCTACTGCCAGAATAACTCATGATGAATTTGTGTTCTACAAATGGTCCAAACAGGTGACCAAATATCTATCCATCTGTTATGGCTAAACAGTAAGGAAAAAAAATCCCTACTGATTATACATGTTAAGTCAATTTTTATAATCACTTTGGATGGGGACTTGTGGTATAAGCTCTATATGAAATATGTCTGACCTAATTTGTGGTGGGTGCTGGGGGGAGAGTGCTTATACTGACCCTTCATGCAAACCCTGGTAAGAGACAATCATAACACATGCCTGTAAATGTCTGTGACAGGCCCCAGTTTAGTTGTCATTACTCAGGAAAGATAGTTGAGTCATGACTACTGGAAATCTTAATGCTTAGCATTATAAGGAAATGCATCAATTGTATTGGAAATTACTGATGCTACTGCATTACACATGGTGAAGTTTCTGCCTTTTTGATCTTTATCCAATTCTTATGCTGATACACACACACACAAATGAGGGAAACATCTCAGCGATAATTAATCTGTATGCACAGAAATACAACAGAAGTGCACAAGAAATTCTACACAACAGAATATGGTGGAGTTGAACGGTTCATGAGTCTGGAATAACCCATTTTACCTCCAGCAGACTGAATTAGCCCATAGTCACAGGACAGCTGCAAGGGTATGAGGCAGCAAAAGCCTGTGAGTGGACTGCACCCAGTAACCAACCTGAGAAGCTGCCAGCAATGCCACATGTCAGGGAATAGAACTGCTGCTGCCATCACAGCCTCCAAGGAAAGAAACCGGGAGCCTTTACCACCCCATCCAGATCTCCAGTGGAGAGAGCTGCTCCGAACCCCAACCTGTTAGGAAGATACTTAGAGGTGCAGAGCACAGCACAGGAGATGTTTCTGATGACAAGACAGATCCACTACCCAAACAACCTCTGTGAATCAAGGATCTGCAAGGCAGCTTGGTGTGCTCCCAGCACGGAGTGGGATGCCAGGCCAAACCAGCCAAGCCCTCTGGTCAGACACAAGGCATGAAACCAGCAGGCAGTCCACACTGCCAGGGGCAGAGGCTGAGAACACCTCAAAGCCGGAAGATCAGTCCTCAAGTATGAAAGAAACTGCCCAGGCTGTTACAGTAAATGACTTTTATTTTTTAAAAAATGAAATAACCGTGAACATATTAACAGGCCTGCAAGTGGCACTACAGTACAGCTGGAGATAAGGTCGATACATTTCCCCATGTACCCAGACAATGAAAATCATTGCATCAATGCTGACATTAGTAAATTCTGAATACAGTTCTATCAAGCAGGAACATTTTACTTAAAATAGTTCTGGACAAAGTTGACACTGAAAGTTAACTTTTCCTTCACTTTGGAAAGGATAGATGTTTTCAGCTAGCACTGGTATTGGGTGAACTATTGCCTGCAGTCACCAGTGCAGGGAGAGATGTACAACATCTCCACATGAGAATAGAGTTTATACTCCTTTTTACTTCTCATTCTGAGGAACCAGGGTGGCACAGAGAAAGGGGGGAAGATAGGTGAGGTAATATGGGCAAGGGAGGTGGGATGTCGATTTCTATTCAAATTCTCCTTTGGCTGTTTTTGTGCTATTTTGGACTGCTTTCTAAAAATCACTTCTTGATTTTATTGAAAGGAAGACTAAATGTAATGCGCCTTTCCTTGAAAATCCAGGAACAATTGTGGTACTTCAAAAATACTAAAAATATCTACTTTCATGAAATATTAACTGTTTCACTACAAACCTATTTTTTCACTAAATACACAATTCTCTTATTTCTGGAGTCTCCCGGAGGATAAAAAAGTGGGTTCTCCCTTTAGTTCTGCAACTCTACAGTGTATAGAGAAACGGCTACAAGAAGGGGAGTGCAGAGAATAGCTTCATCCTTTTCCTTGGCCTGTATCTCACATGGGAAGTTCGCTTGAATTTCTGCAGTTGGGCTACTGTTGGTCACATTCTTCCAGCAGCTGCCAACTGAGTCTGCAGCAGGACAACCCACCTCCAGCACGTTCCGTCTAACTTTGTGGAGACTAACTAGGCATGAGGGAAAAAAACATCCACACTCTTTATACCATTTCTAACTCTTAATATGCAGGAACACCAAGTGGTTTCCATGTTCTTCCAATTTGCAAAAGGCCACAGGAAAGGGACATGGCACCTTTTAGAATCTGGAATTCTGCATGTAACAACAGTGCGACCTTCCTTTAGACCTTCAGTGTTGAGGCAGAAAACAGTGGCTGAAGAGTGTGTGTAATACTGACCACACCAGCTCCCAGTGAGAAGCCCCTGCTCCCGCAGAGGCAGTCATGTGCAGTCCCTGTAGATACTGTGAGCAAAAGGCTTACTTGACAGGGCATTTGGAATTAGCAATTCCTACGATCTAGCTAGTCTGGATTCATGAGCTTTCAGTGTGCCAACAGCATCTTTCACTGCATGGTAGATAATGTTCTTCACCTGCAACAGGAAAAAAAAATCATCAGCTTCTATGGACTAAGAGAGTCTTACATACCCATGCAATCAACTTTGACAGCTGAATTTATAATAGTTGGCAAGTACACACAAAGTATATATGCTTCAAGATAAACAGCACAAATTTTAACTGCCACAGATGACAAGTATTTTAGGCACCTGCGCTGATTTATTAACTCATTTTCTGGTCACCCAGCAACATGTATTTCCACATGTTATTTTCGGATCAATTCTCTTTTTTGTGAGAGCTAGGAGGACGTACACTATGAAGTCATGCATGAGTTTGTTTTGAAAAAGTCCTTGTGATCCAAGTCACTTACAGATCTACATGAATCAAACCTAAAAGGTGAATGAAAATCATATGGTTTAATCCTATAAAATGGAGGCTAGAAATTCTTCTAATTTGTGACTCTTCCAGAAAGGCGAGACCAGAAATGAGAAATCCAGTAGTCCTCAGAGCAACCTGTTTCACAGGCAGCTATTTAACAATGAAAGCTCAGTTTTATTTCTGATGTTTTTTTGGATCTAAGTTTATTTGAATTGTTTCTAGAAATTGAACAGAACAGTTTCACCTCTGAGTGAGCAGCTCAGTTGCACTCGCTCAACAAACTGCCAAGCCAAACACCACCATCTTTTCCTGATGTACATGAGCTGAGTTTTTTGTATCATTTACGTCTCATATTTGTAATACATAAAATTATAGACAGAGGTTTATATAAAAATATATTTGAAAAATGACAAAGGAAAATAGTAAAGTCTGAGACAAATACAACTGGTATTCCTTCTCACAGGAATACTGATTTGCACTTGGGGGTTGTTTGTTTTTTTTTAACAACATGCATTATTCACTTGCAACCTCTTAATTTACAGAAACACTTCCACGCCTGTATCATTGCAGCTGAAAAGGTATAGTGTCAAAAGCTGGAGAGTTGATCCTACTTCTGCTTTCCTTTAAAATCCCTTGCAAATCCATAGAAACTTAGAGCAATGTTTCACTGAATTGGTTTGAGAGGATTAGTGTGGTAAGTTCTGACATCCTTAGATGACATGCTGGAGAATGGCTGTATGTTGAGTACCCACTTTTGCAAGGACAGCCATTCTGCAGATCTCCACCCTCCTTCACTTTATCACTTTACATGCATGTGATTACTGATACACAAAAGATGCTGACAACAAAATTTGCAAACTGAGCACATACTAAAGCTTCAGAAGCATCAGGCAAAATCCAAAAAGGCCTCCTACAGCCTTCCCTCTGCAGAACTTGCTGTCTTATACAATGTACTACTTCAGAGCATATTATGTTCTGTGCATAATTATTAGTTGAAGCATTCACACTTCTTCAAACCAAAACACATTTAATTTTAGGACTAACTTAGGTTGGACATGACCTTTGAGATCATCGAATCCAACCACAAACCCAACACTGCCAAGGCCACCACTAACCCTATCCCTGATTTAAGTAAGCAAGCCTTCACTTTCAGAGCAATTTTCCTTCAGGCAGTAAAGAAGCAAATACAAGTGTGCTTTGTCAAATAAACATCTCTCTTCAAAACAAACACAGGTCTTTCCTTTTTAAGTGTTTTTTTCCTTCCACTTATGCTTTGCTGTCATTAGGAGTCAGCCTTTTAAAAACTTATTAATACCAACCCATGTGGGGTCAAGTTCTCTGGAAATGCAGAAGTCTAGTACTAATTTTTGTTTGCATAATATTGTAGACGTAAGTATTTAAAAATTAATGTACCTATCAAATAAGAACCCCCAAATTTGTGGAAAGCTATTACTCTTTCCTTCAATCACGAGCCACACATTTCTAATACTGAACAAAGCTGGCAAAACATGGGATTTATTTAGTGACTACTGACATAAAATGGTTACCTGCAGTTTATCCTCGTGGTTCGTGTGAGTATTGGACAGGTGCCTGAACTCCTGGGTCAGACGGAAGCAATGCTTCACGTGTTCTGGAGATACAAAATCTTCTGCCACTTTAATGCAGCTGTACAAATTATGGACCTAAAAAACACATATCCAATGACTGATACAGCAGGACTGAATGAACCATACAAAACAAACAAAAACCTCCAACAGCCTCCCCATATATTTAGGTTCTTCCACATTTATTTATCAGAAACAGGAACGGACAGAACTGTGTCCAGTAGTAAAACCAGAACAAAACACACGACATCTAACAGGTTCCCTGTTCCCACACACACAGTGTTCCCAAAAGCAAGTTCTCCTTCCTTTCTCCAGGCTCTTATTGAGTTTTGTTTCTCTGGCTGAAATTTCACTACACAGAAATTTTTTCCTCCATTCACCTCAGCATTTTTACCCCCCACTTTTATTTCATTTCATCACAGTATTGTACACATCGTTCAGATATATACGTAATTTTTACTAATACAGTTATTAAGATCCAATTCAAATAGTTCCTGTAAGAACTGTGTATGTAGAAAAAGGAGCCTCAGTGAGCAATATTAATTAACAGTTATTTTTAAGCTGCAGTTCTGTTGTGCCTCTGACTCAATCCTATTTGTCAATATGGCCCAGAGTTGCCCCTTACCTGGTGGGGAGCACCTGCAGGAATGAACACGGCATCGCCCAGGAACTGCACTATTGCCCAGCCTTGCACACCATACTCGTCATACAGTCGCTTACGTAAGGTCTGGTCCAAGTACCAACTTTGGTCATGAATGGGGTCGTGATCTGGAGGATTTTCTTGCCCTTGTTCTTCTCCAACCTAGAGTCAAGATATGGGGTGGGGAGAAACCATGACAGAGCACCTTGATATTGCTGGCTCACAAAATGGTCTGTTCCAAAAAACCATAACAAAACTGTTTCAAGGTAGGACATTAATTTCATTAAGGTCATTTAGGTCTTAAAATAGTGGCATGTGCATTAGGATGAAGATTCCAGACCAGGCTGAAAACCTGGGAACACAACTAATAATGTCCTCAAAGACAGCACTGGAGTATCTATGCACTTGATGTTGATAAAAATTTATGTCATTCAGCTGCAATAAAAAAGCCAGTCAGGTTAGCCTGCAGGCTCAGACCTTCTTTATAACCAACATACCTTCCGGAGAAGCTCCCGAATCTTTTCAGCATCCTTGGCAGCATAAATGTGCCACAATGCTCCAGGTTTCTCTCTTCCTTCATGGATTCGCTGCTTTGTTACATCATCAGCATCTCCCTCATCAATTGTTTTCAGAACCTCTGAAAGGGGAATCCATGTAAAAGCAATATGATTACAAAACTGTTCATTTTTGACCTACAGAAGATGAAGGAGCATTTTGAGCTACTAAACCCAGTCACACCGTGCCCTTTCTGAGCACACCAAGCTTCATCTTAACAAAATTCAGGGAATGCATCAATTGACAGCTACTCACGAAGCTCAGTCATGAATTCAAACTGAGCTACAATTATTCAAATACAAGGAGAACAAAGGATTGCAAGTTTTTCTTTCTCCTCCTTTCTTCAGGAATTACCTCATTTCTAGCAAAACTCTGCTTCTTCCACAGTTGGAAACTAATGAAGCACTACTGCACTTTTAAATATGTGCTGCAAATGCAGCAAACTGCCTTGTATACTTGAATTATGTATCATGACAAGCTTAAACAACAAATGACAGTCATCTTTCTCACACACGCAATTTATTTTTAATGTACAGAAAACAGCTTTCCTTAGGCATTACCATCATCATGGGTTCCTTCCCCAATGGGAATCCCAACATACACCATGACATTGACAGCATCAGACACATCCAAGTGCAGGTTTGTGGTACCAACTCGTCTGTCTTCTGCTGTGATTAAACCTATAATAGAGTGTAAAATAAAATCAAATTCTATGATTAATCTCTTACAGAAATAACCTTTGGTGTACAGACTCCTTCACTCAACTTATATTTGTAGTAATACATAAACCAAAATGCTGAACATCACGAAATAACAAATAAGCTCAATTTGTCTAAGCTGCAATCCCCTATTTTAACTTTTATTTGTGATGTTAAAAAAATCCAAAATAACCCCACATCTCTTTCTCAGAACTGCAATATGTTGGTTTACAACTTAAGCCTAATCCAGATTTGGTTACTGAGCTAAAACATTTCTCAAATGATGAAACAATGAAAAATCATCCATGTCCTTGGGTGAGTTGTTACTGCAGGTGTATCAATAATTAGAATGCAAAGCTTTAAAAAACACTGCACCCCTGTCTCACCAATACTCAAAGAGAACTACAGAAACTGCATTAGGGTAGGTTTGCTTCCACACACTTGCTTTGCAAGATGGCTGCAGCTTATTCCTTATCACTGTTGCTTGACATTTTTCAGTACATACAAAACCCAACTACTTTAAATGTCATTTATATTACTCTAAAGCTGTGAAACAGTATACTTTCAAGTCAATCAGTCACATTTGTTTTGAATTAAAAGTGTACAAAACCTGCTTTGACCTCAAAGTCAGTATATTCAGAACTAAAATAATCCAAGTTGACATCACCTACATTAATTGTTCATGTATCCTCCACACTCCTATATTACAATAATTAAAAGGTTTAATGCTTCACAGCCCCGTGCAGTGGGGGTATGTGTTCTGATAAAGGTTTCCTCTATTTGTATGCTGTTTACCTGCTACATAACCAACCTTAAGAGGACAAAACTATCCAATTCAGGTCGCTGAACATGGGGACAGTTTTGTTTTGCAGGTTGTCTGTGGTCTGTGCTATTACACATGGACTAAGAAAATTACAATCCCGTTTGGAAAGGTACAGATCAAAGTGACCAGAAGCCAGGTAATTTTCCTCTCAAACTATCAACTGGTCTCAGAAAGATACTGACTTTACCTTGAACTCTCTATGGGTATTATGCTTGTTGTTTGTATTAATTGTTTGCAAACTTACCTGACCATATGTACATCTCTTGGATGTACAAGGCAGAATGGGCCACATCTGACACAGAGAGGACTAACGTAAGAATAGATTGCAAGACTAAATGAAAAGGAAATGACAGCAAGCTCTTGGATAACACTGCATTTTGACCAATGCCACAGCCTTGTATTTGCCCTGAGTACAATAAAGAGTCACAAACCCCAGCATCTGCAGAACTATTATACTCACATACCATAGGCATTGTACATTTTGGGACCCAAGTCAGGACGGACAAAGTAGCTTGGCAGCCTGGAAGCCAAATTCAGTCTGCCATCTCTCTTGGTATATTCAGGAAGAGGAAGATTTTCCATCAAGTCCTCAAACCTAGAGAGCAAAGAGAGACAATGCAGGTTTTCCCCCTGTAGCACCTACAGCAGTCCTGTCAGCATTGAACCTAAGGGTTACTGACCTCGTAGGCATCATATCTCTGAAGTCCTCCCCTGGAGGCCAATCCTTTAACTTTAGTACCATTGGCTGACCATCCTCTGACCTGAGCCGCTCTGCAAGAAACAAATTAAGATTTTTTCATGTAGTATCTTCTCACCACAGCCCATTACCTTAAGCTGTAAGTCTTTTTGTACCTCTTAGAATGCACAACAAAACTGATCCTGTTTTCTCTTTGGACTTCCAAGCATTACCATAGTATGATCAAACACAGTTTAATAATTAGGGAGTTTTTATTCAACTTTATGATGGGTTTGATCCAGATTTCCTTAGTAACCAGTTGTAACTAGGGAAATGGGCATTACGTAAGTATTCCACACATGTTTTCCACGTAACAAGGGAGGATGGACTAAAGGGAGATAGGAAGTATGGGGTTTTTTCCCTTCCTTCTTCCAGTGAGGCTTGGGGAGCAGAAGGAACCCAGACGTTGGTCCCTTGTTCAGTTGGTTTTCCTCTTGGAGTTGGTGAGATTGTATCTTTGCCAGTTTCCCTCCTTTTTTTAAAGTTTTTTGATTGTATTTGTCTGTTTCGTTTTTGTCCCTCCTTATTCCTTGTTTCCCATTCCCTTTTTCCCTTTTTTTTCCCTGGGGGGCCCTAATAGTGTGTACAAATTGCACATGTAGTTGTAAATGTTAGAAAATACATGTATATTCTGATTTAATTTTCTTTTGAGTTCTTGCTTTCTTTTCAGTTTTTTTTCCCTTTGTTGGGAAGGAGGGGGGCAGGCAGTTCAGGCTGGGCAAAAGGGCTGGGCTAAACCGAGACAAAACCAAACCTTTCCAAAGCATTCTTCCTTACTTCTTTTACCAACGTTTAAGGGAGTTTCATCTTTAATTTCAAGAGGAGTGCTACTTCTATAAAAGTAAAGTTATTGGTTCGTGCTCTGAAATCAACCCTAACCTCAGTGTAAAGCAAGAAACTGTGGTACACCATGCTCAAGAAAGCTGAAGGGCAGGTGGTCACAGGGGAACACAGCCCTCAGCTTTTTAATTCTTCTTGCTGGAGGCACTCAAATTAGCAGGGTGCCAATACCAAACTCTGTTCCTCACTTTGCGAGTTGTACACGAGTCCTGACTGGTAAAAGGGAAAGCCGGAGCACAGAAAGGTGGCGCTACACCTGCAGCAGTGACGTGTGCCAGGACATCACTGACACACCAACTGCTGCTTTGCCTCAGATCCTGCAAGAACTAAGAGAGTCTTTCTGGAACTGGTAGGTGGAGCAGCTGGAACACAGTGTAATGTTTAGAGAGAAACAAAGTCCGCTCTTCTACCAGATTCTTCACAGCTCCCCATGAAACCCTTAGTTGGGAAACAGGGTGTACAGCAGCCTAACACCTTCACATCCCCCTTTCCCTGGAAATTGACATCCTCCAGCCCTTCCTACCTGACCAAGGACTGTCAGCCAAACCAAAAGCAGCTGATCTTACCTAGATGTAGCAGAGCTGCTGAGAGCATCAGAAGAGAAAGCGTATCTAAGAAATCAGAACTTGGAGACCTGTGAACCACATCTGCATTACATAGCAACAGCTACAGGAGACAGCCTTAGTTTGCAATATAAAAAATGATTGTTTTGAAATTAAAAGGAATTAGGAACTGCAGATATGAAAACCAAAGTGACTGATTTTAAAAATTTTGGTGAGGTACAGATTTTAGAGAGGCAAACGAACTGCTCAAGGACTTGAATTTAAAGATGTTTCACAACTTCCCATATTCAAGACTTGAACTCATCAAGGATATTTGTTCTAAACAAAAAGTAATGTGTAGTAAGGCTATTCAGAAAGGACAGAGTGAAGAACTGCCTGGATGAAAACAAAGATCTGACAAATTACACTAAACTGGACAAACCTCAAACAACATCTGATCAGCAAAGAAAAGCAGGCCTAATAAGGATCAAACCAAAAAAGTTAGACTTTGCAAAAGCCTACTTTGAACCCAAAAGTATTCAAAGAAACAGTACAAGGTTAGAATTAAATAAAGTGTCATATAGAATAATCTCAAAAACACCTCCAAAGTCAGTGGCTGTTCTACATCTCTTTGGTAACTTAAGGAGAGAGTGGGGGCAGCCACACATTTCAAAAATCTAAAGCTCGTGTAATGCAGAGAAGTCACTGTCATTACATAATTTGCAAACAGTTTTCCTATGAGTTAGTGTGTGAAGTCTCTGGCCTAGTAGCAAATAATACTCTTCTATATTAGGGATTGCTCATGGCTGAAAAACACTAAGTAAAATGCATTTAAAAGAAACCAGCAAGAGTGACAAGGTTTTCCAACTCAGATTATTAATATTTCTCATGTAAAATGTGGTAAAGGTTTTGTCTAAAAGAAAGGCAGAAGTTGCTTTTGCTGAAAGAAGCGTATCTGTCTGGTATGTATGGCCAGACTTCACGAATGAAGATCTGGGAAGGGCTCTCCCCACGTGGGTGTGCCCTTCAAGCCTGCAGAGACAAACTATAAATAACATTTCTCAAAGGTAACTTGACACACACAAATTCACTATTTTCATGAATGACTGCAGCATAGAAGTGAAGAGTTTGTGAACTTTCCCAAGTACTGTCAATACACATTAAGACCACACTGTTATACCCTTCTGGGCCATGTATTTCTGATGAATAAGAATAAGAAATTTAACAGTGCAAAATACACGGAACCGTATCAAAAACAAGTCAAAAGCTGGGAGTTCTCTGAATGGAAAATGACTAGGAAAGGGAATATTCTTGGTCTGTGAATTTCTCATTTCATTGATTGTTGAACAAACATTCTATTAAGTCATCCACAGTTCATTTCTGCAATCTGCACACAGCAATAAATACACAAAACATGTTACACACAACACTAAAATAAGTAACCTTGCAATGAACCGTTACAATTCTAACATCTGTAAGACCATTCTGATCTAGGTTTATACACCCTAAAATGGAGCACTCTGCTTTTCAGCAGCACTTTTATCTGCCCAGTCATATCCCCAGACATTTTAACTGGTTAGTTCCCCCATCTAGTCTTGTTTTTCTCAAAGAACTCAAGCATTAAGTACCATGTGAGACATTCATACAGCATTGCTATTCATAATTCAGAGAAACTTGTACCCACAGACGATCTACTATAAAAATAATTTGCAGTGTCAAGCTTACTTAGCTGATGTATTCCACCAAGTCCAAGTTTTAGCATGAAAAGCCTCAATCTATTTTAGCTCTGCAGGTTCCCTTTGGCTTTACAATAGAAGTTGAGGTTGGAAGGAGAGTAAGGGTAGACAAATTACTTACTGTCTTAGTAACTGATGATTAATTTCACTGAGAAAAGATTTTTAAAAAAGCCATTTCCCATGAAATGGACCATTTTTTGACATATGAAAGTAACACATGCCAACATACCATAGTACAGACAGTTCTCTTGGGCAGTCCTGCCCTAATCTTCACCAGTAAAGTATTTTCTAGAGGGTGGTGCTACATTGTAAGGAGCAATGGCTTCTTTGGAAGAGACTGATGGGTATTTGGATTTTTTTTTAATTATTATTTTTTAGGTTTTAAGAAAATAGGTGAAAAAGGAAGAGTTGAAGATAGCAAGACAGACTGCTCAGTTAAACTAGTCAGCCATAAATATTACTTACTAGATATTATCTCAAAGCCATCCCAGAAGTCACGCACTTTCACGTCTGAAATTATGGCACAGTTCCTGCAGTTCACCAAATCTACATCTTGATCTCCAAATTCCAGGCTGAAAGCTTCTGGTTTCCAAAGTTCTGACTTCAACTTCTTATGGACACCAGATACCAGCACGGGCTGAGAATACAAAGATGAATGCTTACTCCACCATAACCAAATTTCTTACACAAGCAGCCAAACTTTCTTAAGAGCCGAGACTCCTGGCTACCACCATGCAAAAGACACCACAAATCTACTTTGATCCATGTCTGGTTGTTGTGCATCATGCATCAAGCAAATAACCAGAGCCAAACTTTAGTTCCAAGCCATGTGCAGTTGCCTTAGAAGTGGTGTGGGATTAGACTGGCCAAGGCAAGTGCTTTAGGTCCCCATGGCAAGGTGTTGGCAGCAGGCTGGGCTCTGTGACATGAGGCTGGGACAGGCCCCATGGACACAGATGGCTCCACCTGGCTCCAAGAGACCCACTGCTGGCAAAGCTGAGTCCATAACTGATGCTGGTGGCACCTCTGTGATAACGAGAGAGAGTAAAAAGTGCTGCAGAGCCGCTGGTGTGCAGGGGGGTGTGAGATGGGGACACGCACACGACACACAGATGGCAGATGGGGGGCAGGGAGAGAAACAACTCTGCAGACACCAAGGTCAGTGACAGAGGAGGTGTTTGCAGCTCATGGAACAGTGTGGGGAGGCAGCTGTGTCTCTGCAGCCTGTGGAGGACCACGGTGGAGCACAGATCCACCTGCAGTCTGCAGAGGACCCTGCACTGCAGCAGAGGGAGATTCTCTGGAGGAAACTGCAGCTCATGGAGAGCCCACACTGGACAGGCTTTGGCAGAAGCTGTGGGGACAATCCTACACATAAAAAAACTGGCAAAAACTGTGCCCCTTGGGGACCCACACTGGAGCAGCCCATTCCTGAAGGACTGCAGCCCATGGACAGGACTCATGCTGGAGCAGTTCAAGAAGGATAGTATCCTGTGAGAGGAACTCCACAATGAAGCAAGGAGAAAGTGTGAGGAGGAAAGAGCAGCAGAGACAAAGTGTTATGAACTGACCACAAGCCCCATTATTCTCCAATCCCCCATGTCACTACAGGGGGTGAGGAGGTAGAAGAGTCAGGGATGAGAGAGTAAAGTTCAGCCTTCAGGAGAAAGGTGAAGTGGGGGAGATAAGGTATTTATTGCTATGTCTTTGTTTTCCACCATCCTACTCTAGTTTTAACTGGCAATAAATTAAATTACTTTATCACAAGTCAAATCTGTTTTGCCTTATCTATCTTGACCCACAAACTTTACACATTATTTTCTCCCCCTACTCTGCTGAGAACAGGAGTGAGAAAGCAGCTGGGTAGAGGTGTCTGGCAGCCACACAAGGTCAATCCACCTGTGGAAGTACAGTGGGTGTAGAATCCCACCACCTGTCCTTCGTTTTAAGCACAAATGCAACCACCATTAGAAACAGCATTTGTAGTAAAGCCTTCTCATGTGAAATTTTCATATTCTGATATGAATTGTTTAACTAGTTCACTCATTATTTATGTATAACCACAGATCATCATTAATTCCCTCGGACAAAACCAAGTAACAGAAAAGAGGCTTGCAGAAGGGGTTTTTAAGATGTTTAGGCTAACGACATATATATATATATATATATATGTATTCTACACAGAGATTCCAGTGGCCTATCCCCATAAACACTTCAGGGCATTTGCTAAACTGACAATACTTGAAAAAGTACACCAGACAATGCTCCCAACACTGGCCAAGACTTTGTAAGTTCCCCTCATCCTACCATTTCTAAAGGAGTTACTGGACTTGAGAGAAAAGGAAAAGAAGGTATGAAGTGAACTTGCAAATAGACTATTCCCACCTGAAGAGCTTTAGTAACTGCTACCTATGTTCAAGTAACAGTTTCCATGTGTGTGCAAATCTGAATTAATTTCAAGCTGTGCTCTGTACATTAATAATGACCTGAAGGTGGATTTTAGGTTGATTCACACGAAGAGCTCAGCACAACCCCGAGAAGCACAGATGTCCCTCAGTGTGGTATCAGTGCATTAGGCAAAGATACCCACAGATACATAAAAGCAACTCAAAAGTTATGCAGCTTAAAGTTACGCAGTTACACTCCAGTGTAACTAACCACTGCTTCCTTTGGACTGCCCAATGGCCTCTATCACGACTAGTTTCAATTTTAGTCCCTAAGTGAGGACAACTATTGATTTAGAAATGAACAGAGTTCATTTGTTGGACCCCAACTTCAGGGATAACAGAAACAGCCTCAGTTTTGAAATACAACACACCACAGCCATAGGTTCTAGAAGGCAGCAGTGAAACTTCAACACCAAGTCATCTCTCCACAGAAGGCTACAAGGCAGGTTAAACAGGATTCAGCCAGTATTTCTGAGCTGCTCCTCCTGAGGACCATATCCCATGGGATTCTTCCAAGCAAGTATCTGAAAAGGAGAAACTCTGCTGTCCTGAAGCCCAGGCTTGCAATCATGCTTTTTGCATTGCTCCTTTCTCTCAGAACATTGACCCAAACACAACCCTCTGATAGTCACTGCAGCCAAAACTGCCCCTTACCCTCCACATCAACAACCAGTTCTTGTGTGGAAGCACGAGGGCCAGCACAGAGCCCTTCCCCAGCTGGCTCCTTCAGCAGCCGTGTCAGGACCCTGCCACTAATGCATTCCAGAAAACTTCAGGAGTGCTTGTCACCTGTTGTGTTGTTCCTCCAGCAGGTGTCAGGGTGGTCCCACGAGGCCCAGGAAATGTGAACACTGGAATTCCTTCAGTTGTCTGAACTGGCATTATCCCTTTTCCATGATCAAGTGGTCTGTAGTAGATAGTTGCCACAACATTGCCCATATACCTCTGCTTGCTAATCCTGCCCAAAAAGCTCTTAAATGGTTCATCATCCCTCTATGCATTCCAGCTGCTCCCTCACATGCACAGCAATGCTCCCTCCTCAACTTTCCAGCCTGTCCTTCCTGAGGAGCCTCTAACCTATCCCTTCCCACAGCACAGGAGAACAGATTTCTTCTGCTTGTGTCACCCCACACTGCTTGCCTGTCAAAACAACCAGCTAATTCCTTCCTTGATCACTGGTCATTCTCTCCCTTGCTGCTCCTCCTTACTGTCCTCCTAATAAGGCTGGCTAACCTGTTGGCAAAGGTGCTTTTGCCCCACTCAGATGGAACCCCATCTCTTCCAAGCAATCCTCAAGGAGGTTCCCATGACTGTAAAACCCTGTTGCTGAAACTGGCTGTGCAAACAGTGGTTGCCATGTGGGATCTGTCCACTCCTCTGCCCCTCACTGGCAGGATTCAGAAAACCACCAGGGCTCCATGGCCTTGACTGCTCCTCCCAGAGCCAAACAGTCCCTCTTGGTACCATCCTGGTCTCCCCAGCAGGACTGTGTGTGCCAGTATGGAAATGCAGCAGAGGGAAAATGTTTAAGGGACAAACAAGCTTTAGTCATTCCAGTGTCCCAAATGTGAGGCCCTGACAAGGAGCAAACCTCCCTAAATTGACTGAGTTCTGATCTCAAATATACTCCCAGATCCCAGCAGAAAATGTAATATTAAGGAAATTAAAAGGTTTTAAGCATATTCTACAAAAATACCAGGGATCACGCATGAGGAGTAAAATAAAAGTAACTTTCAGAGGATGGGTGGAAAGCATGGCCAGGTAGGCTTTAAGCTGATGGATAAACCAGTTGTCTTCAGCACAGGAAAATAATGGCAGATTTTGATCCCTGTTGTACACATTTGACCACTTGTAAGTAGCAATTTAAAAAAAAACCTATAAACCAAACAATTTAGTAGAAGCCTTCCAGCTATTAAGCAGCAAATTTCTCATGGAAGAAAGAAAATATTCTCTCTAGTAAAGAACACAGCTAGAGTTGCAACATAAAAGGACAGCAGGCTTGCTTGTTAGACATTTCCTGCCAAATCTGCTCTCAGACTACAGGGAGAGAGAAAAGCTCCATTAACATCCAAAATTTTCAGTGTCTCAGAACAGAGAAAGCCTAGCATGACAATTCAGACAACAACAGGTTGCTATAGGATGAGAATCATGACAGTATCTCCAGATAAGCAACAACCATTTCAAGGAGACTAAAATGCTCTTGAAGAATAGCTTCAGAAAAAATTATTCTTATGATCTCTCAAGTGAATTTTGGGATAAGACAGAGTTTAACTTATTTCTGACAAATTTCTGAGGCAAGGGAGTCAAAAATATTGCTCTTTCTACACAACACTGAAAGAGAACCATTCATTATCTAAACATTAAGGAAAAAGATCTTTCTCTTAACCATGTGGGATGCCATCATAGTCAAGATCTTCATATGGCTCAGATCTAGTGTCCAGTATGCATTTATTGTGCTGGAGTAGCTAAAGAGTGGTTTTTTTCCAAATAACTTTTTCCAGCTCACAAAATAGGAAGAGGAAGGTGATTTGGTGACTGGTAGTGGAATTAACGTTCTTTCACTTCACTTTTAAAGGTGCATCTGGGATGTACAGGAAGATGTAACCAATGGAGAACTGTGACTGAGCAGTTTCTTAAAAGAATCTTTGCTTTAAAAAATTCTGTTTAAAACAGCCTTGTTGAGACAGCGATGCCTGCGTGGGTCACATGCTCTCTGTTGTGCAGGAATGAGGGAAGTTCACAGAGATTCACATTTCAACAGGAAACTCAAGGGAATGCAACACCCCTGAAGGATCCCTGAATGAGCAATGCACACGCCCCATCTGCTCCTGTTCAAGGGGTCTTCTGAATTACAAAGTCATCCAAAGGCATCAACAACACATTTTGGGGCAAAGCCTAAAACAGTGGAACACAAGGTGTCTCTGAGAATGGCACGTGTAGGCAGAGCCTCAGTGTGCTCTGCCTTGGAAGGTGATGCACCCTGCAAGCTACACATCAAGCAGAAAACGAGTCATCACATCTCTAGACTCCAAAAGGAGCCCCTCAGGACTCCCTAACAGTCAAGAACTCCATGGCCACAGGCAGCATCTTGCACCTGGTGATTAACCAGTTTCACTAGCAGAAAAACTGACAAGAACATTTTTTGTTAACATTCCCAAAACATTTAGGATCCTCCTAAGAGGGACAGCAGTATTTGCTGACAGAAAATTATGAACTATCCAGAAACTAATGAGCTCTTTACAAAGTCAGGGAGATGATGGACACCACAGCATTGCAAAACAATGATCTGAAATTCCTCATAGATTAGAAAGATGTAACAGGTTCAAAAAAAAAAAAAGAGGAGACTCCTGTGCACCCCAAAAAAATCAGAACAGGAAGATAACTACATTTGGGAGGAAAGATGGCAACGCCAGCAGCAAGCAAAGTTTCCAGTCAAACAAGGGAGGGTGTGATGCACAGTAGCTGCCTCCACCTATTAGGAGCTGGCCAAGGGGCCATAAATAGGAATGTGGCTGGAGGCACAACAGTCATCTCAGCAGTTCTCATGGCTACATGCAAGTTATGCCTGTGCACTGGGGACCCAGAGAATATGCAGTCCCGTGGGACAGGCTACACTCAACTGAAAAGTCCTCTGCTTCTGTCAGGAATGGACTCTGAGTGCCACAAGACGCACTTGCAGCCTCTTCCTCCACAACACCTCAGACATCTGCATATCTTGTGAGCAACCACACGGAAGTATGGAATGTGAGTGCCAAGAGCATTAGCACTGGAAAAACAGAACAGCTGACAACCAGATCTTCTCCAGAAAGGATGATGAGGGGCATAACTGTCTAACACCAGTGGTCTCAGTTCTGAGTAATTAGTGAAGGTAACTGTCAGAGGCAGCTGCAGAACGAAGTGCCAAGAACACAGTCTGAACACTGATGGACACCATATTCTGATAGAACTATGGGAGCATTCCTTTGCAGAAGCAGTTACTCATTTTTTAAGATTCAGTTTCTCTGACCAAGCTGATCTTACTGACTCTCTGGAGAAGCCTAAACTGCAGCACTACAGATCAAGATCTTAAAAAGTGGCTATGCTGGAAGCAGGTCTCAGGTCCAGCCTCTGACTGAAGGCCTAACTTGTTCATGGCACCTCAGACAATTCACAGGAGTGCTCAGTACATGAGTTGTGGAGTTCAAAACCAGCACTTGGGTTTCCTCGGGGTGAGCCACAGTATCAAGTACACCAAAAATGCAGATCAGATCACTGCATGCAGCACTTTTGGTTATGCACATGCTGCAGCTGGTAGGAACGGACCTTTCCCTGAGGCTGTAAAGCATCAAGTGGGGGAGATATGAGAGTGTATGCAGGAAATCAGTGGATTCACTACTGGGCTGTAGTAGAGCTCAGGTTCAGCACAAACCACACTACAAATGAAAAGACTGGCACAGCAAACGCACTCATGCTGGTAAGCTGAGAAAAGCTCAATATGCAAGAGCACACAGGCTTGAGTCAGTACAGCACAGAGTGGACAGGGCTGCTGCAGCTGAAATCTTCATTCCTCATATTCACTCAGGAGCAACTGGCCAAAGAGTGAATAGACTTGTCAATTACCAAGGTACAGACTCAAACTGCAAGGGTTGGATACCTGTCATCACCCACCTGCCCTTGTTTCCAGCATTCCCTGAAGATCTTCCAGTTGTTTTTGTTGCTGGGATCATGAAGGCAAAGGAGTCTACCATCACATAGCCAAGAGTGGGAAGTGTGTGGATCCAGCACATTTAATCCCATTACCATTTCCTTCACCTCTCTCTGGGTGTCAGCCAGATTGCTGGCTCGCTTTGCAGCATCAGATGTCTTCTTATTTTCCACCACAGAAGCAATGATATGGTCTAAGAAGTTAGGCAGGCTGGCTTTACCTTTGGCCCCCTAGAAGATGCAAATCCAGAGGTAACTTTAGTCTTGCAACAGTAAAAGTATTAACGTATATCTGCTCTCCTTCAGACTTTAGTCACAGACACCTTGGTGTCAGAGAAACATGCATCAGTAAACAACCTGCCTCAGAGACAAACATGTATCCAAGTAAGAGCAGAAACATAATCAACTACACACTACCTAGAAAAATACTATGCAAACAATCATGAAATAGAAAACTCTAATTATCTAAACTTGGCTACTTTAATAGTAAAAATGGCTCATATTTTATTTAACTTCATTAACCTCAATTCTATTTCCCCATTTTCCTCATCCCACTACTCAGGAAATGAATTCAACCGTGGGGCTCGTAAGCTGATGGATATATGTGAACACTAAATAAACACTGACAGGAGAAAGTGCTTCTTGTATGTCAACAGAACCTAAGTAGACAGCCAGGTATATTCTAGCTCAAATTCCTTTCAAGTATCCACAAGTTTGTTTATGGAACTGGTTTACCTGTAAGTTTTTGCCTTTTTTCTATGGCATGCTCTTGAAATATTTTCAAAGTTTCAAAATATAAAGTGAGCTTTTACAGGGATGCTAATCATCAATTAAACAATTTAAAGGCTGTATTTAACTCACTTTCTTGGTCTCTTGGAAACAACAGTCTCCCCACAGCAGTAGTAAACTAAAAATTAGGATAAAAATTCTCTACAACTTTGTGAGGCAGTGAGTTTTGGTGAGATTGTACTTGTTTCAACGTTCAAGAGTAAAATAATATAAAAACTTTTAGATGAAAATTGTTAGATCATCATGAATTTCTTCACTAAAACAGATAACACTGAAGGAATACAAATGTATTTACCGTAGAAGCTGCAGAAAAGACCGGAGGGAAGGGGATTGCTGTGTCTGATGGGACCTGAGGAAGCTTCCCCGGCCCTGTGTGTAGCAGATCTCTGAGGCTGGAGCCTTCAGTTTTGTTGCTAGATGTCACCGGGCCCAACAAGAGGCTATTAAACAGCTTTGGGGTTAGGGGGGAAACCTTTGTACTGGAGTTGAAGGAATCCAATCCAAAGGGTGAATGGGATTCTTTACTAAGCACTGATCTCAGGGATCCTGATTCTGCAAGGTAAACACAAACATTGAAGGTGGGGCAGGGGGAGAAAAATAAGAGGTAAAGTCCAAATGATCACAAAGTTTTCTGAAATTATTTGTTCTTGCAGTAAATAGGATATTGACAGAATCTCGTGGTAAAGGTAAATGGTCACTGGAACAGTGAATGAGGCTCCTCACTGAGAATCAGACATCAGATCCTTCAGAGATTTTACCCTTCATATGCTGTTAAGCTTTCAAATAGCACAATATATCTGATCTGAAAGGGTCTGACACACACAAACCCACAACTTTGTAACAGATTCAATTAAGAAAATATTGCTCTGAATTTGTAAATTAATGTTTTGATATTAAATATTTCAAACTTTAATGATGGTCAAAATATTACAGTGACTGAGCCCTGCAAAACTTGTGATTCATGAGCATTTAACATCAATATATAAAGCAGTTCCTGCCAGACACATGGGCAGGAGTAAATCCTCTGCTGGGCATGCTCCCTCTGACATCTAGGAATTCTATTCATTCAAACTGCTGGGTATTAAAGATGCCCAAAGCTTCCATCTGAGCCTCCAACTGGACTCTACTCTCTCAAGTCTTTGGAAGTGCACACTTCACACAGCACACAGAGGAGCTTTATTTGCTTCAATAGTTATGAAGTGACAAAGCTGCATCTGAAATTGGCTACTATCATTTTTACATCAGGATACCAGATTCTGATAAAATAAATACACAAACTGGCACTGAAATAAACTGTGAGTGACAAGACAGTATTATCTTCAGCTGTATCATCTTTCCAGCTTTGCACATTCCTAAGCCTCTAAACCAAAACTGGCTCTAGGAGGCAAAGGAAGTAAAATGGCCTGTTTCTTTCCTGTGAGAGTGCCTAGCCTTAAACAAAATACAGCAACCAGACAGCATGTTATCATGTATCTAATTCCAACCCCAAAGGGCATGTCTTCTGCTCACCTTTTGTTTCCTCCTTTGCTTTTTGCGTTGCTAAATCTGCAAGCCAGTGTAAAGCTGAGGATGGAGCTGTTTCTGGACAAAGTGGTCTGTTAGTCTTTATTTCACCAGTGTTATTGGTTGGTAATGTCTCTGTTTTAGCAGATTCTTCTATTCTGCTATCAGTTGCTTCCGATTTTGGTACGGTGTCCGTTTCTAGTTGTCCCACTCCTGCTGTCCCTGCTCCAGTGGAAAAGGTGCTTTCGTTTCCAGAGACTGATGCACTAGGATTTACAGACGGAAGCTGAAACAAACAAACAAAAAAACCAACTGCTAAATGTTGAATAAAAGGAGTTGTTCAGCTTGGGAGGCAGTTATCCAGTGCATTTGGTTTTGTCTGTTTTTCTTTGTTCATTTGCTTTAAGTGCAGAGTAGAGCTCATTTATGCTTAGCTAGCAGCAGAGTACACGAGCTTCTTATCTGTGTATTAGACCTTGCACTGTGGTGTGAATTATTCCCATGTCATCTTTTAACATGAGCCCAGGCTTTTTCCTCTCCCTGCCTTCCTTGTTTTTTTTTAATTACAGGAGGATTTTTTGTGTCAACAGCAACACAACTACTCTAGATTCCTTCACAGACCATAACAAAAAAGCACATGTTGCAAGCTACAAATAATGGTTTGTTTCAAAACACAGCATCAGTACGAATGGCTTCCTGCCCAACTTCTACATGAGAGTATTAGCCCAAATACCCACTTTGTAAATAACAGATGCAGTTCACATCCCCCAGAAACATCCCAGAAGACTTCTGCTAAGCTGAAATACTCAGAGCACAAATGGAGAAAACAAAATTTCTGTTTCACAACAGATCAGCCTAAAGGATCTAATATCTTAACACATCTTAAAAATATAAATGTCAAACAAGGTAATTTCAGCCTCAAATTACATACCTGTGATATTCCATTAGTGACAGCTGGTCTCAACACCGATTTGTTCTGCCGGTTAATACATGGACAGTTGGCTTTAATGCCCCATTTGCCTCGTGCTGCATGAACCATGTCTCCAATATTGTAAAGCGCTGGAAAATAAAGTTAAGTCTTTAATATCACATGTAAAGAAATCTAAAAGAAAGGCCTTAACTGTATCTTCAGAGGGGTGGGGTTTTTTTAGTATTATTGCAAAGTATCTTTAAGATCACATCTTGTAACAAGACATTTATCTCTCAACAGTGTGACCAGTGGTGCTAGCACTGCCTTCACAATGACACTGAGAGGGAGTCTGTTCCAGTGAAGAAGCTTTTCCTGCTCTCCAATCTCAACTTCCCCTGATGCAGCTTCATTCCATTTCCTTGTGTCCTATTGCTGGTCATCAGAGAGAGGAGCTCAGCAAGTGGAAGTCTCCTCTAAATCCACTTTACTAGAACATCACTCATCTTCATATTTTTTCCACTTGTTTGCTCAGAATAGAGACAAAATTTGGTATTTTTCCTTTCACATTTCTTGCATTACCTGTACCAGGGATGATCTGTGTTGGCATAAGATTCTCTGGTTCATGAGATTGACCCTTTGCACACTTCAGCCATGAGAAAACTTCCTCGTCACCAATCTCCTCCGTCTCTGGAATAAAGAAAAAAAATTAATTTTGTACTACAACTTTACAATACTGGGTATTTCTGCAATAATAGCTACTTTAGATTCTTTACAGTGCTGGAGATTAACCTGATGATCTCAGAAATAAGCTATAAATACAGACCACTAGAATAGGACCTACAGCAACTTTTGCCTCTTCAGATTATAAAACTACCACAGTCATTTTCCCTTCATCTCTAGTAGGTTGTTTTTAATCACCTAAAAATCTTGGCTTCTAGCCTTAATTTTTAAAATATGATACTCTTGTTCTCATGATGCTTTCTTAAGCTATCATAATGAACAGACAGCACTATTCACACTTATCAAGATCCAGTATTTTATACATCTGCTCCATACAATAATGTAACTGTCAGCAATAGCCTTACTCTTATTAACTGTAATTTGACAGCACCCACACTACCAAAGTGGCCTCAAAACACTAAAGTCCACAAAAAGCCCCAACCAGGTATCTGTTTTTTGTAAACATGATATGCCTCTATTTGTTAAAATGCAACTTACTGAACTTTTTGCTGAATTACAAGCCCTGGTGTGCCAAGGATTCAAAACCTTTCCCATCTAACTCCTTGTTAAAAACATCAGTTCTCTGCAGTGTCTGCTCACTAGTTCATCTTGCGACGGTTCCAAGCTGTTAAGAATATTACTTAATTTCTCTCTTATACTTTCTGAGGAAAAGAGAACTATCCAGTCATCTGTCTCAGTACACAGCCTATGCCTGATGATGCTGCAATTTTAATAACCACATCCTAAGCAAATAGGTAAAACACAGGTACGTAAGGAAGAGAAGAATGGACCAGCAGCGTATAAGACAGTAGTGCCCAAGTTCCAAACATGCAGCCTTCCAAGCTGACACTCCCTAATTCTCCCACAAAACCTTCAGCAACTTCCCAGAAACTATCCCAATGAAAACGAGTCAGTCCAAAGACTGCAGTGGGGTGAAAAAGCCCAGTACTCACCACTACGTGGGCGGTTCTTCCTCAGCCGGTAACAGTCCAGGCAGACCCCAAACCCACATTTCCGACAAACCCAGTGAATATTGAAGAGTGTTGTCTCACACACATCACACATCTCCCTCACACCACGTACTGCTCGCTTCCATGCCACCTTCTCTATAAAGAGAAGGAACATTACGAGTTATTGCTGTGACATTCTGCATTTCTCTCACATAATTTCAGAATATCACAGTAACATTGACAAAGAAACAATTCACAGAAACAAGACCTGAAGGCAGAGTTTAGAAATATGCTTTTTACATTCAGAGACATATTCTTTGATTTGCTAATCTTGTGACACTATTAAAATTCCCCTAAGAGTGAGTAAGGTCAGGTGGTCCCCAAATGCACACTACAGTGAAATTCAGCACCTTACAGAGTTCTGTAGTAACTGAATTTCAAGGAGAACTTATGGAATTTATAGTAAAATTACAAATCTTCTGCTAGTTTTATCCACAAATAATGTCAGCTTATAAAACCATAAAGAATGTATATTTAGTTTTACTAATCAGATGCCTGTCAACAATTCAAATTCTTAACCAACACATTTGATGACGAAGGAGAAGCTCTCTCCAAAAGGCTGCCCTTGTACGTTCCAGAAACAAAAGGGAAAAAATTAGATAGTCAGTTATCCATGTGATAGCCTAAACTGGCTACCTTTTAATGGTTTCTCTAAATCTATTCCCTTTGAAGTGGAAAACTGACAATTAGTTGTTCAGCTGAGTCCTTGTGGGCTGAACGCAGGTTCTGCTCCCTCCCTAGAAAACCCATGATGTCCCCAGAGCACAAAAGGATAGGAAAAATCCCAAATGCTGGTTCCACAATTACATACACCCCAAAGAAGTGAATATAGCCTTCTCTTTGGAAGAGCAGAAGCATTTTAACAAGAAATTATATGACATTTTCTACTCTATCCCACTGCACTGTACACACATTACACAGAGAAGATGGACAAAACACATGTCAAAAGCCCAGCTTACGATGTGGCTCCACCATCATCATTGCCTCCTTCTCTGACATAACAAGTTGGCAGAACTGGTCCCCAACATTGGCCAGGATATATTTGGAAGTTTCCAGATCGATCCCCTCTGCAGGGGAGGAGGAAGGAATCCACAGGCTCATGGCATCAGGGTCACTTTGCTGTGGGTTCAAGAAACCCTCTACTCGTAGAATACCTTTCCGGGTAAATACGAGCCTGCAGGAAATAGGATGGAATAACTGAGAAACTGGTCAGCCACCTTTAGAAAACTTACAATGCTATCTCTGTCACAACACAAACCCAGAAAGGAGGGAAAAAAGGCTTCAGCTAGAGTGCTATATTCCACAGACAGTACATTTATTATGCAAATCCCAGCAACAAGAGAATAAGGTATGCAAAGCTATGGCTGCAAATCCCACTGAAATGAATCCCCAGGTCCCAGTAAGCACTGGTGAGAAATTCTACATAGCAAGCTGTAGCATTTTCTTCTAAGTCACACTTCTCTATACTATTAACACAGAGATGACAACATTCAATTTATTTGGGCTGCTGCATGATGCTGCTTGCAAAATTCTGAATGGTTCACATTCTCCGTTTTAACTCATAAGAAAGTTTTCCTCAACTTTTCAGTTCTGGCTAGGACTGCCAGCACTTGTGCTAATAGCTCACATTACAAGATATGCAAAAATCCTTGTTACACTGCTCTCCACAGAGATGAATCACAACTGTTTTACCAGTAGCTGTTGATCCTCCTCGTCTTTGTGCGGTAAAAGGTGTAACAGTGTATTACAAAACCCTAAACGTCTCCTGCCAATATTAAAGGCTACTTCATTTTTGAGCAGAAAAAGTCTTGCCTTTAACCTCAAAGCTAGATTAATTTTTAACAAGCTTAGAAAGAGAAGCAGTATGATTACTGGATGGGTCACACATCCTAAAAATTCACTTTATATGCCCTAAAGCCAAACATTCTTCGAAAAAGATGCATAGCACTTGCTAGAATAGGCAGTTGAGGAAGATGAAGAGAAGCATGACAGATCTGTAAGAACTGCAGGAGCATGTACATAACACTGAGAGAACACAGACACAGTGTTCTGCTCCTAAAAATCAGTCCTGTACTCAACAGAAGCCAGTCAAACATCAGCCTCATGCTAGCAATTGTTTACTTACTTGCTGAGCAAATTAAAATTTTATCTTTTTTTTCAATGCCTTATGAAGGAGGGAGAGAACAGTTATTGTATACAAATTGTTACCCAGTGTAAAATTCTACCCAATAAAGCAAATTCAATTTCCTGATGCTGCACCTGGAGACTCACTCAGTATCACACAGCTTTATCTTTGAACAGCAGTTCCTCCCGCCCCAGCAAGGGAATTCCAGTCAGGTGATGCAGAGAAATGAAAACTCAAAACCTGCCTTATTGTACCCAAGCATATTAAATAAGTAAAACATAATTACTTTGTGCTTGGACATGGTCCAAGCTCTGCACACAGACTACATAGGAAGGAAGGAAGAATTTGGGCACCTCCGGAAGTGGAAGAAGCGACATGCCACAGTCGAGTCATCCTGCTCTTGCTCCTTAAATTTGCGGTACCGCTCCAGACGGCACTCCCGACATTTGTGCAGGTGTGGAGCTACGTTGATACAAGAGCCATCCTGGAGAAAAGGCTCCCCTGACTGCTTCAGCTTCCTCACCTTACTCATATCTTTCAGCACAGACTGGCCAACTGGGTGAGGCAAAGTAAAAGCAAAAATCTATTAGTTATCTGCAACACCAAAACGACACTGGCTCCAACAGTGACCTCCTCAGAGACCTCTATATTCAAACCCACGTAACACAGTAAGTCTGTTCAGAACTGCAGCATACCACACTTCTGCCCCTACAAACACAGGCTCAAACATTTCTCAAGGGAACATCTAATTCACATAAAAGAAGTATTAAGCTTTAGCCTTGTAAACATCCTGTGTGCTGCCTACTGAGTATAAATGAGGGTTACAACTGTGGTTAGTTCACGCAGTTCATCACACAGGAGATAACCCAGTATCCCACCTCCTTGTGCTTCCAAGACATCACCTGCATTCAAGCCATCACCTTTTAGGGGAGCTGTGCGGGGTCGGCCCTTTGGGGCTTGCTTCCCCTTTCCTTTACACAGCAGCAGTTCAGCATTGTGCTCCACACTGGCGCCCAGCTTTGCCATCAAGTGGTCTGGGAAACCCTTCATACAAGCCTTGACCTGCAACTGGTCTTCAGAGTCACTCAGATCTGACAGGTCACTATTTGTACTGGAGTCGGAGTCCTGTTTGGATGTTAAGCTCCGCTCATCTAGCGAGAACCTTTTCACAGCTTCAAAGGGGGCTTTGTTCTCCTGCAGAAACTCTGCCTGTGAAGAGAAAAAGCTAGGTGGATGTCTGCCAAACACATTAGAAAAGGTTTTCAGAAGAGGATTGTCCTGCTGCCCAGGCCCAATGGCTGGTTTCTCTTCAGTTGGGCTGGAGGAAAGTGTGGGCATCTCGATAGGCTGTGTCAGGTTGCTGCTTGGTGAGCTGGAGCGGCCATTCCCTACAGTGGAAGGGCTTTGAACACCTGCAGCTACTGTTGAACCAGGAGCACTGGAGACCATCTTTGAGGAGTCAGTTGTTATAAACAAGCTTTTCTTCTTAGCTAAGGAGTCTGTAGACGTGAGTGAATCCGGCCAGCCACAGCTGGCCTTGTGACCCACGGGTGTTGAGGGAGTAGAAACCCCTGTCTGAGATGAAGATGCAAAGCCACTGAAAGGACTAAGTTCTGCTTTCTCAGCAAATGCCAGGAAAGGGTTTGAGGGTTCCTCTCGTGACAGCTTTGGGGGCTGTAAAAATAAGTTTTCATGACTATCTGAGGGGCGAGTATTCAACAGACTTCGTGAAAAGGCTGGAGTAAGGGTAGGCATGGATTCCACAGGCAGCTTCCGCTCCACAGAACTACCAGACTGGCTTCCTGGTTTAGTGTCCACTGAAAGCATTTTACCTTTACAGATCCCAGCACCCACACCCTCTGTACACTGCTTGAATGAGTCCCGACTGGAGACATCTTCAGTCAAGCTCTCTGAAATGACTGTGAAATAGTTACTGGTGGGAAGATTTTGAGACATGCACTGAAAAAACAAGTTCTTGGATGGATCAGAATCTTTCTGAGCCTCTTGTCCAGTACTACAGCCAAAAGGAAATCCAGAAGACTTGCTTTCTGGAGGCATCACTCCATTTGATTGGCTCCTTCCAGCCCCAAATACCAAGGACTGGGAAGCACTTGGAAGAGACACTCCAAATCCAGAAGCCAAAAGTGAATTTCGGGAATTCTGAAACAAAATTAATAAGCATTAGCCTATTGTTGATTGTTGTTTGATTCAAGAATGCTTTGGTTCATCTAATTGTACAATTAGCTTATCCATCTGGAATAGAAACTTCCAGCAGACTTATTTACATGAAGAAACTTTATAGAGATTCCTACACACAAGCTATTGAAACAAAGTGAGACACAAGACAAGGCAAACAATAAAACTGCTGCTCATTCAAATCTACAAGAATGGAACCCTAATTGAAACTGCTTTTGAATAACCTCCCTCAAGACCATCCTGAGAAGCTTCTCCTACTCAGGCAGCAGCCTTGAAATCAGTAACTTAGTTTGGAAGTTAATGAAACAAAGCAAGTCCTCTAACAGCTAAAACAAACTACTCCTGGTCCCAGCAAGCCAGGTCTAGATAGAGCCTATGACACAGTGCCTTGAGGGGATTGCTCAGCTGAGGTTACAGCACAAAGGGCTTTACTTTTAGGATCATTAAATACAGGAAAGTTTTCCAGCTGTGACATAGAATACTCACTTGCTCTCTTCTCAATTGATACTTGTTCAGACTTACCAATTCTGACAGTCCCACTGTAACTGATTATAGGCTGTCACTAAATCCTCAGAGTCATTTAGCCCAGTTCTACTCCTTTTCTTTTTCACTTAGAAATCTGCTCATGATTCATACACTTTTATTTCTAGGTCATGTTAAATACAACCACAGACTCTGTGCAACACATCCTTGGTCACTGAACACCAACTCTACTGCATATCCATGGTCAGCTTGCTCCTCCTTACCCATCTCCCGCTGCAGTAACTTTAACAACATGTTAGCAGTTCTTCCAGGTATAGAATTTCAGATACTTCTTTTCAGAGACAAAAGTAATTTTAAAAAACTGAGTTCTAACAGTTCTAAAAAATATGAGTATGAATGCAAATCAAGCTTGTTAAGTAATCTCAGGGACCAAATCACATTATGGCAAAGTGGACAGTCTGAAGCAATAACAACACAAGAACTACCTACAACACTGATTTATGTCAGGTTCCCCCTCTCAAGGAAAATACAGTTTACACGTGATTTGGGGTTGGAGAGAGGGAAAGAAGAAGAGGTGATACCAAAATATCTCAGTACAATTAAAGTTCTTCCTTAATACCACTAACAATAGAACACATTTTTTATAGTTTACCTACAAAATGTGAAGTTGGTTCCCAACTCTGAAATTTAATTTTTTTTAGAGGGGATGAGGCAGATAGAAGAGAGAAGAGGTTGTATTATGTTATATCATGTTCATTATGCAATGCTTTTGTCTTCAACAATTCTACTTGTCCTTTACATCTTACCATCTACGAATCTATCCTGATGTCAACATCTAATTTTTACACCCACTTGATTAGCTAATACAAAAGACAGTGATTACAATAATCCATTTAACCTCCTGACTGAGTGGGGGTTTGTTTTTGTTTTTATAAGCCTTCATTAGATTTCTTAAAAAGTCTTCTACTTTAACAGAGTTTCTCTGCTAGCTTTTCCACTCTTATCCTTGAAAACAAAGACGTAGCTCAAAGGTCTTCAAGCTGCCTCCAGACTGAGCTACTCATTATAATTTATTCTAAAGGTACTCATCTCAAATATTCTAATTATTTGTTTTTAGTCCTTGATACATTTGTCTACTATACAGATAACACAGCTGTAACACACCAGCTGGGCATCTATAAAAGGTCCCCTAAATGCAGCCTCACTGTTTATCTGGTTTTGAGGCTTTTTTTTTTTAAGTAACTTGAATGTTCAACTCAGTGCACATTCTCATGCAGATTTGTTTATATAAAGGCAAGAGATTGTAAGTAGGTTATCTTCCATATGACACAACAAAATTAATTAAGTACACTGCATAATGTGACTTTAAAACTGCATCTCTCAGATTAAGGCTGAATCAGCATACATGTACACAGATGTCTCAGCAATCCTTCACCAAATATCCTAATTTTGCTTTGAGACATTTCTTAGATGAGATAACAGGTTTTCTTTGGGAGGAGAGGGACTCATCAAAAACCAGCAGTTTCCTCAATCCCATGGATGTGCATTGTAACAGGAGTACGATGCAGAACATCTGCTGCAAACACACAAACGTTCCTTGAACACGCTGGATCTTGAGTCACTCACCTCTCCCTGGGCTTGTGATCGGACTGTTTTCAGTTTCTCCTGTCCAGTAACAGCTGGCAAACTGGTGTCAGAGATTCTCACTGTTGTTGGTGTCAAAGCAGTTGTAGTACCTGCAGCTGCAGAAGTCACTGTGCCTTGCCCAACCTGTTCCAGTGATTTTCCAGCCTCTTTACACCCAGATCCAACTAGCAACGTTTGTCCAGCCACAGAGGAAAAAGGAGTGAAGGGCATTGGTGTGTCCCCACCAACTGGCTCATCCTGCACTACCAGTGTTCGGCCATTCTCTTTGGTGTAAGTAGCAAAGCGAATATTGCGATTAATCTGAGGAATGAATGAAGGCAACTGCTTGGCCCTTGGATCCAGTCCTGTTTCGCCACTGGAGACACCTTTCCAAGGACCTCTGCTTGCCTCACCTCCGTCACTACCATTGCTATCCACCTCACCCCTCTCCTTCAGCTTCTTTGTTGCAGGATCACATCCAGAATCTGAAGCATTTTTCCTCCTCCTTCCATCCTTTCCCTCCAGGCTTTCTTTCTTCTTTTTCCCTTTAGATGATGATTTAGCTGCTTTTAGGCCCCCTCCCTGTAACAGACAAAACCATGCAATCACTAAACAGAACAGTCAGGATACCCATTCAAAAACCATTTTTCTGTTAGAACAGAATCCATTACACTGCTCTGAAGCTTAGGAATGTTCTATCATAAATTGAGACATCTAAGGAGAGAATACTGAGTGAGCACAGAACACAAGCAGAAGTGCAGCCTTGTCTGTTTTGTACTAAAATAGGATCTGCACAAGAAAATTTTGAGCTACTTTGCTGTTGCATGTGCATCATGGCAAATTCTGAGAAACATTCAATACTCCAACAAATCTTCATAATGCATGAATATTATTTGGACACTCATTTTTGCTCCAAGAGTAATCCCCACAGTTCTTTTGAAGGGCACGCTTTCTGTTCACTACACAAAGCCTACAATATTTAACTACAGCAGACAGCTTGCCCTATAGGCTAGAGTAAAAATACAGGTTCAAATGTTATCATGGAACCTCTCAGATGAAGAAATATAATGCCACAAGTGTACAAGCCTCTTTACAAGGCATACAAACCAGATGGCAATTTCTGGAAATGCCTGAAAAGATCAGTGAAGCAGCACAGTGATCCCATCAGAAAAAGGCAAGCAGACATTCTTTATCAGAGAACTACACCTTAAAATGGATCACAACCACAGTGGTTACTGACTCTCTTCCAAGATCCATAATAAACTGAGTAAAACAGGCCTGAACGAAAGGAGAGGATTGTTTAAAGAAAGCTACGACCATCCTCAAAATGGAAAACAAAATTTTCCTGTTCCACCTTCAAGAGGATAATTATTAAAATAATCAAAAGTCCACAGTGAACACACCATCATTTTTCAGTTGTTTCCATGTTTTAGATGTTTCATATCTAAATTTTTATGAAGTTTAACACAGTATATACAATAACTGAACTGCTGTACTACCTCACTTGGAGAAGTGTTGTCCATCACCACGTGAATCAGCCGAGGATCCACCGACTTGATCTCACCACTCTAATTTTTTATGCAGATTGATAATGAGGAGGTAGGAGAAAGAAAAGAGGAGGTTAATTTTTAATCAGACTGTATAGCAGCAAAATAAGAGACCTAAACACACAATTACTGTGCAGACTCTCTCCTATTTACCTTTTCCATTTCACTTTCTTTGGAGTACCACAGCCTTCCAGTTTACCTTCTATCCTTTTGCTCTTTATTGCAAAAACTTTCAGATTTGATTCCTACCACTGTTTCCTTGTGTATCTGTTCAACTGAGCATTTTCAGAGGCATTCATTGCATTAAACACATCTCTTCTTACATCTGATTTAGTATCGTTCTCTGCACATTCAGTCTGCTAGATGTAGAAAAGACAACTACAAGAGGCACATCGATGTATCCTGACTATCCTCATCAGTGTCTCCCCAAAAAAACAATGAATACCCAATCTCTGTAACTGTGCTTGGAGGGTATCATTTATTTCACAGTAAATACACAAGAAGTTGGTGCTTCTGAACACGTATCTGCTGACAGCACAAGAACAGGTCACTGGTAGGACTGAACTACCTGTCAGACCACAGAGAAGCCTGTAATAAAACCCAGGTAATCCCAGGAGTGCACAGACCCTCTGTGCTGTTCACAGGTTTACTGATAAGAACAGTGCAAAAACAAATAGTCAAAGCTAAAATATTTAAGTCAAATTTATTTTGACTAAGTCTTCATCTGCTATAGTTGTTTCAAACTACTTGTACAGTATGTCAGAAGGAAACCAAGAGAAGGCACAGGAAGACCACAAGGTAAGACATCCAGAGGGCAACTTTCTGTGCTCCCCATCCAGAGAATCACTTCCAATAGTTTTTCATACAACACTCATTCCCAAAGGAATTCTTACAGCTTTTTTTGGAAAGTCATCATAACAGGAAAAAAAAATTAGAAAAATTCTATGAATCACAATATGAGTAATGACTCCTTTTAAAACAAGTACCAAAGAACTAAAAGAACAACTTTTGGTGAAGGTGTCATTCCCCATATATAGATATTGAGGAGTGGCATTTTAGGAACACCAAAGCAGTGCTTCATATTTTTACCTCAGTCACAGACACCTCCATAAGACGACTTATTGGGTCTTGATGGCTCACAACACCACAGAGCCAGCTATTTTCCTCCTCTGGTTGGTAAACCTTAACTCTTTGGCCTTGGACACTGTAAGGACCTGGAAAAGAAGGAATTTGAGTACGTTTTCCAGACAAGCTGTGTCATACTAGTTAAGTCATGCAATAAAATAGTTCTTTGCACTTAATTAGGGCTTGAAGTGTCAACTTTCAGGTGAGTCAGTGTCACCTCCTGCTGCAAATCTTGTGTAAGCAAGAATTCTATCCTAAAAACTCAATAGGCCCTCAATGCTGTAACTCAAAGCTACTGTGAAGACAAAGAAACAGTTTACAAGTATCAAAAAAACCAAACAAACAAAAACACAAACAAAAACCCCCCAAACGAACTAAAAAAAACACCAACAAAGAGAAAAAGATCAAAATAACCTCACCCCTTTGACAAAGTCAAGCTCCTTGCAAACGAAACCCTTTTGCTTTCTAACCTATGGCTTAGTAATTAGCATCAATCCAGTGGCCAACACTGGCTGGAATTCTGGCAGTCCAGATGTGCCAAATCCCAGCAGAAATGCCATACAGTTCACAGCAGAAACACATATTTGCAGACCTAATACAACCAAACCAACTGGTCTCAGACCTTGCACACAGGTAATGGATCCTCTCTGGAAAGCTTTCCTCTGACCCTGCCCCACTCTCACATCAGCGTGCAGAGCTTTCCTCCTACCCCAGGTCCAGACAAAAAACCCCTCTGCTAACGTTAGATCATCAAAATCCACATGATCCCACAACCTGCATGTGATACATCCAGAATCAGGCTCTTCAGAAGAAGGCTTCAAACTGGACAATTCTAAAGTTACTTGCTCATGAAGAATTATTGTCCTCACAGAATTTCTATGGATACACCAAAAGGCACCAAATTCCAATGAGGAATTATTTCTTCCTTCAAATGTAAAACAGTGGCCTATCCCTAGGGTGGCCTCTGGCACCTGAACTCTGGATAGGAAATTGTTTTAGCATTTGACCAAGAACACCCAAATCTGACAACAAAAGCCACAATTCAGGCTTTAGCCCTAGAACAGGATTCAGACAACAGATAAGCATTAACTCTGTGCTGATCAGCCACGTCCACACCATATTTTCAACTTAAACAATTCATGTACTAATTATCAAAATGCCAAAATTTGAACTGACATTGCAAAAGAAAGTTTTTGAGGATCAACAACTACAGAAGAACTTCACTTCTAAATTTCCAGAATTATAGAACAGAACCATAAGCAGGACCAAAACTTTAAAGATTCAAATCTAAAACTTAAAATAAGGGAAGTTTTAAATACATGGACATTGTCCTATTTTAACTAGTGACCATGCCCAGTATGTATTTCTGGTTGTATCTCAGCAACTGCTTACCTGTATCTGTGACAAAATGACGCTTCTTCATAAAGAACTTGCAAAATACAGAATATTGAATCAAACAGTAACAGTACTATCACTACCTTCCTTCACAAATCCCTGCATAGTCTAACTGTTCCACAACAAAGTAGCTCTGAGATAGAAATTTCTCACCTCTGCTAAATATCTCCTGAAGCTTCTGGTCGCTGATTAGTGTATTGACAGAATCTCTTAATGAAGGTTGTTCCTGCAGAATCTGATTTTGACTCTCTGTTCCCATCTGCCAACAACAAACAGTCTTAACACAAAAGTATAGTCTTTTAAGGTAATAGAATAATTAGTTTTTAAGGGACAGCTCTTCTTGGACTGCTGTCAGAGACTGACAAACCAAAAAAAAAAAAGTGTAATTAAGGACAACATTACTGAACACGCCAGGACGAATAACAGGATTAGCTGGGCAAAAGCTGTTGCACAACTCCCACTGCAATTATCAGCTACTCAACGTTTGACAATCAGCTCTCCAACTGAACGATCCAGAGAGAAACTGGGACTTTCTGAATGCAAATGGAGGGGGTGGGGTGGGGTGGTGTGTCTCTGTGTGTCTGGCCAAACTTCACGAACGAAGATTTGGGAAGGGCTCTCCCCACATGGGTGAGCCCTTCCAGCCTGTGCAGTGGATGTTTTAGGTGAGGCACAGCATGCACAGAACTGGCCCCATTGTTTAAGTCCCAAGGTCCATCTGCCACGGCCAAGCGAGCTTGGACGGTGACAGTGAAGTCCTCGGGACTGTCACAGCACCCGGTACTGACCGGGACTGACCCTGCTGAGCATCCGAGATGTGACGGGATGGGACGGCAGGGAGGCTTGAACTGCCAGAGGACGGTCCCACTGAGACTCGAACTGACGTCCTTGGGATTCAGAGTCCAGAATGCTCTCCATTATACCACGGGACCGGGAGGGCAGTGTAAGGACTTGGAAATGCAGGGCAGCAAATACAAACACATGACAGAGCACGTGGCAGTAAAAGGAAAAAGACAAGGGAATGTTTGTGGAACACTAAGAAAAAAATAATTCTGACAAGTACAGGACAACGTTAAATTTACATGTTAACTGAACAAGTTCAAATACCTGAAATAAACGTAATCCACTGGCATCGGACAGGAAACGTAAATGTCTGTCCAGAAGAAACTCTACTGGGACCACAGAGCCCAACCCCAGCTTATCAACCAGAGGAGTGAAGGTCTGTAAGAAACAACAAAGAAAAAGGTTATCAAAATGACTGAGCACACGAACAAGCCAACACCAGTCGATTTCACGTGCTATTTAGATTCAGAAATAATAAAAAGCTTTATTTCTCAATTTGTACTGCCCACTGCCTGAGTCTTAAAGCAAAGTATTAGTCATTCCGTCTAAGCCAATAATTTTTGCATACTACAAGCAAGAATTACAGACAATTGTCTCCACTTTTTCATTAGATCTTAAAGGAGAAATGCAAACACCTGTTGTGCTACTACACGATTTTAACACACAAGTATTCACTACATTTTCCCCTTAGCAGCTCTCATCAAGTTTGTTTACACTCCATCCTCCTGTACACAACAGTATAAATATAAAAATTTATTTTCTCAGTTTATGTACAACACTTTCCTAAAAGTGGACAGGACTACGAGAGAGAGAGAGAAAGACAATAAGGATGAATACACATTCTTAAGTGGTATCTCTTAAAAAAACACAAACCACAATCGCCCAAACAAAACAACATACCATCCCTTTGTAATGCAAAGCAGGATATGTGTAATCCGGTGCTTTGACTGACTCCGGGCTGCATTCCCAGGCACTTATCTGGGTGTGCCGCTGTACCCAGAGACACCTTCAGCGCTCACGGGGCTGTCCAGAGCACAGAGCATGGAAACACTTTCCAGCAAGCCTACAGATAAAGCTTGAGTTGAAGAGGAATTGCTCTGGGATCAGCACACAATCAGAGTGCAAACTGTGGTAACACCCACAGATCACTCAGATTGTGACAGACGGGAATCACTTGAAAGAACTGATCCTGTATAAAAACGGTTTCCCAGATGAAACCAACTGGAATTCACTTGGAGACAAGTTGGAAATAACTTAAAGGAAAACTTTACCTATGGCAAACCCACTATTATCTGCAGAATCTCTGCTGTAAAAGCCTGGTTTTCTTCTGCCCTAAGCCATATGCAATAAAGAAACCCTCAGAGGAAGATGCAGTGCTGAACATGCTGCTGTGAGCCCAAGTGTCCATTTAAAACACCAATACATTCATATTGCACCAAGGCACAAGATCCTTGACTAGAAAAGAAAAACATTTCGATGCACCCATGCACAAAATGTATTAAAAAGCAGAGAGTAGGATCCCAAGCAGTCCAAGAACTGCAGGAGAAAAGAAACAAAAGAAAGGCCAAATAATCAAAATTCAATAGCATGGAAATAAGGGAAGGATTCCCACATATTTAGGTCAAACACTCACCAGTGCAGGCCACTGTGCCAGTGAGACTCGGGTCCCCTGAAGCAGAACTGGATCATTTCGAGGTGCCCAAACCAGTGATCCTTCCAGCAGCAACACTATAACTTCTTCAGCATGGACTTTCACCCAGGCATGTTGGTTCCAGTTACAGCCATCGAATTCCACAAAGATCTGATAAAAAAAATTAAGAAGGTGTTTCATCTCTTTTCAGACATTGAATAGAAAACAATATTCCTACAATCCCTATGGAAAAGGAGACAGCAGCTTTAGTCAGAAAAATCAGGATAAGTACTGTAATGTTTACACTGAGAACACCAGATTTACACAGCTATCAAATATTACAAAAGAAATGGGAATCAAATTCATAGCCATTACTAACCTATAAAACATTATCCCAAAACACGCATTACTGGCTCCAAACGCTGCATTTTTGTATACAATGTCAAAGGTGTGAAAATTCTTCATCCCAAAATACAACTGATAATCCCATGCAAGCCTGTTTCACAGTGGGATTTTTTAGAGGTTTTCTACACTCTTGGCACTTCAACATCCTGGATCAGTACAAACTGACATTCATAGCCTGGAAAGCTTGTGTTTATGGAATCCACTTTAATCACATGCTTGTGCTGCCTTGTACATTATCAAACTTCCTCAACAAATGCAAATATTTTGGATGGCATAAGATTCCCCAGAATTAACTACTCACTAGACTTTTCATTACTTAATTTACAAGTATTAACAATATAAACCTCCTTATTCCGAGGTTTCATCCTCTTTTTTACTTCCATGAAGGACAAATGTTACAGCCATATGAAATTACATGGCAAGAACGCTAAGAACGAACACAGGTTACGAAGCACATTCCATGTCCTGACAACTGGAGCTACTAAATGTTAAAACACAGACACATTCCCATCCTTCATCTCCACAACCAGCTTTCACTGTCACAGGTATAAATGTCACAGCAATCCAGTTTGCCTCAAGCCACGAACCTCAGCCTTGTAATACGACACTACTCAAAACTGAAGTACCATTTCGTTTACAAAACAAAGTGAAGGACAAGCAGATTTACACTGAGCCTCCAGCTCCAAGGAGTCCACGTAATTCAATCCAAATACAAAAGGCAGATTGCAGGCCCCAATACCTCTGTCCCCTCCCTGTGAGATTTGGCCATTATGCAAATCAGATCATTAGTCAAAGCAAAGCACTCTCCAAAATTCAGATTTGAGAAGTCTTCAAGTAGCATGGTGCTTTATTCTCCCAATACACAACAGGTGACAAATACTTACATTTCTAATTCTGTATGCAAAGTTCTTCAATAAGTAACTCACAAACCAGCACCCTGAGAAACTTATGGAAGGTTCTTTGTAGCCACTTTATATAGTTAATATGCTTTAGGAGTTTAGATGGGTAAAACCCCTTAGATGAGCTTAGATGAAGCTCAGCAGCAGCTGTTGCTGCCTGGTCCCATCGCCTCCCTTCGAACTGGCAGCCAGCCGACCCCCCTGAGGGCACAGTTAGGGAATACCTGGCACTAAACACACACAAGGAATTGTTTGTTAACCTCCCGCAATCTTCCTCTATGTTTCTGCTTCAGGGTCCAGTGAAGCACAGAATCGACTGGGCTGGAAAAGCCCTCCGGGATCATCAAGTCCAACCCTTGGTCCAACTCCAGTCCCTTTACCAGATCATGGCACTCAGTGCCACGGTCAATCTCAGTTTAAAAACCTCCAGGGATGGGGAATCCACCCCCTCTCTAGCCAGGCCATTCTAATGCCTGATTCCTCTCTCTGGAAAGAATTTTTTTCTGATCTCCAACTTCAATTTCCCCTGGCAGAGCTTGAGCCCGTGCCCCCTTGTCCTATTGCTGAGTGCCTGGGAGAAGAGACTCAACCCACACCTGGCCAGAACTTCCCTTCAGGCATCACGCTGTGACAGGAAGGGTAATTATTCCTTTTTTTCTAGTAGCTAGCTACTATATTGACTTAACCGTAACATCAGGCCAAACTCTTCACTCAAGTCTTCATCACCAAGTTTTTTTCTTACGCATTAAGTGCAGGAACATAAAGTACTGGACTATTGTCTCTCCTGCACTGCAGTCTTTCTGCTTTTCTCCACTTTAACCACCGAGCAGCTGAACACTTGAGAGATAGGAGCTGATTTGGATGGGTTTGGTTTCCATCAAAGAAGAAAATTACTGTGCTCAGTATCTCTTTCTCAAACAAATACTTCCCAAGCCAAATTCGGGATCTGACAGTAGCTTCGCTGGTCACCTGTGCCTGCAGGGCCACCACGAGCCCACCAGAGGAACTTGCTCCCAACTGGCAGCACACCCGACACAGCAGCTCCTCACACCAGCCCTGCCTCAAGCCAGTCCTGTAACACCCCTCACATTTGAAACGAATCCAGTAATTGCAGTGCATTTCACACCAGACAGAGCCAAGTATGTTAATCATTACACTTTGCTTTTTAAGAGGAACTTTATTTCAGAAAATGTTTGCATTCCTGCAGAACTTCCTGCCATATGACACTACCTCACTCACAGCAAGAGACAGACAGGGTGTCTTTTGAAGCAGCACCAGCCGATTTGGTACACTGAGAACTCATTCACCACTCCCCAGACCTATCCTTCAACAGGGACAACCTTTTCCCTTAATTTACACTAAAATAAACAATTCTGAAATTTCTCTGCTATTAGTAACTTGTAACACTTGAGCTATTGGAAAGTGTGAGTTTGACAGAATAGACTTGTTCAGGAAACATATACATATTTGTGTTAAATTCTGTGCTTTCTGGTGCCATGTTGCACCTTTGCCTGATGTCGCCTGCATCCCAAAGCATCATAAAAAATGACTTTAAGGAAATAATAGCAAGACAATCTTTTCTGACTGTTGGTTCATTTTGTGGCTATTTGGACTGGAGATGATGGCATCTTCTACTCTGCAAAACAAATCACTTCAGAAGTCCAAGTAGGCTCTTCTTAATCCCAAGTATTCTGCAACCCAGTTATTAGCAAAAAAAGTATGAGGATCTCCAGATCAGAATTCTGAAGGGAAAAAAACCACCTTACATTGTGGGCTGGATATCCAGACTTTTAAAATAATTTAAAATTGTTACCTTATAATTGGCAAGTAGTAAATACAAAACTTGTACTTAAAAAAAAAGGAAGAAGGAACCTGATAACCATCAGTCTGTTATGGCAGTACCAGTTGTTTGCCAAATCTCAGCATAAGTGAGGGATGGGTTAGAGGCGTGCAAAGAAAAAAGAATAGCAATAAATGGGAGGAATGAAAAGAGAAAGTTTTAACTACATAGTTTACACATGATATGAAGAACTTTCTTCCACTGCATCTAACCTGAACTGGAGCATCCAAAGCATTAAATGGCACTCCACAGAAAATGAAGAAGGCTGGAATTTATGAAAGGCTAAAGGGAAAGGTAAAAGCAGGATGGAAATTACAATGGAAATACCGGAGCAGCAGAATTATTACTGCAACATAATTAATACTGTCACTGATAATGCTGGCATAAGAAGTACCAAGTTTCTTTACACTCATTCCTAGTCTCAAGTCCAGCAGTACTTTATGCAGACCAGCCAAAATCCTGAGGAGCTTTTGTCAGTTCTTACATGCACAGCCACTGAACACTCCCTATTCCAACTGCAGATTCTGGTTTGACTCACTCTTTTCCCTTTGCTTTTCAAGTTTGGCATCTTCCTTGAAAAACATTACGGTAAAGCAATAATACATCTCTTTTTTGCCAAGTAATACAGATTAAATTGGATAAATTGAAGAATTTATTTTAGGTTATTGGATGATAGACCACAGGACTACAGTTAAAAGAAATTCAATCTCAACAAAAAGCTGTAACCTGGAGTTTAATGAGACATCCTCAATAATCTGAAAATAAGAAACCAGAGCTATTTTTTGCAAGTAACAAATTATGCTGTTCTTTTAGAGGGATGTCTCAGAAACTGTCAAGTCTCTCTCCAGACTCACCCACTTCAATGTCATTTAGCACACTCAGCAGCTCCAACAAATGGAATTCATCTCTGAGAACAATCATCAGTGCCAGAACAAACAAGGTGGACATCAACACAAGCAGGACTTTTTGGAAGAAATTCAGAAAGATGGTGTTGTGGTCTGATAAGCATGCAGAAACTGCAAAGAAAACTCGACAAGAAAACCTCCCCCTTTTCCTTTGTGTTTTGCAAATGGAAACACCATCTAGTGCAGGTGGGATACTCCAAAAGGACTCCCAAGAGCGAGCACTGGCAGCAAAGCAGCAGCACCACCTCAGAACAGCAGAACTGGCAACATTCCAAAATAAAACATACCTAGAAAACCACAGAAGAAAATAAACCTGCAACTGACTGAAAAGATGCCTTGATTAGATAGAGCATCTAACCAAAAGAAGGCACAAATTATTAGGTGCAGGTACCAGCAGCTTCACAGCGAAAGCAGGAAGCACAAGTAACTGGGGTCACAAGGAGAGCGACCTCGGGACAGTAACTGTGAGTTACAACAAAACTGAGTTTTGTTGCCATTCTGTAGTCAGCAACTGAAACAGGAGACGACTCAGAGAGTACTCCAACAGTACTGAGAGAAGTTACTATATGAGCACATGTATTTTATGACCACAGTAAAAAGCTATTCAGCAACCAAAGGCGAACATGACAAACTTCCTGCAGACAGACTTTGCCAGGGGACAGTAACTGCAGCCTTCCAAGAGCTGGATCTGAATACTCCTATTAATTGAACATACAAGAACATGATTTGTCATATCAGTATAAATAGAACTTGATGCAATTACCACTAAATATAAGGAACATGGGTAACTCTAGTAAGAGATTTGTTGAAGATAGTTCTAAGCAGTAAGCCTACATGAGCTGCAATTTTCCAAAGTCAGGTAACTATTGTTCACTAAGTCTGAACCAGGGCATATTAAAACTTTGATTTTGCTGCAACAAACACCACACAGAAGGAACGACTGACCCTCCAAAGCCAATCCAATACTTACAAGCCAATGAGCTCTAAAGTATTAAGTATCAGATGAGCAAAGACTTAATTTACAGCCCTTCACTGATTAAATACACAGCAGTCCTGCTGTGTTTGATTTTATAGCTAAGCATCATTTCAGAAAACTCTCACCTAGCACCATAATGACAGAAGGCTTAACAATTTTCATTCTTCCACAGCTGCCCAAGGACATCTACACCTGACCAGGGCAAGGCTGGACAGGGCAGAGGTGGGGACTGTGTGGACCTCTGCCCCTGCCCAGGGCACCTGCTCTGTCACTGACACAAACATAACACACACTTTGGTTGGACCTGGCGGGACACCAGGAATCCCCCAAGGCCACTCCAACAATTCCCTCCTCAACTGGACAGAGGGACAATGTAAGGAAAGGCTCATGAGCTGAGACAACAGCAGGAAGAGATTCCCACCAATTACCATCCCAGGCAAAACAGACTAAACTTGGGGAAATCTGCTGAATTTATTACCAATTAAAACCAGAGCAGGACAATGAGAAGTAATTCCAAATCTTAAAAACACCTTATTCCCACCCCTCCAGCAGTGCAGGGAGACAAGAATGGGGATTACAGTCAGTTCATTGTTCCTGTGGCTGCTTCCTCCTCATGAAGAGGAGTCCTATCCCTGCTCCAGTGTGGAGTCTGTCCCATGGGAGACAGTGCTCCACAACCTTCTCCAATATGAGTCCTTCCCACGGGCTGCAGTTCTTCACAAACTGCTCTAACATGTGTCCCTTTCCATGGGTTCTCCCTCAGGAGCAGGCTGCTCCACTGTGTCCCCCACAGAGTCACAAGTCTGGCCACTAAACCTGCTCCAGTGTGGGTTCCTCTCTTCTTGGGCACACAGGTCCCACCAGGAGCCGCTCCAGCACAGGTTTACCACAGGGTCACAGCCCCCCTCAGGCCTCCACCTTCTCCAGTGTGGGGTTCTGCATGGGCTGCAGGTGGATCTCAGTATCCCTGTGATTCTCCATGGGCTGCAGGTGGATCTCTGTATCCCTGTGATTCCCAGTGGGCTGCAGGTGGATCTCAGTATCCCTGTGATTCTACATGGGCTGCAGGTGGATCTCTGTATCCCCGTGATTCCCAATGGGCTGCAGGTGGATCTCTGTATCCCTGTGATTCTCCAAGGGCTGCAGGGAATCTCAGCTCCAGCGCTTGGAGCACCTCCTGCCCCTCCTTCTCCACTGACCTTGGTGTCTGCAGAGTTGTTTTCTCACATATTCTCACTTCTCTGGCCACAATTTTCTTCAGTGCAATAACATTTTTTCCCTTTCTCAGGCATGCTAACCCAGAGCACACTGTCACTGCTGCTCTGATGGGCAGTGTGGTCAGACACAGGTCTGTCCTGGAGAACCTGGCATTGAATCCAGGGGACACGGGAGGAGCTTCCAGCTGCTTTGGGAAGGCACCCCTGTGTAACCCACTCCTCATTCTCCAAAACCTTGCCATGCAAATACAATACAAATATTCAGACTGCTGTATTAAAGGCAGCATTTCTCTGTTTTAGAAGCTTCCTTTCTCTAGAGCTTCCATATTTCTACCTAGACATCTCCAAATACACCTATTTTGTGCAAAACCAGTGGATTTAGAATGGTACTGAAATTACTGCACACATGCAGATCATTGTAGCACATTCTCAATAGTGTGACACTTCCTAAAATAGCAGAAACACTGTATAAAAGCCACACACTGAACAAAGTGGGAACTTCTATAACCCCCAGATATAAAGCAGTGAAGCTGAAACTCCTGCACAAGGACAGTGATTGCTACCAGGTATCAAGAAATTATAACAAGTCTCCTCAAATATGGCAAAGTTGAGGTGGGGAAAAAAACGAACCAAACCAAACCAATAACCCAAGACAGAAACCTGGAGTGTCTCAGAGGTTACCAGAAGCATGGAGGACAGAAGGGTGAGACTCAGCAGACATGGACCCAGTGCTGCACAAGGACAACTGTGCAAAGGGTTTAGCCAAACATGTGCAGGCTAATAAGCCTCTTCTGACCACTGCCACACAAATTTTGTTAACTCACCTCTACATTATCCCCACTTTGTGGTGAGATCAACCCAACCAGTTCCTCCCACAGCCACCACCTGCCCTGCCCTCAGTATTTGGTGAACACAACACTGGACACCTGAGGTGGGACAGGACTGGGAAGGGTTGTTGGCCTGAGCCTCACCCCACTCCTCATCTGTACCTTGACAACCACATCCCATCTGCTAAGATTCTTTTGAGAATGTTCCAAGTCACACTGAGTTTCCTCTACTGCAGTTACACTGCCAGAGAAGTAAAGACCTTTGATTTTTAATAAATCATGTAAACTTATACAAGCTACACACACAGAGGTGTTCCATTTGCCTCAAACCATCCCTGCTCCTCCCATTTCACCAGCACAACTGGTTAGAGAATACCTCATGACCCCACCAAGCCCTGAGAAAAGTAATCAGTAGAACTACAGAAGACATTCCTACCACATGAATGCGTATTTTTCAGTGTGGATGTCTGTCTTTCACACATGGGAAGACAGAAAGGTCTTCAGAAGAAACCCTGTAGCATAACAAGGATTCACAGTACTGTGTACTTAGGCCACCAATAAAGTATCAGAGAGTAGGCAGAGAAAATGTACAGCCACTACTTTTGCAGCCAGCTCTCCTTCACAGAAATGTATTTTAATTGCAAAGCAAGTAAAAATGTATTTGAAAAAACATTCAACATTCCATTTGTTCTCAAAAACCTATTTTATAACAAGCAGCATTAAATATATGCCTGCTGCTCTCACCAACACCCATCCAGCCCTGTGTTCTGCCTTCAACAGCAGCAACAGGATACATGAGTTACAGAGTGAGGCAAAGCCTGCACCACTTCTGGGGTCCCTTCTCTTGCACTCTTTCAATACCCAAACACATGCAAGTGCAAGGAGAATGATTCAGCAAAATGATCACCTCTGCAGGGCGAAAGGAAATGGAGCACAGTGGCACAGAAAGCAACCTGAATATCCCCAGCTTGCTGTGAACCTTCCCACCACTTCCACAGAGTCCCAGTGTCAACTCCCTGTCTGAAAACTCCTCCTTCCATATCCATTACAGTTTGAAAGCCTCTACCAGCTCCCCATTGAGTCCCAGAGAGAACTGAAATTCTTCAGGAGATACATATGCACAACAGGCAAGAACCTCCACACACCTCGGCCCAAGGGACAGGACAGGCACATTTTCCCCACATGCTTCTACACTGCCAAGATGACTCTCAGGTAGACTACAAAAAAAAGCTTAAGAGCACATAAACCTAAATCCAGCCTTGCAGGGTTCCAATATCCCTCATCTACTACACACAGCCTCCAGACAGGAAGATATTCTTTCTTAATGTGACCTAGTTAGAAAAACTAGTTGAAATACCCTGATACTTAAAATTAACTCAAAGAGTTCTGATACTTGCAAGGTCAATTAAGCTTATTCCACAATCTAGGTAATTTCTAAATACCAGCTTTACTCAATTAAATCCCTTATGAGTAAAACACTTTAGATGACATCTTTTTGTTAAACTGTATAATCCACATACCATGTACAAGAAAAAATGCCTTTAGAATACATTCAATTATGTATGGTAAGAAATAGGCAAAAATGCAAGACATAAAAAACTTGGATAAGACGTAAGAAAACCTTGTCTACGCCTGAGTTTTCTGCCTTAAAAAGAGCAGACATTCAACTGCACGTTTGTATTTCTATAGGCCCTACATCAGACTACAGGTTGGCAAGTGAAACCCTTTCAGGAAAGAAAGCACAGACTTAAGAAAGCCAAAGAGTAGAAAAGATGTTTTTCTCAGCCTTTTCACATCTAGTCCACATTATTACTTAATCTTAGCAGAGCATTTCCTAAACAGTGCTTGACTACTTGTTGTCAACTCATCACTTCTGACAGAATGAGCTTAAAAAGAACTTTTTTCTGATAGTACATCATTACCAACACAGCAGCGTTCATTATGCATGGAAGGGGCCATGAAAACACAGAATGTTTTATACTACTCTAAACCCTGCCTCGAGTATTTCACACATTTCACTTTCTAGAGTTCTTGTACAGATTTCCAGACTATAGAAACAGCTGCATCAGTGGAACTGTGCTAAGGAGAAGGCTGTTGATGAGTCGGGAGACCTGCAGTGCGGAATGAAGGTAAGGAATTCACCCACCAAAAGATCTCACTCTTCCCATGCCATCTACCAAGCACAGAAATTGAGTTTCACTTTCTGAGTGTAGTCTAATAGATGTCACAAGGCCAGACAGCAATGACTAACCAGGAAACAAGTGACCACCTTCTACTGAGCAGAGATTCACAACAAACCAAACCAACCAACCAAATACCCCCAAAACAACAAAAAAAAGCAACACTCCATCATTCTCTCCACCAAAACAGTAACCAAGATCAGGCACGTGGAAAATTCATTACATCATACTCATATTTGCAGTGGATGATTCCATAATGCAAGAGCAGGGATGACACACATGTCCAATGTAGTTTGCTACAAGAGCAGCTCTCCAGCTGGGTCTCAGCCCCACTGCATTTTCACAGTTCAGAGAGTTTCAAATATTGTCAGATTTTCCTTTTCAAGGACCCCCTTCTGCACAGGTTTTCCCTTCCTCCTCCTTGAACAGGTACAGCAGCTGGAGCACATCCCCACAGCTCTCAGCTGCAGACACGGGTGCTGGGCCCCCTTACAGACCCAAACCCAGCACTGCTCTTTGCTCACAGCCCTGGGTGCAGCTCTAGAACACGGCCCAAGAAAGCACCACCAAGACTGTGGGACGTCAAGGAAACTTCTCAAAGTTGGAACTCTGCAAACAAGCCCAAAGAACTTACTGTAACATCTGATTTTTTTAAAAGCTGACCATAAAGACAACTAAAACTCTTCACCTACACAGAGCCTCGTTCCCCTAGCAGGGGTCGTTGTGACTGACACAGCGCCTCGAAGCACAACCACCTACAGAGACTGCGGGTAGAACTCACATGAGCAAAGAGAAACAGCACCAACACTTTTCTTTTCAGGATCTCCACCCAAGCGTTTCACTGAGCTATACCAGAAATAGCCCAAACAAATGCTAAAGAATGTTTAAACACACCACACAAAGCCCAAATTTGCACAACTGAAACCAAAACCTACGACAGAATTAAACTGATGATCCTCACTCAAAATTATACCCTCAATGTGTATTTTCATGTATCATTTGTAGCCTTATCAAGCCTCCCAGGGGAGGGGAAACCAAAACAAACCAAATCAAACCCCAACCAACACCGAAGAGGTTACACGCAGGCGGATCAGCACCAGCAGTGTCCCAGGCGTGTTTGTTTCACATCCCAGTTGGTGCCCACCGACGCTCCGACTGCCGGAGCCCCGCCACGGCCGCTCCGCCGCCCCAGGCCGGGCCCGGCGCTGCCGGTCCCGGAGCGGGCCCGGCGCTGCCCCAAGGGCTCGGCCTGGCCCTTCCCGCGGCCCCACACCCCGCCCCGCCCCGGCCGGGCCTCACCGCCAGGTCCTGCGGCACCGCTCCGCTCATGGCCCGCACGGTGCCGCTCCGCCAGGCCCGAGCGGGCAGCGCAGGCCCCGGCTCCGGCCCCGCCGCCTCGCCCTCGCCCGGCCCCGCCGCCAGCAGCAGCAGGAGCCGCTTCCCCACGGGGGAGGCCGCCGCGTCCGCCATCCCCGCCGGGCAGAGGAGCCGCCGCCGCCGCCCAGACACCGGTACCGACACCGACAGAGGCTCCTGCCCCGCGCTGGGCCCGAGCGCCGCCCGCCCGTCCCGGCGTGCACCGCGAGCAGCCCGGCCCACAACGCCCCGCGCCGGACGGGCGGGACCGGGACAGGAACGGGAACAGGGACAGGGATGAGGAGAGGGGCGGTGTGCGGGGAACTGGGATGGGGAGCGGGACAGGGACCGGGAGGTGTGAGGGGAACCGGCACCGGGGTCAGGGGAATCGGGACAGGAGCCGGGGCAGTGAGAAGGGAATCGAGACCGGGACCGGGGCGGTGAGAGCGGAACCGGGATGGGGATGGAGGCCGGGGACGGGACAGGGCGGTGTGAGGGGGACTGGGACCGGGACCGCGGTCAGGGAAACCGGGACAGGGACTGGGACCGGGGCGATGTGAGGAGAACCGGGCCAGGAGCCGGGACCGGGGCAGTATGAGGGGAACCGGGACAGGAGCCGGGGCGCTGGGAGGCACCGCCGGGACAGGGACCGGGATAGGGATCGGGACCGGGGCGGTGTGAGGGGAACCGGGATAGGAGCCTCCCCGCGGCCGGGCCTCTCTTGAACACCAAATTCAACACCTGGAATTATCGCAGAAATTAAAGAGTTTTAACCCAAATTTCGAGGTGAACCAAGAGAAGCACCATCGCGCCCCCGGCTGGGCTGGAGATCCCACGGCTCGCATGAGGAACCGCACTGGGCTGGGTGCGTGGCTTCCCAGTGAGGCAGATTTTGGAAAGGTGTGTATTTAGGAAGCACTTAAGATACAAAATCGTTCTGTTAATGCATTCGGCTCTCATGATAAGCTGATACATTTTGAGCAGTTCCCCTGCTGCATAGTGCAATGCCCTAAACCTGCCCCTTTTTAACATGAAATACTTCAGAATCCTACAGTCAGAAAAACAATGTGTGATTTTACATGTTTCTGCTTGTGCAAAAATTGTACAACCATACAAAAGATTCCAAGTGGTTCTATGTCCCACTCCCATTCCACCAGCTCAGGCTCACCTGGCCACGATAAAATCCACCAAACCAGGGATTGCCTAATTGTCATTAATGACCGACCCTGGGAGCATAGGCCATAATTAACTTCAATTAATGACATTAACTTCAATTTGTTAAATACTTAACTTTCCTATGCTAATTCTGTTGTACCAAGTTCTATTACAAGTTAGAAAAGTTAGTTTCATGGGCTAATTCTGTTTTCCTGTAAAGAGTGAAAAACAGCTCCTGCTGTTAAAACTACACACCTAAATGGCTGCTAAACCAGATACCACAATCCCAGCTCATGAGAGGTCAGGTAAGTCACCACCAGCCACGATCCAAAGGTGTCCCTAAACACTGAAGATGGTTGCTTCTCCAGTCTGCCACCTTCATAAGTTTTGACTGATGATCAGTGCTCCAGAATCCAAAGAAAGTTAATTTGCCAGAGTGGCTGACTCAGGGTTTCTCTGATTTGAGAGAAGCAGGACTGATGAAGACACTCACCTGTACAGGTATTCAGCCCTCCTCCCCTTCAATATTATTTCTAAGCCCACCCTTTCCACGGACAGCAGCCATGTTCTTTGGAGAATTTTATTGAAATATATCCAAGAAGTAATCAAATATTTTCCAATGAGTCAGGAGAGAGCCGAAGTGAGAAAAACATCTGTACAGAGAACAGTGCTGTAAGTTTTTCTTTACATGCTTTATTTCAATGTTTCACAGTTTAGTCATTGTCTACAAAAATATATTTCTGAAACTCTGAGTCCTCTATAAAAAAAGCTGGTCAGCAGCAGTGACCCTGACAAACAGAATGTACCTTAGGACAGTGTCAACATTTTCTGCTGTGGCTTTAATCAAGGGGAAAATTGCCTTCACATCCAATCACAAGCCTACATAGTGTTGGACAGAACAGAGGCATTATCAGTGCTGTCAGATTCAACTCCTTAGTACCCATAACTGGAAGTATTTTTTATAACATCAATTATTTAATTCCTATGCTTACTAGTCACCAGTGTATCTAGCCACCAAAAATAAGAACTGAGAAACTCAAGTGTCCCCCAAATGAGATGTTTCTACTCTTCCTCTGCTCAGTTATTTGACTGGTCTACAGAGATACCTGCAGTTAAGAAAAAAAAAATAAATTGCCTCTTTTAAAAAAATAAATCTATTTTGCATTGTGCTCTAGAAAAGACATGATCATTGTACTCTGATTCTCAAAGCACATAATTAGAAGCCCCTTTTACCACAAAATAATCTCAGACCCTGAACCCCTAAGCAGGGCAGAAATTTTCAGCAGCAAATAAGAGTAGTTTTGACAGACTGCTTCCCTAATGTGGTAATAGACAAAGGATGAGCTCTCTGAAAACTTTTCCACACCTGCCTGTCAAAAGAGCTTTCTGAGCTGGCAGCTTGTGAAATCTAGATTTCCTTGAGATTAGAGAATTCAGGAAAAGTGCTGCTGGTTATTTTAGGTACATCTGCAATCAATGGGCTTCTGAGCTCTAGGCCTTTGTTCAGAAAAAGTTCTCCTGTAACTCATGCCTACCACCAGTCCCAGTCTGATCTGCTAAACCTGAGGAGCCAAGGAGGTATATGAATTTTAAGTAGAATCAGCATCATCCAGGAAAACACAGAAGCCAAGAACCTTCACTGAGAACAAATACCTTATCAAAAAAGACAACTCAGCACTAGAAAACTAGTATCATCTCACTAATGCTAAACAGTTAAAGTGTAAAATCTGTAAGAAAACACCTAACTTTATTTCTTGACCATTCTCCTTTCTTGAATTGCTGGGGTGATTGGAGTGGGGTGGAGGAGAAAGGAAAGAATCACTTCACTGTGTTAGTAGTAAGCCATTATATAGAAGGCAGTGTTGGAGAAAAATTTAAAGCCAAGAAAAAAAACCTGAAAACCCAGTGATTCCAAAAGCTTTCCTCAGCTTCCCAAACCCAACAGCCTAAACAAAGTATTTTGTCCATACTTCAAGCTGTTTTTCCAGTTTTTCCCATCTGTTCAGTTTCCAGTCATGGACACACAACAAAGAATCAAGGGAGGTAGAGAAACCCACACACAGGGTATGCCTCCTATATAACACTGACTTTATCAACATGATCAATTAGACATTGTGAGGTCTTCTGCACAGAAAAGCTAAAGTGTAACAAGATGAAATTAAAGGAAAACTAGAATTAAAGAAAAATCTTGTCACGTGCAACCTCTTTTGCTGAAGATTCCACACCCCACAAACAAATGATTCATATACAATCATTTGTGAAATGGAGAAGACTTGACAGCAACACTCCTACCTTCGCTTCAGCTGACAAGCTGAGAGTGTTCTCTCTCGCCTTCTCCAAGTTACAGACTCCAGGGTGAACTATTCTGAAGCCTCGCCAACACTGTGGCCATCAGAACACATTGTAACCCCTTCCAAATTATTTACAAGACTGGCTTTGAGACTGTGACAATCTCGCAATGCATCTTTTTCCTTCTCTGGGGCATGGCAGCAGTGACCTTGCCTCCCCTTGACTTAACAAGTGAGTTTTCACACTAAAGGGTTACAAAATAAAGGCAAGAACTAAAGTTTGTCGGTAATGAAATGCATTCTGCCAGCCTGTATGAACAGGAAACAGTCTTTGCAGGGTGTTAAAGGTCCCTAGGAGGAGATACCCTCCTACTTTTTTCTGCTGCCCAGGGGGAGGAGAGAAAAGATGCTGCTACTGGTCAGTAGGAATCTCTCTGTCTGCATCCACTTTGCTTGTTTCTCCTGGCGCAGAGTAAGAAACAGGAGGAATCCCATGAGCTACAATCCCTTCCACTACTGGTGGTTCTGGTGGTAGCCCAGGGGGGGCTACTCCTACTACTCCTGAAGGAAACCTAAAACCAACAGAAACAGAGAAATTACAACCTTGTCTAACAGTTACTCAAGAAGAAAGGAGCCATGTCCTTAGACACCTCAGACACAAATCCCTCTCTGTAACAGAAATGCTCTGAGATAGAACACAGGAAAAGTCTCCAGAGCTGAAGAGCAGCAGTGATACCCTACTGACAAATGACACCTGTTTGCAGACAGAGATAGTCTCAGGTCACATACTTAGCACTCGGATAAAGGTACAAAGTTTACTTCCAGTGGACAAAAGTGTGAGGCACTGTATGAAGGCACCTGGAGGGCTGGGAATTCCCTCCCCATCAGCAGGAGGAGCATAAGCTGCAGTTATTCTTCACTGGGCTCCAAGACAGAAAAACTAAGGAGCTGAACTAATAAAACAGCTACATCCAAGATGAAAATCAGGAGAGTGACACTCATGAATTGCTAATGAACTATTTTTCCATTACTTCCATTCTGCCTCCTTGTGCCTTCTTCATAAATACATCTGAACCTCTGCAGGTCTCTCACAAAAGGGAAGAATATCACCTACTTTGCAGATGGGAGAAAAACAGAAGGGAAGCAGCCTGCCCACAGTCACTTGGCAGGTCTGTAACAGATAAATAAACTGAAATACACTCTATTTAGACCACTGGACAATGTCTCAACAATAATCCATATTTGGGCTACAGTTAAGAACAATGCTTTGTTTGTATAGCCCTAATTATATGCACAACTTCTAAATGTTAAGTTCCAGACCTTTTCTGGGGCATCCAGCAGGCTTTCTTACATTAAGGCATCTCTTGCAAGGATTTGCAAAAATTGCCTAGTATGCAGCTGGAACTAAATATGAGCAAGTACATGTTAAATCCTAGTACAGCTCTAGAAATGCTGCTGTTGTGGTTTGTGACAGAGCTCATACACAGACTATACAGGAACAGAGACATACCTGCTTGCAGGTGCAAGTGCTTCTCAAACACAAAGAGGGATATTGGTCTAGTTCAGCAGGAAGATATGCCTAGAAAACGTACATATCTCACCTGAAAGCTGCAGCTCCATTGAGTTCTGGGTGGACAGTTGCAGGATCAATACCAGACCACTGAGTTGCTAACAGCAAGTACTCCTTATTAACACAGTTCCTCAAAGCATCAGGTATGAGACCTGCAAGAGCACCAAGAATGACAAAAAACCCCAGGACATAGGTTGGGAGGGGCTTGTTCCTTGCAGAATTTAGACAGAAGAGTAGAAAGGAAATGGGCAACATCTTTTTCATCTCCCTCCACAGGATAATACTGGGCAGGGGAGACTCCTCTGAGCACCTCGTCTCCAGAGAAGACAAGAAACTGAACCTTCAATCTCACTTCTGTGATCTTGTGAAAATTATTGGCAACAACCTGTAAGTGCTGAGCCTCACCCTTTTCAAGGGACAGTACTTCAGGAAAAACACACACAGTGTAACTGTCAAAGGAATTATTGCTAAGGATTTGAAAGATGTAGGTAAAAGTCTTTCCCAGTGATGGAAAGAGCCACTCCAGCATTACATACATGATTCTCAGAAGGTAAAGATATAATTATGAACTTACACTCCAGTTCCAGAAAGCAGTTACTGAGTCCAAGTTTTCTGAACAATCAGCACAATCCTTGCAGTGAACTAACAAAAGAACACTCATTCAGCAGCAGCTGCCGAGCACACAATCTCCTTCATTACCTGTGATAGCTCTGCGGATCTCTTTAGCTGCATCTTCTCTGGATTCAATGGAAGCCTGTTCACTGTACCAGGAAGTGTGAGGGGTGCAGATAATGTTGGGTGCATTTTTTAAGGGCCCCTGAGCAAAACTGGAGAGGAAAGAAAAAAATAAAAGTGTTTTCTCTCCAGAAGTGATAACCCCATTTGGTCTCCTGGGCATCACTGTAACCCAAATAACCAAAAAAATCCAAAAGAATCATCCAGTTTAGGTGATGCAAATCCCCAGCCAGCAGCAAGCGTGCAGACACAGGGTTACCTGAAAGGCTCAGACTCGTGCACATCCAGTGCTGTTCCTCTGATTCTCCCCTCTTTCAAGGCTTGTGCCAAGGCGCTCTCATCTACAAGCCCTCCCCGGGCTGTGTTCACCAAGTAGCAGCCTTGACGCATCTGGAAGAAGAAAAACATGAAGTGCATTGAGCATAGGACTTTTCACAGAAGCAAAGTGAGTCTTGGGAAGTCTACTGGAAATGAGCAGGAGTCTGCAGTGATTAGATGAGGCCTGGAGGAACTAGGAGTGCTGTCACTGCAAAGCTAACCACAGGGGAATGGCCTGCCAGCAATGCTTGAGAAATTTGCTTTAAAAGTGAACAAACCAACCCACAAGGCACCAAGGGCAAAAGTGGAACTCTCAAATTTTGCACTCCATCCTACTGCATTACAAAAGAAAGAGGACATAAATCAAGTATTCAGCCACACAAAACTGGACTACAGCGCCCAGATGTCTCTCATAAAAGCACTGGAAAACATTCATACACCAGTGGAGTGTAGCCTGAGACTGACTTTGCAGTGGGTTTGGCAGAGCTGCATCAAAAAAGGTAAACAGTCCCAGCCACACCACATCTGGCTCTAACCAGCACAGTAAATTACACATTTTAAAGATACTCTGAAATGACTGCAGCACCTAAAACAGTCTTTATAAATGATACTACTTAGCAAGAAAAGCCAGTCGTAGTCTTCTCTTAATATGAAATTCTATAGAGCACAAACCACAGGCAGCCAGATCCACACACTCCCAGCCTACCAAGGCAGCAGGAGGCACACAACAGAGGCAGCAGGATTCACACACTCTCAGCCTCTGTGAAAGCAGCAGTTTCTGTTTGCATTCATTCCCACAGTGCTCCTTGGGGGAAATCAAGCTCCTGCTGCACCTGTTTGATAGTGGAGTCATTGATGAGGTGATGGTTATGTTCATTCAGGTTGCAGTGCAATGTGATGCAATCACTGTTCATTAGTAGATCCTGCAGAGTTCCTACTCGTTGTAAACCCAAGGATCGCTCCACTCCATCCGGCAGGTAGGGATCATAGAAAATCACGTTGAAGCCAAAGCACTTGGCTCGCAGAGCCACTGCCTGTCCAACGCGGCCTTCACAAAAGAAAACCCACAATCATCAAAGGAAAGGTAAAACAAACTTTAAAGACAAGATACTGAGGGAGACTGGAAGCCTACACTGGAGTTACTGCCAGGCCCCTGGAAACCCCCGGGATTGCCACAGGGATCCAGAGGAGGCTCTTCGGTGCTGACCCTATGTGGCTAATTCTACTTTCCCCATGCAATAACCAACCAGAGCTTAGTCTAGAAGGAGCTCTGTTTTCAAATAAAATCTAGACCCTGAGTTAGAGGGAGTAATAATCTGACTAAAAGAACTCAGAGAATGAATTGGTAGCTTTCAGGAGGCTTTGCACTGATAGAAAGCCCAGCACACAGGGAAACAGTCACTGACAAGAGCTGTATGAACATTCCCATTTTTCTAACCATTCAAAATCAAAAAAGGAATCCCCAATCCCACGCCATACACCCAGCTCTTGAAGACACCCAGCCTGACAGAACAGGGTACTAACATTCCTTAGGAGTCAGTGTGTTTCACAAAGAACAGTTGTAAAATTATCACTTTTCTTCAGTGTCTGACTCTTAGGTTCCCCAAAACTTCCACAGCTCTCTTTTCAGCTCAACAATGGCCATCACTTACCCAGTCCAATGATGCCCAAAGTCTCCCCACGGATACGCGCAGCACCTCGAGCCACCTCTCGGATCTCCTCCACAGTCGAGGCTCGGTTCCCTTCCCGCAGAGCCTGGTGCAGCCAAGTGACTCGGCGATAGAGGTTCAGGATGTGGCAGAGGGTGGAGTCAGCAGTCTCCTCTACTGAGGAGGAAGGGATGTTGCAAACTGCAATGCCTACAAAGCCACAGAGGTCATATAAGATCTCCAGCATCACAATACTAAACCAACATGAAGCTCTTTAGGCACAAATGCTGAAAGATAATCCAGTTTTCCAAAACTACTGCCAAAAAACCAGAAGATTCATTTCAGGAGCTCATTCTACAACACAGATGTGACCAGCCAGCTTGTCAATCTCCCAGGAAACACCATTCCCTCCTTATAAATATCCAACTGATTGACAGACCAGAAAAAAAAACACCTGAACAGGCCAAAATGAGAAAACTGGGTCATACAAGTGATGCAAGAAACTGACTGTTTGAGGAGATCTGCATTCAAAAAGATGCACTCCTTCCACAGATAGCCCTGACAGATTAACTGGCAGACTGCAGAATTCAGACAGATGGCTGAGCTCCTTCATGCATCACAGTCCAGATGCTCACTGCAAGCATCAGCCTCCCCAGGAGCAACAATAAGTAACGAACTCATTAAACGCAGACAGAAGCCACAGGAGCCTCTCCAAATCCATTTGAAGTTATATTTAAAAACATCACAACACTACCATATTGGAATAAAATATAACAAGGACCATAAAACCCATGGCTAGAACTATTGTGAAATACCACTTTACTGCTGCTACCCTTCACTCAACAAACCAGCCAAGAAATAAAAATAATGACTAGATGAGAAAATGGTCTTTCCCCAAAGGTTACCTTACCCACTTGTCAATCCAAGGCAACTCTTCTGCCTCAAAGGTCCACCACCTAGTTAAAAACTAGGAGTAAAATCTAGGCCATGGTTGAAGGCATCACTTGGTAAGCCTATTCAGGCGACACATTTGACTTAACCCAGACCATGCTTTGCCATGAGAATTAGGAGAGCAACAGCCACAGACAATCCCAGATATCTGGCTCCTTTTCTCTATCAAATCATTTCCAATTGTACCCTAATCCCACACAGACAACTTGGAGGACATGAGGAGGGGTAAAGGAAAGACCAGCTTCTCTTAATCTCAGTGGTTACCACCTCATTCAACTCTAGGTAAGGCCTTTGCATCCATCTGTTACACACCAGACACAAATTTGTGTTAACATACAATATTATGCCTAAATGTAGGAAAGCACAAACACACAAAACAGTCCTTTAGTCTGAAGATTCAGAGCACACTAGAACCAGTATTTTACCTCAGAATGAATTAAAGGGCCTGGCTAAGCATGAAAATAACCATTAATTGTCTATGAAAAAGCAAGTTTGGCCCTGCATAAGGGTTATCATACTATTGCTCCAAAGCAAAAGTGGCAAGAAACAGCCTGATGGTGAAAGAAGTTTCACTGATCTCACCTTGGATTAATGAGTGTGAGAAAGCTTTGAATCCGAATGAATCCAAGATACGGATGGTGACTTTAAGCAGAGAAACCAAAGACTAGATTAGGTTCCAAATTCAGCCCAAATATATAACAGCTGGATGAAAGCCAAAGACCTTGCCAGGAGCTCTTGAGACTATTCTGTGGAATCATCTGGATGAGAAGGCCCAATTCAAGCACCAGCCAAATACACACTCTTCATTTATTTGCAATTTGTCTGTTCTTACAGATCTGAAAATTGTAAGGCCTACTTCAATTTTATATACAAATATCTATATTTGATTGAAGATTAATTTGACCTGCATTACATTAAGGAAGGCTTAAAATCTGTGACACTTAAAAAACTTAAAAAAGAAGGGGCAGGGTAGTTAAGTGATCCGTCTCACACTGGAGACTACAAGGCCCAGAAGTCTCACTGCCATGCATTTCACAGGTAGCAGTTTTCTGTCACCTGACCCAGAGGCTCTCCACATGCCAAGGGCTCTACAAGGATCACTAATAAAGTTTTGAACCAGAATCTACCTGCACATACAAAATTACAGGGAAACTCATCAAGCATTTCCAGTGAGTTTATCCTGCATCAGTGTTTGAAGCTTTCAGACATCAGAGTTTGCTCAATGCTCACAAAAACCCCGAAGCTGTCTCACCAGAAGTTACCTAGACACAATATTCAGGTTCCTGGATCCCAAACAGCAACAAAGACACAAACATCTATAGCAGACCAATCTGAGAACAGAGAATTTTTCTTTCAAGCCACCTACTAGCCCCAATAGTGGTCAGCTTCCTAAAGATGCCTGATACTGAGCAGTAACAAATTTTCACAGAAAAGTTTTTAAATGTACTCAGCTATAAAGCACAAAACCATGTGCAGTGTTCCACTCCATGTTCAGTTCTGATTGCAACAGACACCTGATGGTGCCCTCATACCTAATTCTGCAGCAGATTTGATGTCAACGTTGTCGTAGCCACTGCCAATGCACACAATGACCCTGAGGGCTTTGAATTTCAACAGATCCTGACGAGAAAGGGTAATGGTGTGATATATCAGAGCTGCTACTGCCTCATTCAGCACCTATAACAAAAAACAGTCCGAATCAGTATCTGGGGTTTGGTTACGTAAGAGGCAGAGCTCCACTCCTGAATGCTTACACGTTTTCTTGCCCACCTTTTCATGGATTTCCTGAGTTGACTGAGCATCACAAAATGCCACTGTAGCAACATCCTTCAAGATGGGCATCTCCACAGTGCAATCTCGTCCATCCAGGAGCGCAACCAGTGGCCGTGCTGGCACTAAAAAATTCCCAATAGGAGGCCGTATGCCTATTAAGGAAGTCAGCAGGAGTGATTACATGAAAGACAAATTCTGGAACCCTTGTTTGTTCTGGAACCCTAGTGTATCACTAATTGTACTTCAAAACGGATCACGCAAAGCAAAAGACATAAAACAGGAAACAAACACAGGGAAAAGCAGCTAGGAAGAAAACTACAACCACTTCTGCCACCACTAAATAAAGGAAAACAAAGTATGTGTTATCAGTGATGAGATAATAGAAGCATTCTACTCAGAAACACATCATCTTACTCCAGGCTCCTGAAAAGAGTTAGAGAAGTCCCTCCAAGCCCCTGCCCATTACGCTGCCCAGCCCTCCATCGCAGCACGCCCAGATACTCTTTCCTCCTGAAGTGGAGCAGAACTTGTGCGTTCAGGGGGCTCCGGCAGTCCCTGGCGGCTGCCCCTTTCTCTGGGCCGGGGCAGGGCCGGCGGGGCGCAGCTCTGTACCGGCCCCGGGCGGGCGCTCGGGGCACCGGGGCCGCCCGCCCCGCCTCACCTTCGCAGATCCGGTCCAGCCGCTGCCGCTTCACTTTGTGCCGGTCCATGGGCCGGGCGGCGCCGCGCAGGGGCAGGGGCAGGGCCCGGGACCGGGGCCGGTCACCGGTCACCGCCGCCCGCGCCGCGCCGGGGGGAAGCGGAAGGGCCGCGCCGGGCCGGGCCGGGCCCGCCGACACTGCGGCTTCCGCTTCCGGCCCGCGGAGCAGGAGCGGCCCCGGGCGCGGCGGGGCAGGACGGGCCGGGGCCGTTCGGTGCCCAGGTCTCCGGGTCTCGGCCGGCCCCGGGGCCGCAGGGAGCCGACCGGGGAGGGCGGGTACGAAAGCCTGGGGGGCGGATCCTGGGATGTGGCTTCAGGTCTTCCCAGGAAACTCCCTGCGCACGAGACAAAACGGGGAGCCGTTCCCGGCAGCGCGGAGTCCGCGTGGCTTCTTTACAGCCGCGCCTCGCACGCCGATCCCGCCGGGAATGGGAGCGCTCTGCGGGCAGCACCGCACCGGCACCGCCACAGAAGTGCTGTACAGTTTTCTGGAGAACAAATCCAAGCTATTTGTTACACAAACATTCCTGGTACCCGATCTGAAATCCATACAATTAATCTACTTCCACAGAGCCCTTTTCTTCAATACCTTCTGTATTCCATTCAGATACGTCACAGTATGTCTTAACAAATCTGTGTGCCTTCCTCCGCGCTGGGGATTGGTGGGCAAAAGGCAACACGGGATAATGGGAACTGCCCGCTGGGGACCTGGTGTTGGGAGGAATGGGTTAAACGGAGAAGACAAGAAGGACTGTAAACCTGCAGCTGGGAATAGCTCTCGCTAAGTCAGTGTGAACAGCTGCTGATCCCCTGGCATGGATAAAGCGCATTTCAGTGTAATAGAGCAACTCTTATTTGCTCCTGGGAAAAAAAAAAAAAGGCATGAAATAGGGGTGATGACCATAGGGTTAAAAAAGAAAGTACTGTTTTTCTGCTAGAATTCTGCTAGGTGCAAGAGGAAAATGAATTGCAGTCTACAGTTGTGTGTCTTACCTTCGTCATGCCATGCGAACCACATCTGAACGCTGCAATTCTGGAACCCGTACGACGCCATTCACCAGCACTTACCGGCGCCACCGAATCGGCGCGACCTCTGGGGACAGCAGAGCCCGACCCGCTTGTGCCCCAAAAACTGCGTGTGCCCAAACCCCGCCTGTGCCCCAAAACTGCGTGTGCCGCCGAAACCGCGCGCGTCCTCAACCCGCCACGTGCCCAATTCCCGCCTGTTCCCAATTCCCGCGCACGCGCAGACCGCGCCCGGCTGCTGCGAGCGGCGCGAACCGACAGGGGGCGCTGTGCGGCAACGAGGCCCGGGGGCGGCGGCACCGCCCGGCACAGGGACGGGACGGGAGCGCTCCATGGACGGGGACGGGAGCGCTCCATGGATAGGGATGGGAGCACCCCCAGGAAAAGGGTCACATCCCCCCCAGGAGAGGGGTCACACGTTGCGGGACAGGGGTCGGAGCCCTCCCGAGAGATGGCACAAACGGGAACTGCAGAGCCCCGTGGAATATCGAATGTTCTTGAGCCTCCGAAGACCTGCATGGGGGGTTGTTCCCCCCAGGGCAGTAGTTGTGCTGCAGACTGAAGCACAGTGGCTCCTGCATGTGTGTGCTCAAGAACAGATGATGCTGTACAGCTCTGTGTCACTCCCACCTCTCCTCCCTCTCCAGCCGTGCCACTGAGCATGGCCATGGGGGAGTAGGTAGCTAGGAAATCTTCCATTTTATTACAAATTATCTAAATCATTGGGGTAAAAGAGGTGCATGGGCATAGCTGTGATAGGGCCTCAGCTATTGGCACAGCTTCCCTTCAGCATTAATTAGTAAAAATTAAAAAATACCCAAACCACCACAACAGTGTCTATAGACAGCTACTAAAAAAAAATGGGCAGCCTTACCCATTTGGTTTGCACACAAAACCTCAGAGACAGGCCTTTTCACACATTAGCCAAACAGCCTTAGCGTTCTGGAGCGCAATTGCCCTTTACATTTATGCTGGCTGACCTTCATGTCAGTATAAAAACCCCAGTTAAAATCTCTCTGAGCACAGTGAGGTATCCTCAACTGTCAACACTCTTGCTGAAAGCTCTCAAGGCAAGTACTTTGTTGGCTGTTTAAAAACAACAGAAGGGACAGGAGGGAAGAGACAGCCAAAGCCTGAGAACAGAAATTGGAAATTCTAGAACACTTGTTGCCAGGGGCAGAACTAGTATAGACAGCCTTGTCCATCTGGATGCCACAGCTCTGCACTGTGGTCCAGAGTCCTGCCATGTATCCTGGAATCACAGAGACAGAGAGTAGGCTGAGTTGGAATGGACCCATCAGGATCATTGAGTTCAACTCCTGACCCTGCACAGGACACCCCAACAAGCCCACCTTGACAATGCCTGAGCATTGTCCACATACTTCTTGAACTCAGACAGACTTGGTGCCATGACCACTTCTCTGGGGAGCCTGTTTCAGTGCTCAACCACCCTTTGGGTGAAAATACTTTTCCTGATATCTGACCTAAACCTCTCTTGACAGCTCCAGCCATTTCCTCCAGTCCTGTCACTGGTCACAAGAGTAAAGAGATCAGTGTCTGCCCCTCCCCTGCCCCTAGGAAGGGTGTTGAAGAGCTCAGTGAGGTCTCCCCTCAATCTCCTCTTTTCCAGGCTGAACAAACCAGGTGCCCTCAGTCACTCCTCATACAGCTTCCCCTCCCGACCCTTCACCATCCTCATGGCTCTCCTTTGGATGCCCTCTAATACCTTAATGTCTTTCTTATATTATGGTGCCCCAAACTGCCCCCAGAACTCAAGGTAAGGCCCCCCAGTGCAATGCAGAGGGGGACAATCCCGTCCCTTGCCCAGCTGTGGATGCTGTGCCTGATGGTCCCAGGACACGGCTGGCCCTCCTGGCTGCCAGGGAACACTGTTGACTAAGTAGGAGCGGCTCAGCTCGTACCTGGGTCTTTCCTGGTAGTCTCTAAAGCACCTAATGCTGCTGATAAGATGTAAAGTAAACAGCCCTCGTGCTGCTGCCCTGCCATGTACCCATCTCTTTTACAAAGTAAAGAGGAGGAAATGTACAAGAGTGACTAAAATAAGAACCTGTTGCCTCTGGTTCTGTGTTCCACAGCACTGAAAGGCAATGAAGGTGGCAGCAGAGCCGGACCACTGATCTTTGTGGCCTAATGTGCCTTTGAGTCTTGTGGCTTGAATGCACAGAAGCCTAGTCCATTTCACTGTGGAAAGCAGCTGTAGGGCTGCTGCTGCATCAAGGGGTAATAATTGAATCCATGTTCTGTAACTTGATTGTTTTTATACATGTTTAAGTACCTTGCCAGCCTATGGTAACAGTAAAATCTTGGGTTTGGTTCCTGTCCTGGTTTCAGCCCAGATCAGTGGGAAGGGGACATGGCCAATACCCTGATGTTATTCAATACCACCTTACGTCATTTCCAGGGCTGGGGAAAGGGACTCTGTCCCCTTTGGAGATGAAGGGGTTTCTTCTGGTGGGGGAAAGTGTGGTCAGGAAAAGCCTGTTGCTCTTGTCGTGGACTTTCCATGTAAATAATTTTTGGAAGGAAGAGAGTGAGTGAGCAGTGGTGTGGTTTCAGTGGGAGCATTAAACTGGGGAATACCATTCCTAAGCCATGATAGTTCCATTATTTTTCTGTTATCATGTTCAATATACATGCCTCTGAACACTTACAACCCCTAATGCCTGGGTCTGTCTTGCCGCTGGCAGAGCCACTGTCCTGCAAGCTAATTCAGCTTCACTTGAGGCAAAGAGGGACAATATACCAGGATAAGAACAATGGGCTCACAGTGCATCTCTTAAATGTCTTTGCATCAAAATATAGTGCAATGCATTAATAAAGCTACTTCCTTTTTTATGTTCTTGCCTCTGAAAAAGTTTAGGCAACACAATAGAGCTGTGCTGTCTAAGGTGCGGCTCCTTTCTTCTCTTGAAGAAATATTTTTGCTTTCCTTTTACAAATAGTTTTTCTTCTGACATGCTCTTATCTTGGATTGCTTCTGTCATCCAAGCATGTGCAGACTAACCACTGCCTTGATTAGTTGGTGGGAAGAGACTTACAGAGCCTCTAATCCAACACCTCTACACTAGGCAGTACTACCACCAACACACGAGCAAGTCAGCTGTGGCTTTTTCTGCAAGTTTGGATACAGACTCCAGTATATCTCTAGATAACCTATTCTAGCACTGCACCAGCTTCTTAGTGAATTTTTTTTTCACAGCATCCAGTCTGAACAACCCAAGCTGCAATTTGTGGCCATCATCACTTCTTGTAGCACCTTCCATTTGGGTTTGCTGCCTTTGCATCTCACCTTGAAGTAGCTCTAGGCTGATAGCAGATGATCTCCGAAATTCCTCTTTGCCAAACAAACAAGCCCAGCTCTGTTAATCTCTTTAGGTCACATGTTACCATGTTGGTAACCCTCCACTGGGCCATCTTTAGTTCCTTCACATCCCTCTTGAACTTCAGGGGCAGGAAACTGTGCACAACAGTCCACATGTGTCCACACCCTGCTAAGCAGACAGGAATAACTTCCTTCAGTCTCTGGCCATGTTCTTCCTAACACATTGTGGTGTGTGGGTTGTCTTATTCACAGTCAGATCTTACTGGTATCCATGGCAACTTCCAGGTCCTTCCAGTGAGGCTGCTCCCCAGCCACTCAGTCCTCAGCCGGGAAAGATGCATGGGGTCACTCTGCCCTGTTACAGAACTCCATTCTCCTTTCTAAATATCACAAGGCAGCTGCTGACCCAGTCCTTTCATTTCTCAAAGTCCCTCTGGATTCAAGCTCTTATTCAGCATGTCAATTGCTCACCCTGAATTTTTATCGTCCTAAATTTCCTAGTTCCTTTTTCCTGTGGGACGACTTAGAGACAGTTATTCTCATCAAAGATACAGTCTACCCATTGAGCTGTATGATTGTACCTATCTAGACAGACACCTAAATGTCTCTGACCTTCCTGCTGTGAACCACAATGAGGCTAAAATACAAGAGCAGCTTTGAATTCTTTATTCACAGGAACAAAAGAATAAAAATATCTAAGCCAGAAGTGGCCAAGTACCCCAGGTACTGAAGCAGAAAACTGTGGAGTAGCTGCTATGGGTGTCAAACCCCTGAACTTCCTTTGACAATGAGCAGCCAGAGCAGTTTAGGGCACTAGCACTCCTGCTAGAAAATGGACAAGGTTTTTATTTGGTTTTCTATAAATATAGACATGAACTTCTGTCAGGTTGTTTGCCTTAGGTTAATATTTCTGTAATGTACAGCTGTTACTATAAGCTGTGAAAGTCTGCTGTCTGTCTCTAGCCCTGTGAAGAGCAGAATGTGGTGCTGTAAATATTAGCCCAGGCAGAGACTGTTTGCTCACCCCTCCTCTGTGCTGCCTCCCGTAGTGGTACTGACAGTGCTCCTGACAAACAGCCCAGGCTCAGCATCTCTTGCACTGCTCAGTAACACGCTCTGGTTTTGATTCAAGAGGGTTGTAATGACTAAATCCTGAAAAAACAGCAGAAGCACCAGTGAAATTAATACTATACAAAATAAGGTATGACCAAGTAACCAAGCACATACTGCAAACAACATACTTTTGTGGTCAAACTCCCTCTTCATTGGCTGTGGCAGTTGTGGGTGTGGAGAAGAAATGTCTAGCACATCACTGGAACTGCTACTTGCTTTAATACAGTGATTTAATACAGCAATTTCAGAGGACAACTAATGATTTGTGCTCTCAAAAGGACTCCCCAGTAATGGGAAGGATTGTCCACTGCCATTGATCTGAACAGAAGAGGAACCGTCCTGCAGATACTGCAGGGACCTTTCTGCCACCAAAGACAAGAACAACAAATGAGCAAACAGCACCAGCATGGGGAATGGATTTCCTGTTTCACACAGAACCCTGGGTGCACCTCACAATCTTTTTTGGTAAATCAAAATACTGGCAAAGATATGACAAAAATTTATTTACTATGAGCCTTAATCACCTATAGAATTATAGAATCATGTAATCATTTAGGTTTTAAAAGACCTTTAAGAGCATGGAACCCCAATTATTAACCTGGCCACTGCCACGACCACCACTGTCCCATGCCCCCAAGTGCCCCATTTAAATGTCTTTAAAATCCCTCCAGGGATGGGGACTCCCCCACTGCCCTGGGCAGCCTGTGCCAGGGATGGACAGTGGTTTCTATGAAGAAATTTTTCCCAGTATCCAATCTAAACCTCTCCTGGCACAGCTTGAGGGCATTTTCTCCTGTCCTTGTTCCCTGGGAGCACAGCCTGACCACCCACCGGCTCCACTCTCCTGTAAGGGAATTGTAGAGAGTGAGAAGGTCCCCCTTGAGCCTCCTTTTCTCCAGGCTGAGCACCCCCAGCTCCCTTAGATGTTTCCAGAGCATTCCCTGGGGTTATGACCTAAGGGCAGAACCCAGCACTTGGCCTTTTTGAACCTCATGCAATTGGCCTCAGCCCACAGATCCAGCCTGTCCAGAACCCTCTGTAGAGCCTTCCTACCCCACTACTGCCACCCAGCTCGGTGTCATCTGTCATCACAGGACCTTATATGAACCTGCAAAGAGCAATAAAGATAGCATGAAGTATATAACTGGTGCTAAAAGCTGAGGAAATCAGAACAGAGTGGATCAGTGTTTATGTAACTGTTTGAGAAGGTCAAAGGCCTGGACCTTGCATGGAATTAAGAGCAACTGATTCCTGAGATGTTATATGTTACACTGGTAGATGACCCTCACAGGTCAGAGCTGGCCTATACAATTTCAAATGAAAAGAACGATGAAAGCTTTGGTTGTGAGAGATTGGTCATTATCCAACTCTCTGAGACCTGTAATGAGGTTACAGTGCTGGTGGGCATGTGTGTGGGGAGGGAGGAGTAACCAAATAGCCCGCTGTGTCATGGGTCCTAGGGAAAGAGACATAGAAGTCTGCAAAATCAAGAAAGGGACCCTTCCAATACAGTCATAGGCTGTGCTGACTATTGAAGAACAGTGAATTGGCCAACCCTTTGCCAGACATTAGGTTAGAGTTCCTCTACTTGGTCACTTGCTAAGGGAACCTGAAAACACTGTTCCAGCACTCAATTTGGAAAGGAGGATTTTCCCTTTCTTTTTTTATCTGCTGCAGAGCATAATCAAAGCTGAGTTAGTGAATCATCTCAGAGGTCTTTGGGTGATGATTTATAATCACGGAATCAGAAAAACACTCAGGAAAGAAACTTGAAAGATCCTCTACACTGTTCTCTTTTACTAAGCTGGACTGACCTGTGTACAGCTGTTCTTAAAGGTCCTGAGTACATATGATCTCTTATTTTATTTCTCTCCCCACGGAAGTTGTTATCTATTGTAGAAAAAATTGTATTGGTCCTTGACAAATCCATTTGGGAGACAAATAGCAGGTTGATATTTTCCTGGAGCTTGAAAATTCATTGTTTATATTCCTGCCTTTCTCAAGGCACATACACTTTTCTCTTTTCCAGGCTTTTCTCACATGTGATGTTGGTTACCACTTGGGCTACTGAGTTTACTGAAATCCATCTTTGCTTTGGGGAAGCATAAAAACAGCAAAATTGAAACAACATACTAAGAATCACAGACTGACAACCACTGCCATCCACACTGCCCTTTACATTAATATTCTTGAAAAGCTACACCTGTCACTTCTTCAGTCTAACTACTCTGTTTCCTTCTCCTGAATGGTAACTGCAAACACTTCATTTGAAAGTTAAAAAGGCTCTGTCCCATCAACCACTTTCCTTAAGCTCCTCCAACAATTAAACTTTGATTAGACTTCAACACATGGTGAGAATGGTTTTCCTCTCGTCCTTAAGCATGAAGCAGAGCCTCCAGTGTTTGGGGACAGGTTTTTCCCAATCAGCTCTGCCACAGCAGTCCCCCGCAGGAAGCAGGAGGAATAACCTTTTTCAAAACTGAATTGGATTATGGATTATGGATACTTAATGCATTTGCACCATTATTTCCCTTTCTGCTGGGCTTTTTGGGCAGGTAGGGTAGGTCTTTCTACCCCTGCAAACAATCCACCTTCATTTCCATATACTAATGTTTGATGTGCATGTGTTGGACTGTCACTTTTTCACACTGGTTAATGTGATCTTAGGATGCAAACTAATTGGAAGGATCGGTTCAAAAGAAGCACAGGTGCCGAAAAGCCGGGTGGGCTCTCAAAAATGCATCTGTCGCCTGGGTGCAGACAAGCAGCTTAGTCAAGGCACAGACAGCAACAGGTAAGAAACTGAAACAACACCCTTCACAACAAAGCTAAAAGGAAGAAGCCAGAACTTTAGTCATCCTTTCTGCAGACCCAAGAAGCAGAAGAGGAATCTACACAAATGCCAGTCAGCATCTGTCCTCTGCAAGAACACTCCCTCTGGTTGAGACTGTCCTTCAACCAGGTGCGCCCCCGAGGGTGCGCTGTCACGGATCTGCCCTCGGTACGCGGGTGCTATGAATGAATAAACGCTCCTTTCGAGGCATCCCGGCGGCTCCCCGGGGTGGGCCGGGCCGGGCCGGGCCGAGGGCGGTGCTCGCCACCCGCACCCCGACGGGGCGGGCCGGGCCCGGCAGACCCGAGGCGGGGCCGCGGGCGGCGTGTGAGCTGCGTGCCCGTCGCTCGGAGCCACCGACCGCCGGCATGGGGCCGGCGCTGCTACTGGGGCTGCTCCTCTCCCGAGCCGGTAACAGCGCCCGGGGCGGGCAGGGCAGGGCGGCGCGTCCCCATCCCCATTCCGCTCCCCGTCCCTATCTCCGTCCTCCGCCCTCATCCCCATCTCCGTCCCCCGTCCCCATCCCCGTCCCCATCTCCGACCCTGTCAGCATCCCCGTCTCTCTGCCGGCGGGCGGGCAGCGGCACCGCCCGCACTCCGGTCCCGCTGCGGGCGGCACGGGCGGTGCGGGGGTCGCGGCCGTTCGGGGAACCCGGTCTTGCTCACGGTGCTTCCCCCGGGGCTCCCCCCAGATTGCCCCGGGCGCAGGTGGCGGGTCGGATTTGACGTTTCCCACCGGGAAAGGCGGCTGGTGCTCTGCCCCGAGCGGGGAGCCGCCAGTGTGGCTGTGGCCAAACTGGAAGGACGTTCTGGGGAGGGGAAGGTTGCGCTGGGGCGAGGCGGGAGGAGCGCGGGGCGATGCGGGTCCCGTGCGAGATGCGCCTGAGCGGGTCCGGCTGCGCCGCTCTCGCTGGCTCCGCCGAGGGCAGATTTTGGTACCTGCCCCCCCGTGCATTTGCCCTCTGGAATGCTTCAGGCCCGTAGTTTTCCGAGTCGAGGCTCAGTTTGCCGAGACCAAGGAGCTCCTGCCGAGATGCAGGTGATGGTTCTACTCTGCCAAATCACAAGAGCCGAGTATTGAAATTATTCCTCTTTCCAGTTCACATCTCTTGTGCAGCCTTCATGGCTGATGTGACTAGAAGCACAGCAATTACAAACTGCTCTGAAGCATTCCTAGTCCCTGGCTGTGTGATGTTACTGCTTTCAGCAAAAGCTGCAGCTGCAGGATATCACAATGACTGTTAAAAATGGGCTGTTGCACTTAAACTCAGCAGCCACATGATTACGATAGATTTCCCCCAGTTTTCCATGTCCAAATGCCAATGATTCTTTGGAAACTGTTTACAGAAGGGTTTCCCTTCTGTAATCGTCCTCTCTTTCAATACCATGGTGCACCACGGGCAACAAAATATACATATCTATATGACAGGACATTGAGTGAAAAGGGAGAATAAAGATATTTAGTATTACCTATGCATTTTTCTAAGGTATAAATAGTAATAATAATAATCCATTAATTGGCTATTACCTTTCACCTTTTTTTTTTTTCCCAAACTGCAGCAGGGATTCCCATACACGTGTCTTTAACGTGTTCTGCAATCTCAACCATGGGTCTAGGAAAGGATTAGCTTTATCTTTCTTTCACATTGTTATCTGGAATACTAAGAAAAAAAATGAAATAACTTGTCAGGTTTCAGGGCTTACAACAATGCACAGCTATTAAATGATGTCTGTAGAGGAGAACAATTCAAGTTTGAGGTTTACAGCAACTTCACCTGAACTCACTGTGCCGAGTCCAAAGGATTTATGACAAGAGGTTTTTTAGGGAGCTTAAAAAGTCATCGAGTCTCTATGTAAGAGCCAGATGAACTACAGAGTACAGTAAGCTGATAGGAAAATGAAGAAACACGTACAAGTGAGACAGAGGAACCTCTATAGTGTTACTGGGCTGCAGGAAAAGTAGAAAGTTTGAGAAGCAGACTACTGCTTACAGCAAATAAACTGATGAAGCCAGCAAAAGTGAAGGAAGTGAGGAAACAAATTAGATGGTGAAGATGGTACATCAGCAATATGAACTGTACCAATATTGTTTTCTAATCTATAGTGAAGGCAGACTGAAATTGTACTATTGCACCTGCTGAACAAAGAACAATACGTAAGGTGACGTACCCAGAGAACGTTACAGGCAGATGGAAGGCTCAGCATAGTAATTTCTTAAAACTAGCCAAACAATATTGATCTGAAGGAAAGAAACATACTAGTTTATTTTTAAATTATTTTAGCAAACTGGCTTGTTCCAAGACTTCATTGTACTTGTAGTGTAAACACAGATTCATATACTGCAGAAATGAAGAAGGATTACAGGCTGAATTCACCTACCTGTGACAACATAATCACAGAATTGTAGAAAGACTTGGGCTGGAAGGGACCTTAAAGCCCATCCAGTTCCAACCCCTGCGCTGGGCAGGGACACCTTCTATTAGACCAGCCTGCTCCAAGCGCTGCCCAACCTGGCTTTGAACTCTTCCAGAGATGGGGCTGCTACAGCTGCTGTGGGCAACCTGTGCCAGGGCCTCCCCACCTGCTCAGTAAAGAACTTCTTCCTAACACCTAATCTGTATCTCACTGCTATTTTAAAATTGTTCCCCCTTGCCTTATCACTATCTGCCTTTATAAAAAGCTACTCTCCCTCTTTTTTTATAAACTTCCTTTAGACTCTGGTAGAGGCTCTAAGGTCTTACCAGAGCCTTCTCTTCTCCAGGCTAATCACCCCCAGCTCTAACAGCCTAACTTTAGAGCAGAGGGGCTACAGCCCTTAGAGGATCTTTGTGGCTTCCTCTGGACCTCCTCTAACAGGTCCATGTCTTTCTTGTGCTGAGGACCCCAGAGTTGGACACAGCACTGCAGATGGGATGTCACAAGGACAGAGCAGAGAGGCAAAATCTCCTCCCTCAACCTGCTGAATTTGATGCAGCCCAGGACATGTTTGGCTTTCTGGGCTGCAAGTGCACATGGTTAGCTCACCCATGAGAATCCCAAAGCCCTTCTCTGCAGGGCTGCTCTCGATGAGTTCGTCTTCCAGCCTGGACTCTTGTCTGGGACTGCCCTGACCAGGTGCAGCACCTGCACTTGGACTTGTTGAAGGTCATGAGGTTCTTGTAGGCCCCCTTCCCAAGATTTTTCAAGTCCCTCTGGATGGCAGGGTTAGGTATCACCTCTTCGGAAACAGTCTATATAAAAATAAAATCAAAACACTGAAAAAAATATTCTAGCTTTAAAGCTTATGTTGTTAATCTAAGATTATTTAATGCTTCCACATAAGATGGCACGTGTGTGTATATGTATATAATCAACACATCTATCACGTAAATCCATGTACACATGGAGATACAGTCAAGGGTTTACAATCAGCCAACAGGTGAAAGCTGGCAGCCAAGCCTTCATCTGCATTTTTGGCAGGGAATTCAGGCACTAGGTTCTGTATACTTAAATTGACTGTCTATCAGCACTTCTAGATGAAGCTACTTGTATCTTATGTTAAAGATTCTTTTTCTTATGCAAAAAATACATATTCCTAAATTTTTCAAGCTCAGTAAAGTGGATGTTTTTAACACCCTATAAATGGCTTTCTCTGTACATCTCTTAATGACCAGCATATACTTTAGTAATTGCAGCAGCTCTGACTCACAGCACACAGTATGGTGTTACTATGTGTTTATTGCACTGCGGTTTTCACTGCCCAGATAGAAGAGCTTCTTCAAAGCAAGCCTCAGCAACCCCGAGATTTCACAGGGATTTACTGCTCCATAAAATACAGAGCCAACTTCAAAGAGTTAAGGGCAATTATAAAAAGATTTTATTAAACAAAATTATTTTTGAGACTTTCATTTAACCTTTTGTTCCTTCTTTCATAATACTCATTCTTTTGTTTCTAAGTGGAGATAGGTCTTGTTCCTTACCACTCCAGATGAGAACCTCAAAGAGCTTTGACTCTCATGGGGAATTCTTGCTGCAGAGAGGATCCCTGCAGAACAACAAGAGGGTGCTTGTGTGGCATTCATCCTGATCAGGGTCCTAACAATCTTTTCCCTACTTGACCAGGAGACCTCCTGGCTCTGCCCAGGAGTGACTGTGTTGTGGCAGAGCAGCTGTGCCTCTCAGACTCCACCTGCAATGCCACGTACAGGATCCTGGAAAACTGTGCCCTGGCCAAGACTCGCCTCCTTCCACTGGATCACGAAAGCAGGGTCAGATGTTTGAATGCAGAGTTTGACCTTGGGAACAGCTCTCTGCTGCACTGCAAGTGTCACCGGCGCATGAAGAGACAGGAGCACTGCTTACGTGTTTTCTGGACCGTTCACTCCAGTGTGACAGATGGTGAGATGAAATAATATGAATTTACAAGGTACTCGTAAGGCTTACTCCTGCCCCCCATCTGAAAACAACTGTGAAAAGTCACTTCCCAACACTGCAGGTATTGCTTTGGAACCTCATCTCCTATTAAAGAGAACTCATTACTGCTGTGTTTGATAAGCAGAAAAAACTGGTCTGGTCTGGGACCAGCACTTCAAATACACCAGGGACTCCAAGAGACAGACAGCTACTCTGAGACACTTAGATTTAGTACTGTAAAAAATCCCTCCAAATGGTCCTATGTGTCTATCCCTGAAAACAGTCATGTGATTATTACACAGTGCCATGGCATCCCCAAGCCTGCTGCTGCTTTCTTTAGTGGGATGCTCCTACTTGACCTCCCACTAAAGCCTGTCTGTGCTGCTCAGCTCCTCACTTGCACTGAGGCTGAAAAATCCAAATGACATAGACCAAATTCCAGACAGACAAAATCTAATGCTGGTTTTAACACAGTAATACCTTTGCATTTCCAGCAGACCCATTCTTGACTTTGGGATTTGAACAAGACAGCATCTCTGAACTCCAGCCTGAAGAAAAAGCCAGGCATAAATAAGAAAAATACCCATTTAAGAATAAATAAATACATAAGCAAGCAAGCTGGTCATAAAGCATTTTTCCCATTCCATAAAATATCTCGTATCTTGCCTAGGTTATTTCAATTTGGAGACCTCTCCCTATGAGAATCCAGCAAATGAAGAACACTGGAAGACAGATTACAATAAACTGGCGGCTCTGGTATCAGGTAAGATTTGTGATGGTTACATGATATAATGCTGCCTTCTGTTATCTTTTCAGGGCTGAAGATTGTCAAGAACAATTTGGGGTAATGGCCCCTTTAATCAGAGGAATGCCTGCTCTGGATACTTGCCTAAATTTGTTCCCACTATCAAGTGTAAATATAGCCATAGATCCAGGCCCATGACAGTGGGAATAATCCACAATGACCCATTTTCTGAAACAAGCACCTTACCATGAACCCATAAAAATACTCTTTTGTAACTAATATAACTACAGTGTGATACTGCAGGCACATAGAAGGACTGATTTGCTTTGTTCTTTTTGATGTTCCAAATCTGACCATCAAGAAAGGGCTACTCCTGTTTCCACACAGTATCTCTTCTGGAGATTTGCTTCATGGTTTCTGTGTTTCTTTTGGCATTATAGGCTCCCAATTGGCAGGAGATGCAACAAATCCATGCCTGAAAGAAACTCATGTCTGTAACCTGAGCAAGAAGTGTGTCCGTCTGCGCACAGACTACGCCTCCATCTGCACCAGGGGAGCGGGGAGTGAGGATGTGTGTGATCAGCGCAAATGCCACAAGGGGCTAAGGAATTTCTTTGAGAAAGTCCCTGAGGATTTCACCAAAAGGATCCTGTTCTGTCCATGTCAAGATGAATTTTGTGGAGAAAGACGCCGGAAAACTATTGTTCCTGATTGTTCCTTCCAGTCTAACACCAAACCCAATTGCCTGTGGCTGCTGGACACCTGCTTAGAGGATCATATCTGCAAGTAGGTCCAGCGGCAGCAGATGTTGGCCAAGAGAAGAAAACAACATAGACACTGATGGTCTCGTTTTCCTTCCTACAGATCCCGACTGGCTGACTTCCAACAAAACTGTCAACCTGCAGACACGTCTCCAGATGGCTGCTCTCTGCACAACCATGCTGCATGCCTGCAGGCTTACATGGGGATGATTGGTAAGTGATATCCACAGGAACATACAGGGTGGATGCTTTCAGGCCACAAACTTGCAGGCATGCACTGATGCTGTAAAGGACCATCCTGTTCTCCTGCAGGAGGCAGTGCTCAATATTCCAGTGAATTTGTCTTACTAATTCATGCCAGTGCCCTCCCTTGCCTCTGAGGTAAATGCAGCCCAAAGAGAGCTCTTCCATGGCATTTATTGCTGTACTTTGTCCTATTCTCTGTTGTCAAATCAGCAGCACTTGGCCTGAGATTTCTCAACACCTGTTTGCATCATCAGGTGGTACAAAGTTTTCTAAGGGCTTCGTCAACAGGGTTTCCTGGGCTTGTGTGAACGAAATCATTCTTGATGCAGGAGTTACATCCCTTCACAGCAGTGATTAAACACTGCATTCCATCACTGCCCAACTTTTATACTCCTGATGGTTTGTTACTATTGTGCACACTGTGTTCTCAGGGCCAGCCAGAACATAGTCCTGCCAGCTGTTTGAAGGAAGGTCTTTGGTTTGAGTTATTGCCAACCAACCTGCTAATACTTTTTCAGAGTGGCTCAAAAGAGGAGCTGTAAAGAACAGCAGTATCTCAGCAGCTGTTAATCTAGACTATACCTTCAATTTTCCCACATGTCTCTGCTGGTTTTGTGCTAGATGAACACTGGGTGAATGGCACGTGGTGGGTGTGCAGTATTTGGTTGGCAAAAGGCACCTGGCCAGTTACACAAGGAGCAAGAGTGCCTTTTGTTGCCATATGCCAGTACCCCAGCTGAGTCCCCGCAGGGGAGTTCACATCCTTGAATGTAACGCTTGCACTGGCTTCAGTTCTCAGTACACCACACCATCAGAGTGGGGAGCAGCCTTCGCACTTTCTCACAGCCCAGCAAACTTCAGGTAGGTTCATCAGGCCTGGGTCACCTGCCTGGGAGTCCTGACCTCACCTGGTAACACTCTTGTCACAGTGGAAGGCTTCTCCCTCCAGGGCAGCATTCCCTTTAGTATAACATGATTCATGACGTTTCTTTCGTCTGGGGGTTTGGAACAGGCACACCCATGACGCCCAACTATGTCAGTAACTCCAGTGTGGAGGTCTCCCTGTGGTGTTCGTGTGAGAGCAGCGGCAACCAGAAGGAGAAGTGTGACCAGATACTTGGCATGTTTGAGAGCAACAAATGCCTTGGTAAGCATCAATCTCATCACAGAGAAACAGCTCAGCACAGGGAAATTCAGATCCTGTGGTTTCAAGATCCTTCTTTGCACTGCTGCAATGTTTCTGTGATCTTCTCTGCAACCTATGGGACCAGCCTGGATCCGCTCTCAGAAATGTTTCTCTATCTTTTGGGGAACACTTCTGTTCATCTGAAACATCATGAAGCTATTGACAAACACCATTCAAATGAAGGCACTGCAAAAACTTCACAAGGGGAGGTCAGACGTGCTGAATCCATAGGTTGCTGAGTAACCACATCTGTGAGGATTATGGGTCGGGATTTCCCTCTTTGTCCTTGTTCCTGTACTCCTTTGGCCCTCACTTCCTTGGTCAAGATAAGAAGCTCCTAAGGCAGCCTTTTATTAGATTCAACAGCATATCAGTTACAAAAATCCTATTACATGCAACTGTGTAATCCTAAATCTGTGGGTTTTTAATCTCCCTAGCATTTTAGCAACATACCTTAATGAGATTTAAATATTTTATGTTTGTAAAAGCTTCCAAAGGATATAAAAGAAACCAGCATAATTACATAAATTATTAATATTTAAACCTACCTCCTGCAGTATAGAAAAGCCTTACATCCAGCACTATAGATACATCTACAATCTAAACATCCCATCCAAGATACTACAAATCAGCCCCTTACAAAATACACAATTGGGAAAGTCACAGAGGGACCCAAAAGTCCTCAAGTACAGTGTAAAAACTTGTGCAGTCTGCTCAATCTCACAAGCAAACCCACAGACTGACGGGCCATTCACTGAACAGAGAATACGTATTTTCTAAATCAAGGCCACACAGCCTGTGAGTGCCTTCCATAAAATAGCTTCCCTAGACTTCTGTTCACTAGACTCCAAGACTAGCACAAGAAAAGCACAATAAGACTCTTGTTTTACTTCTGTTTGCAGAAACTGCCATTTGGTCTCAAATGCACCTGAAGCAGACAGCTCTAGAAAGACAGGAAGACTTACTTTATTCATCTTCCATAAGCTTCCAAGGAGACAGTGCTAGCACATCTCTTGCTTCAGAAATGTCCCAGGTATGAATTGGTTTGTTGCCTTCACAAAGCAGTGAGTCAAGTGGCCTAGAGACAGTAGTTGAAAAACCTCGGATGTGGAAATGTGTGACTTTGGACACCAAAGCAAGGGATGCCATGTGCATGCGGAATGCTGGACCACTCAGCCTTAAGCTGTTCCTTCCACAGACAAACAGAAATAGGAGGCCATGGCCTGGCCACAGGAGTTTCAATAATCTCACATTAGTGCTCAGAATTGGAGGCTCTGCAACCAGAAGTTTGAGCATAAATGTGCCTAACTGGGATTCATCCCTCCTTTTTGTCTCCTAGGCGGCTGAAGGGAAGATGCAGCGAGACAGCTCTGAACACAGCAGTATGCCTTTGGCCTCCTCTGTACATTCTGGAGCTGCTACTTCTTGGCCTTCTCTGGCTCTGTTCCTGCCCCTGTTGCTGAGCCCACATTAACTTGGCATGAATGGAATCTTTCCTTCCCATATTATTAATATTATTCCATATCCAGGCACGTCCCACTACTGATTTACCTTCGGGAAATGGAAGGCTTTCAAACAAGAGGAATGGAACAGCCTTAACCCACAGTGACACTAGAAAGCTCCCATCTACTTGTGCCTCACTTTTGCTCCATCAGTTTGCACTGAGCTCTGCAGATACAGTTCTCACCATTGCTTCTGCATGAACACATTGTGAGTAACAATCAGTCTCATGTTCCAGCGTAATAGCTTTAAACAAAGGTCTGAGTTCTGTCAGAACTTGTGCAAGGTTTGGTTTCTGACTGCAGGGATGACCTGACACAGTATATCTGACCACCTCACCTTCTGGGCTCAGGCCTACAATCATTGAATGGTTTGGGTTGGAAAGAACCCTAAAGACCATCTTGTTCCAAACCCCTGCCATGGGCAGGGACACCTTCCACTAGACCAGGTTGCTCCAAGCCCCATCCAACCTGTCCTTGAACACTGCCAGGGATGGGGCGTCCACAGCTTCCCTGGGCAACCTGTGCCAGGGCCTCACCACCATCACAGGGAAGAATTTCTTCCTAATACACAATCTAGACATACCTTCTTTCAGTTTAAAACCATTGCCCCATGTCCTGTAACTACAGGCCCTGGTGTATCTGCCGTTATCATCCCCCTTTATGTAGTGAAAGGCCACAATGGGATCTCCACAGAGCCATCTCCTCTCCAGGCCAAATCATGTCAACTGTCTCAGCCTTTCCTCCTAGGAGAGGTGTTCCAGCCCTCTCATCATTTCCATGGCCTCCTCTGGACCTGCTTGAACAGGTCCATGTCTGCCATGTACTGGGTACCCCAGAGCCAGATGTGAACTCCGAGTGGAGAGGTGGGGTTGGGTAGAAGGGAAGAATCACCTCTAAACTTGCTGGCCATACTGTTCATGCAGCCCAGGCTGCAAGATGGTTTTCCGGGCTGGAAGTGCCCATTACTGGCTCACATCCAATTTTTTATCTACCTATATCCCCCCCCAAGCCCTTTTCTGCAGGGCTGCTCTCAATCCATTCACCTCCCACTCTGTGTTAATACTGGGGGCTGTCCCAAACCTCGTGTGGGATCTTGCATTGGATTTGTTGAACTTAATGAGGTTTGTGTGGATCCACTACTCAAGCCTGTGAAGGCACAGAGTAGAGCATATCATCCTAAAGACTAGAAGTCTATGCTCCAGGGAGGGGTTGCAAGAAAAGCTCAATAAACATACACATGAAGTTCCTGGTAAACACTATTTCTGGATTAGTTTCAGTTCCCTTTTCAAATCCATTCTTTTAAGTATAAGAAAAAGACCATTTCAGATCAAGGACACTATGATAGAGTTTATATTCTTGCTCCATTCTGTTTTGTCCCTTGCAACATATATATATAATGCATTATCACAGCTTGTAACACACTTGGGTTCTGTTGTTCAAATGGACTTCCGTGCTCAACTCCAGTAATTTTAGTTACATCTGGCAGAAGATGATCTTGCTTGGCCTCAGGATGTACCTTCTCAGCAACCCTTAGAGAATGCATATAGCTCATTGAAAATGTATCAATCACAAAACCCCCAGGACATTCAGTTGCAAAAATCTTGTATATTCTGCACATATTCAAGTTGCCATTGTCCCCTTCCAGCTGCCTGCCCCATCTCCTCCTCCTCTGCCAAGCGCTGCTTCATGGCCTGTTTATTCTGAGTGTAAATGTGTGCACTGTGTAACTGCTGTTAGTTTGTACTGTGTTTGCCTGTTAAAATGTGGTGTTAAGTGAATATTGATTTCTAAGCATAGGTTAACAGTCTGCAATCAATTATGTGCAAGACTTGCCTCATCAGCCAGCCTACACTTTTGAATAGCCAGAAACTCAGCTCCTCAAAACAGCTCCTTCATGCACACATATAGTGCCCATTGCTCATCCTGAGAGGCAACAGATCTGAACAATACTATGCACACCCTAACAAGCTTGCAATCCTGAGCAGAGGCAGAACAGGTGAGTATTCTTTTTATCCTGTGCTTTATCTGTTGCCAGGGAAGCACCAGCTATTAATGTGCTGTGGCTCCCAGTCACTGTCAGACACCTTATTACACATTCTTACATCGTCGCATGTATCAGTAATTATCCTTCTGCAGTGGTAATATTTCCATTTCCAATTACAGTCTTCTGTTTACTTCCTAGGCAGGTAGAACAATGAAATCACTGCATGGAGCAGAATGATCTCCTCTGTCCCAGAGAGAAGCAGTATCTTATTTGCATGCAGTAGGAACAAATCCCATGTCTTTTTAATAAAGAGGAGTACTAATGCTGGTATTTCTCATCACCTACTGAAATATGGCTAATTGGAGCAAGAGATAACATTATTTCCACATGTTTGCTACCATTCTCTAATAGAAGCAGAGCCCATGTAACCATAATATAATATCCACATTAGATCATCCTCCTTATGTTGGGACTAGAAATGTGTCAAGGCTCTTGACTGTAATGTAATAGCATCTGTCATCCCCAGAATTTAATGGAGAGCGACAGTGAACAAGAAAATGTTGTTCTTTCAAATGTTCCACATCAGAGAGAATATTTGCGAGTATAATGGAGTAGATTCCCTGAGCCATCTGTACCACATGCACTGATACACAATGTACTGCATTGATCATTTACTCATCTGCCTGTGATCTTTCCTCTTTCCCCACTGTAGTGGTCTAAGACAGGTTGATATGGAAAAAGGAATTAGCATTTTGTCATTCATGTTTAGAGCACTGTGGACCTTTAGCTCTTCACCCCTAATAAGAAGGTTATTGTTTTTTTTCAAGTGTCCTGCATCCCTTTCGCATGCACGTTTATACACACAGCTGCCTCTTAGGCTTGTTCATCAATAACTGCAAGCAAAATTCACCTCTAACTACACCTGCATTCACAGGTAGTCACACTGCTGGGAGTACAAACCCATTTTCACTTAGACTTTTCTAGTACACAATCTCCAAATACCACAGTTTTTGTACTACACACCATATATGCATGCACAAATATAGCTGCTACTAGAAATATCATATCAGTATCAGTTCAGTTCTGTTGGCACCACCAATGTGGCAAGACTGACACAGTTACCTAAACCCATTCAGAACAGTTCTTACTAACTATACTACAGGCAATTTACTACCCTCCCTCAGCTTCTGTTCCCAGAAAGTGTAATACAACATCCTGTGAGCATCTGCAGTCTCACAAAAGGTAATCCACAAAATAAAAAAATAATCCAATAAAGATTCTCTATCCAGTCTTAACACTGAGCTCTCAGCAAGCATATACAAGGAAGGAACCTTCTAATTGTTATAATGTAGATTATTTTTTAAAGAGTAAAATAATGTGAAGTCTCACTAATAAAATTTATCTTGCAACTCTAGAAGTCTCCTGCCTTCCTTTGCATTTAATAGAAGCGACACTGCTTGTCTCCACTGCTGGAGGCATTATGGGAAAGAAATTGAAAGAACAGAGCCAGAATCTCTTATAAAGCAATCTTAACAACTTTTACAGACATGACTCACTGTCAGGTACTTCAGATGTGGCTTCTAGAATTCTGATAGAGCTTTAAATCCCTTAACGTGGTCTAATGTAGCATTTGCAAAGGGCATTCATATAGTCCTCCAGCGGGGAGCTCAGACAACTGTGTTAAATGTGTTAAATAAATGGTTTCTTGTTGCAAGTGGAAGAAGAAACACACATCTTGCCTGAGGTCATAAGCAAGGTGATGCCAGAGATAAGCCTTGAATTTGGAAGTCCAAAGTTATTGTGTCCTTGCCTCATTAAAATCATTCCCACTGCCTCCAAGAAATGCCCATGTTTCAGTAAGAATCAAGTGGCTGCAGTTTTCCTTTTAAAAGGGGGAACAATATGTTATCGTAGATGAGGGAAAGCTAAGCCTTGCTTCAAATTGATTCCTGGTTATAGATCCCTTGCACACCTCTCCAAATCTGCTGACAAAGGGTAGCTTTCAGTTGATATGAAAATGCTACAGGCTCAGCATTTGCAAAGAATGAAAGTGTCTTTTTCACTACATCCTAAAAATCGTGTCACTATTTACCAAAATGGTAGGCAACTTTATGCAAGAAAAAAAAAAGGAGAATTGCCAAAAGTAATCTTTGAGGTATCCATGAACCAGACAAAGCTTTTGGGAACAACAGTGGAGAAGGAGGAAGCCAACCAGCTTTGCTGAGCTCCGCAGCATCGTTCAGCACTGCTGTGGAATCACAACCTACAGCAATTCCACAGCTGTTGCTTCCCCAGTCGAAACAGGTCCTGGTAAATATGATCAGAGACTAATCACTTCTACCCCAGGGACTCTGTGGCTGAACCTTTCTTCATTTGAGGGAGGGTCGGTTGAGGCTGAGGTTGGTTAGTCTCTAATGGAAGCTCTTCTGATAGGTGATTAGCTCTCCTCCAGGAAGTGACTTGGTGTTTGGGTTTCTTGCAAACCCCAGGGTTAGCAGAGGTCAAGGGATGCTGCACTTTCTCCAAGTGCCTTCATGAAAATAGCCCCACATACTTTCCATTTACAGCTGATCACCTCCATTATCCCCAGGCTAGGAGGAGATGATCAGCAATTGTTAAGTGCTTGAATCAGACTAATAGCTCACTGCTAATTCCCCCAGTAATGGGAATCTAAATTCCTGGTAAACAAACTGACTGCTTTTCACACACAGGGATGAATGCCAAAAACCTAATATTAGAGCTCTGGAACTAAAGCTTTTAGAGCAATCCTGTCCACTCAAAGATGTTTAATGACATTATGTACTAAATAATTAGAAAATGAAGGCCCACTTGGAATCAGTGGGTTACTGTCTAATTAAGATGACAAAGAGGCTCTACCCTTTTTTAAACAAGTTTATACTAAAACGGTGTACCTGATAAATGGTGCTGATAACTGTCTTTACCTTTGGGCAGAACAAGCAGGCATTAAGCTAGCACAAAATAACTGTGTGATTTTTGGCTCATCTTTCTTCCCATTGGTCCCTCCTGTTTTCCTGTAAGGCATGTGATTCAGTTGTCCCTTCCCCCCCCCATCAGATGACAACATTTATTAAGCAACATTCAAATCACTTATCCTCATGGAGAGAAAATCATCTTTGCTTTATTTTATGGCCAGAATCACAACGTTCTCACCACAAGATGCTTGAAGAGCCAAGAGGTGTGGGCTGGAGCCTCTAGAAGCACTTTGCAAGAATTGTTAGTGAGCTTGAGAGCACAGGAGAAGATTATTTATGCACAGAGAAGACTGTAAAAAGACTGAGAAATGTTCTACTGATAATATGGCTGAATTAAAATTAATTAGTAAATCATATGACATCCTTATCTCCATGACTGAAGAGACATGGGTTTGAAGGGTGGACTAATCAGTGGATAAGGAATTGGCAGCCAGAGAGTTGTGGTCAATGGCTCTGTGTCCAGGAAGGGAAAACAAAGTGCCACTGTACTCTCCTCCATTTCACTCTTCCCCCCCCCCCAACCAGTCTAACACTTAAATTACTTTTTCTTCTATTCACGTTGGCCATTAGATACTGTCACTATAGGTCAGTGAGCCCCAGTGCAAGAAACTGAAATTTCTTTACCATTTGCACGCAGTTATTTGTCCTCCAGCTTTCCAAACCATCAGCTTTTTCTTTTTTTTTTTCCTCTCCCTAAAGAATCTTTTGATTAACTGAAGTCAATTTTGCTAAGTGCTAGTTGCTCTAAGAAGCTTGTTTTGTCAGTGATCCCCAGGGCTCCATTATGTTTTCAGGGCTACAAAACAGGAATTGCTCTGTCTTTCTGTAGAAATGTGAGATTAGCAGATAATTCTTCCAACCTCAAACTCTTTGGATTTCACACCCATCATTCCAAATCAGAGCATGTGCAGAAATTAGCTGAGAGATTTCCCATCTTTTTTCTCAATTTCAAACCATTTTAGTGCAAAATTTTGTAATGCACAAGGAATCCAGGTCCACATTACACAACAGATTGCTATTCTAGTTCCATCTGGGAGCTGCAGTGGTATCACAACAGGAGCACTGTTGTGCACAGAACATTCTTAATACGCAAATATAAATCGCAGTGTAAATGGGACTAATAAGGAACCAAAGATCACAGAGCAAAGGCCAGTTTTAAGGACATTTTCAGCACAGAAAGGCCCTTACACAGAGGAAGATTATGACTCATCATGAAGCAATTTACTAAAATGTTGGGAGTAATATCTGAGCTGTTTTATTCACACTGTGTAGGATGTAACATTCCCGCTACAAGGTTGAAATGCCAACCCCAGGGTCTCAAGGGTGGCCTGTCCTCTCAAGCACCATCTTCCATCCGGTAAATCAGGCACAATAAAATAGTAACAAAATGGAAAAGATGGTGAGTTGATCAATTTACTGGATTATTTTTCATTTGGTTTTGATTGATCTCAGTTAGCAGATGTCATCAGGAGTCCTACTATTATCCATGATAGCATAGTATTACTCAGGTATCCACCTGAGTCTGTATTTTAATCCAGATTTTCAAGCATGTGCTTTTCAATTTATATTCCAGTTGCCTCTGTTAAGGTATTTCCAAGACTGAGTCTAATACCCTGTTTTATTTTTATTTCTTCAGATGTCTTTTGTAGTTTAGTTCTGATTATATCTTCAATCAGCAATGGCACATAGACATAAATAAAAATGGTTTGCACACTTGCTAAAGTGATAATTCACTCCTGCTTTTGGGTTAAAAGTTCATATCATCTTATGTGATGGAAAAAATACAAGCACCACTTTTCAAAGTAAAGCTCCATCCTGTCCCATCTTGCCATCACACCACTCAGCCAAGTAAGGCACATGACATGTCAAAGGTTGCACAGTCCTCTGCACAGGAGAAATCTCCAGTTCTCCCCACAGGCAAACTCCACGTCAGCAGAAGCATCAACTGAAGTGCCTCTAACGTGTCAAGACTTTCTGACATGTCAGGACACTTCCCTGCAAGGACAGCAAAGCCCAAAAATCTGTTCCAATAGAACACCTCTTCTGTTCTTCCGTTCCCAGCTCTCAAATAAAGCCAGAGGCCTGAGAGAGAAATGAAAAGATCCATTCTTCGGTGTGTGAGTTACAGAGTAATGGTTTTTGGAGAAAAGACAAACTGAACTGTGGATTTGCATCAATCATGCTGTGATAAGCTCGTTTTAGGCTGTGTCATCTCTACCCTGCTGTCCTCATCCCCAGCAGAAATGGGGCTTTCTGTCTAACAGGAGACTGCAGAAATTCTCCATGAAGCTGTTTTTATCTCCCAACTGCTCTGCCAACCACTTCAAGTTGGCTTCAGGATTCACAGAATCACAAAATCAGTCACATTGGAAGGGACCACAGTGGGTCACCTGATCCCACCTCCCAACTCAAGTAGGATCATTCCAGAGCACACGGCACAGGATTGTGTCCAGATTGTTCGGGAATAACTCCAGTGAGGGAGACTCTCAAATAGTATTCAGTGACAAACCCCAGCAACATTTTAAACATAGAGCAGGAGAAAGCAGCTTCCTGCAGTGCCTGTCATAGAAGCTTCTACAGAGGCAAAAACGTAACAGAATTCCAACTTCATGTAATTTTTCCTGAGACTCACAGCCTTCTCCCAAAGGAAATGAGCAAACATATGTGGTAACAACACACATAATGAACTCAAACAGCTCCTCATGATCAATTTCTTCAAACTAGTGTCTTTAACTTGTTAAGTGATGTAAAAAAACATGCATTTTATTTTTCAGATGTTGAAATCAAAATTTCCCATCTGAGAACTTGTGGTTTGTAATTTTGGCAATATGGTTTCATAAGAAGATTGCCCCTTCCAATCTAGCAATGTTTTTAGTTTGATTTAAGTCCTTTTTACATCTGATGGTTTTTTCATGACCTAAAACAGACAAAATGACCCATTTATCCTCAGGTTTTCATGGCCCATCAATTTACACCTTTCTTGGCAGCCACAAATCAGTCAAAGGAGCTAATAATCCATGGGGAAGGAATGATCAGAAAAGCATCCAGTCTGTGAACCAGCTCTGGACAGGCTTCCCAGCAACATAAGTCATGGACACACAGGCAGAAATGTAGACAGCAGAAAGATAAACTTGCTTTACAAGGTATTTAAAAGCAAAGTCAATCCTTTATATGGTTCAGACTGAGCTAATCTGGACAACATCTAAAATAAAAGGACACATTTCATAACACAAACAAGTGGATGGCTTCAAGCAGGGAGCTCTTTTTCAGCATACTGCAGATGTCAGTTAATTAAAGTAGAAGGTTATATCATTAGCAGCCAAATCGATATAAAAGGAATTAAGAGGTTGAATAGCAAGCTCCCCTGCTTTCCAGCACAGCACCCGGGGCCGTATTTAGCTAAAATTCAATACACATTAGCGAACAATCACTGTAGTCTTGTATGGGGATGTCTTCTTGAAATACTTTAATTGGACTCTCTAGTGTTATCAGTGCTAAACAAGATGTCAGATTAACGTGGAAGCCTTACCAAATGGGACCAGCAGCCCACAGGCTGGAGAAGCCACATTTACTTCTATTAAAACCTCACTGGTTTTCCAACATATATTAATAGTATTATTTTCACAGTTACCTTAAGAAAGAGTGACTGAAAAGCATCTTTACATACAGGTGCTCCATCCTGTACAACTCAGCCACTCCATACTGGCAACAGAAGATCCATCCCTTCTTACCATCTCAATCCCAGGCTCTATTACTCAAGAACCCGTCAGTCACACCAGACAGAGAGTTTTTACCCTGAATTTAACACCTCTGCAGAGAACACAAACCTACATTGAAATTGGCAAGTGTAAAATACTCAACTGACAACTCCTGTAACTGGTAAGATTTGATATGGCAACATTACATGAAGCACACACTTCTCATGTCTTGGCTCCCTAACCAGGAAGTGATTTTCACTGTGTTGAATTTGACCTTTGTTTTAAAGGTAGCACACAGAAGCTACACTACAAATTTCCTGCACAACAGAGTGGATGCTGCAAAACAAAGCCAAATCTTTCCTCTGAAATGTTTTATCTAACAAGATCAGAAACAAGTAGATCTACAAGAGGACAGTATGGAAAGACATGAGGGTCGTGTTCACATTACACAGATGTGTGCAACGTAGGGCTTTGACAGTTCAAGTAGAATAGAAGGTAACATTCACTATAACTAAAATGCCACAGAATACTTAGTTTAAATATTTTCTGACAGAAATTTAAACTCCACAGCTGACTAGGAACAGGCAGTACTGCAGCCAGTACTGACTGGCACTATAATATGACAAGAGTGGTTACAGCATTCATGAGCTAAGGGAGACAGGAACCTGTAAGACAAACAACCACAGTGAAATGGAAATTTCATTATTCCTGTATGGATAGGTAAGCAGGACACCACGGGACATTGATGATCTTGGAGGTCTTTTCCAACCCAATCGATTCTATGATTCTATGATTCTTATAGACTGAGACTGAGAAGCACATTAACTTTTTATTGTTTAAAGGTTGTTTCAAGACCTATATTCTCAAAATACATGCATCTCTACCTCTCCTACATCCTCCCCAATCCTGGGAATTTATTGAAGGACCTTATTATATCATTTATTTTCTCATATTTCACTTCAGCATAAAAAGGAGGGTGATAATTGACAACTCTTCCCTCTCCTTTTCTCACACCACATCTCCATTCCTTCATGCATAAAACAGGACAGAAAGTTTGCCTCAATATTTTAGTGTCTTCAACCAAAAGCCCTTTTGAAAGTGGTAACTGCTTGTGCAAAAGTACTCACACTACAGCACAAGTTGTAATTTTGGATTACAACTAGTACTACTACACACTTTCAGTTGGTATAATACACTGCACACAAAATTTTTGGATGCCACAGTCTATCCAAACTTTACACAAATCTGTCCTATTGTCCCACTCTGTACAATTCTTAATGATTTCTACAAGACTGCCATTTCAAAATACATGCCCTTTCACAGAGTATCTTTCACCAGCCTTAATTTAACTGTGGGGTTAACAGGGTAAAGGAAAAGAACAACTTCACGGTCAAAACCATCAGAAAAGCTTCACAAGGAAAGCCTGCACAGTGGGAAACAGAACATATGAAGAGTCGTTCAAGGTCTGGGGAGAATATAGGAATTACTATGTAATATAATGAGCTGTTTTCCATTGGACTTTGTGAAGTCAGTGTACAGAACAAAATCTCTGAATAAGCAAAATGTTCCAAAAACCCCCGATCAGCAGTGCTCGCTGCACAATGTGATTGTCAGGAGGAGATTTCACTTAGAAAAAAAATACAGCCTAGTCTAGGAAGAAAACTGACATTCACTCACTGCATAGCACCTTGTTGCTGAAGGTATTGCTCAATTAACCCCCAGCTACTACTGATTTTTAAAACTATGCCCCCAAAAATGCATTGCAAAGATCAGCTGTCTCTTATGCAACCTCTGTAGAACACAAAGTGCACAATTGCCCAACAACCTAAACAGGCAGCACTGTCAAAGCAGTACATTCACCCAAGTTTTTCCCATTAAAAAAACCCAAACAAACAAAAAACAAACCAAAGAACCAATGAACAAACAAAATCACAGGGGGGGGAAAAAAGAAAAAAAAAAAGACAGGTCTTCCTAGGGAACCATGGAAGCCTTTTAACAGACAACATGCTATGACAAAATAGATTATATCAAGGAACTGTCAAGGCTATCAATAACTGTCTATCAATTCACAAAACACACGGACACAAGGAATCAAATTATAGCCTATGGCTCCATTACTGACTTTTGTGGTGTTTGTCAGAAGTGCTTTTTAAATAACAGTACCTCAAATTCTTCACACAGGCCACCAGAACTTATTGCTTTTGCATCTACAGTCCAAAAAAGCAACTCAGCTCAGTAAAAATTCCTAAGGTTGTATCAATGCAATCTGTGTAGCTTTCAAATGTTATATCACTCATACCATGTCCTGGAAAAAACACGAAGCCATTATTTCTCCCCAGTAATAAATCATCTAAGCACTGCAGTACTTTCTGTAATGGAAGAGCTACACACTGCATCTTCCATTAACTTCTGGTTTAATTAAATGTTCCTTGAATAAATCTTATGCTTACACTCTTGTGACATGCTACCAGTGCCGACTTCTCCATTTATAAACTGGCTGGATTCAGTCCAATCATCCCTGCTTATTGTACCTGTCACTCACAGAAAACTCCAGGCTCTCAGTTCTCCTTGGACCCTTCTTTGCTAGTTATTCATTCTATATGGCTGTAGAACTGAATTAATCATGTGAGCTACGTACCCACAGACCTCTTTTAGCTTTTGCTTCTTTGGTGTGGCCAACAGGCTGAAGGAGGACATCAACATTTTTTGAAGTTAAACTACTAGAAGAAATTGAATTTACTAAGCAGGGGCACAGGCACTTGATTTAGGTTCAGTTTCCAATTAGGCTGAAATCATTGACTCAGTGAAAATGAAAAGCCTCCTCTTCACCTTTGAACACAGAGTCTTCTTACTCACCTCCCCTAAGAGTGCAACAGCAGTGTGAGAAGTGACTTCAGACAAGTTAGAGCAACTTTAAAACTTGAGAATCCTTCAAATGGCTGTACATCTCCAGCCCACTGAAACACCACGTGATTTAAGCTTTGCTTTTAGTGATAACAGATGAGGAGAATGTATGTTCAGCCGCTCTCTTTCAGCAGATGAAGGGATATGTCTCAGAGAGGATGTTGCAGCAGTTTAAATCACTATTAACTTAATGATTTCACTCATCTGACCAAATGTCACTGCGCAGTCTTGGAAGGGAAGGCCATAAGCAGTTCTTCCAGAACATGTCAGCACAGAACGAGGATAAGCAGCAAATCAAATGCCACTGGCAGCAAACATACACAAAGTGGAATTTTTCTTTCCTGAACCAAGGCAGTAACCAGGAATTTCTGTAATATTATATCATAATATGCACTCCATGATGATGAGGAATCATCTTAAATTTTCATCATGATAAGAAACCTTAAGTAATCTATTTTTATTGAAAACATCCCTACAAATTCCCTTATATTACATCTTCATTATATTGGCATAGTGGGGTTTCTGGAGATTTTATATTTCCTGCTTTTAAAAGGGAGGAAGAGAGGTGTAATCCATACACACATTTAAAATACTTTAACAACTTGGGCACCTAGACAGAATTCACAAATCTCTCTCGAAAACAGTTTTAAAGCACGGATTACCAAAATTAAGTATTTCAATGGCTAGAAATAGCACTCAACATAGAAGTGTTGCAGTTAAACTTAAGGTTCTTATTACCTCTGTTTCTGTTGACCTGTGGAAAATTCACAGGAAACAAGCTGTGACAGAAGTCGCTACTGAGGTTTTTGGACTTTCCAATCCATCATAAAGCAGCTGGCACCAGACAATTTAGATATACAATTTAGATTTTAAAATTCTGTTTCAGAACAGCATCACTCTCAAATAAAGGGAATAAAGTTAATTATGTGCAGAACATACTTGAGTAATATTTAACTTAATTTTCCTCACAATGTCTAATATGATACACTGATACACCAAGGAAATAAATTTTGTATTTGTAACAGATCCATTGACAGCAGCAAACACTTTTACAGCAATTCATCAACATGGTAGAAGTCTACATGTGCACGACTTTATCTTCCACCCAAATCAGTACAGCTCAGTTAACAAGCTAGCAATTTTAATCTAATTAGCACAGGTTAAAAAAGCCCTGTAATTTGGCACTGCTGTTTACTTGGATATCCACAATGACCTCAGAAATTCTTCACTTGAGCAAGGTTTACAAATCATTAAGTTTCAAAAGAACCAGTGAAATTTGAGGAATCATCACAAGTATACTGAAAAGTTAATCAAAATTCATTTTATCACCACTACAGTGGGACCTAGGCTGCTAAAAAAAATTTAATTTTATTCAAACACCAGGCCTATGAAGCAGAAAGAAAATTATATTCTTAATACATGCAACCAATATGTGCTGGGGGCCACCCAGCTGGGAAGCTGCTTTTCAGGGCAGGAGCTGTCCTGGAAGCACCAGACTGTGCAGGAGCCAGGAGTGTGTCCTCACTGCCGCGGCACCCACGGTTCCATCAGGGACACTTTGTCAGCAGGTCAGGGAGGGGATCCTGCCCCTCTCCTCAGCACTGGTGAGGCCACACCTGGAGTGCTGTGCCCAGCTTTGGGCCTGGACTGTCAGACAGCAGTGCCAGTGGGAGCTCAGCACTGCCAAGGCTCTTGGCAGCCCACATTCCTAATTCCACTGTGAGATGAGAAGCACCACTGCCTGTATCCAAACCCTTCCAGGACACACAGCACCACACTGAGTGCAACTCAGTCAAACTAATCTGGTTCCCACAATTCAGCCTAACGATAATTTTTGACCACTGGATGAAACAATTGTCTTGGTCTCTTGAAAAGGGAGCAAGTCCACTAAGACAAGGAACTGCAGTAACAATCTGAAGGCTCTTGAATAACAGAATCCTAAGCATCTGGATTTTAGAATCCTAAGCATCTGGTTCTTTACAATCTCACTGGGGTCTTTGTGGGCAACATGCATGCTGGTCTCCTCAGAGCACATGGGCCAGGTATGCAGGCACTACTGCTACTGCTTTCAAGCTCATCAGAAGCTGCAATTAAATAAAATCTCTCAAAATCAGAAAATACATGGCATGAGTCAATGAATTTCTCAGATATAAAGAAGTGATTCAGGCATAGTAAACACTTTCACTGCATTACTCCAGAATCCTCAGAGGCATTTTTTGTCACTTCATCTCAATTAACCTCCCAAGAAAACAATTCAGATCTGAACAAGAGAGAGGTGAAAAAGACATTACTGACAATACAGAAAAGCTTACCCTGATGTCATAATGCTGCATTAATTGAGTCATAGGGATATTTCCTGGAATTCAGGTTTGGAAGCAGGAAAGCAGGAGATACAGACAAAAGAACAGCTATGTGCTGAATCACAGGAGAAGATATTTCAGATATCAATGAAGTTATTACTGCTAAAAGTTAGGATTTCTCAACTGCTCCATAAAATATTATTCAGCTTCAAAATGTTCTCCATCTCAATTTAGCACATAATGTAAATGAATAGTACAGTAATTCTAACTCTCTCACGGTACCTTTTATGTTACAATATGGTTTTGTATCTCCTTACTTCCAGAAAAGACAATTTACTGTACACTGACACCTGCCACCACTTGTTTTGACATTGTTGTTCAGCACCACCTTTTCATAGCAGAAACAACAGAAATAAACCATCAATATCTACTACATTCTTTTCAGGCACTTTTTTCATTATGCTACACTGCATTTCACACAAGAAAATTCAGTGCTTCCTTTGGAGCAGGAATAGTTTTTGTTGCTTGAAGCAGTTGGTGATCACAGGGATCGTTGTAACTATATACAAAGCCCTGTGGGGCTCTAGCAGCACTGTGAAATTCTCATTAGTAGAGAGACTACCTAAAACATAAAACACACTAATCTTAAAATAAGTAACTTTAACAAAACCAGGCCTTAATGGTATTTGGACCAGATGCTCAAAATGTCTGTAGAAATCCAGCATTATGTCACCAGTGCTTTTAAATAAAATAAAAAAAAACAACAATGTGACTGGGATACAAAAGTACAAACATTTATGCAGTTCTTATACAGATGAAAGCTGAAGTTGTTTAAAGTATATCAGTTTTTCAACTGTTCATAGTAATATATCTCACTACAAACCTTCCTTCTGCTTTTTTCATAACATTCTTCATTTCACATAACTTGTCAGACTTCCAGGTTATACAACTCTTCCTCCTCCTGTGGGTTTGTACTCTTTTCATGTTTATGCACAGTGTGCTCACTCTGTACACTCATGGGTCTGTCTCAGAAGACTTGCACTACCACAAACAAGTGTTAATTATTCTGCCAGTGATCAGCGCCAGAACTACTGGGACTACATTGCTACTTTCGCTGCTCCAAGAACCAGGTCATAACCTAAGGAAATATATAAATATACGGCGGAGGAACTGGACATCACACACAGACCAATATGTGCAAGCGAACGCCAACTTTATTATACACCACACACAGTTTATATAAAGCTAAAGCTACACACTATTGGCTAAGTTAAAAACCTCACACCACCAAGCTACAAACTTTAATTGGTTATAATCAGTGTTTATATTATCTTATCCTGGCTGTTCTCACACACCTGCAGAGTTCTGTAAGAACCTAAGGAGCTCCCATGAGAAACCTCTAGGGAATAGCTAACGCCTCCAAGCAGCTGTGACTTGTTGCTGCTTCTCAGCTGATAGTTAAGTCTCACAGTGTTTGTGCAGGCTGGATTCAGTCTTACAGGACCTTATATAGATCTGAATTGCTCACTTTTGATTTTATTGTAGCTACAAGAACCAGCCTGAAAAGAGCTCCTGACAGAAAAGCTGAACACATAAACTTGATCAAGGCCACCATGAACATAAAGCTGTCAAACTAATGGTCCCACAGCCCAGTTGCTGCTCACTAGTTGTGATAACTGCATTGGAGAGCACAGAAAATCCTGAGGACTTCCCAATATCAGATGTACACAGTGGAGTCACCTGTTTCAACATACTCACTGCTTAACACGGACATCAAATCCCATCTCCTACCCCTCTCCACAGGTTGCAGTCCCAGTCTCAGCTGTGTGCCCCCCCCTAGTCCCACAGTCCAATATTATCTGTAAACCTTGAGTGGTTTAAACATTTCTACACCTTCTGTACGTTTCATTCCCCTTCCGCATTTTAGCATCCATTCCCAAGACAAGATTGCTGTGGCAAGGAGAATTGCAATGAGGTTGTTGACATCATACATGCTCTAGAAGTATCCAACCAGGACAAATGTATCGGTAGCCTTGGTGCACCCTCTCCCACACAGTTCTGGAATTCCTCACTGTGCTGCTCTCCTACCTTTTGAAACTACCCACAGTTGGTGAGAATTTATTCTTCAGTCTCAATGTAACTCAAGTATAAGAGGTTTCCCTCACACCCTAGAGTCACATGGTTTCTAATTTTAACATTAATGATGATCTAGGCAGACTAAAAAAGCAAAAGTGGGAGTTGCATTAACTATGTTAAATGGAGAATATGACCAACAGTAGAAAAGGTGTTCTTACTACATCAAATTTCTCAATGCAAAATAATACAGGAACCTGTAGCCATAGCTGATTTTTAAACAAGTTAAAAAGCACAGTATTATAGCACCATAATAAAGAAGCTGAATTCAAATAATTCAGAATTTTCTCTAACTGTTAACAGATGAAATTCACTGTATTGGCAAGACACTTCACTTGGTAAAGGTCACTTGCATTGGATTTCCTGTAGCATCAGCTGTACCTTTGAAGATTATAACTCTGAAAAAAACCCCACCAACTCCTTTTAAAGCACCTACACAACCCATTGGTACAATGGACACAATTCCCACCCTCCCATCACCAGCATTCATTGGTTTTGTCATCGTGTTTCCTGAGGGACTAGAAACAGTCTCATCCAGGTACCTGTGCAAAAACCTGAGGAACAAATTCCTGCCCTTCCAAGAGCACCCAGTCAGTGCTCCTCACTTAATCTGTGCCTCCCCAAGATATTACCAGTTTTCATGCACAGAGGATTTAATTAGCGCCCTGCGCTAAAAGCCAGCCCCGGGTGTCACTTCAAAGACCCATCTATTACAGAATGGAATGACAGGAACAATTACAGCTTCTCCTTATGAAGCACGTCTGAGCAATTGAATTACCGAACTCGGCCAACACGAATTTGCCTCTCACGCGCTTCGTGTTGCTTCGAGAGCCCAAAGCGCCACCTCCTGCTGAGCAGCTGGAACCACAAATACCCACATTTCTGCAGCCCGTGAACTGCTGCGGGGACAGCGATTCACACACTTCAAATCCGTCTGATTGGGTACCACAAAAGAAACACGTTTTCTCACTGAACAGCTCAGTCTGTCACAGCTGCCAGATCGCTGCTCCTCGAGAGGGGCAGTCACACGAACAGCTGGAGCGCAGCTGCCCAGGGCACACACCGGGAACAGGACCAGAGCAGTGACCCTTCCCTGTACTCAGCACTGGTGAGGCCACACCTTGAGTGTTGTGTTCAGTTCTGGGCCCCTCAGTTCAGGAAAGAGATTGAGGGGCTGGAGCGGGGCCAGAGAAGAGCAACGAGGCTGGAGAAGGGACTGGAGCACAAGTGCTGTGGGGAGAGGCTGAGGGAGCTGGGGGTGTTTAGCCTGGAGAAGAGGAGGCTCAGAGGTGACCTCAGCACTGTCTGGAACTCCCTGAAGGGAAGTTCCAGCCAGGTGGGGGTTGGTCTCTTCTCCCAGGCACTCAGCAATAGGACAAGGGGGCACGATGGGCTCAAGCTCTGCCAGGGGAAATTGAAGTTGGAGATCAGAAAAAACGGTCTTTGCAGAGAGAGTGCTCAGGCATTGGAATGGGCTGCCCAGAGAGGGAGTGGATTCCCCATCCCTGGAGGTTTTCAAACTGAGATTGGCCGTGGCCCTGAGTGCCATGAAAGGGACTGGAGTTGGACCAAAGGTTGGAGTTGATGATCTCGGAGGGCTTTTCCAACCCAATCGAATCTATGATTCCAAGACATAAAGCATATTTTGCTCAAATTTCAGCAAGCAGCCAAATAGCACTTTGTGCATCTTTGCAGAAAGTTCAGTATTTTTTATAAAAATCTCACTTCAAGCCTATTGTCACTGTTTCCAGCAGGAAAACAGCAGGTAACTCCCAGTTGTCCCAGAACTGAAGAGAAACTGACCTTGATAAAATTACTTCATAGACCTCACACACACTTTTTGAAAAAAATCACCGATTGTATTAATGCAAAAAAAGAAATATCCTTAGATTAGAACCAGATAGAGTCATAGAATAATTTAGGTTGGAAAAAAATCTAAGATCATTGAGTCCAAGCAATGGATCAATATAATTATCAAACAAATATAAAATACAAAGCTCAGGAACACAGAACACTCACAGCTGATACCCAGATATGATGAACATAAAAGAGACTCTAAGGACAACTAAAATTTATTATCAGAAAAAAAATTCGAGCCTCGTTCAAGTTTTGACATGAGACAAGGAGAGGGAATGAGATGAGTCAGGCATTTGGTGTATTGACTAGAGCCACCTGTGTAATAACAACAATAACAAAGCAGTTTTTATTTACATCTTGGATATAGGAGATGGCAGAGTAATAGATGCATTTGCTGTCAAAGCTACAACCAAACTTACAACATATTTGGCTAAAATTAAGAGAGGAAAAAACCATGTAATACTAAAATTTTACTTCAAATAACAGACTAATTTGCTTTGTCTGTTTGAAGGACCTTGGTAGCCTATAAATAACCCATCATTTCCCACTTCAACTATAAATTGGGCTATTCCTATTTCTCTCAGCCTTTGTAGAAAAACCTTGATTTCAGATGAAGTAGTTCCAAATCAACACAGCCAGAACCTGGAAATTGGCATAGTAATCATCATTAAACTGAAAGCTGGTGGAGCCTTAGACTCTGTGCTGGAGTCAGTGTATGAATTAGTGACATTCATGGCTCATAAAAAAGAATCCTTAGAATGATAACAAGTATTATGACACCATGCTCAGCATTGACATTCCTTCCACCACCAGTGAACTTGCTGCCAGTTCAAACTCTGGGTCCTCTGGTTCAAGTCACTTCTGCAAAAAAAGAAATGATTATTAAACTCATTTTAATCTTTCATGCTATGGAATATTTACTTCCCTTACTCTCAGAAAAAAAAAAAAGGCAACAAAAAGGGCAACCTGCAAAAAGTTGCGGAGTACAATCATTCTAAAACAGGACTTCAGTTTTTGTAGTGTTTGAACCAAACATCGTCTAACAAAGGTATGGAGTATTAATTACTTTTTAATGTAACTTCAGAGAACTTCGCAGAGAATCACAGGAAAAATCCAACAGAAAAATAATTAATACTCAGTATCTTTGATACGGCATTTGGTTCCAACAGCACAGAAATTTAATTAGAGAGGCAAAATGAAGAATACTGCATTAGAAGTACAGGCTTGAGAGACCAGTATTGCGATTGATCTACTTAATACTTTTATGATTTTTAGCACAGGAAGTTGCAGCATGTGAGTGAAAAATCTTCAAATGACACTTGGAGGAGGCGTCATCAAAGCGCGGGCGCTTTGAAGCACCTCACTGAGGAACAACGAGACAGCCCTGAAGGCCACAACGGGAGGGACAGACAGCACAGGGGAGCGGCCGCGCCCGCCGGGCCGGCGTGTCCCGGAGCCGGGAGGGCCGAGCCCACTAAGGCCGGAACTCCCTCAAGCCGAGCCCCCTCACGGCCGGGGAGGGGCGGGGCGAACCCTCCCGCGCACAGCGCGCGCCCGACCACCGGCCAATCAGGCGCCACGGCCCCGGCGCGCGCCCGACCACCGGCCAATCAGGCGCCACGGCCCCGGCGCGCGCCCGCCGCTCGCTCAAGGAGACGGAGGGCTTCGTGTGGGGGCGGGAGCGCGCAGTGCGCGGGGCTGCGATTGGCCGGGCCGGCGGGAGGGCGGGGCTGCGATTGGCCGGGCCGGCGGGAGGGCGGGGCTGCGATTGGCCGGGCCGGCGGGAGGGCGGGGCTGCGATTGGCGGGGCCGGCGCGATGGCGGCCGCGGTGATGGCGGTGGCGCCGAGCGGTGGCGGCGGAGACTTCTCGGACTTGCGGGAGATCAAGAAGCAGCTGCTGAGCGTGGCGGAGCGGAGCCGCGAGCGCGGGCTGCAGCACAGCGGGAAGTGGTGAGCGGGGCTGGGCACGGCGGGACGGGCCGGCGCCCGCGGGCCCCGCGCTGACACGCTCTGTGAGGGGCGGCTGAGGCAGCTGGGGTGGTTTGGTCTCGGGGAGGCTCAGGGGGCGCCTCATCGCTCTCTGCAACTCCCTGGCACGAGGCTGCAGGAAGGTGGGTCCGTCTTGTCTGCAGTGAGAGGATCTGGGGAAATGGCCTTAAGCTGAGCCAGGGGAGATTCATTGAGATATCACACAGTATTTTCTCACTGTTCGAGCGGTCAGGCATTGGAATAGCTGCCCAGGGAGGCGATGGAGTCACCGTCCCTGGAGGTGTTCCAGAGGCGTCGGGATCTGGTGCTGGGGAATGTTTAGTGGTTACGGTGGCAGTGCTGGGCTTGGACCTGGCGGCCCTGCAAGTCCCCTCCAAGCGGGATGACTCGATGATTGTAACTCTCTGCCCCCGCCAGGGCCGCCGAGCTCGCGTTCGCTCTGGAGCCGCTGCCGCTGAACGAGCTGCCACCGCCGCCCGCGCTCACCGAGGTACGGCCGGGGCACCGGGACCGGGCTGCGCTCGGGGAGGGGAGTGCGAGCTCCGGGGAGGGGGTGCGAGCTCCGGGGAAGAGGAGGTGTAGCCAGGTGGGGGTTGGTCTTTTCACTCAGGCAACCAACAGTAGGAGAAAAGGGCATGGGTTTAAGCTCTGCCAGGGGAGGTTTAGGTTGGATATCAGGGAGAAGTTCTTTACAGAGAGAGTGATCAGGCATTGGAATGGCCTGCCCAGAGAGGTGGTGGATTCTCGGACCCTGGAGGTTTTTAAGGTGAGACTGGACGTGGCACTGAGTGCCATGATCTGGTAATCAAAGTGGGGTTGGATTAAGGGTTGGACTTGATGATCTCAGAGGTCTCTTCCAACCCAACTGATTCTATGATTCTATGAAAGGACTGCGAGCTTGGGGAGGAAAAGGGCTACCAGCTCCGGGGGAAGGCGCTGCAGCTCCCACGGGGTGGGCTGTTTAATCCCAACTACTGGGGAAAAAAATGTGATCATGATCTCCCAAAGCCTGGGGGCGGGAGGTTGGAAGGCTGAGAACTTCCCTTCTGTTCTATGTTCATTGAGGCAACAGACTCAACAGCCTGTTGCTGTGTCCTAACTAAGGTACTCTGGAAGCAAAATTATTCCTTTTTACTGAGGTAAAAATCTATTTTAATACAAATTATGTTGTGCCACCAAACCTGTGCTCCCTAGGGCACAATAGAAGCGTGTTTTGTCTCCATCCCCACCTCTGCAGGTGTACAGTGGGGCTCATAGGTGTGTGCCTGTGCTGATAAGTTACACAAGTGTAACATGTCATACGTGCATGTCAAGGTATAGTTAGCAAGGAAGTGTCCTTGTGTATGTTTGCAGGTTAATATGCTTTGATAGGGAATTCCTGAGTGGGTTTCTTGCTTATGATCATTCATACTCATTGAGAACTAATTCCTGCCTTCCAGCACCTTGTCACAATTTGTTTCTGGAATCTCACTGTTTATTTTAAATGTTCCTAACTAGTCTGTACTCGTTATTTGAAAACTCCAGAATCTGGTCATGTGAGGGAGTGAAGGGGCTTTTCTGATAGTACTGAAACCATCTTTGAGGATGAATGAGCAACAGTTTTAGCTTTTGGAGCAATTTCATTAATATATTTGTAACCATGATTTTCCTAAAGTATGTTGGAGCTTCTCAGGTCTTAAAGCTTGTGTGTGTCCCTGCAGGAGGACGCTCGTGACCTGGATGCCTACACACTGGCCAAGTCTTACTTCGATCTGAAGGAATATGACAGGGCTGCCTACTTTTTACGGGGCTGCAAGAGCCAGAAAGCTTATTTCTTGTACATGTACTCCAGATACCTGGTAAGGGAGAGGGAAAAGTTGCCTTTCAGCACTGAACTCCTCTGCTTCCCACCCCTCCTTGACATACCCTACTTTTTGCCTATTCTGTTCCACCTTGAAGTCCCTATTCTGTGTTGGGGGAAAGGAATACAGGGATGTTCTTTTCAGAACTGTAATGCTTTTGTGAGAACCCAGTTTACTGCAGGCACTGCAGCAAACAGGGAATATACCATTTTAATGTAATCTTGGATTTCCACTTTTTTCTACAGTCAGGGGAAAAGAAGAAGGATGATGAGACAGTGGATAGTTTGGGTAAGTCTCTGATGTCAAGAAAAACAAGACAATATAATGAAGCTTCCACTATTGCCTGTTCATGTAAATCATCTTGGATTTATGGCTTTCCCCTCAATTTTTTGGATAGTAGTGTGCTGTAACATGATCTCTTTCATCCTCCTTTAATTCACTGGCTTAATGGTTACAAATTTTCATCTCTTAAGTGTTCTATTAAAGTAGGTGACCAGATTAAGTGATTTTCTTTAAAATGAGATCAACATTCGCAGGCTGGGAAGGCTTCGTGTCATGTCAGTGATGATTCTGAATGTACCCAAGACTTTGCAGCTGCTGGGGGGAGACTCCTGATTGCAGGTTTGCTCTGTGACTTTCTGTTCATGCAGGACCTCTTGAAAAAGGACAGGTGAAAAATGAAGCTCTGCGAGAACTGAGAGTTGAGCTCAGCAAGAAGCACAAGGCACGGGAACTGGATGGATTTGGCCTTTATCTGTAAGTGTCTCTGTGTGTTTGTTACATATTTGTGTGGATATGCAGAGTTTTATGATCCTGATTAACCTGGTAACATTTTTTACAGGTATGGTGTTGTGCTGCGGAAGCTGGACCTGGTGAAAGAAGCAATAGATGTGTTTGTTGAAGCTGCCCATGTCTTGCCTTTGCACTGGGGAGCTTGGCTGGAACTTTGCAACTTGATTACAGATAAAGAGATGGTAAAATCTGGGAGATACCAAGATGTGGTAACAAATTCCAGAGCTTAGCCTGATTTGGTAACCAGTGATTCTGTTGCCACAAGATTACTGTTGCCCATTGCTTTATTCTGTGACACTCTACCAGGCAATACAATTGAAGACTGTAAATTGTGTTGTTAAAACCTATTTTTCTTCAATTGTTTGCCATGCTGTAGCTTGAGAATCTTTATACAGGCCAGGCTAATTTCTTATCATTCACCCACAAAATGGTTTAAGAAGTGGCTAATTCATGTACTCAGAAGTAGTCAGCAGAGTTATTGCCTTGTCCCATGAAGGAGATCCTCCTAAGACTTACATTTTTGAAAACCAAACCAATAATGTACAAAGTCACATTTGGGGCTGGATGGTAAGAAAGAACCAAACTTAGATATAAAACCAAAATATATTTTTCTTTCTGCATGAGATTTATGAGTCCCCTGTTGGAATTCTTCAGTAAATTCTGGGTGATGAGGTATTTAAAGCAGCACAGGTGACACAGAAGAAATCCTTACCAATTTGTGGGAAAAGGGAAATGCATTTTTATGAGATTATTTTGAGTCTGTTCGCGTAGTTCATTGAAAATAGCGATAGGATACTGATGTTCAAACACAGGAAGAAAGTGCAGACTTTCAAAGGACTTCTGAATTTAATGGAAGAATAAAGTTAGTGGCTGAAGCAAGAGCCAGGTGATGTCAGATTTGAAGACAATTTCTTCACCAATTGATGAAATGGTTTCAATTCTGCAATTTCAACAGTCATGGGAGTAGATTGGGAGTAACTAAGTATAATTATGTGGTCCCTATTGCACTGCTTTATCAGACTGGATGTCTTAGTGCTCTTTTTCTGTTTCAATATTCTCAGTGTGTAGGCATTATTTAGTCTGTCCTAAGGGAGAACCTGATATTAATTCTTGGTCCTACTACTGTTCTTTTGTAGCTGGTTGTTAACAGTTTAAGAAAGCAATTGCAGGAAAGCCTCCTACCTCCAGACCATCTGCTGAATCAAGGGAGGGAAGATAATGGGTTCTTTGCCACAGGAGGCTTGTGGAATACTACTGATTGTAATCTCTTCCTCCTCTTCTTCGGTTCTTGCTAGTTGAAGTTCCTGTCCTTGCCAGATACGTGGATGAAAGAATTCTTTCTTGCACACATTTACACAGAGCTGCAGCTGATAGAGGAGGCTCTGCAGAAGTATCAGAGTCTCATTGATGCGGGATTTTCCAAAAGCACTTACATCATCTCTCAGATTGCAGTTGCCTACCACAATATACGAGGTCAGTGACACTTCACTAGTAGGAATGAGCCTCTTGTTGTGAACTTGGCATTTATAGTTCTTGGTGTCCCATTTGTTGTTGTTTCTTCAGATATTGACAAAGCCTTATCCATCTTTAATGAGCTAAGGAAACAAGATCCTTACAGGATAGAAAACATGGATACTTTCTCCAACTTGCTCTATGTAAGGGTAAGCATTCTGTGTCCTGTCCATACTCGTGGTGTTTGTCAGAGGTATGTTAAACACTGGCAAAGCAGCTGGTGCTGTCTGACCTCTCAGTACACGCTTTCTGCTTCCCAACTCCATGGAAGAGATAGCACTGTATGCATTCCTAACTGCCTGGGTTTTCTTTGAAAACATAACATGCTTTCTCAGCACTTTCATTTCTTTGTTTCACTAGAGCATGAAGCCCGAGCTGAGCTACCTGGCTCATAATCTCTGTGAGATAGACAAGTACCGTGTTGAGACCTGCTGTGTCATTGGTGAGAGCCAGCTCCTTTACATATTCTTTTTTTGCTGTCTGCAGGCTGTGAAAACACTTGGGAAACTGATCAGCCAGCAAGGCTATCAAAACCACTTGGTGAATGTGGGTTCAGGCACCCTGAAAAGCAGAGTAAATGACAGAGTACCCTTTTCTCTCACTTCTCTCTGAAAGATCTGCTGTAATAGTACCAGCACAGGAAGCAGATCCATGTACCTGAAAATCTCCTTATAGTTTTCAAATTGTAATGGAAATAATTCTCTGTCAGCACCAGGAAATTATTTTGTTAGATCATTACATTCCAAGGGAATGGGATCTTAAATTGATTGGTACAACTGGAAAAGGATTGTTCAAAATGCTGGAGTACAGTGCTATTATGTCTCTTGAGGTTTGAATCAGATTTGCCTTTAATAGGACTCCTTTTTATAATTTAAGTTAGGAGGTAGTAGATTATACCTATAACATCCTTTTTCTACACCTCTGTTGGTTTGTGGGGTTTTAAAATTTATTTAAATATTGTGACTTTTGCTTTAGGAAATTATTATAGCTTGCGTTCCCAGCATGAAAAAGCAGCACTCTATTTCCAGAGGGCCTTGAAACTGAATCCTCGTTATCTGGGAGCCTGGACACTCATGGGACATGAGTATATGGAAATGAAGAACACATCTGCAGCTATCCAGGCTTACAGGTATCACTCATGTACTGCACAAAATGGTGTTTGTGTCCGAAGTAGAAGATACTAAGTTTTGTTAGTCTGCTGCTAAACTTGGTTTTGATCCTGACAGCTTTCTGACTAGTTCATCTCCTTTTCTTTGACAGACATGCAATAGAGGTGAACAAAAGGGACTACAGAGCCTGGTATGGCTTGGGGCAAACCTATGAAATCCTCAAAATGCCATTTTACTGTCTCTACTACTACCGACGGGCCCACCAGCTCAGGTAGAGTTGAGGACGGACCCATGTTTATTGGTCTTCATTCTGACATGGTTGCTACTGGCTAAGGAATTTACATACAGGAATTAAGTTGGGGAAGGAGAAGAACATCACTGCTTTGTGATTTGTGCACTCTTACCGTACCAAATCCTTTCAGTTGTGTTAGTCAACTCCTAAGGTCTCTGTCAGTTAAATGCTGAGGAACACTGGCCAGGAGTATGAGTTATGTTTTATGCAAGAGAATGGCAGACTGCCACGTGTAGATTATTTTTTCCCCTGGCCCCCCATAGCTCACCTGAGGTCAGCTGACTACTTAAGGAATTCCTCTTTTACAGACCAAACGATTCTCGTATGCTGGTTGCTCTAGGAGAATGCTATGAGAAACTCAATCAGCTAGTGGAAGCTAAAAAGGTGAGAACTGATGTGTAAGACTTTGGGGTGTCTCCCAGGACACTGTGTGGAATCACAGCAAAATTGTGTTGCTAGTGCTGCCCAGTCTGCTGGAATCCATTCCTGTGGCAGTTACAATTGGGGAAATGCTGCTGGAATGTAATTTGAGTAGCTGATAAATAAAGAGTTGTCTGCAGATACCTGCCCCTTTTGCTGACAAACCCTGTAGTTTTCTGTTTCTGACTTGTATGCTGTAGTCATTTTTGTGGCATGCTTGACTGACTTTGCTTCCTTGACAGTGCTATTGGAGGGCTTATGCTGTGGGAGATGTGGAGAAAATGGCACTTGTGAAACTTGCCAAGTGAGTATGGACTGTCACTGAACTGTCAGAGTTGTGTTAAATGCAAGTCACACTTTGATACCTAATGGTAAAATACTGAATGTAAACAAATGGGATTGCTGATAGGTAGTATTACTTTTGGAGCTTTGTAAGGACTGGTGTCTTCAGGTCTATACTTACTGCAAATTCTGGTGTCCAGCTTTAAGTTTCCATCAGGATAACTAGGGAACTGGCAGCATAATGTGGCTTGCAAGAGACCTCTGAATCCTGAGATGATTTGAGCAGGCAGTGCTACAATTGCATTTGTTGTATTGCAGCTTAAAATAATCCATGATGGTATATTATGTACAAAATTGCAGCTTGATTTTATTTTTCCTCTCTAGTGTGTGACATTGGGACAGGGTCTAATGTGAAATAAATGTGAATATTGTGACATCAGCACTATTTTTTTGGTGGGGATAAAATAATATAAAGTGGGAAGAGTGAACGGGAAGGAAAAGGGCAAGTGAAAGGTGAGGCTTCTGTACAAATTTGGGATGTAGCAGGAGAAGGAGCAGTGGAGGAAATAATGAGTAAATAGAATGGCAAAGGTCTGTTAAAAAGCTTTAAAATGTAACAGAATAAATGAAAGTCCCTGCTTTGATTGTCACTGCTTCTTGCAGTCAGTATCTGACTGCCTCCCTGCCAGCATGAATGTTCTCAAGCTGGATCATCTCTTTCCATGGGGGACAGTACATGGTGCATGTCCTGCAAATTCTGAAGGAAAGGACCTGGCTTAAGTCCAAGTCAGGTTGAGCAGGTACTTTCTTATAGACCAAGAAGATCTTCAACAATTCAGTCTCGTTCCAGTGACCCACTTTCCTCCTTTTCTAGGCTACATGAACAGCTGAATGAATCTGAACAGGCAGCTCAGTGCTACCTCAAATACATCCAGGATATCTATTCTTGTGGGGTAAGATAGTAACTTAGGAATAAAGGAGAAGTAAACATGTAAACTATGGTAAGCTGTCCCAGAAGGCATTTACAGAAGATGTTTTTTACCGCCCTCACTGTAGGAGGTAGTGGAGCACCTGGAGGTCAGCACTGCGTTCCGTTACCTGGCCCAGTACTACTTCAAGTGTAAGCTCTGGGATGAAGCCTCAGCATGTGCTCAGAAATGCTGTGCCTTCAATGACGTGAGTAGCTGCACAGGCTGTGGTACTTCTTGCTTAAGGGATCTGTGACCTGGATCTTGGCTCCCCTTGGAGCAAAAGGAATCCTTTATGAGGGAAGGAGGGCTGTCTGCCATGCAGGTCACATCCTGAGTGGTGATGGTGGTGTTTGCTTGATAACTAATGCTGCTTATGATTGATAAAAATCATGGAATGTGGTGTAGATGGTAAAATTGAACCATATCTCGTTGGTGTTCACTAAATAAAAGAATTTGAGACTCCACATGGCAGTCTTAAGGCTGCTGAAAATCTTGGTGGTGAGAAGGTAGTTAAATGGTCACAAACTCAACACACACTATGTAATGATGGCACTCATAAAACTTCCTTTAACTCATTTTCTGTGTGCAGACAGTGCAGAGGATATAATAGTACTTGGGGTTTGTGTACAACTCCATATTCTGCAATGTTCTGTATCCTTAAGTGGGCGGTTTGGGATTTTTAAGTTCACCCTAGTGGTAGACACTAGCCATGGGTGCTGGGTGTTTGGCCTATCCTTAACAAAGCTGCCTGGAGCTCTGGGGAACCTGAATTCAGCTTTTTTGAAGCTTTTCCGATCTACTTTTTCTTGGACTATTTAGACAGCTTCAGTCATTGATGGTTCTGTTCCCTGAAATACCAAAGAAACATGCCAGTCAGGGAAGAAAAGGAGGAAAGGCTAAAGCCAAAAACCTTACATACCTTAACATTTTTTAAGGAGCAGAAGAAAAAAGAAATGAGGATTGTTCTTATAGCTGGTAGCTTTACAGAATGACAAACTACTCTAACTTACACTGCTTACATACTAAATTTGACCCAGAAGCCACCCATTCATAGGTGTTTTGTTTTGTTTTCTACAAATTAATTTCAGACTAGAGAAGAAGGAAAGGCCCTGCTGCGGCAGATTTTACAGCTTCGCAACCAAGGAGAAACATCATCCACAGATGTTGCTGCTCCCTTTTTCCTCCCTGCATCGTTGTCCGCCAACAACACTCCCACACGTCGTGTCTCCCCACTCAATCTGTCTTCTGTAACACCATGAACAATGCTGATATTTCTGACCTGTGCATTGGAGGTGACATTTCAGATGGGAAATGCAACCACTTGCTTATTTCCAGGGAAATTCCTCGGTTGGTTGCTGCCCTCCCATGAAGGGTAGGAGTTATCAGAGCCCAGCTGAAGACAGATGTGCCCCAACAGGCACAGGGGCAGCTGATGTGAAAGTGCCCGTGCTGAGAATGTGGGAACCTGCTCTTCTCGCTAAGTCATTCCAGTTCGAGGGCAGACATGCACCAGTACACAGGACTGGGGCATTGGAAAAAGCTTGTCTGCTTAAGTTAAAATACATTTGAAGCTTGATTCTGCCCTCTTACCTCTGGGCTTTGCTGCACTTCTTTGAATGACCTCTTAATAGTATCACTGCTGCCCTCATCAGAGACTGTTACCTGTTTGGCTAGTTAATGACTTTGGCTTGTCTTGAACTACACAGATGTTTCACTAAAGCAGTAGAACAGGCACAGAGATCGGTGCCATGTCTATGTTGACGGATTGAGACATGTCAGAGGAGTACCAAGTACCCACAGGTGACAGCTGTTTGATGTTCTGTCTGTGGATCTGACAAATAATTTTGGCTTTCAGTAGAAAAGCAGACAGTGGGATGGCACAATTGAAAAACTAACAGTCACTGTCCTTGGGCTTCTTTATGGTGCAGTTTTCATGTGTACTGTAGCAAATGGAATTGGATGAACCATAATGGATCTTGTTGCTAAGGAGGCAAAAAGATAATTATGCCTTTGTTTCAGAATTAGTGTCCTTATTCACCCCTATAAATTTATTACAGCCTTATCCCTATGGCTGTGGTGTGATTTTAATTAAGGACAAAGCATTTTAAAAGCCCTTTCCCATTTAGCAATAGCTTCCTCTGCTTCATGAGGCCAGTTGTACAGGGGGGCTGTGGTTCAGTCCTGGGTCCTCTGTATGATGCATGTGCCTGGAGCAGAGGGATCCCACGTTCTTGGTTCTGGGCATCTGTAGAAATTATTGTCTTGTTTTATGCTCCATAGCACACATTGAACCAGCATTTCTACAGCAGATGGTTTTAAACAGAAGTGGATCTTGATGTATTTCGCAAGCACTCTCCATGTAAACCTGAGGATATGAATGAGACCATTTGTAAAATTGTTGTCATTAAGGGCAAATTGTGCCTGATGAACTTGGTAGCCTTCTGTGATGGGGTTAATGTGTTGGGGAATAAGGGAAGAGAACTGATGTCACTTACCTGGACTTGTGCAAAGCATTTCATACTGACCTGCACAGTGTCCTTGTCTGTGTGCTGGAGAGACATGGATTCAATGGGTGGGTATGGAATTAGCAGGATGGTCGCATTCCAAGAAGGGGACCAGTGACGAGGGGTGTCCCTGGCGGGGGGGCGGGGGGGACGTCACCCGGCCCGGGGCTGCGGATGCCTCGTGTCTTGCCGGCTGTGCTCCGAGGGCAGCGGCCCCTTGGCGGGCAGGGAGCCCTGGCCGTGCCGTGCCGGGTCCGGCGGCCGCGCAGCTGCGGCGGGGCGGGCGGGGCTGCCGCATCCCCGGCCCGGCAGCGCAGCCTCGGCCGCGGGGCGGCGGCGGGGCGGGCGCCCGCCCTCAGCGTCGACGCGCAGGAGGCGGCGGGGCCGGTGTGGGCGCTGGAGCCGCGGCGGCGGCGGGAAGATGGATGTGCCGTGCTCGTCCCTCGCCGCTCGGCATCCTCCCCTGGCCGCGGCACGGTGAGTGGTGGCGGCTGGAAGGGGCTCCCGGTGCCCGCGGCGGCGGAACAATGAGCGGGCAGCTGCGGGGAACCGGGGCGGCGGGGGAGAGGCAGCGATGGAGGTGATGGAGAGAAGAGGAGGGCAGCGGGAGCCGGCGCTGATGATGGAGAGGCGATGGCGGGAGAGGCGTGGCAGGCGCATCCCGCAGCCACCTCATCCTCCCGCCGGCCCCGCACCATTGTGCGCCCGCCGGGCATTGTCGGCACCGTGCGGGGCGGCGGCTGCTGCAGGGGAGGGAAGCGAAGGGAAGGGATGCTCCGGGGGCGATCGCGGAGCCCAGGATGCTCCGGGGGCGGTCGGCAGAATCCGGGATGCTCCAGGGGCGGTCGTCGGAGCCCGGGGGATGCTCGGGGGCCGGGAGGAGCCCGGGATGCTCCGGCGCCGGGGGCGATCGGCGGAGCCCCGGCTGGGCCTCGGTGCGGCGGCTCTGCGGGGCATCCCGGGCGGAGCGGGGCCGGCGCGGCCCTGCTCGTTCGCACCCGCGGAGCATCTGCGGCCGCCCCAGCGCTCACACGGCCGTGCACAAGGCTGGTTGCCGAGAGTGATGCTCAGAATGGCACCTGTGCGTGTCTTGGGCTGTCAGGGCTGCTGTGTCTGTGTGTGTGTGTGTGAAGATACTCTCCCTTACAAGCGCCGACCCCGCTGGATGCATCTCTTTGTACGTGCAGTGCCTTTCTCACAGCCATTGATGGATGAAAATTGCCTCTTGGGCTGGTGTGCAATCTATGCTGAAATTACTGGATTGCCATCCCTCAGTTCCATTACGGCTACTCAGGACAGATCTAGATCCTGCATTTTTGCTACGTTATGGCACTGAATGCTCATTTGTAGACTGTTTCTTGTTTTTGCTGTGAATGCAAATATATAAAAGATGCCGATCCTACCTTATAGGCTGGGAACATAGAGAATGATATATTTTAGAAGTTTAATTTGCACTATTTTATAAGTAAAAAATTAATTACATGTATTATTTAAAACATTTGCATTCTGATGCTGTCCTGTGCATCACTGTAAGATGACACGTTGGTCTCCCATCCTCAATGTCTCTGATTTGCTGGGTCAGATTCTGCAGTGGAGCAGATATCGTGCCTGGTCTGGCCATCTGGGTAGCCCGTCAGAAGAATATTTTGTCCCTTTTCAGACAGTATTGTGGGGTTTATTGCATCTGCTCTGACTCAGGTTTTGTTTCTATTGATCTGGCCTGCTGCTCTGCATAGGAATTTCAAACCCAGGCCTGCTGTGCTGTAAATGCTGCCTCTGCTGGCACTGGAGTACGTTCAGATGGGTGCTTCAGTGAGGTAAAAGACCTGGTGATTCTAAGAGGTTATCCAGGAACAGGTATTATTTTGGTGAAATCTGGGAGTGGTGAAATGGTCATTGTAGAAGAGGGTGCAGGACACAAGTGCTCTATGAGTAGTTCTGTGACAATCAAAAGGCATTATGAGCGCCTTGATACAAGAAGGATATCAAACTATTAGAGTGTGTCCAGAGCAAGATGGTGAAGGGTCTTGAGGACAAGGCTTAGGAGGAGCAGCTGAGGTCACTTGCTTTGTTCAGCTTGGAGAAACTGAGGGGTGACCCATCACAGCTTCCTCATGGGGGTCAGTGATGAGGGAAGTGCTGGTCTCCTCTCTCCAGTGACCAGTGATAGGAGACAAGGAAATGGAGTGTAGCTGCATCAGGAGAGGTTCACAGTGGACAGTAGGAAAAGCTGATTCACTGAGAATGGTTGGGCACTGACACAAACTCTCCAGGGAAGTGGTCAGGGCACTAAACCTGTCAGAGTTCAAGGACCATATGGATGGTGCTCTTAGTTATGTGGCTTAGTGTTAGGTGGCCCTGTGAGGAGCAGGGATTTGGACTTGATGATCCAACTTGAGATATTCTATGATTCTAATCAAGTTATGGGATTGCAGCCAGTTCCACCTGTGCTTCCACAGGGAGCAAAATCCCAAGGAGAAGCTCAGGGAGGAAAGACTGGAAAGTTTTTGCTGGGATTTCCATAGGAGTTGCCTGGTGGAGGTGGCTGCCAGGAGCTGTTGAGGAGTCACCCCTCTGGCTTTGTCCCTTTACCAGAGCTGTGGCAATGGGGTGGGCTGCTGGGATTCCCTGATTGTCAGCAGAACTCCCAACAGAAAGGAGCAGGTTGCCACTGACAGATGCTGCAACCTTTCTGACTTTCTGCTCTCTGTTCTGGTAGTGCCTAAGGTAGAGAAACGTGGCCCTTGTCTTGGAGATTAATTGCTTCCCATGTCATCCCAAAGCTTCACTTCAGGCTCTGTGCTATTGCTAATGCATCACCTCAGCCTCCCTTCCAACAACCTCATCCCTGTCACCTTTCAGTGGCTTCTGGTAATCCCTCTGCTTTCAGGGGTTGTTCCCAGGTAAATAATCTTCTAAATAATAACTTCTGTATCCTGCTCATTAGGAACTGAACATAGGATACAGCTAAAACATGGTTATGTTTTAAGGACGTGATTGGCTGTTGTAATTTGTAAATGTATGCTGGGTTCTGGTAGAACTTTATTATCAAGACTTTATTGTATTTGGAAATATGCTGCATAATTTCTCTGCCATTATAAAGGGTAAGTGGCCTCAGCATATTCAAGTGGGGAGAATGCTGTGAAACATAACTGGGAGAATGATGCCCAGAACAATTTTCAATTTTTATTTCTATTCATTCATTTGATAGTTGATATTGCAGTTTAGAAAGTTATAAAAATAGTCCTCCAATTCTAACAAAGGTGTGGTGGTGGATTCTACTGTTATGAGTCTGGTGTAATTCAGATGTAGCTCGAGCAGTTGAAATCCAAGTAGTTGGTTAATTACAACTTCTGGGGTTTTTCCCCCACTCCTTTTTAACCAAACTATGTGAGCCTGAAGATGCTTTCACTGTTGGGTAATGGTCATTTTTAATTGTGGTCAATATTTGTGTTTTCTATTGGCTTTGTGAAGTCGCAGGGCAGCAAAATAGTCCTTACCAGATACCCAAATTTTGAACCACTTTCCAGTGATTTCGCATCTTCTGCATTCTTTCAGATTTCTCTTTAATCTTTGTGTTTGGAAATGTAGTATTTGCACTAAGACTACAAAACAAATGTTTTTGTTTTTAAAAGCAGGTATTTTGTTTTATATTTATGTTTGTATTCTTGACTGTTTACATGTTTGCATTATATGTTTCTAAATCAATGGCTTACGTAAATTTCAAGCAGGTAACATCTTCAAAGTTCCTCTATAAATCTATATCCCTTGAAGATCTGGTCTTTACTGGATTATAACAAATTTACCTTCCCATCTTCGGAGATGGGTGCTCTGCTGCCTTCTCTTTATAGGTCTGTGCAAAGCACCTGTGCAGATCTCGGTCATCAGTTCTCAATATCCAGAATCCATGAGGGGTAGAAAATGTGGGGTTTGTAGTACTTCTAGTTTCTCTATCTTTAAGGTCTATTTGAATTCCTCCTTTAAAATATGAGCACTAGAAATCTTTGCTCCAGGAGGTGGGGCTCTAAATAGAAAATTCAACAGCATGCTGGGAAGAACCATGGGAAGGCTCTGTGGTGTGGCTGCACTGAACCCTGTCAGGTCAAATAAGCATAAATACAGCTCCTTCAGAAATGACAGAAGAACAGTGTGGATCACAGTCTGCAGCTTGGATTCCAAAGCATCCAGTGAATTTTAAAGGAAAAATAATGCATGCAAGCATTTTCAGGAACACGGTCTTTCGGTTCTTCTCACTAGAACTGATGGTGCTGTTTGCTTTGCTCGCCATACAGTTGGATCACAGGTGGGTTGCTGAGAAACTGTCACACGTCCTGGAAACTTTAGGATCTGTGTTTTCCCTGGTAGATGACATTTGGACATTGCAGTTCCCTGTGTTAAACAGTGTGCATCAGTGATTGTCAGAAGGGGAGCTGTCAGGAGGGAGCTGATGTCGGGACCATCCCCACGGCAGCCTCACACAAGGAAGAGGCACAGAATTGCAACACACGTTTTATACAGAGCTGCTCAATGAAACCTTTCTAGTTAACAGCTTAACAAATAACAACAATTAAGGAATACAAAGACAGGATAGACTACAATTCCATTTCTAACTTTGATGAAATGTACTCTGATGGATAACAAAGCAAACTGATGTACGTGAGAAAATTTTTAGGATAGAAGAGCTGATATGGTATGCCAGGTCTTCTTTTGTGTTAAAAATGATAATACAAAGTGTAAAAGCATCTCAGATTAGTTAATAAAAATAACAAAATAAATTATTTTAATTAATTGAGAACAGCTAATGCTGAAATGCACCTTGTTTTTAATTTTCACTTTTTGAATTCCTTCCATCTCCACCCAGGAGGTGATATCTTCACACCTATAATCCATTTCTCAAGCTATTTGTGGATTTTTGTTGAAACTGTTTATTATAATAAAATTAAATAAAGTGTTAGGGGAAAGACTTATTAAACCTTACATTTGCATGAACTATAAACAAAGGGTCTAAGCAACGTGGAAACTAAAATTGAAAAGAAGAAGAAACAGCTGTTGAAAATTGCACTGAGGTCCCAGGTGGTTTAGGGCAATCAGTAATGAGTGAGTAAATAAAGTTGGGAGAAGGAGGGGCATCAGGGTTTCTGGTTTTGGTTTTTTTTCTGCATGTGTGCTGGTTTGCTAAAGTTCACTAAGCTGATTTTTTTTTAATTGGATGTGGAAATATTTTCCCTTATTTGTTTCTACAGTGTGAACAAAATCCTTAGAACTCTTAATGTTACAGGTAATAGAAATTAATTAGAACCAGTATTGTACTGTTTTGCTTGCATTTGGGGTAGGCTTGTACAAAAATTTTAAGGAGCCAATTGTATTAATACACAATAGAAGCTTAAATTTTCATGAACGTGAATGTGATTTTTGTTTTGGAATTCTACTGTTTGTAGGTAAGTCCTTGTGGTTTTTTTTTTCACTGTGTTTATTTGTATTTAAGCTTTTGCAAGTTGCTTTGTTCCATCTCTGTGTGTTGGTGAGGAACAAAATGAGATGCACTCATTTTTTGAGAATCTGCTTTAATTTAATGCAGCCTTCAGTAATATCCCCTTCTGATGTCCCCCCTCTGATGGGAAATTGTGATCAGTTACAGTCAGTCTTAGGTGAACAAAGAGCATGTGGGGACTGTTGCACCGGAGGAAGGTTGGGTTATTTACGGCTGAAAGAATAACTGTGCTGGTTCCAATTTGGTAACTCATAACCAGGGAAAGGTTGCACTAATTTGGAAACACTTTAAACAGCAAAGCTGTGAGTTCAATGTTTGTCCAGTGTGTGTTCCAGGGGCACAGCTGGTGGGTGGCACCCACCTCTGCCTCCCCAGAATAGCCACAGGTGACACATCCTTGCAGTCCGGCAGTGGCATCGCTGCCTCTGGAGCCCAGCAGGGCTCTGTGCTCACAGATCCTCCTGCCTTGTGCCACGTGTTTTTGTGGGTCACAGCCTGACCTACATGTTGCTGTTTCCTTGGAATGTGCAGTGACTGTTGCTGACCTGTGTGGGAGCCTATGTGAGGTGAACTCGGTGAAGATAAAAGTATTGTCTTTGGAAACAGATTTGAAACTGTATTTTGTGATCTTGTAATCATAGTGGGATTGTGTCAATGTTTGGACTTAATGATCTCAGGGGTCTCTTCCAACCCAGCTGATTCTATGATTCTAGTAGCTTAATGCCTATCCAAATCTCCCTGAAATTATCATATAAATAATTTTCTGGTTTCAGCCTTAATGGAATCTGTGTGTTCAAGACAGTATCCTGAATGTCTTATAAGGGAAACCTCTAGGGGTGTTTTTTTGTGCTTTGTCATGTTATGTATGAACCAGCTGGATCTAGTGGGGGGCATTTCACGTTGAAATTCTTTTCCAGCAGCAATCCAACTCATCACCTGCTTACAGGGGAGGAGAATACTGCTAGTGCTTCCATTTAGCAGTCCACTTCAGCTAAAAATCATCCTGTAGGTTGCAGGGGTAGTTTTTAAGTAGTGAACTGTAAGGATAAATTTTACATTTAACATGCATTTCATTTTATCCCAATTGTTTATTTGTCATGTTCTGGTTTTCCCATTATGAACAGAACTGCTTAGGTGAGCACATGTGATGTTAGATGGTACATTTTCATTTGGTTTGATTTGTTGAGAGGTGTGACAGGTACTTGTTCCTCAGCTGAGCAGTGCCATTGGTGGAAAACAAGATTCCTGTTGTTATCTGATCAAAATCCTGTTTCAGACCATTCTTAAAGAGTTCATAGGCTCAAGGGATGACAGAAGAGCCTGTCTTTCAGCATATGATAGAAGGGTAAGATTCACAACAATTCACAAATGAGCCAAGACCTACTCAGGTCACAGTGTATTCATAATCTTGCGTGTTTCTAGTCAATGTAGCTTGTAATGTTTTTATTTTTAGAGGTATTTTGACTCTAAAAGTTTAATAGAAATGGCTAATGTAAAATGTGTTTACATTTCTCTGAAAAGATGATGTGAAGAGACAAACCATTGGCTTAGTTTTTTTGCTGAATTTCCCTGGTAATGGGAACATTCATATTCTTTTCCCAAAAAATGGAAGGAAAGGCAAGAGGGATACAGGACATGGGAAATTAAAGCAATGTGTACATGAGGTTCTGTAAGACATAATAGCAATAGGGTGGTAGAAGAAAACACAGTTTTTAAAGATATATTGAACTGCAACCTGATAAGAAACTGCAAGAAGGTAGAAATCTGGTTGAAAGGAAGGTGTCCAAAAGAGAAACGAAGTCATGGTAGAGATCTACCTTGTTAAAAGTGAATGTGGGATCCCAGAGTGCAGATGTTGTTCTGATTCTTTCTGAAACCAATATCTGTGGTTATTAGTTGTATGAAAAGCTGAGCTAAAAATGGCAAAAACTTCTACAGTTAATCTTATTACGGTAAATAGAGAAATTAGTTAAATATCTGACAGTCTTTAGTAGTGAATGTAAAATATCTTTGTCTGGTAAGACAAGAGATAATCTTGATTATGGCCTTAGGAAGAAAAGGAAGGGTTTTCAGGAGAAGGATACAGGGCATGAATTTCCCTCACTGTTTGTTGTTTTCTTGTTTATTTGCATTTCAATCAAATTAGAGATGGTTTTGTTGGGTTTTAAAATCAAAATTAAATAAAGGAGAGGCTGATACTATAAACTCCATGAACTGTAGTGTTTCTCTTCCAGGCAGTGCGTGTTGTTTCGTGGCTCAGTGTGACCCTACTTGCATAAAATACATTAACAAAAACATCTTTTTAGTAAACTAAGAATGGACCTTGAATGGTACAGAACCACTGAAATGTTTTTTTGCTGGGCTGGTTGGTAGAACTTTTCCCTGTCTTGACCATCCTGCTGTTCTTAAATAGTCTCCAGTCAGTGTCCATGTGCATCTCGTGCTGAAAAGTACCAATCTTGGAAAATATCCATTTCCTTTTGGGATAGGGCAGGATTTTGTTTTTCACTGGTAGTGTTGATCTCGGTGTTCATTGTGTTATGGCAACTTCTGGGGAAATAATTCTATGAAAAAGAGACAGATGGTATTTTAGCCACGGAATACTGGAATATTGGTTTAACAAATCTGCTTAGCTCTGCTGTGGATAACAATAATGCTTCTGTCCCCTTTTGACTGTTTCCATGGAGTCGCCAGCAACTTGGATAGGGTGTTTTTGGTTCATGTTTTAGAGCAAGGGCCAATGGTAATTTTAGCATGAGCAGCCTCTCAGTGCCAGATTCATCCTGTATTCTGTGTGCAGAGCCCCATGTCCAGGGGACTCGGTGATTTCAGTTCAGAAGGTATTTTAATATTCCTGAAAATAACTACAGTATTGATTAAAAATCGAACTACAATAGGATGATTTTTGTGCAGTCAAAGGCAGAGGGTGGTTAGGATTTGTTCTGAAAGCTATTTGTCACCTTTGGGTGGAATAAAATGCACATAAACAACTACTGTGTGAAATTTATAATTTTCTGACTATAAAAAGAAATTCAGAACACATTTGTATGAATGGTGCAAATATTTTCAGCAAGTCTGAGTTTTTTGGGTTGATCTTGCGATGCTGAATTATGATGTAATAGTAAAATAATATAAATCATGCTTTTAATCACAGTTTTCATTTATTATGTGTTTTGTTATGTGACATAACACAAACAGGGCAGGATGCAATAATTCGGGCTTGGATTTTATTCCAAAAAAAATGTGAAGCATAGATGGAACCTGGTAAGTGAAACCCAAAGCAAAGACCTCTTCTAGGATTTGTTCAAATCCCAATAGCCAAGTGAGACAGATTTTGGAGACACAGGGAGTTGTGTGTGGCCAGGTGAAAGTATTATTTCCTTAAAATTCTGCTTAAGGCCAGATCAACAAACATGAATCCATTCCAGCTACTGGGATGAAATTTCCAGCAAGTAAGCACTGGGACTGCTCCTCTAGTTCCAAGGGAGTGTCACTGTTTTGTGGGAGTAGAAAATGCCCCACTCAAAATTGTTGCAAATTGCTGGCTGAGATGGTGAACCAGGAAAAGGATTTGCTGAGGATGAAAAAGTTTCACATGGTATTTGCATCATGCTTGCCATGTTCTGAGTTCTGGTTCTAGAGTCAGGATTGGGATCTAGAGCCAGGCTGCTTGGAACAGCAGTGTTGATTTGGAAAAACCCGATGTTAGGGTTGCCTAACCTGAATCACAGCACCCTTTTCTGTTGGAGAGTTGGGTCAGTGGGGTTTCAAATTAGCATGTTAACCATCATCTTGCAAGAGCTGAAATGCTGGCTGGGGGCCCAGAGGAAAACATGTTTAGATCAGAGTTTGTGCTTGTTCGCATAGCTAAATCCACGTCACAGTGCAGTGAGTGTCACTTCAGCAGAACCAAGTGTCTGAGAGCAGAGTGTTGACAGGGACACATCTGAGTTGTGGCTTCTATCTGCTCTTGCCCTCAGAAAGCAGAAATTTGAAATATAACTGAAATTGAAGTCTGACTCAGAGTGAGCTCAGATGGAGCAAGACCTTTCCTATGGGCAAGAAAAATAAAAGCTGCTTTCTTGTAATTGCAATTTCAGCTATAAACTACTTCTTAGTGGCAATAAAGTTATTTGTCCATGTGACAAGGTCCTCTTTAGAGATGATCACACAAATGAGACAATTCAAGAATTTCTGACAGTCCCTTTTAGGTGCTATGTAATTCCCAGAAACTTCCTCCTGGGACTGCAGATTCTGGAGGATTCAGTCAGAGATGTTCTATTACAGGTGATCAGTTGATCCTTGAAATGGCCATAGAGATGGGCTGGTGCTTGTAACAACATCCCTATTGAAGTGTGTTTTGCCTTGTAGAAGGGACTTCTGAGAAAGGAGATTATCACTCTCAAATCCTGGGAGTAAACAAGCAAACTTGGCATGTGCCCTGTTTCTCATTGTTTATAGAACAGGTTGTATTAACATCTCACTGAGCTGTGAACTTTTAAATACTGCTGAGAAGTGATTGTCAGTTGGGCTGAACTGCAGTTTGCTTGTTTTGATGTTGTCTGAAACTGCCCCCCCGACTCTGGAAGTCCCCAGTCCATTGGTGCTTTTTGCTTTCTGAAAAGTCTGACAGAATCCAGGGTACCAGTATGAACAGTGAGCACGGTTACTCTGAGCACTTGACTGGTGCTCCAGGGGGAAGATGAGCACTTACAGAAAGGCCAGTGAGGTCCCCAGCTGAGGTCAGTCAGATCACAAAATCTAAACCTGGCAAGGGATTGACCAGACAATAACTTAGAGAGGCAAAGTCCTTTCCAGAGTTAGCATGTAGTGATGATGTGGTTATAAAGGTACATTTGGTGATACTGCCCATCACAGTCCTGTCCAAGGAGGGTTTGCAGCTTCTTCAGGCTGCTTTCCTTTATTGTGAGGGCAGCAGGTCTGTCTAGTCATTGTGTACCTCAGTTTAAGAATGCAAGCTGGGGAAGAGTGGCTGCTGTCTTTTCTCTATGCTGTAAAAGCTGTTCTGCCTAACAACCAGTTTGTCAGTTTTAGTAAATAAATCTTCACAAAACTCATCGGTGTTGTGAACTGAAGCAACCCTTTTGCTTCAGTTTTCAACAATGTTTAATTAGTGTATGGTTTGACAAGTTGCTTGGTTTTGACACAGCTGGTTCATTAAGTGTAACAGTGTGTAAATCAAAATAGTATTCTCAGTAGTGATGCATTGATATCACAATAGCAGGTCAATTTAATAAGACACCTTCAATATTTCCAAAATTAAAATACTAAGTTTTCAATTTATTTTCTGTTAGGCTGAGAAATTCTTAAGTTTTAACATTTCTCTCACTGCACAAATTATGCCTTTTTTTTAAACCAGTTCTAAAGGTTGAGACTGTATTGAAATCTACTTAGATTTGACCTCTTTTCTTTCTTCCCCCTGCAGCACTTTTAAATTTTTTTAATGACAAGAAAGACCATGGTCTTCAGGTCATAGAGTCATAGAAGGTTTGGGTTTAAAGCCCATCCAGTTCCATCCCCTGCCATGTGCAGGGACACCATCTACTAGACCAGGTTACTCCAAGCCCTGTCCAAACTGGCCTTGGACACTTCCAGGGATGGGGCAGGCACAGCTTCCCTGGGCACCCTGTGCCAGGGCCTCACCACCCTCACAGGGAGGAATTTCTTCCTTATGTCCAATCTAACCCTGCCCTTTGTCTGCTTAAAACCACTCTCTTTCCCAAGCTTATTACTGCATTTGCATCTGAGCATTGGGGGATATGATAAAATTACATGGGACATATCCCTGTAGGGGACTCAAAGTCCATGAATGACACTTCCTCACCATTATGCATACACTTTATTTTATCCTGTTAGTAACTGGGAGCAAATATAATAGTTAACATTATGGCTAAAACATTGCAACCCACCCCAACACTTCATTTTATTACAGAAGTGGTAAAATAGTTGGCTTGATTTACCTCCTGCCTTGGAAGGCGGAAAACGTTTAAAGTATTTGAAATTTCACCATGTGGAATGAGATCAGAAAACTATGCCTGAGCAGAATTTATTCTATTCTGCAATGTTTGGATCTGTTGCTTCTTGATAAAGCAAAGTGTTGTGCTTACATATTTAACTCCAGAAATCAGTACAATGTGCCTAAAGTAGCTTTGTGTGCCTCATAAAACAGGAACCTGGAGGCATACAATTATCCAAAATACTTCACTTTATATTTTATATGTAGATACATGCTTCTATTTAAAACAAACACTTTTAAAATGTAAATTATAATCATGATTAGTGGTCATTTTTCCCTCTTAATAAACTTCTTTCACACAAACAGAAAGATGTCTCAAAACCAAAGTTCAGCTGTAGAGTACCAGTCTATATCAGCTATTCAGCCAAGCTACACTTCACTTAGTGAGGCCACCATTTATATCCCTTCTTTACTTTGAATCTGAAGGTACTCCATAGATCTCTTAGCTCAGATACCTTTTTCCTGTCTAGAAAAAGGACTTTCTATTTTGAGAGGAGACTGCTGAGTCTGTTATTGATTTTTCACAATAACCCAAGGTGCTTTAGACTCCTGTGCCTGGGTCTGATAAATCACCGCTTTGAACTGTGGTACAATTATATTCATCAAGCAACACCTGTCAGTGAATATTTTCTCTTCTCTCCAGCTTGCCCTGCACAGAGTTTTGTCTACTGTGTTCCAAGTTATTTTCATTTGAATCCCAGTCTAGTATGCCACACACATCTGTGATTACAATATGTGTCTTTTAGCATTCAAGTCTGTGGTAAAGAGAGTTGGAACGACTCTGAGGAGAGGAGCATCCCCTGGAGTGGTTACTTGGCAGAGATTAGAGCTGGTTGTTTGTGCCCATCTTTGACATACAATTAGAGCAGATAGCACCAATGCAGCAAAAGAGAACTGTTTCAGTTATGTTTTACTTTAAATTTGGTTTCATATTTAAACTTTAATTTGGCTAAATGGTGCTTCTCTGGATCACTCTTGGGAGAGGAAATTAAGATGTGTTATTCTGTGTATATCTGGATGCTTCTTAACGCTGTTGGAGTGTTCCTGATCAGACCAGAGCTGTGAATTCTCAGCCCCTCACTGTGGCATTCTGGTATATGTGTGGCATTGTTCAAAGGACAAGAAAAAACATGAGTACGTTAATTTATTCATTCAGCAAGATGAAAGGCAGTGTGGCTGATTAAGATTCTAAGAGTTAATAGAATTCTGTTTCCTTCTTTTCTCTCAAGTCCCCAGGCTCAGCTGCAAGGATGTTTTATGGATTTGCTTACCATGGGAGGTGTATTGGTCTCCTGCTTCTGTTCCTGTTGCAGTTAATGGCAAAGTTCCCTTTTACTTTAGCACTGTACAGATGTACTGGTAAAGCAGTTTTCAACAACAGACACTTTTTCATATTTCACATAAGATTTTTTTTAACTGCAGTTTGGTAGACAAGTGGATAACTATTCGATTGGAACTTCTTATTGTGGGAATGGAAACAGTTTTTCATTGGTTCTCTTTAAAGTTATTTCACACAAGTGTTTCAGATGGCTCTTGTATTTGGTGGTCCTCATATTAGGCAGCTGTTGCATAATTAGCAGAGTCTTTCTGCTTGCTATAAATGCACAGCTATATGCATATTCTTCTGTAATGAGGCCTGCTGGGAGATGCATTAATAACAGAGTAAGGGACTGTGGTACAGATTCTTGCTGTGCAGTCAAAATGGACAGCAGCACCTGCCTTTAGAAAAGGGATAGGTCTTTCTGTGTTTTGGAAAGTACTTGGTTCACTGTAATTGAATGGATTTTTGAACAAGTGTTAAGATTGTCAGGACAGAGACTACATCTAAAATTTTTCCTCTGTCTTACCCCTGTGGTATGCAATAATTTCCTGAGGAAGCCTTAATTCTGAGGATTTGTTACTGTGTGAGATTGTTCCTCTGGCTTTGAACTGAACTATTACTGCTGAAACAGGAGGTTTTGTTCTGAAGTGGGGGTTTGAATTCCATAGGACATTTCAGCCTCCATGCTGACTGTATTGCCATGCAGAGCAGGAGGTTTGTTACTGTGCTTTGCCTGTGTTGCTTTGTGGTACTGATGGCAAATCCCATGTGATTTTCTTGGTAAACAAGGTTTGTGGATGCTCCCAGGGGTACAAACAGCACTCCACAGCTGGAGCATGTCAGGGAAAGTGGTCCACAGCATACAAGTGATCTTTCTCTAGCAGCCTTGATATTAAGCTGCTCTCATTATGTCCTGATGCTGTCACTGTCGTACTCTAGAGAAGAACAGGGATGAGTAAAGTGCCACAGGAAATGCCTGGAAATGCTGGTTTGGTCAGACTTATTGGAACAGCCCCAAAATTCCCTCCTGGGTTAAAGCAGGGAAATTAGGTTCTTTCCTTGCCTTTCCTTCTACAGTTGCATGCAAGTTTTTATTGAATTAAACGGACTGTTACATTTGGAGGTCTCTTCTGTTTGAACACAGATTATGATTGTGTTTATGTTTTGTACTTAAAGCAAATAAAAAATGAAAGTTAATGTGTAGCCTGATGATAATGCCTGGAATCTAGCATTGGAGCACTGATAATTGTTCCTGCAAAGCTTCACCACTGCACTATGTACGATTCCCTTCTTTGCAGTCTTTATTGTTCAGCACTTTGCCCATCTCCAAACTTATAAACCAGATCTCCAAACATCCTCTCAGCTAGCAGCCACAAACAGGAATGATAATACTATCAAATGAAAATGAATACAGGGATAATGATGATGTTTGTCTTATGGACAGAATTTTATTTTATACTGTTAATAAACAGATGTTAAAACCCCAGTGGTTAGGTGATGGTGTGATACTGGCATTTCTTTCCTCGTTTGTAAACTAGGATCTTCTTTCTTCAAAAGGCACACGCACTCATTTCTCACCTTGTGGCAGATTGTCAGGTACTACAGTAAGAAGATAAAAAGTTTTTTCAAGATTTCATTTGTTCAAAGGAAAATATTGCAGCTACGATTTTCATAAAGCCTAAAAGAGTTACAGGCCCAAATTCCACTGAATAATTTGGGCACAGAATGTGCAGCAGGGAGCATTCTAAGTCTATTTTTGGATCCATTTCTTTTGGGTATTTGAAGGCCAGGTGATGGAAGTTACTGGGATGAGCTGTTTTCTGCCCTTGTGGGCTGTTATGGGCATGTGTTTGGCTTTAGTTTTGCCTTTGCTAGATGCCTGCACTGTGATCTTTACTACTTTGAATGAATGTAGGTTTCATTGTTCCTCAGGAGGTACAGCGTGTGCTTTTGTTCCTTCATAGTCAAGGTTATTCCTGTGTTGAGACATAGAGATTTTGTGTATGGAGGCAAAATTTAGCTCATGAGACACTTTGCTGTAAGGAGGGGTTATGCTTTAGAGTACATTTTAAAGGGACATCAAATGACTCAATTCTGTGGAAACTGCCATGTTTCTGCTTTTCTGAAAAATTACTGTTCAGGTTTGCATTTGAACCTACCTGTGAAGTACAGGCATAAAAAGCTATGCCCTTTGACCTTTGAGTCAGAACTGCAGCAGAGGGACCGAAGTGACAACGTGGCTTCAGTGCTGTGGTGGCCAGAGGAGCGCAGCCCCCGTGCATCCCATCTCCAGCTGCTCTTGTTCCGGCATTGGCCAGATCAATTCCGGTTTGCTGCGTTTTCCTGGGCATGCCAAGGCTGTATTTCTGCTCTGGCTGTGCTGCCTGTGGCGGCGGGGGGGAGGATGACCCAGAAAATGCTCACAGCTGCACAACCCAGCATGGGGTGTGGGAGGGTGTGTCACTGTGACGTGGCAGCTCTGTCTGCCAGCGTGCTCACCTGGGCAGGTGGCAAACCTGCCAGCCAAAATCACCTCTTGTTTGGAGAACATCTGCTTCTGGTACAGGAAAGATGCCTGAAAATATGTGACCTGACCCCTGTGGGTGAAGGCTGGCTGTGGTCACTTGTGGCTGCACTGGCAGTGCTGTTGAGCCAGTGGAGCGGCTGTGGCTGGGCTGCCTCCTACATGGTGCAGAGCCGGGCTCTCGAGGCAGAAAGCCGGGTTCCTGAGGCACAAGGAACCTCAGAGGCCATTGGGTGCTTCATGGCTCCCCATAAACCAGTGTTTTGGATAGTTGATTAAAATCACAGAATCACAGACTATTCTGAGTTGGAAGGGACCTACAAGGATCATCGAGTCCAACTCTTAAGTCAATGGCCCACATAGGGAATTCAACCCATGACCTTGGCTTTATTACAACCAGTGAGCTAATCTCAGGGTCGAGAAGATAGTGAGGTGGGTGGCTGAGAGAGGGACAGAAAGCCAAGGTGTGCAGAGGTGTGTCTGTGGGGGCCTGTGGACAGGTTCTTTCCTTTAGCCAAGTGGGAAGTCTGCCACATTCCTGAGTGTGAGATTTCTGGTTTAGGAAAGGCTGAATGCCAGAGCCTGTGTCCTCACGGCTGGATGCCTGGCTGGACATGATAAGCTGTTATTGATCTGCCTGTCACCCCATCCTCTCCTGTCCCCCATCCTGGACCAGCTCCCTGGGGGCACTGAGGAGGAGGACCAGCTGTAAAGTGTCTGGGGCAGGGGGCTTGCTCAGCCTACTGTCTCTTCGCTTTTTGTTTGAAACTGATTCCACATAAGAATAAAGGCTTTTCTTGGAATGCCAAGGGATTCCCTAAATACAGCAGCAAGTCTTTTCAACAGATGAGAAAGAATCTGTAAGTCCCAGAAGTACTTGTTATACTCTCATTTCTTTTCTTTTGTTCTGTGCAAATGGAAAGTTAGCTTTGTGATGATAGGCTAACAGTGGGATTAGTTATATTCTTCTGTTTCAATTTTTGTCTTCTCTGAGATCATGTTTTACAGATTGTTTCTCTAGTATTTCTAAATAGCTGTAGGCAAGAGTGAAGGGAGTGCAACATTAGTTTTAGTGACTTGTGAGGCTGGTCAAGCTCTTTGGAGGTAAAAGTTGCCACTGAAACCCCGCTGTGCTGCCTGTGGACATGACAATTTAAACGTGAGGTCAAGAGAGAGAGCAAAGCATGTCCCAGTCCTCAGAGGATAATGTGTCCAGGATTATTTCCCAGGGGTTAGAAGGAGCTCAGGACTACTGTTTCAAAGGCTTCTTTGACCTTATGTAGGTTTGCACTGTTAGCTATGTTTTGGAATTGATAGACAACCTACCTAGTGACTACCAAGTGGGGAAGGCATAGTCTGCAATTATGTCATTATATGTGTGCTTTTGAGTGTAGGTCTGTATGTGTAGCCACACCTAAAGGTGTATAACATAGTGTGTTTGCTGGGGCAAGGGCAAAATTTGCATTATGCATGTTATTTTCTAGTATGTGACTTTGACCCTATTTACACTAACAACCAAATTATGTCCACCATATATATATGTATTGTGTGTGTGTATATATGTGTGTGTGTGTATATCTCCACCCTATACATGCTGTGTTTGTCCCCGACGTGAAGTTCACTTTGCCTGCACAATTCGGGCATCCCATTTCAAATGGATCTCATACACAGTTCATGGTAAAAAGCAAGCCCATGGTTTGGAAGACAAAAACTGTCTGGTCAGATTCCTCTAATGCACTTTATTACAGCAAAACAAGATAAAAGCTAAGATTCTTACTAAAAATAGAGAGAGTCCAACAGGGAATGTTGCGGTGCAGTAAGAGGTGATGGCCTCAGCTATTTTCCTGACGAGGCACTAGGCAGTTTCTGTAAATAAGGCTCGCCTGTCACATGTGCAAACTGGAGCATATATGCCCATGGCTGTTTGGTTGGTTCATGTTCATGCCTCTTCATACTTGGCTGAACTTTCCCTGCGAAGTCTGTGATGTTTCTCATGTGCTGTTATTCCAGTGAAACAGGGATGGCATTTTCTGCAACTTGTCTTGTTCCTGTCAGATCAAAACAGAGAAGACCCAGTTTTGAGCCTTCAACTCCTGTGACAAAGGCCTTCCCTAAAACCAGATTGCTTTGAAATTGTGTGACCCCAACTTGACAGATATAATAGTGATTTTTACAGATTAACAGGGGAAGGCTCAATGCCACCCCTCCCCAAACTTTGAGATATCTTTAGTGAGATTGTTTAGTTGTGGATCCTTTCAGATGAGGGTTATTAGTGACTATCCTGATGTGAACAGGTAAGCATGTGTTTGAACTCACTGCAATGGCAGCTTCAGGGGACAAGTCCTGGTGAGAAACCTGTTACCAGCTGAGTCCTGCCCCTACTAATCCATCTTGCTTGGCCTCACCACCTCAGAGGCTGAAGGTTGTTCACCCTGAGGTTGTGCTGACCTTTCGGTGCGAGCCTGGGGGCAGCAGCCTGCAGTGTTTTCAGGTCCTGCTCATACTTAGAATAGCAGAGGGAAGTCTGGGGTCTGACTGTGACCATGGGGACCCAACTGAGAAAGATTTGGTTCTCTTGGCCAAACACAGCAGAGTTCAGCTCTCAGCAGCCATCCCAGGGCCACCTCTCCATCTGCCAAGAGTTCTGATTGACCACCCATGTGCTGGCAGGGCACATCTGTCTTGTCTTAAGGAACTGCTTGCCCTAAGGGTGGTTAACTGGGCCTTCTTGAAAGGGATGCCTGGCTTAAAAAGACCTTTGAAATGAAGCAGTCATTCCCAAGGCCTCATCAGCAGGATACATGCTGCAAGGGAGAGAAAAAAGAGTGTTCATTCCACTGCTTTATCTTCAGCCTGAAATTGGGTTTCAGGGTTGTAATCAATAGAGAAATGACTGATAGGAGAGGGGTTGGACTGTTCTTCATATTCTTCACTTCTGAGATCTGGGTGTAACCAACCAGTGGAGGCTTTGTGTCTCTCTACAGAGACCCATATAACTCATAGTCAAGGAGCTGGACATCTGTGACCATTTTCTGCTCTGGACAGCATCGTGCAGGGACAATTTAGCAGAGAATAAAAGCGTGAAAGTTACTGATGGAAATGATTTACTGACCCCAAACGTCCCTGAGGCAGAGACACAGGGCTTTGTAATGCTTTGGTATCTCCACCTACCTGAGGGCCCAGAACACTGTGATTCTGCAAGGTAGAGGCTGTGGTGAAGTGCTGATTTCTTTCCCAGGTGTTTCCATCCCAAGGTGTCTCTTGTAAAGACGGAGAAAGGTGTTTTTCCACTTCTATAATATGCAAAGCTTGTTTTTGTAAATAAATGTGCTTATTGGCATGGAGGATATAAAGCAACAAATGAGTGTAGGAGAAAGGGAGAAAAATGGATTAGATAGATATAGGTTGTCCATGTTATACATAGATTGACACTGAGAGCAGTATTCAGAACAGACTCCTTTGCCACTTCAGATAAAGGATAATGCTGTTATTGAGGAGCACATATAGGTGTTGTTTTCCTCTGTACTTTCTTAATATATTACTAAACCCAAGTATCAACAAGAAGGTAACCTAGAGTGTGATGGAAAAGAAAGACCTAGATCAAACAGCAAATAAAGGAAAAAAGAATTTAAATGGAAAGGATGGAAGTCAAAATAAAAGAAATTGCAATAAGTGAAATTTGTAGGAAGGAAGGAAAACAAAAGAATAATGAAACTATATAGGGAGGAGATTCAGTGTAATTGTTCATTCAGTTATACTTGTCTTTTTACATTCAATCTTAAAGATTACGGGGTGTTTTCCTTGAGGCATTTATACTTTTATGGCATGTTCTGCCACAGGAAGCAACACAGTGTTATCTGCACACTCAGTGTTTGTCATGCTGTGAGGCTAATATTTGTTTCAGACCTCTGGGAGCATGAATACAAATAAACTTCCAGCTGCTTATATCATGCAGCTAAGTGTGAATTGATCTTTAAAAAAAACCCAACAGAAATCAACCGTCCCCCAAACAACTAACAAATAAACCTTGAGATTCGAGTGTGTCTTTTTGTACAGTAGTAGTTTAAGTTCAAGTGTATCCACTATCTCTTACTGATAAATACTCCACAGCCTGTAGCAATGTTCTACTACTTCTCATAAAAAGTTTGGCAAATTCTTTAGTAGATTAACTTGGCTTTAACTCAAGATACATCTCAGAAGATGCAGTGCCCCATAGCTTGCTGTGAAGTCTCATTCTCCAGCCTGATGTCCAGATCAAGAGGCACAGTAGGAATAGGCTCTTCCAAACTATGCAGTTTCCCTTTCAGTGGAAGCCAAGGTGAAGAAGTGATAATGTGGCCTGTGGCTGTGACACTCACCTGTGCAATCATTCCTGTACTAGATAATTCCTGAACAGACCTGCAGCCAGTCCTGTGAGCTGGGACTTCTTGAAATTAATTGCCAAGTGCTTTGTTGAGCCCTGGCAACCCAGCTCAAACTCTTGTGGGGTGGTTGATGTGTTGTAGCTGAAGGACTTGCCATCCAGTATCCTCCAAGGTGTGCAGGACCTTCAGAGAGCTTTAGGTCCTCCCTGATGTTGCATGAATACTCAGGGTACTGCATCTAGTTTCATTTTAAGAAGTTTGAGGAGGGCAGTACTGCTCTTGGGATTATTTCTGTTTCCAAACTTAGTTTAATTTGGGCAAATTGAAAGATTTTCTTTGTCTCTCTGACACAGTTCAGAAAAGGCACATGGCAGGCTGCAGTGATTTCAGGAGGAATAAGGTTGTGGCCACTTAGGATGCACTGTTTACACTGACTACTGAGGAGCAGTTCTACACTTATCAGTCATTCTGCCATCCTTGACTTCTGCTTCATCCTTATGCCGCACGGATTTTCTTTTCATTCACCAGGAGAGTTGCACACAACACTGCACTGCTGGTGGCAGTATTCCCCAGCTTTATCACATTCATTCTTTGCAGGTAGACAAAGTGCATACCCATGCTTGTCATTCCCATTTGGATGGTTCTGCTGCTTCCTGGGTTCTTAGTATTTTACATGTCAAAAGATCAGGATGGTGGCTTTAGGTATTAAATAATGCCTTTTGCTTTTCAGAGCAAATCTTTGTGTTTTGACCAAATATCAGTTGTACCAAGGGGCAAACTGCACACAAAATAGCAGAACTCCTGGAGTTGTTACTGTTGGCAGCATGGCTGGGAGTGCTGGCCTTTGCTGGAGGAGCCTGCAGGAGACTATTAAAGCTGACAGTGCCAGTGAAAAAGCAACGAGCCACGTAGGCTTGCAGTGAGGAAGGGGACTCATAAGCAAAAAAAAATCCACCTTCAGTTTCTAAACCATTGAGTTGCTGGTGTTTTGTCACAGGATAACGAGAATAATTTCATGCTTTATATCCCACTTTTCCTCTCACAGGAGTAGAAAATATTCCGCTTTGTCTGTTTGCCTTTTGCTACCTTTCTTGAAGCCTTGTCTGTTCAGCTCAAGATCAGTAGCTCAGCAGTCCTGGAGTCCCACAAATTTGAATGATCTCAGCATATCACTGCTGCCTGTAGAATGGCTGTGCATACTAGATACTAAACCTGTGGTTTACATCTGCAGAGGAAAAGATAAAAATGCCTGTTTGATTAGCTGTTAAGGAGTAAATTACCCTGTAGTAGAAGAGTGAGAATATGTTTTTTGACCCTTGTTATGGATTTCTCTCTAAACTGTGTTCTTTCTCAAGTGTGCATGCTCTGCTGCCACGTGACATGGGCTTTTTTTGCTGCCATTCAGTCTGTGCTGTCCATCTGCAGGGTGGGCACCTGTGTATTTATCTGTCTTTATTCATTCAGGCCTCAACATCCAAGGTGGCTCATTCTTGAATGAGAACAGTAGTCTTTTATGAACTGTTTAGCTGTATACAAAGCAATGCCAGGATTTCAGAGGTGGTGTAACTGGGAGCAGAATAGAAGCCCTGGAGGATAGAGGACAGTGTTTTCAGGATAGCAGGATCAATATGGATGTGTGTCATTTCTGCAGGTTTTGTGGATGTGGCAGGAATGTCAGAGTGATCATGAACATGGCACTGTCTAATCCCTGTTCACTGCTGAGACACAGTGACACAGAAATTTCTAAGCAGCTTATAAAACCCATGTTTATTTTGTGTGTGGACAGAATACCTCTTTATCCAAGGCTGTCAGTAAGTGCTAATATACAAAAGAAATGCAAAAAACCCACCACCACCTCCCCACCTCAAAAAACCCTGAACAACAGGGATATAGGACAGAGGCATACTCATGTTCTTAGTGATATGAAAAACCCCCTTGGTTCCCTGATCTTTATATCATGCTGTTGTGCTTGGATTTAGGCTTATTGCATCACTTTGGCTTAGGACAGATTTTTCCCAATAAAATTCAGTTGATAGAAACCACTAGTGGAATTTTTTTTTACAATTCCTTGGAAATGCTGAAGGGGACAATTTCTGGTCTGTACAGGCTTTTGCATGTCATTAGTTCTCTGCTTCTACAGAGATATTGATGAGGACCAGCCCTTTCCCTTTTCTCCTGTGGCAGATGGTAGAAGTGCTGTGGAAAATCTGAGTTTGGCACAGGATCTTGCAGGGGATCAAGGTTTGGGAAGCGAAAGAGAATGATATTGTTGGTAGATCCTTGAGACTGAAGTGTCTGCTTTGTGGTTGCCTCAGACTGCAAGGAGTGGATTAGGTAACCTGTCCTTTCCAGTCCTGTACTCTCAACACCACAAACCCTTATGGTAAAAGAATTCCTGTCTTCAGTGCACGGTGCCCCTTTCTGAGAACTGAGACAGGACATCCGTGCAATCCCCACGAGTGGGCCAGGCTGGTGGACAGAAGCACGATTGTGCTGGGATGTCCCTTGCAGGTTTTCAGACAAAGATTGCAGTGTGTGGAGATGGGAGCTCTCTCTTGTGTTCTGTAACCATGTGAGCTGTCCTGCTGCAGTGTCCACTGACCAATAATAGTATGTCTTATTTTTCACAGGGCTTCCAAAGCAGCTGAGTCCAGGATCTTAAGGAATGCCACACAGTAGTTGCTGAATTAACTGGCACTGAAAGAAACAGAAAAAGATGGCAGTCAGTATTTGAAATAAACACGCGGACTCTCACAGATAAGAAACCATGTCAAAAAAAGGACGTAGCAAGGGCGAAAAGCCTGAGGCACTGATTGTTGCCCTGCAGGCTGCCAATGAGGAACTCAGGACCAAGCTAACAGACATTCAAATTGAGCTACATCAGGAGAAATCTAAGGTGAGTGAGGGTTTAGGTTTAAATAGCAGTGTCTGTCCTGAAAAAGAGAAACACATGGAAAAAGTGGTATCACAGAATTCAACAGATGCCACACAACTCTTTCCTAGAACAGTGGTCTGATTCTTTCCCAACTTATATGCATTTGCTGTGGCTTCCTCTGAAAGGAGTCCTTTTTACTGAACTGAAAGTTTAAGAAGCCTCTGCCCTCAAATGGAGCAATATATTCATGAGAAGTTGTAGGAACCTTGCTGTTTCTGAGCCCTCCAGTTTTCTGGTGAATTTGACTGATGTTGACTACTGGGTTAAAAAGCTGTTAGATAAATGCACATATATATACATAGAGTCTTATTTCCTAAGGAAGTATTGAAAATACATGTAGTGTCACAGTGAGGCAGGACACCTGGAGAAGACAAGGGTTAGAGTTTGGTTTGAGTAAAGGCAATGCCTCAGGAGTTGGCGCATGTTTTGTTGTAGAAGGGTGGAAGATTATTTAAGGTTTGCAGCAGCGTCTTGACATAGACAAGTCTGGGTGGGCTTGTTTTGATAATTTTTTGTGGGTAGGAGGTGACTTTCATTATATCTCCATGTAGGTTGCTAAACTTGAAAGAGAGAAGACTCAAGAGACAAAGCGAATCCGCGAGGTGGAGCAGCGCAAGCAGACCGTGCAGATCACGGAGCTGAAAGCCAAACTCCATGAGGAGAAAATGAAGGAGCTGCAGGCTGTGAGGGAGAACCTCATCAAACAGCACGAGCAGGAGATGACGCGGATGGTGAAGGTCCGAGACAGTGAAATCCAGCGCCTCAAGTCAGCGCTGTGCGCGCTGCGGGACGGGAGCAGTGACAAAGTACGGACAGCGCTGACCATTGAGGCTCGAGAAGAGGCCAGAAAACAGTTCGACTCTGAGCGCCTTAAGCTTCTGCAGGAAATTACTGAATTGAAGTCTGCCAAAAAGCAAGTAGATGAAGCCCTTAACAATATGATCCAGGCCGATAAGATCAAGGCAGGGGATCTTCGGAGTGAGCACCAGTCCCACCAGGAAGCCATTTCCAAGATCAAATGGGAGAGTGAAAGGGATATTCGACGCCTGGTCAGTAATCAAAACAGTTCATGTGTTCTCTGAGTTTGCCTATTGTGTCTCTTAGCTTTTTATGCATAACAGAACTCTGCAATGCACCACACTTTGAAGAAGTTTTACAAACTTCTCACTGTCGTTTCTCAGGAATATACAGATCACAGTGAGCCAGCTGGAGCACTGTGATGGCAGCTAACAGCTTGAAGTAGGAGAGTGATTGGCCTAGTCCACAAGAATCTGGCCTCCTGATACATACGTGGTGAAAAGGGTTAGATAAAAGTGTTTGCATCTGCACTTGCAGTTTGTTGGTTTCTCCAGCCCATGTTATGGTATCCTGAACATATTAAACCATGGCAGGAGAGGAGATATCTTTTGATTTGGCCTTGGCATAGCCTTCAGTAATTATGGGGGGAAAATGAACAAAAAGAGGCCCATACCAGCAGTGGTGCAGGTTGCCTTGTTTCCCTGTGTCGTGGTTTAGGAATGATACTCCCCAGTTTAGGGGTCCCACTGAGACTTTCCAAACCACACTGGCACTTGCTCCCTCCCCCTCCCTCTTGGCATGATAGCGAGGAAGATTGGAGGCACACAAGATAAAGATCATGGGTTGGAATAAGAATAATTTATTTGAAACAGCAATGAACTAGCTTAAACTCTGGAGTTTATCAGAGTTTATGCATATAAATACCTGACCAAAATGCAATGGGAAAGCTTGAGCTTTTTGTCCAATTACCCATTAACATGTCATACCATGCTCAGTTCCTGGGCTTCACCCTGTGTAATGCTGATGAATCTCCTCCTGTGTCAAAGTACAAAATCCTCAGACTGTGTCGTTTTACAGGCCTGGTGCAGGTTGGTAGAGCCGATCTGAGGGGTGAACACTGCTCTTAAGTAAATCATATACTGTGAGACTGGAGAAGGCTGAAATGCTGTTGCCTTCGCACAGTAATGTTGTTCTGGTGTTTCTCTCATTCAGATGGATGAAATCAAGGCTAAAGACAGGATCATATTTTCCTTGGAGAAAGAACTGGAGACACAGACAGGCTACGTGCAGAAGCTGCAACTTCAGAAGGAAGCTCTGGATGAACAGCTCTTCTTGGTGAAGGAGGCAGAGTGTAACATGAGCAGTCCCAAGAGAGAGATCCCAGGAAGGGCTGGAGATGGTTCGGAGCACTGCAGCAGCCCTGTATGCAGGTTTTACTGGTCCCTGTAAAACAGAAGCATGGATGTGTTTTTCTTGCTGAAATACCTCCTCAGGCCCTGGGAAAACATTGTTATTAACTACAGAGAAGTTATGTCCATAGAGCCTTCAGAGAGAATGCTGATTGGACAAAGCTTTCCTCAGTTGTTCTATTTACAAATATAAAACATCTTAAGTAACTAGTGCCCCTTTGAAAGAATAATTTGATGAATATAACTAGCTTGTTAATGTGCATCCTCAAAAACAGATAATATGAGGAGGATGGGCAGAGAGGGGCAGGGGGGGAAGCCTGGATGTGGAGAGTCCTGGAGATTCTTAGGGGGCCTCCTTTTTGTCTGCCTTATTCTACCCACAGACAACGCTTGATGCCATTCACAAAGCATGCAACTCAGCCATTGTGTGATTAAACTGAACATGTTTACACAACCAAAGTATATATAAAATTGTATTTACACATGTACAAATGAAGAATAAGAAAATAAATTTAATTGACAGTGAAATAGGTGCCCTTTTTCACGTGGTGTCTTAGCAAATAGAAGCAATCTATAGGAAAAAGCAATAAAAATTAGAATCTTTTAGCTTTTCTTCTCCCATCCTAAAAAATTCTCTGTTCGGTTGTTTTCTCTTTATTTTTAAAAACAGCTTAAAATTTTCAGGTAAAGTATCCCCTGAACCAGACACTTCCTTCCAAAACCAGAAGTATTTTCCCCAACATATTCAGTATGGTAAAAGTCCCTAAAGATAACTTGTTGATGACAGCTTAAGTTGGCTGCTGTGTGTTTTTTGAGTATCCTGTTCCCAAGCACATGTGTTGGAGAATCAGTAAGAGTGTGATGTTGTTGCCCACTCACAGGACTTGCGCAGGAACCAGAAGAGGATTGCGGAGCTGAACGCCACGATCCGAAAGCTGGAAGACAGGAACACGTTGCTCGTTGATGAACGAAATGAACTGGTGTGTGTGCTTTGCTCTGACAGACAGAGCAGGTTGAGAGCCACAGGGAAAGGCAGACGGGGCAGGATCTGAGGATGAAGCCAGGGATGAATATGCCTTGTCAGTCCATCAGGCCCATCACTCAGGAGTCTGAGGAAGACTTTTTATCCTAGAATTAAACAGTAATTTCATTGAAGTTACATGAGCACAAAATTACCATGGAAGTTGAGGCAGTGAGGCTTTATAGGATTCTACATGAATGCTTCTTTTCCCTCCTTGACCCCTTGAGCACACAGCAGTGTGTGGTGAGACTTACCTTGTAAATGAATTAAGGTCTATGCTGTCTATAGTCCAGTATTTGACCAGGCTGAGAATAGTTAAGTACTGGGTCTAGGGGGAATGGATGACAGTGAATTGATCCCTTTATCTGATTTCCCGCTCTGTGGTGAGACCTGTGTGTTGAATCAGTACCCTGGCTTTTTAACCTCTTCACATTTGTACTTCTGTGATTAAGGATGAGTGTGACAAGTTCACCTCTTGATGTTTTTTTTATTCCTGAGCTGGAAATCTTAATGCACCCCTTTCATACCAGTTTAGCTGACTTAGATCTCAGTGTTCTTACTGTCAGAATTGCAAAATAGTGTTTTATCAAGATGCAAATTACAGTTAGGTTCATGTCTCTCTCATGACAATTATTTATTGCTATTATCAATCCAGTTGAAGCGTGTCCGAGAAGCTGAGAAACAATGTAAACCTCTTCTGGAAAAGAACAAGTGCCTCACGAAGAGAAATGATGAACTTATGCAGTCTTTGCAGCGCATGGAAGATAAACTCAAAGCAGTCACTAAAGAAAATATAGAAATGGTTGGTACTAAAGATCAAAATGAGGATTACTGGATGATCTGTGTCAGTTCTGGTGGCCACATCTCCATAGTGTATGCATGTATATCCATAGAGAATATGTGTTGTATATAGTGTGTAATACTATTGCTAATGTACATAGCCATGGTTAGGTCTGTACTATTATAGACTTACATAGTATAACACCATGTATTATGCATACATTGGCAGTGTATTTAGGTGAATGCATAATCACAGTCTAATTCTAGCCCAGAAGTTAGAATATTGAGTTTCAATTAAAAAAAAAAAGTTGTATTATTAAGGCATGTCCTACTGTGTTATTTTGCATTTGGAACTCAAAAAGGAAGCTGTTAAGAGTGATGTTTTCAGCCAGCATGATGTTCATCTTGCATGTACATGTTCTTGTTACAGCTGATGGTGGCAAGGTGAAGTTCTGGTGTGGCACTGACCACTACATCTTCCCATAAAGCATATACACATGGGTAGACAGATGTGGAAAAGGGAGAATGGTGGTGTTTAAATTTGGATAGGACTATAAATTTCACATATCAGAGCTATGTGAAGGGAGGTCAAAGCAAATATGCCTGTATAGCATTCAGATGGGATTGGCCTGAATATCAGTCAGCATGCAGGCCCTATACCCTTACACATGCACTGATGTTGCTTTGGCATTAATACAAAAGGAGGTGGATGTTCTGGGTTGCCAGATGTAAGTTGGCAGGCTGAGATGACTTTCTATGCTAAGTATGTCCATGGGCCTTTTCCCTGGCTTGCCACAGCCACTGTCCTGAGCAGACTGAGTGCCGTGCAGTGGGTGCAGCTTTCCTGGTGATTAGACTGGGACTATCAGATTCACTTTCTTGTCTCATAGCAAAAAGACTTCAGCATTGCAAGGTTAATCCACTTTAAGACTCTGCAATTCACCCACGCCCAGAAGACAGATAAACTTACTGCAGATGTCACGGGTCAGAATTACTCTTCCACAACTCTCAGTGCAGGTTACAGTCCCTTGGGCTCTCACAGCAGAGAAGGCACTGGGGAATCTGCATGCATCAGTCATCAGTGGGCAGCACCACTGGTGCATATCTGCACTCACAGCATATATGTTCTTACTCAGCTCCTTGACATCTGTTCTTCATGGTATGGATGCCCAAATCATGAAAGTTATCAAGCTGTGGGTGGCTCCAGTAATTCTTCCAGACTGTACCCATGTTTTTTCCATGCATATGCTCAGGAGTAGGCAGGATATGGACTTCTAGTTAAAATAAATCTGTTACCACAGTTTTGCCTTCCCTCCTAGTCTGACTGGATGTATGTCTTTCACGTGAGTAAGGCATGTCCATCTCCCCATTCAACGGCCATACACTGAGTATCAGTAAGTGTATGGGTTCATGGGAATAGATACTATTTGAATACCCACTGAACTCTGTTTGCACATATGGGGGCACCTTGATGCATGGCCAGGGAGGAGTTATAGTGTGTGACCGTTAAGGGCTGATGTAGAGGCTGTATAGCCACACAGGAACTAAATAGATAAAGCTTTGTTGTTCTGGTTGAAGAACTCAGCCTTGCTGTGCTGCTTTATCATTAAAAAGCACTGATGGGTATTAATAAAAAAATGGTTTAGCTGAAGCATATTCAAAAGGCTGTACAGCTTAAATGAAAGGTAATGTCTAACTTTTAACTGAAAGGTGGTCTTTTAGTTGCTGGATCTTATTTTGTCTGTTTCTTCTTATTACAGAGAGAAAAAATAACATCACATCCTCCTCTGAAGAAGTTAAGATCTCTCAATGACCTGGATCAGGCTAATGAGGAACAAGAAACTGAATTCTTAAAGCTTCAAGTCATAGAACAGCAGAACATAATTGATGAGTTAACAAGGGTATGTCCAGAGCACTGGGAAATTAGGAATGTTTGCTGTGTACTGTTCACCACCACTAGTATTTCTTCTTATAACTAGAGGTCTGAAACTTAATACCTTTCCTACTTTTAGCATCTGCAGATGTTTAGATGTGGGTGTGTATGTGTGCAGTTTAACTGAATTTCTAGCCCTTACAACTCAAAGAATAAGCCTGTGTGTGAATTGAGCTTCAGAAAGGAGTGCAAGCTAACAACTGTAGAGCTTGGAAAGGTACCTTCATATTCACAAGGCAGGGCTGTGCCAAGATGCTTTACCCTTTTAACCGAGTCATGCTTAAAGTTTCCTTAGCAAGAGGCTGGCCCATAGTGCCATATCATGCACTGGAAGAGCATGTGCAGCAAAACAGTGGGTCACCAGTTCTCCTGTCCTTTAATGCTGACAATCCCTTTGTCAGCTGACTTTGCATTGTGATATTGAGGAGAAGGAGAAAGACTCCAAGACAGGCTGTTGTCTCTTCTGAGACATCACTGCTAGGAGTGGTGAGATCAATGTTCCCATCATTTAATGACCTTGAGACAGAGGCAGCATCTCAGCAGGGAAGGCAGAAGAGAGCCCCTCATACAAGGCCCAAACCAGTGCTGTGCATGAGGCCACCCAAGGTTTTTAGAGGGTAATTCATCAGTGCCTGTTGTTTTCAGCTGACACATATAGAGATTGGGACATGAATCCTTCCTTCCACCTGGATTCAGACTCCTGTTTGAACATATTAAGAGAGTGACTGGAAGCTCTATGAGAAGAGACAGTAGCTTTTTAATCTTATTTTCCAGGACAGGGAGAAACTCATTCGTCGCAGAAAGCATAAAAGGAGCTCTAAGCCAATTAAGGTAAGAAGAAAAATTGTTTTTAGTTTACAAAATGGTAGTAGGCTCTGTAGGAAAACACACTTTAGGAATCTGATTATAGAAAGCTGTGTAGATTATAACACTGTGCTTTAGTGATCAGGTTTATAAACACCTTAGTTTCTTTGGGAGAGCTTTTTAAATCCAGTTTGAAATTCATTTAAGGGCGTGCGACTATTTTACTTTCAGCAAAATGGGGCATCCCCCCCGAAATAGTAATAGTTGTCCTTCCTTCTGGTTCCTATAAATATTGGTCTCAAGGTCTGTTATTCTGAGAGATATTTACATTTCAAGAGACCTTCCCATCTATTTTATGCGATTTATTTTTCACAGCACATATGGGCTAAAGCAAAATCCTTGTGCATCCCTGAGCTTCAAGTGGAAGTTTCTGCCTGAGAAACTGAGTGTCATTCTCTCCTACTCAGTTCCACAGGCCTTGGACTAATTTTGTATGAATGGGTTAAGTTGAAAACCAGTATAATTTACAACTATTTTAGCACTGAGTAGTCAGTAGTGGTTCAAATAGCTCCTTTATTAGCTGGGTGTGAAGAATAGCTTTACAACACTCATGTCGTAAAAGTGGAAATACTTGTTGCTTGGTTGCTCTTGGCCTTCAAAGACATCCCCTTAGTGCATCAGCATGTTCTGTAAAAGTAATGCAATGCTGTCCTACACATGGGGTATTTCAGACCAGTAAATCCTTGTTGTGTCATCACATTGTTTCTGTGTGGGTTGTGAAACAATACACAGCAGACACAACTAGGAGACAAGGAATGAAAGGTATTTTATTTCTAAACCAGAGATTATAACACTGGAGAATATGGAAGTTACCTTCACTTGAGAACACAATGAATGAAAATTATAATATATGCAAAAGGTAATCGGCATCTTTGGTACATGTTTTTTGGGCAATTCAGATTCCAAGTTTAGAAGCTTTTAAGCTGTCAGCAAAAGTGAAAAATGTTGCAAAGCAGAAGTGCATCTTAATTGCTCGTTGATCGGTTTGCCTGCAGAATTATTCATGAGCCCAGTATTTAAATGCTCAAATCTGTACCTGAAACCAAGCCTGCAGAGTCAAACATCTGTACCTTCACAGGACATGTCTCAACAGTCTTCATTTCATTTAATTCAGCTGCTGAGATTGGTGATAGCAAGGTGTCAGACACACGACCAAACTGCAGTGTGAGCAATCTCTTAAAATATGTGTCCGTTACTGTAGTCCTGGAAAGATGTTACAGAAGTTGCTTCATACTAGTTTTGTTTTAGCAAAGCTTTCACTCACTTAGTCCAACAGCAATATCAGTGACAGAAGCACCAAGACTTTAAAAGTATCAGCAGTGTCGGTGAGACAGACAGGGCTTCCTATTCTGCACACATTTCCAGCTCTTTATGGTGTTATCTTTGCACACCAGTCTGTATGTCAGTAGATGTCTGCTGAAGAGCTTGTGGTTAACAAACTATTCCCCTGCCTTCCTGCAAAGGCAGAGACTTATCCTTTAACTTGTTCCTGCTCCCATTATAGTTTCCAATTAGACTGAGACAGATCCTCAGCTTACAAAAATTCATCAGCAAACCTATTCGCTACCAGCACAAGACCTAATATTCAATGTCCTCCCTTTCAGTTTGTTTGGGTATGGTAATTGCAGGGGTATCCCATTGCTCATTTTTCATACCTTGTTTTAAGTAACTAGCAACTCTCCCTGCACTCCCTTCCAAAATTCATGCTGTGAGTTTCCAGGAAGATTCAGAAACCATGTTTTTCCTTCTACAGAGACATGTGGTGGATACATTTTTTGGATATGATGATGATTCCATGGACTCTGAAACATCCTCTGTGGCCTCGTATAGGACAGACAGGACACCAGCAACCCCAGATGATGATCTGGATGAGGTAAGATCTGACTCTTCCCATAGGCAAATAGAGGTTTTTAAGAGACGGTCACTTCCAAAACAAGTGGTCAGACTCTCAAGGACACTTAGGTTTTTATAGTGCATATTGAGTGATAAGTACTTTATTAAGTTTGACCTCAATTTTGGTTACTCATATACTGAAATGCTAAGAATTTCTTCCACAATCTAGTCCATAGAGTCTATAGCTATGTCTGCATTGCAGTTTGAGGTGGTTTTTTTTTTTCCTCTCCCCCTTCAGGGAAACAAACCTATCACATCTCTTTTAGTTTAAAGACATATAAAGGCTGTACAAATTCCCTATTCTTATTATTTCATAGCTCAGCAAGCTCACTGTGATTCAAAAAGTTATTTGAATCAAGACTAAACCAACTGCTGTGCTTAACAAATCACACTTGCATTCTTTGCTTTGACAGTGTTTTGCTGTCCTGTGCTTAGACAAGTCCCTTCTTATTCTTCAGGGTTTAGCAGCGGAAGAGTCAGAGCTGCGGTTTCGGCAGCTTACAAAGGAGTACCAGGCCCTGCAGAGAGCATATGCACTGCTGCAGGAACAGACAGGAGGGGTTATAGATGCTGAAAGAGAAGCCAAGGTCAGTATTTGTTTGAGGGTTACCAGCATTTCATTCCTATCAGGACATACAAGGGAATGAAGTCATACACAACGTCCCCAACACACGTCTGTTCACTCGTTTGCTGAGTAAATTTTTAAAGAGAATGACAATTAGGAATGGACACAATCACTCAGTTTATAAGAGACTGTCCTCCACCTGAACCTGAAAGCTGCAGTTAGGCAGGCCTGCCAAAACAGGCAACTCTGCAGTCTGGCACAGAATCACCAGGGTTTTCTCATCCTTTGCTTAGGTGGGTTGAGGTTGGGTCTTAAAGGTCAATGAAGGCCTGTGGGTTTTCACAAAGGCACACATTGCACAAACTTTAGGAACACCTGAATTTCTAACAGAGAAATGCAAATTACATTCAAATTTTAATGTGATGCAGGCTACAGTAAACCTTCCAAGGGTAAAATTGTCCCTTTAATAAAATTATAGAATCACTCAGACTGGAAGGGACCTTAGCCAGTCTGCAGCCCAACTCCTGCTCAAAGCTCTCAGCTGTGAGATCATACCAGTTTTTTTAGTACTTTGATGAGTTAGCTCTTGAAGACTCTCCCAACAGTTACAGTTCCCTCTTCCTTTTGCCACTGTCATCTACTAAGCACTCTTTTTTTTTTTAATTCAGGGCTTGCCCCTTATTAGGATCTTTGAGCAAAGTACCCCAAACTTCTGAGCTTGCATTTTGCTGCTCTGATGTAATCCATGGTAATATCAGACTCAGGTGGAGAACTGGGACTGATGCACCAGTCTGTTCCCTTGTGTCATCTGTGTGCCAGTCTGAGGGGTGGCACGAAACATCACTGAGTCAGAATCTTTCTAACTGTTTCTCACTTAGTGGAACTGACAGCATGAAGCCAGGCTCTGCTAGTTTTGATTTCTTTTTAATACCAGTCACATTGTGGTTTTGTTACTGTTTAATGCTGTGTCTGACTTCAATAGGCTCAGGAGCAGCTCCAAGCTGAAGTCCAGAGGTATAGAGCCAAAATAGAAGATCTGGAGAAAACTTTGGCACAGAAAGGGCAGGTAAGTAATTCTTGGGGGTTTTTTTCCTATTTTATATCTTGCCTGCTCTGCTTACAAAATACCTAGCACAGTTTCACTATAAACTTCCATGAGATGGAATGTTGGTGGTCAGTAAACAGGCAGGTCTAGCAAGGTCAGAAATCATACTACAGCTTGGTAGGCTAATACATCATTCTGTAAATGACAGTTTGTTCCTCTAGGATTTTAAAGCCTAAATACTGTGGCTCCAGTTTTCAATAAATGTGCCCAGCCTCATGGAATTTGATTATTCTGTAACAGTACTGCTTCATCCAACAGGACTCACACTGGGTGGAAGACAAGCAGCTTTTCATTAAGAGGAACCAAGAGCTTTTAGACAAGGTACGGTCCCAAGTTTTGCTCATTTGCTCTGAAGGGTTATCTGGATCCTGTGAATCCTGTCTAGGATTTGGATTTTGCACAGTCTATGCTATCTCAACTACTACTCACCAAACATGTAATGTTTCTTGTAACAGTCACACAGATCTTGATTTTAAATATTTTTGTTAGATAGAGAAACTGGAAGCAGAAAACAACCGTCTGCAACAGGAGCTGCAGGATGCCCGAGACCAGAACGAGCTGCTGGAGTTCCGCAACCTTGAGCTGGAGGTGATGGATGGGCTCCTTTCAGTAGAGCTGGTAGAAAATTAAATGAGTGTGCTTGCACTGGCCACCCACTTTAATCAAGGATTTGCACAAGTGTTGTTGCAATAAGACAGAGTAATAAATCAGGCCCAGCATTTTCAGTTGTGAGCTGAAGTATGTCAGCTCTAATATGCTGGAAATAGAAAGCTGGTTCACCTCACCCTGAGCCAGGTGCCCAGCATGCACAGGTGAGCTCAGCTGATTAACATCAGTGTGCCTCTTACTATACCTGTGGCCATGATTTTTCCAGGACTTTGGAGCAGCCTGTCTGCCCATGTGCAAGTGCTGTCCCTTTGGTGGGCACTGGGCACTTTCCCTGTGGAGCCCCTCTCCTTATGACCTGCACTGGGTACAATGGTCCCTCAGGTGTCTCTGGACATTGATGCACCTCTATGGGTGGCCAAAGCACTGGGCCAGACCTCAGGCTGCTTCTCTGCAGACTGCCCCTAGTAACAGACTGTTCTTTGGAGCACCACCCTACCAAAACTTCACCTGCTCTTTTCCCCAGTATAAGCTGGTTTATTTTTCAGTTGTTCAGTTCAGTAGCTGTCCAAGGCCAAACAGTTGCCACACAGGGCTTTTCCTGGGTCTCCTAAATCAGTGCTGTGTCAGACTTCCCCCTTATTTATAGAACTCTCCCACAGTTTTACCTGACAGCTGTGTTTCCATATAACAGGGAGCTGGACTGATCAAGTGAATTACGTGTTCATAAACCAAAAATATATTTCAAAGTGAAGCTTTATCTTCACTTCTGTGCTTGCCTGAATGCCTGAAAGGAACAAGAAATAACATCTTCAAATTTTTATTTTTGCCTTTGATCCTTTAAAACTGGACAAATATTTACAAATTTTAAGCAATAAAGGTGTATAAATAGCTAAGCTGATCAGCATCTCTGAACATATTGTTTTCCACAGATGTTGGAATACACAACATACCAGGATGAGCAAATGTGTAATCTGAGTGTCCTAATAGTCTAAAGTCAAACACCTGTTTCTAATGAGAGCATTTACAAGATGTAGTTGTTCGACACTTCATAAAGCAAATAACTTGAATCTTACTGAGGTGACACCCTTTCAACAGACAATTTGCAAATCGACATAATTCATCAGATAATCTCCTGTAAAACAATTGGCTTGGGTTTAGGATCCTGTCCCACTTGGCCCACTTTTCAGACTAGGTCTAAATGTTTCTTCCTTAGACTTGTAAAATGAGAAGCTTGGCTTTGCAAAGCCTGACATAAACAGCATCTGTAGCATTTTCTGTGTGCATCTCCTGCTTTCTAATATCTTCTCTGGTATGTTTCAATTTATTTACAGGAAAGAGAGAGACGGTCCCCACCATTTAATCTCCAGATTCACCCATTCTCAGATGGTGTGAGTGCTCTACAGATCTACTGCATGAAGGAAGGAGTTAAGGTAGGTCAGTTTTACAAGGCAGTGCTTCTCCCTGCAGGAGTGGTGGGTGTTGCCCATAGAACCCTTTACTAATAACTCCACTACACTTCAGGCATTTAAACTCAGTCTAATGTAGGAGTGTGATGATTGATGCAGTTTGGTTAGACACAGAATTCTCACCAGAATGATAAAATCTGGTTCAGAAGCAACTGAAATTGTATGCTGCATTTGCACAGGATAAAACAAAATGACTGATTTCCACATGTTTCATAGGAGGGATGGGTAATGCAGCCATGATAAAAGGTGCATGCTGTGGCTTTACCTTACTCTCTCTTTGCAGGATGTCAGCATCCCAGACCTCATAAAGCAGTTAGACATCCTGGGTGATAATGGGGTAAGTTGAAATGGGAGATATTTTTCCTTTGCAAGCTGCATTTTGTACAGTACAGTAAGTGATACCTATAATTATTGTGGTTTTCTAAGATCCTTGTTAAATTATGCATCTTTTATGTCTGGTTTAGCAGAGTGGCCAAAGACCACTGATATTTGAAGCTAGGCTTGACTTTACTCCATTCACTCAGGAAAACACATGAATTAATTTGGCAGTCTGAGTCAACCACTCTTCATCAGGACTAAGTTGCCTTCAAAACAGTTTTGTAAATAGGCAAAAGTTACCAAATTCCCTTGTGGCTTTCTAAGAGGGCATTGCTGTCCACATAAAAGAGATCATCCTGTATCTCTGGCTAACAGTAGATATGTCTTAAGAAAGTGTTTGAAAAATAAAAATGAAGAATCATGATTGTCTACTCATGTGCAGGTGTCAATCAGCCTTATTTTTACATAAGCTTTAATGGATATCCAGCTTTGTAGAACTAACATGAAGACAAACAAATGGGTCTAATTTTAGTTTACATTATTCATAAGGTGCAATTTAATGAGGACATACAGTTAGTCCATATCATACAGAAGGGCAAATGCAGTAGTCTTTTTAATATTTTAACAGATTTCGAATGTTTCAATGGGAACAGGATATTCAGGGCTATAGGGTACCTCTGAAAACTGTAGATCTGATCTGTAGGCTGGATTGTCTTTCTTTATGCAGGAAACTGGTGCCAACTTTCTTCTTTCCTCTCTCCCTCTTCACAGAATTTAAGGAATGAAGAACAGGTGGCCATAATTCAGGCTTCCACAGTGTTGTCCTTGGCAGAAAAGGTAAATTGTGTGCTCCCTTTTCTCATGTGTTATCTAAACCTCATCTAACACATTTTCTGCCTTATTGTTGTCGTCAATATTGTCAAACTTTCTAGTGTTCGAAGTGATTCCCCAAGTAAAGTAAATCATGCCAGCAGAGTCCCAAACACCTTGCTAAAAGCAGCAAAAATATCTGACTCAGCTGGGCCAAGTTCTGAAGTAAAAAAAACTGCAAGTACAAAAGGATATCAAATGAAACCTGAAATTGAAAACTGAATGAGAAACCAGTAGACATTTAAGCCATAAATAAGGTATAGTTTGGGATTTCTAGTTCTGAGATTTCTGAAGCCTCTGAAGGGCTCTATATGCCTAAAATTTCACTGAAAGTATGTGTCTAAGTTCCTTGTTCAAGAGATTAAAAAGAATGGGGGTTGGTTAAAATTGCTTTCTGAGGCTCAAATGCAACACAGTTTTGTCAACTTGACAGCTTCAAAGGACGCTACTCAACAATTCCTCCTTTGCAAGCAGAATTGCCATCTAGCCAGCTAAGCTATTTGAGGTGCTACAGGCCCATTGTGGGCCTTTATCCATGGGATGAAATTGGTTCCCTGTCCATCCAAGGACATGTGCTTTCCCATCTTTCAGTGACTCAGCAATGGTGACTCAGTTGCTGTTTCCCTGCAGACATCCTGGCTGCCTCTGTCACGGGAGAACAGCCTCAAGATGAGCCCAGAACTAGCAAGAGGTTACTAAAGACAGACTATCAAAATGCTGTAGATATATCCCACTTGCCACTGCTTGTGTGCCTAGAAAACTTAGCAGGTTACAGCTCTCATTGTCTTCCCTCCAGTGGATCCAGCAGATTGAGGGAGCTGAAGCTGCTCTGCATCAGAAAATGATGGAACTGGAAAGTGATATGGTAAGAAAACTCTCCCTATTACACATTTTGGGGACACTGAATGTGTCACACTTAGTTGATGTGCCAAAAAAATAACTAGGAAAAGTCTGTTGGCAAATGAACTATGCAGCTTTTCTCTGATTATTGGTGAATCCATTGAATTGTTTCTGGTCTGGTTCACATACAACAGCAGAATAACAGAAATAGGGAAAGTTTGGAAACTTCCTCTGTCTTTTAATGAGGATGGCTGTTTCTTAATAAGTACAGAGGGCTCAAAGATTGCTCAGTAATTTTCAGAGATGTAAATGCCTGCACTCTGTCTCATAAGATTCACACTCTAAACATCAGCTGTTGTATTGCATTTTATTCAGAACCAGAATATGAGAAACTAATGAATTATAATATTGTTTGCTTTCATTACATGTTAAGTAAAGTTGGTACCTTACCTTCCCCTTACTCTAGTTAAAGGCAGTAACCTACAAGATGAACAACCATAACTACAAGGGTTAGAGAGCTGTAGTGGCTTGAATTCTGTTCCTGAGGTATGTCTGTACTTGAGTCTATTCAGTTTGAGGTAGGCTGAGAAGTTAAAGCACAGCTGCTTCCCCCAAGTAATGTGGATATGTCTGTTTAGCTCCTGTTTAGTTTAGTGCACTTTCACACCTCCTCCAAAATAAGAGAAAGCACAAAAGGAGTTGTTCCCTAATGCCAGTGGAGGTATCTTCAGAAAAACCCCACAGAACCCCCTAAGTTAAACTACCAAAATGCTGAGTGATGCCACTGAGGCCAACAGAGAAGATGAATTTAGTTCTAGGTACATCAGATGTATTCCCATACAAGAGCAATCCAAAGCTACTTCCCACTCCTCCTTTTCTAACTGACAGGTATTAATGACTGCAGAGAATCAGTTGAAAACCAGACTCCTCATCCTACTGAATCAGATATCTGTAGATGATTTAATAAAACTTCCAGAAGTATTTGGAGTAACTAATTCACTTTTCTGTCCAAATGATCTTGATTGTAGGAGCAATTTTGCAAAATAAAAGGTTATTTGGAGGAAGAATTAGACTACAGGAAGCAAGCCCTTGACCAAGCATACATGGTATGTACAAAGGAAATTCTGCAGCACATACTGGCCAGCCTTGCTATAGGACACACACTTGTTGAATCAGGAAGAGGTTTTTGCTCTTTTCTTAGTATTGGGTTTTTTTAAATTTGACTTTTTTCTCATTCTTTGAGAATGTACTAGCATGCAGTCTGCACAGCTTCAACACAACATCTTGCCTTTTTATGTCATAAAAAGGCACACCTCCTGAAGCCTGAAACACTTTTGTCAGTTAAAGGCAGATATTGCTCATTAATGTCAGCTTGTCCAAGTGGAGTTTTTTAGCACAATGGGTTGAAATTTTGGAATTGGTGAAATATTTTACACTTAAAATAGGTATGAAAATTCTCTCCAACTTCATCTCTGTAACTGCATAAAAAAGAATGAAGATTTCGATGAAAATTAGTATTTAAATATTTTTAAAGTTCACATCCTTTTTTCAGAACACAGAACCATTTTCTGAGTTCTGTTTCTCACATTTTTGCACAATTGAGCGCAGGGGCCACATCTCATGCAGGGAATCTGCCACCAATCCCCCAGTTCCCAATGTGTTTTAAACCATATTTCATCTCTAATTGGCTTTTGGTATTACATCAACCAGAGGATCCAGGAACTTGAAGCCACCTTGTACAATGCTTTGCAGCAAGAAACAGTGATAAAGTTTGGGGAACTACTCACTGAAAAACAGCAGGAAGAGCTGAGGACAGCAGTAGAAAAGCTAAGACGTCAGATGCTGAGGAAGAGCAGAGAGTACGATTGCCAGATTCTTCAGGAGAGGATGGAGCTGCTCCAGCAGGCTCACCAGGTATGAAAAAGGAGCCACACATCTATCTACTCAGCCTTGCTGTGTAAGAACACAGTCTGAGGTTAGATTTAGCCAAGCTCCTGGCCATGAGAGAACCTGGCATCTGCTTTTTCAATTGTTTCATACTTTATCTCTTTTCTGTGCATGCAAACAGATCCTACACTTTCCATCTGTTTAGTAAAGGATTAATAAAAAAACATACTGTGAAACAGAGGCACCATTGATACTGATTTCCAGCATTTGAGGATCCAATTACATGTACACAGGATCACATTTTGAGCAGTTGCACACATGGCAAAGCTGTGGTTTGGCAGGGGAAGTGAAGGGAGTCACAAGATTATCCCTGCCACAGAAGTGGATTTGTTGATTTCTAGGTTTTTGCACTTGGAACATTAAGTTAGTTGTTCAGTGAAGATTTACTGAGAATTTAATGAAGATGCTTTCTTTTCTGATTTCCAGAGGATCCGAGATTTAGAAGATAAAACTGATATCCAGAAGAGACAAATTAAGGATCTGGAGGAAAAGGTTGGTTTCCTTATGGTTATGAAACAAGCTGATCAACTTTGGTTTGAAAGTGGGGTCCTAGTTCTCTTGAACTGCACAACCTTTCTGTTCCACCCAATCAACTGAACCCATTGGTGGTGATCGACTCTCCTACAGATACTACATTATTAAACCTGCTTAACTGTTAATTAATTTAATTGTTAATTTAATTGTTAATTCATTTAATTGTTAATAAATATATGTATGTGTATGTATGCATATATACATAGATCTATTCCTAGGCTATTTTCAGCATGGATTGCAGCCACTGTTTTGTAATGCACTTACAAATACTCCCCATGCTATTTTTGATATCCACCTTTGTGACTTAAGTCAATCCATGGGGTTTTGTAGTAACAGTTATACCCCAGGTTTTCAATATTGTGCCAATTGTAGTCCATCACCAGAAATAACAGGGTCTGTTTTCTAAGCATGGGAGGTGGTATGGTACCTAGAGAAGTAACTAGGGGAATACAGTGTTTTCTGAATGCATAGTTACTCCAGTTGTTCTACAGAGTGCAAAATTAATTCTGATGCTTACAATGCCATTACCTTTAGTTTTTAACAACCTTCTTTTTCTTCTGCAGTTTCTATTTCTATTCTTGTTCTTCTCTCTTGCCTTTATTCTTTGGCCTTGATGTCAATGTGCCTCTTGGAAAGGTAAGACTGTTTTATTTATTTCCCCAAAGCTAGTGCTTCTTGCACAGAGCTGAGGATCACAGCCTTGTGTGTTCTTGTGGATGTTTGGAGTCAGCAAATTTAACAGGTTTTTGTTGTCAGTTTGTAATAGTTCACAGTAGGGTGTTGTCATACTCCTGAGTTACTGGTGATACTGTGCTATTCAGAATTGTAAAAACAAAAGCTAACAAGCATTTGACAATATGAAATAGCCAAGAGAATTGCAGGTAAAATTCAATGTTGGTGTTTGCAAAGGGATGTAGATAGAAAAGAATTATAATAACCTCAACCATATATATATTGTGATGTGCTCTGAAGTGACACTCAGGAAATAAATCAGGAGGCTGTAACAGGTAGAACTCCATGTCCAGCAGCAGGAAAGATGCAAAAAAGGGCAAAGAAGACTGATCAGCTGCAGAGAGACAGGAAGGGAGAGAGAGATGGAAGGATTTTTCTGGCTCAGGAAGTGACACTATTAAAAGGAGGTATTGGAGCGGTCTAGAAAATTTATCATAGAATGGATGGACGGATGGACAGCTTACTATCATTCACTGTCTCCTCTAATACAAGCAGTTGTCATGTGATAATCTTCAACTAAACAAAAATTCATAATTAACCGTACAGAATTTAAAGAAGTCTCTGCCACAACATGCTAGGCAGAAAGTTCAGAGTTCAAAAAGCAATGTGAAGATGGGCAAATAAATCAGAGAACTGTAATGGTCCCATTTTTCCATCTATGCTGGGATATCCAGGATAACAGAAGTAGAACATAGCCTAGAAAATGTTACATTAAAGTCTCAAGAACATGTCATGATGGGACGGAGTTTTCTGATTTGGGGACAGAGCCATACCATTGAATTTCTCACTGTATCTCTTGGCTCTGGCTTCTGCTATGTCAATGAATAAATTCCTCTGCTCTGCACTTAAGGCAAGCTGAGAATACAGTTGTGTGAACGATATTCTGCCATGTCCTTCCACCGTTTGTGCAGCTCAGCCTTTCTTTCCAGGTGCAATACAAGGTATTGATTATAATTAAGTGGCATGAGTCCAATTCAGTGGGGTTTCCTTTTCCCTTTAAGGAAAAAAACCCTACTTTGTGCTTCATTCCAGCTAGATCAAGGATTTCATTTGCAGTTTTGTGGAGATGCAGACACAAGTCTGAGAATTATCCACATCAAATGGGAATCCACTGTCTCCTTGTCCAGACAGACCTCAAAAGGAATGCTTCTTCCATGGCTGAGGCAGCAATACATGGGGAGGTTGGGCCGGGTGGGGAATGAGCTGTAGAAAAGAATCAGAGGCATGTGGACAGATCAGTGATCACAGCTCTTGTAACCAGCAGCAAATATCGTTATTGAGCTGCTGCTATTTAAAACATACTGCCTCGATCCAGTGATCATTAAACAGATTAAGTTCTGACTGCATACTTATTAATGTTCCTGCTGCAGGGTTTCTGGGAACCATGACACAGCACAGCAGTTGCCAGATGTTTAGAGTGACTGTGACTACTGAAAATTTGACTTTACAATTTCCTGCTTAATCATATTGGGAAAAAGATCAGGAAGCCTTCTGAAACAGCCAAATTATGTACAGGATAATTTTAAGAAGCTAAAATTTTCACATTACACAGTAGTAGCAAATAGTTTTATATGACTGTGTCTTCTGCTGTACTGCAGAATCATGAGCCCAGAACAAGCAGTCAACCTAGGGCAGATTCCAAATTAAAAAAAATCTTGGATTTAAAGTGCAGCTTGAAAACTCACAGGAATTAATAGCAACATTTGCAAGAACCTATCTGAGTTTTTTCCATTTGCCTGTAGTGTCATCCTTTTTCAGTTCCTCTTACAGCTACAATAATGTCCTTGTGCAGTATGTGAGAAAAACTTGGGCAATAAGAGGCTCAGAGTTTTCTGTATATATACATTTTACACCTCTATTTTTCTCCCTATATTGGTCTGGACTTGGTTCTCTAGTGAGTATTTACATCTGGTACAGCTACAGAATTGGTAAGAAGCTTATGCATCCTAGTTTTACCAACACTGGTATTGACTGTGGTGGAAAAAAATAAGAAGCCAGGGGGTACCTCAAAAGACATCATTTGCTCAGTTTAAGTCGCCTTGATTAAAAATGCATTCATGACATTCAACTACTGAACAGTGCTTGCTACTCCTATCTCTTTTAAGATGAAGCATGCAGTAAAGTCTGCAGTAGAGCATACATCCTGAGAAATACAAATTAAAATTTTCATTAATATTAGAACTCATCAGGAAATGGTGTCTTCCTGATTTTTACATGGTTTTTAGTTTTGAAAATAGGTTCTTATTTCAAGTTTAATAAAAACATCACTGGTAGATGCAAATGACAAAAATATTTTTAAGAAAGCATAAAAAGAATTTTTATTTATACATATGACATATTTTTCATTAGAATAGAAAGAGATGATTTACATGAAAAATTTAACTGTAATTGAACTTAGAATAGGAAGTCCCTAGTCCTGGGAAAAAAATGCCAATGTGTGCTTCTTGAGACTGTCTGCGTGGTTAAGTAGGCCAGCACAGAGGAGAAAGGAAGGCATGCTGAGAGCTACAGACCTTACAGACAAGAAACTTGGCTTTTCAAGAATTGCAATTATATAGCAGTATCTTTTGAAATAAGCATTTCCCAAAACAGAAAAGAAAATCCCCTATTATTCTGCCATTGGAATTCCAGTTATGCTGATTAACCTTTTGTCTTGGAGCCTATGAAAACATTTCCAGTGCCTTTTAAGATTTCAGTGTCTTCATGTGAAGAAAAAATGTGTTTGAGCAGCCCCACAATGGGCTCTGCAATGTGCTCGAAGTCAGACTGCATTCTTCATTGCAGAGCAGCCATTCCTTCCCTCTTCTCAAAGCAGGAAGGGGAGAACCAAGAATAGAAACTGAGAAGAATCAAGACCATCTAAAATACAACACCTCCACATTTGCTGATAAACACTGACATCCTTTTGGCCTAATTTAAGGGCAGAGATTAGCTGATTAGAAAAGTTAATGAGGAGTTTACTGGCAGAACTTTCTCCTAAACTTCTGGCAGGTTTGCTATTACTCACTTGTAGTCACTTTGTCCGCAGGGGCTGCTGGGTCCCATCCAGCTCTCACTCCCTGCTGAGCTGATGCCACCTCAGTGGTGTATTCCTTAAGTAGGGCTAACAGTCAAGGGCAGCATAAGCCCTTCTCTGCTGTCTTTAGGGCTCACAGGACTGTGCCAGCTGCAGCATTGACTGTGATGTCACTGCAGGGGGTTTACATGGATCCCTTAGGAACTGTGTCAAGACTTCACTTCCACCCTACACCCCCAGCCTGGCCCATCTCCTTCAGTGGGTTTTCCTCTTGTTTTACAGAGCACCTAAGGTTTGGCAGGTGTAAATCCCTTTGGAGACCATAGGAAGGCTGCTCTAACTACAGTGCCAAGATGAGTTTCACTCATGGAGTTCACTGTTGCTGCATAGTGGCTGGTCCCCAGGGTACTCAGTGGTCTAATTCCCCATAGAGAGGATCAGAAGCATCAGTGAGAGCTGAAATGTGGTTTACAGCCCCAGAGGGCCTGCTGGTGGGTTGTGCCACTCCTAGGACCACCCAGGAGATAAAGGATTCTTTTGCATATTTGGCTTTATGAATGTCAGGTAGGAATCAAGAATATGGATTAGAGTGAGCTGAGAGACAGAGAAAGAAGCCAGGACAGTGATGGAGATAAAGAGGATGGGACATTGACTATGAAAGTGGGAAAAATCTTGTGGGTGAGGTGTGTGTGTGGGATACATAAACTCAATGCTTTTCCAGAGGATCTGCACTGCTGTGAACTCCCTTGAACTGTAAAGAGAGCTGCAGCAGGCCCAGCATCACAGCACGCATGATACCTGTAGAGTGTTTTACCAAGGCCAGTCACTCCACAGGTGCAAAGCATCAAGTCTTGTAGCAGTTCCTCAAAAACAAGGCAATGGTAAGCTCCTCGTCCCCTGCCTTCACCCCTTCAGTTTCCCCCGTGAGATCCTCTGCTTTCAATACCTGAGGGGGAATCTCCAGACAGAAGCAGTTTGGGAACGATGTTGCAAGATTGAAAGGGATTTTAGCAAGACTACATTTTCTGAGGCTGGAAAACATGGAATTGGAGAGTATTGATTTGTGTCTCCCATTCACATTAAAAACCACCTGCCTTCCCAGGTGACTAACTTAACAAAGGTCAGTGTAGCATGGGGCGTGTACCATCAGCATCTCTTCTTCTTACAGCTACTAAGGTATATTGACAGGGGAATCTTTGCAAAATTGCTTTACTTCTACTGAATGCAAGTGAACTGTCTTAACCTTCTTGTAAGGGACTGCAAACAAAACCCACAGCTCTTCCTTGAAACCCACGTAGGGAATGGAGCCACTTGATGGTGAAAGGTCGTTCATGCCTTGGTGCAGTTCATGCCTTGGTGCAGTTTATCCTCTACCGACCTTGTAACCAGCTGAGAGAAAGCCACAGTGCAGTCCCAGTTGATACTTTCTGGTTTCTTTCTTGCCCAGAGTGAACCCAGCACTCGCTGCTGTACTGAGATTACAGGGGACAAGTATGGAGGAAACGATGTGCAGCAGTATATAGTATCCTGAAAAAGAAGCTCTCTAATTCCTGTTTATGCAGGATTTTTCAACCTGCATTGTCTCTGTGCTCGTGAACATACACATTCCCTTATTTGTGATCACAGAAGGAAGTGTGTTCTGTGTGGATTTTGCACCCAGTGAGTTTTACTATGTAGGCTTGAATTGAGAGAACAAAGACAATATATGCCTTTTTTTGCCCTGTTTCCAAACCTGAGAACTAAAATTCTTTTCCATGGGTAGGGAAGGCTTCCTTGGAACAGCAGAAGGCTGTGTTTGCCTCAGTGCTGCATTATCCACAATTCTGGGTTTGCCCTGATACCACAAGGATACTGCCTGCTGCCATGTCTCCTGTCACTGGTGAATTTTAGGCAGCTTTGGTTCAAGGGTCATTGAAACTTGAGCATAACTGTTCACCTGAAGATGCCTGTGAGGACTTTCATGGACCAGAGGGCTGTACTTTGTGGGGTATAAACGGACAGGCTTAGCAAAATATCTGGAATTTTCACAAATGCTTTTCATACAAATGAACAAAAACAGATTAACACTGATAGCTGTTAGAACAGACCTTTTCAGCTTCATCTTGGCTGCTGGGATAGGTAGGTAGAGGAACTTACCACTTATGTGATACAGATGTTCTTTTTTTTTTATTTTTAGAGTGCCCGACCACACAGAGAAGTCCTTATAAAGGCAAATGCTTCCATCCCCGATGAAGAGAATATTGTTTACACCTATTTTAAAAAGTATAAAAATGAACAGCCTGTAGCCAAGACTGCAACCACCTTGTATTTTAAAGCCATCACTCAGAATTTGTTACCTGACAGTTCCTCTCTAAAGCTATGATATATGCTGCATCTAATGAAATTCTATGTGTTGAAATTACAAAAGGGGAAGAAAAATAAGCTGTGAACCTACATCACCTAGGAAGAACTTAAAGGGAAGGAACCACTTTCAGCTGATCTAGTCAGTGTGTCTTGGGCATGGAACCAAAGTTACAACAGAAAAATCTATCCCTGCTGTGCAGGGCAATCTTCTAAATGTCACCCTGTCATCCCACAAATGGATTAAAAGTGAACAGGACAGAGCAGGAGAAACTGGAGCTGTGGAGAGATGCTGACAACCAAGCGCTCGGTTTGAACTGTGTGGCTTTCTGGCTGCAGGGACTCCTGCTCACCCTCTTTGGTTTTAACCTCAGGAACAAATGACAGCTGCAGTGTGTGAGGAAGAAAGGAAAAAAGCCAGTCTGGGTTATTGCAGGATAGGTACAACAGGGTCACCACGTTTTGTGCTTGAGATGGTAACACAGCACCACCCGCCTTGGCCAAGGAAGGGGAGAAGAGGGTGTGTGGTGTAAGGAGGGTTTCCAACAGACTTGAAGCCTTATCTCTCTTCACTGTCCCTCCATGAAGAACAGCCTGTCTACTATCAGATACTTTTCATACTCTTTAAAGACTGCCATTGAGATAATATGACTATACTTGGTTTTACTGTTGAATAATCACTGAGGATCACTGGAATGGACCTACAGAGTAGCTTCTGAGAATGAAAAGTTGGATGTGGGGGGGGAAAGCCAATGGGTCATGTGGATCATGTCCATTTGACATGATCCACAAAGCATCAGCTTCCAACTGTTTTGTCTCATCATGGAACAAATATTTTGGTTCAGCTTGTCAACTGACTTTGTTAGCTGGCTTCCTGATCAATGACACATAAACCAAAAATGGAGAAAAGCTGTGTGAACACAACCTTATTAAGAGTAAGAAGTATCCCTAGTCTGTTTAGATTTTTCCACAGTTAAGAGTAACTAAAAGTAGTTTGCATTTCAGAGCATTACTTACCTCTTCTAATCACAAAGCCTGGAACCTGCCCCTGGTGCCTCCCTGAGGGTCACAGGTCCCATGCCCCCAGTACTCTGTAAAAACCACCCTGAGGAGCATCACCCTGCAGCAAACACTGTGAGGGTCCCATGCTATGGGGAGCAGCAGAGCCAGCTGCCCCCACCCTCACTTTCCCCACTGATGGGTTGGCAGTGCACTTCTCTGTGCCTCTGCTTTCGTTTCCCTGTAAACAGCATCGTGCCTGGTCAGACTTTGGGTTCCTGTGGCAAGGCTGTGTCTTCCGTGAGGGACCCTTAATTTTAACTGGGAGAAACATATGTCTGTACTACAAACTAGAAAATTAAGGGCCAGAATACAGCCTGTGCGTTTACTTGCACCTTCAAAACAAGGCTCACATGTACCAACATCTTACGCACACAGACTGCTCATCAGAAGCTTTTAAAGTGCTTTCCAAAGAGTTTTTCCTTTGTTTGCCTATTTACTTCTACAGATGAAGCAGCTGAGGCACAAAGCAGTGAAGTCACTTGCCACAGCAGCTCAGCAGGTCAAAAGCAGTTCTTGGCCACAGGAGGGAGGAAGTTCCTCTAGTGTTGAGGGTGCCAGCCTCTCACAGATACCTTTTTTTTTTGGTCAAAATAACTTTTAATCACTAATGTCCATTTACCCAACTGCGTTGCAATGCTAGACTCAGTTTCTCTACAAAGTCTCCTATCATCCTTGAATGCCAGGAGATTGTGTTAAGGCTTCCATCAAAGGTTAGAAGTTATCAGCAAGTGATTATTTTCTTGTCATGTTCCTTAAGATTAAATATAGAATGACCACACCTTCCTGGAGCACTCTGGTTCAGCCAAGGGGTTTACTGAGTTCTGCACCAAGCTGTACGTTTGTTTGTTCATTTTTTTAAAAACAGGCTTGTAGGCAGATACATTACGGGACTGCAGGTATGTTGCATGCTCTTTGTTCAAATTCCTTTGTCCCAGCAGAAGTCTCTGTGGATCAGGCTGACCCAAATGTACGTGTACTTTCCATGAGACAGCAGTTCAGTCCTGAAATTCTGGAGTCAGGCCTTGGAAGAGTCTTGCCCCACTCCTATGAGAGCTGGAGGTCACTCAGCAGCTTTACAACAGCTTATTAGCTACTAAAAGGGGGGAGTGCTCTTTGGCTATTCTTTTTTTTCCCTCTGACTCTTTCCTGCCCTCTTGCAGCACCAGTTAATTTCTCACACCATTAGGGTGCTTTCTTCAGCATTAAGATTGGGAGTTAAAGTACTGAGCTCTTGAAGAAGAATGAGCAGCACCTGGTTTCAGTGATGGTGCAATAACTTCCCCCACTGGTTTGGCTGAAAAAAATAAAAAGGACTACAAACATTTATTTCAGGCAATCATAGGGAAGGTTTATGGCACAGATAGAAATATGTAGTTTCAGAACATACCTGACTGATCCTTGAGACTCTCAGAGCTGTGTTGTCGTAATTAATTTCTCTTTTTTACCCAGTTTGCCCTCCCTTACTCCTGTGGGTATATATATGCCTGCAGGTGCTCTGTTCCCAAGGGCTCAGGGTGGGGTAGGGGGTCTGACCACAGCAGACGTGGGGCTGCAAACCCTTCTAAGATTGCTGTTCCCTCAGGGAGCTGAACCACCCCTGCTTTGCCCCCTTGCAGCGTAACACATGCCATGCCTAAAACAGACTTGCTGATTTGAGTTAATACAAACTTTCTGCTAGATCGAAATGAGTTTGATATTTGTGTATATATATATACATGTATCTATATATAGTGTATATGTACATATATATACATATATATGCATATACTTACCTATTCCCTGTTGTATATAGAAATTGTTGCTATAGCTGATGAAGGTATACTACAATCTAGGTATGGGGAACTGAATCTAGGCTCATTTAGCTGCCACAACTGGTCCACTCCTCCAGTTTTATTTCACATCTCATGGGCAACTAGTTTTCTGATCCTTTTTTCTGGACCCTTCCCTGACCTGGGACTTACACTTGGGCTTTCTGCTATTCCTGATGTTCATTGAAGCAAAGGATTGGGAATCTTCCCTTAGGTTAAACCTTAAGCCAACCTCCCCTGCCCAAAACCAAGCAACAAAATAAAATCAATTTACTGCAGCCTTGAGGACAGCAATTAAGCCCTGGATCCCTGCCATCCATCCCTGTTCAGGAGTACCAGCACTCCAGGCTCTCGGTCCCGCCAAAGCAGGAGGGGAGCCAAGGAAGGTGGTGCAAATCGGTTTGAACACAATTTGACTTGTTGCTTTTTTTCCGCTGACCAAGTTGGGAGATTTTAAAGACTATTTCAATTTAAGCACTTCAGATGAGGGCCTGGTTAGGTGAGATGAATTTAGGCAACTGGGGCTGCAGAAGGAAACGGCGCTTCTTGCAGTGTTGTCAGCCTGGCTCACAGCTCCATCCTCCCTTACTGATGTGCCTAGGGGACCATGGAGACTTTTTTGTAGGTATTCTTCCTCTTCCAACCCTCTTTCCTTGTCTCAGTGGGAAGCATCCTCTGAACTCCAACACTTTCTGTCCTGTGGCATCCCAAGAGGTCTGCCTAGGCTCTCCTGACTGGCGCAGGGCTCAGAGAACAGATACACAGCTGCTGGTGATCCAAAGGTTTTCGTGTTCCCCTGCCCTTCCTCACATCAGCACCTCTGTGGTTTTATATATACTTTTTGTTCCCGATTTTTTTGGTGTCTATTCCAGAACAAAATTGTAAATGACTTGGCAGAATGACCCTTTGATAAACACTGGACATGTTATCTGTACTATATGTATTAACGTGTAGGAGAGAATCCTTATTGTATGTAAAGTTTTATGAATGGTTATTTTTTAATTTATGTATTTAATATAGGATTCAATGACCTCTGGTGTTTTAGTTTGTATAAAGAATAAAACAGCAGCATTTTTTAAAAAAAGTCACTTTACATTCACGGAGATATTGGGCATCTGTCTGGAATCTGTGCAGAGGAATCACGTTAAAGCTGAGCTGTGGGGGCCGGCTGGGGTGGTGGCTGTGACAGGGCTCGGGGTGGGGGGACATCGAAGCCGGGGGGCTCTGGATGGGTCGGGAGGCTCTGGCTCTCCAGGATAAATTCGCCAGGGCGGGGCCGCTCTCCCCGCGCACCGCCAGGGGGCAGCACCGGGACAGCGGCTCGGGAGGGACCCGGTGACCGACGAGTGGCCAGTGAGTGACCGGAGTGACCCATGAGTGACCAGTGACCCATGAGGGACCAGTGACTGAGCAGTTACCTGAGAGACGAGTGACTTGAGAGTCCAATTACCTAAGTGACCCATGAGTGACCAGTGACCTCAGGGACCGATGAGTGACCAGTTGCCTGAGTGACCAATGATGTGGGACTGACCAGTGATGCCTAAGAGTGACAATGACCCAGGAGAGACCAATGACCCCCAGAATGACCAATAACCCCTGGGAATCACCAGTAACCCCAGAGTGACCAATAACCCCTGGAAGTGATCAGTAACCCCTGGTTCCCAAGAACTGCAGTTCATGTCTTTAAAAGGTTTTTAGAAAACTGAAACACATAAATGGGTCCAAACCACAGAAATTTGGATCTAGACTGAATTCTCTACTGTTACAGAGTTCAAACATGTTCATCTCCATCTCTCTTGCACAATAATCTTCAAATAATGAATTAAGCAAAGAACTTGAGCCAAGCATTCTCATTTCCTTCAACTGTAAAAAAATGGAAGGGTTGTTTAATATTAAAATGCACTAATATAATAGATATGCAATATATAAAATAGATGTGCACTCCAGGGCCTGTAGGACAAGCTCAGATCAGAAGGACTTTGCAGATCCTCCCCAGATGAGGCCGTGGGGTGCAGCTCCTGTGCCCCTACAAACATCCCTCCTGCAACAGGGCAGTTCAGCAAACAGACCAGGAGACATTAACTCTTACAAATATGTAATGAAACTAGATATGTGTTTCAGGCAAGGTGCTGCTAATGGGATCTGGATCAGTAGGGGTGCAGAGAAGCTCCTGCATGATCTCCCAGCCTGAATATGCTGGTGTAAACCAGGAGTACTTTGCTGATAGAATGAAGATACAGTGCAAGGAAACCCACATCCTGTAAGGATACAGCTTGGAATGGTAGGCCTAGGTGTCCACATCTGTTAAGTCTGACACTCCACCTCCTGTGCACACATGGAAGCCTGACCATCCAAGGGCTCATTTTTATGACACTAACAAGAACTCTGCACCAGATTTTGGGTGCAGAACACTCTGGGTGTTTCTCTGTAACAGGTGCAAGGTGTCTCCAGCTACAAGAAAATAAATGGATGAGGCGATGCAAGGGAGTCCCAGACTGTCCTGGGAGAAGCCATGGGCAAACCTGGTGTGAGCCTGTCCTTGGCACATGACAGCACGTCAGGCTGCTCTGGTTTGGTGGCAGGATGAGCCCCAGGCTGCCGCTGTGTGGGCCACCTTGAGGCATCTCTGGTTTGTGCAGTGGTTTATCACTGAACAGGCTTTGGAGAGTGACTGAGCCCTGTCCCAGATTGTGCCTCTGCCAGGGCAGGCATGCCCAGTGCTCATGGCTTGTGTGAAAAGTCTGGCTGTGCATTAGAAGGTCTCTGGGTTGTCTCTGCAGCCCATTTGGAAGGCAACAGTTTTCCATTGTTTGGGAGATTGTCTAAACATAGTAAAAGCCCTAATAACTGGCAGTGTGCCATATGCTTTGTGTTGTGCAGGGCTGAGTCTCTGAATACAGCAGAAACATACATTCCAAAGCCCTGTTCCTGCTTGGACAGAGGTGCATCCCACAGTTTGTGCCACACTGACAAGAGGCCCTTGTGCAATGTCTGCTCCAGTGCCTGGACAGCAAGAGAGCCAACAACAAGCTGCTTTGCACAACAAAGAAATCCTGTGAAAACCATTTTAGAAACCTGAAACAGGACTGAGGCTAGAGATATAATGATTTCAGTGTGTACAACAGATGGAGACTCTAGAGCATGGAGCCACTAATCTGTGGATTACAGACTCCCTAATTATAGACTAACTCTTACCATTTATGAGAGGCACTTCCACTGAGGGAGGGATCTTGCAGGTCAGTGCTCAACTGAATGCCATGTTAGGGATAACTAGGGAAGAAACACAGACTGGAAAATGTCACTGTACCAACTTCTTGTATCTTGGAATGCTGCATGGAGTTCTGGTCCATTGCAGATCTTGAAACTGAGACACGTCTGGCTGGCGTAGCATGTGCACTCAGAGGCAGAGGCAGGACCCCAGCTGCACAGAACTCGACCCCAGACACATGGAACAGGACCCCAGACACATGGAACAGGATCCCAGCTGCACAGAGCAGGCTCCTCCACACCAGACACTCTCTCGAGGACAGAGCAGCTTTAGTTGGTCAGTCACATTTCTCAGCATAAAGAAGGGAGCCTCTAAGAACCAGTTACAGATCTTCAGCACCTCCAAATGTGAACCTCAGCATTGACCATAATACTAATCCCAGTATGGTCCCATCTTATCAAGTCCTGGCCTTGGAGCAGATGAAAACACATTATTCACGCTCCTTTGTGCCTACTCCTGTCCCAGTCAGCTGTATAACAAACCATACACTGAGACAGAGCCCACAAAACTGGCCCCTGGTGTTACTTCTGCCACTGCCCTTAACCTTTGAGCCCTGGGACACAAGAATTAAAGCTGTCAGCAACCAAGCAGGTGACCCCATTGTCACTGGCATGGGCCAGACAAGGTCATTTATAAACTAAGGTCAGCAACTTTTATTCCATATCCATAACTCTTAGAACAAGCCAGTCAATCATGTAGTTTGTTGTTTCCAGATTTAGCTACATGATCATGGCTGGGAGAGAAAACAGCTTTGGCACTGATGAACCTGAGGTGCCTGTCTAGAGCCATCAGGGCTTTGAGTCCACAGCCCTAACCCTGCTTCCCATCATATCTAAATTAATGGTAACTCTTTTTTTTTATCTGGCCTTATCCTATACCAACCTATCCCATAAAATGCAGACATTAACCTAATGCTGTAAATTGCTCCAATTCCTCAGCTGCCTCAGGCACAGGAAAAACACCCATATTTGAGCCACAAGAGTCTAGTGAAAACAGGAAATTCAAGCACCAGTCATGACTTTAAAGGTCTTTTCCAACCTAAATGATTCTGTGACTCTGTGGCTTGAGGACATCTCTTGCCCACAAAAGTAAATGTAAGGCAATCTTGGAGATTAATAACGAAAACCTGGGATCTGGCCAGATGGAGTCATCAACAGGGTTCAGTGTCTGCAGCCCAAACTGCTGCCCTCAGCAATGAGCCTGATGGGCTGCCCTGTGTGTGTGAGTTCTGGGCTGCTGCGAGGGCATCACCCACGTGCCACCTGCACCCCAGGTCCCTGCACAGGCACCAAAGTTGTTCCCTGCCCCAATCATGAACACGGCCTGGCAGGCAGGACCTGCCAGCAGCTCCCATGGCCGTGTGTGGCACAACCAGGGAAACAAACCCACCTGCTAAAGCTCTGTCCCTGAGAGCGCAAGACACACGGTGTACTGTGCTGGGTCTGCTCCCCTCTCGCTGCTCTGAGATCAGCCAGCAGCAGAGGAGTGAGTTCACAACCAGGGTAGACACCAGTTTCCTTCTCAGACAGCCACACCACACAGCATGACCTAACTGCTCTAGAATGCCTGCAGATGTGCAGCCTGGTACCCACCCACAGCAGACATCTGTGCAGGAAGAGTTGCCTCCCTCAGAGGACATTCAATCCTTTGCATGAACTAACATTGTTCTGAAATGCTTCAACTACACCCCAAACTGGGTTTGGCCACCTGTCTGTGCTCACCTGTCTGTGCTTTCTTGCTGTAATGGAGCTACACCCACAGGTCAGTGTCTCCAGCCTCACACCTGCTGATGAGCATCTACTGACCCTCAGGTGCTTTAAATGCTCAGGTCTTGAGCATTTCCTTTAATAACAAACTGTGACAAAAATGCTGTCAGAATCATATAATAGTGGCTCATTAGTTCTAATTTCTTTATAATAGCCTAATTAGGTTATGTGCATTCAGAGATTTGAATGGAACTGGAAATCTTTTGTTTGTACATTCTTTGTATATTTTCAACCATCCCAGAAGCTAAGTCATGTTAACCTGACACAAAACATACTTTACAAAACAAGATTATTATTCTGCTTTGCATGGTCCAGAGGAAACATAATGAGTTTCACTTCCTGGAGACAGATAAAGGAGGTCTGAGAGCTGGCAAAAGACAACATTTTTCAACAGCAGTTTCCAAGTTAGGGATCTGAACTCCTGTCCAGGCATGCAGAGAATACAACTGGATGATTTTTTAGGATTAATGGAGAGACTACACTGAAAAAGAAGGAGGAAAAATGGCAGATTTCAAAGTGCTCAGCACACAGAAAAATCAGTCCGTTTTCATCAGGCATCTAAAATAGAATTTTATGAATGGAAGCCAACTAAATTCTACAGGATCATTTTGACAAGTATCACTGGCTGCAGTTCTCTTTTAGGTCCCAAGTTTGCAAGCTGTGATACTCTCTCTAATTTAAAACCATGGAAACATTCTAAACTACAAAAATAGCATTAGTCATCAGCATAGAAAGGGTGAAACAGTTTTCCAGGATGACAACCACAGTACTTTAGAACCACAGTAACTCTCTCAGTCAGCATGTTTTAGGGCTTTTCTTGCCATGTTCTCAGCAACGTTTCCTCAGCTGCAGTCCACCCACTGATGCCTGCACTGCCCCACACTTCACTTGGGGTTATGCCATAGCTGCCCGTGTTGTTAGAGCTCTGCAGGGAAGATGTGAACCTCTCTGGTCCTTTTGTCATTGTTGTGGAAAGTGCTTTGCAATCCTCAAAGGAAAAACATGAATGCGTTAGAAACTATGATTGCAGTTTCAAACAAAGGAAAAGGTACACGCTCCTTAACAGGGTTAAGGCACACACATTGCCTGTCTATAAGACAAGCCAGAGAAGAGCACAGTGCAGCTGTGTGAGCTGGAGTGCACCCCCCCTGAGCCATTAGGGCTCCCCCTAAGCCCAGAAGTGATGCTGGGAAAGCTCTCTGTAAACGTTTTCATCCAGAACCAACACACACTCCCAAACCAGACTCTTGGTTTTGGACACAGATAGAAAGCATTGGTGCTAAACTTTCCCTGTCACTTCAGAGAATGAAGAGGAGACAAGAGTGGAACAATCTACCAAATGTTACAGTATAAAGAAAACAACCTATAGCAGTTTGGATTCCTCTGCATATGAAACAGGGAACTTTTAAAGTGACCAGCTCCCCAAAAATCCTTTAATTCCCAGGTAAGCCAGCCAGTAAAGTTGCAGCTGCTTAACTGATAGGGGCTGTGAAAAGAATTCAAGCATTCTGGCTTGGCAGGAAAAGACAAGCCTCTATTTTCACATTCTCAGCACAGAAACTTCCAGATATTACCGTGGTATCTGTTACTTGGATTTTTATCAGCTAACCTAGTCACTGAATGAAGGGTTTGAATACTCTGATGATGATCAGCCACTTAGACTAAACCTGTAAGAACAAACCATGGATATGGTACCTAACACCGATCACCTGCCCATATCTGTGTGTAACACACACAAGTCTACATTTCTGTATCACAATGTATATGTCCGAAATAATGGAAAGATAAATCACTAACAGTGAAACAGAAGGGCCACAATGCAAAAGTAACCATGTTCTACTGAGAGAAATCTGTAGTAACAGGACAAGTATAAGGAAAAGGAAAGGGATTTTAGCTTCACAGACCACAAGTGGTTCATTTGGCAGTTATGGATCTGAAATTCTTAAAATGCTGTGTGTTTTATGGATACAGGAAAGCTGCATTGCAGTTAAGGCATTAGGACATCTGGGGTGCAGATTGATTTCAACCTCAGGCATTCAAAGTCTATCATGAACAGATACAACATTCATATGCTTGCATAGAGAAATGACCAACAAGCTGCCTTTCACAATTTCCCAACCCCAAACACCTCACAGTGTTAAGAAAATTCACAGCAACTGATGTTAATAACTCACCCGTGTTCTGCAAAGGGCCCACATCAAAATGATGCAATTTGACCTGGGGTTTCAGCCTCTCCATCAAGAAAGCATCTGCCTCTTTTATCTGTTCATCTCTCTCTTTGGTCTTTAGTTTTTTCATATCTAGTAAAATTCGTAGAGTGGTGACACTCAGCACAATGGAATTTTGTGGTGCACAATTCCCTATCAGACCAGAACAATCCTGTGGTCTGATGAGTCAGGCCAGCTCCTTCCACCAGTCTTCCCATGGTGTGGCACTCAGAGGCCACTGATTTAGAAGTAAAAGCAGCTGAGATGAAAGAACCAAGCCAGAAGTTAAGAAAAGCCCCTTCATCCTAAGCTAAGGTGGGTATGAGCATGCATTATAAGATTAAACATTGATATTAATTTAGTGTCTGTAGAACACAGTAATCCCATAAGGTAAAGTGAGAATTTCCACAGGAAATGGGGATGATGGATGGTCTGAAACTGGCAAAACTTGCTCTTCTCCACCCTCTAGGTCTGTCATGGATGACACTGACCTTGATGTGGCAAGATTTACTCTGGACTAAGTCCCCCTTTTTCAGGTGGCTTCTTCACTTCTTCCAGGTCTATTTGATGCAGCTTCAGACAGAGTCTTGGGTTTCACATGAGCAGCTGAAAAAGAGTTTAGGGAACAAACCATTCCAAGGCCACTTGCAAAAGAGTAGTCTTGCAAAGGAGTGGAGGGCAGGCTGTGTTGGGGTGTTGGATTTTGGTAGTACAGAAGCCTTTTTCTGTTCTATTCCCTGAAAAGGGGGGCCTGTATGTTGTGCTTGCTTTTCCCTAGGACATACATAAAAGAAACATAAATGGATATTATCTATTTTTATCTATTTTAATGTCTGTGTGGAAGGGATAGCCCACCAGTCCTTAACAGTGAGATAATTTTGCAGTGATTTTAAAGAAAAGTTTGGTCAGAGAGTGAATACAGACTGAAAACAATTTCTAACATAACTAGATCAGCTGGAGGTCTGAAAACTAAGTGAAAAATTAAGAAGTAGTCCTGGCCATGTCAAATACAGTTTCTAGTTCCTGCAAGGCATCAGTCACTTCAGTTTAGAGAACACGGTTTTCCCCCAAAGTGGCAGAAAATGGGCTGACGGGAAAAAGGACCAGGATCTTCAGTCACAGCATGGTTCCTGCAGAACTTGCACAGCTTCTGTCATGGATTATACCACAGGCAGTAGGGCCATGACAAAAAATGTGAAGAAATGGCAGCTCTGCCTCCTTCACCAGCCTGGCCAAAATACATTTGACTGCTTGCTTCCTCACAGTCACAAGGAACCATATAAACAAACAAACAAACATACTACCTTTAAATCCACTGTAATTCTACTCTGTTGACATCTAATTACTCATTATAGGCTTGTAATCACTGGCACATAATCACTAATTATCTCTAGATACACTACCTGGTTTTGCTGTAGAGCATCAGTGTGCTCTCCTGAAGCCATGGGCAGGGAGACTGAAGGCAGTGACATTTGAGGTCTGCAATGGTTGATAAGGTCAAGTGCAACACCATGGAAACAAGGAAATCTCAGCTTAGTCCTCAAAGTCCTTTCTGGGAATAAAAGCAGGCAGAGAGGAGAGTAGCTGGTGATCCCTGGGATAGGCTGGAATGAGAGGCACTCACAACAGCAGACTGATGTTTAGAAGCAAGTCAGCATTTACCATCACAGCAGAGGCCAAATACAGAGTGAGACCAGCCAAGACAAGATTTACAGCTTGGGGAAGATGCTCGATGATGCCATCCGGGAAGCAGGAAACAAACAGAAAAGCTGGAAAGGGGCTGATTTTGAGAGGCAGAACATAAACTCAGAGGAACTGAGCTGACTGCTCTTGAAGTGAATCTGGCACATGTCTTGCAGAAGATTTTAGGCTTCAAACTTACACAAAATATGTTTTCTTATGTAAATCCATCTCATCTGAGCCCTCCACTCCCCACCACGCCGGACAGTTCTTACAGTGGCTACTGACTCACTATTCCCCAAATTGTGGTCCTAAAGATGCCCATTGACCTGCAACGAACAGAAGGTGTCTACAGGTTTACTTGGTTGTCCCTGGAAGTCTGGAGTTACATGTCTGGGGTGGTCCTGAATTATGCTTATCTTAATGGAAGGCAGCTGGAGCTCACCTGATGCGCAGAACCTCTCAGGTCACCTCCTGCTCCTCCTTGTTCCTTCAGGTGGGTGCAGCAGACTCCAGTCACGCTGGAATATTTGGGGGTTCATACTGATGCCAGATCTGTGCTTCTGAACCTCTCAAAGACATCACTTCTGCTGCCTTGTAAGAGGCCCCTTTTGTCCCCAACAACTTCATAACTGGGTGACCTGTTTTGCTGACTGTGAGGCCTTCACTGCCATGGGAGTCCTTGGGCATTGAGGAAGGAAATAATAGTACTTCCTTAGAGGACTTGGAGAGGGAGAAGGAGAGTACAAATTCAATACAGGGAAATTTTCAGAACCCTTGTTCCACAATTATTATTTGTTAACATTTTGACTAGCAGCTCATTTCAGGAGGGGGAAAAAAAGTAACATGTATTGAAATGCTGAAATTTTCCATAGATTTTGCTCAGCACTAAACAAATCTGGGAGCAAAAAGCATTACTGCATTTCAGAAATATTCTTAGAATAACCCAGCACTGAAGATTATAACTTCCAGCTGCTCATCAGAGTTGTGGTCTCTGTTAGCATGAGAGACTGACAGCATGCTGAAGTCAGGCTGTGTGTGTTGCTTGCAGTTACACCCTCCAGCAATACAATAGCATTTTGCAACAGAAATTACCATGCTATGAACCCACTTTCCCTGTGGCCTTGATATGAAATACTGAACAGGCTTTTGACAGAGTCAAATTCTTTGTCTTTCTGACTCTGCAGTGGTTTGACTTTGGTAAAGGGTTTCACCAAAGACACCACTGTGTGCAGAGCAGTCCCACAGGGACTGATATGAAGAATGGCCCAGAGGATCACAAAGGTCTGTCTCATCTTCTAACCTGCTGTGTCCAAAAGTTTAGAAACTGGAGCATGGTGATGGAGGCATCAGTCCCTGCCCTCCCCAGCTGGTTGAGACCAGGCTTGTCAGTCACTCGCTCTTCATGAATGTGCCATTTCTTGGGGAATGAAAGAACCCACCCATCTCTGACCTCTGCTTCTAAATGTAAGTAGGACAATCAGATTTCCTTGTCAAGTTTGGCTCTTTTACTGTTTCTTCTGTGTTTGTCCTTTGCCTGACTCTCCCTGAGGTGCACGAAAGGCAGTGCTGAGGGCTGTCCTGATGTTGCTGCAAGAATGAATCAGCAGAAAAACCCTGTTTGTCTGGCAGCCTCCAAAACCAGGACACCCTAGTAAATCAGGACTGCAGAGTATGAGAAGGCAGCTCTAACTTTGCATGAAACAAGACAACTCAGACTTATTTCATCATTGCTACTTAAAGTGCATATAATAAAGGGATGCACTGTAGGAAGAAGATGGAGGTGAAGAAACCAGTGTAAACCTGCCACTACCACTGCCCTGCTGACTCCCAGTGCTTCTCCAGGTGAGCCCACAGGCCTCAGAGGAAAATGAGCTCTGAAAGCCAACACGTATTTATCATGCTAACAAAGTTACACTGTTATTACATCCCTTTTATGTGCAATTGAAGATCTGCTGCCTCCAGGCCGACAGGAAAAACAGTGTAAACCCATTCTATATAGATTTGACATCAAGGAAGGAAATGTCCTCACTCAGGACATGGCTTTCCTTGCTCGAGGTCGTGAGCATTGGTGAAGGAGGGGGTCAAATTCCACTTAATGTCAACAGTCTTGTTCCTTCAAATGACACAACAGTCTCTAAGGAGCATTAGTAGTCATAGCTATGGAGCCCAAGATGCTTCTTGGTGTAATAAGAAACATACAGGGACACAGGTGGCATTATGTTAACAAGAAGTCACAAGCTGGGATATACTTCATGTTTTTTAACCATTTTCTAGTTTTATTACAGGTAATATGAGGTTGCACAAAGCATCTGAGAACTGGGAACCAGCACAGAAGTTTGCCAGAAGAGGATGCACTTTTTCCAATTAAGAAACTGCCCATTGCTCTGACAACTGGAAAATGAATTAGCAAAGTCATCAGAAAATACCCATCTGAGAAAAACGATGCCTTGGCAATGGCGGGCAAGATGACCTAATTTGACTTCTCTGTCAATACCTTTGCTGTTTGAATGATTCAGCTGACAATTTCAATTCTTCTTCAAACACTTAAAAGATAACACTGTGTAAATTGACGGCCTCATGGAGAAAATGCTTGTGAAAGTTACACCACATGTTTTGCCTCTCACAGTTACTCTGCAGCTCTGACTGTCGGGACTTGCAGCCCGTGATTCCCTGCACAGGCTCTGATGGGAACACCAGCCAGTGCTATGGCAGCAGCTGAGAGAGCAACAAAGAAAACCAGCACGGGGGCTGAGCGCACAGAACAAGAAAACGCCGACCTTGGACAGGGTGATTATGTCCCATCTTATTAACTAATCCTTTTGCAGAAAGGGATTTGCCTAAAGACCACTTCCCAGAAGGCTGCACCATTCCCCCATTCACAACCAGTGAGGCTCACCTTGTAATGTGACTGATTTCCATTTCTCAGTGCACCTTGAACAGTTCTGACTCCACTAAAAAGATGCAGTCAGGCGTGAATGAGAAGCTTGCCACTACAAAATGTAATTTCCCATAAAATAAATGCTGTTCCCTAGATCAGAAGAGCAGCCTGTGTCTTTTCCTTTGTGATACAACCAGCAGTGCCCATCTGGCATGCTCAGCTCAGACTCCTGACCCATGAGGACCAGCACTCCTGTTGTGGGGTCAGGATGTGAACCCAGCCTTTGGGGAGAGGAAATCCCCACAGGGCTGATGGTTGGCTCTGGTGGGTCCTGAGGCAGTACCAAGCAGATGAGCTCACATGCCTGCCATCTCCATTTTCCCTGGGCTTAAGCAGGGGAGACAGCCTTCCTGCTGGATCCTCTCCCTGAGCTCTATCTCCCATCTGCTTTGCACAAAGAAGTGAAAGGAGAGCTGGTTTCCCAGCAGGGTCTGAAGATGCACCACTCATGACTGTTTGCCTGACAAACAATTTTGTCCATGAGCATGTAAACATGTGATTTAAAGAAAAGAAAATTTCCATAATTACAGGGGGCATACATTTTGTCATTGTATAATTAAAAACTTCACATCAGGTCCAAGACATATATAGTAGAAACATAAATATTGCGTTCTGCTGGGCTCAAAAGTGTGCAGTGAACACACACCGAACCCAAACTTCAGTTTTCATGGTATTCTTGAACTACTGCCCTTACAACACCTCACAGAAAGGATCTTAAAAGCAAATGACAATTTGAGAAATAAAAATCAAGAAATATCTTTTATACAGTAAGAGATTTTCATTACAGGACAGATTTTAAAGCTTTCACTTTTCAGAAGAGCCCCCATACTCCTTTATGGGGGAAGAAAATTTCAGTCCAACCATTTATGCAGCAAGGCACTAGAAAAGATAAACAATGGAATCAGGATTTGAATAAATATTGCTATTAAATTACAATGCTGAAACTCTTGCACATTTGCAGAATCAGACAAAGGCCAGGCCTCGTTCCAAAGAATTTTAATTCCCCTTAAAGCTGCACAACCAAATGGAGTGGTCCCAAGCAAAACAAGGGGTTCACTCTAACTTCCCTGTGGTCAGTGCAGGCAGCCACAGGGCAGTCTGCAGCTCAGGGCTGTTTGTCCCAGGAAAGGCTCAGTCCTCACGTGCTATTGCTTGGCCCCTCGCTGTGTGCAGCAGGCTGGCTGGCAGCTCTGAGGCCAGCACACCCCTCACAAGGGGCAGAAGCTGCCTGAGATGGCTTTCATCTTCAACTCAGTGCATCCCACTTGCAGTTGGGGGAGGATAAATTCCTTTATACTAAGGCAGTCTCTTAGGAAGGTAAAGACCTGGTGGGCAGCCCCTTTGTGTGCATTTGTTTGGCCAGCACTACGCAAGTTACAGAGGAAGAGCATTTTCCAGGAAAATAGCAGAATAAACTGCAAAGCAAACTTGTTCTGGCCATTTGAAGGGATACTTCCTTCCTTAGCTGCCAGACACTGCTGCTGCCCCTGCACCTGAAACATGAGCATCCCACCAGGGTCAGCGGGGCTTTGTTGCAGGCACAGTGCCCATGGCACCGAGTGTTGTGAAGACACAACGTTGGGGCAGCTGCACAGTAAAGTTCATGTAAGAACATGAGAACAAACAAATGCAACCCTCTCAGGTGCTGCTCTAGAGAAAGTAAGGGCAGACACTGACCAGCATTTTCCTCTGCTGCGTGACACAAGGCTTTTAAAGTAATTCTTCCAAGTTTGCTGACACACTTTGTTTATATTTAGTGCATCTTCTCTTAACCCTTCAGACCTGAATAACTCGGCAAAAATTCAAGGTTCTGTAGATTGTTCCACTTAGGTGGAGGAAAAAACGGATTGAGTTAATGACAATGGTACAAGTCCAGTTACAAAAGCTTCCCAGAGTGCAAAAGGAAGGAAACAATCCCAAACCATTTCCTCCCTCATAACTTAAAGCCTCAGTCATCCAGTACCCACAGACCGCCTCTCCAGGCTTAATCACAGGGTCATTGTTCTCCACGATGGGTCAGGCTCCATGTGGATTTTCATTAAGAACCACCGGTCCTTGGAGGACTGGCAGAGACAATGGCACTGCTTTGTTTTCGCAGAAAATGTTGGAAAAAGCATAACTGACATCTCATAATGCAAATACGCGGTGTGAGAAATCACTTGGCAGGATGTTGAACCCAGGTACCATGTACACTTGTTTTAGATAAAGAAACGAGCACTTCAAAAACAATTCCAGTCAAAGCTCCGGCTTTGGTGCTGCATGATAGATTTCACAGGCCCCTACTGCTACACAGCCATTATAATTCTTAAGACCCAGCCTTGGCTGTCCCTCTGTCCTCCAGGCCTCCAGCACTTCTGAAATGAAGTTGCAATGGAGCTCTCTCAAAGCAACACCTTCAATCAGCGAACACACGGAACTTGTTTTGTGCGGCTGGTCTGGCGGTGTTTGCGTGACAAGAACACCCGTGCTCGTGTGTGAGCAGCGAAGCCTTCGGGCAGCAGACACCGCTCGTGTCCGGACACGAGCCCACCTTTGTGCAGCGGACAACGCTCGTGTCCGGACACGAGCCCACCTTTTCGTGCAGCGGACACCGCTCGTGTCCGGCTGCAGCGCCCACCTCCCCGCAGTGCCCGTGCAGGGGCCGCGGCCAGACGGGTCGAGGAGCGGCCCCGGGCTGGGATCGAACGTGGTTTGCGGGCAGCGCCCACGTACGGGCAGGGCAAACTCTGCCTGAGCGCCCGGCACGGCCAGCAGCGAGGCGCTCCCGGGTGTTCGCGGCTGGAGCGCCCCGGGAAGGGGTCGGCTGCAGGTTCCTGCAGCACCGCCCGTCGCGGGGGACGCCGGAGCAGCAGCCCCCGGGGCAGCCCAGGCAGCACCGCCCGAGCCCCGCGGCCGCGCAGAGCCCGCCCCGCCCCGCCCCGCCTGGGGCCGGTCCCGCCCCGTCCCCTCCGCCCCGTCGGTCCCGTCCGGGCGGTGCGGCGGGGATGGCGGCGGACGGGCGGCGCGAAGATGAGGAGCTGCCGGTGTACCTGGCGCGGCCCGGCTCGGGGGCCGTGCCCCGGCAGAAGCGCGGGGGGCTCTTCTGCAGCGTCGAGGGCGCCTTCGAGAGCAAGACCCTGGACTTCGGAGCGCTGCGCGTCGGGCAGCGCCGAGCCCCGGCATCCCCCCGCCCCGGCCCCGAGCCCGACCCGCCGCCCAGCGCGGCACCCGGCCCCGACCCGGCCGCGGGCGACCCCCGCGCCGGCCCCGGCGAGGAGCGGCTCCAGGACGCGGCCCCTGCGGACCAAAGGGTAGGGACCGGGACCGGGACCGGGACCGGGCGGGCGGGGATTCGGGAGGCGGGCGGGTCCGTCCGGAGCCTTCCCCGCCCCGGGATGCGGGCGGTGTCACCGCGGCTCCGGGAGCCCCAAGGCCGAGGGTCGGAACCGCTGGCTCGGTTTGCTGTAATTGCCCTTTTATGGTTGAATGAAAGAATACCTGCCCCCGCAACACTGAGCGTTTAAAAAGTGAGAATTTTGGAGCTCTTGTTCCAGGCCAGGCGATCCATATCGCCCGTGGGCACAAACCAGAAGTGCTGCACCAGGAGTGGGGGGCGTCTCATTGATCTGGAAGTGGCAGTGCTGAAGGTGCCATCAGGCACAAAGTTTCTCCACTTACACCAAACTGAAGGTGATAAACTGATCCATCCAGCTCCACAACATAGGTCCTTCTGCCAGAGGGTGAGACAGCTTGCTGTGCTGGTTCTGGTCCCATTTGTACCAGCAGTTGGGCAGGAAGATGATTAAGTTAATGGTTTTGAATGAATCCCCTGGCTGGGATTTCAGTAGGGCTGTGGCACATCTTTATCTCAGGCAGTAAGGCCACTCGCTGCTGTAGGTCAGTGAGTTTGTTTGGTACTGAACTTTCTAGTAGACATCTTAAGGTCACTCATTGTCAGTGATGAATAGGGCAAATTAATAAAACCCATTTTTGAAGATGGAATCAAAAAATCACCTGCATCTTAGCACAAAGAGGTGGTTTGAATGTCTTGGGGTTCTGCAGAAACCTCCACTTGGGTCTGGAGTGCAAACCTTGATAAACTTGAGGCAATTGTGATCTGGACGCCTGACCTCACCAGCCAGAGCCCAGTGGGAGTGCAGCAGTGAACTGTGATGACTTGACCTGTCTGGGTTTTGGGGGAAAGCATCAGGCTGTCCTTAGTGTCTGCCGTGTTTTGTTAGAAATGTCTAGCTAGGCAGTGCTTTGAGTTTTCTTCATTTCACTTCACCTTCTTCAGCCTCTGGTTTTTGGTTTCTTACTGACATGCTTCTCTGTTCCTGTTCTTGAGCTTTGCTCCTTCACAGCCTGTTTTACAGAGTTAGGAACAAAATTAACATTATTTTTGTCAGTACCAACTTTGTCCATGTGGTTTGAATAGCAGCTGCAGAACTGACCACTGCATTAAAAATGTTATGCTGCTGCTTGTTGGAAAAGAAGCAGAAGATCCTGACAGCCTGTCTGCAGGCTTTGCTGAGAGCTTTCTTTATTAGCTGTACCAAAAATTTGAAACAGTCTTGTTCCCTTTTAAGGTCGTATGTAGACCCTTATCTCCGGTGTTTTATAGCTGAGGTTTTCCTTCAGCAGCTCCTCTCTTCCTGATGATTTCTGCCCCGGGTTTCTTCCTCCGAGGCCTTCCACCTGGCAAGCATCAGGAACCAAACCCCTTTTATCTGCATATCTTGCCTAAGAGAGTGGGAAGCTTTATGCATGTGTCTTGTGTGTGCATGGCTAGAGGGAATCATATGACTGGTTCCAGAGCAGGACAGTCCAATGGGAAATGTGTGTTGTGCACACTCAGCCCTGCTGCCTGCACAGCCATGGGGAGTTTGCCTGCGTTGGACTCTGCAGACTCAGAGCACACAAAGGCACTTTTGTCAGGGCAAATTGGACTTCTTTGAATAATTTCATAGATTAAGAATCAGAGAGAGCTCAAGTCGTCTACCCTTACCTAAGTAACTTGTTTATCAGAGAAGCTGAGAGTAAGAGACTTGCCTGTGCCCAGGGCAATAGGCAGAGATCTATCTCCTAATTTTCGCAGTGAAAAGTTTCTGATTTTTTTCTGTAATGACATTAATTGTAATTAAAGCACCAACCTTTCTATGAGGACTGCAGTGAGGAACTGCCCAGCGATAACATGTGGTGTCATAACCAGACAGTGTAATACAGGCCCAGGCACATGGTTCAGCCTCACTTGGTTTTATCACAGAGTGTATTGGAAGGACAAAACCTGGCCTGTGTATTGGGGTGCAGAGAAGCCATGGTGGGGATGTGGGTCAGAGCAGTTGGGGGCTGTGCCTTTGCTCCGTCAGGGGAGTTTGAGCTTTGCCGGTATATTCAGGGACAGTCTCAGTCACTGGGGCAGGCGCTGGGGGGGCTGCTGGGGGAAGCCCTGGCTATGAGGGGCTGCTGCTGCCTGTCTGTGTGGGCAGATGGGCTTTTTGGGGAACAAGAGATGTGCCTTTCGGGTGCTCTTTGATCAAAGTAGGAGGTCCCTTTCCCCAGCAGCAAGAGTTGTCATTGCAGAACACTTAGGATTTGGAGGAACAACACTGGGAGGCCACATTCTGCTCTGGACTACTCACAGAGACCTTTTTTAAAACAGAATGATTTAACTTGGTTCAGATTTCCATCAGTAATAGCCAATATGAACTCTACCCTTCTGAAGTGTCTTGCAGTTTTCCTTGAGAGCTGTCATGGCATTTGTTTAGCCAGAGTGGATTACTACCCTCACTTTACTATAATGAAGTCAAAGAGAATTTATCTGTAAGTCAAAGACAACACTGCCTGAATTCCTGTGGTCAGGGTGTTCGCTGAGGGCAGGTGATGTATGAACAGGTACTGGAGAGCTGCAGCATCTTGAGGCAACAGGGCTTTGAGGGAAAGAGCTTTACACTCTGTGCCTGGTGCCTGGGAAGAAAGTCAACCAGAAGCCTGTGTTGGCCTCCTCCATGTCACTTCTCATTGCTCAGCCGTGCAGAGACCCTGAGTTTTCTTCCCCCTGTGCAGTCACAGAGGCAGGAGCACGTGGCTCGTTGTGCTCACCCCCAGACACTCCGTCCCTCCTGCTGCGTGGTTCTGCAGTGAAGTCGTCATTTCCAAGGCAACTGGCTGTGGTCCCACAAACACGGGATCGTGGCTTCACTGCAGCCTGGGGCAGCTCCGTTAGCTGGGGAGGACGAGTAGTGTGAGGGAAATGAGCAGACAGTGAAAGCAGGCGAAGGGTCTGTCCCCTTCAGAAGACTGTCAAGAGCCAGACCTTGGTGATATCCTGCAGGCAGCCAGTGTCACATGTGTCCAGTTGTGTGACACCACTTGGATTCAACTTGTATTAAAACCTGGAAAGACAGCCAGGGCTGCCTCAAATGGAGCACAAAGCTTGGGCTAACTTGATGCTCTCATAGTTTTTTTGACACTTGTAAAATATGCTCTGACTTCAGTATTCAGCTTTCTGGTTTCCATTGCCAGTAATTTATGGCAGGAACACCAAGCCAGCAGTGGTCTGTGCCTCACGAGGCAACTCAGCACAATTGGAAGTTGCAGTTGTGCACTGCCTTTAGCACAGTTTAAACTCTTGCATTTGTGGAAGGGATCCTAATAAAGCACTTTGAAAATATTAATTTGTCATCTCAATATCACCCCATTCAGCATCTGTGTTTTGGTTTTACTTGTTCTTTTTATAAGAAAACCATTTGGAGTGACACTATTTCTGTTACTTTTACAAACAACAGGAACAAATCCAAGCCAGTGAACTAGTTCCCACAATGCAAATACAACAGTGAAACATGTGTTACTGTTCATGGAGTTGAATGATAAATACTCAGGTCTTTATTGAAAAAAATCCCACATGTGTGTGTTGGTGTTTTTTAAGAAACTTGATGCCTGAAGCACAGCAATGAGTCAGTTTCTTTGGCTGCTCATGCCAGGACAGAGGTTATTGCTAGCAGTTATGCAAAACTGCAGAGCTTGATAACCCAGCCCCTGTGTAAGAAGACAGATACTGGATTCTGTGGGAGTTCTGCAGTAGGGCTAGATTTTAAACGAACCCCTGATTTCTTTGGAAGAGTTCCTGCTTGCTGCTTATGTTTTACCACAAAGCTTACCCTAACATGTAAATAGTTTGATTTTTCACACTATCTTGTGGCAACAGTCCTTGGTTTCCTTCTGTCCTTATTCTCACCTCTGGGTGGTCAAGGCTTTGAAGTGACTGGTCCCTGTGTGTGGGCAGTCCAGTGGGAGCAGGGAGCTGGCTGACAGGTGTGGCTGGGGCACGTCACCTGGGGTACCTGGCCACCATGTCCAGGGCACCGAGGCAGCTTGCCAGGCTTACACTGCCAGTGGTTTGGAACGATGCTGTGAGTGTTACTTGGGATGATGTGTTCTTGAAAACCTCATTCTTCTCTAGCAATAGCCTGTTGCAGCAGGTACTTCTTCTTATACCGTAGATGTTTTCTGAGGTTATCGAGAGCACAGCAAGCCCTCACCTGGTGCTACATCTGGACAGGGCTGTTTTCAGGAGCAGCTTCCAGAGTAGCCGCCATTGCTTCTCCCGTGACCACAGGCCAGCCGTGGGCTCTCTCAGTGCTCTGGTGGGGGATGCCCAGGGAAAACACCTGCAGCAGGACATGGTGGCAGCAATGCAGCAGGACATGGCAGCGATGCAGCAGGACATGGCAGCAGCAGTGCAGCAGGACATGGTGGCAGTGACGCAGCAGGACATGGTGGCAGTGATGCAGCAGGATGCGGCAGCAGCAATGCAGCAGGATGCGGCGGCAGCGATGCAGCAGGATGTGGAAGCAGTGATGCAGCAGTGTCTCTCCTCTGATGTGACCAGTGAGGCCCAGCAGGGTACAAGGGGTCTCTGTCCCTGTCACGGTGCTGTAGGATGAGGCACAGTGATGAGAAGCTGGTTCGTGGGTGTCTGTGGTCCTGACAGGGGTGTTGGGGAAGTGTCACCTCTTGGAAGATAGCTGTCAATCCACAAAAATACTTTGCCAGCCAAACAAACTGCATGAGCCAAGTGGGCATGTCCTGTTCTCACAAATTCATGTGACATTTGAGATTTGCAAGGCAAGGGTCACTTCTTTCTTGCTTAGAAAAGGCTTTGTTATGTTGGAAACTCTTCTAAGCATTTTTATGAACATAGTTGAAGATGTCAAATGCAAACTTTGGATTTAAATTGAAGTAGGTTTAGTAGGTTTAAATTGAAACTAAACATTGTGGCTTGGCTGCAGCCAAATAGTTGGCTCTGTCCAAAACAATCTTTTCCTTTTTATCTAAGATGTCAGTACCTTCAGCAGGCCAGAGCTCTGCCTACTCAGGCTGGGAACAGTGTCTCCCATATAAAGCAGCCAAAAGGTGGACCAGCTTTTGGGGGCTGTTGTTTCCCAGCAGAGGATGCCCTGCCAGCAGCCTGCCAGGTGCTGAGTTACAGCTCTTTCAGGAGAATTCAGCACAGTCCCTGGGTGGTCACTCGGAGCTGTGGTGTGGCCTCCTGCTGGGAGGGCAGGAGATGCTCTGTGGTGTTCAGGTGGCTTCCCTTTTGCAGGAGGGGTTTTCTTGCCAAAGTCCCTGAGCAGCTGAAGTCCTGCAGTGGCCAGTCCGTGACCAACTGCTGGCACCCTCCACACTGGACACATGGACCAAGGCAGCCTGGAAGAAGCTGAGCACTTGTGTGTGAAGAGAGGAGACCCCAAAATGGCCTGGCCCTGTGCACACCCCATCAGCTGGGCTGTCTGCACCACAGCGGGAGCTTGGAATTGGCTCAGTGGATATGTCTTCACAGGAAAATTGTGTGGGGCTTAAAGGGAGGATGCTTGAGTTGTTTAGCAGAGAGCTGGCTGCATCTATGCTAGAAGTGACTCTTCTCCAGCATCTCTAGTGATCTGGAAGGAGAGATACAGCATGTGTGCAGGTAACACTGATGTTGTGAGTGCCAGTTGGGAAGGAAACATCCTGATGTGGTGTGGAGTGCTCAGAGACATGATCCAGGAAGGACAAAAAGAGTCTAGGCTCTGAAAAGCACAAGCAAACAGACCTAGAGGAAGACTGTAAAGTGTCAATGCCCTTGACAAAATAGGGAGGTTTTGTGATGAGACCCAGAAAAGTAATTTCATATGTGTGGTCTGCTCCTGGGAGATGGTTCAGGTGAGAGCAAAGCTGGTCACTGACAGCCCTAATCCTGAGGAAAACCACAGCAGAGACTAGCTGGAGCTATGTGTGCTCTGTTGCTTTATTTCGGGCAAAAGCTTTTGTTACACAGACCCCTTCCATTGCCACCTCTGCCAAGAGGTGGAAGACAGAGAAGGTTGATTTTTCTCTGGGGAAGCAGTTGTTGGATGTGGCTGGAGGAAATAGGAAAAAACCAAAAACCAAACATGCCGGCAGCCTTCCTGGAGACAGGGCTGAGAAGCTGGAAAATATAGCTGGACCTTGGCTCATTCAGCTGGGCTGGCTCTTGGGTGTGGGTCACATCCAACAGCATCTTTCCTATCACTTTGCTGGGAACAGCTGAACTCCATTTTACAGCTCACAGTTTTCTGTCCAGTATCAGATGTTTCCGTACAGCTGAGGGGGGAAAAGAAGTGATGCTAAGCAGAGAGCTCAGCCCTTTTCAGTCCTTGCTCTGCATGTTAAAGGGGGTGAGGTGGGTGCCTGTGTTGCAGGGACTCAGGCTGGTCTATCTGCACTCTGATGGAACTGAGTTGTTTCAATGAAAATCCAGATATTCATGTGCAGCCAAAGCTCACCCCACAGAGGGAGCCAAGTATGAAGTGGGAGCCATCTCCCTGCAGGCTTGGCATCAGTGTTTTGCCAGGGATGACCTTCTGAGTGAGTATGCTCCTACAGCCCAAGTGCAGCAGGAGGAGGGAGGGATGCCATTGCCAGCAGCAGGAGCATTGTGCCTTTGGAGAGAGGTGATTCTCCGTCAGAGCTGGTGAGGGTGAAACATCTCAGCTGGTTGCTGCTGCTGCTGGCAGCAATGCCAAGCAGAAGGACAAGGGTCCTGGCAGTGACTGGTCCTGTAGCTTGCTGGGCCAGTCCCTGTGGCTGGCAGCTCCCTTCCAGGCCTGGCCTCGTGTGGGTCACTCAGCTGACCCAGCCCCAAGAGAGGAAAAACCCTTGTTGAGCCACCCAGCTCAAAGAAACTTCATTGCTCTGCAGGATCAGTGAATTAATTGGCCTTGAAGCAGCAGTCACTTGTGTATGCATATTAGCACATTTCATTTGACGTGTTTGGTTTCAACCTCATTTATTTTTGGCAAAGAGAGAAAAGAGCCTCTCCCTCACCTGGACACCTTCTCTACATGCCTGCAGGGTGCAGGAGCTCTTCTGGGAGCACAGGACTCCCAGCTTTGGTCCAGGGATAGTTTCTGTCCCTTGGATTCACTGCCTCTGAGGTAACTTCATCCCTGAAAGTGCATCTGCTAGGACAGGAGAGGGGATGGCTTCATGCAAAGAATGTGTATGGGAAGGGGGAGATCATGTGTGTGGGGACAGGCTGGCCTGGCAAATCTGCTGAACATTGTGACATTTGAGCCCAGATTGTTTCATGACCAGTGATATTCACTGAACCTCGGCTGTGCCTAAGACCCATCAGTCACAGATGAGTAGGGCTGGTGGGATGTGCTTTTGTCCTTTGCCCTAGAGCTGGGTCACCAGCCCCTGGATCTCACAGACAGGGGTTGAGCCAGACTGCTGAACACTGGGAGGCCACAGTTAGAGCTGGATCTGTTTTGGTGGCAGAGTCCTTGCAGCAGCACGTGCCTTCTACCCTGTGTTCACACTGCTGGTGCTCCTCGCCATGCTCCTGTCACTTGTGTCTGGCCACAAATATCTGGTGCCATGTTATCCCTGCAGGTGTTTTGTGAGGATGTTGTGAGCTCTGAGGACTGCCATTTTAAGTAACTTTTCCATTGACCACGATTCCCATAGAGGATGTTTTGAAGCATGTGCGTAATGCCTCGTGGACTGCACCTGGAAGGGATCCTATGGAAAAAGTCGTTTTCCATTTTGAATGTTTTGGGCCCAGGGCAGCATGTTTGACTGTATTTGTGCGAGTGTCACATAGCAACCAGGAGGAAAGCACATCCCTTCAAACGAGGGGTCTGAAGTCACCATGGCTGGCCAGCATCCAGGGACCTGATGCAAGCTCAGCTCTTGAAACTGTCCAAGTGTTGAAGTCAGCAGCATCTGTCTGCATAGTCATTTATTATTAACTAATTAACTGCTGCTCTTTCTGTTACTGACTTCACACAAAGTTCATGTGGCACCACCCGATGGGGATCCTCTTAAACTTTCTGAAGAATGTGCAAGTGAAGTTTCAGGAGGTTTGGGGACAGGAGTTGAGGGTCTTTGTCACCTGCCAGCCCCAGCCAGTCTAATTTCAGTAGAGACCAGGACTTGTTCTTGAAGCATTGCAGTGTTGTGACAAGAACAGCATGGTGTGGTACCTGATCTGCTCCCCACATGCTCCTTAGTTTCAGAGGCTCTGGCACAGCACTGCTCCCCCATTCCCTGCCTGGCACTTGCAGACACCCCCTACCCATGGATCTGTCAGGGAGGGGGAGGTTTCCAGACATCCCTTGCTGACTGCGGAGGTGCTGCAGCTCACAGGCAGCAGCATAGGAGCTGGGACATGAAGGCAGCTGGGCCAAGCAGCCCTTGCAATTTTGTGAATACTCTCGCAATCCTGGTAGTAATAAGTCACTGAGCATCTGCTGACTTTCACTTCAAGCTGGTGAAAGGTTTTTTGGTTTAGAATAAATACATATGCAGTAAAACTTTCCAAGAGCTTCAGCAGAAGCACACACAGAGTAACAGGCTCAGTGGGTAATAAAAGCTTCGGGTTGGGTTACTGAGCCAGTGGAGACATCCAAGGTTTTGGTGAGGGAGGAGGGAGGGCTGCACCAATCTGCGTACTTAAACCCTTGGGCAAGGAGAACAGACAGTTAACGCTGTTGTGACCCCACACTGAACTGGCGGCAAAGCACGCAGTCCTGACAGTCCACGCTGCTGTCACCCACTTCTCCAGAGAGTAGCAGCAGTCAGAGTTGGCTGCAGCGTCAGGGGTTGTGCTGTGAGATGGCACTGCCTGTGCACGCACTGGTGAGGAGAGTGCTCGTCAGGCCTCTGCTGCCATTGTTAGGCTCTAGTTTGGAAAGAAATTGAAGGGCAAGTTTGGGTGTTGGTCACCCAGGTCAGATGACTTATTTTTCTGCTGGAGCTAGAAATTGGATTGCAGCAATGTCCATGCTAGGTATGCCTGTAAAATTTGTGGAGAGCACACAGTTTGCTGCTGTCTGGCAGCAGGATCTGTAGGAACATCTCACTGATGGTGTTCAAAGCTCTGCACATGAACGAAGTCGCAGCTGGCCTGGGAGAGAAAGTGAGGTTCAGGCCAGCCATGACTCTCAGGACCTGCTGGCAGCACCATGGATTGTGACAGGCAGGAGAGGGCAGGTGAGTTTATCCCATCATAGCACAGCTCCAGCTGGCCTGGTCCTGGCCAGCTGTGGGGTCCCAGGCTCAACATCATCTGTCTAAGCACATGCTGGGTACTCATAACCAATTCCACCATTTAAACCTCCCTACCAACGTCACAGTGGAGGAAAGGCAAGAAGTCCTTGGTGCTGCCAGCACCTGCAGTGTTTACGTGGCACACAGGATTCCTGGAGCCAGATGTGTGGTGTATTTTATTATTTTTAATGTTTCCAATTCTTGTGCCTGTGAAAGAAAGTTTGACGTGTGCAGGGGCACTCTGGCAGCCCAAGACAGCTCCTTCTGTTACAGACCCTGGTCATTGTACTCGCTGTTGTTACATGGGAAGTCTCAGCTGGTGCAGAGCCCTGGTTGTGGCTGCTCTCCTGGGCCCTCCCTGCGGGCTGAGTGCAGACATACACTGGATGGCGTTGGTGCCAGTGGCAAGGGCCAGTGTCAGTGCCCAGTGCTAGTGTCGGTGCCTGGTGTCTGATGCCAGTGCTCGGTGTCAGTACCCAGTGACAGTGCCTGCTGTCAACACCTGGTGCTGGTGTCAGTGCCCAGTTACCAGTGTCGGTGTCAGTGCTCAGTGCTGATGCCAGTGCTCTGTGCCCAGTGTCAGTGCCTGGTGTTCAGTGCCAATGCCGGTGCTCCGTGCCCGGTGTTGGTGCCCGGTGCCGATGCCGGGGCACGGTGCTCGCTGTTGGTGCCAGGTTCTCCGTGCCAATGTCAGTGCCTGGTGCCCGGTGCCCACTGTCGGTACCCGACGTTGGTGCTCGGTGCCGATGCTGGTGCTCCGTGCCCGGTGGCGGTGCCCGATGCCGATGCTTTGTGCTCAGTGTCCGCTGTCGGTGTCCGGTGCTCGGTGCCGGCACCTGCCGTGCGGGGCGGGGCGGGGCGGGGCTGGGCGGGGCGCGCCCTGCCCGGGTCCGAGCGCCCGCTGGCGGCTGCGGGCGGCGCGGTGGGCGGGGCAGGCAGGCGGCCGTCCCGGTGCGGCGGGTGCGAGCTTGGTCTCGCCTTTGTGCGGAGCGGCTCGGAGACAGCACGGGCGGCGGCGGCGGGGCGGGCGGCACCATGTCGTACCAGGGCAAGAAGAACATCCCGCGCATCACGGTGGGTGCGGCGGGCAGGGCAGGGCGCCCCACGGGGCAGGCGGGCAGCGCGGTGCCGGTGCCGGTGCCGGTGCCGGTGCCGGTGTCGGTGTCGGTGTCGGTGTCGGTGCCGGTGCCGGTGCCGGTGTCCGGCGGTGCGCGGCGGGTCGGAGCGGGGCGGCGGCGGCGCGCAGACAAAGAGCCACCGCCCACGCAGGTGCCTCGGCCCCGCCGGTGAGCCGGGATGGGCAGAGCCGTGTCCCGGCGGGTGCAGCCCGGGCTGGACCGTCTGCGGCGCCGCTGCCCGGCGGCTCCCGCTGCCCCGGGGCCGGCAGGGCGGGTCCCCCGGGCGGGGCTGGCGGCGCTCCCCGCACCCGCTGCCACCGCCGAGCCGCTCCCCGGGCTCGCCGTATCAGGTGCGCGGGGACCCGCCCGTCCGGCTCGCCCGGTGGGTTGTCCCGAAAATACCGGAGCCCCGTCCTGCCCATGCCCCGCCGTGCCGCTCCCTCCGGGGCTTTCTGCTCTGATCCCTGCCGGGGCAGCTGCGCCCCGACCCGCCCCGCGGAGGCTGCACGAGGCTTGCTCCTGGGAAAGCATCGGGGCTTTCATCTTGATGGCTTTTCGCTGGCTTCATGTCGCTCCTGATTTTTTTCTTCAGGCAGGCTGCCTGAAGAAAAAGGAAAAGCAAAGCTCTTGCCTTTCGTTCTTCTTTTGAATGTAAAGATGTGAACAAAATGCTCCCAAAGAAGCACTAAGATCTTTACCACTATAAAGTGAAATTCCTTTGTCAGCCCTGGTTTAGTTGCTTCCATAAGCAATATTATGGCTTTACACGTCTTGCCTTTGCTGTATTCCTAGACCACTACAGAGACACCACCATTGCTATTGCAGGTGGGATTTCTCCCATTTGCTGGGGCGTTTCCTACAGGGACCTTTATGATACACTTTACCTGTGTGCAGGGCTTGTGCCTGCTCTGAGGGGAGCTCTCTCGCCTCAGTAGTAACAAAATCTCGCAAGCTGCTTGATTTCTCCCTGTTAAATCCTTTCCTTTTTTACTGAAGCTGAAAATGCAGTGGGCACATGGTGTTCGTATTGCTGATGTTAAAGGTCACTGTTCTCCTCTGACTTCTGCAGCTTGGGGGTGACCCTCTGAGACTCGCTGGCCCCATTCTGCTGTCTTATCTTGTCCTGGTTGGAGTAGAGAAGGTGGCTCTGGAATTCTGGTCAAATGACCGGTATGTCCTAAACCCATGCTTTGGGACCCAGGGGAGGCAGTGATGTGAAGTCAGGTGTTGGGCGGACTCCTGTTTTAATGCAGTTACAGAAATAAAAGCTCAGATCCTGTGACTCTGCTAGAACAAAGCCTTTTCTGTCCCTTTTCTACTGATTGTGCCCCCAGGGCAATGTTGGCATTGTTTATTCCTCCTTCCTAGATTTCTGCCCTAGAATCTTCTTGCATGTCAGTACAGATAGCAGCTGATGGGGATGGCAGATTGTCACCTAAGCTGTGCTTGTTAGTAGAGAGACGTTTGGGATGGTGTTGTGCTGTTTCCTTTAAAGCATCTAAAGCATTGCAGGCAGGGGGAGGGAACGTCTGGAGCATGAGAACATACAGAGAATTACTGGAGCCACCTCCCACTGGCAGGTAACTCACATATAGATCTCACACCTGAGACCACAAACAAGGGGAGCAGTGCCTTCCTTGGTTCTGTCACTCAAAGCTATGGGCAGATTGAGCTTTTGTGAAGGAGTTATTGAAAAACTAGATATTTGTACTTTCCAACAGCTATTGTTTGAACTGCCTAGTGTATTTCTGGAGATGCAGAAACACTCCTTCCTGGTTCCTCTTGTACTCAGCAGTGCTGGAGTCAATATTTGTAGTTGTTTTCTGACAGTAACATGTGAAAATCTATTTTGCCTGTTGTATCTTTGCAGCAATTTCTGGTCTTTTCTAGGACAGCCATTTTAGTGGAGAAGCCAGGAGCATGAGTGAGTGGTGCATGTGTTAGTGTGAGATAAATCACTATGCAAATTATTCCCAACCTGAATTGTAAAAGTCTGGTCAAAAGCTGTGTGTGACAGTGTGACAGGCAAGACTGCAGCCATTGATAGAAGACTGGTAAGTACAGGCGTGTCTGTTGGTTGCACAGTGGGGGAAACACGGGGAGGAAAGGTTAACCAAGCCTTTGGCTTTCTGAGTGATGGCTCCATCAGTTTGATATGGACATGTTGCTCTTTCCTGTGCCTTGGGTTTTGCACTATCCATCAGAGATGACTAAACATGGTATTGCTTCCCAGGCGTGTGCTGATGCTGGGATGTCCAGCTCAGGAGAACAGTAATTTCAAATCTTATGTGTCTATTGAGAGACTTTTTATTAGTTCCTGGAAAGCTAATAAAATATTTCCCCTCTTGCTGTCCATACTATTTTTTTCTTGCAGAAAGAGAGGTGGAAGATTAAAGTTCTGCCCTGATTTCACAAAATACCTTATCAGAGCTGTTAGTTGAATCAGAATTACTCAGTGTTTGCGTTTTTGTCTTAAAACAACTTCCTAGCCCAGGTGGACTGGAATTGCCACGTTTTTTTCTTGGTGTGAGCCATACCCATCCCAGTTACCCTGCCAGAGCCCATGAGAACAATCTCTATGATGTCTCTTTCCCCTCTATAAACAAGGAGGTCTGCAAGGGGGTGGCCAGTATGTTGTATCAGGTGCAAGTGAGGAGGAAAACCATAGCTACTAACTAGACAGATTTGGTTAATCTGGCAGCTGCTGTTATGTCATATCTTGCCCATGGGCTGCTGGGAATAATGGTGTATTTGCAAGCTGGCTGGATGTCCTTTGACTCCAGCCAGGGTTCTTCCATGCTGTCTTGTGGTACATTAGTAAGGACAAGACACCATCTTCTGATGAAACACCACTGCAATTAGTGTCTCTTACAAGGGAAAAAGCAGTAAAACCAAGCACCTGTTTCCATGCTCCCCTAATTATGCCCTTGTGCTTTGTAAATTAGGTGAGCGCTGCTCTTGGCTGGATTCAGCAGCCTTCTGGAAGCTGCTGCCTACCTTTCCTTCTGCAGCATCACTCTGAGAAATGTTAAGAGACCACCTGATATTTTGGGATCTCAAAATGAGCAGATGATGCTTAAGAGCATCAGGAGCAGAGTGTGAGCATGAGGAAATGGGTAATGGGTTTGAAAGCTTGATCCCAAATGCAAACAAACAGACAGGGAGTGTTGAGAAAAAAGGGTTCCCAGTGTGGTGAGGTGTTGCAGACTGGTGGTGATCCTGGCAGGTTTTGGCAGAGCTGTTCTGGAAGGAAGCTCCAGGGGTGGCCTCGTGGGCAGAGATGGATCCTGGTGAAAGGCACTGCACTGGTGACAGACGGGCTGTCGCTGGCTGCCCAGAGACTTCAGAGGCACTGTCAGTGATGGAGGTCAGTGCCAGTGGTCAGGTAGATCATTGAGCAGCCACATCTGTGCAGGACCTCGCCCTTCACCCAGAGGCTGCGAGGGCAGTGGCCAGGGTCAGGCCCTGGCTGCTCCTTCTCAGCCCTGCCCCACAGCTCCTGGGGCAGGAGGGCTTTTCCCTCTGCTGACAGTGGCTGATGACATAGCCTGACACTGGCTGGCGGGAGCTGTGGTGGGTGTGCAGAGGCACAGTGAGCCCTGGCAGGGGAACAGCATGTTTATTGTGGTCTGGGGCTGCTTTGGCAGTGTGTGCTGCAGAAGCCTGGCTATTAAATCAGACTCGTTTCATCATAACTGCTTCGTTCTCTTCCTTTCTTCTTCCCCCGTCTCTTGACATCTGGGCGCATCCTGAACGATGCCAGGGCTTATAAGATGTGTCATTTGGATTTTTCTTGTACTTTTTTGCATTTTTATCTTGAAGTCGGTGGGTGGGTGCCAGTGGAGCCCTTTCACTGTCAGGTGGGTGTGGGGGGTTCTGGCAGTGCCCAATCCTCTGAATGGATGCCTTGTTTGTGCTCCAGCCATTATGGGCCTCTCAATTTTGTGTACTAACAGAGTTAGCACTGAGCAGCCCTTCACATCTGCCACAGAATGATCATTTGAGGGGGGGAGGCAGGCATATTTCCCGAGCTCATATTAGCAGTTTATTCAGTAATTGTCAAGTGTTACAGTCTCCTGGCACCCTGACGCCTGTGCTTGACTCCCTTGGCTTCCTCTTGTCCAATGGGCAGGGGAGGGCAAGTGAGCATCATCTCTATTTTCTGATGCTCCCACTCTAGTGAGAACAAACTCCTGGATTTGGAAAAGCACGTTGGGGAGGTTTTAAGGGTATAGGCAAGACAAAAAAATGGAGGCCCAGTTGTGTTGCTGAATCTGGGCAGGGAGACTTTCTTCTCATGTGTGCGCCAGGTAAAGCCAAGGGGGAATCTACCAGGGAATAGGGGACAGATTACATGGGAGAAATTCTATCTATGGTTGGCTGAAATAGAAAACAAGTTTTTGACCTTGACCCTGATTTATCCGTAGCTGATGCCTGATACAGTGGCTCTGTAGTTTTTGTCTACAGCTCTTGTAGGTTACTTAAATATTCATCGTTTGCCTCCATAGGAGCCACAGCTCAGCTGCTTGCCCAAGCTCTAACCAATAGCTCATTCTTTTAGGGGGTTCTGAATTTAAAATTACAGTATTGTTAGTGAGATTACATTTGGATAGACACAAAAAGGAGGACAAGGCACCCTGTGCTGAAGGAGGAGGAGGAGAATCCGTGGCTCATCAACAGCATTTGTTTGTGCTCAGGGTCCTGAGCCCCAAAGCTCACCATGACCCAGCATGTGCCTCTTGGGGAGGGACGTGGTACCGGTGTGTTGGTCCGAGCACCTGGGGCTGTCAGTGCACACCGGCTGTCCTTGAGCCCCGGCTGCTCGAGAGAGGTGGCAATGGGGCCCCGGGTCGCTGGTCAAGGCCATTATCTCCGTGTGCTCATGGCGGTGTGTCCCAGGGGGCTTTTGGAAGGAGCTGTGCGAGGGCTGGACCAGCGACGCGCCCTCGCTGCAGAGCCCCGCTCAGACGGCGCGGTCCGGGCACAGCCTGTACCCGACGGGGCCAGGGCAGGAGGGGCTGCCCGAGGGTCTGCCCGGAGGAGGATGGTGGGTGGAAGGGGAACGGGGGAACAACTCGGCGGAGCTCTTTTCCCGGTGGCAGGCGAGGCTGGGCGGGGCAGTTGGATCCGCGTTGCCGGCACCGGGACCGCCGGGCATCGGCAGCACCGTGGGCGGCCCCGCCGGGGATCCGCGTTGCTCCCCCGCGCCGAGCTGCGGCGGGGCTGAGCATTCCCGTCCTTTCCACACCCAGTTCCTTTGTCTCGGCTGCGTGTGGGTGCGATTGCTGTAAAAACGCACGCGGGGCTCTGGGCTTTGGCTGCCGCAGGGACTCAGGAGTGTCTCTGCATCCTTCTGTTGCCAGGGAGGAAGCTACAAATTACGAGCACTGTGGCGATACGTAAGAAATTGCCCTTGGGACAGTGGATGGAGAACAAACCCGGTTCCCTGCAGAGGAAATAATTGTGCAGGAGCTTCGCTGTCTTGTGAATCCAGCTGAAGGCTCTGGTCAGCCCTGGTCCCTGCTCAGACTGCCGATGGGGACTGTACTCACATGCCAAAATCTGGGCTGTGGGCACCAGGGGAAGCAGAGAGGAACGCGAGGGATCGTAAAGAGCTGGAGGGTTGCTGGAGGTGTTACAAGCAGTGAGGGACAGGGCGTATTCTCTGGCACAGCACAGTCAGCCTATGTCACCTGAATCCCGGGCATCCATGTGTGAGATCTGGTCGTTTGCCCCTGTGCTGCCTGCAGCTGCTGTGCAGACTTGAGCAGGTGAAGGTAGGTAGAAGAGCGGGGCCTCAGCCTTCCCAGTTCCTCAGGCAGGGTCTGTTTCCCCAGAACAGTGTCCATCCTCTCCCATTAGTAGATATTGAGTTGCCCGGGTTCAAATGTGAATGCAGGAAGAGCATAAGTGCAGTCCTGATCCAGGCGTTCTTCTACTGTCTGGCTGTGCTCCTTCAGAGAAGGCTGCTGGCCCCTTCATCAGTAGAAAGAACAGAGGAGGTGGTAAATCATGAGACTGGAACGCAGTCCAGTGCCTCCTGGGTCTTGTATAGACCTGTGGAATGCCTCAGAAGGACTGCCTTGAGCCCAGCAAGGGAGAGAGACAGACTACAGCAATGGCCTGCCTTTCCTGTTGGGGATCTTTGCAAGGTGCTAACAGAGGAGAGCATAAACTGTCTTTAATGAAACTTATTTTACATACTATCTGGAAAAGATTTAAGAACATGCTCTTAGTACAAACTTGCTCTAAATACTGGTGTTGGCTCATGCTGCCTACAGAGTTACGTGCATAATGTCCTAGGAATTTTTTGACTTCTCTGTGTATTTTATGGAAACATATTTGTTATGTCCTCAGTGACTCCTTTGTGCTCACTCTGCCTTGGTGGTGTTTCTGGCAGCCCCTGTCCCATTCAGAAACAGCCTTAGGAGCCTGACATTTTCAGTCCTGGCTCCTGTCCTGTTGTTTCAACTGTCAGTACAGGTGTGACCTTTCTGCAGCATCAGCTGTGGAGGTGCGAGCACCCATGGAGGGCCCTGTACAGGGCACTGAGAATCATGGGATGTTAAAGCGTTGGAATGGACCTTAAAAATCATCTAGTCCCACCCCACCTGCTGTGAGCAGGGACACCTCCTGCTAGACCAGGTGGTTCAAGGCCTTATCTAGCCTGGCTTTGAGCACTGCCAGGGTTGGGGCATCCAAAACCTCCCTGAGCAACATGTTCCAGTGTCTGACTACCCTTACAGTGAAAAGAGAATGCAGTGTGTGTGTGACCTGCTACTGACAACTGCTATGCTCTTCCTTTCTCAGAGTGATCGTCTCCTTATTAAAGGAGGGAGAATAGTCAATGATGACCAGTCATTCTATGCTGACATTTACATGGAGGATGGCCTCATAAAGTAAGTATTATGGGACTTCTATTATGTCTGTCACCCCTTAAACCAGCTTTAGGTTGGGTGGTTATTGGCTTTTTGTGGATATGTACCCAACCTGCCAGCTAGAAAAACTTGATAGCCCTCTCTGGTCAGAGGCTCAGCTATCTGCAATGTGTGTGACACACATGTGATTGCCTGACATGTTTTCAGTCAGGCTTGTGGAATCATGATACAGTGTTCATTGTACAGCAAAGCTGTGTCTAATTGCACCAGGAACAAGATTTATCTTTGACTCCTGTTTTACCTTGTGTTAACCATATTAGCATGAATGACCCCACACAGGATCCTGTTCGTTAGCACTAACAAGGACAGTGCTGTGCTGCAAGACATCTGCATTCTTGAGATTTCCAGGAACTGCAGGCAAACCTCTGGGTTCCCCCTGCTTTTCCCTGTGTGTTTCAGAGCTGCAGGAATATCTCCATTGTTTAAAGGCAGTTGTTCAAACATGGCAAAGGTATTGTGTTGGGACACTTGAAATGAAGGTGAGGTGATAGTTTATAGCAGAGAGACTTAAAAAGGCATTGCTTGCTCTATGGTAAGGTTTAAATATCCAGCCTTATCAGGGTAGTATATGTTAAAAATCCAGCAACAGATAAATACTTCAGGAAGTGGGACTGTATTTTTATGAGGCTGTTTTTAGATGGTGGACAAGAGCATTTGTGACTGACAAGTAGTTGTCCCTGGGCATGGATCAGAACCAGCTTCAGGTCTTGCTACAGCACAGGCTTTCTGAGTATCCTTGGGCAAGTCACTGAGCCTCATCTGCAGTGTGGAGGTCACAGAATTTCACTGCCTTGGAAGTGAAATGCTCTCATAAGTGAATTCGGGTAAGAATACAGTGAGTAGTTTAAAACATTTAGTGATTAGTTCATCTCCATTAAAGCATTGGGAAAAACGGCTGGTTTATTGCTATGAGGACACTGGGGCAAGCAGTTCTGTCCACAGAATTTTTGTTATGGTAAGGAAAAAAACCTACAAAGTGACTAAGCTCAAGTGAAATTCCAAAATGGAATTTGCTTCTCATTTTTACCTCCCCAGTGTGCCAAGGAAATCAGAAGTTTTCCACTAAAACCAACTTGTCTTTTATTTTGATTTATCAGGGAAGACTGAGAAAGGCTTGATGAAAATAGGATTTCTGAAAGAAGAGATTTGAAGGCTGAGTGCTACATATGGGCAGATAAAGGGATTGAGCAGGCAGGGGCTGAGGGAAGGGAGCGCTGGTTCAGGTGACTTGGCCTACAGGAGGGCTGGGTATGTCATGGAGTTGTGCTCCAACAGGACAGGCTCCAGAGAACTGTAACTGTATTAGGTTACTAGTGAATGTATACTGGAACTTTCTAGATTTCCTGTTTTCAGAAGATATTTTTGGGTGCTTTTGGTTTTAGCTGCCTTCACTACAGTGTGGCCCTGCTGATAGCAAAGGTGTCCTTCAGGGCCACAGAGGAGACTGGGTGAGCAAGGAGGGGACTCTGCCCTCCTTGGGAAGACAGTGAGCCCAGAGCTTGCAGGCTGTGCCATGAGCCAGCGGGTTGGAGCCAGGATGGGCACTTGCTGAGCTCCTCCCCATCCCCCAGGAGTCCTTTCACGCTTGGGACTGTGTGCTGTGAGCAGCATCGCAAGTCCCTGATGAGCCTGAGCTGGCCTAGCAGCTGTGGCATTACAGTGGAAATCATCTTTCTCTTGTAAGTAAGCCTCAGACTTGAGCCTTACTTAAAGTGGGCAGAAGGACAAGGAAGAGGAGAGATTATGGGTGCAGCTTACTGGAAGCAGGGCTGGTGTTGGGTTTTGTGAGCATATACCCTGGGTGGGCAGTTAGGTCTGCTATGCCTGTGAGGCTGTAGGGTGTGTGGTATCCTAGACGTGCATGGCCATCAGACCATACTTCCCCAGCTACCCAACCCAGTGCCTGCCCCAGGCAGCAGCTGCCATCCCAGTCACCTGCAGAGCAGCTGGACAGATGGCAGCCACCCCTGGACTAAGCACATTGTAGGTGTCAGCAAGCCAGACCATCCTGCACGTGGCTGCAGAGCGGGGTGGTTTCGGTCTGCTGGGTCCAGCAAGCCCCGGCCTGGAAGCGGGACAGAGTGGAGTGTTCCTGCTGGCAGGAAGGTGACCTGGCAGTTCCTGGCTAAGTTGTTCAGAGGTTATGTTGGGGCTGGTTTTCCTTTGTGTGACCATCTTGGTGTGATCTCATCAGGCAGATTGGAGACAACCTGATTGTCCCTGGAGGGGTCAAAACCATAGAAGCCAATGGGAAGATGGTGATCCCTGGAGGAATTGATGTCCACACTCGCCTGCAGATGCCATATAAGGGAATGACCGCTGTGGATGATTTCTTCCAAGGAACAAAAGCAGCTCTGGCTGGTGGAACCACCATGATCAGTGAGTGCAGCAGGCAGGGCTTGTGCATGACACCATCCAGCACTCCTGCAACATCGCCCAGTTCTTTCTTTTTTCTCCTTGCTTTTCTCAGTCTTCTTTGTTTTAAAGGCCCATGATGGTGTGTTCATATTTTCTGTGATCTGTCAATGCAGTCTAGAGAGTGAGGATTGGGATGAATCTTTGGATTCTTAGTAATGATGAACTGATGGGACAAGAAGTATGAGTAAGACCCCTTGCCCTTGCAGATCCTGTGTTCTGCAGTGTTATTTCTCTGCAGCCACTGCTGCCCCTGGGACCCTCAAAAAGGAACTGTGGCATAATGTTTTTGCCCTGTTAAATAAAAATAGGGCAGTGTGGTGCTCAGATGACTCTGAGCAGAGGCACAGAGCAATGTGCTGGCATTCCACACTGCTTGGAAATAAACAGTGCTAACAAAAAAGGAAAGGGAATTCTGAGGTCCCTCTCTGGAGGAGGCCATGGCTGTGCACTGGTTTGGGGTTCAGGTGTTACTGCTTTGCAGTGGTTGCAGCTGTGTGCACTGCAGGATTTCTTGGGATGCAGGAGCAAGTGTTGATCATTCCAGTAAAGGGTTGGATTTCTTGTCTTCCCCCCACCGGTTTTCCTTCCCTCTGTGCCAAAAAAATATGTTTTGTGAAATGGACTGTGGCAGGGTGTGGGGATTCCATGGTGGGCAATAAAAGGTGCATTAGTGTTGCAGTGTGGGAGGAGGCTGTGTGCTAATGGGGTGAGAGTGGGGATGGAGAAGCACAGGGTCCTTCAGCTTCCAGCCTGTTTCTCAGCAGAAGCCTGTAAAAGCCCCTGGTGCTATGCCAGAGGCCATTAAGCCAGGGCTCTGTGCACTTCCTTGCCAATAAATACACTTGAGGAGCCAAGGCACATTGGGAAGGTAATGGGAACCTCTTGGGAGCTGTCCTGAAGCCCCTGAGGAGACCAGCCCAGGGTGGTGGAGGTGCCAGGGCACATCAGGGTGGTCTGGTCAGGGAGCCCTTGCCCAACCCTTGCTGTGCTGTCCCCCTGCAGTGGACCACGTGGTGCCAGAGCCTGAGTCCAGCCTGACTGAGGCGCTGGAGCGGTGGCGAGAGTGGGCAGATGGGAAGGCCTGCTGTGACTACGCTCTGCACATGGACATCCCACGCTGGAGCGACCGTGTCCGGCAGGAGCTGCACACCTTGGTCCAGGAGAAAGGTCTGTTGCCTCGGCCAGCCCTGTCCCCTGGCCAGAGAGGGCAAGCAATGGCCATGGTGTGGGTACCTGTGGGATGCTGCATGGCTGTGGGCTGGAGCTGTGCCCCACAGGGAGGGTGGCCAGAGCAGGCAGCCTGACCAACCTGGCTCACTCCTCTCTCCTCTGCCCCAGGCATTAACTCCTTCATGGTGTACATGGCCTACAAGGATTTGTACCAGATGTCCAACACTGAGGTGAGACCCCCTTTGCCACTGTGGCTGTGTTGATGCAAGGGGCAGCAGGGGGTTGCTGCCTGTGCGGGACTGCCTCAGGTTGTGGCCATGGGCTGGCTGGGCTCCTGTGCTGCAGGCAGAGGCACAGGTCTGGTGTGGAGATCACCAAGAGCATCTACTGTTGACTGCATCCTTAGAGAGCTGATCCTGGCATGGCCAGAGCACTGCCTGGCATGGCCACACTGGGCCCTGCTGCCAGGGCACTTGGTTGAGGGACCATGGGGGGTGCCAGGGCCATGGGCTGCCTGCTCAGTAATCATTTCTTCTTGTCTCTCTTTTAGCTGTATGAGATATTCAGCTGCCTGGCAGAGCTGGGTGCCATAGCTCAAGTTCATGCTGAAAACGGGGATATAATTGCACAGGTAACTATCTGCTTCTGCCATGCAGGGACTGAAAATCTATTTCAGGCCGAGTTGGTGTGGGGCATTAGCAAAATGGCTTTAAATCTGCATGGACATCTTTTGCAGGGTGGTATCTTTGCTGCTTAGCAGCAATATCAAATTTAGCAAATTTTTTTTCTGTGAATATGTTGTACATAAGTGAATCTGAAATAGTGAATTAGAGATAATCTAAATGGAAAAGAGTATCTATCAAGTATGGTACGTTCACTGCAGCTCTTTTCAGTGGGGAGGGGCAGAGACCTTTGCTTTGCACATAATGAGACAGGAGAGAGGTAAAGTGGATTGAGAAGTGCCAGGACAAGAGAGGAATTTTGTCCCTATAAGCAAACAGCTGGCTAATTAAGCTGCATTTGCAAGGGAATTGTTCTGAGGGATGTAGTTTGGTGATCAGGTGGGTAGTCTGTATTGGCCCACTGTGTTGTAATTGGTGCTGGATGACAGAAAGTCCAAATGTTTTGACTTTCATTAAGACACAAAAGACATGGCTTAATTAAGCTCTGCAACTACATGTTTTTTTCTCTCTTATTCTTGGGAGCTGAAGGACCGTGAACCAAAAGGTCATTCTTTGAACCTTCTCTCAGACTACAAGAATCAGTTTTTCCTTGGACTTTGTAGAGCTGTAGTGCACAATTGAATGGCTCCTTCACATGAAAACTGAGAGTGACCAGAGGAATTGTATTGGCTAGAGCTTAACTAGCTCATCTACCATCCTAACCCCAAAATGCCCCCAAACTACTTACTGGTAGCACTTCACAAATGTGGGAATTGGAGGGGCTGGGGAGTTTTGTACCTTTTTTTTGCCTCCACGCTATGCTTGTTTCATTGAAGAGGTTTCAGCCAATTTCTCCATCCTCCCTCTTTCTCTCTCAAACCACTTGAGGATAGAGCAGCCTCTCACTGCTGAGACAGGACACAGGATGATGATGGTTCCGAGGGAAGGGCTTAACACAAAAGCGATCTGCTTTTCTGGTTGACAGTTTCAGTCTTGTAACAGCCTCTGTTTTTTTGATGTTCTAGGAACAAGCCAGAATGTTGGAGATGGGAATCACAGGCCCTGAGGGCCACGTGCTGAGCAGACCTGAGGAGGTAAGATGCAGAGGACAGTTCAGCCAGCCTTGCTGCACTGAAGAGCTTTCCCAGTCAAAGCAGGGCTCAGTGTGTGTAGAGTGGCCTGGCAAACACTGGGGCAGGTGTGTGTGTGTGTCCAGGGGTATCCATTTATACAGGCACTGCTCTCTTGTTCATCATCAGCTCAGGAAGGAGTGAGGTGTGTGTTTGTGACAAACAGTTCCCAGCCTTGCGCAAGTTGCTCAGCAGAGACAGAAGCCTTTGTTCTGAGTCTCACAGAGAGGAAGCAATCAACAGAAATGTCTGTGGCTGTAGCAGCCTTTGGGGCTGGACTGGGGGCATTTGTCCTGTATAGTTGATTCCATAGGTGTGAGAGGCCTGAAAAGAATCAAATCATGAGTTTTAGTTTCTCTGAGAATTCACTGTACACATCTGAGTGCTGACAGATTCCAGCCTCCTCCTGCTTTATATCTGCTTAGGGTCTAAAATGTGTTTCAGAGTCAGATGGACAAAGCCATTGGTGGAAGGAGTGGGAGGGAAGGAGAGGGGGAATTCCCTGGTTACAAGTCACTGTCAGAACACTAATTAGATTATTTCTAATTTTAGCTCGCAGGGTATTTTTCTGTTTGGTCCATTAATCTGAGTTGAGTCTAATTTTAGGTAGGTTTCCTTGAGATAACTCCCTGCTGAGAGGTGCTTTAATTTTCCACAACATGTGAAAGAAGAAAATAGGAATTTGGTATAATAGCAAAGCCAAGCAGTGAAGCACAGGGATAGATTTGTACTTCAGAGTCCGCTGAAATAAAATGAGTTAGCTCAAATTAAAAGTGAAAGAAATTGACTGTTAGGTCTGGTAACAACATATATGGCCTACTGTAAGACAGTGCTTATTCTCTTTGAAGTACAAGAGTGTAAAGCATTTTCCTGTACAGGGAAGAGTCTCGGTGTCCAATACAGTGGCTCAGAGTCCCTCTGTATGTAAGCTGCCATTTATTTTTATGACTGTAACCTGTTGCCACTAGTTGGCAAGCTAAGGTGTAATTACAGGATGCTGTGGTTGTGCCAGCATTTGAGAACTGTCCTACTGCCGTAAGACAGCACTGCAGATCTTGTCCAGAGCCAGTAAAACATTGTTGAGTGTTTGATCTTGAAATGCCATTAAAGCATAAGGAAACTGAGAACTGTGCAAGGCTCTAGATATCATCTCTTCAGCCAAATCCAGATGTCATTGCATTTGAAAGTAAACAGTGTCCTTCCAGAACACACTCTACCTGGGAAAATGTTTAGGTGGAGCACAAATGACCCTGCTACCCCATAAAGCCCACACGTGGATGGCAAAGCATTGGGAGAGTGGTCAGTGGCTCTGTGGGTCTGGTTTGTCTTGGAGGGGCCTCAGTGGGGGTTAAAGACAAGTTCTATCAGGTGATGATGGTGACTTGGTAAGACAGGATGGTGCTGTTCCACATTGTAACCTGCTGTGAGGGATATTGAGTTACAGCTGTTTGCTCCTGTCTACATGCTAAACACCATCAGCTACTGCAGTCCATAAGTGCTGATATAATTGTGTTCTTGCTTAAATTTCTATTTAAAGAGTCTTTAAGCAGAAGAGAAGAACCTCTTTTCACTGTACAGCAAATAGCCCAGCAGAAGTATGAGAGGCGTAGGGGTGTGGGGTTGTGTCTGGGTGCACTGCTCTGCTTCACCTGCCCCCAGACAGTTCAGCTGGCACAGCCCCAGGCGCTCCCCCAGGGGCTGGATTGTTGGTGTCTTTTTAAGGCTTCTGTTTTGAACTTCCTCATTCCAAAGCTTGGAGCCAAACTGTAGGAAAACACTTGGAGAACTCGGGTTGAGCTCAGGCTGAGCACAGACTGATGTAATAGTCCAAAGATATCCCCTCCTGATGGAAATCCACCCTCCAATAGGAGCATGACAGTGAGACAGGGCGGGTGGCAGCAGGCTGCGGTGAGCAGCAGCCAAGGACAGCCAGGCCCCAGTGCCAGCAGCCTGCCAGGGCACAGGCCCCTGTACCCAGCCACGGGGACGTCTAGTTAAACCTACTGCAGCCATGGGACAGCCTGGAGCAGGGAGTGCTCCAAAAGGGCCAACCCTTCCGCTGCCTGGTGTCAGCCTGTGAGCTGTGCTGGCAGGCTGGGCAGTAGTCCCTGGATTCCTGGAGCTGTAAGGAAAGCTGGAACCAGGCAGTGGAAAAAACAGCAGATGCAGCTCTGCTGGCCCCCAAGCAGGGTCCAGGCAGTGCTCCTGTTCTGAGTGTGGAACAGCATCCAGGCAGTGCTCCTGTGCAAGGCATTGTGTTGCTGTAGCCTGAGATTTGGGCCAGGCCCTGGGGAGACTGAAGCTTCCTCCCTCAGATCTCCCTGATTAACCTGGCCTTGGGATAAAAGGGCACAGGGTGTCAGCAGCAATCCATGGTGTGCTGAGAGGAGCAGGGGCTCCTCCCTGCCCACTCAGTGCTCCTCTCAGCTGTGTGCCATCCTCTCTTCCAGCTGGAAGCAGAAGCTGTCTTCCGGGCTATCACTATTGCCAGCCAGACCAACTGCCCTCTCTATGTGACTAAAGTGATGAGCAAAAGTGCTGCTGACCTCATCTCACAAGCCAAAAAAAAAGGTGAGTGGCAGCTGGTGCTGCACCCAGCCCTGCTGCTGTCACCAGGGTCCGTGACTATGTGCCCACTGTGTCCTCATGGTTGTTTTGCCAAGACCATCACTGGGTTTCAAGTGGCATCCAGTGCTTCCCCTTCTGCTGGGGAGCAGTTAGCTCAGGGGTTTGCCTGACTTGTGAAGGGCAGGGGAACACTGCATCAGGCCACACGGAGCCACCTCCTGTTGTCACATCAGGTAACATCTTGTGGGGCACAGGTAGGAGCAATGTTTTAAATGTCGTAGTTTGTGGCTGAGAAGGGCTCAGCTGAGGATACTTGTTCAATGCACATGCTGGTGGTTTGAGCTGCTGCGCACAGTTCTGGCCTCTCTTTGAAGTGCTGGCCCATTGGAGGTACCTGGGTGCCTTTCCAGGTGGCTGGGGGCTCCGTTTGTCATGGGTGGGGGAAGTACAGGGATGCCCCACAGGCATGTGAGCATGTCAATGTGTTCAGTGGGCTCTGTGCCCCCTCAGTGTGGGACAGCCCAACATGGGTCTGGGTGTTCTCTGGGCATGGCAGGCTGTTGGTAGTGCTGTGGAGCAGAGAATGCTCCACCGAAACAGTCCCCTTTCTGTGCCCTTTTCCAGGCATTGTGGTGTTTGGTGAGCCCATCACAGCCAGTCTGGGGACTGATGGAACACACTACTGGAGCAAGAACTGGGCCAAGGCTGCAGCATTTGTGGTCTCTCCACCCCTGAGCCCAGACCCAACAACTCCTGACTACATCAACTCCCTCCTGGCCAGGTGAGTGACAGCTCTGCTGGAGATGCTGCTAGGGGGAAGTGGACTCTGGATAAGGAAGGAAGAGGTTAGTCCAATATGAACCACTTCGCTGTAGGTATTTAATGAGTTGACTGGTAAAATGACTCTTGACTCCAAGCTTTGGTAATCTATCCCTGAGAGTGGAGTGAGGGAGGACAGGGGAGGCCCCATAGGCTTAATGTGAGTAATGAGAAAAGACAAGTAGTCATGGACCATTTTAAATGCTCTGAATTCAGAAGGCAAAGAAATGAGGGCCAGCTAAAACAGAGTTGTCAATGGAAGCATTCACCTATCTGGAGAAGTGGGGAATGGCTGCCTGGGTTGGGATGCTGCAGGAGAATGTGGAAAGGTTGCAAGTGTCACAGGCTGGTGGGGGCCCTGGTCAAATACAAAGTAGATGTGTTCTCATGCCTGTACGAGTGAGCAGTAGCAGAGCCTGCAAAGTGCAGGAGTCCTTTAGAAGCAGCTCCTGCACAGCTGGCTGGGATGGTAGGTTGTTTTTTCACCCTGAAGGCAAGGGGGTGGGGAAGGGATTTGTTGAAAACAAAGACAAGCAATAAAACCACTTCAGCAGTTTGCTGTGACCTTTCACAGTTACACTTCATCCTCTCACTGGCAAGGCCTACACAGCAGCTGTGGGCACAGAGCACATTCCTGGCCCTGTCCATGTGCCATGTGCCCATCCACACCTCTCTCACCCTGCATTTGTATGTCCGACTGTGCATGGGGTGGCTGATCTGTGTTAGCCAGGGGATGACTGACACTGAGGGGGTTGTAAATGGAAATGACCTTTGAGGTAACGCTGGAAACATCTCTGCTGAGATGGGCAAGGGATGAGCAGTCAGTTAGAGGTGTCTCTGCAGTGGGGCATGTTAGGATAAACCTGGGTAGTGCCAGAGTGGAGATGCCTGGGTGTAAGAGAGGTGCCAGCATAACTGGGGTCTGAATATGCAGCTCGCCATGGATTTTGCTGTGGTCAAGGACCAAGAGATGCCTCCACTCAGTCTGGATGTTTCACAGAGTTGCAGGTCATAGCAACTGACAGGGAAAAGTGAGCCCAACTCCTGAACTGGCTTTCTAATCCTCCCCCTTCCACGTCCAGTTTACCCCAGACCTCAGAGGAGACATGAGCACTTCTCAGTCCCTGCAGCCAGCAAGTGTCTGTCCTGACAGCTTTGCCATATTTTCTGTGAGGCTGCAATGGGAGAGACTGTGAGGCTCCAGCTGGGCTGAATGGCTTGTTTTCCTCTACCAGGCCAAATCTGGTGGAGATTAGGAAGCATGTTGTGTCATGAGCCCGGGCCTCTGGCTGTGCAGTCAATCAGACATATGGCAGAAATTATCAGAGGAAGGTGGAGATTACCAGTGGATTAGGGCTGATTCACAGCCTCGAGCAGAGTTGCTGTGTCTGCACTGTCCAGGTGCCTGAGGTGCCTCACCTCACACAGCAGTGCCAGGAGCTGGCCTGCCTTGGTCTGTGACCTTTCACCTGGCAGCGATGACTTTCTAACTGCTGCCTGTCCACGGCTCCAGCAGAAGCTGGGTGACTTCCAGGGAGCCACAGACAGCTCCTCGCCCTGCCTTGGCTGTTGGCAGCTTGCTGGCTCTGCCTGTTCCAGGGGAAATAGATGTGTCAGGATACCTCATCTGTTCAGTGACCCCTTTGGGCAGAGGGGTCTGGACAATGGTGTGGGGTGCAGAGCATCTCTGTGAAGTGTTTCTGGGCTTCCTGGAGAGAGCTGCTTTTGGGCAGTCCCAATTCCCTCCATCCCACTGCAGCAGGCTTTTGTGAGGCAGGGTAGGACTGTGCTTGCCCTTAGAGTGGCACAGGAGCTGGCAGTGCACAACACAAGGGCTGATGGTGAGGAACAGTCCTGGAGCAGAGAAGCCTCTTCCTTTCTGTGTGGCAAAACAACTTTCCCAGGCAGACCTGACAAACTGCTGAAAATGGGGTTTATGACTTGCACTGGGATATTTTTTCCTTTGTGCTCATGCAAATGATGGAGTTGGGTTATGAAACATCATGTGGCCACCCCGGTCCCTGGGAGCTGAGCTGTTGACTCCCCTTGTGTGCAGGATGCTGTCCATATTCAGGCAGGCAGCACAGTGTGACAGAGGTCTCTTGTCCCAGGGGACACAGCTGCCCCAGGGACTGGGTCAAGTGGAATTCTTCAGGCTGAGGGGCCATGGAAATGAGGGTGCAGAGGAAAATAGAACTGAGCCAGGGGCTGCCTGTAGCCAGAGGAAATCCATGTCCCTCGTGTCTCTGCTGCTGTCTGATTGCAAAATGACTGACAATGTGTTGTTCCACCACCCCTCAGTGGTGACCTGCAGGTTTCGGGAAGTGCTCACTGTACCTTCAGCACTGCACAGAAAGCCATTGGAAAAGACAACTTCACAGCCATCCCAGAAGGGACCAACGGCATAGAGGAACGAATGTCAATCATCTGGGACAAGGCAGTGGTGAGAGTCCTGCCAGGGAGGGGGCAGAGCGGGCAGGGTTCGTTGCCACCTCACATACCTGTGCACCTGCCCCACAGAGCTGGGCACCTGGCTGCTTGTCTGGCTTTGAGAGTCAGACCAAGCCAGAGCAGGAGAGGCAGCTGTCACAGGGTCAGGGTGAACTATCAGGAGGTGTGATTGTGCCACCAGTTCTTGATCTTGTCTGGCACTGTCTTGGGCAGTGCCAACACAATAGTAAGATCAGCCTTGACAGTTTGGGCCCAGCCAGCTGGCACCTTGTGTGGGAGTGAGTGTGGTGCTTCCTGGGGCTCTTACTTCCCCTTTCCCCAAAGAGAGGACTTAGTTCTCTTTGTGTGTGAGCAGGCCACAGGAAAGATGGATGAAAACCAGTTTGTGGCTGTGACAAGCACTAATGCTGCAAAAATCTTCAACCTGTACCCACGGAAAGGGAGAATAGCAGTGGGCTCGGACAGCGATCTGGTTATATGGGATCCTGATGCAGTGAAGATCATTACAGCGAAAACCCACCAATCTGTAAGTCCTCTGCTGATCTGTATGAATGCTGTAGGGTGGGGTGCAAGTAGTCTGTAGGAAGGCTGCCTAGCTGCTGGGAGCTTGGTGCTGCCCTGTTTGACTTTGAGGATGGGGGACTGAGCCCTGGCTCTGGGTAGGGCCAGCTGTGACAGCAGGTAGGATGTCACTGAGCCCTGGGCTCTGCACATGGGGCTTTTCTCACCCCACATGGGTGTTCTTCTCCTGACCTTGGCCCATATGAGTGTAAGGAGTCAGGTTTCTCCTCATCTGGATTCCTGTTCAGGCCTCTGAGGCAGACAGGGCTGTTACAGGTGTCCTCTGGTGGTGCACTGGTGACTCCAGCAGCAAGGCGTGGGCACTGAACCACCCTGAGCATGCAGCCAGTGCATATATCCCTCCTGACCGTTATTCCTGGGTTGCTGCAGGCAGCTGAGTACAACATCTTTGAGGGAATGGAGCTCCGTGGGGCCCCGCTGGTTGTCATATGCCAGGGGAAGATCATGCTGGAGGATGGCAACCTGCATGTGACTCAGGGGACTGGACGCTTCCTGCCCAGCAGCCCTTTCCCTGACTATGTCTACAAGCGCATCAAAGCCAGGAGGAAGGTGAGGAAATGGGAATGCTGGGAGACAGTTGGGTGTTCACCCAAGTTGCCTTTTTCCTTAATAACTGGTTGATTTTCCTTTGCTGTTCTTGCTGGACCCTGTAAGCACTGCTGCAGACTGGTGTATTTTGTACAGTTGGATAGCTGAGACTTGGGTAGGGAGCTTTGCCCTTCAGGTTGGTGGTAAGCCAAACTGGAGGCAGATGCTCCTTGAGGTCAGCAGCAGTGATGCCTGTCCTCATCCTGTCCTGCTGCAGCAGGCGTCTGGAGGGAAGTGATGAGTTAGAAATTAAGAGATTGGCCAAAATCACCTTGTCATCCCCCATTTGTGCAGCACAAACCCCATCTGGATCATTGCCTGTTGCACCAGCTCTGCACACCTTGCAGGGCAGGTGAAGGGTGGGCAGTAGGGCTGTGCCAGGCCTGATGTGCAGGACTGATGGGGCACGAGGCCAGCAGTGAGAGTTCCTTCTGCAGAGGGACTGGGGAGGCAGCAATGGCTGGAGCATGAATCTGCCTGGATTCAGAGGAAGTGTCATTGTCCTCTTCTCTCTGGTGACAGATGGCAGAGATGCACGCCGTGCCCCGGGGCATGTATGATGGACCTGTGTTTGACCTCACCACCACCCCCAAGGGGGGCACCCCTGCAGGGTCAACCAGGGGGTCCCCCACACGGCAGACACCCCCCGTCAGGAACCTCCATCAATCTGGATTCAGCCTGTCAGGTGAACACATGTGGCAGCTGGGCTGGGAGAGGGCAGACCCACTGGCCATGAGTTCCAGCTCCTGGACTGGGGCAAAGGCAGCTGGGAGGTGACCTGGGGCAAGGTGAGCACAAGAGTAGACCATGGCTGGAGGTGCACCTTACAGTAGAAGCAAGGCAGACTGCCTTTGGAGGCCAGCACAGCATCTGATGCTGCTCTTGCTGCATGGGTCTGTCATGGAGCATCTGCAGGGTTGTCCAAGCCACTGCTGCTCTTGGGGTCTTTGCTGGGGTTAGAGAAGAACAGGTTGCTGTAGACAGCCTCAGGAGGCCCTTGGCTGCCTGACTGCTCAGTCCTGTGAAGAAAATGCTCGTAACTCTGCTTTCCCCCTTCCCTTTGTGCTTTCTTGTCCTGTCCCAGGTACCCAGGTTGATGAAGGTGTGCGCTCAGCAAGCAAGCGCATCGTCGCACCCCCGGGAGGCCGCTCCAACATCACCTCCCTGAGCTAAATGTCCCGGCTGAGGAGGAAACAAAATCCCTGTTCAAGCAAAGGAAGAAAAATGGTATATTGGTGTTTTAAGAAGGAAAAGAAACAAACCTGTTCAGAAGAATCAATAAGCCTCAAGCCTTATGTTTCACAAATGCTACTTGCTACCTAGCTTTAAATATGTTGCTTCATTTTGTTTTTGCATAGCCTTAAGGTTCTGTTGTTGTTCCTGTTGTGGGTTCGGTCGGGTTGTGTTTTGCTCTTCCTCTCTGTATGCATGCAGCTCGGACAGGTCGCTCGGTTCAGTGTGTTATTGGTGTTGAACGCGTGTGGGATGCCGTGGTGTGGGGCAGTGGGAACAGCCCATGGGGTGACCCGGCCAGGCAGGACAGGAGGCAGGGTGTGGCCAGAGGCAGGATGTGGCCAGAGGCAGGATGTGGGATGGGAGGGCAGGTGCACTGAGCTGGTAGGGGCAGGTGGGTCTGTCGTGTTCATGCCCTTCATCTCCACTCAACGCTCTGGCATTTCACCACAAGGCCTATGGGGGAGCCCAAGTCATCTCTGTAACGGCTGTCACAGCACCTCATGTAAGGAGTTTTACTACTTTGTACACTTTATTAAAAAAAAAAGTTGTTCCTTCCAAAAACTCGTGTTGCCAACTGGCTCTTTCCTTCCTCAGGCAGTGGCTGAGCCCATGGGGAATTGGGCTAGAGGGGCAGGAGGGGCTCAGGGCAGTGTTGGGGCTGTAGGGGCTGCAGAGAGGGGCTGTCAGGATGACAGAGTGCAGTGCTTGCTGCTACAGGTGTCAGGGTTGGTGCAGCTTCTCAAGCAAAGGTAAAGGTATTGAATGTAAAACAACACATTGCCAAGTGTTTCTAAAACCCTGTTCAGTTTGTCCATGCAGTCTCTGGCTAAGCCTGGCCTGGACACGGGGGCTATGACTGCCTGGCCAGAGCTGTGCCCATTGTGTGGTGACAAGGACTGGCTCAGAATTTGGGCCATCCCAGCTGGGCAGGCTGGGAGGCTGTTTTCTGTGGGCACCTGTGAGTTAAATGCTCCCTTCCCATCTGGCAGTGTCTGTCTAGCTGAGAGGTACTGCCCTCTAAAGCTTGCAAAGCATGCAGAAAAGTGATTGTTTTTTAAAGATTACAAAAATTACGGGTCAGTTTAGCTTGTGCTAAACAAATACACTTTTCTTTTTTTTTCCTTCTTTAGTATTTACTATCTGACCTTGAAATACTTATTTTGACATGCCTGCAGCTTGGGCAGAACAAGCTGTCCATGCAAAAGTCCTTAAGGGGCCAGGCCAGAATAGTTGTGCCAGGGGTGGGGAAGGCTGTTTATGCTTAAAAGCTTTTTTAAGTTCTGCTATCAAGTAATTAAAGATTTCTCCCTGGTGCCTGGTAGTGATTGAGACTGTGCCTCTATTTACAGAGGAAGAGGGGAAAGGAGAGATGGTTGCAGAAATCTTTGGGGAATTTTTAAAGATGCGATCTTCTAAGTACTTCAGTTGCTTTGCATTTTTTTGACCAGCCAGTACAGAGGCATTTCTGCATCACTGGATTTTTCTGCAGGAGGAGCAAGGCTGGTTTCCTTGTTTGGAGATCCAGATAAACACACTTAGGGTGTGTGAACCCCTACCTGCACCAGAGCAAGGCAACAATAGCAATGTGCTGCGCAGGGGACATGGACAGCTGTCAGCACAGCCTTATGCCAGACCCTGTGTAGGACTGGGCAGAGAGCAGAGGACAAATGGAAAATGCTGGAGGGGTTCTGGATAGCCTCCCTGGGAATGGCAAGTCAAAGGCAGAGACACACAAAGCCCCCACCCCGCTCAGATATCCTATTGCTAGATAGCGGGGATGGCTGGGGAAAAGGAGAGCAAGAATACAGTGACACTAGTTAGTGTGCTGTGACTAAGCAGGACATGGTGACCTTACCCTTTTTGAGGGCTCCAGTACCCACTTACTGCTGAACTAACTCCATTCCAGCTTCACAGCTCCCTGGGCAGAGCAGGGTTGCCTCTCCTGGTGGTTGTTTCCTCATGTACAGCAATACTGCTGCCCAGGAGCAGTGTGGGGTGGGAGGTGGTGGGGCTGCACCACATCAACCTGTGCCTGCAGGGCACTGCTGGGGGCACAGAGCAAACTGGGGCACTGGCTTAGAGAGTGCTGCAGCTGAGGTCCCCACAGCCTTTGCCCAGAACCGTCTTCCCCTCACTGCAGCACCCTGGTGTGATGGCAGCTAACTGGGGGATACCCACCCTCCAGCACTGCAAGAAGAGCCAGAACATGGAAGCTGAGGTACAAACTATGGCTGAGCTGCTCGGTGCCATGACACCAGCTTATGTGCCACTGCAGAGGCAGAATGGGCAGACAGGATGTTTGCCTTTGGGTAAATGGGAGGCAAAGAGTTCATCATGCATTTACTATATTGCTGAGAATATCAATAAGGAAGGGAAACCTCAGGCCTGCCAAAGCATTTAACTAATAGCATGGTTCCTGGCATTACCACAGCAGAAATGCTTTGGCCGATCTCAGTCTTGGCCAAAACCACACCAGCAAACAGTTCCTGCAAACAGTCCGTGCTTAAATCAAGCGTGATTTCAAGGGTAGAGAGATTAAAATTACACATTCAAATTTTCTTCTGATGGCAGCAATTTAACATGATGGTGAATGGGTTTTTCAGGCATTTTTCATGCTGGAAAAGCATTTGGGTTCACCAGTACCAAGTTGTTACCTCTTGGTGTCCACATCTGTTGGCATACTCAGGCCATGCCAGCCCTGCTGGGCCCGTGGAAAGAGGGGAAAATGGGCAGGAAACCTTTGCTGCCTCCTCTCAGCTGAGGAAGGAGCTGATTGCCTGCTTCCGGCCCCCATGCCCACCCTCATGGGGTGTTTGCAGGAGCTGTCTGTAAGCAAAGGCCACTTTTGTCACTATGCTCTGGTGGAGAGACTGCAGTTGGGAGCTGCCTCTGCCACCTTGAGCAGCCCAGTCACACAGAGTCCTGACCTCTGCAGAGCCCTCACCCATGGCCTTGCTGTGGCTCCAGCACCGTGGCTGATGGGGTGGTGACACCTCTGAGCACAGGTGGCACCAAGGGCTGTGTCACCAGTCAGCCAAGCCAGAAGAGTGGATACAGTCTCATCCATTGTCACATGGTCACACTCCTGCCACCAGGAAAGGCAATACAATACGATCTGACTGGGGCAAGGCAGCATCCATAGCCTCTCCCTCCATGCCCAGGACCCTCTGGCTGTGGAGTGGTGTGCCCTGGTCTATTGGCAGTGTCCCAGCAGCAGAGGACGAGTCCATGGTCCAACAGGGTGACTGTGTGTAGGTGGGTGAGCCCCAGGCCCACAGGGAGGTCTCCTGCAGTAGCTCTACAGCTTTCAGAGGTTGTTGTTCTGGTTGTCCTCCCTGTACATGCCTCCGTCTTTTGTCAGTGGTGCAGTCTCCTGGATGCTGTCCTGGTGGTGTCTCACTCTTGGGGACAGAATAGGACAACGAAACTGTGAGGGAGAGCCCAGGCAGAGGCAAGACCCGGCACTGGGGCAGCTGCCTGGGAGTACCCCATTCCCTGGCACAAGCTGCCACTCACCCCACAGGGGCTTCAGAGTGCCCTGAGACCCCTCAGACCTGGGTCCTCCCCAGCCCCAAGGCCCCCCCAAACCCATCAAAGGCTTTGGTAAGGGTCAGAGGCTCTTGTTGCCTCTGGATCAGAACTTACTTTTCTCTGTTGAAAACAATGAAATCCCTCTGGAGCATCTCCAGATGCTTCTGGAGGTGGCTGGCCTTTCATGTTGAAATAGAAAAACAAAAGAGATGGGGGATAAATTCACAGTTGTCACAGAAAGACATTGCAAGGACAATTTCAAGGAGACACAGTGATATCATCAGGCACAGAGCATCTTTAGCCCTGCAGTGGGGAGAATGGCATTAAGGCTCTTCTCTCACACTAAAGCAGTGCATACACATTCTATCTTCTACCACAGGGAGCATGTAGGGAAGTTTTCAGAATAAAGTTGGTCATAAGGGAAAAAAATGTTCTGTTCAACTAGTTTGCTGTGATTTTGCTAGATGGCAATCATCTTCCTTGGAAAATGAGACCTCCATAACCACAGGCTTGTACCTGCTTGCTCTCACCTGGGAGGAATTGCTTTTGCTGGTGTCCTTCTCCTTCTTAGCCAAGCGCTTTTTTTTTTTGTGAAGAGGTTTGGATTCCAGGATCATTTCTTCCAGTTCAAAGGTTGGGTCACAGTTCAGTCTGCCTTTCTGGAGGGGAGAGACGGATGACCTTAAATGGTCAGAGCCTGTCTTGAGGAGTCTCTCATAAACTGGACTGCATCTGAGAGCTCAGTTTTGTAAGAAAATACACTAATTACAACTGCACATGCAGTGAGAGCAACTGCTGAACTCCTGCCATGCTTTATCAGTCCCTTCAGCCAGGGGTCATATTTAAGGTGTGACAGTGGCTCTTTCTGTGCTCCTGCTTCTACTCTGCCCTTTGGCTGCTTCCTAGTGGCAATAAGGATGAGGACAGTGTCCTGGCTGGGCTGTGCCTATTTGGGAGTAGCATAGCAGGGTGCAGAACTGGTCTTAAAGCAATACAGAATCACACCCATAATAAGGTGGGAAATGCATGCAATTAACAAACAGTCATAGTTTAGCCCAATTTCTGTGTGGCTGAGAGCCAGCTGGAGTAACACAGCAGCCCTCAGACTATTCTCTGTAAGGGTTATGTTACTTTGTGTGCTGCTTTAATCCAATTAAAAAATGCTCAGAAGCACTAATCTAGTGTATGTGCTATTTACTGTGAACAATGAGCTTGTCAGGGGAGGCATTACAGGAGGAAGCAGTTCCCGTAAGATGGTGGGTGATCTCTAGGCTGCTGCTGAGCCTGTCCTGGTGCACTGGCTGTTTGGATGTCGGGAGCAGTGTGGCTCAGAGCACAGATCACAGGGGCTGCCCATGTGTTCCTTCCCACAGGGACCCACAGCCCAGAGCCTGTAACAGCAGTTCTGCACCCAGAAATTCCAGGCACACTATAAACAGAGCAGATCAGTTTTGGGGCACCTACACTGCAGTCAACCCCCCATTACTCTTTCTTAAACCAACAGGGAAGTGAGAACTCTGCCCCAGTCTCTCCTTTTCCCCTTGTCACATCTGATGCTCCAATGGAAGTCTGTCAGAATGTCCCATGTCCCAGTGCCAGCTGTGAGGACAGGCTGTATCATGTGACTCTCAGGCATATTAAGAACCTTTACACTCAAATGGCCTTACCGTGGGAATGAATTCTGGCCTTATCCTTTTCTGGAGAACGGCATCCCAGTTCACATCAGACAGATAGGGGAAGGCCTGGATGTCCTTCAGCTGAGAAAAACGTTTCTCAGGGTTCAGCTCGAGCAACTGCAGTGAGAGTTAAAGGGAAGAGATGAGACCATCCCCAAGAGGCACATGCTCCATGGAACAGGGCTGAGGAGAAGTGGGCACCAGTGACACTGCAGCAACACTGGCACTTGGACTGATGCGCCTCTGCTGCTCTGGGGCTCAGAGTCCCTTCAGCACGGTATGTGACAGCCTGACAAGCTCTAACTCCATTTATTCCTATTTTCATGAGTGAATTTTATCCACATTGTAGGAATAGCCAAGGAGGCAGTACAGTGGCATTAAACAATTTGTCCAAGGTTAAAAATAAGCGTTTATTTGGAATGGGGAGTTAAACTCAGGCCTTTGTGTTATGCATTTAATACCGTATCAGTAGCATATCCCATTTTCTCACTCTGCTAATGGAATATTCTGATTCCAGTGTGGAAGCATGCCTTCACACTGCTTATTTTCACCATTTTGAATCATTGCTGTAGGAATTACTTGTGTGAAAGGAAAGGGTTGAGGTTTGTCTGTTCAAGAATTGTACACTGCATAAACTCCTGACAACATGCACTCCCAAGAACCCAGCAGGAAAACCAGGTGATCCAAACCCATTGGGGAGAGTGTGGACACAGTGATCACCCTGTTCCTCCTCACACTGGAGGCACAGCTGGGCACTCAGCAGTATCCCCACTGCCCAGGTCCCTCTGGGAGCTCTGGGCTCCAGCCCAACGCCTGCCTGTGGCTCTGCAAGAACAAACATCTGCCTTGGACATTAATAAATACAAAACTCCACAGGGGATGGTTGAGCCAGGAAGGAGCCGCAGTTGGCCTCATATATAATACATCTGGCTGTTAAACCAGATGCAAAGGGGCACTGGGAAATTTAAATAATTGTGACATTGCATTATTTATTCACAAGGGAGCCTCCATGGCTTACAGCATGCTGTGGTTCCAGGGAAAAACTTCCAGCATAGCAACCCAGAGGACATCTGCAGTAAATATCCCTGTATTACTGTTAGGCTCAATGAAATATTAGCTCCACTGAATTTTAAGCAAATGGAGATACTCTTCAATTTTATTCCTATAAAATATGCTGTGATTCTGTCTCAGGAAAGAATTTATGGCCTCTTTTCATTAAAAAGTTTGAGAGTATTTCATCAGAAATAACAAAATACTTACACATATTATTTGGAAAGAAAAATAGATGAAAGCTTCATTAAGTACTGCTTTATAATCTACCCTTACTTGAAAATCAGAAAACTATTTACCTAATTCCCCAAACTGTGCTGCCAGTGCTGCTATGCAGGGATCACTGCCCAGCTCTGCTGCCACTCTGTATAAACAGTGTCTGACACTGTCAAGCCACAATCTTGCTTATTGAAGCTATGGCTTCACTTCAGATGGGATTTCAGCTTCAAAATTATTCCAGTAATGATTTTGAAGCAATTTTGATAACAGCTTTACTGAAAAAAACCTGCAGTGGTGCATAAACCACAAGGTATCAAAGGATTTCAACAGCGCCAGCACTTCCTGCAAATATTTCCACTACTGGGAAAAGAATTTTTTGAGGAATAAAATCTGTAATTTTTTTTGCTAAATTTATTGACATGTATATCAGTATCTGCTTGTGTGCTAGGTCACTCCAGAGAGCAAAGTTATAGAGGAAGCTCTGGAAGCCAAGGAGATGTAGCAGCCACCTCATATGCCAGCACAGCCATCACCATTGCCAGCCCAGGACACAGCACTGCTCGCTGCCACCACCTCCTGCAGCTGAGCACCAAATGCTGACATTTATTTCATGGTGCTGCCCAAAGGTCACAGGCACTGACCTGGACACTGTTTCCAAGGACTCCTCCTCACACACCATGGAGGCTGTGAGTGGTAGGAGTACCGGGAACATCCCAGCCCTGCACCCGTTCCGCGGCCACCTCACCTTCTTGATCAGCGACACCATGTGTGGGGACCACGCGGCTGGGTACATCACCGTGGCTGTCCTGAACATGTGAGCGATTTCGTTGGTGGAAGTGCTGGAGCGAATGTGATACGGTCTCTGTGGGAAACGCCACAAGGAAAGAACTTGAATTTATCTGCTTTTTCAGACTCCTTGGGAAATCTGTTTAGAGCACAGAAGGTTCATGCAGTCTCTCTCTGTGCAGCCCCTGATGGGACATCAGTCCCCATGTGACTGTGGCTCAGTTGAAATAAAGAAAACATCAGCAAGATCTATGCTAACAACAGAGGACGGAGTCTTAAGCTGCGCCAGAGGAGGTTTAGGTTGGACATTAGGAAGAAGTTATAAACATAAAGAGTGATTGGGCATTAGAATGGGCTCCCCAGGGAGGTGGTGAAGTCACCATCCCTGGAGCTGTTTAAGAAAAGACCAGATATGGCACTCAGTGCCATGGTCTAGTTGACAAGGCAATGTTTAGGTCATAGGTTGGACTTGATCTCTGAGGTCTTTTCCAACCTAGCTGATTCTGTGAACTGGACATTTAACAGCAGGACAGGCAGGAGCAAATCCTGGTAGAGAGTTACCACCCAGTGTGGGTTTGCTTGGCCTTTTCAGTGTTTGTGTCTTACAGGGCTATGACATCCAATGCTCTGGTTAGAGCATTCCAGATATTCCCTGTAAAATGGGCCACTGTTTCCAGTTCTTCACTTATGCTGGGGACAACGCCAGTGAAGAGGAGCCGTGTTTCTCCCACCAATCAAATCATCTCAGAAAACGATGTCCCAGGAAGGGTCAAGCAGCCCCAGCTGAGTGTCAGGCTGCAGGGTGAATGTCCCTGTGGCCAGTGTCATGGCACTGGGATGGGTGAGCCATTGCGAAGGAGCACGTGGCACAGCAAAGCACTGGGGCCTCCACTGGCATCCACATGCAGTGTATGGCTGGGGACACTGTGCATGTGGAGTCACCTCCCTACTACAACAATGCTGCTGTGCTGCCTTACCCAAGAGGCAACTTACGATGGCAAAGTGTTTCCATTTGTAATGTCTTGATTCCCAGAATTTTACCTTATTTCAGAAGGGAGGAGGTGGGGGTTTTAAAAACCAGTAGCTATAAAAAGTGAGATCAGATCAGGTGCAGTGTGTTTGGCATGTGCCGACACTAGATGGACCTCAAGGTCTCCCTTCACTTCCCTCACACACCAGCCACCCAGGAGCCAACATCTTGCCATGGCTGTGCCATCAGATGTGAGCACCTAAGGGCATCTCTGCTCCTGCCTCTGGAAACAGTGCCATGGAGTCAAAAATCAGCGTCATGCACAGTCCTGGCATTCATTTAGCATTATAAATGGAAAACTTAAATATTCATTAAGTTGTTTACAAAGGGCACGTGACTTCAGTTACCCAAGAGGTCAGCCAGCCACATCCCCTCAGCGTCTGCTAATTTGAGATACACAGATTCATCTGAAAAATCTGTTCATCAAACAATTTTTAGTCATTCTGCAAAGATTAATGATAGTTTTTAAAACACCTATTTTGCATACTCATACTGAAAGACGTTTCCAAGCCTTAAAAGATTTTAAACACTCTTCTTTAAATTACATTCTCCTTTTGTTTCTAAGAATGTAATGTTTAAAATTTTGTCCCACTTTTTAACACAGCACTTCCAAAATATAGATGTATTTGTCTGTCTATAAGGCCCCCAACCTCACCCAAGACAGCAGCAGAGCCCACACAGCAGAGGCAGGAGTTGGGCTTTATCCATCATTTGCTCCAACTGCTCAGTCTGGTTACAACACCACCAAGATTTTCTTTCAAGTTTTCTTTTTTCCTTGCAGGATGGGAGCTCCAGGTAAAGGACACTGCAGACCAAACCTCAGGAGCTTTTTCTTGTTTGCCTTGCCCTGTTTATGCCAATCCAGAGGCCCTTGTGTGCAGCAGCAAACCACCACCACACGGTGTTCTGTGTTGTGGCAGCTTCTCTGAGCTCAGCCATCACAGGAACCCCGGTGGACATGTGGTCTGCTTCCTACACTGTAGTAACTCCTAAAGTCTTGAATTTGTCTTGGCCCTCTCATCCCTGCTATAAAGCATTAACCTTCCCAACAGCGTGTCCCACAACGGAGCCAGCCAGGTGCTGCACACATACCCGGGTCCTGAGCAGCTCGTAGGCAGTGACTCCCAGAGACCACCAGTCCACAGCAAAGGAGTAGCCCGTGGGCTTTGTAGAGTTAAACATTTCAGGTGCTGTGAAATACAGGGAAAAGAAAGTTTCCTGCGGTCCCAAGTGGAAATGAGCAACACAATGCCTGACCCACATCCTGCCCATCTGCTCCTGTGCCAGTGGCACCAAGCAGTCCCACAGTCCCCTACACATGAGCCTCTCAGTGCTTCTCTGCCCCCGAAGCCCAAAAGGAATAAATATCTTTTACTGACTTAAGAGTTGCCCAACAGCCATGGTAAATGTGCTCCAGGAAGCCTCTCTGCCCCAGCAGCACGTTGGGAAGCTGCTCCCACCCCTCATCCTTTGCTCATATTTAAAGCACCTCAGTCTTGCAGAGCCCAAATCCAGCCTCAACCATCAATGAAAGCAGCTCTTTGGGAACAATAACATGCAGCATAAATGCAGATGTGGTGCCAACTGCACCCTTGGCAGGGAAAAACAAATTTTAACTGAACCAAGCCTCAGAGTCACAGCTTTTAATGGGAAGCAGGGGGGAAGGCACTGACTGAAATATTCTTTCTTAGCCAATAAATTTCCCTTTTGAGAGTAAGATAAAAATTACTTCAGGATTTTTGTGCAAGCTGGGAGCAAGATTTGCTCTAAAACCAACAAAACGAGGAGCAATGCTTTCTTACAACCATTTACTTAGTCTAAACACAGACTAATGCTAGTTTTTAAAGCAGCCATTTTACACAAAAATTCAAATTATTGCTAGTGGTGCAGCAGCATAAGGCTTGTGCTGATGTACTGAGGGGCCAAATACAAACCTTTGTGCTTCACTTCCCTTCTCAAGGGTAGCAGGAGCATTTCATCATTGCTACACAGCATGACTGCTGCTTGTGAAATGCTTGGGGATATCAGGAGCACAATCATCTTAGTTTATAATCAAACCCATGGTGCAGTGTGGCATCATGGCACTACAATCCATGTTTGCTGTGTGCTTGTGTCTGTCTGCATGTAGGATTCATAGAGAGAAACAGGGCACATTCCCCAGCTGCACTGAGGGATTTCCTATCCCTGCCCTGCAGCCCCTCTCTGGGGTGCTCCTTATTTCAAACGAACATGTGCATTTCAGTACAGACAAGGCATAAAAGAGACCAGACTCTCACCAAAAAGGACTTCACCTGTGTCCCACCATGGCAGTCAACCCATCCCCTGGAACAATGATTCACAAACGTGTAACTGCCATCGGTTCTTACCCATGTAGGGCTTTGTGCCAGCAATGGTGGTGACATGGATCTCCTTCGTCAGCATTGTGGCGATGTTGAAATCAGTGATGTGCACATGCCCTGAAAGACAGAGGTTAACATGTAACAGGACTGGCTTTAACTGCACACCAGAAACAGCTTCAAATCAGAAACACAAAGTAAAATACTTCATGGAAAGGAGTCTCCAGGAAAAAAATATTCCTGTGGGAGAACAGAGAGAAAATCTATCTGCTCGCAGGCTGCTTACAGATATCTCCTGCTACTTCAAATATCCCCTTATTTTCCCTTCAGGGAGCAAAAAAATAGGAGTTCTCCAAGAAGTAATTTAGTGATGATTGTTTTGAGTCTTCCTAAATTTGAGGGGAAGAGAACTGTACTTTTCTCGCAGAAAAAAAATCCACTTTTAAAAAATAAACATAAAAAATAATCCTTGATGTTTGCCTTTCCTGGTTGCTTGCCATTTGGTGTTCCAGATACTAAGCACTCCCTCCATTTTCCTCTTTATAGGATGCCTTTAGTATGGAACCAAACACCTTTGGTGGCCAGCAAAAGAGCCTTGCACAGAAATTCAAACATCACGAACCCCCCTTGGGGCAGGAATGGGCTCTGCTGCCCACGGATATAATATGAACAGCTGCTGCTTGTGAACTGTAAAGGAAATAAAAGAGGTGGATGTGATCCACAGGGATGGGAAAGGCAATGCTCCCACCTAGCTCACTGTGCTTTTACTTGCCTATTTTTTTCCTATTTTTAGGCAATCAATTTATTATTTCCCATTCACTGAACTGCTGTTGGTGAGTAGAGCAGCCCCATCAGGAGATACAGGTGATAATCAGACCCGGCTGGCTGCACCAAGAGAATCTCTCTGAAACTTGTGGGTTAGTTCAGCCCAATTCCCCCGATCAAACATCGACAACTTCGCTTCCCCACCTCCTTCATCTCCTCCTCAGGCACTGAGCCTGCTCGACCCTGACAAAGGTGAGCTCATTATCAACACATCAGCTGTTCTGTTTACTGTGTTTTGCAGCCTCATTGCCCCCTCGGCAGTAACAGAGGGGAGCTGGATTGCTGCTGTTTCCTCTAACCACAGAGACTGAAGTAAAGTGGCTTTTGCTGACAGAGATGCTGTGACAACACCTTCCTCAGTCATTAGCTTCAAACAGCTAGAAATTCACTGCTGCTGTAGTTTATGAGTAAAAACAGAATAAAATCACCTTTATAGGTCTAACAGTTGATGTTTTGGACAGGAGCTTCTGTTGTCTTGTCTGGATACTGTGAGCATTTCAGTAAATATTTACAACTGTGCCTATATATCTGCTCTGTGAGAGCAGTGATACAAGTTCCTGCTGCAAATGGCTGATCTAGATAGGAATATGTGGAGAGTAAACGCAGAACTTGTGAAACCTCTGCATCACGCCCATGTCCCTCTGGTGAGCCGTGGCACTGCTGGGAGAGCATGAACCAGGCAGTGGCACTACACTCACACACGGTCCCCAAGAGACCTATGGATCACATGTCCCTCTGCTGCCCAAACCCTCCACTGGCACCCACTCCCCACATCTGCCCACTGAAGAGCAGCATCACATCACTGGGGAGCACTTGGGACAAAGAATGACATCCAGCTGCCCTGCCTGGATACATCCTCTGTGCACTTACACTGAGTTTCCTTTCAGCTCTAGCTCTCATTCTGCTTTGTGGGGAGCTGTTTTCATAAATATGAATCATAAAGGCTTATTAAGATTTTGATATTCCAAGCACAAACATCCCTTTCTCTGGATTCATCTTTTAAATTATTCACTTCAAATAAATCAGAAGTTTTATAAACTAGCCCACTTGAGAGATGATCAAATCAAGCCAGTGAGGCTGAGGAAAGGGCTTGGGGCAGTATGATGAGGCTGAACAGGGATGGCAGCGTTACAGACCACAGTGGGAGCTACTGATGCCCACGAGGGATGTACTGTGAGTTGCTACTGGGCTTCAGGGTCAAACCTTAAGGCTTGTGTTTTGCTGATTGATCAGCCTCTCTAATTGCAGACAGTTTTGAACCAGCACAGCCAGAAGCTGTGCTCAAGAGCCACGTGGCTTCTTCCCCAAGCCCAGCCTGCCTGAAACTGGCACTGCCACATCAATCCTTGGGTTTGCCTTGAGGCAAACAATTCTATTATTGCATTCAGCACTTCATAATTTCTTCACCTTTCTAGAGCATCTCTTGTGCAAAAAATGTAAGGCTTTTGCAAATTCAAGTAAGAAAACTAAAGAATGTGAAATTAGAGACCGCAGAAGCTGTGGAGCATGGAGGCTCTTAGGCTGTGCTCTAACTTTCTCACCTGCAATGAGGGAGCAAATGGGCTATGTATGCCATGCCTGCCTTGGCATAACTCACCCATTGCAGCACTGCTTTTGAGAACTTTCCAGCAGCAGTACAAGAAAGGATACTGAGCACAGCTATTACAGGGTCTTACAAAAAACCTCTGTTTTACTAGAGATAAAACCGAGCCTTTCTTCAATTTTATTAGACAAATGACCTGGTCAAAACCCCCTGATGAATTAGTGACAATTCCCAGAAACTGCCATCTGTTATATTCTTTCATTCCCAGGTGAGCTGTGCTGTCACTGAGCCAACTGTCTTTAAAGGACGAAATCACTTTGTGCTTGGAATGACTGCTGGAGGTGTCATCTGCTGGGGATTTTTTCCCTGGGGGACCTGATCCCAATCTCTGATGTTGAACAATGGCTCCTTCATTGCACAGAAAGCCATTTCCCTGATATTCCACTTAATTTGTGACTCACATGAATTCCTTGGCTGAAATTGGTATGTAACAAACCAGGGTGACAGAAGCAAAAGTGTGAGGTGTTTGTCAAGTCCATGACAGTCAGTGTCAGGACAACACTTTTCAATCAACATGCGGCATCATGAAAGGCATTAAAAAGTGAAACCAGTCCCCTGCACAAAGATCAGGTGATGTGCCCGAGGGCTCCTGTAGCATCCTTGGCCATTAGTGCCCACAAAAAGGGTGCTGGGGTCTGCAACAGAGCTGGGGCCCTTTCCAAACCTAAATCTGAAACATGAAGGAATCAAAGCTGGAAAGGAGCTTCACAGCTGGAAAGGGAGATAGGACAAAGAACAGAGTTAGGGGACAAGACTAAAAATGAAGGACTGAAGTCTGACTACTGAAAGTCTTCAGGTACTATTTATTCTCAGGTGACTGATCCCCATCAAGAACATAATAAAAAAAATTAACGTTAGCAAATTGCACCTATATTGAGATCCCAGTTGTGGGATGGGTATGTGAGAAGAGAGAATGGGGAGCTGCAGCTCTGTGCCACAGGGGAAAAGACACTGAAAAACAACCATGATCTACTAGGCTAAATATGGATAAACATGCAGCTACAGTAACAGCTACTCTGGGGACAAGAAAAAAATTGTGCATGTGCCCCAAGCTTTCTGTATGCCTCGAAGGACACACCTTTCCTCCCATGGATTAAGAAAAGGAATACTACAAGTTACAGACAGAAGGACATTGGAGTCAAAGGTATGTCCTCAGAAAGAAACTCTGAAACCTCTGCAAAAGACACGTAAAACATCACGGTGAACAACAAGCACGCTCAAAACTCATCCTGAATTGCAGTGTCATTATAGAAGTTTGCAGGTTGTGTCCTTCTGGGCTAAATGCAACTGCAGAGATGAGCAGAGCCTTTTCCCTTGTTTTGTCCCTCTCTGGGGAGTGCTGACCTACATTCCTATGGCCACAGGGATCCCAGCTGTTCTTGGGGGGCTGTCTCACCCCAGTCTTGAGGCATGCAGAGGTTCTGGGAGAGTGAAAAAGGGTCACTGGAGTGTCTGCCAGCAAGGACTGACCAAAGGCAGCCCAGCACAGGGAGGGTGGCCCGGACGCCCAGCAGCGCTGGCAGAGCAGGTCGCACATCAGGGAGGACAGTGCTCTCCATCATCTGTGCACAGGGCAACAACCAGAGAAAGACCAAACGAGACAGGACAGAGGCTCCAGCCCCTGTAGGCAAAGCCACTTTACTGCCAGCTCCTAAATAAATAATCAGCCAGTGCTCTGAAATGAGAGGTCGTATGCAAACAGATCGAGCCTGGGCTCGGTGCTGCCAGGCAACCCCGGTCACACACACGGTCACACAGAGCCAGGTAGATGCCTCCCTCGGGGGCTGCAGCATCTCTGCTACAGCTTCTCAAGTGATAACAGATTCAGATATGCCTCTTCCCTGCACTCACTTTTTCTCTAAAAGCACTTTGCTGTAGCTGCTAATTACGATTTCTCACAAGTCAGTTACATGGATTTTTCAAAAAATACGAGATGATGAAGTGTTTCTCTAATGAAAGCTAATAAATATCAGACAACTCTTCACCGTGAGAGCTTTCCCAGGTGAAAAATTGTGACTACAGAGTCATGCAAGAATATAGTCAAGGGTTTTACCTGAGAAAGACTATAGAAAAACTGAGAGCAACATGTATAACATACCCAGAAGCAAATTTTCTTTGGAGCACCCTCCCAATGCCAAACGCTCAAGGAAAAAGAAAATACCTGAATGAAGATTATCTGTTGCATCATAATCCATCCTGTTTGTGAGCATACCCTTCACAAACCCTGCAGTGACAGCAGCATTACCCTTCAAATGATGCACTTTGAGTAAGTTTTAAGCAAGAGTCAAGAAAGTGTTAAAATCAGGTGTGCTGGGGAACTGACCCTGAGCAGCATCAACGTGGGGTCCCTGCCAGTCCCTTGTAGGGACACCATCAGGTGAGTCAACCAAAGAGGTGCTGGTTAAACACCGAGGCACGCCCAGAAGCACAGGAGCATCACAGGGTGCTCAGTGCCCTGGAGGTATGAGACACTGCCCCTCAAAAAGGAATAGACAGCAAGTGAAGCACAAAAGGATGGGATGATCCTGCTCCCAGCTGGGTTGAGGAACAGAGAACAACACCAAATGAAGGCACCAGCAAGCAGTAAGACTACAGCTTGTGTCTCCTGTCTCTGACTCTGCTTTTACACATACCTTTTTTACACAAAGTACCCGACACTTACCATGTTCATCCAGTAAAATGTTGTCAGGTTTGATGTCTCTGAGAAAAAAAGGAGAGAAGGAGAGACAGTCATTAGCCTAGGGATGTGACAGGAAACATGGCAGGCACCTCAGGAAAGCCCGGGCTCTGAGACACACCAGGAGAGACACCGTGCCCTTGGAGCTTCTCAGCTCTGATGTTCTTGTTTGATTTAGGTATAAGTGACTAAACAAACAGCAGCAGCAGCAGTGAGTAGAGGGCTGCCAAGGCTATAGAGATTTGGGTGAGAACCACCCAGGTAAGTCCACCCACAGTTAAGTTAGAGCTTCTTTTTATCGTTTTCCTCCTGTTACTTCTAATCTGTTTCAATACTGTGTTGAGAATGGTTCCCCATTTACTCAGTACAAAACAAATTATTTTAACATCTTTGTTCTAGAAACAAATGAATTCCCCCAAATGAGTTCCTGAGTGAAAAAACCCCACAAAATAATACCTGTATCAATGCCGCAGGGAAACACTTTCACTGAAGGGAGGAAATGTACACCCTGATATGCTGATACACCCAGTGTGTCCACCTGAGTGACTTTACAAGCCATTACCTTGCTTTAATGAGCTCATTACACAGGTCCCCACTGAGTTCCTGCCCAGCTGATACCACTCAGTGCCCAAGGGAGAAGGTCCCAGCTACAAGGCAGGCAACAGGTGCAGTGACTCTGTGCCAGCTGGTGCTCCCCACAAAGCCCAGGGGATCCAAGGGAAGAAATGAGCAGGTTTAGTATTTTATCTTTGAAAATCCAATTCCTAAAATACAGTTTGAGTTCACAAGCCATGTAGAATCAAGAAAATGCAGTATATCTAATTGTCATGTAATAGCTTACAGCTCTCTGGCATCTTGTCACCTAAACTACTTCCAGTGGATTATAAACACCAATTGTCTCACACATGTGAGCACAGAGACAGGCATCGTTAGCAGAGCATGGGGTTGTGTCAGGTAAGTGTCTGGTTTTCCCTCATAAGCACAACTGAACTGTTTCCAACCTTTTTTTTAATTACTATTTTTTACTTTCCAGTGTGGCTGTTTCTGATTTCCCTCAGTCTGGCATGCAGCCTCAGAATTACACCAGCATAGTAAAATCATACTCAATGCAAACAATGACAAGGGATAATTCTTGCTACTGTTTATTTGTGTACTTCTTTTTTATGAACTGATTATACTATTTCCTAACCAAAAAAGGTATCTGCCATTCTTTTACATCTTGGTAGGAAATAATTCCAGCTTGGGTTTGCTGTCTCTGCACAGCTTGTTCAGCCAAATGAAGCCACGGCTTCCCTGTCTCCTGATGTTCCCAATTACAGCTGTTGCAGTGTAATTGACACAGCTGAGTTACTTTATCAATCTAATACTGTCCCACTGGGTTACAGTGTTAATTAAACAACTTTCATTACAGTGTTAATTAAATAACTTGCAACTTTTAAAGCCTGCCATACATGTTTTGTTGTACTTGATTCACCTTAAAAGACATGCAGCTGTGTGAACTGCACACTGCAGCCTCACCTGCAGCTTCTGCCACCCCGCATCCACATCGGGGCAGAGATCCATTCAGGTTTGCCACAAAACAAGCAGCATGAAAGAGGAGACTCCTGAGAAGGTGGGAACTGTCCCCAGGATCCATCCCCAACTACAGCAGAGCAGAACTGCTCCAGGGTCTCAGCGCTGTGTGGGGAGGTGAGGGGTGGTTCTGCCCTCACACCTCAGACATGACAGCGACTCACTGGGAGCAAGAACAGACATTTATCCTCACCAGCCCCTCACCAGTGTGTGCCTTCCCCACCAACCACCTGGATCATTTCAATTTTACACTCTGAGCCATGCTTAATTCTTACACTGCTCAAGAACACTGAGGTGACCTTCTCCCTGCCTTTATTGACCCTCATAGTCCCTCCCTGTTAATTCACCGACAGCAGCTACTTGGTCAAACTCTTGGGCCCCCAAAGGTTGCGCTGCCCATGACACCAGCAGGAGAAAGTCATGTGTCTGTCTGTCCAAAGCCAAACCCAGAGCCAAACCCTGCCTCCCCACCAGGGGAAAGTTCTCCCTCCTTTACTATTCTGCAGGTCTTCAAAGGTGTGGGAAGAGCTCACGCATTTTTTCACTGGCCACGAGAAACTTTGGTTGCCAAAAAGAAACTCTCAGCACTTCTAAAAAGGGATTTACCTCAGACAAAAAAAAAGCTGTGTTTGGGCCCATTCCTCGTACTTTGGTGCGGTACAGAGAGAGGGGTAAAGAGAGACACCTCAAAGTGTGAACACAGGGGAGTTCTGAGTGCTGACACCTACCCTGCCTGGACCAGGACAGATATTAATGAGCTACAGCTAATTAAACCTATTCAAGACAGCTTTTTGCAGAATCAGCAGACAATCAAATATGCTATTTCACAGCTACCCCAGAGGGAGAGATCAGATGCTCTCTGCTGTATATTAAAAGCTTTTCTTGTGTTTCACATAAAAGCAAAGGTATGTGGGAGAATATTTTGTTTAGCACTTAAGCTTCTATTTGTCATTTCACGTCAATGAGGAACAAGCCTTTCCCCAGTGCAACCTGTGGCTATCAGCCCACCCGAGTTCCCCGCTGACCTGTGAATGATGTGCCTGCTCTGCAGGTAGTCAAGGGCCAGCACCAGCTCACAGATGAAGAGCTTCACAGTGCCCTCCTGGAACCGCACGTTTTGCTGGAGATGGTAACGCAGGTCCCCTCCAAGCAGCAGGTCGACAACCATGAACATGTCCTCTTCATCCTGGAATGAGTACCTAAAACAGCACATGCATCACTCAGGGATGGTAGCATTGAAAAATGACAGGTCATAAAGGGACATGTTGTACCTCTGGGAATACTCATCATTTCTTGGAAATTTTTCACTTGGGAAATAATAATTTCATGACCTTTCCATGCTCCCATTTCCCACTGTGACTAAAATCCTATTGTCACACCTGTGATGACAATGATTTAGCCCCAGATCCATAACACAGTTAGAGTAGATTGTATGAACAACTTGAGACATTCTGCCTTCTCCAAGCACTCATGGGAAGTGACCACAGGAGCAACACAGAGCAGCCCTGGCCCAGCACAGCCCTACCCAGACCCTCAGCACTGCAGGTCTCGCTGTTGGATGCTGTCTCTCCCAGCAGCAGCCTGTCCATGAATCCATGTGCTCAACACAACAGGGGTGCAGCTGCTCACTGCCAGTCCTCCGTAAGTGACCTGATTTGATGAACTGTTTGCCCAGTGTCCCTCTGAGAGGGGCTGACAAACAGCTATCAGCCCTCTCCTCATGCATTTTTCCTCACCAACACACCAACTGCTTGCTGTGATGAGCAGCACTACAAACCAGGCCACTGCTCCACACAAAGTTTGTGGCCTGTGTATTGCTCAGAGAATAGGAAAGCCATGGGAATGCTAAAGGGATCTTGAGGCCAGGGAAGGCATGGCAAGAACAGGGACACTTGGATGGTTTGTTTTGTACAGGTCTGTACATTCACGCATGCTGGTTGCCAGCTGCTGAGTGAGTGAGTTTTGCCTGTATATTCAAGTAGGGAAGCAAAGTTTGGAGATATGACCTGGAAAGTGTAGCTGCACCTTTCCCATATAAAGCCCAATCACAACAACACTGAGTGGCAACTGCAGCAAAATCCTGAAGAGTTCACCAAACAGCACTCACGCTACAGGAGATTCCAAAAAGGAACAGTCATTCAAAGATTTGTGATCTTCAATGCGTTTTAGCCTCATTTTTTTATCTTTACCATCAGTAAGTTCTACCTTACTCTAAAATTAAATCCAATTTCCAATAAATGTAATTACCCACCACTCCAGAGGAATCCTATAACTACAGGATATTTGCTACTTCATCATGCGGCATATGAGCTCACACCACTTGGAATGTTACTGGTGTCCTAATAACATTAAGAGGAAAGCAGTGCCAAGGGACACCTTGCAAAGAGCTCTGCTTGGCCACTGATCCCGTGCTGCTGCTGGGAGCTGGTGTTGGCTGCAAAGAGCACCATAAAATATAGGTGGGTTATGGTGATGGGCAATACCTGCCTGGGGGGCCACTGCAAGGGAACACGTGAATAAACTCTCCTGTGCTGTCTGGGGGGGCAAGCGAGATAACTGCTTTTGTAATTAAACAGGATTCCCACGAAACCAGAGCCCCAGTGAGCAGAACACACCAGCTGCTCCCAGGACAGGCTTGCAGCAGACAACGGGGGTCTGGTCTCAAAGGTGACTGTAACTGACTGCGCTGACTCAACCAGTGAGCCAAGGAACCACTTCTTACCATAAATTAACCAAAAAGGGGTGTTCCAGCCCCTGCATAATCTGCAGCTCCTTGAAAACATTTCTCACTTCATTACGCTCCACACACTTCTGTTTGTTCATGTATTTCATGGCATACATCTTCTTGGTGTCAGTCTTTTGCACCACACAGACCTAGAAGAACAAACCAGGGGATAAATCAGAGATGCTTTGTCAGCTACTCTGAGATGGTAAAACCTGGCGACATGAGCGTTCTCCAGGTGCTTTGGTAGAGCCCACACTGCCAAGACACAACTCCATGCACTGATGCTGCAACACTGGGCCTTGCCCAGGAATCTCTTGCCCAGTTTTCATCTGAAGAGAAGTTTTGTGGGAAAGGTGAGCAGAAGGAATTTATCACCACAAGATGAGAGATAGGGAATCACACAGATGTCAACAATTCATTTAATATCACTCACTAATCATGGCCATGTCCACCCCTCCCACACTTAGTTACTGTTGGGAAGAGCCACCACCACCACAGACCCTGGGGTCAGACCCTGGGAGCAGTACCTGATCCTTGCCTTCCTGAGAAGTATCACTCACAGTGACCAGCTCACAGTGACTCTTGGGTTGTTTGAGGGGTACTGGGCTTTGAATTGTAACCCTTCTTACACATCACCAAATCTAGAAAGAACCATTACTTTAAGCAAGCCTTCAAGACTGAGAGCACAGAATAAAACAGCTGGTGGCTAAGATTAGTTTACACAATAGTTTATGAGTTTGGCATGAATTTGCAAACTTCAGTCAAACTTTTTTGTTTTGCCTCCAGACACATTTCTTTGTCTGTTTGTCTGAGATTCTTGTTGCCTTCTGCACCCAAGGCACACCCCACTTCTGGCATCAGGGTGCCTTTACATGAAGGGGCAAACAACCTTCTGTCAGCATATACAAGTGGCAAATTCCACTAGAGCATAAAAATGAAATGCATGACCGTAACCTGATGCTTAATAACAAACACTGTATCTCACAGAGAAACATTGAACTTATTAAAAAACATGATAAAAAACCTACAAGGCTTCCACATTGATTGTAGTTCTTTATTTAATATGCATCATGATGTTCAGTGCTGATTTGCTGGGAAATCTTAGGAAATGCTAATTCAGAAACAATGAAATTCAGTTCATTTGACTGATCAATTTCTCATTTAAATCTCCTGTAATATAATTTGTGTCTACAGAATGGATGAGGAATTGAGCTCTCATTTCTTCCTGATTACCAGGAGTTGAAGCTCAGGTCAAGGCTCACTGGTAGTGCAGGGCGTTGGTTCTGTACTCATGGGAGCCTCCAAGTCACTCATTTCCACCCACTTACATCTCCAGCTTCCCACACAGTCGTTAGTTCCCCAAACACTCACTTTTCCAAAGCTGCCCTTCCCAATAGCTCGCAGTATCTCAAAATGGTCGAAGGTAACTGCAAGAAAAAGGAAACATTTCAATATTAAACTGCTGAGCAAACACTTGATGATATCACATGATTTCTACTTCTTCTCTATATGATCTGAGAAAAACAAGGGATTTGTCAGCAACACTCTGTTGCTTTTGGAGATTTGGGTGTTGTTTAAACTCAGCATTCAACAGGGCTTTTTTTTTTCTGCAGCTCAGCTGCAAAGGCAAGTTCCCTGGGTCAGCCTGTCAATGGCAGATCAAGCCAATGTTCTCACTCTGCTCTCCTGCCTCGCCTGTTAGAGGTATCAGCCTCATCTTGCTTCTGCTGAGACCAAACGCAAAGCAATAAAACCCTTATACCACATGAAGACACAGCATTACCTTTTCGGGTAGGAAGGCACAGTCTAACCAAAGCAAAGTTTATGGTGACCAGCTACAGCACTTGGAAGGAACACAAACTTTTAGGCACAGATGCCCTTTCTCAAACCTAGAACAGGTGCAAAGCAAGTATCGGAATAAACACAAGTTGATGATGATTGAGTTTAACTGGATCTGTTTACCAGTGAGATCATCTGGGAGAAGGGTAGTGGATACCTGCAGAATAAAAAGGGAGAGTCAAGATATTTATCACCTGCAGGGGAAGGTGAGAGGGGTGCCTGGTATGGAGAGAGGTCAGCTGCACAGCCCAGTGCCATGACACACCACAACTGCAGGGAGAGGGAGATCTCTGGTCCCCAGCACTGGGACCCCACATGGGGCTCTGCAGAGCAGGGCAGACCAAAGCATTAACAGCCTGGCATTAACATCTAGAACAGCTGCAAATCCAGAGGAGTTAGACCCGAAGCCAGATTTTGTATGTTCATGCCCTGTATTCCTATTTTCCTTTACAGTAATGCTTTTGTGAGCATGTTCACACCCTCTGTCTCCTTGTTTAATATTGATGCTTACTAAACATTTTAAACACAGACCTATAACTGAGCTGGGCTTAAAAAAGCTAAGTTGCATACTTTATTTAAAGACTCTCAAAAGAGGTACAGAAACATTTTAACCTCTCTCTGGTTTAGCTTTCCTACCATCCCCAGCTTTTGCAGGGAGTCAATCCAGAGCATGGCTCTCAAAGAGCACAGAAATTTGTGGGACCCAAATCAGGAACCAAATACATGCTGCTCATTCTGAATCCACATCCACAGATTTGATAAGCTGCACTTCCCTGCCTGATGGCATTTAAAACAGAAGAGGCCAGAGCTTTTGCCCTTCAGAGACAAAACTCATGTACTCTGCCAACTCTCACAAACTGTGTTTAAGAGATACAGAGGCAGATAACAGAATTGCCATAAAGAAGCAACTGCAGTATAATCATGAAACACTGCTTTGTAAGCAGGGATCATATTTCCAAACTGAGGTTAAAGAAACAATATTTAGATCAAAAAGTACAGATCCCAACCAGCCACAAAAGCCATCCTTAACAGAGACCAGTCAACTATGCCAAAGTCCTCAGGCTCATCTGCCAAAGTCAATGCTTCAGGAGCTCAGGTCCCCTCATCCCTGTTGCCCAGTCCCACACAGCCAGCAGAGAACCCACCTCACGGTCTGTTACAACTTGTCTTCCTTTTCTTACTGTGATTTCCCCCACTGTCATTATCTTCCCTCCCTCCCTTCTTCTCTGCTCTGCAGCCTCAGTAAAACAAGTACTGCCACTTGACTGGGAATGATCATACCAGTCCCTCTGTACCAGGGAGTCAGATGTGGTGCAAACCCAGAGAAACAACACGGCTGATGCTCTGCTCAATCCAAGGGCAATTTAAACCCAGAACAGCTGCTGGTGGACTTGAGGACACCAGCAAAGGACCACAGAATTATGTGTGTCCTTCTCACCCCACCGCTTCCTCACCTACTACCTATTTCTACTTTATCTTCCAGCAAACTTGGGCAGGTGGGGAGAACCCCTGCCTGCCATCCCCCAGGATGTTCCACACACTCTTCAGTCCAGGAGTAGCACAAACAACATGTGCCTTTCCACATAGTCTCATCTTGACTATGTAGAGAGTCAGATCACTTCTGACTGACTCAGAAGTGAACCTTCTGCCTGGTTATTATATTTTGTTTTCATCTCACTTGCTTATTATCCACAATTGTCAGAGGAAATGCTAAGAGAAAAATAACACACTGTCACCCTGCTTCAGCTGAAGGCAAACAAAGCCCTTCAAAAAGTTTAAATAAAAATCATTGTACTACAGAAAACAGTGAAATTATAGCAACAGCAATTTGGAAAAAGTATCCAAGAGTCATTAGGACTGGCACAGGAGCACCTACACCACTTGTGGTGTTCCACCCACCCTCACGGGTCCCTGTGATGGCTGAGGCACAAACATCTCCATGGGAGACATACACAACTAAGGCATGGACTCAGGTTGCTTGAACAAAATGAGAACTTTATTGAACACAGAAAATTGGAAAATTATAGGTTCTGGAGAAGGAGAGGATGAGCTGCTACTTTTTCATTCTTGAGATCAACCAATAACTTCCCACTATGGTTTCCTGCAGATGCTTCCAAGCATCTTTGTGGTTTCACACCGAACTTGTACTCCAACATCTGCCCTGCTTTTGTTTTAAAGGTGTAAAACAAACTTTGTGCAAAACTGCAATTAACTATATGCATGCAAGATAGCAAACAGGATACAAAGTGAACAATACAAAAGAACATGAACAAATCCATCAGTGTAACAATAAACACTTTCTTTAACTAAAGCCTTATGCCAAACATATCAGGCTCATCAAACTAACTACTTCAGTTTTTTAATGCTCTGAACTTCATGAACAAAACCATACAAATCACAACCCAAACTGTTTTTAAAACAAAACAAACTTACTGCAAATAGATGTTTAACTTGGAACCTATTCTTTGGTTACCTTTATTATCTTCTTAGGTGAGTTTTCTTACTGGTAAGTAATTTGGTGTGTCCAACCTTTATCTGAGGGTTCATGTGGAGCCAGGGTAGAACCTACTAAACTTTTACTTAAAACCTTCATCATGGGAGTAATACGTATTAAGAACTTTTATTTTAGGGTGAATGTGCTAGGGCAGTGTGTCCTCTTATATTTTGAGGGGATAGGTAAGGATGAGGCAGCGTTTTGTATGGTTGTACTTGCTTTGGAGGTAGGGTGATTCTGTTTGAGGGAAGGTAATTATAAAGTGCACTTAAGTCCCTTTCCCACATTCAATTCAAAAACTTCAAAGCATACAACTCTTTGATAAGCATTTCTATAGACCAGAGGTAATCCCTGACTCCCCCTTTCTTTTTGTTTTAGCATCATTTCTTTTAGGGTGCACATAGAAAAGCACACAAATTCTAGATTCTCCTCAACAGTCAGATCCCTCATCAGTAAAAATGCAATTTGAAAGTAACCTCGCAAACTGTGTTGAAGATTTACCAGCTCCAGTGCTAAATGTTCTTAACTGCACTCACCAAAGGACTGAAAATCTTAAAGCAATGTCTGAAGATGAAAATTAATGCAAAAATTCACAGAAAAGGTAATACAAGTCCTTTCCCTGACCCACAGTAGGAGAACGGGTAGATGTTCACATTTTACACTTATTAGAAAGGTAAATGAATACTTAGTCAACCATTATAATTGATTACAGCTATGACTTCATATGAAATCAGGTGAGAGCTCTCAAAGTAAATCTAGAGAGAAATTTATTTCACCTAATGTGGTAACCAGAGAAGAAACATTGCAAAATACCCACAACAAACTTAGATGCATATTTTAAACTGAGATGAGACATACACCAATATAAACTAGTACAAAACTACCAATAACAAAACTTAACCTATTTCAAGTTCTCTAGGACCTTAACAATACTACTGAATGTTTTTAACACTACATATACAAACTTGTTTCAAAAATTCCATTATACAGAAACAGTCAGCCATCTTTTTGAGATCCTTTTCAGTTTCAGATAGGGTGGTTTTTGACAAATTTACACATCTTATCACAACCTGTTTTGCCAATTTGGAATAAAATCCCTAAATCAATCATTGAAGTCGAATTTATTAGGTTATCTAATCAAATATATCTTAAACTATGCTTGCTATTATGATTAGTTGCGAGGTCTTGCAGAGATGGTTGACTAATCCAGGCACAAATAACCATGTTCCCATACTGGAAACCATGTTCTTCAGGCACTAAAAGATATGCCATTTATGTTTTCATTTTAGAGTTTCTGATTCTGTTGCCGTTTTATTTGCATATTTATTATATACTGTACTGTCCAGTACAGTTCTTCTGTCTCTGGAGCTGACTTTAATCTAGCAGTTTTGGCCCATAGCTTTCACAGCAGTGTGGTTAATCACAAGAATTGTGAATAATCTTTTCCACTTCTGTTCAAGGGGCTTGCCACTTCCCATTCAGACATGCACCCAGCCTCCTGGCTTGTGAGGATAAACTCGAACATTCCAGGTTATCAGCAAGGCAAAGTTATACAATGATAAATGACCTCTGCAATGCCATCTCTGACACCAGAGCAGGGGGCAAGGCTGTTTTCACTGTCCTCAGTGAGGGAGGCAAATGCAGCCCCTACTCAGACCAACTGCCCAATATTCTCTCTGGCAGAACTTCTGGTTCCTTAGACCTATAACAACTACAGCCTGCTATTATTTGAAATAGCCACATCATAGCAAATAACAGTTTTGCTTTTCATTCTTTTAGGGTAAGGATCTCAAACATCCTCACAAACAGAGCTTACCCATCACCTCTGTGCCAGGTTAACTTTAGTTCGGTTTGATGTGGAAATGACAACACTCTTACAAATCATGACTTAAGTAAAATTTCCAGAGGTATTATGTCAGTTGCAGTTATGCAATGACCAAAATCAGCGAATTTGTAGCTAATACTAAATTAGAATGGTGAAAAAACAGGAACAAATAGTTTCATGGCACATACTATTTTTACCATGGGGATAAATGCTTACCCTTTGTCCAAAGGGACAACAGAAACAAGTATAAATACAGAAACTGTCTCAAAACTGCAAATCTAAGCTTATATTGATGCCTTAAACCATCACTGACTTTCACTAAAATTATTCAGATCCAAACATAAACAATGACTTAGGATATCAATTTGTAATGTAATGTTGGTGATCCTGTACCAGTTAGGCTGGATTGGCTTCTGTACACACAGCAAACTACAGACTGATCTTCCAAGAGCATTTAGTACACACACATTCCCCCAAGTTCAACCGTAGCTGAATATTCTCCCAGTTTTCAGTAATTTTTAGACAAATTAGATACCATAAGCCCTTTTGTTTGAATGCTTTGTTTCCTTTTTCCAGCCTAATTGAGCCTACAGATATTTTCTTAAGTTATACAAGGTCAATGTTTCACTTTGCAAACACTGAAAATGAAGGGATATTAGAAGCTTCAGTATCAGAAGGAAAGCAAGGAAGAGTGCAGAGGGTAGCTCTATTCAGGACCACTGAGGTATAACAATTATCATTCCACTTTAATACAAGTAACTCAAGATTCTTCTTCTGAATAGTCCTGTTGTTCCTGTCTTTTCTGGTTTGTTGCTGGGATCATTACAGGAACAGCTCCCATTTCACTTGAATTAGGTGCAGCTACCTTTGAAAGTGCAAAAGTTGCGTTTTGACTCGGAGCATGTTCAAAGTTTTCACATGGGACTTTTGTTGGAGTTTTGATATGTCCTTCCATGTTTGAGGGAGACATTGAACCCAGAGAAGAAGCGTTGCTGCTGATGTAGATGCGAGCTGTTGAATGGTGGTGGTGTTTTGGAGGTGAAGCATCCATTTTGATATCATTATGTACTTCTTCCTCATATTTCTTTTCTCTGTGCTTCTTATGCCAACAGCAGATGAGAGAGGTCAGTACAGAAAGACCCAGTAGAGTTCCTATAACAGCTCCAACAATTATACTCGCTGTATTTATGGGAGGGGTGACATGGAGCTCAACAGAACATTCATCTGTGCCAACGCTGTTTGAGGCAACACAGCTGTACATTCCAGAATATTCCTGAGAGGCATTTTTCAGGAGAAGTTCTCCTGTATCCTCATTCAGCATGGAAGTGTCAGGAAGTTCCTGTGTGCCAGGTACTCTTCTCCAGTTGTAAGACAAAAGTGGGGACCCTTCCTGTGATGCACATTTCAAGGTAATGTCTTTTCCAATCTCTTGTGATCCTTCAATGGAACATTCAGTTTTTCCTGGCTTTACAAGCACAGACAGTTGTATTTTTCTGCTTTCAACTCCAGGAACTTTCTTCACTTTGCATTGGTACATGCCAGTGTCTGCTGCCTTTAAGTTCTGGATATCTAATGAAGCATCACCAGATCTGGGATCAAGATTAGTAAACTGCACCCGCCCAGTCATAGCAGTATAATAACCATTATAAATCCTGTCTACAGTGTACATAATTATTGTTTGCTCTCTATTTTGTTTATCTGCTGGTATCAATACCCACTCAATATCTAGTGGGCCTTCATCTTCCTCTGAGAGGTTAAAAGTACATGGCAATGTAATTTTCTCTCCCTGTGCTCTTGCAAAAAATGATGGCTCAAGTGAAGTTATCGTTACGCTTCTTGCTGGACCTGCAGAGCAGAGCAGCACAAGGCAAACCCTGAGCAGTAGCTGCAGCGGCTCCATGGTGTGGGTGAGTGTGGCAGGCACCCAGCTCCGGGGGCTCCGTCTCCAGGTTCCCATGGGCTCTTTTTCTGGATCAAAAGGATCGAGGTTCCAAACATCTTCCTCAAGGTCTCGAGCTGTAAGGACTCTAGAGTCATTCATCAATGCCGGTGCACAGGGATCCCCCACATCTTGTGGCTCCCTTCCCCCAGGTCGTGGCACAGATGGCAATTCATGTAATGGTGGTGCAGGGAGGGCATCAGCTTCTTGCACCCACAATAATAAATTTTGTGGAGAATCATCATCTATTTTGGGCCCATTCTGTTTAATCAAACAGCTCATTGTTTCAAATCTTGTTTTCAGTTCTGTAGACATTTTTGATCCCATATCTGTAATTAATTCTGGGTACTTAAAAGACCCCTGTGCTCTTCCTTTTTCCTTGGACTCAGGCCCCAAACTCGTTCACAGCTGCTTACCTTCTCTTCTCCAGAGAGGTAACTTTTGGCAGGTCACTCTCCCAGTTCAGCCACGTGTTGCCACCAGAGCCGGATCTGTGTCCTTGCTTCTACTCCTGATCAGGGTTGGTGCCCTTCTTCAGGCACCATTTGTAACAACTAAGGCAGAGACTCAAACCTCCACGCGAGACAGACACAACTGAGGCACACCCTCAGCTGCTTGAACAAACTGAGACCTCTACTGACCACAGACCTGTGAACTTATGGGGTCTGGGGGAGGAGCATGCAAATCAGGGGGGAGGAGAGAGCGAGCTGGTATTTTTCCGGTAACTTCCCACTATGGTTTCCTGGTCATGTCTTCAAGCATCTTTGTGGTTTCACACTGAACTTGTGCTCCAACAGGTCCCAAAGGGAGAGCCTCCCTGTGGCATAGCCCCAGAGTTGGGACCAGTACTGACTACCCACAGCCACGGGAAGAGACCTGTCTGTGCTGTCCTGCTGTAGCTAGCAGATCTTAATTAATTACAATTTCAGTTAAAATTAAAATAAGGACAAGATTGTGACATCTAAGGTAATACAGCCTCTGGTCACCGATTTGCAAGATAATGGAAAATTCCACAGGGACATCCCCATTTCAGCTGGATTTCTTTCCCCTCAGTATAACACAAGTAATTAAGAGAAAAAAAAGTGATACTATTTTTTAAAATTGGGCAGGGCCATGGAAGCAGAACTGCACTGGTTGGATGCTGTGTCAGCATGGAAGGGTGGCCCTGAGCCCACTGAAACCCAACAGACTGACACTGAACCACCCGAGATGGTCTGGACAGGGCCTTTACTGGCATTGCTGTCTTTCTACTGCAGGAGCTGATGCTGCATGAATCATGTCAAACCCACAGAGAGATCCACTGGAGACCAGCCAACCCCAGGAAAATCCCATAACCAGGGCACATCACCCTGAGGCAGGTGGTCAGAACAGAAGTACTCATCATCCCAAGCAAGCACAAGTGGTTGTGTATGAGAGATGCCCCAACTGAGCATTTAGATGCACCAGGAATAAAGTCTCCAGGAAAATCTCACAGCACAGATTTCTTCTGTACTACAGCAACCAGGAAAAAATATGAAAAACAAAAGTCACAAGGAGTTGCATTAATATTTTGGAAACCTCAGCCAGTTTAGACGAACAGTCGCAGACCAGCAGCAGCGGCAGCACAGGGCGTGTTGGGACAGCAGTTGATAGGGTATTCAGGTCCTTGTATATTTTACTTTTAATTCTATGCATTTGTATTTATCTACAGATGCATTTTGTTGTTGTACCTAGGTGAAAGCCCATATGGCAGTCAGCAAGCTGACTCATGCAACAGCAAATATATTTATGGAGCAATCTTTTAATGACTGTCTCTGTAATCTTGGCAGCACAGGGACCCTGACCACCAACACTGCTCCGAGCAGTACTTTTCCAACTCTCCTTTTCCAGCTCACTCAGCCTGCAGGCTTCCCCATGCCCCCCAGGCAGCGCTGTCCCAGCTGGGCAGCCACCAGTAACACCCATGGGAACACGCAGAACTCCAGTCACCTTCCCATCACACTTCCTACAGTCCTCCCTGTGCTGGGACCTCCAGAACAAAACTCCATGGTCTCCAGAGCAGTAGTATTTTGTCTGTGCCTTCAAGGGGCCTGGCAGTGTCCCAAGGACACCTCAACACCAAAACTCTGCTGACAGTCCTGCTCCCAGAGCCAGCTGCTGTAAGGGGCGGTGAAAGGACCCAAAAGCCAGACCACAGCTCTGCAGGGGCTGTGGGAACTCTGCTGCTGCTGACCTCCACACACCCCCGCTGACCTCCTGGGCATTTGCAGCTCCAGCACAGCTGCTGGCGACAACCCTCACAGTCACAGACTGCACTGGGGACTTGGCAGTTTCAGACAACAGGAAAAGCTCTTACCATCCTCATTCCCATTGAAGTGTGGTGTCTTACTAGAGGTGTTTGCCCCCATGGTGTGCTCAGCCCAGGCTCAGCACTCCCCACTCCTCTGGGTTCCGCTCAACCCTCGAAGCCGGTGCCTCTGGGATGGTGCTACTGCAGGTCAGTCCTGGCAGACCTTGGCAAAGTCCTGCTGGTGCATCCTGGAGAGGGCAGGAGGCAAAAATTCATCATCACTCAGAATGAAGAAGCATTTAGAGCTTGCAAATGTCTCACTGGAGGTTCATGCTCTGAGGACTGCACTGACTGTCTGCTATAAAGCACATTATAATGGAACTTACTGGGGAAATCAGTAACACCATAAACTTGAAACCCAGGCCAGGTCTGCTGCCCACCATGGGAAAGACATAATCAGTGCAGACTCAAAGATCCAAGGACCTGGCTCATGTTTACTGTATCATCCAACACATATTTTGTATGTTCAGTGATGACTAGTTGTAGTGAGGTCAATATCCAAAATAAACGGACATAGTGACTTGGCTAGATAAAATCAGAAAGCAGTTTTGACAACTGAGGTCATATGGGATGGTCAAAGCTACAGAAGAAGAAATTTAAAGTGTTAACTTTTTGATTTAAGCTGTTACACAAGTCTTTAATTTGGGACAGAATCATACCGTTCTGGGAGGTTTTTTAAATTGAAAAGATTACATGTAAAATCAAGGTGTTACCACTCAGGTTCTTCAAAAAATTTTTCGGATGTGAGCTATGAACAAAAGAGCAAACCTGTTTTCTGGCTTGGTGCTGGCTGCAGTGGCTGACTTTCCTCTCCCGTTGCAAAGGGACAGGTCTGTTCATTAGCAGACAGCACAAGGTTTCAGTTTTCCAATCTCCCCTGACAGGTATGGGAATACTGGAGTGGAGGACTCCCTAGAGTTCAGAAACAGTCGAGAGAGCCTGATTGCTCTCTGTAGAGTACAGTAACCGCTTGAATTTTTAACCATTTACATGCAAAGCACCTTTAATTGCGTGGTTTTGATACTAACATCCCTCTGACCTACAAGTTTTGTTTTCTTGTTAGAAGTGCAAAGCCCTAAAAGAATAAATGAGGGAGTAAAGTGCAGCGGGATCTGGACTGTGTCCAGCCCGAAGCATTCTCCAGGGCATCTGCTTCTTCACTGAACATTTTCTCAGATATACAATCTGGAAACAACAACCAAATAGCTACACTTTTTTACTTTAAAGTAACAAAATCACATTACTGAAGCAGAAAAGGGAGGAATCATAAAAAATATGTTGGAGAAAATAGAATTAACTGAGGACTGGGGCTGCCACGGGATGCTGCGGGTTCCCACACCAGCACACCCAGCTCCTTCTCTCCAGCTAACCAAAATAAAAGCTTGATTTCCCATCTCAGAACTGAAAAAAAGATTCAACAATAAAACAAACGAAGCAGCAAACGTTTACGATCCCTATCGGTGCCTTTGAGAAGAACAGATCGAGCCTTCCGTTTCAAACAAAGCCACATCATCACTTCTTTTCAAGCCTCAAAACCTACTCTTCAGAGTTAAAACAGACCTTCATATGCAACAGCCATAAATCAGGTTTCCATACCACTGCTTCTACACCACGGTGATCTGACCGGTATCAGCCAAGCCCAAATGCTCCAGGAAACCTCCTTGCACAGCAGTCTGGACCTGAATTTATTTCTGAAAATACATCAATGCACACAAGCTCCGAGGAAGGCGCGCAGGTATTAACTGAAGTTAAGCTAATCTGAATAATAATTACAGCGATTTGCACCTTTAAAAGTGTACTCGGGGTCCGGTAACGACCCATATTTCACAGTTTCACGCTACAAAGTCACAAAATTATTAAAATAACTACTTTTCCTGGGGCCAAGTATACCAATGCTTCCACTCTAACATCCTGCTCATTCGGACCCTCGTCGGCCACGGCGGACAATTTTACAAGGGTGAATGCGGACGATCCCCGCTCCCAGCACACCTGCCCATGGCCGACCACGTCATACACCGACAGCAGAATGCAACCCCGAAGCAGAGAGGAACGCAGTCGGTGACCCGCGCAGTTCGCACCGCACCGCGAGCAGGGTGTGCAGTGGGAGGGAAGGGCTGGGCGCTCACGAACAGGGTGGCAGCATCCCCATCACTGAGAGTCCCTGCTGAGCCCCGGGAAGGGGACGGTGCCTCCGCGGGTTCACAGACAATTTCTCTAACCACCTCTGCACTGCCTAAGCACTGCTCGGGGGAAGCTGCGGCTCTGGGGAGCGGCTGGGACCGGACGGTGACACAGCCAAGAAGGACATCACGCTGCGCTTCAGTCCTAGGGCAACAAACGGTGACTCTGAACTTCCCGCAGCCACAATGGCGTTCAGGGAGGGCGAGAGCAGGTGCCATGGGTGTCACCGTGCTATGGGTGTCACCATCAATGCCATGAGTGTCGTCAGTTCTCCTCGCCGCAGCCCGGCCCCCGGCGGCGCGACCCCCGAACACCGTAAGGGCGAGCCCCGCACGCCTCGAGCCGCCGCCAGCAGCGAGCGATGCCCCACTACCCAGCCCCTCCACGAGGGCAGCACATCGCAGCACCGCGGTCCGCAGAGCTCAACCGGGAGGGAAGGCGCCTACCTGGAGGGGAGCGGAGCACGGACCCCGAGTAGCCGCCGGAGTGCGGGCGGCACCGGCATGCGGGAGAAGAGCCGGGAGCGGAGCAGCCCCGAGCGGAGAGTCCCGTCCGGAGGAGCTGCGGCAGCGCGGACAAGACACGCGTGGGGCGAGACATGGACACAGACACGCCCCCGCGGGGCTGCCAGGACGCGTCCCCGCCCTGCGGCGGGCAAGGACAGTCCCCCCCATTACCCCAACTCCCGAAGCACTCTGCCGCCCTCGCTCTGGGGTTATCCCTCCTCTTCCCCGAGCTTCGTGGCGTGAGTTTTACTGCCTTTGGCAAGGGGAGGACCAGGTGCTTCCTCTTGTGCCCCAGGTGCTCACCCTCACCCACTCACACACATACACAGACAGCTACGCCGAGGGACGGCTCACACCCCGCAGCACAGCGGGGTGCTTTCCGAGCCCAGCCCCGGTCACACTGTTATTGGGAAGGCCGGGGTCCGGGGACACGTCGCCTCCGCTGCCCGGCCGCATTCCCACTGAAAGGATCCCATACGAAGAGATACACGACATTTCCCACCGCATTGTCCGTACTGTTCGAACCCTGGCTTTTCTCATTCCTGAGTGCCAGGAGCAAGCTCAAGACTCCCGGGGCTCCAAGGGAGAGCAATCCCAGAGCAGACAGGAGTCAGAGCAATCAGCCAACTTCAGCCACAGTCGTGCATTACTTAGAGAAGAACGGACAAGCAGAAACACAGCTTGGACTCCCTTAAAACTGTGTAAACTAAATCAAATTGTCTGGAAAAAAACCCCAAAAACAACAAAACCATGGACTGCAGAGGGAGAGAGAGGCTGGATTCCAGCCAGGGGACACCCATCCTCAGCACTCAGCCCCGAGGTAAGGACACGTATCAGGGCTCTGAGGGCAGGTGAGCTCGGTACTGGGACCCCACCTCCTGTCCTGGGAGACAACCTGCACAGCCCTACAGCAGGGATGGGGATCCAGCAATTACCACACAGAAAATAAGTGACAAAGTGGTTTAAAGTAAACCATCTGTGCTGGATAGGATAACACATTCATTCTGTAGGGAATGTCTAGTGATTTATCTACAGCTCCAGCATCAGGGGAGGCCGAAGATTCCCTTCCCTAACTTGCAGAGGATCCACCTGTGGTCTTCTGTACGTCCAAAGCAGCTTTTCCTAAATGGACTAAAATTTGCTGGATTGAGGTTCCTTTCTATTTGATCTTTTACATTAATGACAAATGAAATTTGAATTTTTTTACCTTAAGTCAATAGAATTCTTTTCTGAACATTTTTCAGATTTTATTTCCAACAAAAGCTAGAATACAGGACAATTAGTAGAATCAGAAGTGGAAATGTTACAAAAGTGTTAATCCAGAGCTGTTCTCTGCAGAGTGGGTCATCTGGAGAGTTTCAAGATCTCAATATATTGGCAGAAATGAGCTATTAAAGCCTAATTACTGAGTTGGTCAAAGAAACAGCAAATGAGAGGGCAGAAGGCAGCTCTTCTGCAACAGCTCCTGCAGAACAGCCAGCTCTGCCGCTGGACTGCAGCAGGACGTGGTCTAGCCCCGCTGGGCAATGGGAAAACACTGTTCTGCTCGGTGAAGCAAGCGCTGTTGAGGGATTCATTTTCCATGGGAAACAGAGAGCCTCACATGCTTCAGCTGGAGCTTTGGTCTGCCAGGGGGAATAAAAAAGCCAGTAAACTTTTCCCCAGTTTTCTTAAGAAATGGAGCTTTCCTACTCTATCAGCTCAGAAACAGGAGCCTCTCAAGTAGGGGAATGTCCCAAGCAGGGGAATTTTTTCAGTGGGAGTAGAAAAAGAAGTTCGGAGAAGTGAAGTGGGCTCTCCGAGGCACCCGTCATGCGCAACAGCCGCCCCCAGCTTTCCCGGCTGGAGAGATGGGAGCGCCACGGTGGATCTCTGGTGCCTTCTAACGGAGAGGAGGCTCGGCTGATCCCTGTCCTCCGGGAAGCTCCTGCCACCAACCTGATTCCTCCGCCAGCACATGAACCCCTCCCGACCCCCAACCTGGGTGCGCCGAGCAAACCCCCGGGGTCTGCAAAGGGGGCACAGCCCCGAATAGCTGTCCCTGAATTTAAAAAAATAATAACTAAAAAAAAGTTTTATTCTCTTTTACAATTTTAACTATTCAGCCAACTACATTTTTGTTTCAAGTACCAGACTAATTTTCATCTGTGGCTTGCAAAAATAGAGAAGTTTTGCCATACCTACTTTAAGTATTTCCTGGAACCTTAAGTCTTAAAAAAAGTGAACTTGCATTGAACAACCATAACTCAGCTGTAACCCTTTGGTGAACTTCAACATTACGGTATGTCTGCAAAGTGTCAGACTTCAATACCCACTGCTGGCACCTCCCGTGGTTGAAGTGGGCTCACCTTCACACACTGCCACCCGTAGCTATTGAATTAGAAGCAGCTTTGCAGGTGGCTGCCCGTCCCAAAGTGTAGCTATTGAAATACATGTTTAGTCCAGGTTAAAACTCACTTGAACTTGTGCAGAGGCATGGACCACCCAGGGCTCTCCTCCAGCAGCCGTGGGCTCTTTCACGAGTAAGGGGGACTAAGGTTTTCCTGCATAGGCAAATCTGTTCTGGTGCTTTATCCCATTCACAAACGCCCTTGCCACCTGCACCCACTCTAATATGTGCTGTGGGGCTGCTGCTTCTGGAAACACCTTGGGCAACCTTTTCATAGTGCAAACCACAGTATCCCTGAGCCTGCACTAAAAGAGAGTTTTTAAACACACTAATTCCAACAAGATTTTTGTAGGGTCTGAGCTCTGGTTCGGAGAACACACTGAGGAATGGCTATTCCTGTCTGCAGGATGTGAAGCACTAGGACTCCTCAGCTAGGGGTCACTAGAATTTAAGACAGAACACTATTCCAGAATCTAATGGGACTCCAGAGGGAGGACATGCTGTACAGAGAGATTACTGGATAAAAGCTTTCACATATCAATAGTGTGAGAAATGCTCACATTTACCACTAAAATTTAGAGGGGACAAAGTCGTTGAAGCAAAACTAAACTTTTATTCAACAAATTTAGCTGAATCGGGTGTGTCACTCTGGCCCAGGAGTCAGACACAGAACAAAAAGAAGCAGAACTTTATGCACTCTCCTGGCCCAAGTGGGCCCTGCCCCATTCCTATTGGGTAGTTCTTGGGGACTCACAGTCTGGCCCAGTCCACCTACTTGCCCAAGACCACCATCCCCCCCACCCTCCACCCCCAAAAGGCAGGAAAACCAAGCTGTAACTGCCTTTGAAGCACTTAACTGTTTAAAAACCTAGTTACCCCCTTCCCCTATTATTTTTCCATTAATACAGTTCCTTTTCCTTCAGCAAAACCCCAGTTCTGTTCCTAACAATGGTAACATTAACTGCAGCTTCATATTCCTTCTCCAATACTGCTCCCGGTAAAGAGATTGCAAAATCATAGGGAATGCACTGGCAATGCAGAGTCCTTGTCCCTGTCTCCACAACATACAAAGCACCAGGCTCTCCACTTTCCCTCCTGTACCAAGGAGTTTCTCTTCACTGAAGCTTTCCTTTCACAGTTAAGCTTAGTTAAGCTTCCTCCAGCTTTTTTTTACACCTGGAATAAGGGGAGTCTCTTTTCTGACATGGATAGATACAAAAGGAAATCCACCTCACTCCTCTTACATGTTCTCATTGTTTTGCCACAGTGAAAACCACCTAATTCTCCCTGTCTTGATTTTTTAAACCCTTTCCATTATATTTACATTGCAAAAAACAACAGTGAGGAAAATGCTTATATGGAAATAAAAGGCTTAAGTAAAATTTTAAGAATGTTTCTGCAAGAAACAAACGCTTTATGCATAGCTTTGTGTACACAAATGAACAGTGAGTGTGTGACAGCTCTCCTCCAGCAAGCTGGGATGTGAAGTGACTAACAACTTCTCTGTGTGTGCCTTTTCTCATTGTGGTGAGGTAGAGCTTGTTAGTTAACACTGGTTCATGATCACACGAGGTGTCAGTGGGTGGCTGGGATACAAAACTATTTGTATTTGCACTCCTTTTCACTAGTATGTATTATAACCTCTTCCACTGGAACAGGATCCCTACGTACATCACTCACTCCCATCAGCATTCCCAGCCTGTCGTGTGCACCTGAAACTGATGCTCTCCCACTGCCCCCCAACATTTGAACTCGTCCAGTCCCAGTGCTGGATGCAATGCAGTTCACAGAAGACATCATAAAACTAATTAATATCAATGTTCAGCCTTTTCCTGGGCATATTTGAGTCTTAAAAGAGTTCTTCAAATTCTTAGAATGAAAAGACATTTAATTTGTAGGCTGGCAAGAGACAGACCAAGCTTGCAGGCAAGATTTTCCTATACAGCAATATCACAAGACATGTCCTTCATTAGTGAAATCCCACCCTTACAGCAAGAACTGGTGTTCTGAGAGACTCTAAAAATTACATGTCTACATGGTCCACAGAGAAATTTCAGACATGAAGTCAGCAATAAACCTTAAAAAACACAATGGCTTTCTTTAAATTACCCCTCTCTAATATATCATAGGGTGGCTCAGTTACTACAGGCTTTTCCCCAGTGTGGTGTCTGTAACAGTACAGTGTTTGTGCTCTGAGAGTCTGGGGGTACCAAGGGCTGAGAAACCCTTCCTGCTGGTGTCAGCATTTCCAATGCAAAGCAGGAATAAACCATCCCTGGTGTCAGTGTGAGAACCACAGCAGTGAGGACAGAAACAAATTCTGTCAGAAACTGTTGGGCAAAAAACACACTGAGCTACAATTATGACAGTGAGGATCTGTGACTGAACCCTCCAAACTGCCCAGACGTTAGAGACTCACTGTCACTCTTACTAAAGCTTCTGCCCAAGCTGCAACAAGCACCACAGTGCCTCTGGAAAATGCCCAGACAGCACCAGGTTTCAGGGGTACTCTTTGCCAATATAGAACACGGGGCTTTTTTCAAGGCCCTGCTGTGGACTAAGGGAAGTAGTTCTTGGCAGTGATTAATAAGGCTGTGCTGGTGCATCTTCAATCAGCTCTCATGTTATTCCTAGGCCCACAGCAAAATTCCTGGCAAGTGATCCAGAAAGGATTGCTTGAGTGCAAACTTAGAAGATGCTGTTTCTGTTATTCAGGGCACTTTGCATTTTTCTATCAGGACTCAACTCTCAGAGAAGGCAGGAGGCCATGCCACAGCAGACAGAGATTAAAATGGAAACTGGGAGTTCTGGATAATTGTTCTCAATATCTTAGACACGTGTGAGGCAGTTACATTTCAGCTGTAAAAACAGGGTGCATAATCATGTGCTCATGACCTTATGTATACCTGGCTTTTCTTTTGTCAGTGGCTTAGTGTTTTGAAGAATTCAGATGTCCAACTTCCCATTCCCACTGCCAAAACCTCTTCATTAATGTCTTCAGCAGCAGCTGTTCCTGAGAAATGCTTTGAAAACATGAAGAAAATATCATCAAACACATGGTTGGTTGTGGTTTCTTCAAAACAATCACTTAAAATGAAACAGATGTGTTTATAAGCATAAAAATCTCTGCAAAATGCTAGTAGCTGAACAGCATTAAAATCATTAGACATCCATCACACACATGGATGTTCAAGTGACATTAATAAAGCTGCAGTTTGAGGCATTTACTGGTTAGCAAATGTAAAAACATCATGGTCAAAGGATCAAATTAACCTGGGGGTTACTCAGATGGAGATGTCAAGGAGAGGCAGAAGACTGAGAGCTTGGCAAGACCTGTTTTTTGTAAATGTAATTTGGATTTTTTGCATCTTCCTGTCATATTCTGTAGCTGTTTCCACTGTTCAGACATCTCTAGTTAGAAATTTCACTAAACTGTATAATCTCCACTTAATATGCTCAGATTCCAGAACTTTTCATACTCTTAAAGCTTCATTTTCTCGCTGTGTTTTGGCTTGAATCATCCAATACATCTCACTCTTGACTTTGTAGCTATTACGTATTCAAGATAGTTACATTACTTGTGATATATACCTGTATTAATATATGAAAACTTAAATAAAATCAGACAGAAATCTCACAAAGACATTCAGATAGGCCATGGCATAGTCCATATGACTTGGTTGTATCTCGTGCTGGACATTATCTCCTAATCTCATGTTTTCCTTTTCTTTTGCAGGGAACGGACAGCACAACCCCTTGACTGAGCCCAGTATCACACCTGCTGACTGTAAAATATCCGCATTTGCTGTGACATATTTTACCTGTGTGCAAAACAGGTAAGATGGTATTTCCTGTACTCATGGCTCCATGGTGCTGCTTTCTTCATGCCTGGAAATGGCTTTGAGAAAAAACGTGTTAGGATGAAAGTAAGCAAGTTGTCTTGCGGCAGTGGATTTTTTTGTGGAACAGTGAAAACCATGTTGCAGAAAGGGAGATTCTGCTGAGCCATTGAAAAAACAAGGAGCAACAGTAGATAAAATCCAAATTTCTCTCAGAGAGTCTAAACACAGGGTATTGTTGCAGCAGCAAGCACAACTGAGAGCTCTACAGCTTAATAATTATGCCTTACAATAGAAATACCTATAGTAATTTTTTTAAAGCAGCTACGAGACACTTGTGATTCCAGACAGATTTTTTGATTACAGTGTTACAATGTCCTGTGAAGAAGCTCCATGCTGCTTGGATTCATTGCCAAGCAGTTCACAACTACACTAACCACAAATGGGAAAAAAATTTCTTTTGGTAGTAAGTAGTAGTTCTTTTTTCCTCTGTTTCACTCCCTCTTTAACAGTGCTGGGAATGACTGGGGGCATTAGTATTCTGATGGAGAGAGGCTGTGACAAAGACCATGACTACAAGGCCTCCTGACTGCTGTGCTGCTGCCAGTGATGTGCAGGGGACTGACTCCGATGGCTCCATTTCCCAACAACCCTGCCCTGGCACAGAAAGAACAGATGGGCGATTCATAACGCGGGCACGATGCTCTCAGCTTCGCAGTGTTAGCTTTGCACTTTGCATGGAAGAATGATACCAGGTGAGCAGATATTTATCTTCATGTGGGGATTGCAGATATTTGTAAGTCCGTGTGTGTGTGTTAGTTTAAAAAAGGACAAGTCATGTACTAGTGTGATTGTATCTTCTATTCTTTCTGCTCATGTTTTCCTGGCAGGATTTGGAAGCCTGATGCAGGATGTGCTTTGGTGCTTTAGTCAAGTAAAAGGAACTATAGATATTGGGGTGACAGAAGGTAAGTTTACTTTTCCTTTTGTTGCTATGGTCAAAAATAGCTTGTCATGTACATCTTGCCTAATTGGTGTGCAGCTGCTGGCACAAAGCTCAGTTACACTCCTTGGTTTCTGCCCTCCTTATGTATTGTGCATCTGGAAGAGATCAGTCTCTCAAATTAACTACTGATCCAAGAATGTATTTGAAGGCATTATGGCTTAATCATATCAATAATCTTTGAAATAGATTTCCTTTTGGTTTTCAGCTGTTATTTACAGAGTTTTTCAGGGAATTGAGACAGCCTCTCCCACAATAACCTTCTTTACCGGAATCAGTTCTGGAACTGAGATGGGCCATTAGATACATTTCTTCTGTTTTGTTGTGTTCTATGAAGTGTGATGATTTCTTTAAAAGCACAGTCTTGTAAGACTGAGAGGACTGAGTCATCCCAGGCCTCTGACAGCAGAACTCTTGACTTCTCCTGGTGGAAATGTGGCTTTGCCTGGAGCACTGTCACCTGTCCTGCTTCAATGGCAGTTCTGTTACACTGCTTTTGCAGAAGAGGGTTTCAGTCTGTAGCCTCAGGAAAATATTTAACAACTTATTAAATCTCTGGAGAAAAACTCCATCATAGTGATTAAAGCCAAAACGTTTTTTTAGTGAGGTTTTTTTTTCCCCAGCAAAATTGTTTACAGGTGTTTTGAGCTTTTACTGTAGAATCTGCACATCATTGTACATGGTCAGGAGTACTTGTTTGCTACTTTTGAATTAACTAAACATTAGGTTGCCTTTTCTTGCTCACTATTCTTTACTTAGTGTAACCAGTTGTCAGGCTGAGGGCTATAAGTTTTTTTTTTGTCACTGGAGACTCAGTGCTGGAGGAATCCAGAACCATGATGACAGAGAGGAACCCCTGTGATTTTTCCCTTGGGGTAACCTGGGCTCAGATAACAGTAAAGGCTGATGGACAATACTTACTAGCTGTATTCAGTGAAACCAGTAATGAAAAGGTTACACTGTTGGTGCACTGAATCTGGACAATAGGTACCAACAGTATCACCATGACTGAGCAGGAAGCTCAGGAAAGTGTTAGGTGTGGGATGGGCTTTGATTCTTGTGCTGGTTTGTTTCTGTTTCTATGCAAATGTACAAATGGCTACAGATGTATATACACATGAATTAAGTCATAAACATGGTAGGACAGATACCTCACCTTCATCAGAACTTTATCCATAACTCGTTCCTGTAATGCTAGTCTTTGTGGCACATTTTTTACCTTCAGAACTCATGGTAACACTCAAGCATCCTGAATTTGCACTATATGATTTCACTGGTGATTAGGAAGCATGCAGTTGTGTATGGTCAGGTGAAAGCAGGTGTTACTATTATGTTTACGATGTTCTGCACCTTTGACTGTAGTAGAGCCTGCCGCCTTCAGCAGGATAGACTCTGACTTTCAAATGTTACTTCAAATGTTGCCAGTAATTCTGCATTAATTCCGTCTTAATTGCTTGCTCTTTTTCACACATAGTTGCACGAATTGATCTACAAAAACTTTCTAATTTTGTACTTTCCCGATTGGTTGTTTTTCTTAACTTGAAGAATGATATCGCAGTCCATGGTACTTGTCCCGATGAAACCACGGGCGTAATGGATCCTTTAACTGACGCAACTGCGGGATGAATGAGCTCCCTTGTACATAGATGGGAGGCCTGGGACATCTTTAAGCTGCTCAAACACTGATTTCAGTGTTAGACGTGAAGTACATGATGTTGCTGATTGCCGTCGTGGTGTCACAGTGCTTGGAACTATATTTCATTATTGCCGAAAGGGCACAAGTTTTAGAGATCTTTCACTATTTTGATACACCGATAATTAGCAGTCTGGTGTAGAAAACGGACTAGCGCAAACCCAAGGGGTGGAATGCCCTCGGGGCCGGCGCGGTGCGATGATGCGCGCTCTGGGAGCGCGGCAGTTCCCGTCCGTCCGCCCGCCCCCCCCCGGGACGCGCTCCCGGTTCGCGGCTCCCGACGGCCGGGGGGGCTCGGGGCGGGCTGGGGCGGCCCCGGCCCGGGGCCCTGCGGCTCTTTCGGGGCCGGGGGTGTGTTTGCGGGCGGGACGGGCTTAGTCAGCGCTCCCGGCCGCGCCGCAGCCGATGCGGCGGCGGGGCCGGGCGGGCCGGGGCGCTCCGCTCCGCCGCCGGGGCCGGCAGCCCGGTGACCGGCCCTACCCGCCGGTATCGGTCGGTGTTTTAGCTTGGTGCAGCTCGGAAGATGAAATGCTTCTCGCGGTACCTCCCGTACCTGTTCCGGCCGCCCGGCGCGCTCCGCTCCGCCAGCTGCCACGCGGAAGGTACGCGGGGCGCGGGGGGCGCGGGGGGCACTGCCCGGCTCTCAAGGTGTGTAGGGAGTGTGTGGATGTGGCCTTTAATGCATCCGGATATTGCCGAGGAAGTGGAACGGTCCTGCCGTGCTCTGCCCGCCTGCGGTTGCCCGAGCCCGCTCTCTCCGTTACCAGAGCCTGCTCCCGGGTCTCGGCGAGACAGCTCTGCAGCAGTCTGGGGAAAAGGAAATGTTCTCAGCAGTGAGTGAAGTTTGCGTTTCTGAGGTAGGGATGTAAAGTATCGGGGGTGTGTTCGCCGAGACTTTCGTGGGACTCTCCCACCGGAGAGCCCGTTCTTGCGGATTCATCCCTGTGTGACGTGGGGTGGAAGCTGTCGGACTGGTCTGCGGATCATTGGCAACCACACCGATCAGCTTCGCGGGATTTACATTCCCAGCACCGCTGCTCCCCATGTGGAACCACAAAGGCTTTCCACATTTGCCCTGAACAAAATTAGTTAAGGAGGAAACCCACCACCCTGTCACCCAGGTTTGTGCAGATCTATGAGTCTGTTTACATGGCTGAAGAACCAGCCTGATCCGAGAGGAAAACCAGGCAAAAGCTGGAGGCATATTTGGTTGCTGAGGATGTGGAATGAAAAGGGGCAAGCAGAGAACACTTGGCAGCAGTGATGACACTCCAGGCTGTCACTTCCATTCAGGTTGCTGTAGTTAAGTGCAAGCAAACAGTATAGACTTTGTTTTAAAGTTTCTCTGAAGTTCTAAGCAGATAGAATGATCCCAATAGATAACTAACTATGAAGTTCTTTCTTTGAAAATTTCTCTGAAGATTTGTTTTCATGTTGACTTTGTCCAAAGGCACAATCTTTTAAGATATCCTGCTTAAGTCACTTCTAGATTGTTGTACTGGAAGAAGTAACTTAATGGAGAAGACCTTGCTGTTTTAGGGGAGGTCATATGAGACTAGTGAGAGAAAAAAAAGAGAGTGTCACACTAGTGAGATACCCATTTTTGTTCATTGCAAACAGTATAGAAAGTGAACCATGAACAAAACTGTTTCTTAGTCGCATATCAGATGCATGCAATAAACTTTGGGGTGAAACTGAGGTCTGGAGAGTTTAAAGGACTCTGTTGCAGGATAAATCATTAACAAAACCAAAGAGAGAACCAAGGTAAGACCTGCCTCCTGCCTGAAAAGACAGTTTAATAAATAGATTTTATAAAAGCAGTGAGGTAAATACTACATATTTGACAATGAACATTTCTTTCAAGGGCTCTGAGGAACGGCTGGCACCACACCAGGGCTATGCCCAGGCTGCAGCTGCGGCCACAGCACAGGGCAGGGACTGTCTGTGGCAGGGGTGGGCAGGGGCCCGTGATTCAGCCCTGTTCCCCCTGCACCAGGGACAGACGGTCCTTGTGCCCAACTTCTGGCATACCCCGAGAGAGGGCACAGCCTCCGGAGCTGTCCCGAAGGACAGCAGGACGAGTAGTGGCTGTCGGCCCAGTCCCAGCGTGGTGCCCGCAGCCATGAGCCCGTGGGGAGCTTGGACTGCCATGGGGAGCTCTCCTCCCACCAGCAGTCCAGATCTGTCCTGCAGCAGCTCGAACAGAAAGTGAATTTACATTTAATCTTCAGCAATTACGTGTCTGGAGGGTGTGGGAGGGCATGGATGAATTCTGATCTCTGCTGCTTGATAAGTCACAGCAACTCCTCCCTTCTTCCTCCTGTGTCTTCTCCTGTTTGGAAGTTATGATAATTCCCACAGCATTTGTATGAGTAGTTCCCTGGCTTACAAATGCTCCAGAAAGTGGAGCAGTGCCTGTGTTTCAGTAGCCCTGTGGTAACTCTGTGTTTTCTCTGAAGCCTTTTACAGCTTTTTGTTTTCCTATGTCTTGCGGGTTTTGCCCAGGGTTTGTAACAGTGCTTTTGGAGGTTCCAGTGGAAGTGACATGAAGGCCAGGATGTTTAATCACTTAAGTTGGAGCTGATATTAAAGCTTAGCTCAAAGGTGCCCTTAAGCTAGAGGGTTAGCTTTGTAGGGGTCTTTAACATGAAAGCTCAGCCAGAGGCACCTTAAAGCTAAGCTCTTTACCTTAGGGGCATCTCTAGGCTAAGCTTTTGGCCTCTGGAATATTTTTGAGTGATGCGTGTAAAAAGTAATAATTATTTCCTCATGTACTCCAGACAGCAGATTCCTCCATGAGTGACCACAGAAAGTGTGTTCAGGTTTCAGTGGAATCAGTGGAATAGGCCAGTTAACAACGTGAAGGAAGGTCTGCTTGGGAACTGTTTAAAATGTGCTGTAGAGCTCTTGGTACCTGGTGCCAGTCTGGCAGTGGGATGGAGAAGGGACCAGGTCCTCCACTGCACTCAGTCCGTGCACAGTGTGTCACAGAGCAAACCCCAGACCACTTCCTGGAGAGCTCTCGCACAAAATCCTTGGCCTGGAGTGAACCTAAAATAGCCAGTTTTCTGTTTTGAAGACTTTGCCTTTGTTATTATGATGACCCTCACACTTACCACCAGCTTGTTGTGTTAACCACAGGGTGGTTTATTTTCCTGGTGAGTCATTCTGATGGCTCTGACCCAAGTTAATGAGGCACTAGCAGTTGGGAGCTTCACTGAAGTCCTGAATGACCCTGGAGTGAAACCCACATAAATTAAGTTTGCAGCAGTGCTAATCCTAAAGGATGGTTTGTGAATTAGAGGTACAGTATGATTGTGTAAGTATGCAAATATGGTTTGGTGTCACTAATAGTCTATAATTACATAAAGAGAGGCCATTAGTGTAAGGCTGATGGAGGAGAACACCAAGTAAAGATTGAGCTTTCTGCAATAATTGCATTTCCTGATTTAGCTGTTCTGCAGTTTCTTGTTCTGAATGCCACATCAACCCTCTCTTTTGAGTGAAGAACATCAGACTGGCTCTAATCGCAGGTCTTACATTAATCAGGACTTGCATCATGTGCAGGAGTCCAACTGCCTGGTTAGTTTGTTTCATAATAGTAAATCAGGTTAATTCTGTGCAGCCACAAAGAACTGGATTGTGGCTTGGGGAAAAAGGGCAAATTCCCTATCCAAAATACAAGGCATAGTGTCAATCTGAAGCAGCACAGTGTGTGGAAATTATTAATCCTCCCAGTGGGTTTAAGGCCTTGTTTCTGTGACACCTATTTCTTCCCTTTCACTCCTGTTTGCCCGAGTGAATCTCACTCCTTTGGTGGTTTCTAGCATGAGGCAGGTGATGGGCAACAGTCGGGGGATGGGAGAGGTGCATCGTTGGGCTGCTTTAATTTGAGACATGATGAATTGTGTCCTGCTGGGCGTGGTGGAGAGCTGCCATGGCAGAGGCACTGCTCAGGACACAGCAGGATGCCCAACCCTCTGTTACCGGGCTCAGGGACTGGGTTTCAGGCAGGATGGTGGTGCAGGAGGCTTGGTTTTCTCCACTGGAAATGGTCAGTGCACCTCTATTTTTGTTGTGGTAACTCAGGAGCTGGAAGTACCTTTCCTTGACTGGACTGATTGCATTGCCTTTGCACTTTTTCTTGCTCTGCCCATATCAGAGCATTTTACAAAAAGTAAAATTTCTGTGCTGCTGCTCTTTGTATGACTGGGTCCCATCCCCATGTGGACACTGGGCTTTGAGCCGGGAGCTCACAGCTGAAAGCTGAATAAACAGGGATGGAGGTCTGAGCTCGTACTGTGCTCGCATCAGTTTGGGGGGGAATTTTTTAATTCTTGTGAGTGGCATTTCTAAACCTCTTAATGCCACATAAAAGTGCTTTGTGTTTGTAAGTAAGCTCTGATAGTATACACATTTCTATATTAAAGCCATGATCCCTCACATGATCTTACACTGCTGTAAATTTACAGCCAGAAATGATAGAACTGTGCTGAAATGGTTTTGGGTTGTTTTTTTAAAGGAGGAAAAAGAAAAAAGCCTGGTAGCTTGTAGGCTGAGACATGGCCTGACTTGGAGATCAGCCTTAATTGTTTCAAAAGGCTATGCTTTTGCACCAATTTCCCAGGCTGAAACATGACCTCATTTGTGTTCTCTCAAAGATGCTGGGTAGAGAGTGTGGTTGAATTTGGTTTTGAATTCTCATGAGCGTGACATTGAGCTGCTGTTTTAAATGAAATAATGTTCATGTCCCACTGTGACCCTTCTGATCATCTGACCAAGCCCCGTGAGGGGATTGTTGGGGTGTTCCCTTTGGGTGGGCAGTGGGCAGGGCCACAGAACTTGTGTGGGGAGCACAGGATTATCTTTGATCAGACTTTGGTGGTGATGGACCGGAATCAGGGTGCTGTGTGGGCTGGGTGGAGTAAACTAGGAACAGTCAGTGCTTTTAGGTTTTGCTCTTTAGCAACAGCTCTTCGTGCCAGGCGGCCAAGAAAAGGAAAATTCCTGACCACAGAGTTCATTATACAGAGTGGGAAATGAGTGTCGAGCAGGAGGTGATTCTGCTGAGTTTGATGTCTTTAAAGTTTTAATTAACAAAGTTAAAATGGTGGCTCTCGATTAGCCTTGTCAGAAGGGGGTCATGAGAGATGTGTGTGGTTTGCTTAAACAGCTCCTTGAGGGCGTTGTGTGCTAAAGCTTCATCTCCAGGCCCCGAAGCTGCGGATTTTATCTTAAAAACCCAAACCAGATATTGCTTGCTGGCAGGAGACGAGCTCCACCTGCGGGGAGGTATCACTGCTGCTCAGGGCAGGGCTGGGGCTCAGAAGTGCGGCTCAAAAATACACCTGGAACCACCTGCGCCCCGCCCTGCCCCGCCCGCCGCGGGCGCGCTCCCGCGGGCTGCCGGCCGGGGGCGCGCTCGGTGCCGGTTCCCATGGGGATCTCGGTGTTGATGGGGGGTCTCGGTCCCACGGAGAGCAGCGACGGCCTCGCCGTGCGGGGTCCCACGGGCAGAGTCCCCCCGCGGCCCTCTGCGCCCCGCGGGAGGCGGCGCATCCCGGTGCGGCACTGTCCGCTCTGGCTCCGTCCTTCGGCCTCTCCCCGCGGGGCTCTGACTCCCCCGCCCGGCGGGTGATGCTCGGGACGGCCCCGCCCGGACCGGCGCTGCCCCGCGGGGCGAGCGCTCATCTTTAACGGCTGAAAATGTCGCTGAGGGTTTGGGGTTTTTTTCATCAAAAATATTTTTAGTTTTGGATGTTCTGCCCTAGCGTCGAGGGGTTTTGAAAATGATTTTTCTTCTTCCCCGGTTTGTACTGGGTCGTGCTCCCGTGCTGATCCCAGTCCCGTGTGACGGGAGGTCTCTTCAGGCTGCCTGGAGGTCAGGCTTCCTGCGATTTTCGTGTCAAACCGGCTTCAGCAAAAGCAAAAGCCGAATTAAGTGCACGTTTCCAAGGCTCTGGAGATATTTCCATTCTATGGCTGTATTTCCCTCAGTACAGATGGGTTCAGCTGTAGCTTCCCAGCGTTCCCCTGTTGTCTATATTTAGTTAGTGCTTAAATCAGCACAAAGGTGCCTTCTGTCATCCCTCCCACTCGGAAGGGACCTGATGGAGGTTGCAGGGAAATGCTTCAGAGTGAGAGGGGAGAGCAGCTGGCGGGGGCTGAGCTTCAGAGCAGATCTCGGGCTGTGGCTGCCTTTAAAAGGAGTTATTTTAGGCGCTCTTGGGGAAGGCAGAATGATGAGTGTGGTCAGGGTGACCTACCTGTAAGAAAAACCGAGAGGCTGTCTATACTTATCCCCACTTCAGACAGCTTTGCCTGTGTATCGGTGGGTTTGCCAAACCCGTTCTCCTGGACAGGGCCAGGGTGGGTGTTTCCCCCAGAGCCATGGGGTGTGTTCAGCACAGCCACGGGCACAGCTCAGCAGCTCTGGTCAGACCCAGAGGCATGTTTAGCTGCTGTCCTGGCTCAGCAGACCAGGTGGGAAATACTCAGAGACAGCTGCAGCCCCTTGGGTTTTGGGTTTCATCTCCACTGACCCCACCCGGGAATGTCATAGGTCACAGGGCATGTGACTCAATGAAAACATTCACAAAAATATTTTTTTTCCTTTCTTTGCAGGCAGCTTTGTAGAACAAAGTCACCTGGAAGGTCTCAGAAATTTCTTAAATGTTTTGATGTTGTAATGCAGCTGTGCAGGTGTAATTACTGTACATGAGACCTGGCTCTTACCATGAATTCCTTGTGTTACACCAGCGACCCAACAAATCATGTTTGATATTACACTCTAAATAATTTTCTGATGTGGATTATAAAAGAAAACCAGGCTGTCAGAGGCTGATCTGGCTATATTTGGGAAATAAACACACTCAGCTTTGTAAAGCCATATGGTGGATTTATTCACAATCAGCAGTTCCTTTCAAATGCAAGTTTGTGGCATTTAGTAATACATTTTCCAGTATACGCTCAGCACTCTGTTTTCTGTGTTTCCTCTTCCAGCGTGTGATCTGGGAGCGGTCAGCTGGTCACAGCCACGGGCCACCTCTTGTCTGGGCAACGCGCATTCAGCAATATAATTAAGCACTTACATTAGTGAGTTCTTACCAGCTTCTGTGGACTTCATCAGCAGTTTTTGTCTTGCATGTTTCCAGTGCTGCTGGCTGCTATTTTCCTTTCAGTGGAGCATTGCACAACAGTTTTTTTTGACTCAGTTTCCTCTGGAAATGGTGCTGTAAGACCCTGCATGGAGCACATGTCCACATGGCCAACAGAGTTCAGGACTGAGTTCCTGTGGTGTAGGTGTGCTTTGCACCTAAACCCCAAGCTGCTCTGTCAGTCTTTTGTTTCCTTCTGTTGTCCCTGAAGGAGGTTTGGACACACTGAGGCTCACCGTGGCAGTGTGGGTGCCCTGAGCTCCCGCAGATGCTGGGGGTGAGCACCCACCTCACGGTTCCTGCACATATTTTGTGCCTCTCTGCCCAGGGGACATCACTGCTGTCATCACCGGCACTGTGTGTGCTGCAACCGGGTGTGATCGCGTGGCTGAACCTGAGTGAGGAGTGTGATGCTCCATTCTGTTGAGTGAACATTTTTTGTAAAATGCTTTGTCTTCTCTTCCTGTGACATTCGTGAAGCAATTTAAGTAGCACAGGATGCTTAAGTGGCGCTGTGAATGTGTGGGCCTCATCATTTGGGCAGGGTGGTGAGCACAAGGGCACTTGGCCATCCTGGGAGTATGACACAGCCATGGCACAAGCACTCAGTTACTGTGCTCACTGATGTTCTAGGCATAAGGTCTCTAGGTCTGAAAGGTCAAGAAAAATTAAAATTAAAAAATACCCATGGTTGAGTCAGGCATGGGATTTTCACATGTATGTCCATGAAAACAGGCAGACACACACGTGTCCAGACCCTGCCAATACAAGCAAGGCAAGTGTTACTTCTTTTTAATCTGGTTTCTCAGTAACCTGCCCGAAGTGGAAATTTCGCAACAAAACCAGTGTTCAAAAGCAGGAGCTGATGAGAAGGCTTTCCTTTTATTTTTGCCTTGTTTCTGCCTTTAAATTTCATGTTCCTCAGCTGAAATGAAAGAGTAATCAATTCATAAGCAGATGGCAACAAACCCACCACACTAACCCATGAAGAAAAACCATCTAGGTGCATATTTTGACCTGCTGCCACATAGTCAGATGTTGTTCTGTTGAAGGAGGCTAATTGACTTGCCTGTTTCAGCTAATAGCGGCTTAGGCTTCTCTCCATCCCCACTGTTAAGCTGAAGTCTTAAGCGATGGAATAATGGAAAGAAGAAAACAAATAACGCAACTGATTAAAATCAGGAACAGCCTAAGAGCAAGAGGCAAAAGTGTTTGGGAAACCAGAGGCAGTCATGTTTCTGCTGTGGTTCTTGTTTGTGGTGTCCCTGCAGACATGAGCACCACCATGGGCCATTGCTCCCTGTGTTGGGGCAGCCTGTGTCCCTAGCATGCAGCCCTGGGGGGACTCCAAGAAGAGCTCCCAGCCTGAGAGTCTGGAGCCCTGTAGCTTTTGGGAGGAGAGGGTCAAGAGTTGCTGAGAGATGCTCATTTTCAGGAGAGATCCAGGGCCAGCAAGTAACAATTCCTGGTGCTTGAGCAGATTCAAACCCAAGGATGCCAAGTGCAGAACAAGGGCAGGGCTTGGCTCTGCATGGAGCGAACAGGGGCTGCCTGGGGCTGCTGTGTGCCCCTGGGGGGTCCTGTGCCTTCCCTGGAGGCATACAGCTCTCCACCATCTTTTCAGGATGCTGTGCCCTGACCATGAGCACACACACAGCCACACGGCAAAGCCATTACCTGCAGAGACTCCCATTTATAGTCCCCCACTGCTTAGGCTGCCCTCAAATCTTTGTCTTCTTTTTGTGCTGGTTTTGTAATTTTTCAAGGGTAGTTGTCCTTGACAGGAAAGGCATTGCAGGTTTGCTCTGCTTGAATCACTTTCCATGTTGTCGAAACTTAAAAGCCATAAAATTCACACTGATGGATTTTCATGTGTGTGAGTCTGGGAAGGCCACAGAGAATGTTTTTGATGAACTGTCATTCCCATATTTTTCTGACACCGATTATTTGAGGGCAGGAATGAGGGTAACATTGCTGTTACACCTTTGACATTCTGTTCCCATAAATTTGGGTCTCAGGAAAAAGAAGCACTGGAGCCTTTTTGCCATAGCCTGTATGATGGTGTGTGGATAGGTCTAAAACAGACTGTGCAGTCAGCAGGATGAAAACTGACTCACTCTAGTTTGTTGTGGAAGGGCTAAGAGAGCTGGAGTGTGGGAAGTGCTCAGGACAAGCTCAGGGGCTGAGAGCTCCCAGGGGAGCCTGCAGTTTGTGTGGGAGGAGCAGGGCGTGCAGTCTCCTTCCTGTCCAGGGCATCCTGTGGCAGTACTGTGTGTGCTGCTGATGAGTCGCAGAGAGAGTTGCTAATATATGTGAAATACACAGATCAAATGCCCCTTTTTGATGAGCACAGTTAATTGTTCTATGTGAGCAGTCACAGCAAGACTACTACAATTTGACAGCCAGTAATGCACGTACATGGCACGAAGGACAGGTGTGCAAGGTCCATGGGACTGTGCTGAGTGTCCAGAGAACACATGGTCAGATTGACCATGTTCATGCTAATGAAACAATTACTCTTCATGCGTGAATGTTTCTCCCTTTAAATGTTCAGAAATCACTCACAAACATGACAGGAATGAAATCAGTTTTGTTTATTCAATTGGATTAAAGTAGCTGGATTCCCATGTGGACAGGGGCAATTGGATTTAATGTTACTTTGCATATTGTTCCAGTCTCATCTTGGGGGGAGTAGTTGTCTGGTTTTGGAAGTAATTTTTTTTAAAGGACCATAAAATCTTAATGATCACATCATCACATTTAAATGAAGACTTTTATGCCTAATGTCATACTAACCTCATTGCTGATGTTGTTATATGTAATTCAGGAAAAGGCCTTGGGAAAGGCACATGCGTGTGTTTGTGTGTGCTGGAGCCCGTGTGCTGCTGCTTGATTCAGGCTAGGTCAGGGCTATTAGATTTCCTTCCCTCAGGCATTTTATAATCTGTTTAACATAACACAGTCATTTGTCTTGTTTGCCGACTGCTTAACAGATGGATATGTGGTTTTTGTAATTACTATATGAACGTTAATAAGACGTGATATCTTTTATTAATTAACAGTTTTCCAGGTTTGTTTTTCCAAATGACATGAGGTAGATTATATGTAAATATTAGTGACATACAAATATTAGGTTTACAGCACTGGCGCTCTGAGAAGTTGTGCAAACTTTTAAGGCTCCCCATGGTGTCTCCTGTTTTAGTTTTTCCTCTCCCCTAAGCTTTACTTCATTATGGTTCTCTGGTAGCACAACTGGGTTTATGTTTTGATGATGGTTGGTCTCTCCTTAATGTAAGGAAAGCCTGGACTTGACCAGTGTCCTGAGCCATCTATTTATCCTGCCAGTGCAGAGTTTTTCCAGCCCATTTCTATTCTTGTGTGATACTCTTTTTCTCCTGGAGATTTCTAAAAGTGGGAATCGGTGTAAACAGGTATGAAGACTGTACACCACACAGGAGAGAACACTTGTCTCACCACAGCCCTTCCTGGGAGCCCTCTCTGTCTGGCAGCTGAAGAGGAGCCTGAGAAAGGAGCTCAGTCCTCCTGGGAAGCAGCAAGAGACTGAGCGCTGGGCAGGGCTTTGCAAGGTCCATTTGCACAGATGAGATCTTGGTCACACCTGGCCCCTGCACTGAGACTCCAAAAAGGGGGTATTTTTTTTTTTTGTGATGGAGCAGCCCCATCTGCTACCTGAGAAGGGCCCAGTGGGTCCCACTGCACACCCAGGGATGGGGACCCCGACCAGCCTCAGTGCCACCTTTCCCAAGCTGCCATTTTTGCTGGAGGCACCTGGAGGTCCAATGGAGGAGGAAGCACAGCTCCAGGAGTGATCAGTGACACTGGAATGTTGAATTTCAGGTGTTCACAGAGAATGAATGACTTACCCAGGGTGAGGTGGAGGGCAGGGCTGGGCACGGCAGAGCCAGGGCCACAGGCTCTCCCATCGCTGTCATGGGCCACTCCCTGCTCATGGCTCTGAGTCACAGAGGAGTAGCATTACCAACTGGATCTAGGACCATGTGCACATAAGAAATGTTGAATAGGATCACCATAACACACCCTGTCCCTCCGTTAATGCTTGGGTGCTTCGAACACGAGGTCAATTTAAACTGACAGGTTACCTCCTTGTGGGCTTTGTTTTGTAGGATGATCTGGCATAACATGTTGTGTTATCAGATAATGGTGAGCACAGTTATGGGGGGTGTGTGGTGCAGCCTCACCCTGCCAGCATCCAGCCCAGGCTGCAGTCACCCAGTGCTCTCACACTGCTCCCTGGACTCACCTGGGTCTGGCAGGAGGCTCATGGGCTCCCTTGGTGCCATGGCTGCTCTTACTTGTGGCAGCACCACCGTGCTCGTGGGACCTGTAGCTGTAGGAACCAGAGCAGCGGCTGAATCAGAGCATGGTGTGATGACTTCTTGTGATTTTTCCCCATACCACAGTAGTTTCATGCTTAGAGCACATTCTGGGTTAACCGAGGCGTGTGTGAGCCGTGCTGGCTCTACAGCGCTGCTCTGGATTCCAGACGTGGTTTAGTGTGGGATGCTGCCAACAGCTGGAGTGGCTCTGCCAAGGCAGCATGGGGAAACACAGTTATCAGGGCAGGTCCTCACCTGCACTGGCTGTTGCTTTGTGAAGCACCACTAAAAACTGAAAGTTCCTGTGAACGTGGAAACAGTTGGCGATCGATCAGTCCTGATGGGCTCTCGGTTCCCTGGCTCTCAGCATCACAACAACGGTGCCTCTGTTTTGCTGTACCCCATTTTGTGCTTTCCACCAGCCCGGTTTTGGGTCCCTGTTTGTCCTTCTGACAGTTGTGGAACTTCTGCTAATCCCTGCACAGGTCGTGAGTGCTGCTCTGCCAGACACCCAGTTTCCTTTTCTTTGGGTAATTAATCCTCTCTGACTGATTAGGCTTTGTGCTTTCCATTTTGCAAGGCTGGCCAGGCTGCATCTGTGTGTGCTTCACTCTGCTGCTGCTGGGTGACATCTGAGGACAAGCACAATGATTTTTATGAAGTCATAATCTAGCCAGCCCCAGGATTGCAGTGCTGTGAAACCTACTGTGCTTGTGTTGCAAGACGTGGGCACCCCCGGTTTTAATTTATGCCATGATTTCATTACTTTTTGATGTGGGACATGTTTCAGATTAACTGAAGACCATGAAGTAATTGCAGTTTAGGAAATAAAATTCACAATGACCTGGATGTGTTGGTGTTTCATTGGCATTCATCCTTTCAAATAAAGTCTACCTTTGGGGCTAAACATCTTGTATATTAATTGCTAATATAACAGAAAAAGTGCTAAATAGTTATTTGCACAAATAATATCTCAGGGTACGTGGGGAAGCATCTGAGTGCCCAGTGTAAATACACAACATGACAAACTTTGCTTTTTCTTCACTCAGACTGACTCCAGTTTCTTTTTTGTTGGCTCTTCTGATCATCAGGTGATGGACAAAGTTTGCAGACTTCTGGTAGATTGATAGTTTTACAGGTTTGAAGGGTTTTTGCTATTTTTTTCCATTACTGTGGTGTGTGATTGCCATCTTGGTTGTGTGGAATTGTTTTTTGCCTTTGGGCTGCTGACATTTTTAAAGCAGTGGAGCAACGAATGAGCAGCAGTGTGGGGAAGGAGTGTCCCACATGTTCACTGCCTGGCCCTGAGCCCTGTGAGAAGGGCCCAGGCTGTGCAGAGCCTTGTCATGAATGGGGAAGGCAGGGCTGAGGTGTGCAGCAAGCTGAAGGCAAGAAGGTGACCTTCAGTATAATTTTACAATAGCTGTTCCACTCAAATGCACGTGTGAGTTCATGTGTTCCTTCCCATACAGTGACCTAACCTGATGAAAACATTTTGAGCTGAATCTCCGCATGAAATAGTGGAATTAATGCAGTCATTTTTTCCCCCAGATGAAAATAAATCAGCAGGGAAACCCAAGAAACAAATACTACTGTTATTTTTGCATTCTGTGCGTTAGTTATTCAGCATAAGACTTCTCTCATAGATGATGTTCCAGTGTCCTCTTGCAACCTCTTTACCCCCTGTGTCACATTTTACTGCAGCAGCCTGTGAGCCCCTAAGGGCATGGAGCTGGTGTGTGTGTGTGATGTGGTGGTTGTACCTGGGCTGTGTGCTCTGTGTCCAGTGCTCCCCAGAAGACAGCACTGATGTCCCATGATGGTGTTTCACTCCCAGACACCCAACCAATGCCTGTCAGGTTTGGCCTTCCACTGTCACCTGTGGTGGAGTTTGTTACAACAGGTAAAACCCAAACCCAGAGGAGACAAAACGCTGACATGGACTGGCCTCACTTGCAGAGTAGCAAGAGTAGTTGCTCAGAGTAGCTGTTTTCAAGCAAAAACTTACTCCTTAGTGTAGAATGTGCTCCCCTGGTTCAGATGCTCCGATGCTCTAGCATGTGGCCTTAATCTTCAGAAGTGGAAAATCCTATTTACTGTGTAAGTATTTGAGCTAATTATATCTCTGATGTGAAGAACATGTGACAGTTTACACTGTATCCTTTAAAAGACATTGATGTCTCAGATCCTTATGAAATACCCTGTGCCTCATACCATTTTGGTGTGTTCTGCAGTGTACTTAGCAAAAATACAATTTAGTAATAATGGAGAGAAAATGAGTAGGTTATTGGTAGGGAGTCTGTAGAGTAAGAAATAATTCACAGCAAGTTTTTCCTGGAAGCACCACGTATGTGTGGCAGTTGCACAGTTAGGTGGCTGTTGCATCATAGGAGAGATCTGGTGAGCAAGATCCTGTCTGGGCTTCAGAAAATGCTTGGTAGGGAAAGAGTGAATCTGAAGAAAGGACTGCTAAAATGCTGCAGAAGCTGGTTGGTCTAATTGAAGGCAGGAGAGAAAGCCCTTGGGGAGCAGCTGCTCCCTGAGGGGGCTGGGTGTGTGGCAGTGCTTGTTACTGGCACATTGTTAATCACGTACAGCTTGTACCAGCACCCGTAACAGCGCAGCAGGGGTCAAGGCCAAGTAGATCAATTTATCATACAACCTTTGGGAGGCAGAAGTCTTCACCTACTTTGCATTCAATGAACTGATTCTTCCCTTTTCTGCCCCGAGGTCCTGACCCTGGTTCTCTGTCATTCATGAAGAAGAGAGCTGCAGCTTGCCCTCTGCATGCAGCCTGGCTTCTCAGTATTCTTGATCTTAGTTTAATCTGGTAAATTATTGGTCTTCCTCAAGTCATCCTACTTAAGGTTCCTGTGATTGAGACTTCATCCTGAATGTGGGTTATGGCTTCCCCAGCTTGCTTACGTGACTTAGAGGAGAAAACATGAGAAACAAGCTGACCTGGTGCAGTGAAATCACAGTCAGCTCTTTTGCTGTGCCTCAGGAGCACAAGGGCAGGGCTCCAGAGCATGGCAGGGATTGCACAGGGGCTCAGTGAGGATGTTAATGTGTGGTGAGGGTCACAGACATTCCCTGAGGACAACACAGCAGTCCAGTGCTCCATCTGGGGCGAAGAAGACTGTGCTGCATGAGGTGTTCACTGGGAGGATGTTCATCTAGAGATGGTTTCACCCACTCTGCATGTCTCTTCATGGCTGGGTGGGAATGGTCTTTGTTGGCTGGCACAAGCTGGTGCCCTTCCTGAGCCTTCTCCAGTCTCTCTGAGCTGGAATTGAGGAGCATTGGTCTCTCTGGGTTCTCAGCTCTACCACTGGGATAATATTTAGCCACCAGCTGTGAAGCACTCAAGTGTCTGTTTCCTCTGGAGAGCAGGGTCCCTGACCTGTTGTCTGTCTCTCTCTCTAGCCGTCTCAGGAACACTGTGCCTGTGGCATTAGATGTGCTCAGCACTGGGAATGGTGAGAAGCTCTGGGATGTTGCAGTGTGTGCAGCATGGGGGGGCTCCGCCTTGACACAGCCCTTTCCCTTTGGGGTTGTCCCTTAAATATGGGCCAGCCAGCCACCAGCCTGGCTGGCTGACACCAATTGCATGTGGGAGAATAGGTGTGTAATTATGGATTTTTGCTGCATAATTAGCTTCTCAGATTTGTGAAGCCAAAGTGCTGTGTCTACTGGAATCTGCAACCTTAAGGACTCAGAGGATATTGGGAACTGGCCATGATGAGAGAAAATGTACAATGGCTTTAAGTGCTCTCTCTCTCAGAATATGAATTGTGTGCCATGACCTTCACCCAGATCAAAGACCAGGTGCTGGCTCTGGTGTGAGATGCTTTCAGTTAAAGCATCACAGACCTGGTTAGTGGAGATGGAGGTGGCCACCACTTGTGTTGATCTGTAATTTAACAAGTCTACAAATCTGAGATGCTGCAAGATGGGAGCACATTCCACTCCCAGGGAGTGGTTCCCTGTCTGACCCTGGAGGGGAGGAGGTGTTCCACCCATGGGAAGCAGCAGAGCCAGGGCAGAAGTGCTGCCCACACACCTATGGCAGGCAGAGCACAGGACCTCAGGGCTCTCACTGCCAGCCCTGTCCTCTGTGCTATGGGCACAGGCTGTCACCAGCATTTCTCCATGCAGGATGACCTCTGGCATCATCCAGCTGGCTGGCACCCTGCTGACAGCACTGTGCTAATGATCAGTTAACTAACAGAAATAATTATTACGAGTTTAAAAGAAATTTTGTTACCTATATTTAACAGTTAAAAGATGAGGGTAGTGTTCTAACCCAGAGCAGTAATTAGGAAAATAGATTTAGTGCTCATGGATGGAAGGGTAAAATAAATGAGGTGAAGGAAGTTCTGTGCTGAGCATAAAATCGGAGGTTTGATTCAATTATTCTTCACACACTGTTTAGATCCCACAGAAACCTGAGAATGGAGCTCTTAAACCTCTCTAATTGAAGCAAAAATCATTGGAGTGGAAAGTGTCCTGGCTCTTCAGGAGATGTCAAAGTACAGAACATGGTGGACACCTGGGGGTTTGGAAAACAGTGACAGCTACAAGCTGACCTTTGGCAAATTTAATCTGCAAATGGATTCCTGCTTAGGACAGCTAATGCTTTTAGTTATTGTAAAGGCTCATTCCTGGATTTTAAAAAGCTGAGAATAAATGGATTTCATGATACAGCTCCTGTGTGCATTGCATAACAAACAGGTGGCTTGTGGATGTGTTTAAATGATCCTGGGGATACTGTTGTGGTGCAGTTTTGATCTTCCTTTTCCTTCTTTCTTACCCTGTGAGAGGTCCATGCCTTTCCCCTCCTTCAGGAGACAGGAGACCACAGACAGAGGTGTCAGTTGACTTGCCTGGAGCCAGCAGCAGTTCTGAGTCCTGTGGTGCCATGTTTGGGTTGGTGCCCTGTGCTGTTGCATGTACAAGTAGCTGCCAGCAACAAAGAAGTTATTTCTAAAGCGCGATGTTAGTGCTGTGGCTTTCTTTGGCCTGCAAGAGAGCTTTGGTCAGCACATCTCTGTGCTGTGCTGTGGAGCCATGGCCAGGTCCTGTGCCCTGTCACCAGGACCGAATTCAGAGTAACCTGTGGCTCTCACCCACTGCAGCTGAGAGCAGCCTCTACAATGTGTTTGATTTACTTACACATGTACCTGGTGATTATAGCAAGTAACTCACATTCCAGCATAATTCAGTGAAGGCTTGGGCATGGAGACTTCAGGCTCATGCCTGTCTGATGAATGCTTCTGGCTTGTCACATCAGTAATCCCTGTATTAATGAGTAGCCTGTGATGTGCTGTGGTTGAGTGGCAAATCCTGAAGTTACATATGCATATGAGTAATTGCCAGAGTTCTCCAAGGTGCAGTTTTACAATGCCTTATATCAACCTCTGTGTGACAGTGTGTCAGAAAACGTCCTGGGGAGGCAGGCAGCAGAGGGCCTGGGAATTCACCTTTCTTATAAGGTCACAACAGGGGTGACCATCTTGCCTCTCATCTGAGAGGATTCACGCATTCCTCCAAAAGGTGTGCAGCAGTGTGCTGGGGTGGACAGTGTGGTGGGGTGGTTGTGCAGTGGTGTGGGAGACATGCTGCCCACAATATCTGCATACTGGAGGTGCTGGAGTCCTTGTGCCTCCTCACTCAGAGATGCTCTGTGCTTCTCTTCCCCTGAAATAAGGAGCCGCAAGGAGGCAAGGTGATCTCAGCACAATAGTAACACAGGCTGTAAAATCTTGCACCTTCTTAATAAGATTTTAATTTTGAAACTACAGTTGAAAGAGGAAATCGAGCTGCAGTGCATCACTGTATGTACAATGTTATCTGGCATCTTAGTCCTTCCCTCTGAATCCTCTGGTTCTAGTAACAATAACGCTCCCTGCTGATGTGGCCCTGGTCTGTCAAGCAGGTCCTGTGCCGTGGCACACCAAGCTATGCTGTCCTGCAGCTGACCCTGGCCTCTTGGTGCGGGAAGCTTGAGGGGTGCTGGGTGGGTGGGACACAGTGCAAAGGTGCTGCAGGACCTGTGCCCACTTGTGCTTGCTCCCTGGCTGCAGCCAGCCAGTACCCAGCACCAGTGACAGGGGTGTGCTGTGGGGTGGAGGCTTGGGGCAGACCCCAGGCCGTTTCTGTGCACCGGTTTCCCTTCAGCAGCTGTCTGGGCAGTGGAGAGCGGGGGGTAGAGGGGAACACTGTGGGTCAATTTTGGTGCTGGCCTGAGAGTGGGGCATCGTGCCTGTCTCCCTGATGCTGCCCAGTGTGCACATCGCTGCCTGGCGGGGGATGTCTTGTGCCCTGGCACTGCCGTTGGGCTTTACCTCCAACTTCACGTGCAGAAGGAGGGAACTTGTCCTCCATGAGTTTCTTCCCTGTGTCTGCCAGTGACTCATCCAGTGCTAAGGCTTCTTCCTGGACTATCCTGAGACACAGAACCCTTCCAGGGAGCAGTTGTTTCCCTTTGGTGTTCAGCAGATAATATGTCCAGAATACAGCCTGTCCTTTCAGAGGTGTGCCTTGAACAGGAGAGTCTTCCTTTCACCTCCTGGTCCCTGTGCTCAGCCACTTCCCTGGATGCCACCGATCCCCCTACCCACATCAGCCTTCACAGCCATAAGTAGTCACTGAGCATCCCTATCCTCTTCCACAGCTGAGACAGGGTGAGCCTAGGCCAGGTGTCCATGGGCACACACCACTGCTGGCATAGCACCCCCGTGGTACTTGCTGCATCTCCTGTCCTGGGACACCCAGCGTTCACATTCTGTGGCTCCACCAAAACAGGGCCTGGTGTCATCTCGCGGCTGGGGATCTTGTGTTAGAGGCAGCCAGGTCAGGGAGCAGCAGTCGTTCCGCCGCTGCTGCAGGAGCTTCCTCAGGGACAGGGTTGTTCTCCGGCAGCAGTGGATCCTCGGGGAGGAAGGAGCATCCCTGGGCAGGAGGAAGCGTCCCAGTGCAGGAGCATCCCCCAGACGGGAGTCTCCCCGGGGCGGGTGCATCACCGGGCAGGAGCGTCCTCGAGCAGGAGCATCCCCCGGGCAGACACGTCCCAGCGCAGGAGCATCCCCGGGCAGGAGCGTCCCCGAGGCAGGAGCATCCCCGGACGGGAGGGAGCGTCCCAGGGCAGAAGAATCCCCTGGGTTGGAGCATCCCCGTGGCAGGAGGATCCCCGGGCAGGACTGTCCCTGGGGCAGGTGCGTCCCCGGGGCCGGGGCTGCGCCGCGCCGCGCCGCGCTCCGCCCGCCCGCGCGGTGCCGGTCGGTGCCGTATGGGAGGAGCCACCGGGCACCGCCGCCCCTGCGCCCCCCCCGCCGCATTTGGCGGCCGCCGCCGCGGAGCAGGGCGCGGGGGGGGATGATGGATCCGCGGCTGCGGCTGCTGACGCCCCGCGCCCGCCTGCCCGCCGTCAATGGAGGAGGACGCTGAGACCCGCAAGATTAGCAGCAGTTTCCTGCGAGACCACAGCTATGCCACGGAAGGTGAGCCCGACCCGCAGCCCCCGGCCTCGGCCCGCCCGCAGCAGGTGAGGCCGCCCCGCAGCGGCCCCGGCCCCCGCCCGCATCGGTCCGCGCACTCCCCGCGCACCGGGGCCGCGGCTGTCCCGGGACTGGCATCGCTGCCCCTGGCCGGCCCGGGCAGCCCCGCGGCGGCGGCCCCGGGGAGGGTCGGTGCGGGCGCGGCGGAGCCGCTCCGGTGACTCAGCAGCGCCCGGTGCCGCCGGGTGGGCTCCCCCGGGGCAGGCCGGCCCTCGGCGGGCGCGGAGGTGGCTGAGCCGGGTCCCCAGAGCCGCCGCCGCAGCACTCGGGGCGCTCCCGCCCCGCTGCCGACCCCCGGAGCCCCTGCCGGGCTCCTGCGGCTCCAGGAGCGACGGGAGTCCCGGCCTCTCCACAGCCCCTTCCCCACTGGCGCGGACCCGCGGGGCCGGAGGGAAGCGGGACTCGCTGGAGCCGGAGGGATGCGGGCGGCGGCCGCGGTTCGCGATCGGTTTCGTCAGCCCCTGAGGGCGTTCGCGGTGCCGCAGGTGGCTGGAGCCGCGCTGTGAGGTGCGGGAATACGGCAAACGCTGGTGCAGGTCTCGTCACCGAACGGAACAGTTGTCTCGGGGCTGTTTTCCCTACAACCCGCTGCAGGTGGGAATGCGAGAATCCTGACTGATGCGCTGCAGAGGCGAGGAGACGCCAGGGCTGTTGGACATGGATAATGTCACAGCCCCGGTGAGGCTCGTGTGTTTTAAAGTGGCTTCCCATAATGGCTCGGAAGTGGAGGAGACAGTGTGGCCATGTTCGGTTCAGGCATCGGAACGTGAGCTCAGCCTGCACATGACGCCGCAGCCGCCACAAAGGCAGCTCCACCAGCGAGGGGTGAAGGAGGGATGGGGACGGAGCTGTAGCCGCCTCTGCTGTCCTCCCTGGCAGCTGAAGAGCTGTCGACTTCACGTCAGCTCTGTCACAACCTCCCTTTGCTCCCTGGCTTCAGGAGGAAAACTGCAGCTGCTGTAAAGCAAAACCGAACCCCCCATCCCTCCTGTAGCACTGATCCCCTTCAATGAGGCTTCAAAAACCAGACCCCATATCAGAGTCTGAACAGTCTTATTCATGGCTTCATAGTAGCCAGAGAGGCTCTCCCTTACTGTGTCATTCTCGTGAGGCTTAGAGGAAGCCAACATATAACCAGGCTTTGGGCTTTTTATATCTTCAGCACATGGCTAAAGGAGGGTTTGTCTGGTGGGAAATCTTTGACTTTATATAGTAATGGAAATCTGTGGATACCTGGTGAGCCACAGAAAATGATCATTTGGGTTGCTTGTGTGTAGCTGGAACATGAGTGCTTGGCGTGACAGCCCCCAGAGTCAGGGGAGGTGATGCCCTGGCACATCGTGGCTCTGCTGCTCTCCTTGGGTGCCTCACGCCGTGGGGCCAGGGTGGTTGGTGGACCGCTGTGGGGCTGTGATGGACCTGCGGAGGCCACACCACGCTGGCAGGACATTCCTGCTGGGAGAGGGGTGGTGCGAGTCGGCGCTTACAGGAGAGTGGTGTGGCCAGGATGGAGCTGAGCTCCTGTACCTCCCGGTTGTCTGGCTTGCATCACCATGTGCTGTGTGCCATGGAAGGATGAATTTGCAGTTGCTGCATTCTAAAAGGCAACTACAATAACCAGCAAATAAAAAATGGGGCTGTAGATGCCTAATTGTGACCTACTGAGAACTCGGGTTGCCTGGTTGGAAAGGATGGGGGGTTGAGATGAGCCCGCAGTGATTCGGTGACACCGGGTGGTCTGAGAATTTTCTGACCCGAGGTTTCAGTGATGAGACCCAATCTGTCTGGTAGTCTGTGGCTGTATGCTGGCGTTTTCAGAAGAGCCTTGTGCGTCGGTACTAGTGAACTTTAGTGACCCTCTCAGTAGAAACAAAACTGCCAGAGGCGTTTGTGCAGTAGGTGTCCGACTTGGCCGGAGTGGTTCCTGTTGTGATAAGGGAAGGTACGGGAGGGATTTAATGGCTCTGTATCAGCTGGGAATTTCTCTTCACATACTGCTTTAGGGCTCCTCACTCTCCCAGCAGTGGTTCGGCTAGAGGAAGACTGCACTTTGAAATGGTAGACCTTACTAGTGGGTAAAAAATGTCGATAATTCAGTTCTTTTTTTTTCTACAAAAAAGCAGCATATGCTTAAAACGCTGTGGCTGGTAACCCGTCTTCTGGTTAAAAAAGAAAAAATCCTTCCCAATGCCGTGCAGCAGGTGCAGACTTGCTTTGGAAATGAAGGTGTCTCTGGTGTGTCAGCTGAGAGAACAAGCTGGGTTATGTAATTTGGTTTAGTGAAGTGTTGTCACTTAAATAGGTCTTGTATTTTCATGCAAATGTGGGGTGAGGATGGTATTTCACAAGTGCACACTTGAATGCCTCTTTCTTGTGTAGCTCAGAGTGTTGCTGAGAAGGAACTCGGCCCTTGTGCTAATTCGACTCGGGTCGCCAGGGCGTGTGGAGGTGCTGGGATGCAGAGCATGTCCCCGGCCGTGTCACAGGATTCGCCCGGTGCAGAGGGAGCGGAGTGAGTGGCTTCCAGGGCGATGCCGGCTTAGGTCTCAGAGCACTGCCCCAGAATGGCAGATGTCATGTGAAAAATGTCCAGAAAATATGCTTGGTTTGTTCTGCTGCATAAATTCATCTTCATTGGCAATTCTGCTGAGTGCCCAGCCAAAAGTAGGACAAATCGAGACATTTGAATACAAATAACCATTGGAGTAGCTTCCACTTCTAGACATGCTTGTTGGAGATGTAGAAGGGCCCTTTGTGCTCACCTGCCCCAAGCTGGCCCATTTCAGCAGCTGGATCCAAAATGCCTGTCTCCTGAAGGCTTCAGGCTGTGGCTGTCACCTTCTGTGTGTGGCAGTGCTGTCCACCTCTCATGTCTCCGAGTCCTTGCTGTGGGTGACGGTTGAGCAAACACCTCCAGATGAGGGTGGAATGGGAGGAATGGCATGAACGCCCCTTCCCATGAGCCCTGCCCTCAGGGGAGCGGCTGTGGAACCCAGCCTGTATGCTCAGTGCGTTCAGGTGGGACGAGAGCTCAGTCATGGCTCAGCCCAGTGGGACAATGCCTCATGTTATTGTTCCATGTCTGTGCACACCTGCCCTGTTGTTTTCTCCTCTGATGGAGGAGGGATGCTGAGCACCAGGCTGGCCTGAGAGCTATGGGTCCCTCTTGGGGTGGGAGTCTCTGGTGGGCCAAGGCCAGGCTGGCACTGCCTGTCCTGTCCCCCACCTGCAAGCGTAGCTGAGATCACAGCCCTGCATGTCTCCCCTTGGACACCTTGCTGTTGGGACAGGATTCCCCATCCCAGCCGTGTCCCTGCCCCAGCCTGATGCTGCCAGATGTCCTGGGCTCCGTGTGGAGAGCCCGCAAGCCTTGACCCCACAATGGCCATGACAGAGTCACCCTTTCACATAGAGACACAGAGACATACCCCTTCCTGTTGGTGTGATGCAACAGGCAGAACCTTCCAGGGTGTGATGAGTGCCCTGCACTCCCCACACCAGGCACCTGCTCTGGGAAGGCACCAACAGGAGTCTTTGGATGGGGTGTGCATTTTGGGATCTGCATTTTGGGGTGTGTGCTTCGTCTGTTAACATGGTTTCAATGCGTTAGGCATGGCAGGCTGTGGACAGCACAGGTGTGGTACAGCCCTGGCACCTACAATTCCCAGCATTGGCACTGGGATGAGGAGGAGTGGCCTCACCTAGGCTGTTTGGGAAGGTGGCCGTAGCCAGGTGATTGTGCTGTTGGAAGAGGACCTTTGGGAGTACCCATGGCCATGGTGTGGTGCCAGTTTGGGGCCAGCTGGGTCTTGGGACCATCCTGCCCCCTCCAGAGGGACATCCCTGATTCCCAGTGGCTCTGTCAAGGGATCTTCTCTCCTGTGGGCATGGAGCTGATGCTGCTGGGGCTGTGTGGCCTCAGGGATGTGCCATGCTCTCTGGGCAGGACAGTCATGACACCCTGCAGTGACTCCTGGCCACTGTGTGGCTGCTCCCTGCACACTGTCCCCAGGCACTGACTGATGCCCGCTCAAATCTTTAATCTCCTGGGGGAGTGAGTGTTTCCCAAAATGAATAGGTTTTGCTGTTGAGAAATCTACCACTAAGCCTTCATTTCCTTTTCCTGGTTTAATCTTGTTACTCCCTCTGTAACCCCCTTGCCTCTCTGTCATTCCCTGTAGCCCTGCCCTGCCATCGTGCTGCAGGAAGGGGCCCTGATGCCAGTGTCCCTTCGCCCTCATGCCAGGGCAGTTTGCCTTGAGCTCTCTGTGATACAGTGGTGGCTTTTTTAAAAATCTGTGTGTTGTCCCCAGGAGAGCACCAAGTGAGGCATTTCCCAGGTGTGGGTTAGGGCAAGAGCTGTTTGGTATTTCTGTTGTCACAAATGATGCATGTTGCTGTTTGGAGATCATCTGGATTGACATTTAATTAATCCGGGAACCTCCATGAAGTTGTTTTATCAGATAAGCACTTGATTACGAAACTCAATCTTATCCTTTCTGCTTTTTATTTATACACATGTACTGTATTTAGACCTCCCTTCCTCTCCCTGAGCCTGTGCTCACCCTGGGTGGGAAGGACCCACAGACATGTCTCCTTCTGCCTAATCCAGGATCGCTGCAGGAGCACAGTGTAACTCAGCTGTTTGCAGTGCACTGCGTCAAAGCCGCTTTGGGGATACTTTAATCCACAGATTAATGAGAGAATAGATGTGCCTGGGGGCTCTGTAATCTAGGGATTACTGAGGGGACTGGGAGCAGGTAATGATGTGACTGACCCACTGCAGATGGGCTGTGAGGAGGTTGCCTGGTCACTGGTGATGGCATGTGGGGGGCTTGCATTCACCTCCCCCTCCTCATCTCTGTGCTAAGGTCGAGGTGGGAGCTGCTCCCTCCAACACTGGGGAAAGCCAGGTCACTCCCAGCAGGCACCAACAGCAATGTGGAGTGATCTGCCCTTACAATCCAGTGTTGCCCCAGTCCCTGTTGGTGTGGAGTCCCCCTGCTCTGGGGACCATCTGCAGAGGTCAGAACCCAGAACTAGTCTTTTCCTCAAGATCAGGACCTTGGGGCATGCTGTGGGTGCTTGTGTGGCAATCCTCAGGGTGCCAGCCAGGACAGCCCCATTCTCAGATTTCAAAATGGAATTATGGGACTTGATGAAATGGTCAAGGTTTTCTAAATGCAGAGAGACCACCTCTGGCTCAGGAGCCCCATGAACTGAATGTTGCAGGGAGTGAGAGAATATCAGTGGAAATGTGGTGTCGTTACCCTGTTCGTGTGCATTGCCTGTTGTCCATTGGAGATGGGATGCTGGGCTGGATGTGCTCCTGTTCTAATCCAGCAGGTCCTTGCTCCTGGGTAAGGTTCTTGTGGCTGTTTTGTGAACAGGAGTCGGCAGGGCTGTGCCAAATACCTGATACCTCCTCCCCAGAGAGCTAGTGAGATCTGGTGCCTGGAAGGTCAGAAGGTGGAAGGCTTAATGCCATGGCAGACCAGGTGATCATCAGTTTCCCTAATTCTGGGAGCTACGGCAGAGGTATAAGCCTGTCAGCAGGTTTAGAATCATAGAATCATCATTAAGGTTGGAAACCTTGCTTGGTGATTGGCTGCGGGAATACAACGCTCGTGGAAGAAATCCTTTGAGAATATAAGTCCCAGCTGCTGTGTCTCGGGAAGTGCTGCAGGTGTGGGCTCCTGTAACCTCAGGGAAAGGTGTGCTGTCGGCTGGCACGGAGGTAAGGCCCACAGAACGGCACACTTAGTGGAGCCGAGGCGTGTTGACCTGGCAGGATGCTGATCAGGCAAGGTTAAAAATAGCGGCTGCTTCCTCCCTGCTCCTCCCCATCTCGGCTGTGTGGCTGTGGCCGGGAGCTGGCAGCGCTGACGCCGATGTGCTGAGCAGGCACAAAGCCTCAGCTGCACCCAGGGCTGGCTCGGGGCTCGGGCACCGCAGGGAGAGCCCGGGCAGTGCTGTGTGGGAGCCTGCCGAGGATCTGGGCATAGCAGAGAGCCCAGGCAGTGCTGCGTGGGCACACACCGGGGGTCTGGGCAGCCAGTCTGCCTGGAGCTCGTGCGCAAACACCAAAAGACTCAGACTTCTCATCCCAGCATCCCTGCGTAGATCTGCCATGACTCCTGGACACCTGGCAGTCCAGGGCAGTGGCACCTGAGCTCCTTGCAGCCCTCCCAAAGTCTTCACGAGGTGGGGAGCTGGTGACTCCCCTGCCCTGGAGTGGGGGGATTGGGGCAGAGTGAACTCGGGACTGGCCCCCAGACCTGTCCCCAGCACTGTGGTAAAGGGTGAAATGCCACAGAAGCCACCTGTCACAGTGCCTGGGCACTGGAACCCACATGTGTGGACACTGATGCGTTGTTTGTATGCTGTCAGGAACACTGTCCCCAGCTCGCCTCCCTGCCATCCTCCCCAGTAAAGGCGTGGTCGAGCTATTGGAGTCTGTGTCTCCATTTAGGGCAATTCCAGCACTGGTGGTTGTTTTCTCCCGAAGCATTATGAGCCTGATTTCTTGGGAGGAAAGGATTGCCCTCCCATGCCCACCTGGTCCTGGGACAAGGCAGCATTGGCCCTCCCTAGCCCAGCTGGTCCTGGCATGGGCCAGATTGGCTGCATGGTTTATGTGGGATTTCTGTTACTTTGGTTTTCAGCCTTTAGCTGCTTAAGCCTCCTGCAGTGAAGCCCTTGCCACAGCTCCTGCGCTCTGTTTCAGCCTTAGCTTACAGAGGGGGTAATGGTACTCTGAGGTGCAATGTGTGCCTTGGGGAGGAGGAAAAATGCCAGACAAGTCGGGAGCTCTGTGTTGCATTCCCACGAGGGGCTGCAGGAGCCCAGACAGCAGGGCTGGGGGAGAGCGGAGAGTCATTTCCAGGCAGCTGAGTGTCCAGAAGGATCCTGCTTGTCTGCATTGCACAGAACTGTTCTGCAGCCTTTTTGTTTCCTTTAAAGCCTGTTTCTTCACTCACTCGGGTGCCACAAGTCAGCTGTTCGGCCACGCGCGTGCACCGTCGCTTAATGTCGCACTGAAGCAGGTCCTGCGAATGCAAAGGTAACTGGAATAGAAACCAGAAACCAAAATAGCCAATTAATCTCTTGTTTCGATCTGCTCTGTCCTGCATTTCAACTGATTCCCTGGTGTGATCATAAAACACAACCATTATCTCAGCTTCCCCAGTATGCAAACAAATTGCTGTGATTTTCCTACCCTTGGATCAGTCCGTATCCATAGTCTCTGAACAACAATAAAACGTTAATGGAGATAAAGACTGTTATCTCCCTTATGTCTATTTTGTCATTGGAATAACAACTTTAAATGTTAAGAGTGCTGAGATTTATAATGCCAAGCCTGCTCAGCAAAAATAAATCATGTTCCATAGCGCACATTACCATTTATTGCTGCTGTATTATCTGGAGCCAAGAGTGGGTGTTAACCCTGTGATAACATCCTCAAAGGGGATTTTAAGTAATTTTGTAGTTTAATTTAAAAATTCTGTTGGCTACCTGGTTTGATCTGCAACTCATTTTAGTGCAGGGGTATCAAAGTGGAACCTCTCCAAATGCTGATAATGAGCTCCCCAAAAAGTACAGCAGCAGGAGAAGCCCTAGACCCTGAAACAGCCACTGTTTCAGCTGTGGCTTTAGTCAACCAGCCACACAGGTGGAACTCCCCAAGTGTGCTCCCTTCCAAGGTTTTGTAGACTTTGGAAGACCACTGGATTTTTAAAGCTTCATCTTGGTGTTTCCATTCTTGTTACCCAAGTCCTCAGGGACATACACATTGGTAGCAAGAGAGATGTGCCTCAGGTGTGATTTGACCTGAGATGGTGTGGCTCCACAGTCAGTGCCTTTGGGGTTTTGCCCTGCCCTCACCCTGTCCTGACACTCTGACTCTTGTCACGCACGGAGTGATGCCATGCAGCAGGAGTGCATGGTGATGGCCAGCTCCGGACCGGTGTTCTGTGCCCAGTGCCGGGTGCTCTGGGTGTCCCCTGGTTGGCCCCAGCTGTGTTGTGGTGACAGTGCTGCTCCTGCATGCCTTGGCAGAGCTGATGGCAGTGCTCGGGCCCCTGCCCATGTGCTGCTGTGTCACCAGGCAGCCCTGAAATGAGCAGGACAGCCTTGGTGCTGAATTACCCAGCATTTCCTTGCATTCCTTTTCGTAGCTCTGTGAGTAAAGGAAAAGTGACTGCACCCTGAGGAACAGCAGCTTCTCTGAGGAGAAATACCATTAGCACCTGATGGCCCATTCCTGTGCCTGCCTTGGAGCAGCTGCAGTTGGTGCTTTGGGGTGAGGGATCACTTCCCTTGCAGGCTAAGTCAGTTTTATGGAGAGAGGAGGGGAGGAGGTCAGGGAGTGCAGGAGCTCTCCAGCCCTTGCACCTCATGCTATTCTAGGCATGCATTGATGGGTCTGTCTCACCGCAGAGCTGATGGTCCCAACCAGTGTTGGGGGCGGTCTGTAGCTTCTTTAACACTTGGCTCCTACCTATTAAACTCTCTCAGACGCACAGTGCACTACACGTGTTTGTCCTTGGGTGTTCATGGTGCCACTCCTGCACAAACCTGCTGCCGGCAAGAGCGCCCATCTCCAGGGACACAGGAGGTCTTTGGAAGGTACCTGAAGAGCCACAGGTGTGCGTGCAGGTGTGAGGATGTTCAGCCAGCATGAAGCCTGTAAGAAAACAAGCTTTGCTTCCATGGGGCCCTGCTCTGTGGCTGCCTGAGGTGCTGTCCTGAACGTAGGGTGCCTGGTGTTGCCCCTCAAGGCAGGTGAGGAACACCAGTGAAAGCACACCCATCTGCACCTGCCTTCAGGCAGGGCATGTGCCTGCTGCTCCCAGTCGTACTGGAAACCTCTGTAATGGCTGGGGGGACCCTTTCAGTTGCTGTTTTGGAACAGGAAATGGGGTCTGCTGCTGAAGGTTAGATGTCAGCAGAGGTAGAGGTTACTCCAACCTCAGCTGGCAAGCTGTCCATGAAAACACGTGTCTCTGTGGGATCAGGAGAATGGAAGGGAGAGAATTAGAGAGGCTGTTCTAGAGAGCCCTCCCTCACAATCCCTAAATAAACTTGGCCTTAGTTGCAGCAGGCTGACAGACCCTTAATTATAATAACAGCATGAGCAGTGTTGCTTTGTAACTGGTTCCCCACTGAAAATTTCTGGCGAGCGGGAGTGGTGTGCCAGATGTCTGCTTGTGATTGCCTCTGCTTGCGAAGATCCGTTCGGGTAACGCTCTCAGCTGGAGGACACAAGTCATGCAGGGATCCAGGGGTGCTTGGCTTGTTTGCCTGATTTCTTGGCAGAAGCCCACTAGAATCCCTATGACAGTCTCTCCAGTGGTTTTCTTCCACAGAGGTGCTCTGTTAGAAGGCCCAGGAGTGAATGGGGACCTGCACCTCCCCCAGCAGTGACAAACTGTTGTGTTTTGGCTGACTTCTGGCGATAGCGTCCCTCTATCCTGGCCTTAGGTGGAGGCTCTGGTCTAGGGGTTTGTGCAGCCACCAGACCCATCATGATTTCTGTCTCCAGAGCGTGGCTGGAGTCCTGCTGCCATAGGGCCCTGCCTGCCCCTAGTGATGCCAGTGAGTCCCAGGAGCTTTGGTGGACTGGGAAATGATGCTCTGAGCAGTGAGCTGTGCTTCTGCTGTGCTCTTTGTGTTGAGTGGAAAGCAGCCCAGGGGCTGGGCAGTATGGGAGAGCTGGAGATAGAGTCACAGTGAGTAGCCTGGTTGAGTAGCCTCAGGACTGTTGCTAGCAAGTGTATTGTGGTGATGGGGAAAACTCAATGCTGGGCAGCTGTCACTCTGACAGCACTCTGGAGGTATCTGCTGGAAGCCCCTGTGCCCCTGTACAGCTTGGTCCGAATTTCCCTGCAGCAGTATGTTGGCTGCAGATCCTGTTTCATGCTGCAGTTTGGCACCTTGATGTGACGTTTTCATTAGGAGTCCTGCAAAGTGCAGCAGTGAGGTGTTACTGATGGAGCATCTCCAGCTATGACAGGGTATTCAGCTTTTTCAGCAATGGAAGTAAAGCAGCAGTGTCCTTTATTAATCATTGGGTATAAAAACAAAGCCAGAGGTCTGTACCTGTGGCACTGACTGGTTGAGTTCACTCAGGATGGTGTTCATGATGCTGTGCAGAGATCACCCTGTAGCTGGCGATGTTTCTGGTGTCAGTGCAGCCAGATCCGTGTCTTCCATGGGTCTTGAGATGGTCAGAGTTCCCCATTGTTGTGGTGCCCATCAGTGGCAACAGTCTCTGCTGCCTTGCTGATTTAGGCATCAAAACGAGTCAGGTGCTCGGGAATCCCCATCTGGCTGTAGCATTGATGGGAGAGTAGTTCTTAACCAGCACTCCTTCACTAGCAGGTCTTAAAGCACTTCATAAATGAGATGGAGATTCTTGCTCATATTTTACCGATGTATTTGCTGATTCTTGCCTGTTAGTGCACTGCCAGGCTGGGCAGGGATCTTCCTTTGAAGCTGGAGCTGAAGTCTGCAGTGTTATCTCGTCTGCACAAGGCTCTGGGTAGGACACTGAAGTCTTGTCATATTTGGACATTTGATCCAATGTAAGAACTTTCTAATTAGGATGTTTATGAGTTAATCACATGTGACACTTGGTTTACTCCCTGCTGCAGGCCTGAGATGTGTGTGAGGATGTGGGGAAGTGGATCATCCTTTTTTTGGCTTTGTGTCACCCTAATGCATTATCTCCATCTGGTTGTCTCCTCCCCCCTTGTGTCCCTCAGCTGGAAGTAAGTGTGTACCAGTGGCTATTAATAGCTGAATCCTGCAACAGTCTGCTCTTACAGATGGGATTCTCAGCCTCTGAAGCCTAAAACTCATTACAAATAAAGCAATACGATGTGTAGTCCTTAATACAATTAGCCTTGCTCTAAGTTAGGCTCTCGGGGCCAAATGCCACCCTCAGTTTTCCATGTGAAGATTGCCTGGGAGTGTCCTGGTCTGTAGATCCCGAGCAGCATGTCTGCTCATCACTCCTGTTGTTGATTACGGATGCAGTGGTGGTGCTTTATTTGTTAAATATGGGTATGAGATCACATCCCCAACATCTCTGGCTGTGTGGTCCCAATGTTCAGTGTGGTTTACAGCACCAGGATGGGAGGATTGTGTCTCTGCACTTGTCTGTGTTGCAGGAGGACATTGGCTGTTGAGAGCTTTGACTTGTCACCTGTCCTACAATCTCCTTGAACAGTCAAAATGAGCCAGAAGGCAAGATGCCCTCTTGGCATGAGGGTTCTCTGTCTGGCAGACAAAAGCCATATCCCCTTTCAGATGGAGTGTTCTACCCGTGGGAGGAGGCAGAAGGGGAGGCGCACACACATACACACACACGTCACTACCACTAGTGAACCTTCTGCATGCTGGGCTTGGTGTCATGACTCTTGCCCCTAGCCCTGCCCCTTCCTGGCTCCCCATTTTCTAGAGAGGCGGGTAGGTCCAGCCATGGACCTGACAATGTGGGAGCAGTAGGAGTGCAGTGTGGGGTTAGCCAGAGAGACTCTGCACAGAATTGCCAGATATTGCTCCAAACTGTGCTCGTCTGGTGTGCTTTCCCTTACCAGGCACCCACGCAGCCCTGGGAACCAGAGAGGCTTTGGAGTTCTATTCTTAAAAGCTTTGTTTCTTGAATTGAGAGAGACCTCTGCTTTCTCCTGAGAAAGGAACCTGCGAGGTGGTTTTTAGATTAATTTTGCTGCTCCTTGTGCTTTCTGAAGGGATGCATCTCCATAGGGATGCTCATGTTCCCCTGTGCAGGAGCAGTCTGTCCCCATTGGACTGGGGTTCCTGTCCTGTCTTGGCACTTGCTGGGCATGGGCAAAGCATCTTGCCTGACTTCTTCGGTGTGTTTAGAGACCATGGCTTGCCTTGAGGAGCGATCACTGTGGTGAGCATGGCCAGTTCCAGGGCTCCTCTCCAAACAGGGGCACCGCAGCACTGGCTCTGCTTTGTGGTGTATTGTTCCACGGTGATGGTGCAGCCAGGCTGAGGAATTTGCTGGCTGGGAGTGATTGTCCTGACTTCAGGCAGCAGCCATACCCTGGTTTCAGGTACTTCCATACAGCTGAATTCCTGCCTTGCGAGGCACTTTGTTCTTGATCTCCTAAGAGCTGCTGCCTCACCAAACCTCTTTCTTTTCTTGCAATCTGTTTCTGACAACGTGTGAAGTTATTGACAAGGTGATGAAATCAGTGGACTAGGGTTTGCCAGAAAATGGCTTTTTTCCTCTGCACAGGCAGTCTTAGGCCTTCAAATGAAACCATCCTCCTGTTAAAACCCGTGTGCTGGGCTCAGGGCAGTGACTGCTGGGTTAGTGGTCTCGTGGTCCGTGTGTTCAGTGGTACCTTCTCACTACACGTGCAGGCCTGGGAAGAGATGTGGGTGGTAATTAGGAGTAGGAAAATGCCCCATGTTACCGTCCAAGCGAGTTCTTCCCCACTGGGTGCAGGGTACACACAGCAGTGTGTTCTGCTGCCGCTCCAGCTGCCTCCTGGATAAGCACAGTAACAGGCAGCTTGGCTGGGTTGTCGGATTTAGCCTTTGTTACGTCCTTGGCGGTGCTATTTGGAGGCTAGAAGGCTATTTTAGGTATATTTAATCACAGTTTTTTCTTGCTTAGTGAATGGCTGCTGATACAGTTATTAACCTGTAGTGAAAAGCATTACAGCAGATGGGAAGTGTTCAAGGCATTCTTTTGTCCCATCTTCCTCCAAAAGACAGTGAAAACAATACATTTATTACAAGCACAGTTTTCTGGCTAGCAGGGTTTGCAAGCAGTTTACTGTGTGTGTTTCTTTTACCTTCCAAAAGCCATTGATTTTTGCAGTGTTGCAATTAGAAAACAAGAAGCCTATAAACCAATGTGTTCCTGTGGTTTTAAATGGAGTTTCACTCTCCTGCTGTCTTTTTATTGGTTTCCCCCTTCCCAGCCCTGCTGAATGTTGCTTGAGTCAGCATGTTGTAATTGGCCTGTGGAGATCCAGGTCTGGCTGGTGTCACTTAAAACCCAAATGGCTTTGCTACAATTTCACTGTTCTTGGACTTCCCATGTAGGAGCTTCCCATGCACTCCTGTGCAGCTGCTACCGTGGCTGTATTGACTGGGAGCACTCGGCTAATCGCTTCCTGTAATTAAATTCTTCACTAGGAATAAAGTTAATCTTCTCAGAGGATATAAAACCTGACCCACAGCCTGAGCAGGCAGAAACACTGTTGTTTATAGACACCTTTATCCAAGTGTAAAGGGCCTGTTCCCAAAGCAGAAGCAATTAGGATAATTAAATATTCCTTGTCCTGAGCTAGCGATATATAATAATAAACTGTAAGTGATATGACAGCTTTTATAGATTTTTGAGGTCGGAAGGGACTGTTTCCTATGGCTCTGGTAAGACACCGGTCTGCTCATGCACTGTCCCTCTGATGGGGGTCACCAGTTCCTGCCTGTCAGGGTGCTGGGATTGACTGGAGCTTTGTTGGGTTTTAAGCTATTTTAGATTTACATTTTCTCAGTCTGATGGTGCTCAGTAAATTTGGCAAAGAGAAACAGAGGAGACTTTCCCCAACTCTTTTTCTCTGTGTTTGCATAAACACATTAATAAACTAATTGCCCAAATCCTTGCTGGCTGGCGGAAGCATTAAGCTTGCTATGGGCAGCTGACTTGAACCATATGGTTTGGTCCCAAGGCTTCTTTGAGATTGTAGAAGAGGTTCAAAAAGTGCCTATTTACATCATCTTGAAACATTGACATTCCAAGCACAAATAATTTTGCATAATTTATTACTCTTGCTGTAGCTTTACTCATACTCCTAAGTTCAACTTCAAAGTACTGCATTCTCACTGCTAATTATTTATGTGCAGCAAAACAAAACAACATAAAGTGCCATCCAGGCATTGCTGGGTTTCATTGGATGAAGAAACTCAAGAGTTCTTCCGTAGTCATAATATTTCATGTTCATTTATTGAGAGCCAAAGTCAGAATGAAGATAACCTTTCCAGCAACCTTTACTGGAACTCAGACTGAGCAGAATCAAGTGCTTGTGGAGAGAAAATATGTGGTACCTGGAGGATGCCAGGTTCTTGACATCAGCTGCTTTAATTTGGACAATTACAGTACATTTGTCACTTCCACTTTTATTCAGAGTGAGATCCACTTGCCAGTTCTCACACACTGTTTTGGTGCAACATTTCATCAGCAAAGTGTCAGGGTGCCTGATGTGACACTGCTGTTATTGCTTTCCCCAGTTCATTTTCTAATACCCATTATCTTTACAGCAAATATTGTAGCTAAAATCAAAAATGTGGGTGAAATGTGCAGTAAGCCAAGTGCCAGGGAGAACCTGAAAGCAGGACTTTGCCAAACCTGCTTCATTGTGAAACCTGGTGTGCCAGTTACCGGGTTCCCCCACCATGATCTGAGATTCCTGCCCATCAGTTCTGTCCCAGCTGATGGACTGTCATGGAGAGCACTGGGCATGTGCTGTCATGGTGTGCATCCCTCCCATCGTTGAGTGGATGCTGGTGGTGGGTACCAGGGCGATGTCAGCAGTTGCATTAGATGGGGGCTGAATAAATCTGTGTGCATGGATCATTGAGCCTCTTTGTTGTAAAACAAATGGCCTGTGGTCAGTTAATCATATAAAGAAACATCTCCCAGGCCTCATGGCATTATTCATAAGTACTAAATCCTCTTGCAGTTTCATAAACAGAACATCAGTTAAAATATGGGGAAATTACAGTCTGGAACGGTGGTTAGAGATGTGGCTTCCACAGGCTGTGGAGAAAAAAGGAAAGTGATTTTTTTTTTTGCAAGGGGCTTTTCTCTACCCCATCTGAACTCTCCCTCTGCCTTCAGCTTGCAGGTCTCCTTGTGCTGCACATCCATGCTCACCATGCCCACCCAGCCTTGTTTGGGTGCTGTGATAGCCTTGTGATGGGCAGTGTGTGCCCTGGGCTGCTGGTCCATGGTGTCCTTGTCCATGGCTGGTGGCTATGGAGCCTTTGGTCCCCCAGTGTCACAGCTGCAGGAGTGGGCTGCCTGGGGGGGGGGCTGCTGGCCATCGTGGTGTGAGTGAGGGCTGGCAGCAGCCTGGGGCCCCAGGCAGTCTGGTACATCTTGGCATTGCCCCTTCCGTGTGAGATAGCCCTCTTGGTACTGATGAATTGTCTTTGTTTCCTGCTCTCATTTCTGCCTGCTGGAAGGGGAATGAGTGTGCTGGAAGGTTGCCTGCTCTGATGGTAACTCCCAAAGTCCGCCTGCTGCTTCAGTGCCAGCCCCACTACTCTGTGGTGTGCGCTGGGCAAATGGGAGCAGTAGAAAGTCACACTGTGTTGTTTTCATCCAGATTTACCTAATTCTTCGTTAAATGGCTTAGTGGTGGCTCCCAGCCATGTGAAGCCAGGGGCTCTGGGCCATGTCCGGAGGGGCAGCTGCCTTTCCATGGCAGCTTTTTTCTTGGCCTGTGGTCCCTGAACATCCGTTCCTTCTGCTGGGTGCCTAGAATTGATGTCGCTTTTTTATGATGGTTTAAAACAAACCCCCGAACTGTGGTGTCCCAATTTACAGTTCGTGTTTCAAGAAAGTGGCTCTTATGTCTTGCCAGCCCTTAGCACATTCACTTGTTAAATTATGCATATGCTAATGAAGTGTGAAAATCAGCCAAATAACAACTCTCTGTAATCGCTTAATGTCCCCAGAGTATTGTGGCTTTTTATTATTATTATTTTATGATTTGTGACCCATTCTGAGTTACGTTTCTGCAGGGTGTTCTTCCAGCAACTGGGGTTAATTAGTACTTTCACTTTCTCTCCTTCTGAATGAAGCCGAAACATGCTCACAGCCCACAGTGCAGTTTGTTTCCTGTTTTGAATTAAATAATACATAGATTTCTATCAGAGTGGGGAACAGCTTCCCAGCAGAAGTGCTAAAATCCACACTCTTACCCACTGCATGCACCTGGGCGTATGGGCAGGGACCATGTCCATGTTGAGTGTCCTGCAGTTGCTCTTGCTGTGATGGCTGTTTTGGGAAAGTGATGCCACTCCGGGTCCCCCCCGGAGAGTGTCTCCCATCCCCAGGATGAAGTACTGCCTTGCTGTGCAGCGGCAGCCAACTGATCTGCCCCAGGCATTGCTCTGGAAGATGATACCTTTGCTTGATTCCCCAGCTTTCCCATCCCTGCCACAGTGGAAACCACACAAATAATTATGGCTAATGCTGGCTATACCTGCGTCAGGAGGATGTTGCATGGATAGCATTCAACTTTTCCCTGGAACTGCTACTCCTCCTGCCTGGCATGAGCCGGTGTCAAGTGCTGTGTTTGGATGCTGCCTCACCCACCTGAGTGGGTGTGGGCGAGTGTTCATGGTTCACTGACCCTACTGTAGCAGACATTGTCCCAAATCGTGTTCCAGGGCACCACCCAGGCTTGCAAAGGCTTGATTAGGCTGGCAGTGGCACTCAGAGTCACTGGAGGTGGGTGATGCTGCGGTGTTTGGGTGGGGAGCTCTGAACCTAAGCCGTATCTGACTCAGGCTTCAGGCAGGGCTTAGATCTGCTCTAAGGCCTTAAACAACATGATTCACTCCTTGGTGAACCTCAGAAGGCTGGAGTGTGAGAATGGGAAGCCCAGTGCCTTATCTTTGAATAAGCATCGGGCAGGCCGTGGATGGGAAGCAGCATTGCCTAATGCCTGGTAACACCTGGTAACCTGCTTTCTCACTGACAACACAAGGAGGAATAGAGATGAGGGACCCAGCTCTTACCTCATTTCTAGGTGTTCTGTAAGAGAACGCATTGTTTATCACTGTGGCTTTTTGTTGGATGTTGTGTATTTATGTCTGTTGGGTGCTGACCAGGAGTGCTGCAGACACACTTTGCTAACCCTTCTCCTGTTGCATCCAAGCCATTTTCGTACTTGCGCCAGTCCTCTTGTGTCAGTAACAGGCTTGTGTTCAGAGTCAGTGTTCTGTGATGCCACACCTTTCATCTGTGATACAAGTGAAGTTATGCTCTTCACAAGTAATCACAGCTTTGTGCGGAGTGCTGTCCTACGCTATGTCCCCTGCCCAGTGCTGCAGCCTTCTGGAAGCTGCTGTGCTCCAGGGCAGGAGCGGAGAGCCCACATTCCCCATGGACTCATGTGGTAAGGCCCGGCAGACAATCACTTTAAACAGAATCACTCATAGCCTGTGACAGCAAAATCATAGATTTATAGCAGAACCACATGCCCCTCAGTTAGACAGAACCTTGGTGACCTGAGCACTGGGTGTTTCACAGAGCATGTCACTGGGGCTGGTGTGTTGCTTGTGGAGCTGCTGGGCAAGGGATGGCTCACTGCCCCTGCCCAGCCTCTTGTGTGCAGAGGCACTTTACTTGTCTCCATTTGCCACTAGTTTAGAATAGACTGGTCAAAGTTTTCCATGCACTCTAATTGATGTTGGCGTGTTGCTGTGTTAACAATAAGACCTCACTGGGAACAGCCAGGTTCAGCTCCAACTCTGGTCCCTGCACTGTGGTGGATGAACAATGTCAAGATTATCTCAGTCCAATAGTTTTGTCAAAAATATTTTGCACTGATCCTGCCTGGGGAGGCACCATGTTTAGCTTCAATGATACAGCACCAGCACCAGCACCAGAGCTCCCAGCAAAGACCTTTAATTCCCTGTCAGAATCAACTTAATTAAATCCCATCTGACTGGGAGAGGGTTTTCATTTGATCTAATGAATGACCATGCTTCCATTTGGAAGCGTATTGCATCTTGGAGTTTATACCCTATAACAAGCAAGGGTTTTCTGCCTGTTTCCACTGAAGATAGATGTCTCTGAAATTTCTGATTGTTTCCAAATGGAAATATTTGTTATTTACACTTGCAGTTCCCAAACCAAGTGGTTTTCACTCTCTGTTCCTTACCAGTAGGAGGCAGGGATGCTGCCTCACCCACGCAGACCTTGGGCCTTCCCCAGGGACTTGTGGCACTCCACGCCCCGGGCAGCAAAATCCCGAAGTTCAAAGACAGACTCATTTATAGCTGCAATCTGCTCCTTCAGCTGCTGCACAAATCACTTTTAAGCAATTCATTTCAGTGGCTCAGGATGTCACTTAATGAACCCAACACTAAATTGAGGGAAAGAAAGTTTAATTAAAATATTGCAAAGAAAATGTCTTGAGACAAACTCTTCCAGGGGCAGATTGAAAATGGTGGCACAGACATCCAGCTTCTGTGGGAAGAACTGTTAAAGCAGGCACAAAATGCAGTTTGTGATGAGTTTTAGGGTGAGCAGACAAAATGTATGTTGTGTCCTGGCCCTGTGCGTGGGCTCTGGGTTGCTGTGAGCTCTTGCACTGCCTCACAAGGAGTTTGTGCTCCTACAAGAAGCAGTGGAGCCATGCTGGGTAGTGGCATTGAGCTGCCTGCTGCTGGTGTCACTGTGCCTTTGGCACCCCTGGGAATGGGGTACATCCTGGAGGGAGGACCCCGAGTGGCACCAGTCCCCAAAGGCACTGGGAGGGCAGTGGTGCTGACAGGCCACGCTGCCTCCCAGAAAGGGGATCTGTGGGTGGTGGGACTTGGCTGGGACAGAGGCAGGGGAAATGCTCCTGGTGGAGCACTGTGGTGGTGGATGTCAGATTGAAATGTCCCTTCTACCCAGACACAGGTGCTGAAATGGGGGTGGCACAGCCCATGTTCTGCCCAGGTCTGCCCATGGTCTGCCCATGGTCTGCCCAGGTCCCTTTAGTGCTGCTAAAGTCCTACTCAGTACAACCCCAGATGTTGGATAAAGGCATCTTTAGCTGATTAAATTCAAGTCTATGCAACAAATGACCGTCTGCACGTAGCATTCAGTGTGTTTGCTTTCCCCTAGAACTGGAATTGGGGCATTCAGCACATTATTTCAAACACCACTGCTCTGATGGCCATGGCTTCCATGGGTGCTTGCTGCAGAGGTAAAATATGGCACAGAAGGGTCAGGTGCCCCATGCAGAAGGTGTTCAGATTCCATCAGCTGCATTCCCTGCTTGCCTCCTCTCATTCCCCATCATATGCCAGGCCCATCCTGTCTCACCGCTGACCCACTGATGTTTCTCACTGCTGACCCACCTCAGTGCCACCTCCCTGGCTGACGTGGCTACAGGCAGCTCATTTAGTCATTCCATGCCCAGGTTTACCACAGACACATATTACTGTGAGTCTCCACATGTGTAAGTGTTCTGTGATGCTTTGTTGAATAGGTCTCTGCAAGTGGTGCCCGTTACTGAGCACTCAGTGCTGGGGTCCTGTGAGATGCTCCTGTCACATTGGGTGCATGTTGTAATGCAACAGAGAATGACATCAGAGCAAGATGGTAACAAAATTCGGTCATAAGCTGAAAACAGCTGCTCTATGTGAGAGCAAAGCTTGCTGCTTCCAAATTTTACTCGCTTAGCTGACATTTGGGTACTTCTAATTAAAATTTTTAAACAGTCAGTAGTTTTTGCTGATCAGCTAACAGATGGCTGCAGCAAGATGACCAGAAAGACAGACTGCATGGCACACGGAGTGTGTTGGAAAGTATCCATCCATCAATCCCGGTGTCTGCACACTGACCCTTCAGCTCTGTAAAAACAGCCTAGCGGGGGGTGGTGCATGTCTGAGGGTTTCCTGGGTTTGCAAGGTAACATCCCCAGGACACACTTACGTGCTGAGGGTCTCAGAGCTGGTGCTGCAGTGGTCACCATGGTGTTACCTTTTGAGAAAAGCAACCTTTGTGTTCCTTCTGAAGATAAAGATCTTGTAAATACTAAGAGCTCTGTGTTGTTAGCATCTGTGAGTTCCTGCTTCCCTTATCAGCTGTTCAGGTTTCAGCAACCAGCGATGTCCGTGGAAATCTCAGGTTTTAGGGAGGTATTTGGGAACCAGACCAGTTTTTTGGGTTGCTTATGTGTTGGTCCCCATGCATGAGAAATGCCCAGACAGTCCCAGGGCAGACCTGGTAGGTTTGTAGAAATCCTCTGAGTTTTTAAAGATATAGAAAAGGTGGAGGACTTGATTGATGCTCAGGTGCTTTTTACAGAATCTCATTTATTTTAAGAATATGTTTTGCAGATGGACTTGTATTTTCCATCACTATTCCTAAGCCTGAATCAGTCATATTGAGGAGGTTGTGTCTGCTGTGCTGCTAAGCCTCTTGGCAAAGGGATCCCAGTGTAAATCCTGCAGTGAGCCAAGGCACAGAGCAGTTGGATGAGTAGCCTGGGATGCTCCTGGCAGTGTGAGCCAGCTCTGCAGCACGGCACAGGCAGCGAGGCAGCGTCCAGCCAGAGCACGGGGCTGGAGGAGGCATGGGCTGTGGGCAGCAGTGGTCGGTGCAGGAGGGCAGGCTCTGCCAGCCCAAGTCTGCCCCAGCACCATCCTCTGAGCCTCTAGCAGTGGGAACACCAGCATGTCATGGAAGGCTGTCCTGATGTGTGTGTGTATGCATGCAAAGGCACAAAGAAGAAAATAACAGTAAAAAGCAAAAAAACCCCAATACAACAGATGATGGATTCCAGTAGTTGGCCACTTCTAAGTTGGTTTGCTTTGAAGTCGCCTGTGCTCTGCAGAGTATGGGTTGTGGTTACCTCAGGTGTGCATGCAGAGGGTCTGTCCTGGCACATCCTGGGCACATGGGAACCTCTCCTACCCCACACAAAGCTAGGGCTGTGTTTGCTTTCCTCAAGTGGGCGATGCAATGCAGCCTCCCCCTGGCTCCTGCTACCAGCATGGCTGCTCTGGGTCTCGTGGTAGCAGGCTGCTCTGGGACACTCTAAAGCAGCTGTTGGTCTCCCTTGCAAAGTGGGGGTTTATTTGCACTGGTAGGGAGATTCTCAGTCCCATGCTGATTGTCTTGATTAACGTGCTGTTTTGCCATCACACGTGTGATGTGTAACAGTTCTATAAGGTGTTCATAGCCTGACCCATTGAAAACTGTTATTAATCCAAGAGCTAATGAGTTGTGCATCTTGATGCCGAAAGAGGAGTTTTGTGTTGCATGTACAAACACAGAGCCGGTGAGGACTGGTGGGCAGATGCAGGTGCTGGGTTGGGTTGGGGGCCAAGGCCCACGGCAGCCCCGCCAACGGCAGCTCTGCTCTGCTCTGTTGGCCTCCACAGCTGGGCTAAGTTATGGTTCTGCCTGAAAGCTGCTCTTCGCTTTCCTCTCTGTTTTATTATTCTCCTCCTGTTAATGACCTGACCCATCACATCCTAAGGCTACTACATGGTCTGTGCTGGTGCATTTGCCTCTGAGAAGCGCTCACCCCACTCCTCACACAGGCCTGCCCTGCACACCATAAGAGCTGCTGCTCCTCGTGAGTCTTTGTGCCAAACCCTTCCACGATGTTGTTTCCTCCTGAGCTCTCCTTTCCAGCAGTTCCAGTGAACTACACCTGGCCAGGATGGTGGAGAGATGTAAATTCATGTTCTTGCACACTGGCACCCTGAAATGGGTGCTGTGGTGGGGATGCTGCAGCAGCACTGGGGGAGCTGCCAAATGGAAGTTTCTTTCGTCTAGGTTGGTAGCACAAAATTATTCTTTGCTGTAACAAGGGCAGAGAAATTTGGAATGTGCCAGTATTTTTAGAACTTCAATCTAGGAGAGTTATTCCATTTTGGGGAAGAGGAGCAGCTGCTGCTGGCTCTGCAGCGCCGTGTCATCACGATGAGGAGCTGTCCCCAGAGCAGGCACAACAGCGCATCTGACCCTGCCCAAAGACGCTGGGAAGTCTGATCTGAGCAATGACTCCAGCCCAGTCCTGGCAGGAAACAATACTCAGGAGGGGCAGAGAGATGGGCCTAGCTTTTCCCTGGGCTTGCAGGTGTTCAAGAGTGTTGTTCTTCGACAAACCCTGTCCTCCCTCCTTTGCCCAAACCCTGGCCTGGCTGGGACGGAGGGTGCAGGCAGGTGCAGGTGCCATGCCATGCTATGCCATCCTGTGCTGTGCTGTGCCATGCTGTACCATGCTGTTCTGTGCTTCACTTCGTGGAGTTGGTGAGCAATTGTGTTCCAGGGCGTTTTGCTGATGCTACAAGATCCTTACTGGGCTTAATGCAGTGGAATTGATTTCTGTTTCCCAGGCTATCATTCACCTCAGCAGGGGAGAATCAATGCCGATCAATCACATGTGATTTTGCATGCAATTAGATCCCAGTTTAACCTCTGCTGTCCTCTGCCCTCCCACCTCACACCCCCCCTGCTATGGACCACACAGTTTGGGGGAGGATTGATGGCCCAGGCTCCCCAGATGATGCTGCACATCACACCTTGCCCTGTTCTTGTGGGACTCAGGTGACACTTCCCTGTCCCATTCAGCTCCATAGCCTTGCCCAGGCTTTCTTCCTTTTTAGGCTGTTGTTTCTGTACCTCCGAGGCCCTGAAGTCCCTGTGTTTTGGTTCCTCACTGAAACTTTTTCATGGGCAGAGAAGAAAGCTGTATTCAGATCTTTGGAGGAGCCTCTTGCTCTACCTGTTGGGGTGAGGATGGGGGATCTGGCTCTGCTGCAGCTGCCAGGGGTGCTGGGGTAAATATAACCTGACAGAAGCGAGAGCAGGACCTGGTTCCTTCAGAGCACCTTGTGGTGTTCCAGCCTGAGCATTGGTATGTCCAGAGCTCCCATCGAAGTTCATGGGCATGGGCATGAATTCCTGCCATGGGCATGAATTCCTCATCACTGTCAGCACATGCCTTTCAGAGTGAAAGCCTCACTATGTTTTATTTTTACGAGAGGAAGACATCAAGCGATACCAAAAGTGAAATGCAGAGCCTCAGAATTTCCTGAGTAAGGTAAGAGTCACAGGCTGTCACTGAACATCAGACCCAGGAGTCCTCCTCAGGAGGCTGAGGGTTGTACAGAGTTATTCAGAGGCAACTCAAAGGTTTGTGACCTCCTTGAAACCCCCTCTTGAGCTTGGGGTCTACCACCTTCCACGGCATGGTGGGATGCAGAGATGGTGGGATGCAGAGGCAGTGGGATGCATAGAGCCCCCCGCAGAGGATCTGTGGGTGGGCTTGTACTCTGGCTCTTCCATTACCAGACACTCCCTCCCTAAGCCCCCTTAATTTTTCATGATCTCCTTGTGCTTTCTTCATCCGCCTGAGTGGTTTCAGATGTAGGTTTTGTTTTCTGTTAACAGACCCTGTTGGTGTCCCACTTCCTTTCTCCCTGGTGGCTGAGCAGCAGGCTGGGAGTGAATCATGGTGCCATGGCTTGGTCATGCTCTCAGTTGGGGGCCACATCCCTGTTCCCTCGGCAAACCTCCACAGCCCTCTTTCTGTTCGGGGGTCTAACAGAGGGAGGGACATGGTTGTGGTGAGTTATTATCTCACACCAGCATTAAACTGGATTTGGCAACTCATAGCCTGGGATTTGAGTGATCTAAATCCTTCATTTGGCAGCCTGGTTTGCTGTTATTTATGGTGCTTCCCGATTTATTATCATCTGCAGTTGGAGGCTTTGTGTGTAGTGCTGTCCACTGAGTGACGTATACAGATAATGAAGAGAGTGGGGTGTCCGAAGCCATGATCCTGATGCCACTCCACACCTTCCTGTCCCCTGGTGCTGGTCCTGGTGGGCAGAGCTGTGTGGGCAGGGGCACAGCAGGGAGCCAAGGTCAGAGGGAAGCCAGGGGCTGCCCAAGAAAAGCAGAGCTCCTCTTGGGAAAGGAATTGGTCCAGTGGTGTTACTGGGACAGCTCCTGGGTCTGGGTGTGGGAAAGCAATAGAGCTGGGAAAGGGTCTGGAGCATAAGTCTGGTGAGGAGCAGCTGAAGGAGCTGTGGGGGGCTCAGACTGAAAGAAAGGTTCTCAGGGGACACCTTCTCACTCTTTGCACCTCCCTTAGAGGAGGGGGGAGTCAGGTAGGGATCCGGCTCTCCTCCCAGGGAACAAGGGACAGGACAAGAGGAAATGGGCTCAAGTTGCACCTGGGGAAGTCTAAGTTGGGTATTGGGAAAAATTCCTTCCCTGAAAGGGCTGTCCAGTCCCTGGCACAGGCTGCCCAGGGCAGTGGTGGAGTCCCCATCCTTGGAGGCATGTAACAGACATGTAGATGTGCCACTTGGGGATATGGTTTAGTGGTGGCCTTGGCAGTGCTGAAGGAACAACATAAATAATTCCACGATTCTGTATTGTCACAGACCTGCTCACACTACCCACCCCAAAGGAGACATGTCCTGCTGGAAAAGCAGTGAGTAGGCAGAGCCCCTGGTGGGGCTGGGGGACACCTCTCTGCCTGGTGGGTTTGAGTCCAGGGATGCCCCTGCCCTCATGGACTCCTGCTGCAGCCTGGGCCTCATGGGCTGGACCGGGGGTGCCATTCTGTGCCAATCAGGGCTATGTGCTCTTAGCAGGGGTGGTGGGACACCAGTGGTGTCCTATGGCCTCCCTACCTAGACAGGTGGTACCAGGACCCTTCTGCATGGAGCTGGTGCTGAAGCTGGGGCACGTGGCATGTGGTGGGAGCAGGTACAAGGTGTCTGGAGTGCCCTGTGAGCAAGGATTAGGTCCCTGGGGTGGTTTGGGAGGAGAGACAGGGCATTCAGGCCCCTGCCCTGGTGGGCTGGAGCAGAGGGGTGGCTGTATGGGCAGCTCCTTGCTGCAGATCAGGCTGCTTCAGGGATCCAGGTCTCAGCACTGACACAAGCTTCCCTGGTTTATGTCACTTTTATTTAATATCAGTCATTCCCCACTTCTGGTGGAGAGCATGCCTTTCTCCACGATGGGAGAGGGGGAGGGGGGTGTATTGTAAATTTCCTATTTTTCTGATAAAACTGTATCGCTACGGCGGAAATCAAATCCCGTCTTCGATATTTTTAGCACGAGAGCGTGAAGATGCAGCGATGCTGAGGGAAGGGAGGATGGGAGGGTAGGGAGGACGGCGGGGCTGGGTCTCCATGGAAACTGTTTGCTTTAAATTCCCGCATTCAGGGCACTGAGCGAGTAGGAGGTGATGAAGGAAATGAAAAAGCAAAAAAGGGGGAAGGTTTTTTGCTTTCTGTTGTCAAAAAACTGCTGAAGGAACCTTGGGAGAAATGGGCATAAATTATTGATCATCTCAGTGCGAATACGTGTGCATTTTAATTAATAATCACCCTGTCATGTCTCTTGAGGGCAGTGGGTGGGATGTACAGGCAGCAGCCGTGACTGACTGCCCGTGCTGCAGGGGCCCAGATTTGTCCAGAGACACCTTTGGGAAGGAGGTGGTGTTACTTTGTGCTCCTGAGCTGTAACCTCCGTAGGACTCCTCCATTTCCCCTCAGGATGTCCTCCTGTGCCATGCTATGCTGCTGTTACTGCCTAGAGACACTGGGGACAAGAGCCAGCCCCTGGTCCCCAGGGTGCCAGGGAATATGATGCACCTGTTGACTGTGGTGGGCTTGGGTTGGATACTTCTGCTCACAAGAGGGTTTTTTTAATATCTAGGGTATTTTTTAAGGCATAAAAGGTGTTGTTAACCAGGCTCTGTTGTTATCCTTATCTGAAGTGCTGACAATGGACATGAGTAAACAGGAGATCCAGGAGGGTATGTGCACCTGCAGCACTCTGCCTGCAGGTGCAGTGTAAATGGGTGGCTGGACTGGGGTGGCACAAGGGTCCCTGTGATGCCCTGCCCTGGTGTCTCAGACCACAGCCCTGCTGACGGGGTGATGCATTAGGTCATGTCTGAAAAATGTCTCACTACAGCAGAGAAAGTTATTTTTAATTCATTGAAAAGGGTATGACCTAAAACCGGCAGGTGGCAAAGGAGAGGATTAAATAGTGCAAAACAGGTACATTTTCAACTGAGTAGTTTTAGAAGGCAGAAGCACATCTCAGTGCAGGGTGTGAGTTAACACTGCCTGACCATGGCCACTGACTCCCTCAGCTGCTGCTGGAGTTGCTGTTCCAAGCCCATGCCCAGCGTGTTCTCCATGTGACACCTTGGTGGCACTGGGCTTGACCCACGATGTTGCAGCAGCACTCAGTGGGGTGGGGTCCTGCAACAGGAATGAAAACATTCCTGGGGCTGAGCTGAAGCTGCTGAGCCAGACTTGGTGCCAAACACTGGGTTTCAGTGCTTGAAGGTGTCTGACTTGCTGTAGCACCTGTCGGTAGCTGTGGCTGCAGTTGCTGTGGGAACAGGGGATGGCTTTGGCTTATCTTCCCAGGGGTGTGTTTGTTCTCGTGTGAGTTAGACCCAACAGCCATTCCACAAAATTGCGGGTTGAGTTCTGGTTCTGGATGTCTGTCACATCCTCTAGTGAGGCAGGCAGGTTCCAAGAGCACAGATGGGATTTGCCCTGTCCCAGTGTCCCTCTACAACCTCTAACAGGTGTTAAAAATGCCTGTCCTGGCCCTTGGGAGGTACTCATTGAATGCATTGCTTGTGGGACTTAGCAAAATGGGAATGATACTTAACCAATAGTTCTTACCCAAACAAGAGAGAAGAGCACGTGATCTGAAGAAGTTCAGGATCCATTCCATAACTTTAACCCAAACCGACTGACATCCCTGCCAGATGCTGCCAGTGCCAGGCTGCAGTCCACCCCACGGGTGTGAGCTGAAGCAGAGCTCAGCCCCTCAGTGGTGCTCCTCAGCCTTCCTGAGCATTAGCAGCAGATGGTTAAACCCTTCCTGGCACTATGTGCCTGCCACAACAGTCTGAGACACATGGGTTCCACATGAGGGATCAAAGTGCTTTACCTTGGAGTTCTCCAGTGCTGCTGTTCCAACCAGTCCAGCTGTGTGTGCCTGTGAGTGCAGGTGTGTGCTTGTGAGTGCTTGTGAGTGCTGGTGTGTGTGGTAAGCAGTGGTGTTTGCTGGTGAGCAGTGGTGTGTTTGGTGAGCAGAGGTGTGCACTGGTGAGCACCGTTGCGTGTGGTGAGCAGTGGAGTATGTGGTGAGCACTGGTGTGTGTGGTGTGCACTGGAGTGTATGGTGAGCACTGGTGTGTGTGGTGAACACTGGTGTGTGTGGTGAGCACTGGTGTGTGCCCATGAGCAGCTGCATATGCCAGTGAGCGTCCTACACCACTGGGACAGGGTGGCTCTTTAACTCCAAAATCTGCCTGGAGTCACTTGCTGAGATGGTGTCTGGGGCAGAGAGTTGTTGTTCTGGGGGAGCCCATGACTGTGTGATGAGGCTCTGAGCTGCCTTGCCTGAGTGCTGCCACAGCGTGGGGTGTGTGTTTGGTGGGTGCTGTCTCTGCTGGCGTCCAGGAAGACAGACCCTCAGTGGTGTTCTCAGTATGGGTGCTGTGCCAGCTCTGGGGTCTGCCCCTTCCAGAGCTGCAGGGCTGCAGTCCTGATCTGTGCAGCCCTGTCAGTCCTGGTGCTTTAGAAATGAAAGGGATGGAGAATGCAAATGGCAGGAGTGAGCTGGCGGCTGTCATGGCCAAACGCTGCTCGTCACAGAATCCATCCTGCACTCAGTGTTGGGGCTGTGCCGCTGCAGTTGTTCTTCCTGTTCGCTGTCTTCATGCTGGCGGAGTGCAGCTCCCCAGGCAGTGGGTGAGCACCAGTTGGGCAGTAATTGCTGTGGAATTAACCTCTGACATTCTTCTAAAAATAGGCCCAATAAATCCGATCATTAGCAGCTCCTGTCCACGTTGCCTCAAGGGTAAACACTGCAGATTAAAGCGTTTGCAGTTACGGGTCCCCTCGCTTCTCCAGCCGCAGAGCTGCTTGGAGAGATAGCACCTTGGTTTGTGGGGAAGGGGAGCAGTGTGAGCACCGTGGCTTTTGGTCTGATGGAAGGCTGAAAGGCATCACTTCCATTTACCTTGGAAGGTGATGGGAGATTCTACAACAGGCAGAGGAGAGCAGCAGTGTGGATGTGGTCACCTGGGCTGCTCTGCCTGGCAAGCTCAAAGGCAGAAGGCAAAGGTGTTTTCATTGATCTGTGCCCTCTGAGGGCAAAGGCAAACCACCACCCCAGGCAGATGGTGGCAGAAGGATCAGGTGGAAGTGAGACCTGCCTGTCACCCAGGCGTGGTGGCAGGTGCAGGATAAGGTGCTGGGGCACTGGTGGCACCAAGCTCTCCCCAGGTCCCAGGAATCGATCGTGTCACCTGAAGTTGTGAGGAGACTCCCCAGGGCACAAAGGGAGTGTGCCATGCCATGCTATGCCATGCTGTGCCATGCCACGCCACCCAGCTCTGTGCCCATCCTTCCAGCTTTTCTCAAGCTGCATTTAAGCACATAGACAGTGCCTGGAAATCCCCCTGGATCCAGTGTTGGGGTGCACACTGGGGCATGGGGGCAGGAACACTCCGCAGGTCTGGACTCGCAATAGCACACTTCCAAAACGCTGTGTCTGTTTAGTTGTTAGAGACAATAGAAAAACAGGGATTTGTGGAGATGCCACAGGGCGAGCACTGACAGGGTGTGTAGCTGCATGGGGAATGTTGCTTTCTGGATGCCTGCAAAAGCCAAACTGCAGTTACTTAAATTGTCTTTGTCTTCTCCTTCCCAGCTGACATCATCTCCACAGTCGAGTTCAACCACACTGGAGAGTTACTGGCAACAGGGGACAAGGGGGGGCGGGTTGTAATATTTCAGCGTGAGCAGGAGGTAAGTGCCACTGAATGCAAAATGCCCATTTTATCCTTTTAAGCAAAGCGTCCTGCTGTTTCCTAATCCGCCTGTGTCACTCGTAACCTCAGGGCTCTCCTGGCAGACTCTGAACTGAAAAGCCATTATTAACATCAGCAGGGCCATATTTCCTCCTGTCAAACACCCTCCGAAATTCACATTTCCTGCATCCTCCTGCGCCAGGTGTAATGGGGATCAAGCACCATGTCTGAGCATGAGATGAGAACCCATCTCAGAGCTCTCACCACCCCAAGAACCTCCTTACACCACCAAAATTCTGTGAAGTGTAGATGGATGCAACAATTGCATTTCCCTTTCAAAACTTTGCCCAGTTTTGGGCAAATTATTAGTAAGCACTTTGTTGGAAGCTGGAGGTCATGCCTGCTGGGGTGGTGTGTGCTTAGCCCTCAGGCCCCCGCATGGCCTGCTGTGGATGTTCACCCTGCCAGCCTGGCTGGAGGAGCTGTGCTGGCTCCCACCACCTGGAAGTCCTTATTATTTCCAAAGCCATCCTGGTTTGCTGCTCTGGGCCAGCCTGAGCCAGTGGGATCTGTCCTTCCCTGCTCTGGAAAGGATGAGTCAGACCTGGCCATGAGACATGTCACAGTCCAATGACAGTTTTAAATTTTTCTCAAAGTTAAAGCCTCAACATTATTTCTACATACTCTAGAGAGATCCCCGTCATTAAAGGTTACATATGTAGACCCTTCATCAGCATTTCCATCACTATTTCATTTCTCCTTTTCCTCTCATTTCATTATTCTACTGCTTTTCTTTAACCTTAAGCCTCCAGCATCACTCCAGGTGTATCTGCTCAGCTCCTGCTCCAGTGGACACCTGGGGCTTCACTCACCTAAATGCTGTATTTGTACGTGGGAACTTCATCTCCACAGTATTTTTATTTAATTACCCCAGCCCTGTTTGGAGCCTGGTGCTGTTGGTTCATTTTTGGTGTTTGCAGATACACAGTGTCTTCCAAGCCCTGAACTGGGGCAGGCAGTGTCAGTTCCCACAGGGACTGTGCCCTGCTCCTTCCTATGTTATCCTTGCACTATATCCATGGACCCGTGGGACAAGTGCTGCCCATCCCATACCAGTGGCTGTTGCCGGTGGCTCCTCTGTGGTGGGTCTGGCACCCAGCAGGAGCTGGCACTTCGTCCCACCCATTCACTGAGGATGGCCAGTGGGGTGGGATCCATTCCTGCTACACTCCCTCCATTCCCTCTCTGTTTCCACTCCATTCCCTCTCCCATTTCTTCTCCATTCCCGCTGTGTTCCCGTTCTGTTCCCTCTCCACATCCACTCTGTTCCTGCTTCATTCCTTCTCCATTCCTCCCCTGTCCCCTCTCTTTCCTGCTCAGTTCCCACTCTGTTCCCGCTGAGCACACCAGGAGCCCTGGGTGCCACAAGAGGCTGTCCCAGGGTATTCACTCTGCTCTCATATCACTTCACAAACCCCAGAATGCCCCAAGCAACCTACAAACACCTTTAGCTTGTACCTCTCCCTCTGCAGAGCAAGAACCAGCCCCACCGCAGGGGAGAGTACAATGTCTACAGCACCTTCCAGAGCCATGAGCCAGAGTTCGATTACCTGAAAAGCCTGGAGATCGAGGAGAAGATCAATAAGATCCGATGGCTGCCACAGCAGAACGCAGCCTATTTCCTGCTCTCCACCAATGGTAGGTGTCCATAGCCACGAGTGCCCGGGCTGGGCTGCTTTGACAATGCTGTCCTGCCACCTCATGTCCCTGGGCTCCCACCACCAGGCAAAGTCTTCTCTGTGCAGTGTCTTTGGGAAAACACAGGTGTCTTTGGGGAATGGGTCTGGCAGAACTCGATCCCTGTGCACAAGGTGCATTGACATTGATGTGACAGCCCTTCCCTGAGAGAGGAGGGATGGAGGGAAGGAGACTTCTCTGCTACTAACTTTTATTTTTATTCTTTGGGTCATGGGAAGTATTTAAAAAAAAACAACTGCAGCTGATTTGTTTCAATTTGCGGTTGTGTTCAGCTTAGCAGTTCCATGTTATGTTCTGATAAATATCGTGAGGATCCAGGAATATTACTTGGGATAAATGGGACCTTAAGATGGATGTGACTTAATTACTTCAGGGGAAAAGGAGGGGTCTAATCATCTTCCATAACCAACTTACTTTGTGTTATAGAATTGACTGTATTGATCACTGTATTAAAATTCAAAAACTTATTAAACTCATTTGGGGGGAGAATTATTGAAATGCAATTAAGATTAATTATACAGCATAATGTTCTGTTAATTGAGTTTTTTAAAAGTTTTTTGATTAACAGGGATATTACCCTTCCATTTGGGATGGTGTTTCACATGCAGTCAGGTTATCAAAATGATTCTTTTGGAAATATTCCTGTGTTATGGTGTTTCTTTTTGTTCTTACTGTTACACTAACATTTTGTATTGAGCCCCATGAAGTAGAGCAGGTTAATAAAAACAAAATTAATGGTGTTCCATGGGAGTTGCCATGTAAGGGAGAAAATGAAGATGGATGATGGGGTTGTGTTTGAAACCTGGTGGAAGTGATGACAAACTATAGATGGAGTCCCTGCCAGGAGGGAGCAAAGAAAACACCATTATTCAGAATAACCCCACATGTTCTTGAGATTCCTTCCCCAGGGACTCTGTGGCACAGTGGGATGGTATGCTGGGAGGGGACAGGGAGCTGTGGAGGGCTTGAAGCTGCCTTTGGTCCCTGATGAGTGCTGGGCTCTTCACAGTTCTGGGTGGGGATCATCAAGATGACTCTGCAGTCACCCTGTCGTGTCCATTGAGGTGTGTTGCGTGCCCCACATGTCTCTGCTCCTCTGCAGGGCTGCACACCAGCAGCTTTCTGTGGGGACAGGTACATCTGTCACCACTTCCAGCATGTGGCATCAGGGGACACAGCAGATTTTTCCAGCTGGCATGGCCTTGGTGTGTCCATGAGTGGGCAGCTCGGGGGAGCAGCCACTGTGACACTCCCCTCTCTCCTCCCCCAGATAAGACTGTGAAGCTGTGGAAGGTCAGCGAGCGGGACAAGAGACCAGAGGGATACAACCTCAAGGATGAGGATGGCCGTCTCCGAGACCCCTCCATGATCACCATGCTACGGGTGAGTGTGGGGTACCATGGCTGTCAAGGAGCTTTTTACCGCAGGGGCTTGGATGAAAGTTGCTACCAGTGTCACCAGTGTGCCGTGGTACCTGCCACTCCATCCTGCTGTGATCAGTTGATGTGGGAGAGCATCTTTGTTTGGGAGGCCAGTGCTTTGGGTGGTGCATGGGCATGGGAGCAGAGGTAGGAGCTGCCATGAGCAGTGCTGACTCAGGGCAGGTGTGCTGCCAGTGCCACGTTCTGTGCTTTGTTGGGTACCCTGGTGCCTTAGTGCCTCTGTGCTGCCTCACAGGCCATGCCTATCCTGGCGAGGAGACAGGGCATGAGCCCTCTCATCCTGGAGCATTCACACGTGCAGGTGCCGCTGTGGGAGCAGTACTTCTCTAAATGAGTTTTCATAGAATCATAGAAGGAATTGGGTTGGAAGAGACCTCCAGGATCATCAAGTCCAACCCTTGATCCAACACCACTGTGATTACCAGATCATGGCCTTAAGAGCCACATCCAGTCTCATCTTAAAAACCTCCAGGGATGGAGAATCCACCGCCTCTCTGGGCAGACCATTCCAATGGCTAATTACTCTCTCTGTAAAGAATTTCTTTCTAGTATCTAACCTAAACCTCCCCCGGCAGAGCTTAAGCCCATGCCTTCTTGTCCTGCTGTGGGTTGCCTGGGAGAAGAGACCAACCCCCACCTGGCTACAACCCCCTTTCAGGTAGTTGTAGAGAGTGATGAGGTCACCCCTAAGCCTCCTCCAGACTAAACAGCCCCAGCTCCCTCAGCCTCTCCTCATAGGACTTGTGCTCAAGTCCCTTCACCAGCCCCATCACTCTTTTCTAGACCTGCTCCAGCACCTCAATATCATTCCTGAACTGAGGGGCCCAGAACTCCTGGTCGTGACTTTAACCAGACCAGCTTGTTGTTTGTTAACATCCTGTTAGAATTTGCATTGTGAGTACTTGTGGGGTTTATATGTGTACATATAAAATTGTTGCTATGATTACCTTTGCCTGACTTTGTGGCTTGGCTCCCTTTTCCATTGTGGATGAAGCAATTGAGAACCTCAGACAGGAGTTTAATTCTTGTCTCTGCACAGGGTTGCTCCTGATGTCTGGCAGCATTTTTCTTGACAGAGCAAGAGACCATTTATTTCACGTAGATGTCTATCTACTGTTACAATTCAGGCAGCATTTTCAGCCTAACAGGCGTGGCAGCCCATTGGAGACATTTGCTAGGCATCCAGCTGTCAGAGCTGGTTCTGTCAGCCCTCAGCTGGGTGGGAAGCAGGCTTTGGGAAAGTTGCAGTGTTAAGGGTGTTACCCCAGGGTGTTACACACTGGGAAGACCCTGAGATTTCTTTTTCCCCTGTAGAAAGGCATCCTGAAATACCAGAGAACTGGACACTATTGGAGAGTCCACTCTCTGCCTTGAAAGTTCCAGCCTTTGTTTTACTCTCAGCCCATTCACTCCTGGTAGCAGCTCAGTGCTGTCAGGCTGGAGCAGTTGCTGTTTGGTGTCTGCTGGTGCACTGGGATCAAGAGCTGCCATTCCTGCTCCCGGTGAGCAGCCCCGTGGGAGCGAGTGGCTCCTGCTTCACCACGGCACCTGGAAGTAAAACATGCTGTAAGTGCTCGGTGTTGTAGTTACTGGTATCTGCTGTGCAGTGCCTGCAGTCCCTGAGGACAGAGGATTGAGGAGTCTTCTGCCAGCCCCGTTTGATCTAATGTTTTGATGGTTTTACTTAGACAGATATTTACATAGCTGTAACCGTTTTGCAGCAGCTTTGGTGTATCTCTGATGTGTAATTGTCCTGTGATGCTCGTGCTTTGGACTAAAGCCACATCCATCCACGGCTTAATTTTCTACCATAGACAAGCAAAAAAAGGTTTTAAACCCACCTTGCTGCAATCATTTCTCACCCTTTTGGCTTAATGGTTTAAATGAGCTTGATGAGCATCATCCTCTGAGGAATTTCTAACCCACATAGTGCAAAAGGAATATTTAACTCTGCTCAGGCTGTGAAATGTAGTGTCTGCTGTCATTAGAAGAGCTCTGCTGATTTGAATCGCCCCAGGTCTAATAGCTGCAGCCCTTCAGCCTCGTGTAACAGCCTGGGTGTGCTCCTGAGTGCTGCCAGCCATACCTGTGCCATGGGATATATGCAGGAAATAATTAACACAGTGTTATTTAGGACTTAAACCTTTTTAAAGAGAGGATGTGTTTGCTTTGGTCCTCCCTCAGGAAAGTCCCTTCCACATATCATGGGTCAGGTCCAATCTGACAAAATCCTGAGGAGTGTGAAATTGTCAGTCTGCCATGAAAATAGTGTTTGATGCTCATTTCATCTGCAAAATATTAATCTGGAGGTGACATGGGTCACAGAACGCACCTTATGAAGGTAGGAAGTGAACAGGGAGTGTGCCTGGAGGAGCTCAGCTGCTGGAGGAGCTCAGCCTCTGGGGCAAGTGCAGAACTCACCAGATTTATCCCTGAGCACTCACTCTGCTCCCTGGTCTGCCAGGGACGAGATTACAGTTTCTTTCTTGCAGACCCAAGGCTGGGGTCAATCCAGGCTTCAGTTTGACTAATCCCACTTGTCCAAATCATGCGCGAGGCTGTGGAGCAAGCTGGGCACCCACCGTGCTGGTGCTGAGCAGGGAGGTGGGCTGGGAGGGTGGGGCTGTGTAGTCGTGCGTTGTGCTGGGCTGGCATGGCTGCTGTGCTCATCTGGCATTGCCAGCGTGCTGATCCGGCACCGCCACTGTGCTGGCCTGGCATCACTGCTGCACTGATCTGGCATTGCCAGTGTGCTGATCTGGCACCACCACTGTGCTGGCCTGGCACTGCTGCTGTACTGGCCTGGCACTGCCACTGTGCTAGCTTGGCACTGCCACCATGCTGGCCTGGCACTGCCACTGTGCTAGCTTGGCACTGCCACCATGCCGGCCTGGCAATGCCACTGTACTAGCTTGGCACTGCTGCTGATGTGGCTTGGCACCAACCCCCTCAGCTCTCACCAGAGAGGGATGTGTGTCCTGCTGTAAATGCAGGAGCAAGGAAAGCTCTTCCCATCCCCAGTTCACAGCATGGCCGTGTCTGTCAGCGGTTGCAGGGAGAACTGCACCTGGGATGTAACCACAGAGCTATGGCTGCAGCTGGTGCCAAGGCTTGACAAGATGGGGATTGCGTAAACATCTAATGGATTATTTATTGAGATTTTTTATGGCCACTGCTCTCGCTCATCCTCGGTTGGGGTCTCAGTGTAAGTCTGGCGTGGTCCATTGGGCCCAGAGGGTTTCCATGGAGATAACCAGCAACATAACCCCCTGCTCATTTCACAGAAATGAATAGGTGGTCCCACTGCAGTCAGTCATGTCATATTGACACCCTTTGGGAATTCCTAGCCTCTGACATCTCCCATGAGGATTCCCAACATTGATTTCCCTTTGTGTGTAGGTCCCATCCCACCATGGGCTGTGTGGAAGTTCCATGTACCTGCCTGACCCCCAGTAAGGGACAGCTCAAACCTGCCACACATTGACCATGGGCTTTGGGAGGTTTCTGACTTCACTGTCCTGAGAGCTGAGCCCTTGATCTTTTCCCTTTGTATATTGACCTGTGTTTTGCTAACGCTGCTGCCACGTGGCACCTCTGGGCAAAGGATGAGGCGTTCTTGAGAAACACTGAATTTTTGTGGCTCCACAGGCTACATCCATCACGGTGTTGTGAATGACATGGAGAACTTGGCCACGCAGAGCTGCTCCACAGAGAGTCAGTCGACATGACAGACAATGAAAGGGGAAGCCTGATGGGAACGGGGGCAATTACTGACACCACATCCCCAGTGCTGTGATCCTTTGCTCAGGGCTGGAGGTGGCAGGAGAATGCACAGTATCAGTGGTGGGAAGGGGAGGGGCACACCAGCTTCCTCCACCCCAACCACCAAGAAAATAAGTTTTACAGCTCAAGGGAGGGTTAGTGTCTCGTTAACTCAGGACAGGAGAAGCCTTCACCAGACATGGGGAGAGGAGTCAAGTGCCATGTGTGCTTGGAGTGAGTGAGATGTCTCTTCTGCAGGGGGTGCCTGCTAAAGGCAGGAAGAAAAATTAAGACATATTTTGTTTTAAATTAAAAATGACTGGTATTTCCCCCTTTCCTGCAAGCAGAAAGTAATTGAATTTATTAGTGCTTTATTTTATTTGACAGTCTTTCTGTGTACTTGATGCGCTTTGTTACACTGAATTACCCTTTAATAATGGGTGTGTGTGACACCAGAGCCTGCCCTGAGGTGGGCCTCAGAGCTGGAGCAGGGATGTGTGAGGAGGTCTCTGCTGTGGAGGATTGCCATGACACTGCTGATGAAGTCAGGTGCGTTGGGCAGACACTGACTTGGCCTGTGCCTGCATCAAACCAAAAGACCCAGTTCCAGTTTCTGTCACGTTGCCCCATTTGTTGATGTTCTGTCTCCACTGTAGCTGAGGGCTGGGCAGCTGATCCCCTTGGCTCTCCTGAGCCAGGGTTCCCTGTGCTGCAGGATCCCACTGTTGAGGGATGAGCTTCCCAAACCAATGTGTGCTCCTGGCACATTCCTGACTACTCCTGCCTCAAAGTGTCAGTGCTTTCTGGGTTAAATCCTCGTTGCTGATACCCTTAAGCAAAAGCTTGCAGCACGTGGGCGCACTGGTTTCCATATTTCAGTGCAGATTCTTCCCACTGTAGCAGATAAAAGTCCCTGCCTTAAAAAACTACTCACAGATGACCAGGTTTGTCACTCTTGTGGGGTTTTATCTGGGGACATGCCAAGTCCCAGACAAAATAAATCTCCCCAGGATTTGGCTCTGAAGTAACATGTGGAGAATGTTCTTGGCTGAAGAGTTTATCCTGCCACTGTGGTTGTGAGTGGCTGCCATGTAGGAGTGTGCTGGGTCACTGGGAGCTGCAGGAGCCCATGGTGCTGGGATGAGTGCTGAATTGCCCATGTCAGGGATGGGAACCAGCCTAAGGTCTGACCCCAAGCTGTGCTGGGTCGTACAGTCATCTCACTGAGCAGAATCCCCTGCCCAACCCTTCTCTGTGCTTGTTTCATGTCTGGCCAGGCCCGGTGTAGCAACTGAACCCTTCTCTTTGTACAACCGTTGTGTTCCCGACAGTTGGACTGACAGCCGGTCCCTGCAGTCCTGAAGCCTCTGTGCCCCATCCCCAGCTGGCTGAGCAGAGTCCGTCAGCGCAAACGATGCATCATTGGCTGTGTCAGGTGGAATTAGCAGGCAGGCTTGTCACATTAGGCTCAGGCTCTGAGCTGGCAGCGCCAGTGCTCTCATGTCACTCGAGCTGGCTTGTCACTCCCATCCCCACCTCTGCAGCCATGGGAAATCTCTTCAGGCAGCACACAGATAATAAAAGTAATGAAGTAGCTGGAGGGAACAGCTCACTGGCAACTGGGAGCACAGACTGACACATTCCTGGTGTATTAAGTTTCCTTCAGAGCATTGTGTCCGAAGTTATTACTGACCCTGCTTGAATCTCCCCATCCCCTCTGGGTTGTGCTGATTCATCTAAAGGCCGCTCTGTCCTTCGTCCTTCCCTCTGCCTGGGCCTGTGCATCCTTTGCTCTGTCCCTTCTCATCTCTTACCTCTGTCAGTTTGCTATGAGGCAAATGCAAAAAGGCTTAAAAGAACAGTTTGACTGACCTTACTCTCACAATAAATGTATTTCTGTTAGAAATGCTCCGGGAATGATCCAGAAACAGATCTCAGGTAACAGTGATAAAACGAGGTGGAAGTGTTTTTTTAGTTGGTTTTTTTTTTTTGTTTGAAAGCTGGAGCAGTTGCTGCAGTTCGATCAGAGCCTGGTTAACTGACCTCTCACTGCTTCCCTGTGCTCTAACCATCCTGGAGCCTCTCTTGGAAGGCACTTGGTTCTGCTTGCCCTTCTGTCATACCCTTGGGAAGGCGTTAGGTTTTCCTGGAGAGAGCCTGTTAGGCAGGTGGGATGGAGCACTGGCAGAACACCATGGGCGTGTGTCCCCATGTTGGGTGCTGGAGTGGTCTGGCGGGAATGTCTGGACCCTGTCCCTTGGTGCTGATGCTCTGCTCCCCATCCCACAGGTGCCCGTGCTCCGGCCCATGGACCTGATGGTGGAGGCCACTCCCCGAAGGGTGTTTGCCAATGCACACACCTACCACATCAACTCCATCTCCGTCAACAGCGACTACGAGACCTACATGTCAGCGGATGACCTGAGGATAAACCTGTGGAATTTTGAAATCACAAATCAAAGTTTTAGTATCCTTTGGTGCACACAGCCCTGGGGACAGCCCTGGGTCCTGGTGAGGGCCAGGGCCATGCCCGTGTCTGCAGGGATGGTGACTGGGTGGCACAGTGGCTCGCTTGGCTCTGCACCTGGTTGCAGGTCTCAGTACAGGGGCTTCACCCTCTGCAAGGCTGGCAGGGCCTTAGGAGTATGAAAGAATGCTGCCTGCTGTGCACCTGAATGCAGAGAGCCCAAAGGTCCCCAGTCCCAGGCTCATTGCCAAGGCACTGCCCTCCCATCTCTGCCTGTGCTGCTGGCGGGATGCTGGGCTGTGTCTGGTGAGCACATCCAGCTGTCACCTGCCATGTGGGGGACATGCTTCTGAATTCGCCTGCAGGGTCTGGTGGGGTGGGTGGAGGGAAGGGGATCCGCAGGTGATGGAGGAGACAGATGCCTTGGGGAAGATGGAAACACTAATGGTGTGGTCCCCATTATACCCTGCAGCAGGTGACAGGCTGCCAGTCACCGCCATACAAATGAGGTCATGCCAGTCACCCTTGTAACAGCCACATCGGAAATAATAACATGGGGCACTAATCATCAGTGATATTTATATGGTGTTTCCTGCAGAGAAATCCCTGGGGCATGGTTTAGGCAGCTGGAGAGGATTTCAGCAGTCACAGGCGTGTGGCTGTGGGAGCTCAGAGTGGGTGTGGGCAAGTAGGGCTGCAGTGCCTGCTTTTTTCAAGGATGAGGGTGAGGAGTACTGAATCTGGGTCAAACCTCAGGGAGTTCAGATAGCCTGAGGGACTTAGAGGGGGTTTTCTGTTGATTGGTGTGCCCTGGGTTTTGTGCCCCGACACTGCAATAAAAGATATTTACTCTGGCCTGGGATGGATGGGCAGATCAAGTCTCCTGCCCTGCAGAGGGGTCTCCTGGCTGTGGCACCAGACCTGGGGTTCCCAGCTGACCAGAAAATGTATTGGCTTTGCACCACACTGGTGTGGGCTGGTCCCACTCTGGGCTGCAGTTTTGCCCCAGAATGGTGCTTCCCCCCAGGAACACCTGGAGATCCTGTTCCAGAGACATCAGTAGGAGTGGGGTTGGGAGGAAACCCCATGGCGGGCAGTGGGGTTTGGGCTGGGCCGTGTGGGCTCCTTGACTCGCCCTGCCAGACATCGTGGACATCAAACCAGCCAACATGGAGGAGCTGACGGAGGTGATCACGGCCGCAGAGTTCCACCCACACCACTGCAACACCTTCGTGTACAGCAGCAGCAAAGGCACTATCCGGCTGTGTGACATGCGCACCGCTGCCCTCTGCGACCGCCATGCCAAGTGTGAGTGCGGCGCCATGGGGCCCCTTGGGCTAAAAGAGCACAAAAAAGGGAGTGTGGAGACCCACCTGGGCTTGGATCTGCCCTACCACCCTGTCTCCTTCTCCCCATGGTGTGCCAGGCTCCAGTCCCTATGGCCACCCACCCTCACACGCCTCTGCCTGTCCGCAAGAGGACCAGCTTGCCCTGCATCCTGGCCCCACACCTTTTGGGGAGCAGGTTAAAACCACAATGGTGATGTTTTGGGTCCAAGAGGTTGCAGGAATGTCTGTGCCTGGTGACTACTGAACTGTCAGTGCCAGAGACAGGGAGTGGTACATTACTTCAGGCTGTTTGTCCAAACAGTCTCGGGTCCTGTTGTCAGCTGTGGTTGATGCCACGGGGGTCAGGAGGGGCAGAAAAGCTCCCTTGAATTTTGAAGTAAGTGGGGCCCATGGAGATGGATGAGCTGCGCCGTCCAGCACAGCCTGTCCCAGCTCAGCCTGCACATGTCAGGTGCTGCTTACTGGGAATATTCTCCTTGTCAGAAACTGCTCAGTAGAACACTGGCACGAACACCCACGGCATTCACGGGTGGGCTGGTGAATACCTGCTGCTGCTCTGCGTGTCCTGGCAGCTCCTGAAAGGCAGTGCCACGGTGGGCACAATGTGGTAAATCCGACACAGAGGTGGGACAGACTGAAGGGGTTTGGTATCTGCCTTAGAGACAACAAGGTGTGGCAGAGCCCTGGGCCACCGTGGTGCGTCCCTGGGCAGCCAAACCCCTGTGTGCCTTCTTCTTGTGTGAGTTTGCTTCAGAAAGTGACCAGTATCCCATGGGAAACTAAGGAAACTTTCTATATTCAGAGTGTGATCACGTTACGAGAACAAGATGCACAAACTGGGTGCTGCTGCAGCCCCCCACTAACAGCCTGCCTTCAGCAAGCCCCTGACTCTGTTTGGGTTTAGGTCTCCTGGGGTGTTGGGGAATTGCACTCCAGCTGCTGCTTCTGAGCTCCTGAGCCACAGTTGCAGTCCGATACCTGTTTTTAACCTGGAGTAGAGCAGACAGAGGAAAGCTCACATCTCTGGCAGGAGTTTGGTAACTACCAAATGCCAGTTTTCCCAAGGCCTGAGGAAAACACACCTGGTATGTCCCTGCATTTCCCAGCCATGGCTCACAGTCTGACAGCAATGGCTCCCAGCTGAAAATACAGTTACAGAACAAACAAAATTAATTTTCCTGACACTTCAGCAGCAGAAGCCCCCAGCATTTCCCTTTGTTTGGGCACTGCCTGGTCCCACCAGCCCTCGGCTACACACCGGCCGGGGTGCATCCTCCTCAGTGTGACCTCTCCCGTGACATCTCCTGATTGATTGCCCTCCACCCCTCCAAAGCATCAGCTGCAGTCAATTGCAGTTCAGCAGATGTGGGAGTCGAAATTGAGACAGTTCATCAAAGTTCAAAATGAAAAGCAACATTGGCTTTTGGAGCAAATCTTCCAACAGAGACATTTAATAACTGTCAATATTTAATAAAACTGCTCTGCACATCACATCAGGTTTATGTAGATGGTGCAGTCACTGCTTGGGGCAGCTCTGACTTGGTGCTTCTCTTATTAAGGTTTGTTTGCTCACATTATTTGAAGCTCCTGCAGTCTGTGACATCTGTGTTACTTCTGGTGCAGAACTGGCCTGAAGGAATGCAGCTTCGATAGGAATGCCCTCTCCATGGGGATGTGAGGAGCTGATAGGAATGCCTGCTCTTCGGTGACACTGTGAGGGGCCATGTGCTGTAGCACTCAGAGGGGCAGTGGCCCTGCGAGGAGAAACCTGCCCTCACTCACCAGGCGCATGGGAATCCTGTGAATTATTCAAAGCACCATGGGAAGCCAGAGGGAAGACTGGGATTCCAGGAGCAGCTGATAATGCCAGGAAAAGCAATACTTTTTGGAAAGGATATGGGAAAATGAGGAGCAGCACCATTGGGGGTTCTACAGTTATTTCCCTATAGCGAAAGGTATCACGTTTTCCACCAGTTTTTCTATGGAGCCACCTGTGATGGTACCTACCAAGCTGCTGAACCACAAGCTCAAGGCACAGCCCTCTTTCCTTGGGACAAGCTCTGCTTCGTCCTTGGCCTGCTGACTGCACTGCTGCAGCACTGCTGAATGGTTCTTCTTTGCTGAAAGCAGCTTCAGCTTTGAGTAGACATTAGAAGTTGCTGTGATCAGGCAACCACCAGCTGCATCTTCACCCTCCGACTTTGCAGGAGTGTCCCTACAACAATCCTTCCTCCTCATGTGTGGGCTGGCACTGTTGCCTTCCACGGAGCCCCAGCCAGACTCGGTGTCACCGCTGATGCCCAGGCATGGGGTGAAAAGGCCATCAGTCCCCCAAGAATCAGGATCACCCCGCGGGCCATGCAGCCCTTGGGGGCCATCTCAGGGTTCCCTCAGGTCCCCACAGGAAGGGGCTGGGAAGACTGCTGGGGAAGGAGGGAGGGAGGGCTGTCAGAGGGAACCAGAGTGGGCAGGGCAGCACCCGCTCAGTGCTAGTGAAAATAGGTTTGTTGTGTAAGAGAGAATTAGTGCTCAGAAATCCTTTCCATGAGCTCAGCAGCCCAGATCTGCTTCTACAGCAGGAGCAAAGCCATGCAAAAGCCTTCAGTCCGAACCAAAAATAGCTGCTCCAACTGTCTGTCCTGCCCAGCCACAAGTTTTGGTTCACAGACCTGCCCAGGGACTGGGCAGCACCACTTGTGATGGGACCCCCATCCTGACATCACATTTGTGTGTGTGTGCGTTCTGGGACCACTGGCATTGCCTCTGTGTGTGCTGGGACCCTGGTCATGGCACCACCTGTGTACTGGGACCCCAGTCCCAGCAAAGGCTCTCCTGCTGCCAGTGCCAGGACTGGTGAGGGTCTGCATATCCTGTGACGGAGCCACTGGCCATGGCCCTGCTGCCAGCGCCAGAGGCTCTCAGGCCCAGAGCCCTTGCAAGGACACTGGCACAGGGAAAATGCTGATAACCTGGGCCAGGCTCCACCTCTTGGCTGCTTTGAAGTTTAAGAAGTTGACTGCTCCTTTGTACTAGCCCACATGCAGGGTTGGATCCTGCACTGGGATGTGATGGGGCTGGATCCCCTGCTGGGCTTGGTGCAAGGCTGAATGCTGTGCTGGTGACCTGGAAGGAGACAGATGAACAGGTCCCACACCAGCAGCATCTCTTAACACATCTTTGTGATGGTTTTTTTTAAAGCCTCCACTGATGTTACTTTGGAATCAGATTTTTATATTTAATTTGGAACTTTATTAATCTTCTTCTATCTGTGATTTAGTCAAAGACTGATCAGATCAAATCTGTAGGTTGCAGTGGCTTTAAAATACTTACATTGATGTCAGTTATGCTGCCCCACCAATTCCTGGAGAACAAAGGTGCTGTGCCAGGCACCCAGGCTCCTGGGCTGTCAGTAGGTAGGTCTCTGATGATCCTTCCTGCATACGGCAGTTTAGCTCCAGCAGTACCCACTTCCCTCCCAGGAGCTTCCTGCAGTGTTGGGACAGGGTGGCAGGTCACTGGCCTGGGATCAGGGAGCTCCTGCCTTGGTTGATGCCAGGGCTTGTCCTTTCCTCTTCCCACAGTTTTTGAAGAGCCTGAAGACCCAAGTAACCGGTCATTTTTTTCTGAGATCATCTCCTCAATCTCCGATGTCAAATTCAGCCACAGTGGGAGGTACATCATGACCAGGGACTACCTCACTGTCAAGGTGTGGGACTTGAACATGGAGAACCGGCCCATCGAGACCTACCAGGTGAGTGTAGCATGGCTGGGCACCTGCAGGAGTCGGGCACCTACTGAGCTCCTTCGTGAGCCATGCTCTGGGCCAGCTGCAGCAGTGGTGGGTATACACTTGATGGGTGGGAGCTTCATGCCTTTAGATGGTGGAAAGCAAATGAAGAGTGGTTAAACATGGAATTGTGTGGTCTGGTGAGCTGTCACCATGTCCCCAGGCTGGAGGTGGGTGTGGGGCTGGAGGTGGGTGAGGAGCAGGAACTCAGGTGCTGGCAGCTGAGACAGCCAGGTGGAAGGTCTTGTGCAGAGCAGTAGCCCTTTTCCTGCCACCCTCCACCAGGAGATGTCCTCTGGCACTGCCCAGTGCTGTCCAAGCCATATATGGAGAATGCTTAGAGGTGCTTAGAGGGGAGTGGTGGCAGTGGGAGGGCATGGGGTGCCAGGCAGTACCCAATGCTGCTGGCTCAGCTGTGGGGAGCATGGGGCTGGGCTGGGTCCATCAGCCCCCAGCGAGAGCAGGGCTTGGTCTGCTGGTCACTGGGCTGTGCCAGTCAGTGTCGGATGCTCATCCCATCCCTCCCACCGGCAGGTCCATGACTACCTGCGGAGCAAGCTCTGCTCACTGTATGAGAACGACTGCATCTTCGACAAGTTTGAGTGCGTCTGGAATGGGTCCGACAGGTGAGTGTGTGGCGGTGGGGTTTGTCTGGCCTGGGGATTCTGGCTTTGGGGTGGCCTGAGTGGTTCCACAGCCCCTGGCAGCCCCTTGCCTGGTCTTTGGCTGGGTGGAGGTCTAGAGAGGTGCAACAAGGACCACCTGCACCTGTGTGCAGCCTTGTGCTGCTCTAGTTGTCTGAGGGTTCCACTTGCTCCTGGATGGGATGTTTCATTTCCCACAGTTGGAGGAGGGTGGTGACGGTTTAGCTCCAGATTGCCCAAGTCTGGGAATGATGAGTATTCAGGTGTTACTCACACTGAGCCAGGCTGCTGGAAGCTTGTGAGGCTGGCTGACCTGGCAGGGCTGACAGTTTTTTTGTCTGAGCCATCAGAGCAAGCTAACAAGGCACAACTGGGCCTGAGGCACATTCCAGCTCTTACCAAATCTCATTATGCTTCTGAATGTTCAGTCTGCCTCTGATCACCAGCAGTTTGACCCTGAAAAGTTGTGCAAATCATCTGCCCTTCCCCTTGACAGTGTTATCATGACTGGCTCCTACAACAACTTCTTCCGCATGTTCGACCGCAACACCAAGCGCGACGTGACGCTGGAGGCGTCACGGGAGAACAGCAAACCCCGCGCCATCCTCAAGCCCCGCAAGGTCTGCGTGGGCGGCAAGCGCAGGAAAGACGAGATCAGCGTGGACAGTTTGGACTTTAGCAAAAAGATCCTGCACACAGCTTGGCACCCCTCTGAGAACATCATTGCCGTGGCAGCCACGAACAACCTGTACATATTCCAAGACAAGGTTAACTAGAAGGACCAGGTGTTCTTTAGGAGTCTCATGTACTGATACCAGTAAACACATAATTTCAACTGTTTCTTTTCTTTCTTTTTCTTTCTTTCTTTTTTTTTCTTTCCTTCTTGTTCTTCGTTCAGTTCCTGCTCTGCAGATTGAGGTTGTGCAGAGAAGCACTGGGGCACCCCAGCCCAGGGCCACGGGGGGCACCCCCAAAACACCAGATTTACACGGGAGGAGCTGAGATGTGGTGGGGGCAGTGGGGGGGTGTCAGGCCAAGCTGTCCCATGTCCCCAGGCAGCGGTGGGGTGGCAGTGACCCTCTGCTGATGGCCAAGGGGGTGATGCAGGGGGGGCTGTTGGCTGGCAAGTAGGGTGTGGGGGTAACACACTATGGCCCCTTGGCAGCTTTGGTGACAGGGATCCTGCTCCAGTGGCTTTAAACTTGATCCCAGGTATATTCCACCTGCTGCGTTGAAGATTGGAACATCACCTCCCTTTGCCATTTTCCACATTTGTCTTTTTATTACTACAATTATTTTGTGTTTTAACAACAGAGACAGCAAAACCAAACATAAAATGGAAAAGTTGTTTTGCTATGGATGAGCTTAAGTGGGGGCGGGGGGTTTGCTGCACCCCAAGACATGTCTGCTCCAGCCAGGCTGCCCCCCACACCCAGAACCCTGCTGAGGATTTGGCTTTGTAGATACTGTGGTGCCTTCTTTGGTATATGAAATACCTTTATAAACGATGCTTCCGACCTGCATTGATCGCAAACCAAACTGACCCTGGGCTCTGCTGCAGTTCTGGGCTTTGCTTTGGTCATTTTCCTCATTCTGTTGTGAGCTCTTGCATGTTGTGACTGACACTCTCTCTCTCTCTCTCTTTTGTAATTTATTTATTTATTTATTCAATTTTTTAACGATAAAGTATAAGTTGCTAATTTATGACCTTCTAAAGAAGAATCCAACCGTATATTGCTGTTAGCCCCTGACTGTGTCAGAGAGAGGCTGTCTGCGGTCCTACATTATAATAACAATGATAATAGTAATAAAACCAGTAACTCTTTCTCTTTGCATGGCGAGGCTGCCTCTTTCTACTCTACAGATTGGTCAGGTCCCTCTTTTACTTGAGCAACTTTTCAGTAAAAAAAAAAAGGAATGACTGGATTTTCCGTAAATCTGACAATGTTCCTGCAGCAAGAGGCAAATGAATAAATGAAGTCAATTACAAAATCCAACACTGTCACTTTGGCAGTGGCTCCACAAGGGCGACCCCGCTGCTATCCCTCCTGTGGGTACTCCCAGCACCTGCTCCCTGGAGGGACTGAGACACGACTCACCGAGGGCCAGGTGCCTCCCAGGACAGTCTCTCTGCGAGGATCCTGGCGTGCCCCAACCAGGAAGAACTGCTGCACACCCACGGAGCGAGCGCATGGACTGTGCTGAAAATCAGGAGCTGGGTGGTGGCAGGGACCCATCTGGGCACGGAGCTGCAGGGACACCCCGGCCCCACACACCACCTTCGAGGAGCCACCCCAAGGGAAAAACAAAGTACATTGGCTTATGGATTTATTCCAAGGGATGGCTTTCAGGAGTAACTTTTTTTTTTTAAATGAGAAATGAAAAAATAAAATAGCAAGAGTAAATCAACCATTTTTTAAGAAAATGCTTTTTTTTGGTTCTGTAAGGAAAGCCTACGCTGCGGTGTCAGAAATAAAGTTGTCCCAAATGTGTCTGTGTGGAGTTGCTGCCTGTTGTGCCTCTCATGCCAGGAGGATGGTGGATCTGTGGTCTCCAAGGGGCCATGGTCTGAGGGTGGCTGCCAGGGGATGAGAGATGGCTGGGGGGCCTGAGATCCCAGGGATTCTGGGTCCCTCAGGGTGTGAGGCCCATGTAACATGGAATGTGGGGAGAGGGAGCACCTGGATCTCCCTTGCTGCAGCAGGATGAACCTTGGGACTCACAGCCCTGCAAGGCTCTGCTGGTCAGGCCCCTGCCCAGTCCCTGTCCTAATTCTGGGCTATTCCTGGTGAATTTAAGCAGCAGCCCTTAATTAGCAGCTGCAAGGCACAGACTGTGCTGTCAGGGACATGTTCCTCAGATACTCATTTACCTCCACATTACTGCAGGCCTTAATCAATTGAAACAGCAAGAAATCCAGCCCTGGCTCTGCTCTGTGGGGTGCAGCTTGTCCTGTGTTGCTGAGCCTGGTTGCTCCACAAGGCAGGAATGAGTTCAGCTTTTCACAAGTGGTTTCTTTCCTTTCCCAGTCTTGCTAATCTTGCTTGGATTTAACCCCTGCCTCCTCTGAGTGCTTGGCCACAGCAGCAGGGCCAGTCAGGGGAGCTGCGGGGCTGCGATGGGAACGATGCTAGGGAAGTTGTCAGCATCCCTTAAACCCAGCCTTCTCTCTGGATGAGGTTCCCACAGGCTGTCCCTGCCTCTGGGCACACACGGGACCCTGCCCAGAGGGCTGCCAGGGGCAATGAGGTCTGTGGTGTCACACACCACCTGCATGTCCTCCAGAAGCAGCACCCCCCACTCCGGGGCCCAGCCTGTGGGTGTGATTGCTTTATCTACAGAATAAGCAGATAAATAAATGTTAATGAACATCTGGTCTCCATAAACCAGATCAATTAAAATTAATAGCCATCTTACTCATTTAATGAACAAGTTAACCATATTCTAAAACAGCCATAAGAAACATACAGCTTCCCACTGGGCCACACTGAGAGGATATCCATTTACTGGCAGAGCACAGGAGGGGGTGCAAGGCCAGAAGTGCCAGGACAGTGTCCTGCTCTGGACACCTCCCATGTCCCAGACATGACCATGGCCACAGCATCATTGTCTGCAGGCACCTGAAGACAATGGAGGGCACTGCTGGCTGGCAGGGAGGGACAGGCCACATCACATGTGGGGATGGCAGGGGTGTCTCCCTGATTCAGAGGGCACTGTGATGGCAGCTGAGCCCCAAAATGAACTGAGTTGGTTGTCACACGTGGACTAGACTGCCCCACACCCAGCCAGGGCTCCTCCTGCCCCACAGCCTCCTTGGTCAGCCTTGGGGTTGTACTTCCCACCTGGGAGCTACACCTCCTGCAGGCTCTCATACTTTGGGCCTTACCCAGCTACAATTCTTATTAGTCCGCACCCATTCCCAGCAAAGGCATCACCCAACACCAGTTTGCAATGGTTTGGGTACCCTCACACCAATGGACTGGGTAGACACGGGGGAGGGATTGTTGCTCTGGATTCAGGGCATACACTCTCATTCCAAGCACCACATTCTGCTGTCAGCAGCACAAATCCCTCCAGGCTGTCACAATCCCTTTCTCCCTTGATGCTCAGCCTGCAAGTCCTGCCTGTGGCCACCGACACCAACTGCTGACAAAAAAAGTACCACTTTCTCAGAGGAAAAGGGACTCCTTCCCCAGCCTTCAGTCAGGGGAAGAGATCCATATCAAACACAGAAGCAGCAGAAAGAAACTGTGGCTCTGCCAGCCCTGCCAGCTCACATTTAAGCAGTAGATGAAAGAACTAAATGAGAATATCATTTTACTTACTCCCCACTGACCACACACTGCTCAGTGCCATGGTCCCTGTTCTGCAAAACACAGCCAAGAATGTAGGTGGTATCACTTCAGTTGTTTGCTTTACTCATAAATTCACAAGTCCAGCAAAATTTATCAGAAATCTGGATTAGGCCTGTACAATCCATATATAAAAAGGGTTGGTTTATTGTAGTTCAAATACATAAACTGAACAATCCCAACATTTTCAAAATTAAACTTTAGAAACACAAGTTTAACATTCAAAACAGGAGTATAGTTTACAAGAATTGTCCGGAGAGGGAATCCACAGTCTAATCCAGAGTATGTAAAGATCACTTTATTGTAAATAAAAATGTGTTTATACAACCATCCTGGCCTGCTCGGTCACCTCTGGGATGCACCAAGTGTTTTCAGCTTCGAGCAAAAGTTATTAGACAGATCTTCACTTGGGCAGAGCAACATGAGTGCTGCTAATTCATGGCTGAGGGCAGGAACAGAGCAGCCTGTGAACTAACCGAGTTTGGTCTCTGAGTCCCAATTCTCCGCTCAGCTCTAACCCTGGCTTTAACGGATGTAGTTCCATTCCCAAGGGCGGAAGCAGGGAATTGGGGCCGGTGTTTCCAGAACAGGCTGTCAGTGATCAATAATTTAAGCTATGAGAGCATGTCACCTCCTCAGTCAGGGACTGCTGGAACCATCAGGCAGCTGGTGGCACACACGTAGGACATGCTCAAACCACAATGTGATCACCCCTGGGACTCACATGTATGACACTGCTGAGAGGAAAGCCCCAGGTACCAGACATCCACACCTCACACACCCCGCCCTGAGACCCACAGTCATACAACAGCCCCACACCTTGGGATTCATCAGTCATGCCCCAATTAATCCATAAATGCCTTTAACGTGGGCTTTCGTTGTTGTTTCCCTCCCCAGAGACCATTTTATGTTCACAAATGCTGCTCCTGCCTCTGCTCCTCAGATGTTTGAATATATTCACGGCAATGGATGTGTGTAACCTGACAGATGGCTCATGCAAGCGTTTGGATTTAACAGACACCCTTGGATTAGGAGCATTCCGTAACTATTTCGTGGTTCTCCTCGTGGGCTCGGAGGCGGTGGGGGGCGGGGGCGGCCCGCGCCGGTCCAGGTCATCCACATAGGACACGATGAGCTTGCGCCGCTCCTCCGGCACACAGTCCAGCACCAGGTACCGCTTGTCGTTCTGCAGGATCTTCTCCACGTCCTTCAGGTGCTGATCAGACTCCTGGATCAGCTTTTTGGATCTGAAAGCAAGCGTAGGAATTACCATTGCAGCATAGGCTGGGAACCCTCAGGAACCCCAGTGCTCCTGAGGTGGCTGCTTGGGCTCAGGGAAGCTGCCCCACCATAAGGAAGCACAGGGAGTCAACAGACAGGCCAGGCAGGGAAGGGTACAGGGACCTGGCCATCTTCTGAGCTAGAAAGTTGTCATGTTAGGTTGGGACTGAGCACGTAACAGTGCTCTGGGCACAGGAAACAAAGGCTCGTTGCCTACACTTGTGCCACATTAACTAAGCACGATGAAAGACTCAACTAACTTAGACATCAGCTTGTGCGAGGAGAAAACAGACATCCGTTTGCTGCTGTTTATACAGCAAAGCACAATAAAAGCCAAGTCCTGTGCTGGCATCACACTCCCCACCTGTAGGTGATGAATTTGGTCTCTTTGAGCAGCGTCCGGAAGTCAGCTTTGGCAGTGATGTATTTGTCTCGGATGTATTCCTCAAACTCCCTTTGCTTTTTCTGAAAGATGAAAGATAAGCTGAAAACACTGAATGCAGCTCCAGTACTTCTGCAACTGAACACACTGAACACCAGTAATAATTACATGTTAGTTACAGCTTTCCTTATCTTTTACATTTTTAATTTTTTATAAATTGTATGTAATTACTAACACCTGCATTCACACAGAGCACAACCCACTGCAGCAGCCACCAACTCACTTCTCTGCACTCTGCACCACACTGGGAGTCAGCAAGAGCAACACAAACCACTTACCCTGTCACTCGAAGAGAACTTAATGCACCTTGGATCTTCTTTAATGATTTTTTTCACTTCCTTCCATGTTGATGTTAAGGTTATCTTTCAAAAGAAGCAAAAATAGTTAAAAGAAAATTAGATTCTAAGAATACAAAATGCAAACACTACTACTGCTGAAGCCTGTAAATATCTCCCAAGCCCACTGAGAAAGCTGCTGCTGTATTTAAGTGTTGGGTTTTCATTATTCATACCATTACATTTGTACTTTTAACTAGTTGATTTTATATACTGACTTTTGTATTTTGAGATGGCATTTTCAGGTCAAGGTCCTCCAAATCTAACTTCCCAAAGTCTTTTTCTAGTACATATTCATATATAAATTACCTTCAGAAAATTTGCCTCTAAACTAAATGAACTCATACATTAAAAGCGAGGTAAAAACTTTCAGGGTAAGTGAAAGCTGCCTGAAGTTGGCACAGAACTAAAAAAAGAGCAAGGCCCACTAAATAAAGCCCCAGTGCACAGAATCAGGGATGGATCCCACAGCATGAGCAGAGTAAAAGCTTGTGTTTGGCAGCACAAGATAAAGCAGGAAAACATCAAAACAGATGAACTGGGGAAGACCATACTGATGGTCACTAAGACCAACTGCCTGGATATGTGAAAGAGTTAGTGAAGAGTATCAAATAACTCCATGCTGAAGAAATAAAAAGAAGATGAAAAGATCACTGATTAGAATTTTATATGTAAATGCTCTGTATGTTCAAACAAAATAACACTCCAGACAAACAGGTAAGGAAACACAATGCACAGGTTTTGTTATGAAGGTAAAAAAGAGAGTGGTGAAGCAAAGTGGGCCCTGAAAATAAAACCAGAGTGTGCAACAGAAAAACAAATCCCAACAAGCTGCAGAGATTTTTCAGTTTGAACATCCGCAGCTCTTACCGCTGAAGTTTCATCCAGAAGTTGCCTGAAGTGTTCCCTCTTCTTTTTGGTAAGTGCCTCAATATGTTCATTAAAGAGCTTCTCCTTCTCCTCTCTCTCGAGCAGAGACCCAGACTCCCAGCGGTGATCTTTGCGCAGGGTCCTCCTGGTGTCAGACCAGGACACGTCTGAAGAACGCACCTGAGCCAGAGATCATTCATTTTTAAACCACTTTTTCTAAAGTTCATTGACAATTCCTACATCCTTATTTTTTTATTATTTACCTTGTTTGAAGTTAAGGTTAAAAGATAAAACCCCAGCTTTTAAGAAGAGACTGCAGCAGGCGCCCCGTGAACTGTTCAGTTCAAACACGGAACAGGCAGTGGCAGAAGGAATCCCTCTGCATCAGTTTGAAGCAGATGGAGATGTCCCACTGACCTGACTGAGCATTCTCAAAACCAGAAAATTCCAGCACTCTCTCCTCTGTGTTCACCAGGGTGCTTGGAAAGGCAGTCTCGGAGATTATGATTTCCAGAGACAACAGGAGCTCTGCCAAAACCCTCAATGGGATTCCACCTCCATATAATCTGAACTCCAAATGCCAAAATGCTTTTACAGGGAGCACCAATCAACTAGATCCTGCCCTGAGCAGCTGAGGGGCCTGTCCGTGCCTCACCATGTCCGACAGCAGCGCTTTGAAGTTCTGTATGGCCTCTTCCCGCTTGTGCTGCTCCCGCTCCCGATCGATCTCCTTGGTTTGCTCCGAGCGTGCTTTCTGCACCTCCCGCTCTCGCTCCCGCAGGCTCGCCTCGATCCGCGCCTGTCGCTCCAGCTCCTTCTCCTTCTCAGAATCTAAGTTCTGACATGCAAGAACCAACTTTTCTCAACAAAAACACCTTTCACTAGACAGGTAAGTGAACTAAAGGGCTACCAAACTAAAGGCAGCTTGGAAAGAAACACTTCTTAGCAATCTGGGATCTATGGAGTACAAAATTTTGCTTCAAGAGCTGTGATGAAGCATTACAGTGTTTACCCAGGGTAGAGAAAAATTTGGTCACAGAACAACTATTCCCAGGAGCACGTTGTGTTCAGTGACAAACTCTGAATAAGGAGGGACAAGATGATCACTTTTGGCCCAGTTTTACATACTTAACCATTAAATGCCTGGAAGAAAAAGGTAGGAATATTGGATTAAGAGAGAAGCATAGTGAAGGAAGTATGTATGAACACATATCCCTGAAGGAAGCTCAGCTGATAGGGAAAACCGCAGCAAAAGTAATGCTACCCATCGTAGGAGGAAATAATCAATGTCATGTCTGTAGTTTCTGAAGTTTTACAGCAATTTTTACAACCAATGGCTCCACAGGAGTCTGTGAGGGATAATTCTGCCACATATCCTATGTGTGCATGCAGGTGTCACAAACATCACACCAGGGACAGAACTTCTAAGTTCCAAGCTGTCTTCTAAGGTACCAGCACAGTAACTCTGGTATGGAATTCTCCTCACCATGGATCTGTCTGCCTAAAGCCCACTCCTAGCCACAATCCCAGTGCTCCCTGCTGACCTTGGCTATTTTCTCGATGTACTGCTTGAACAGGTCCTCCCTCTGTGAGGAGCTGTCCACCGCCTTGTACCGCGGGTCAGTCTCCACTTTGTCCTTCACTTTGCTCCAGCGAGACTGACTGTCCAGGTGGTGGTTTGCCAGCAGCTCAAAGAAGTCCATTTTGATCTGTTGTACAGATAGAAACAGAGAGACAACACTTGAGAAAGACACTTCGATATGCCAGTTTGCTCTTATGAAAAAAGGAGTCGACTTACCTCCATCAGAGGGAGCACAGTAACATTATATACCATTGCAATTTAGAGAAATCACTAAACTCTGAATTTAGTCATAACTGCAGCTCAAATTTACTGTCCCTTGGGACAATTTTACCAAAGCAGATACGTTAAGGTGATCTGCTATACCTTAGATGAATACTATTCTTTAAAGAATAATCCACCAAGAGTTTTTATTCTTTTACTCCAATTTAAGCTTGTTTTTGAACTTCTATATATATGTCAAATTAACAAGTTACTGATGCTGCATCATAGCATTTTGCAAATCAGTACTCCAGAAGCCATGCAGCTTAAAACAGGGCTCTAGAGAAATCAGGTATTTATGGATTCATCCTCCAGGTGTACAATGAACAGAGGAGAATGCTTGGATCTGCCGACAAAGAGCAATGTCTTAAGATGGATCTAACCAATAATTACCCACATTACAATTAAGTAAAATATATAATAAAATTATATTTAGGATGGACATGTACATCTATATAAAAGTTCAGGGAAACATTTTAGTCTACTTTGTCAATTGGAAATGGCATGTCAGCACTCTGTCCATAACAACAGCCATTGCAAGGGCTGGCAGAGGATCAATCATGGTAGGTTTATTTCAACCACAACCAGCAACACGTTTTCATCTGAACTCCCAGAACCAGCAGTTGTAAGGGCAACTACTCTGCCTTTGTTAGATATCTTGATTTCTGTGGTGGATGATCTCCCTGTTCTGCTGCACTTTAGGTCCTTGGTCACCACTGTATTCACTCCAGGCAGGCTAGTTTGGCACTTCAGCCTCCCCCTCCTGAAGCAGAGGTGAGGGGCTGGATCACCTCACTCACCAGGGGTCAGGGAATGCTCTAGGGCCCTGCAGGGAGGAGGGTTCTGCCTCCACAGTTCCCCACACCCTGCTGCCTCCACAGCATCCCACACCCTGCTGGGATGCAAATTAAACCTGGCTTAATGGCACACAAATTAAAAACTCAAAATCCAGGAGAAGGACAGGCCATATGTTATTTGCTACTTCTCTCCCGTCCTGAACCCTTAAAAAATGGAAACCAGCAGAAGCAGTTTAGCTGCAGAACACTGAGGTTCCTCAGGGAAGGGAGCAGATGGACAGAGCAGGCTCTGGCTTGCCAGAGACCTGGCACATCCCCATCCTCTAGAACGTGTTTAGCTACAGAATGCAGGAATGGGATGAAGATCAGCACCAACAGTCTGCAGCCTTGCCCACCAATAATTTTAGTTCTTCAAAATATTAACATATAAACATAAAAGGCTCTATAGGCTCTTTCTTTCCCATCCCAAAGAAGCCTAAGGCAGTAAAGCAGAGATCAGAGAACAGCCTGTTAGTGCCAGTGGGATGTTGTGCTACAGCTACAGTGCTATTGCTTTATCTTAAAGGAGCTCAACAAAATGCTAAGCAAACCGTTTATTCATTGTAAAATTAAGAATGTTGTTTCAAAACATCTTAAAACATGCATGCAGTATTGAAATATGAAGCTTTCTAAGCCATGGCATTTTAAATATTTGTTAGAAACCAAACAGTTCCCAGCTGTTACCACAGAAGTCTCTAAGGTAAGGGTATCTCCAAGATCCTACACAAATCACCTGTGCATGGATGTGTTCCACGGGATCAGGACTGCACACCTGCCACACTGCTGGGAGCTCTGTGGCACCAGCTGCCACACAAACCCTCCCCTGAGGTCACCACCACAGGCTGTAGGAAGGTGCTCCCATGGGAGCTGCCAGCAGCAAACCTCCAGTCTCCCAAGAGCTCCTGCCCAGCAGTGTGGCTGCCAGCGGCACCCCGCATTCCCTCGGGAGCTCCTTCCCAGCTGCATGGGCAACAGTAGGGCCTCTCAATCCCTCCCTCCCTCCCTCCCTCAGGAGCTCCTGCGTGGCTATGTGAGCACCAGTAGCACCCCTCACTCCCTTATCCCCTCACCTCCTCAGAAGCTCCTGCCTGGTTGTGCAGCCACTGGTAGGACCAGCTGTGGCCTCTCCAGCTCCAGACTGGGCAGGGATCAAGATGGCACAGCCAATCCCCGCCCTCAGAAAAACCAGCAGCACTTCAGGCTTAAGTGCTCTAAAGCACGGCTTTCACTCCACTCAGGTGCCCTGGGTACAGCACAGGTGTTGTTACCAGGCCATTTTAAATTTAAAAAAGGAGAAAATGTCTCAAAAACTTGAGTCTAAAACATCTCACCAAGGAATACCCCTTTCAGATTCGAGCTCCAGATGTCGAGTTCCATGTGCCTGCATAGAGGGACTCGCTTGACCAACGAGTATCACACAGAGCTCTGGACCCAGGGCAGGGGACACAGCCACCAGCATGGGGCTGTAGGGCACCTGCAGCTCAACATTTCAGTAAGTCTGTAAAGTGGGATGTGAGGCTCATTTGCTGGCACGGCTTGTCCCAGGGACATGGAACAAGGCTGTGTCCTGGGACAGCACAGGAGCAGCTTGGTCACCGTTACACTGTTACCTGCCCACAGTCCTGATATCCCCAAGTCCCCCATACTCCTCCTCTCTGCCACCTGAGAAGCACTGGCATCGGATTTACTCACTGAAATTTGGCACAGGAATAAAACCAGCCACTGAAAACACTGGCTGCTCCACCCCCATTCCTTAAGCCATTACTTTATGAAGCAAAATCAAACATTATATGATTTAAAACCCTTACATTAAAGATTTCTGTAAAGTTGATCCTCCCTAAGTAAAGATTTTGGACTTTTACAACAGACTGAGAAAGCTTCAGGTTAAATGCTTTAAATTTTCTTTTATGTTTTAAGCACTTTCAAAATAGAAGGAAAATAAGGCTGAAAACATTTCAGGTGTATTTAGAAGTCTTTTTTTTTTTGGCAGTTAACACATTGCAGGTACAACTCTCATCACTTCACAAGGAAAAAAACTAAAAAAATGTAAAGTACCGGAACTGCGGAGGCTAAAGTCACCACACAGAGATACCAATGCTTTCCTCACTAGGGAATCCCATAATATTTGCGTGTCAGTGATTGACAGCTGTCAGACTGAACTGATTGACAGGCCGCACAGCACATAACTGTAAAGTCTATCCACTTGTTATAAAACAGAATACATAAAATGGTTACAAGAGGCTTTTGGAGAAAAAAAAAACATTATTCAAAGCAAACAAATACAATCTCTCTTAACTTTTCAATTTTAGAACAATCATGCAACAACAAAACTAGTATTTATTCTTTAAAGTCTTCAACTGCACTATTAAGATGCAAAAAATGCTTTAAAATTCCATATTCACAATCAAAATGCAGTATGTAAAATCTAGATTTGAACTACATCAGCTCCCCTCTGAAAGCATAATCATTTATGGAAAACAGCAGCAAAAGAGCAACCTTTGTGAAAATTTGAGTACACAACCAAATTAAATCAGAGCACCCAGATTTTAAAAATCTGCAAAGCTTCTTAAAGAATGAAATTGTCCCCAAATCTGACTTGTCCCCTGACCCTTTTCCCTCCCCAAAGCATTCCAGGTAGGGAAATCTACAATCATTTCATACTACAAAATAAACATTGCAGACTTCCAAATGTCCAAAATGATTAGTCTTCAGAGGTGACCTCCACTCACACACACACACACAGGGACGTGGCAGTAAGTGGCCCCATTTGATGTCCTCTCTGCAGGGAGAAGAGCTGCTCCCCACCACCAGCAGTGCAGGAATGTGACATTGGCAGATCATTAATCTGTAATAGCTGACCTTTAAATCTAGTAAGTAGCAGTTTATACATAAGATCTATTTACTCAAAAAGTCCCTAAGTGTCTGCTTTGAGATGGAAAGGAAGGATATGGGAACTATTTGAAATTTAATTGGAGTACCCTCAGGGAATTGCAAGTTCTGCTGCTTCCACAGAGGGAGCACAGAGGTAATGGCAAACTCTGGGGTTCCAGCCAAACAGGGTAAGACTCCTTTTCATGCTTCAGGATAACAGAACTTAATTAAAAAAAAAAAAACAAAAACAAAACAAAAATCAAGCATTACTCCAGTTAAGAAGATAATGTTATTTGCTTGGTTAAATGAAAAAAAAAGTGTCATTATTTAAGCAAACTCAGCTTTACCAATAAAAACAATTCAATTCTAGATACTCTAAAACTGCAAACTTGAAATGGTTCAGAAAGACTAGGGGGACACCCCTAAAGTGTTTGTCTGCATCACCTGTAGGAAAGCCCAGTCCCTGTCTCAGGGAAGGCTCAGGGAAGCCAAGCACTGGCTCTGTCCCATCTCACTCACACCACTCACACTGCTGGAACTCAAGAGTCCCCTTACCTTCTCTCCCCTGGTCTTCGAGTCTTCCTTCTCCTTCTTTCTTGCCGCTGTGATAAACTCATTAAACAAGGCCTCTCGATCTTTCATCTTTTCAATTGCCTTGAACCTCGAGTCTTTAGCATGCTTGGCTGCAAATTCACTAAAAGTAGTTCTGCAACAAAATGGCAAGTGAACTCATTTGGCAGAGCTGTCTGGGCTGGGAGGCAGGTTCAGCAGGGAAATATTTCCTCTGCTGCAATATATGCCAGAGCACAACTTAAAAAACCCCAAAAGGCAAATCCTATGGTTTCACTACAGAGCTGCTCGACCCATGAACTCTGTGATAGTAGCCAGCACTCACACAAGAGGTGTTGTCAGAGACTTACAGGGGTGGGTTGGTTTGTTCAGATACAGCCACCTGCAGAACAGGCAGGTGTAGAGAGAGATTACAGTGCAACCAAGAAGAAGAAATGAAAAAAACTCAGTTGTCTACAAAACTTTGTGTTTCTGTGGGTTAGCAGTTCAGCCACCGGTCTGTCCAGGTATTTCACAGCTGTGAAACCAAAATTCTCAGGTGCATTCACTTGCAGCCAAACCATGCTAAGAGTTCACCAAGAAAACAAGTCTTTGGCAGGAGTCCCCACGGAACACTGGCTGTATCAATTCTTTCCCCTTCAGTGTACAGTGCAGAATCTGAGCTCAAACCACTTGGAGCTGAAACCTTTTCAAACCCTCTACTATGGGCAGAGGCAGCAATACTGGGCTTTCGACCCATCATCCCACAGCATTTCCCTGACTATTCTCTCACCTCCAGGGCCAGATTCCAACCTGTGCAGTAGGTATAGTACTGCCACTTACCTCGGAAAAAAATCACTATTGTGCTTTTTCCAAGCTCTGATGCAAATCTGGCCCCAAGAATACGTGAGACACTTATAATCATAGGAATGTTTTCATCACAGCATGGAAATAATTAGACTTGGAAAATCCAGCCTACTGTTGCTGTAGGGTAAATTGAAACAAGAAGAGAATTTGGTAGCTTATTCAAAAGGATTAGAAAGTGAATGTAAAGCTAGATCGAAGAACAAGAGCTGCTCAAGTGGAACACAAACTCTTGAGCATGTTGGACTGAGATAGATGATAAAAAACCAGTCTGGCACTCACAGAAGTACAGCAATATCTTTAGACAAACACTGAAACCAGAAGACAAAGGATAAGATTAAACAAAACAGTATTTCAGCTGGAACTCTTTCCCACCCCAGCCCATGATCAGTCCCAACATGACATATTGGAGAGATGCTGGAAGCTGAGAATACTAAAGACAACATAACTGTTTCTTAAAGCATTTCCATGCCTCCATTCTTCCAGCCTACTGCTGAGTTATTAGTCAGATCTGAAGCAATTTAAAAGTTAATGTAACACTAACTTGTCACCAGATTTCCAAAAGGAGTCACTGGAAAAAACTGAGCTGAAGTGAAACAAATGAGCTGTTATTTCACTGGAAAGAATTAATGCCAGATAAGCAAAGAGATGCTGAAAGAGGACGTTCTGGAACTCATCTGGTGACATAAGCACATATCTCATGACCTCTATGTGAGGAAGCTGTGAAACAAACAATCCCAGCAATGAAATCTTGAACGTACATTCACCGTCATCCCCCTGCTCTTACCACTGTCAGTGGGTCTGAATCTGAGGGCTGTGCAATCATTGCTGTATTAAAGCAACCAGAATATTCTATCATATTATCATTAACATATTTTGTAACCAGAGAAATGTTTCTTCAGCCCCCTCCAAACCCAAGAAACCTCCCTACTACTTCTCAGAGAAGAAGAGGGTTATTAAAGAAACTTGTGGTGGATTCCAAAGCCCTTTCTCACAATCCAGGCAGCACACTGGGGATTTCTACAACTTGAAATACGTAAATCACTATAAATACATAAATCATTAGAAATATGTAAATCATCATAAATCACAAGTTCTATTACTGCACAGATTAGGTGAATACAAACAGGAAAAAGAAAATGTCAACAATATATGATGATTTTTCTCCTCTTTGCCCATTCTGAACAAAGTTAATCAACCCAATACAACCCAACATCCTGCATTCAAGTAAAGCTTATGCACACAAACCGCAAAGAAGCTCCTACCTGGGATTAATCTTTGCTTCTTCCATCATTTTCTTGAAATCCTCCTTGGCCTGCATTATTTTATTTTTCTTCTCCTTGCGCTCTTCCTCTGCTCGGGTTTTCACATACTGATCAAACACCTACAGAAACACCAGTCACCCACAGCAAACACACAAACCTAACACACAGCTCTAGGCACGAGGGAGGAAAGATCCCACTTCCTTCCTTCCCTCCTGTTTCCTTTCCTCTCACCACAGAACCAACATAGACAAGGCAGAAAGAAGGATTAGGTACTCTTTGTATTTCAATGTGCAAATGATTCACGCTGCTGCACATGAAGGGTGCTGTACCTAACACAACATCTGAGGACCTGGGAAGAAGCTCCTTACACATTCCAGTTAATATTTTCCTGGGTCCCATGTTTCAGACACTTCCTGTGTTCTCGAAGCTTTCCATTTCCCTACATCCACTTGAAGAAAAGCTGCTGAAGTGAGAACTTACTTAACAATAAAAATGCACTTTAGTATTTTAAAATAAATAGCTAGATTATTCATTACACTAATACTTTGAAGAGATACTGATGACTCCCACAATTCCATTCAGGTTCTGGCAGCTCTCTGTACATATAAACCTTTCACGGTACTAAATAAGACATCTTCTGACCACAGGAAATACAACAACTATCAACACTTTCCCTTGCTGGCTTCTTCCATTTCCAGACAAATCCTAATCATGACAACCCCCCCCCTGCAACATGGATTAGTCTGGAAGGTTTATAGGAACAAAAACAGACTGAGGATTCAGATAAACCTGTAGTAGCTGTGTCTGGATGGAGAGTGAATTTGACTTTTTTACCTGTTTCCTTTCTTTTGGGTTGAGCAGCAAGTAACGAGGATCAAACACGATCTTGTGCAGCTCTTTCTCCCATGTTGAAAAGGCAGAGACCTTTAATTAAAAGACAAATACACAAAATATATGGAAGCTGTACTGTTTTGCTTGAAAACTCCAAGACATCTGATGAAAAGATGGAAACAAACTCATCCTGGAGTTTTCATTACTAATGGATCATGGAGCCTGCCATAGAAAGTTTCAACACTAGCTAGCTCTGAAAACTTATAAATGATAATACACACTGATTTACTACTGCACTGTGACATTAAAAACAAAAAGTACATTGGAAGAAAGCCTTGAGAGCTGTGTTCCATAGGCAGCTGGAAGCACTTACATTTTTTAGTTACTATCCAAATAGCCCAATTTCTCTATCAAAATTGATCGGCATCAAGAAGACAGCAGATTTAGTTAATTAATAGCCAAAAGTCTCCCACTGAAGGCTAAGACTGTACAGACTAGACTGGAAGTTGCTGCTTTTTTCAGTAGAAATATTTCCAAAAACATTAAGGATATGTCCGGTTTGTATGTCCCATTTATCTTCAATGGCAGCTTCCAATTAAGTAATTACTTAACTTGGGAAAAAATTGGAAAAACAAAAAATATCTTTTGATCCTCTCTCATTTCAATTACTTAGAAATCAAAATGTTGCTGTAATTCCAGATTTTCTTTGAAATCTGGAGTCTTGTACCAAGAGCATCCATCAATCAGAGACAGGATGAGGCTGTTCCCTTACACGAAACATCACAGGTTCGGAATTCACCAAGAACTCAGACCTCTGCCCAGCCTGACCTGAACCTCGCTCCCTCCCTCCTCACACACACAGAGAGGTTTCTGACCCCTCTTTCCAGCAGCATGTCCTTGAACTGCTTCATCCGAGCCTCCAGTGGGACAATGGCTCTCTCTCGAGCAGCTTTGATCTCAGCCTCCATAGCAGCCTCCTTCTCGGAATCGATGTCTTTGATATCATCTTTCCTGAAAAACAACAGACATAAAGCGTAATTTGAGAAGTAAAATTCCAGCCTTGCAGACAAAAGACAAACCACACCTGGACAGGATGGGTATCACACATCACTCCAGAAACACAGGCTTACAATCTATGAAAGCCATTCTTAGACATGGATATGAATACTTTCCTGCCAACAGCTCAGGAGCCAAGGTATTCCAAATAACTTCAGTGCCAACAGATGACTCCAAGCAATCAGCACACCCTGGCTGCGTTCAAAGGTCTTGCCAGACACGCAGCAGATCAACAGCACTAATTTTCTGGTCCCCTCTTCAGGGTCATGAGGCACTAAGGGAGTTTGTTAAGACTGGGAAGACCTCACAATCTCCTGGACAAGTGCACTGTTCGCTGATTTAGGTTCATTAAGAGCAAACATCCTTCATCCCAAACAACCCCCACCCCTTACTGACAACAGCTCCACGATCATCCCTATGAGCACACAAATAACATGGCAAAACCACTCTTAAAACAGTGTAAGTATATCACATGTATCGCTTGCAAAAGGCAACCAGACCAAAATACCTAACCCAAACTCTTAAACCTGTAGAACAGAGTGAAAATAGAGAAATCACTATGAAAATTTTGGTGGCTGGATATTTTGGCAACAGTCTTGTGCCCAGAAATTAGTGAACGACAGAAGCAAGTTATGTAAGACAAACTGCACTCAAAACATTCCTTGGTTTCACCAGCTTACATCATTCATTTCCAAAAGAAAGGCTTCTTCCTCTCTGCATAAGTTTCAGCTGTGTCAGGGAAATATCAGATACCTGAGCTGCTGAGCAGCAGAAAGCCGATCACTGTTCCCTAACCCTCTCAGTTCCTGTTCTACTCTGCTGGACACAACACACACGTCTCAGGTGACACTTATTTTACCTACACAGACTGCTTGGTATTGAAAAAGAAAAAACTTACTTGCGCTTTTTTATTTTAATAGGCTCATCTTCATTTGCTTCCTCTGCAGCTTCATGCTCTTCTCTAACTGTAACAGATTTCAACAACACTTTAGATTTTATATTGATGAAAATTTGTCATTTACAAGTGAAGTCTCCTGCACCAATTGAGGACAGTGTGTGCAGCAATTCTGTTCTAACAAAGGCATACACATGGTTCTCAAGTCACTTTCAGAGTAACGCTACGAGAATTTGAGGGGCAGGACTAGTGGACTTGCAGCCAACACTGGATTTAAAATGACAAACACTGACCTCTTATTTCTAGGGGAAAACAACTCAGGCTAAACAGTCTAATGAAGCACAGTTGGATCTCCTGATTACCTGCTCGCACTTTTCTCTCCTCCAGCTATCAAACCCAAATATCATCCCAGCACCATCTACTAGCATTCAGTCGGAGAAATATCATCTCAGCAGCCCCTTGAATGTTCTCTGCTCCTTCCAGCTCTTTCCAGACTGTACTCTGACTGATGATCTCTTCTGTGAGAGCCCATTGGAAAATTATGATTAATCTTTTCTGGCCTTTTGCTTATACAGCTAAAAAAATCTTTCTTTTTAGTCAGTAAAAACTGGGGGGTTTGTCAGCCTGTTGGCTTTTTGCAAAACAATTAACGTTGTTAGTATCTACTTTCTTTAATGGGCTCGTTTTTTCCAAAAGAACTCCGCAATCTGCATTCCAATCAGCCTCTTACATTCCACACTTGAACACATTTTCAGTATGTCCTTACATTTCTGTCACTTCCTTAAATGTTACAAGCTTTGGACATCAACACAAAATAAGTGCTAAGCTATATTCAAACTTCCTATGACAGCAACATGATTGCTCTTACTAAGTTTTTTTCCTTCTTCCATTCCTTTTTTGTGAGGAGGTTCTTGAATAATTTTGTCCACATCAGCTCTCCCAATGAGGTCGTCGGGTCGGTCCCACATGGACAGTCGGGTGGTGGGGTTGTAGAAGAACACCCGCTCGTCCCCTGTCCACACCACACACCTGGGGATGGGACAGGAGGGCTCAGATTACCTTGTCTTCACTCACGGTACCCGTTATCACGGTCATACACTGAAGCACAATGACAACACACACGCCCCTGGTTACACTGACTACACAACTGCCAGACATTCCTCCTGCCGGAATGGAACATCCTGAACTGCTGCTTTTCTCTGCTGGCAGATTTGAAAATGCAGTAATTGAAATTTGACACTGAAAATGCAATTTAAAAAATGCTTTATATCAGGAGCTGCAGGAAACTCAGTTCTCTAGAAAACCGTTTCAGAGAGTGGAAGCAGATTTTTGGATAAAATGTACCTCATCTCTTCAATGCCCACAAAGTGTAAGAAAAAGCAAACTCAGGATCTTGCCAGATTCTTTTAAGTGATAGGATAAAAGAACCAGAGAGACAATTTAAAGGGAGACAGTTTTAAACACCAAACATTAATAAAAACCAACAACAGCTAAATTGCAAAAATGAAAACAATTCTCCTTTCCCATCAGGAAGATTTTTACCTTTGTCATGAAACATGCAAAGATGATTTACACATTACAGCAAGAGTCACCCTCCTCATGACATCACACAGGCACCTGAGGAGCTTCTGGGCCAAGTTAAAAAAACCCACCTTGTTTTGGCCAGCAGGCACAGCTATTTTTTCTTCGAGGCATAGAGTAAGAGATGCCAAAGATATTTTTTTGGCCAGTATCTCATGAGATCAGGAGGAATTGGTGGCAGGTGAGGGGGCTGGGATAAGAAATCCTGGCAATGGACCCCTGGGACTCCAGGCAGTGTGGGACACCACAGACAATCCTGAGCACCAGGAGAACTGGCACCATGTGAGCAGCACTGGCTGCAAGAACACGGTGCTTTTTGGTACAGCAGCACACCAAGAACAGGCTCCTCACACACTATCACTTGTTCTAATTCCCCAGCAGCCTCCCTGGTGGCTCCAGGACCAGCCCTGTCAACCCCACAGCAGCAGCCACATACCATGGTGTGCCTGGAATAGGGGTGGTAGCAACTGGCTTGGCCTTCTGAGCTGCCTTCTCTTCCTCTGTCATTTCTTCCTCTTTTGGCTCCTCAAGGGAAAAACAAGTTAGAGGATCAGACAATGACAGATGGCTAATTATTTATTATACAGTAACTAAAACCAGCAACTGAATTCTGTGCTTTTACCTACTAAACTACATTGAAGTTCAAAGAAATCAGGATAAAAGCTTTAATTTTTATTCAAACATCCCTTAGCATCCTTAAGAACTATCCTGTTCAGCACAGCAAACACCTTCCAAGGAATAAGTTACTTCGGTTTACTGAAAACACTATAGTACCCTTTCTAGGACACATGCTCCTAACAACCTAAACTTGGAAGTTAAAGCACATGGAGAACATGTGAGGTTTGTGTAAAACTGTTCAAAATAATGAGAAGAAATAGGAAAAAAACTACTAAATGTTTCAAACAGTCAGGACAAGTTTCATTTTCTGAGCACATTAAATTCAGCGAGACAACACCACGTCTATGTAATGAGCTAACCTTTGCCCCATGTTTTCATTTATTTCTTAACTCACATACTCTGTATCTTTCTTTTAAATGTCCTTTTTTCGTTATGTAAAAAAAACGCTAACAATAAAAAAAGAAAAGTCTGAGTCCACAAAGGAAGGCTTTCAAAATCCCCTCCAGAACTTAAGAACTCAAATGACTAACCATGGGTCCTGCCAACCTGCCTGAGCTGAGAAGCAGACACATCTGTGGGATGTGGGACTCAATGGCCAGACTGACTATTGGGTTTAAGGTCTTTTACCTCCTTTATCAGTTCTTTTATAGGTTCTTCTTTTGGCTCTTCTTCTTCTGTCTCCATCGGTAAAGGTTCCTCTGACGGTTCTTTAATTGGCTCTTTGACCTTCTCTTCCATTTTTTCTAAATAAAGGTAAGACTCTTTCTGAGTGTTAAGGAACCATTACAGAACCACAACAAATTTCTTTTTTTTAGTATAAGTTTCCAAGCACACCACCACCAACCCAAAACTTCCTTTCAATGTATTGTCACCACTTTCTGTCCCTCTTAGGTTTTGCAGTGTCTGCTATAAAGTCGTGGTTATCTCCTGTGCAAGATCTACTTGGGACTGGAAAATGAAATTTTCTATTATACTAAAAAGCTGAATAAAGAGTATCAACTAAAGGAATGCTGAGTCACCAATAAAAATATCAACTAAGTGCAACACTGAAGACCATTTTCAGATTTTAAATTTAGTTTTTGAAGATCTGAAATTCAGCACAACTATCTTCATTTTTTTCCTGGTTACAGCCCTTAGAATAACTGACTTTCCCTTCACTTTCTACCTGCAACTGGAACCTTCTCAAACACACGTGCACATGAAGTACTCACTTTCTACTGGCACAGGAACATGCACTTACCCAAGGCACAAGATTTCAGAGCAAGTCTGGAACTGGACATTCTTAGAGCACAGTGGGAAACTGCAACTTTCAAACTCAAGACTAACTTAGAATTAGAACTTCAAAATATTCTTAAAGGTGAACAGGGATTAGAAACATTCCCACTTATGCTTTCAAACACAACTCCTAATGGTTTGAGCAATGTTCCCAGAGTACTGCTGTAGTAAAAAAAATCCAAACAAAAAAATACCAAAACAAAGGTACCTTTTTCTTTCAGTTCTTGGGGTTTTTCCCATGTGGACTCCAAAGTCCTGTTGTTGTAGTAGTAAGTCTTTCCATCTGCTGTTTTGTACTCTGTCCACTCAGAGACCGCAGTGGCTCCGGCCAGCGTGGCGGGGGAGGCGGCGATGGCCACCTGCGGGTGGATCATGGGCACGATGGGGGGGGCCATGCCCGGCAGGACTCCTGGGAAAGGCAAAAAGGGAAAAAGGGAGAAAAGGAAAAAGAAAACAGTAAGTGACAAAGTAGGACCTAAGCACCAACACCTAGCACGTTACCGACTTAACTTGCAAATAATCAACCCATAGAATTAAAGAGAAGGATTGTTTTTCAAAGTTAAATTGGAAAGCAAGGCATTGCAGCCAAATTTCCTTCCTGTGTTTTGCAATCAGTAATGCCCATTCCCAGGCAAATTAGATAGCTTTTAATTTCAATTAATGCATAATTCTGCAGAGAACAAAGCTTATTTTAGACGTTTGCTTTAATATTTCAAAATTAAGTGCTCTATTTATTAAAAAAGTCTTTATGAGATCTCTGTAGGAATGTTTTCTTTTAATCTACTCCACTGCTTAATTCAGCTGTCGTAAGAAATATTCCTATTGCTCTTAAAAAAGGCAACAGTGGCTTGAATTTGAGCAATAGAATATAGAGTAGAACTCCGATAAATCTTAAATAATGGCATTAATTCAGAGCTTTTGATAAAACCTGATGACAATGAAATAGTATCAGATTGTTGGGTTTGTTTAGTACTGCAAACTGATTGAAAAAAAACCAAACATTTTGTTGAAATCCTAAAGCAAAATGGCAAGCAAATATCCAAAGATAAGAAAGCCAGAATGCTGCACTGTCCTATTCTGTCTCCACTCATCCCATCAAACTGGGTATAATGAACAGATTTGGAAGGACAAATTCTAGAACACCAATTGAATAGGACTGGAACTACAAGATCATAAATTTGAGCCTTTGAGATGGAAAAAGTCTTGTTTTAAAGAATAGAAAAGCACACATTACACACTGCAATAACATGTTCTCAGTGAGTGACTGTTCTTAAATCCACAATTGAAATATGGAAGTTCACACTCAGACACACAGACACGCACACAACATGCGAGCACAGCCAGCCACTGCACATGTGGAGCAGGAAAACAAAAATCCACACAAGAAACTAGGAACTAAGTATGGGCATGAGAGTCACGGTCATTACAGAACTCAATGGTTACAGAAAACTGTATGGGAGTTTGGGTACAGAATAAGCTGACACTAACAGTTATTTGGGCAGTTATTTCCTGGCCAAGTATGATATTTGCATTTATATTGGTTTTAAAAATAAAGTATAAATATAGTCATTCAAGTGGGGAAGCAAATAAAGAAATAAAAGAAACAACCACATTCACTACCATGCCAACTTACAGACAAAACGAACTAGGATGGGTTTGGAAATTACCGGTCTTGGTGGTAGCGACTGTCTTTACATACGGGCAGCTGACTATTTGCATCATTGCTACACCTGCAAAACGGATAGGAAGCATGTTGGAAAGCTGCCATGGGATGTCAGCTACCACGGGGTGCTACGGACTTCCTGCCACAATTTGGAATGCCATTTGCAGCTGGCAGAGGGGGAGCCTCCCGGCAAGAAAATGCAAATTACTTTTGCTCCAACATTTTATGTTACATCAAATATCAAACTAATTTTAAGCTGCAGCAACAGTCTCTGCCTACGTTAAATCAGCTGTTCAGCAAGTTACTGGGATGTCATTAAAAAGAAAAAAGGTGTTTCAGTGAAGACTCAGGGGTTTAAGTTCAGCCCATGGGGAATGCAGCTCTCCTTATAGGACAGTACCACGGGAAACTATCCCAGTACCGGGGCTGCTTGCACAGGCAGCCTCTGCTGGGGCAGACCCAGAGGGAGCAGCAGCACAGTGAAACTCAAAGGCTTTGCTGTCCCCAGTCTACTGCTGTACTGAGAGAGCAGGGTAAGGGTGGGTGCACAGATTTGAACTAGCCAGAGCAGTGAGAAGGGGTGACAGCCAAGTGCAACTCAGAGGGAAAGCTGAGGGTATGAGGATCGTTACAGAAAGGCTGCAGGTGGAAGAAAGGGGGTAAAAAGCAATGACGCTACAGACAGAAGTACATAAAGCTGCACTAGGTCAGGGGCAGCCCAAATTTTCTTTATTTTAGATTATCAAGAATGGCACAAGCTAGAAAATACTTTAAAAGCTGTAATTTGCCCTCAGAAAGGTGGCACCATGCACTGGTCTGCTCTCCAGCTCAGTAAGACATGACACAGAAAAGTACAAAGAGGAAAGCAGCTTATCCTCTTTGATCAGGCCAAAAATTAGCAGGAAATTAGACAGGGATAGGGGGAATGCATTTCCAAAACCTCCATTTTGGGTGTGGAAGGCAACTATAGAAATTCTCTCTGGTTGGTCCAGTCTGGACACTCAGAAACTGAAATACTTCAGAAACCTCCCCTTCATCATTAGAGGTGGGAAATGCTCCAGTGGAAAGTGAAATTAAACCCCTGTGCTTATAACCAAAATAATTTCTGTGTTTGTTCATTAGAGAGCCTATGTGGAAAGCATACATAAATACTGCCAATTTATTTAAAAATATATTTGTGAGATGCTAGACTAGAATCGCAATGTTCTTTAGTAATGATTTCAATGAGAAAATCCCAAACTAGTTTTATTTAATAAAGTATGAATTGAGACATAAACACATTGACTTAAACAGCACTAATTGAAGTCTTCATCTAAACTGGGGGAGTGGTCATGTTATGTATTTGACAATGGACCTGCAAATTCGTTTTGTTAAGGAAGTTACAGCATGTCTCCAAGGTGGGTCAGTATGAACAGCACTGTCTGCAGGGTGCTGGAGTCAGGGATGCTGCAGCGCAGGTAGGACTGAGCAAACACCCAAGCTGTTTCCTCTGCCAAGGTCATTCCCAAACATACAACTGACTCAGAACGGAGGAATTGAGAGAAAGCAGACTTACTTTTTAAGATCTGAGGTTATGAGATATCACTAATGAATTCTTCCCTTGCTCTGCCTTACTGCAGTGTAACAGAGATCAACCATGAAATGACTGAACAGTGGGATTCCCATCATCTCTGTCCCTGTGACTTCAAATCCCCTGGCTGATACCACACCTAGTGCTGCATGTCCCTAAACAATCTAAACTCCACAAGTCCTTCTGACATCACCTGATATTGCCATGAAGTGATTTTGACTTCTATTTCTTGTTCCTGTAAGAGCTTTTAAAGGTTTCTTTATCTTTTACAGTGTTTATAAACACTCACAACCAACTCAAGTTAGAATTAGCTGAAAGTGGACAGATTTCATTCTGTAATCAGGTGAACAGACAAATCAGACCTGCTACTTGAAGCAGCACTTCGCTGCCAGGTTCCTTCCTACATGCTGTGGGTTCCACCTGAGCCCAGCTTGCTGGGAGAACTGGTCAGAGCCAACACTTGTTAATAGGGAAGTTATGAAAAAGTAATTTTCAAAAATGAGTTTCAGGAGATCTGTATTCTTGCTCTGTATTTGCTCCTGTACTGCACAACTTTCAAACCTTTTTGACTGAGAGCTCATGAAAAAGCCCAACCCAGGCTCACACCCAGTGCCTCCATTTCCACTGGTACTCTTGTCCACTGCTCTGACCACCCCCACTTTACCTGACAGGTCACACTTTTGTAAATTATATCCCTCACAGGTGGGCAAGGACCCTTCACTCCATGCTGACCCCTTGCTGCCAAGGTCAGAATTCTCAGTTCAGAGGATTCAGCTGACTACCTTTAAGGCTTGACCCATTTTACCTTCTTCCAAAACTTACAAACATACAGACTTCTCCCTTTACCCTTTATCCATTTGTATTCAGCCCTGAGTATCACGTTTAGGATAGTATTTATTTCCTGGCTTAAAACAATGAGTCCTACACTGTGATTTCCTTTTCAAGCAGGACAGATAAAAGTAGCTTTGCTCCGTTATTTTAGAAGACTATTTTAAAACCAGAGGTAGCTAAAAGCTGGTGTTCTTTTCTGGTCAGCATTTTAACTGCTTTCAGGTTTATTTCCCTTACCAAGGCAGTGTTCTGAAGGGTTCCTTTTCATCCACCCAATTCAGTGGAAGGTGAAGGCTTCCCTCCACTGACACTGGGTGGCTGCATTAGGAGGACAGCAGGGACATCACCTCACTCAGCTTATAAGAATATTCAGAAACAATGGATGTTTCTTTGCCATTCTTAATCAGATCCAATTCTTAACTTGGATCCAATATAACTGCAGTCTCCAACCTCCCTCTGCAACACAAAATTGACAGCTCTTGGTGTATGTTTAATGCTACTGTGCACTAAAACACATCAATTTGGTACTAGAACAGGATCTCATCTGTACCCATGCAAATCAAATGTGGTGTGTAAGTACCAAGTGGCGTTAGTAACATCCTGGGAGGTCCTCTGCAGCAACTACAGACAGCAAGTGAGACCAACATTTTGCCAGTGTAAAATTCCTTCCTTAGTTATCTAAGTATTTCATAAAAACTCAGGAAACTGATTTACCCATAAGTATTGTGCTGCCATCTAAGATTACTTCTCAATGGTCTTTAAACCTAAAGCCTGTGAATAACACCCTGGCACAGTGAATGCCTCATTTTGGTCCTCAGGTCACACCTCAACACTCATCGTTGTACCTGATGGCTGCAGCCTGTGAGAACTGGGAACACCTGACATCACTGGGTCATGATTTCCATGGTAATTCTTCCTGCTCATCCATGTCCTAGTAAGTATTTGTGCACAAGACTTAAGGTCTAAATCAAGTAAGTAGAAAAAAAATCATAGCAATATTGCAATTAGTAAAATATAGTGCTCAATATTCTGATTTAAACATTACATGTTTAAATGCAGCTGTTTTCTGCTAAGTATAGCAAAGGACTAGAAGTCAAAAAATTTTATGTTCTTTGTTAATTTAAAAAGTCTGTCTGCTAACCCTGAATTCTTTCAGAAATACTCTGAGGAGAGGATCCAGGCAAGTTCTGTACACAGTGGACACATGAGTGCAAACAACTGACAACATGGACATGTAGCAGACAAGACAATTACAGTTTGCCAATTTACCTGGAAGTGGAATAGGCATGCCAGGAAGGGGGACACGAAATGGAGGTACCATTACTGGTGGAAAAGCAGGAATTGCTTCAGTTGGTTGAGGTACTGCATGAGGAACTGCAGGAGGCAATGTCTGTGGGACTGGCTGGGGTACAGTCTGCACAGGTGTAGCAGAAGGAGCAGAGGTTGAAACACTGACTGATGGTGTGGCAACTGTAACACCCGAACTCGGGGTCTGGTCTTGTGTGGTAGGTGCTAATAAAAAAACACAAAGAACACCTTGTATCTTAGTCACTGCAATAAATCGCTGCAAACATACTGGCGCTCTGTTTCCCCGTACATAACAGATATGCTCAGATATAACCAGCACCAAGACACTCCTGGACAAAAAATACTTTGCCTTCTCTGGAACATTAAATATACTCAAAGGAAGTCAATTTCCAATTTCACTTTGTCCCATTCTTTACACCTAACAAGTCTCTACAGCAGTCGCAAGTGTTTTAAAGGACAAATACAGCCTGAAATGAGGGTCTACTCTGTATTCCTGTTCAGAGAAACAAAAAGGGAAGGTTACAGAGTTTCCAATGGCAACTGACTGCCCTCCTGTTACATGAACACAGGTTCTGCTTTTAACAGCAACACCTGCATGACAGCAGTCTGCCTAAAATTATGTTCAGCTGCGACCCCAGAACAGGAAAATATCAATAAAAATGTGTAAATAAGCAAGGAAAAGGAAAGTACTTTTGTTCAGCAGCTGCAATAACTTTCTTGGTCTTCAGTGCCTCCCAGTGGGAAAACATGCGACTGGCATTCAGTTCCATAATCCCTGCAGCAGGACTGAAACCATCCCTTAATTGGGAGCAAACACCTCACAGCATGGGCTAACAGGGACCACAGACAAGTCTGCTTAAATTTCAAATTCACTCTAAGATTTGGTGCAGGGGAGGAGGGCAAAAGAAGAAAACAAAGAAACCACACCAATTTATGGCCATATTCCAATAAGCACACCATGCATTTTTTACCACTACCAGAAACATTCCAAATAACATAACAGCATTAGCATATTTAATTAAAGATTTTTTGTCTTTTGTTAAGTATTTCAGAAAGGGGAAAAGTTCTCAGCAGTGCCTAACATTTAGGGAAACAGAGCAGACAGTCAGTATGTGATTTGTAAGACTTAAGTCAAATCAGTACCAGGCAAGAATGACGCTCAGCCAAAGTCCCAGGTTTTTTTAAAGAGAGTTATAAAATTATTTTAAATTATAAAATTTCATCACCTAGGCACAGACACCAACAGTAACAGTTCTTGTAAGCAAAGACAAAGTTTAGCAGATAGAACAGGTAGAAGTGGAACAGATTCTCAGCATTCAATATAAGGAAATTTAAGTTCAGAGAAGGTGCATAAAAGTGCTCTTTCCAAAGCAGGATCAGCTCTCCAAAGCCTGACATTGGGTTAGGAGCTAACATCCATGTCCCACCTGACTCATGTTACTCAGCACAACAGTTAGAGCAGACCATACCTCGACAAGCTACTGAACACAGCACTGAGTTACCTTTCCAACTAAACAAAAGCCCTAAATAGCTTTGAGCAATACAAGTTCTTTGCTGCTCTAATGATGAGTTCTCCCACCAGTCTCAATGAAAACAGAATTTGAGGGTGACCCAAATCTTTACTCCCCTTTCACGTACATAGATTCTAAAGTTTGGGTTAAATGGTGAGTTAAGCTTGACTTGTCTCAGCTGCTACACAAAAAAGAGGAATTTCAGAGGATGCAACTCTATCCCCAGTGGAGTTGGAACAGTTCCCCTTCCACATACTCTCTGGCCTGGCTCAGTGCACACATCTGAGTCAGAGAAACTACAACACCCAAGGCTGTCCCAGTGCTGGACTCCTGCTCAACACCAGTGTCTGTCAGTGTCACTGCATGCAGGCAGGACACTCTCTGAGCTGCTCTTTCCCCAGCACACCTTGCTTTGGGCACAGGAGGTGACCTCAGTTTGCTGCTGACACACTCACATGCAAACAGACTCACAGTAGGTAACACATCTCTGCCGAGATGCACCCGAGGCTCCCAGGCAGCACAGATGGGACAAAGTGCAGTGCCAACCACACTTCTGGGTGCACAGCCATGCATTATGTGCTTGCTGCATAAACTCAGTGCCCTTCCTTCAGCTGGAAAACCCTCACAAGCAAAGGCTCAGCCCATGGAAGCAGCACTAATCTCCACACTATTACTCAAACGTCATGAGTGAACAATAATGGCTCTAAGGACTTTTTGTGCAACTCTAGAAAATAGGAACTGAGGAGGCTTAGGCAGAAGAATAATGCTAATAAAAGTAACACACCAAAGCAGCTCTATTCTGACATCAACCAATGCTCACAGCCCAGCAGCTCTCAGAAACCCGACCTCCTGCAGCAAGAGATGCCACGGAGAAAACTACAGCTAAACTCCTACCTCAGATCAACTGTTCCTTTGAAACACCTTTAAAACCAATTTATCTCTATTTATAGTCAAAAGGAAATAGATGCGTAATAGCTCTGAGATGATGTGACAACAGCAGGAGTAAAATATACAAAGACCTGAAGAACTATTTGAGACTGGGGGTGGAAAATGTTTGCATGCAAGGTCCTTCTGGATTAAACACCGTACTTTAAATTCACACTTCACTTCATGCTGAAACAACTTCCTCCTAGACAGCAACTTTTTGCTGGAACTCCCCATGCAGCATCCCCCACCACCTGCTCCCCCCACTGCAAGGCCCAGGACACCCACAGGTACTCACTGGAGTTGGTCTGGGACACTGAGGTGGCTGTGGTGGTGGTGGAGGTGGTGGAGGACTGTGTGCTGGAGGAGGTGGATGGTGAGGCTGCAGATGCAGGGCTGCTGGTGGTGGGGGTGGAGGCCCCCATGGCCTGAGCCTGGGCTGCCAGCATGGGCGTCAGTTCCGACTGCTGGATCACCTTCACCCCATCCGGCTTCGTCCAGGCCGACTCGCGCGTGCGCGCGTTGTAGAAATACACCTGACGGGAGAGCAGCCCCGTCACCCGTGGCTCGGCTGCCGGGAGCGGCACAGCCAGCCCAGCTCCTCCAGCCTTACAAGGAACAGGGGCACAGACAGGAGTGTGGGATTCCAGTGCCCGACTGCATGGCCAGGGGCTCACAGTGGGACCACCCCAGCACCCATCTCACCTTCCCATCCGGAGTTTTGTTCTCTACCCAGATCTCCTCAGCTGGGGGCATTGCTGGTGTTCCCGGCGCAGAGACCGGTGGCATTCCTGGAGGGAACATCATACCAGGAGGTGGTGGCATGCTACCCATGGGAGGAGGCATAAATGGTGGTCTCTAAAGGCATATAATAACAATAATGATCATAATGACAACAACAATATAATTTCTAAGCAGTTTTCCTTTCTTAGAGCACCAACAGACAGTACACCGGCAGTAAGGATAACTCTGCCAGGCTTGAGACATTCTCTAATAATCCAATGCTCCCAGCTCAGGGAATGTGCTTCCTGCCAACTGTCCGCCTATGGCAGAACAGTTGCAGCCAGCACTTCACTTCTGAGAGGCAAACATTACTGGATCTGAAAAAGGTGGCGTGAAGAGAAACGTAGTGAAAAAAAAGTCCTCTCCTGAAAAGTAGAAACTATCTCAGTGCAAGGAAGAGAAAGAAAGAGCAGTTTCTGAATAGCTACTGCTCAGACATCCCCATTTGTGACCCAAATACCCCACTGAACAATTATCTAATGACCCTCCCAGGGAAGAAATGTTAAATGAAAAGATAGATTACAAGTAAGAGTCCAATTTGTTAGCATAGTTGAGCAGTGGGTTACATTGCAATACATCTAAATTTCCCATTAACTAAAACTCTAACTAGTGCCAGTTACAATAAAAATACACAGGTATAATTACATATTCATTATTGCCTTGTGATAAGGAATTCCAGCTTGCTCTGCACACCACAGTTACCTGAAAGCCTCAACACATGTTTGTAATTCAAAATATGTTCAGTTCTTTTATTCTACTTGCGTATTTGGACAGCTTGAAATTCCCTGTGCACAAGTACCATGAACACTTCCCTATGAAAGGACAGTTGACACAATTCACTGGGTTCTTACAACTTACACTGCAAACACCTACAATACAGCCCTAATTACCTCTATCAGTACAGCTCTAAATGAAGTTGTGATTCAAAAGCTTTGCTCTCCAGTGAGAGCCTTGAGCTCTGTGCTCACCAGACACCCAGAGGGCTCTGCTGGGGCTGGGCCAGCCCAGGACATCCCATGGCACAGGGAAGAGGTGGCTTGGTGCCAACCTGCATACATGGGCCCTGAGCTGCACCCCTGCACCCAGAACTGGAGCTGTGCCCCTGAAAGCTTCCAGTGCTGCCATGTCCTTGGCTTCTGTCTGCATTTGGCTTTTGTTGGAAGTTTCCCTGAGATCCAACTTTCTGCTCTAAGAGTGATCTTTTAAACTGCTCTTTAAATCCATGTACCAAACTAGTAACAATTATTTGTTCCAAATATTACTCTAAAGGAAGTTAAGAGTGCACACACAAACAAAAGAAGCCCTCAAGGCAACTCCAGCCTGCCTTCCTACCTTGTTCCTCCCCTCAGCTCCAGCACCTGTGACACAGTGAGCTTTCTTTCCTGCTCTACAACCTCTGTGAAAGATCCAGTGAAGTTCACTTTGCACATACTGCCACTGCTGTCCCCAAGGCAGGAGTCACACCATGTGGGCAGCTTGTGTCTGGTGCACAGCCAGGGCCTCAGCACATCCTGAGCCCTGCTCCAAGCACAGCTACCCATGTTCCTACCACGGACCTCATATCATCCTGTCTGCAGGGCAGGGCAGATCCCACATGTCAGTGCAGAGCAGAGCACAGTGGTGGCACAGCCTGAGACACCCAGCCTTGCCTGGTGCTGGTGAGGAGCTGTGGAACTCCCAGCCTGGCACAACAAACCAGCCCTGTGTGACACTGGGAGCAGCAACACCCTCAGGATGTAAATCAAACACAGAAATCAGAGACACCCATAGCCAGGCCTGGGATCCAAAGTAACTCTGGCTGGTTCTCCAAACTGCAATTACAAGTAGTGGATTTAATCCATTATTTACACCACGTGGTACCATTCAGCTCCTCAGCCCACACAGCGCTTACACCGCCCTAATGGCATCACACCCCCACATGGCAATTAAAATAATCCATTTCTCACACAAAGGCCTTGTCCCTTACAAAATATCCAGGTCTCTGAAAAGAAAAAAAAAAGACCTTAAACCACCCATCAGTTTAGCATTGCCTTAAGGAGCTGTGCAAAAACTCATTTGCATACCACAGATATGCAGTGGTAAATGACACCACACCTCAGCCTTGTGTTCTCCTCACGTCCTACCCTGTTGTTTCACCCATTTGAATGTCTCTTTTTGAATGTCTACTTTTTGTATTTTTCAGAATCACACAATCACTGAAGTTGCAAAATATCTCCAAGATCATCAAGTCCAATCTGTGACCCATCACCACCTTGTCAACCAGACTAGAGCACTGAGTGCCACGGCTTGAAAACCACCAGGGATAGGAACTCCATTACCTCACCACGTAGCCCCTTCCAATGCCCGACAACCCTTTTAGTGAAAAAATTCCTCATGATGTCCAACCTGAACCTCCCCTGGCACAGCTTGAGGATTGTCCTGTCCCTTGTCCTCCGGTAGCAGAGAGCAACACCGCCCCCCCCCCTCCTCCTGTTAGGGAGTTGCAGAGAGCAAGAAGGTCCTCCCTGAGCCCCCTTTTCTCCAGGCTGAGCAGCCCCAGCTCCCTCACTCACGGTGCTCCAGACGATTCCCCAGCTTCACTCCCTTCTCTGGACACACTCCAACCCCTCAATGTCCTTCCTGAATTGAAGGGCCCGAAACTGAACACTTCCACGTGTGAAAACAAACAGGAAAAAAATCCCTAAATCCCACTTAAACAATGCAGGAGAATCCCCGTTCCTCACCTGCAGGTGCGGAGGCCCCATGGGTGGGGGGATCCCCCCCGGCGGTGGCATCGGGGGCATGCTGGGGTCGAAGGGGGGGCGGCCGAAGGGGGGCCGGGGTGGCGGGGGTGGGCCCCGCATCATCCCGAAGGGAGGCGGCGGCCGCAGGAGGGGCGGGGGGCCCCGCAGCACCGCGCTGGGCGGGGGCGCGGGGCCGCGGAACCGCAGCGCCTGCTGCTGAGCCATCCTGGGGAGAGAGAGAGGAGGACACGGGGGACACGGGTCACTGCCGGTCGCTGCTGGGCTGTGGGAAAAGCAGCGCTGACTGTGAACAGCGAGAAACCCCAACAAACGCCAAAAAGGGTGTGAAGCACCGCCAAGTTTGAGTGAGTAGAGCTAAGCTTGCAACTACTTCGAAAGATTCCTCCCCTTCGCAATTCAAGGTTATTGCTTCTCATCTGTCAGTCTCCGCTCGTGGGCACGGACACCCAGAGCCGGGACGGGGCCGCAGGCACCGGGAACCTGCCCGAGCTCCGTCACCACAACCTGCCTGCGGGTCCGTCCCGGGCCCCTCCAGCGCGGCCGCGGGTCGTGCCCGCGGGGGTGTCGGTTCTGCCGCTCCAAGAGCTCCGGTGTCCCCCGCGGGCGGGTCCCGCAGCAGGGCCCGGCGCCCGGCACAGGAAACATCGTCCCCGCCGGGCCCGGCCGGCGCTGCCCCGCGGGAGCGCTCCCAGACGCCGGGAGCGGCCCGGTACGGAGCGGGCATGACTGGGGATCGGGCATAGGAGAGCTCACAAGGCGATGACCGGCAACACGCACGGTCTGTCCGCACCGCGAGGGCACCCGGTGCCACGCTCGGTGCGGCCCCGGCCCGCTGACTGAGGACAGGGCCCGTCCCGCCGCACGCGGGGCCGGGAAATGGAGGCGGGAGCGGTCCCGCCGGCCCCCTCCCCGTCCCATCTCCATCACCATCCCGCCCGGCCCCGGCGCGGCGCGGCCCGCGGTACCGCAGGTCTGGACCGAAGCGCTCTCCGGCCGCCGCCGCCGCTTCCCCGTCGCCGCCGCCGCCGCCCCGCTCCGCCATGGCCGCCGCCGCCGCCGCGCGCACCCGCCCCGCCCCGCGCGCGGCCCCGCGCCGTCCCATTGGCCGCGCCGCACGCCCGTCAGCGCGCGCGGGGGCGGGCGCGCCCCGCCATTGGCTGCAGCGCCCGCCGGCTTTGAATGGGGGGAGCCGGGCGCGCCGCGATTGGCTGCGCGCGGGCGGCGCGCGCCGCTCCCGGACCGGGTGGAGGGTCACGTGAGGGGCGACCCGCGGGAGTGGCGGGGCCGGGGGAAGAACCCGGAAGTGACTTCGCGCCGTACAGGGTGGGGGGAAGCGCGGCCAGCGGGGGCGTCCTGACCCGTGACGTCACGGGGCTCCGCAGCCAATGGGCGGGCCCGGAGCGGGGAGCAGGGTGGCCGGCAGGGGGCGCTGTGCGGCGCGGGGAGGCCGTGAGGGAACCCCGGGGACGGGGACGGGGAGAGGGACCGGGAGGGGCCCTCGGGGCGGGCCCGGGGCGAGCACCGGCACCGGCACCGGCACCGGCACCGGCACCGGCACCGGCACCGGCACGGCCCCACCGCTCGGGGCAGCCCGGCTGGCGGGCAGCACCCACTTCCGAGAGCGGGGGCAGCGGGGCAAACACTGCTGGGAACCCGCCGGCGACCGCGGTGCTCGTGGCAAAGGAACGCCCCGGGTGGCGGGAGCGACTCCTGCGGGTGCGGTGCCCAAACACGCCGGAGCCTCGTGGGGCCCTTCTATCTCGACCGGCTTTGGATTTGTGATCACACGTTTACCATTCCTTTCCTGTTTCTAATAAAAACATCTGTCTTTTCTTAAATAATGAAAATAAAGGGTTTGTCAAGGGGCCCTTTGTCGGTGCTGATCCACAGGGAGTCTCACACACTTTGAGTTCACTGTTTGGGGGCTTTATTCGTGTGTTTTGCTCAAAGTTGTGCCACTGTGAGAATCTGGGATGGGCCAGTGGGTGCTGGGGCTCCCCAGGAGCCTGCACATCACACTTCATCCCAGCATGTCCCACTTCATCCCAACATGTCCTGCTCCATCCCAGCATGTCCCACTTCATCCCAGCATGTCCCGCTCCATCCCAGCATGTCCCACTTCATCCCAGCATGTCCCACTTCATCCCAGCATGTCCCGCTCCATCCCAGCATGTCCTATTCCATCCTAGCGTGTCCCATTCCATCCCAGCACGTCCCACTTCATCCCAGAGTGTCCCACTGCATCCCAGTGTGTCCTACTTCATCCCAATGTGTCCCCAGCTCCATCCCAGTGTGTCCCACTTCACCCCAGCATGTCCCCAGCCTATCCTTGCCCCAAACCTGGGTGGCAGCAGCGGGGGGAGCCACAGTCCTCCCTGTTCCGTGTCCCCTCGGAAGGGGATCCCTGCCTGGCTCTGCCTGCGGAGTGAGGGGCACAGCACCTGCACCACTCTGCCAGGGAGAGGAGATGGAGCTGGACATCCTCTTATGTCCCCCACACATCTCCCCTTGCCAGTCCTTTCCCACAGCAGAGATTAAAACAGGTTTTGGCCACTGTGACTCTGATCCTTCCCACACAGTGGGGCTGCCTGTCTTCCACACTTCTTTCATCCCCTTTTCATATCCCTGTTCCAGGGTTGTCTATTACGTTTATTGATGTCAGGCTGGCAGTTGGGAGCAGCAGCAGGGCCCTCTCCTGGGTTTAGGGAGGGGGGCTGGCCCCACTGCTGTACCCCAGCCCCTCTCACCTAAAACATTCCAGCCAGGAATTCTCTGACTGCAACTCCTTCAGGAGCAGTTAATGGTGAGCTGCAAAACAGGAGTCTTTCAATGAATGTGCAGGCAGCTCCCTGTGCCACAGGACACAGCTCTTGGCAACAGTACAATTTACTGTGACTGATATGCACTTTTCTGGATTTCATTAAAACCCAGAATTCCTATAGCTTAACTTGCTGTTTGCTCAGACACCCTCCCTGATTACCAGCAGAGTGAGCTCAGGGGACACAGGTACAAGGGGACTGACCTGCAGGCCAGGACCTTTCTGTACCCACTCATTCATCCCCTTGGGAAGTCTCTGGGAGGGCACTGCTGGCCATGCTCCTCAGGGAATGGGGCTGTGGGAGCATTAGGACAGGGGGAGATCCCTGCCGGGGAATCCCAAAAACACACCCACTATAGGGCTCCTGGATCTGCTGGCAGATTGGATTGTGCATATGGAATGGCTTTGGGCCATGCTGGGTATCCAAGCAATTTTCCAGAGAAGTCTGTGGCTGTGGCCCCCACTGCAGCCCCAGTTTCCCTCTACCTCTCTCTGATCCTCCCCAGGCCTTTGCTCCATGGCTGGAAAGCTGCTGGCTACGCTGTGCCAGGTACTGCCACAGGGCTGCTGCCACTGCCACCGCCGCTGCTGCTCTGGAAGTTTTCAAACTGGGAACCTTTTCAAATGTTTGGATTATTTCTGACATGGTCTGACTTCTCTGCCAGGCATACAGAGAGGAATCCTGAAATCCTGTGGTTTGGATGCTCCTTCTCAAACCAGCCACATTTTCGTGTTTCCTCAGTTCAAGGCAAGTGGCCTTTTCTGTCCTCGTTGCAGCTCTGTACCATGAGTTGGTTTCAGCACTGAGGTTCCCTCTGGCACAGTGTGGCAGACCTGGAGCTGCCGTGGGCTCCCGCTGCCAGCAGCGGTCCCGGCCGTGGAGCTGTGGCAGCTGTGGGGCTGTGCTGCCTCAGAGATGCTGACATCTTGTCATCCTGTTTTGATTTTTTTTTTAGATTTCAGGTTGAAGTGTGATGCCAAATTAAAAATTTTGCCCTGGGCTGTCTGCAGGGCCTCTGGGCTGCTGCGGTGCCAACATCTGCCGGGGAGACCCCCAGGTCCCGTGTTGGAAGGCGGCAGCGGGGGGGGGAGGCTCCCGTCAGCACAGCGGTGCCTCTGCTTTCCCAGCCTCCCCTCCTCAGCCTCACAGCTCACTGCTCAGATTGGGGGTGAAACCCCTGCTCTCTCTGGCTGTGGATGCTCTGGGTGCTGTGGATGCCATGGGGAGTGTAGGTGCCGGGGGGCTGTGTGTGACATGGGTGCTGTGGATATTATCAGTGCCACAGGGGCCATGGGGGCGGTGGGGGCCATGGGTACCTGCCCCTGCTCAATGGTGGGGCTGGGCAACCCTGTTCTGAGGCCACCTGAGGTGTCATCCAGAGGTGTGGGGAAAGGGTGGGTCTGGGCATTGTTCAAATTTAACAGGGCATGTCCCCGCCTGTCAGCACAGCACTGTGGTACATGCAGGCCTTGGGTATGGAGCTCCCCAGTTTGGCCAAGGCTTTCCCAGTATTTTACATGAAAAAGTCCCATTCTCCCTGTACGTGCAGAATCTGCACATCCCCCCTGACATGGGGGAGGAGGTGCAGGCTCAGCTGTGGTGAGGGCAACAGACAGGCAGGAGGCCCGTGAGGTGCCCCAAGTCAGCCAGAACAAGGGTTCACCCAAACTGGGACTCATTAGAGGTGATGGCTGGAGAGGGGACAGCAGAGCCAAGCCAACCCTGGCTGCCTGCAGTATGTCACCTCTTGCAGCTACTTGGCCAGGAGAGACAGTGTCACTAGCCCCATGTGCCCTTCTGAAATCATCTGCACCAGCCACCGCAGAGCTGGGAGCCGACTCTGGCCAGGAGGCCCCATCCCGACATTCTGGGGGCATCCAGGGAAAGTTCTCTACACCGAAACCAGTCACAGAGCTGACACTAATAGAAAAAGACCACTAAAAAGCTGTGAGATACTCTGTTGTGCTCCCGGTCCCTCTTTCCCTTCGTTGCTGCTGGCATTTTATGAATTATTGATGTGCCGAGGTGCTGCTGCTCTCCCGTTTCCTCCGCGATGCTCCCGCTGCCGCAGCCGCGCCGTCCCGAGGACGGACTGCCAGGAGGCGATCCCGGGGCTCGGTCCCGGCGAGCAGCTCGGTCCCGGTGCTGGGGCGCAGAGCCCCGGAGCAGCGGGGGCTTCACACGGGCGTGACCATGCCCCGTGTGCTTCCCTGCTCCTTCGAGAGGCTCTTATCCAGCTCCTGACCACGACTTGTGCTCCCCCTGGGTCCCTTCTCCAGCCCACACTGCCGCGGTCTCCTCCTCCGCTGGGCCTCGGCTCCCTCGCTCAGAGCACACGGCGCACACAGGTCTGGCAGAGGGGGCTGAGCAGGGGTTGCACAGCCAGAGGTGTCTCAGGAAGCCTCACAGCAGCATCACCCCAGGAGAGGGGGTCGGGGCGGCCATCGGGGATCGCGGCAGGGTCAGCTGAGGGGACAGCCCGGGGGGGCTCCGTGTCCCCTCTCGGTGTGGCTCCGTGTTCCCTCTCGGTGGGGCTCCGTGTCCCCTCCTGGCGGGGCTTCGTGTCCCCTCCCGGCGGGGCTCTGTGTCCCCTCTGGCGGGATACGCGCCGGGGGCTGCGTGCCAGCCTGGTGCAAGTGAGCGTGACCGGGTGTCCGGGAGAGATCAACCTCAGAGCATTGCAAATATGCCTTTTTCCCCCGGGAGACCGCGAATGCTTCGTTTCTGGGGTTAATATTTCATCAGATGTTGGGACAGAAGCTGGCTCCGGGGCACGGGGCAGACGTGCTCTCCCGCAGGGTGCGGGAGGGTCGTGGTGCCACTCACAGACACCCACCGCGACCCCTGCGAGGGGGCTCAGGCCAGGGATGGTGGGGGGAGCTGCGGTAGGCGATGGATCTGTGCCATTCCAGAGGGTTGCTCCAACCCAGTACTCCTTTGGCTGTCTGGGACTGTGGTGAACTTGAGCCAACCCACTCCTGGGGCCTCAGCTCTGCCGTGCTGTCCTGTCCTGTGAATGGCATCAGTGTTAAATCCCAGGACGCTACATCTCATGGCCAATTTGCTCAGGTTTCCTCGGCGGGGGCTAATGTGTTTTCCATGTTAACGTGCCAGCACGTGGCATCCAACCTGACTTCACCATGGAGTCACTAATACTACATGACTGGCTCACGTGCCCCATTGGCAGGGGACAGGGCTGCGCATGTCACTGCCACTCTGCTTCTCCACCCAGCTTTGGCCTGGGCTGACCCCAAATTTACAATATTTCAAGTTTCCTCATTAAAGGAGGAAATGAACAACTACTCCCATTCCAGTATCTCTGACAAAGAAGACACTTGCTTTATCCAAAGCATTTCATGTGCCTTCACTGACCCTTCTCTGCCTTCCTGCTAAAAACATACTGAAAAAAGGCACAAAATCTCTCCTTAGAAAGTCCAAGATTTTTTTTTCCTAAATATTTCCTTTTGCCTTTAGATGAGAGTTATTTTGAGTTGCGAGGCATTTCAGCCTGCTGACAGCATTAGAACTTGGCCAAACCATCCTCCAAGTACCTTCACAGAGCTGGCCTTAGATACCACTCCAGCTCCATTCCATCCATGACTGCCTCATAGGTTCTTCTTTCAGCCAGGGGATCCAGAGATCCACTCTTCTTGCCTGCCCAGAATCCCTATCCCTAAACCTCCTGCCCTGTCCTACCCAGAGGAGACCCACATGCTTGTTCCTCTGCTCCACAGGAAGGGGCCTGTGTGTCCCATCCCCTCCTGAGTGCCCAGAGTTGCATCCATCAGCTGGGGAGTTACAGGATGTAAAACCAACCAAGCAATGAACAGGGGTTCAGATGTTTCCCAGAGGCTGTTACATGTTCTCACTGTGGTACCTGAAGGAGGATCCCTGAGCTGTGCTGGTTTTCCTAGCAGAGATCCACACTCAGGCCAGGATGTAGAGGTGGCTGCAGACTAATCTGTTTTGACAATTGGGGAAAAACAAATGTATTCTGAGACAACTGAGACATCAAAATTTAACTACATCTCTGACTCAGATCCTTGGCGTGTTTTGTTCCTTCTGGCAGAGCCTGTTGGGTGCAGGGAGCTGCAGAGGGGGCCTGAGGAGGGGCCTGTGTGGAGCGGTGGAGACACTGCACGCAACGGGGAGACCTGTCTGGGAACTTGAGCAACATTTGAGGCTCCAGCAAATGGGGTGCCCAGCTGAACCTTCCTTAGCTCTGCATCACACAGAGGTCTTGAAAATGTAATCCCTGTCCCCAGATAATGTCCTGGTTTTTGGTGAGTTTGTCCTCTAACCCCCTGCATGTGTTTCTGTGGCATGGATTGCAGGGTTTGGCTGCACTCCATGAAGAGCTGTGGCTCTCCATGGAGCTTGGAGGGTGTGTCTCCCCTAGGCAGCCCAGGCGCTGCCCCTTGGCCCTGCTGGAGGGGACACCCAGTGGAGGATTTGTCCTTTGGGCCATGATCCATATGCACAGTGACATCCCCAAGGCCCTGGGATTCAGTGTCAGGGCTCTTGGGATCCAGTATCAGGGGTCTCCTGGGATTACTGAGAGCCTCAGTTGTGCATTAAACACACCAGCCTCAAGAGGAGAAAAACTGAAGGTTTCCCTGCCCATCCACCTGCCCTCTGTCTCTCTCCACTTTAACTCCACACTCATGCAAGTTTAAAAGCAAGGAAATTCAGACACTGTGATTCACCTCACCACCTGCTCCCTCCTCCTTCTGCTCCTGGAAAGAGAAGCTCGGCCCATCTGCCTGATGGGAGTATCCCCTCCAAGCACAAGGATATGGGGAGTCACATCAAGGTGGTTCCACTGAGAAGTACAAACCGCTCCACTCCACAGGTGCTGGGTTATTCACTGCCTTCACTGAGCTCTGAATGCTGAGCTCTGTTGGAGGATTATACCTTGGTTTTCCTCCTGGTTCATCTGTTATGACAGGGAGTGAATGGAGAGAGATGGCACTCCTCCAACACTGACAAATAATAACCCCGCGCTGGGGTCCGGCTCTGCTCCTGGGACCTGGAGGTGCCAGGAGGGCTGGTCCCAGGACTAGCACAGCATTGGATGTGTCCAGGCACTGGCAGGACTGTTCCCCCCCAACCTGTGGGCTGCCCCCCTTGCTCATGGGCTGCCTCACCCCCATGGGGTGACTCCAGCACTGCCCTTTCAGTGGCATGAACAGTGAAAACCACAGCCAGGCACTGAGCTGACCCTGGGCATCCACAGACTCGGCTGCCTGAGTGGGGCTATGTGGGCCCAGCAGTTCTGATGCCATCTCTGCTTTGCACTCAGTATTTGGCAGCATCATTTCCACCCGACAGGTTGAAGATAATTACCAAGTGTCTGTACTATTTGACAGCAACTGATCTAGATTTGTGTTGCATTATTGGACATTCTTAATTGTCTTCGGATTTCAAAACAGTCATAGCATTTCATTTTCCTCTGAGCATTGTTTTGCTCATCCATATAAAATTCTTTTGCAACCCCTGTAACTTGGTTTTCCACAGAGTTCTCAATTTGCTTAAAGAAACAAAGTCTAAACAGTCTTAATTGAATAAATTTGTATCTAACATTTACAGGTAAACTGCAAAGCAAAACTGGTCTCATTACAGACAAATTTGCTTAATTGCTTTAGAACACTGTTCTGAAGATAACTGTTGAGGACATATGACCAGAGTGAGATTCCTCCACTTTGTAACAGTGCAAAGTGTGACTTTCCCTGCCTCAGTGGGTCTCCACAGAGTTCCTGACTGTGGATGCTGATCCGAAGTCCACGGCCATGTGCTCTTGGCACCCATAGGCTGGTCCCAGGGAGCCTGTGGGTGATAGAGGTTTCAGCCCTGTCTCTGTGTCAGGCTGAACACTGGGCAGCTTGGAGTCCCTTCTGAGGATTCCCTTCTCACCATGGGCCCCTGCACAAAGGTGGGTGACTGTCCTGGAGTGGCACTTATCTCTGCTCCTCACTGAGCTGGCCTGGTTTGGGTTGAGTTGCACTGGACTGGACTGTGCTGGGCTGGGCTGGGCGCTGCAGTTCTGGAGTCCCAGTCCTCTGCCTCAGCGCCCTGACAGTCCCTCATTCCCAAGTCCCACATCTCTGGGTGCAGAGTCCAGTCCTCACTCCAGCTATGGGAACCACAGCCCCCAGCCTGGGACCTGAAGCAAAGCCTGGGCTCCAGCAGAAACCGCTCTCATAAAGTTCATTTTTCATCCCAAACTGAATGTGTCTCCTGGGGAGGGCAAATATCCTTGAAAACTCAAAAGGGAAACCTGGAGGGTGAAAAGCATGGAGAGAAAAGAGACTGGAGGTTGGGACATTTTTGCAGCCGAAAACTCCAGTTTTCTCTGTGGAAACAGCACAGCCCCAGCTCCAGCGCATGCCCCCCTTACCAGTGACCACTCCTTAGACCAGCACTTGGTGCCCCTGTGAGCACAGGTGAGTGGCTCTGTGCCAGCAGGGACCCTCAGCAGGTTCTGCTGCTCCCATGAGACATGGGTGGCTGAACCCTACGCTGATGGGGACACACACACACACACACACGAAAACACATGTGTGCACACAAACACAGACACACACATGCACCTCAAACCCACCCATGTGTAAGAGACTATTCTGTCTCTAACTCGCTAATAGGTTTCCACATTGACTGGGGCAGAATATAATTAGACCTATTCCTAATGCAACTAGTTGCTCTGCCAAGGCACGATAAGTGTTAAAGCAGCAATTAAGAGCCCTAGGCAAGGCTACTTTGAAACTGTTTAACTCCGCATAAGTAGCAATCAGCCACACCACAAAGAGCTTTTTCCAGCAGCTGAGGTACTGCAGAACGGAGGTTTGCAGCTTTCAAGAGCCCCCACCGGAGTCCAGGGACCAAATACAGTGGCAGACACTGACCTCAGCTATTTGCAGGGTTGTCCTCACAGAACCGGGAGGCATTTTGGGCTGCTCGCCGACATCCTGGGGAGCCCTCGACGCATTACTGGCAGCAAAACTAGATACATTTTCCTGCCTTTGCCGAGCCAACATGCCTAGACACCAGCTCAAGCAAACACCATCGTGGAAAGGTCAGCACGGAGCCACACTGGCCGAAGAGCATCCACCAGAGGCCACTGAAGACTGTGCCCAGTTGCCCGGTGGCCATTCCAGCTCGGGTTTACCCAGGGTCTAAGCCCGACTCTTGGCCCCACTCCTCGTCTGTCAGTTCTGCCGGCCTCTCCTCGTCCTCATCACCTCTCATCCTCGTCACCTCTCCTCATCCTCGCCACCTCTCCTCATCCTCGCCGTCCTTGCCCTGCTTCTGCCTGCCTTGTTCCTTGTCGGCTACTGGCAACTGCTTTGGTTGAGGCCCTCAGAGACCCTTCCCACTGGGGGTTGTAATAGACTGTCCCTTCCCTACCTCTCCCTGTTTCCCCATTAATTATTGTTAAAACAAAGCAATTATCTGTTTGAGACTTAACATCGGGAGATGCGTACCTTAATCTAGCCTCTGAGTAATTAGTTAAAAGAACAGTGTTACAGTCTCTGACCGGACTGCAACACCATGCCAAGTGCCCCCGTGTGTCCCCCATCCTGAGCCCTCTCTCTCGCTTTTGTATGTCTGGGGGTTGCCCCCAGGTCCCCCTGTGAGATCAGCTGTGCTGCTATTGATTTCCTCTCTGCATTTGTTTTTGTTATTCATTATTAATTGGATCATTTTTCCATCCTTCGTGCACGAAGGTAAATTTTGTGTAAAAATCAATTGAGTGAGCAGCGCCAATGGCTTGTTTGGTTTTCTGTGCTTTCATCTCCTGTGCGCAGACCCCAGGAGACACAAAGCAGGATATTAAGGAACAAGCATGAAATGAGGAAAAAAAATAATAAATCATTTGTTAGTGGCTCAGAAACCATAGGCAGGGATTTGCCTGCTGAGTGTCTCACACATGTACTGGGCACTTCCTAGTTCAGCAAGTTTCCCTTTTCCTTTACCTGGGCTGTCACTGAAGGGGAATTGCCTTTATCAAAAAATTTCACCTGCATTTTTCATATTACCTGTGGGAGGTGTGTTTGCGTGGAGGGTGTGTTTTGAAGAATTAAGTGTCCCAAGGTGAGTCCCACAGACCTACTGCCCAGGACAAGGAGCCCCAGCCCTCAAAGAAAAATGGGAGTCCTTGATCCCCCAGGCTGATGGGGCAGGAGGGAATGGAGGGCTGTGCTGTGGTGGCAGCTCCTCACAAACTCCCCATCTGGAGCACTGGCTCCATCCTGCCTCCCACTGCCCCTTGGCAATGCCTTCTGGCTCCAGGGCACTGCTCATTATTCCAAGGGATAAAAGTGGGCAACTTCTTTGTCCCTTTTCAGCGATGCATATCGGTTCTGAACTATTCCCATGAAGCTGAAGGAAGTCAGTCTCCAGATGCAGAAAGACCAGATGAGTTTCGTGTGTTGCTGTGGGTTTTTCTGGCACCACAGCTTTGGGAGCCAAGCCCAGGAGCAGACAAAGGCACTCACGATGACCAACCAGCACGTACCTGACCTCCAAAATAAATCTCAAAGCGATCACGTCCTGTATGTGGTATTTGGGTAGATCAAAGCATGAACCTATACACGTAGAGTGAAAATAAACACGGGATTGAAGACTGAAACCGGGAAGAGACCCTGCAGCGTTACTGGGAGAAGAGGGGCTGGGAGCAAGAAAGTGTGAGCAAAAGGGTCCAGGGGCTTCAGGTCTCCTTGGTGAACATGTTGGAGGGGAGGAAGAGCCCACAGGAGCTGTTTTCTGGGACAGGAACTGCACGTTTGGGAAAGTTCGTTCAGGATTTGGTTTACATTTTTAAGCCATTCTCCAGAGCTGAGCAAAACGGACCAACCCCGAACCGTCACAGAACGACAGATCTAGGCAACACCAGAAAAACCACAAGTACAACCGCGGGGACCCCCTTGCCATTGTAGGAACAAGCCCGGTCCGACCTCCCTTCCAGAGGCGAACAGAGACACAGATGATGGCCCCGGTGTGTGTGGGTGTCCTGCACGGCCGGGCAGAAGCGGGAGCTGGGTGGCATGCAGGCTGGGTTAACCCAAACCAGGGAGGACACTAATCCCGTCCGAGGGCAGCTGTAGGAGCTTTAGGTTATTTCTGCTGGATGCTGTAACACGAAAGGTGTGAGTTCGCGGTGCCCCGCGCCAATGGCACCACTAGGGAGCCGGGATGGATCCCTGTGCCAGCAAATGCCGCCGGCCCCTCGGCCATGCTCCCTCCGCTCCCCAGCCCTGTCTCTTACCTGTAAGAAAGCCCAGTGGCTCCGGGGCAGTGCGACAGAGAGCAGCTGAGGGGAAAGATGCTGTCGGAGCTGCCTTCTTTATATTGCGGAAAGCGATTAATATTGCATCACCCATATTCTTAATTTTCTGAGCCCACAATATAATGTAATGGCATGAGGGCATTTATTATTAAAGGACATTTGATTGGGAAAAATCACTGGAGCTGACTGGAAAAACGCAGCGCGAAGGAGCGTTCCCGGGGACCTGCGAGGAACAGCTGGATTCGTGAGACCCTTCCCGGATGGGGAAGGAGGGTAAGACCCGGTTCTCATGTTCGATGTTTGTCACTTATTGAAATGCTACAGTGGAATATTCAGAGGAGGCTCGCGCTTTGAGCATTAATCTTTAATCGTTAAGGTGCTTCTGGGAATCGTGAATAAAAACCCTTTCCCTCTCCTGAATAGCTACAGAAACGAACCTGCCACCACGTTTGGGGGTGGGTGGGTGGGGGATGTTTCCGTTTCGTCGGGGCGGGATGGCAGCCGGTGGCAGCGCGGGGCCCGACGGGGCCAAGCCCGGCCCGGTGTCCCGGGGATCGCTCCGCCGAGAGGCATTTGCGGCGACTGCGAGATTTCGGGTATTCGCTTCGGGGCTGCGGTGCGGGGCGGCGAGGAATGACACGTCCCGGCAAGTTGAAAAATAAAACTTTATTAAGGAAAGGGGCGCGGGGCTCGCCTGGCGCGGCGGGTCGGGGCGGGAAGGGTCGGCGGGGCGCGGAGGGGGCGGTTCTACCCGGGGCGCTCCTCGCGGTCCGGCCCGCCGCGAACGGAGCTCGCGAGGACCCGCGGAAACCGTGCTGCGCCCTGCGCTCCGCTCCCCGCCTGGCTCCGCTCCGGGGCCGGGCTGGCGGCGGGGCGGGGGGCGCTCGGGGCCGTCCGTCCATCCCGTCCCGGGGTCCGTGATGCCGCGCCGTCAGGGCGCTCGGGGCCGGGGCCGTCAGTGCACCGCCGAATACTTCATGCGCTTCTGCTTCTGGCGCTGGTTGCAGAACCAGACGCGCACCACGTTCTTCTTAAGGTCCAGCTTCTCGGCGATGGCCGCGATCTTCTCGGCCGAGGGCCGGGGCTGCAGCGCGAAATACGCCTCCAGCGAGCGCCGCTCGGGCGCGGCGATCGAGGTCCGCCGGCGCTTGCGCTCGGCGCCGGCCGGCGGGTCGGGGCCGGCGGGTCGGGCGCGCCGGGCGGCCTCGGCGCCCTCCAGCCAGGCCTGCAGCACCGGCCGCAGCGCCGTCATGTTGTTGTGCGACAGCGTCAGCGACTCGAAGCGGCAGATCGTGCTCTGGCTGAGCGAGCCCACTCCCGGCAGCTTCAGTGCCGCCAGCGCCGCCCCCACGTCGGCCTGGGTCACCCCCAGCCGCACCCGCCGCTGCTTGAACCGCTCGGCGAACGCCTCCAGCTCCCGCGGGTCTGCGGCGGGCGCGGGGCCCCCCGGGGCGCCCACGGGCACGGGCAGGGGTCCCGCGGTGGCGGCGGGCAGAGGCGGCGGCGGCGGCAGCGGGGCGGGCAGCGCGGGGGGCTCGGCCAGCCCCGCCACGGCCAGCGAGGGCGAGAGGTGCTCCAGCAGGTCGCTGCCGTCCAGCGCCGGGTGCGGAAGCGGGTGCGGGTGGGCGGCGAGGGCGGCGGGGTGCGGAAGGGCCGCGGCGGCGCAGGGGACGCCGCTCATGGCGTGGAAGGCGGTGTCCGGCTTGAACGGGGGGTGCAGGTGGTGGCCCTTGGCGTGGGGGGCGATGTCCGCGGCTGCCAGCGCCTCGGCGCGGGCCAGCAGGCTCTCATCGAAGCTCCCGAATATATTGCCCTGCAGCTGTGAGCAAGAGCGCGCATGGCGGGGTCAGTGGGGAATTCTGTCATCTTCGCCTGAAAAACCAGCCCCGGCACCGCGGGTCCTCCCCGGAGCTCGGGTCATAAAAATTAATGGAAGGCAGCGGCCCCGCTCCGCATCGTGCGGATCAGGGGCGGGCGCGGAAGGGGGGCGCGACGCGCGATGGTGCTGCCGACATGAAAAAAACATTAACTCGGTGACTGTCAGAAAATGTGCCTTAGAGCGGTAATTGTTGTGCATCCACGTACCTGCGGGGCCGGGAGGCAAACTCTGCGCATCGCGTCGGCACCGGCGTGCAGGCTGGGGAACTTGGGCTCCTGGAGGGCGGCGGACACGGCGAAAGGCTGCTTGGCGTCCATGGCCATCATCTTCGCGCGGCCCTAGGGCGGGAAGCCCCGGACATGGGCACGGGGCTGCCTCTGCCCTCGGCACTGCCCGAGTGAGCGGTGTTCGATGGGAGAGCTCCCCCGGCGCCCGCCCCCCCACCGCTCCCTCACTCATCTTACACGCTGCCCGCCCGCACACGGGCCGCGCACGCGTGATGCGCCCGGGCGGGACGGGCAGGGCACGGGCAGCGGGACGCTCCGGTCCCCCCTCGGGCCCCTTCGGTCTCCCCGGTGTCTCGGGCCCCGACACGCTCAGCTCCCGCACGGGACCCGGGGCCGGGACGCGCCGTCGCAGGTGTTCGGCTGGCGCGCGGGTCAGAGAGCGGCTCGCAGCCCCCGTGTCGCTACCGCTCGAATCCCGCACTTCCCTCTGGCCCGCAGGTCCCGAGGAAAGAACGGAGAGCGGATGTTTCTCCGTTGGTAAAACCCTCGAGCTGAAGTGTGGACCAGAGGGACTGGTGTCCGCACACCCGCCCCGCGGGGAAACGGTCCAGAAGTTGGCATCGTTCTACCAGCTGAGTGGCCGTTTCATTTTTGCTCTCGCAGTCTTGACACATCTTCAGACACTAGTGGCTTTTGAGGGACCAGGTATGTAAATATGTTGAAAAATTCGAAGTCCTAAAAAATAAAATCTACTCCCAGATTTAAAGTTTCCAAGACTTTTATGAGCGTCGATAAATACGGACCAAGAGCCGAAGGAGATGCTTCTTGACAAATGTAGACTCTGATGGCAAAGAAACGGCACCACTGTGGTGAAACGTCTTCCTTTGGGAAACGCACACAGAGCAAAGATCACAGAATCAAGGAATGGGTAGGGCTGGAAGGGACCTTAAAGATCACCCCGTTCTCTCCGCTCGCACTGCAGGTCTTCCCAGCCCGGACGGGGAGAGGCTGCGACGGGACGGGGGCTCGGGGGGCCGTCGGGGGCCGCGCCGCGGACCAGCACCGCGGACAGCGCCCGCACCGGGGCGCGCAGGGCGGGGGGATGCGGCGATTCCGCTTCTGTCGCCCTCCCGCCCCTCTCCCGTCCCGCACTCGCTCCACTTCCATCCCTCTCCCGTCCCGTTCTCGTCCTTCTCCCGCCCCGTTCCCATCCCGCTTCCACCCTGCGCATCCGGGATGCGCCGCCGGGCCGGGGGCTTCAGGCCGGGGGCTTCAGGCCGGGCGAGCGGCTCCCTCCGGCCGGCGGGAAGCGGCGCGTTGTGGCGAAGCTCCGTGCCCTGATTTATGATAAAACATTTAAAGGAAATCATTTATATTTCAGAGGCCCTAAATAGCTGCATGAAAGTTTTATCTGAAGTGGCACCGCTTTATAGGCGGCCATGCTTGCTGGAAGTAATTAATAGAGGGATAAATTTCAGGTCTTCGGTTTGGTTTGGGTTTAACCCTCCCTTTATTTAGTGCTGTCTGGTTAACGACAGTAAATAAGAGGATGCAAAGGCTGGATGCAGAGCTCGATTAGCGCGTGCTCGTCAAAGCACGGCTCCCTGGCTCCAGCTCCGATGCCGTTCGCAGAGAGCAGTCAGCTTTTCCCTGTCTCTCTGCTGTTGATTCCCTTTCGAGCAAGGAGGAGTTGCCGGACCTCGCACCCTCCTTCCCCTGATCCCACTGTCCTTGCACGGACCATTCGCTGCCACAGCCGAGCAACACCTGTGTGACCGCAGTGCTGGGCTCGGGGCTGCTCTCATAGCTCAGAGGATCCCTGTCCCAGCCCACCACAGGACACCTCTCTTGTCCGCCTTCTTTAAGTACGGTCCTTCCCTTCCCTCCCCTCCCGAGGGGGCCGGGCTGGGCAATGCAGCTGCCGAGCTCCCTTTAATTAAAGCTGTAAAATATTGATGCTCCTGGCCTTGTCTGCTGCCATTACACCTTACAGCCAGGGGAGAGGAGTCCAAAGGATAAACAATAACAAGTTAAAAGAGCCCAGATGGTTTGCCATCAGAAACTGTCTGCAGACTCAAAGGTGTCAGTGCAATAGATTTCAGAGATCATTCACCTACTGGTAAATAATTAATGGCATTTCTGGAAGAAAAAAACCACCAAACCCATACCCCGATGAAACATCGCTGGTGACTCATTGGAAATCTGAAGGCAAAAGTCAGATTAAAAGCGTGTGCTATTTTATTCTCTGTCACAGTTCAGGGATTGTTATCCATTTTCCTAATACATCAAAATATTCTGTTCTTACTTAGGTTTTAATTCAAAGCCCATCATGAAGTGGTGTTGATACAATGAAACAAAGATTCTATCAGCTCAGTTTAAAAAATATACAGTACATGCCGGCATGGGACTGATGGGAAGTTTGAAACAAAACCAGGAGTTATTTAACCCGTATCTTCTCTCTGCCGTGGGCTGGGAGCAGCACTGTCTGTTACAGTCACAAAGCCAACAGAACATGCCCCATTAAATGTTCTTCAGTTGCTGTTTAGAGCAAGTGGACAATGTCCTGCATGCTCAGCTCCTTTGGAGGAGGCTGCTACAGTATGTACCTGTTGAGACTCATGAGGCAGCTCAAGCACACAGAGGTCATGCAGGGAGACTTCCCCTTTCCTCTTTGGGGCACAGAGCTCCTGCACCCCCTTCTGCCCCTGCTCTGAGCCTTTTCTCCCCTTCCCAGCCCACTCCAAGACCTGGATGGGTCTCATTTGTCTTCATCATGGATCTGGGAAAGAAATCGTGTTTCCAGATCTGAGTCAAGATTTATGTGACAAAATAAGTCCTGTTGCTGAGATGCAGCTAGTTATCAAAATCATAGAATCAGGGAATGGTTGGGTTGGAAAAGATCTTTGAAGATCATCACTTGGCTTTGCTGAACCTCATGAGGTTTTCATGGGCCCACTGCTCGAGCTTGTGTGCCTGATGCATGTGGAGGAAGAGGACAAGCACTGACTCTGGAAGATTCCTGCAGACCCTGCATTTGCCCAGCACATTTCCAGCACTCCAAAAGCATGGGCTGTGCCTGCACTCTGGATGATATGACTGTTGCACTGCACAATCTGATCGAGGAAATATCTAGAGTTACCCAGACAGTCAATTATTCATCAGCTAAACGGCCAAGCATCAATTACCTGGCCCGATTCTCTTATTCATTAAGGAGATTGAAGAACCCACCTTAACAAAGGAAAAAGTTGCTAAGTTACAGGAGCTGCCCAGTGGCAGGGTGTCTCAGGATTTCAAGGGAAGGGGTCTGTCAGTGAGGAAGTCTCTGAGGCTACAGAGTGTCTCCCAGAGCACTTGGGTTTGCAGAGCCCATTCCTCCACAGGACTGGGAGCAACAGGGTTAGGGAGAACAGCAGGATGTGACCGACTTCTGACTGCATCTTGTGTGGTACTACAAGGTTCAGCAGGGCCTTAAAGGGAGCTTTGAAGATGAACTTGGAGGGTTAAAGTGAGGGGCCAGGGCAGGACCTCGGTCACTTTTTTAAGCTTTTAGTACAGGTAGGGGTGGGATGGAAACTGTTTTAGAGAGCAAAGCTGCCAGTGGCATCTCGACAAGGATGGGCTTCCTCTGCTGGTCCAGTAGCGAGGGCCACCCCATGCAAGAAAGAACTCTGCAGGGACTGTGTATTGGGCCAGTTGCTGAACTTCCAAAGGAAGGGAAGAGCAAGCATCTGGGTTCTGTTCATTGCTTCGGATTAAATGAGAAGTGCTCACTCTCCTCTTCTGTAATTAAAATCCAAGCAGAGCTTTGCTGGCTGTAGAGGGGCACTCGTGTAGCAAAGCCTTGGGCATGTCCCTGGCCACAGGGGGCTCCAGGGACTGAGCAGGTATTTGGGGGTGTTAATTCCAGGCCAAAACCAAAAGCCTTTGGCATCAGCACCTGAATCTGCTGTGCTGCAACTTTGCTGTGCTGGTGGCTTGTCCAGCAGCTGTATGTGGAAAGCTGATCTATTTTATTTTTTAATTTTTCAGGAAACAAGGGTTTGATTTGAGGTCCAAGGAACACAGGATGCCACATTCTCCTTTGGGACAGTGTCCCTTGTACTCACTTGTAATGTGCATGAATTATAGACCTTGTTTCTTGTATCATTCCCTGAAATTAAAATTGCAACAAAGGACACGTGGGTGCTTGTTCAGAACAAACCTGGTCCCTTCCTGCTGGAGAAGATGGGAGCAATGGGATAATGCTTTCCAGGGGTGGAACAGAGCACTCAGCTGCCAGGCATCTCTTCTTTGTTACATTTGCTCCTAATTCTAGAAATACATCTAAATGCAAGGACTCTGTGCCACAAGAAATTAATGAGGAACAAACATTAATTATTCATGCCCTGAAACAGTAGGTCTGCTAATGTTTTTGCTAATCAACAAGTCAAACAGCTGCATCTCTGTCAGGACAATCTTTGGGGGAACAGAAGAACAATGCTGACACAGACTGTCCCCAAAGTCTCACCCTCTGTCTAATCCAGTGAGGGGTGTTTGTCCCCAGCCCAGCCAAAGGAAAACAGAGCATAGCAGTGGGAGAAGCCCCAGCCCTGCACTGCCCAGTGGTGTCAGAAGAGCATCTCTGCATCCTCACATCCTTCTCCCACATCCAGGGACATTGACAGGTGGGTTTGGTCAAGGATGGCCCAGGGAGCACAGACACTGAGGAAAGGTCCAGCTGCTCCCAAAGCCAGAGAGAACTCAGACTTTTTAAAGTCAGGGTTAACTCCCTTAACACTCCCCACAGCTGAGTGTGAGCTTGTTCAAGGAGTCCCCCTTGCTCCTCTGCAACAGACAGGTAACGTCACGTGAAAAAGTGAAAAGGAAGAGCGGATGGAAGTGTTGCCTGACAGAGCTTTCTCCACCAGAGAGCACACAGAGGTATGTTATGTTGAGTTGACTCCAAATAATTTTCACATGAATTACTAAAGTGCCAGAAATGTATAATTTATCAGTGTTTAAATAAATCACTGGCAGAAGTGCTTTAAGGTTATGGGCGCAGGATGGGCTATAATTAACTCCCACGTCACGGAGTGCGGTGCTGCTCCAGCGGTGCCACGCGACACCACCAGGGCTCAGCAAGACGAAGTACAAAGGGGTTCGGCTCCTAAAAATAGGATGAGTGACACCACAGAAATCAAAGCCCTGAGCTGGGGGTGATGCTGATGTCCCGTCCCCGGCCCTGGGATCCTCCCCACCCCCTGGTGCTCCAGGGCTTTTCCCCGAGGCCCAGGACATGTGTTTTCCCCTCCGGAGCAGTGGCAGTCCTGGCAGTGCCACAGCCCAGCTCCCGGCAGTGAGAGCTGTGACAGCGCCTCACTAAGTCTGGCTCTGCAGGGAGATGTGACCTCGACTGGGGAGCCTGTCCCTGACCACCCACAGCTGGCACAGGGTCACTGCCACACCGCTGGGGGGCCCTGCTGCGCTGATGGGAGGCAATGCCACACTGCTGGGGGCCAATGCCACTGTTCCTGCCAGGGGGTTCCCCTCTGGCCCTGGTCACTCACCTCCACCCCTGCTGGAGGCACAGAGTGGTGACATCCCCTGTTACAGGGTCTGGTTAGGGCTGGAGTTTATTGACCAGGTAAAACATTTTTTTGAAATTCAAATCCAAAAGCTGTTTCTGACAAAAAGTGAAATGGTCAGGTACCATGAAGAAAGAGTGAAAAGAACTTTGTTTTGTTTTGTGGGAAGGAGGGGGGAAACTCCAAGTACAGGAGAAGGTGGCATCTGGGGACATCCCACATGAAGCCTTACTCCCAGCCCTGCTGTCATGGTTCTCCCTGTCCAGCTCCACACACCCAGGATCTCACATGGATCTGCCTCCCCGAGAATTACCAAGCAGCCATTGGAAATTGTCTGTGGAATGATCCTGGGGAGAGAGACGGAAACAGCCCTAGTTTATCCATTTAGGTTTTGATCATCAAGGTTGTAAATCTGTCATGGAATAAAGCAGAGGCAGCACATAAAAACCTCCAGAGAAACATCAGACAAACTTTTCCCTTTTCAACCCCTCTCATGTTCATGATCTTGTCAGTAAGGGCCCAGACACGTTACACAACCTGCTCCACAGGACAGAACTGGGTCCCACACTTCCAGAGATAAGTTAAAATTAGATTCTCACTTTGGGAACCCTCTCCAGACAGTCAGTGCTGTTTTCCATACAATCTCGACCAGATAAAATAAACATATTCTTGTCCTACCAAGTACACTAACAACTTACCTTCCTGTGTCTGGTCACTTCAAATAGTTCCTGTAGGCATCTGCTTCCTTCCAACAGGCTCCCAAGCAGGATTCCAACTCCTGGCTGTGTTAAGAGCTGTGCCATTCTGCTGGGCTTGGGGAACTCTCAGATAGTATTTGGAATGGCTGGGGAGAAGAATGCTTCCATCTTCTTTATATTCCCTTTTCCCATTAAAATGAATTTTGGTCATGTAGGATACAGCCAGTGCTTTGAACCGGATGCCAAACATTTCCTGCTGTCAAGATCTATTCTAAAGGATGTGGCTGCCTCCTGCAGAATGAGGCTGGTTGGTAGCTGTGGACAGGGAAGGGAGTTGGGGAAAATTTATCTAAAGTTCAGCTCCTGGAACAGAGAACACGTTCGAGAGCCACAGGTCGGTCATGGAATGGCTCTTCAGCAGCACAGAAGGGCCAGGCTGTGTTTTAAATCACCTCCAGCACACAGGAGGTAGGGGGAGGAGCTGCAGTAGGGAAGGATTTGGAAAAACCTGGATCACAAACTTTCACATTCATGAAGGCAACACAGGGAAGAGAAGTGAATAACAGGAACTGGCAAAAGGAGCAAAGACCAAGGATAAAGGTAACGATGCAATAAATTATCTTTCAGCTCAGACATAAACCAAACCTGCACACACATTCCACACACATAAATCTCCCTTCACACATCCACTTCCCCTGAAAGAAGTGATAATGCTCTTTTTGTGAGAGTTATAATTTTTTTGAATGGTTCTGCTTCCAATTTATTTCAGAATTCTGTCTTTTCTAAATCTTGAACCATTCCACAGTATATCTTTATTGCAAAAATGTCAACATGCATCTTAGAAATTCAGCTTGTAATCAATAAAACAAACATTACATATATGAATTTCAATGTATAAACAGTTAGAAATTCAACAATATCTCCTATTATCCTATTACACAAGTTCACAATCTGTAAAAACTATAGTACAAGGTTACTATACACCAAGAGGAGCTTTGTTCCTTTTCACATGATTTTGTTAAAGTGGTGCTTTTACTACCAGGTCCCTGGTTTCAGATTTACCTTTTCAGCTCTGGAAGCTGTTTTGTTTATCTTGCTCAGGTTAATTCATCAAGAAAAGGGAGGGAATACTTCCCACAGTGACTTGCTTTCCCTATCCTGTCCCCTTTCAGAGTCTGTTCCCCAGCTCAGGCTGGCACAGGGCATTCCACCTGCCTGGGGCAGAGAGGTACCCCGTGGGTTGCGTTTTGCCCAAGGTACATGTAACTCTCCCAATAAAGCTTTGCCATGAAATAAACTCAGCTGTACCACCCTGTTGCCTATGGAATCCAAACCAAACCACTCTAAGAGAGCTCAGCATGTCTTGAAATACAGGGGCATCCACAAGCTTTGGCCAGTTTCACACAGCTACTCTCCTCCTGCTCCAGTCCCTGGTACTGGATGCGGCCACACTGTCCCCCTGGGCACAGCCAGGCTTGGGGGCACCACCTGCCCTGCAGGCACTGGCTACCTTTGGGATGACAGCAGGGACTTGATCCAGCCTGCCAGGATTACCGGGGGCAAAATTAACAGTATGAGACTCTCAAAGCCATTAAATAAAGCTCTGGCCCTCACTCCCCTCCTCTTCCCCAGAAAATGACCCTGGACACAGGTGCCACTCTGGTGTCACTTTAGAGCTAAAACCATATGAAAAGGAATTAATTCCATGTGTGTCAAAGGCTACTGCAATTTTGCTTACAGCTTAATTCATCCACTGTAATTTTCATTTTCCAAATACAAAAATACAACAATTCTTATTGAAATCTATACGCCGGTAGTTTTAGTACACAAAAAAAAGCAAAATATTTACAAAATTATACAGTTTAAGAAAAAACTCTGTACAAAAAAATATATAAATCCTTTTGATCCCTCTCATTTTTTAAGTTGTCAGGACTCAAAACATGTTTGCTGCAATGGATTTTTCAAGATACACATTGCCACAGACATTAAAACTCTTAGAGATGATGGGAGGAGAGCAAGACATTCTTTTAAGTATATGGTGTGGGCTGCCCCTCATTTCTTCATGCCTGGAATTTAGCCTCAGCATTAGCAGGACAGCCCTAATCCTAGGACAAGGTGAGGTTTGGAAAGAGACAATACTGAAGACATTCCCTTCAAGTGACAGGAAACAGGACATTATACTGGTCTGATGCCCCACCATGGCTCAAGGAGTCAGGTGACCCCAAAGCTCAGCACCTGCCCCCGGTCACGCTCAGAGCCACAGGCAGGTAAAAGGCGTGGTGGATTTTGTCTTTAGGTCAGGAATCACTGGGGAATATACTGGTGATCACTCAAGAGAAAAGAGCACTGTGCACTGACATTGTGTTTATTTTGTGTAGAGAGGTACGTGAACTGTACTGAGGAGTGGCCAGGACCAGTGGACAGTCAGGGAAGTACTGACAGGTGACCCAGCTGTGAGCCCCAGAGCCTGTACCAGGTACAGCACCTGGCTGAGGTGCCTGACCTGGGTACCTGCATCACCATCAGCACACACTCCATTCCTGGGGGGTAAAATTGTACAGTAATAAGGCAATTAAGAATGGGATGGAGTTCAGCTCAGCCTGTCTGAAAGAACTGCCCTTGGGGCCATTAGGGCATCCCCTTGGAGACCCAGCTCTGAACACCCTTGGGACATGTGTCCCTGGTTTGGGGGGCAGGACACTCCAGTCCTGCGGGCTGAAACCCACCCTGCTCTAAACACTGCAGGCTCTGCCTGGAACAGAGAGCTGGGAACAGGGAGAGGAGGAGAACTGCTCCTGGCTGGGGCCAGATTAACTGCTTTTGAGGGAGTCTGGAACTCCTTCATTCCTACTCACAAATAATGAAGTGCAGTAAACAGTCTGACTTACACTGAACCTTACATTAGAACTACAGAAGGAAATCAAGAGGGAGTGAAAATCCACTCCAGTGTGTCCCTGCTGCGGTTTTCTGTGAAGCAGAATTTGGAAAAACAGAGTAAACTGGACAACGTTGTAACAATTCTCTGTTAAATTGCTTCTTCCACCTCCTCTCACAAGAAGCAGCACAACACAGAGACTGTGTGGTTGTCAAACATACTGAAATAAATGATTTATGAACCACAAAAAATTCCTACAATAAGAGACTCTGCAGGAAACAGAATGCTACCCTTTTTCAACGAGCAAATGAGGCCAGTTTTTCTTTCATAATATTTAATGAAAGTTTGTCTTTCCCCTAGCCCCATAATATAGCTAAATAAAACCTGTAATATCTTTTCAATTATAAACTAACAAACCAATCACATTATAAAAAACCCAAAACAAGGTAATACAGGTGACACAAAAAGAGGACAAGAAAATACTAATTTTCCCCCCCCTCTCTCATTTTATCCTTCTTAAATAGAAAAAAATCACCACCCTGGTGAACTTGATAATCCTGTAAGAAGTTCATGGGCCTTTGGCTAGCTCAGTCTCACAGCTCTGTGTCCCAATCTTCTCATACCAAACTCTACTCATGGTAAATCTTGTGGTTTGAAAAGAAAGTAAAGCTTTTTTTGGCTCATCAACTTCCTTAAATAAATGTTTAAAAGATGTAGCTTGAACTATATTCCTAAAATTATACATTTCCAACATCAAGTTTCATCTTCTCCAAGAACGAGATTCATCCTCATCTTCATCATCATCGTCATCATCTTCGTGCAAAAATAAGTCCGAGGTTTCAGTCTCCTAAAGGAAGAAGAAATGAACCTTTAAACTCAAGTTCCACACCGAGCTCTGGGACACACCACACCACACAACCTCAGCTGTACTGGTATCTGGTGTTACTGTGTCTCACAAACACACAAACTACACCCCACCAGTTTTAGGGGAAGAACAGCAACCTCAGAGCAGGAAAGGGAAAGAGAGTAAAGCTTCAGAGGAAGCAGGAATAAACCAGTCCCCACTCTCCTCCCAAACAAGGTTCCTGTTAAGTGCCTCAATAGAAAAACCTTTCAAAGCTTAAGGTGGTCAAAATTCTAGGGAAGAACAGACATAGTGTCTCCTACAGCAGACCACACGCAGAACCTGAGGCTTGTTTTCATCACTGACAAATGAACATCCCATCCACAAGGCATCTTTTTCTTTTTCCCTCCCTTTTCCCTGTTTTAACATGGGCAAAATGTACCTGACTATTCAAAATCATTTCAGTTTCTCCTTTGTTAAAACTACTTTGGTGGAATTTCTTCAGCACAAAGAAAACTGTATCCTAAGAGTTTTGAGCTATTAGATTCGCAGAAGAATGATCAGGTCATTAACAGAATTTCATACCTCTTCCTTGGACTCCTCTTCCTCGATTTCTGTGGACACAGAAGGTACCTTGGGTTTGTGCCATGAGATCTGGAGCTGTCGGTCCTTGAACCGGGATCCCTGGTTAGCAGCCTGAGTTGTGTTTAAATGAACAGATTTTCAGAGAGAGGATCAAGTAAAGAACTTTAAATATCACCAACAAGCCAGACCCAGTGCACGTGGTGCAGAAGCACATTTGAAGATCTCAGATATATAAACCACACATCATCCACTTCAGTCCTCAGAGAGCAACTTCACTCACACCCAAATCTGCCAAATGCTGCTCCTGCCTTGGCAACCTGAGAAGATGAACAGAGCTCTGAAGGGATGGGGACACGGAGCCTTTATCAGTGAAAGCCCTGTGTCAGGTGGCATGTCCCCTCCCGTGGCACTACCTGCAGCAGCACCAAACACTATCCAGATAAAACTGGGCAGATCAAAGCCTCCAAAATTTTAAAATACAAATGTAGACATAAGTGATGAAAAAAATTCTTATTTTAGGTCTGTGAAAAAAACACATCCAGAATTCTACTTACATTCTCAGCTTCTGAGCGAGACTTAAAAGTCAGAACAACACTTAATGGGGAGTCTTCTTCTTGAAGGTCTTCAATATCTCCAAATTTCTGTGAGAGAAAAGTTCATTAGGACCAGCAGCAATACTCTCCTCCAAACCCATGATTGTCGTGTGCTACAACTGCAGTACTGAAGTGTACCAAAATCTGATTTTTTAGACAAAAAAAGTGAGAGCCAAAGGACTCTCAGTTTTATCACCCAGCAATATTGCAGCAGTTGCATTGTTGGGCAAAAGCTCAGATTTATTGCTATTCTATTAAGTGGAGCTTAATTTTGTGGACGAAAGGAAATGTATTAATTTACAGCTCACACTTACAGAGAAGTGCTGTAACAATTCATCTTTTTCCTCTTCAACGAAGCCTCCAACGGTGAGTGCTTTGGGCCGATGATCCACCACCATGTGGTTCAACATGCCCCTTCCTCTGCCCCCGTGACCCCGGCCCCGGCCTCTTCCTTGGGCTGGCACTGTCTTTCCTCGACCAACAGGCAAGATGCCTAACCGGGCAGCCTGGGGAAAGAACACAGCCATGCCCTCTGTGAGAGGATCTGAAGCACTGATTTCCCAGAAATTCATTAAAAGTATCAGTGCACACCCAGCTCACCTCCACTTGTAACTGGTTGAGCTTCTTCCGCAGTTCAGTCGTGTCCTCTCCAGAGGACAGTCTCTTGTGGAAATCCAGCTCTGCATCCAACAGTTCCTTCTGTGCCTGATGGGAAAAGTGGTGGGAAGAGAAAACAGGAAAGAAGGGCAGAACTGTAAGGCATGCTTGTAATGTTTTATTTTACTTCAGCAACACATTGATGTAAATGATACAGAGAGATCACGATAGCCATACTTTCCTCTAAACTCAGTTTGTTTTAATTGCCCCTGTGAGTGTGTGTGTGTGTGTGTTGTCCCCACTATTTTTTGGTGGACCCAGAATCCTCTAGTTTAAAACAGGAACAAGCATGAATGACCTATAAGCAAAACTAGGTCATGGAGTTCCTTAAACCGTGGCTTGTTCATCCATGGTTACCACTCACATTAAAATACTGTTTGCAAGTGTTTTGATCCAATGTTGCTGCATTTTCAAGACATATTATTAGAAATAGCTACAAAAGACAAGCAGGTAATTGTGTTCCACAGTAAATACCTCTGTCTTGGACTTCAATTTGGATGGTGCAGAGGTTGTAGATGAAGTTTTCAATTCATCCTTTAACTGAGATATTTTTCCTGTTAGTTCTTTTAAGGTTTTCATAATTTCTGCTCTCTCTTCTGGTTTCATGTTCTTGCTTTTCTCCAGCTTGGATATCAACATCTAAGCAATAATAAAAGTGCAGGAACATAAAATTCCAGAAAAACAAGCCCTGAACAGACAAGTATCTACAAAAATCAGAATGTATTTACTAGAGACATTCCAGACTTACCTTCTGGCATTCTATTTGCTTTTCTAACATCTCCTGCTTCTTTTTCCTCATGTCTTGTTGCAGTTTCATTGCCTCCTATACGAGGAGAAAATTCTTTCCATCAGTAAAAAGCAGTGTAGCATTACATGTACTGATAGAGATCATATATGTACTCATACACATCATACTGTTCTCATCAGTCTATGGAAGTGAAGTCTACAACAAAAATCACTGCCTGCAAAAAGCACAAATATGAACTATAGCCCATCCAATGCAAAGCCCCCTTCAGAAACTACCCTACTCTTGTCATTCAAGTGTCTCATACCTGCAGAGATTAGAAACACAGAAATGCCTCCAGCAAACCCAGACAACCCCATATGGCCCAGTATGTTGAGTAAGACATCCCAGAAGGACACTCTACCTGTGATCAGCCCCAATGTGTGTTTACAAGACAATCCCATAATGATGACAAAGCCCACACCCATGCAGAAAGCTGTACTGCAGTAGCTGAGGTTTCAGGTGCTCACGAAGCTGTGCATTTAAAGCACTTTGCTTACTACACTGTAAGTCAGCCATCAACAGTCTTGTACTGTAAAATACCCATATTGTAAAATACCTGTTTTTTCTTAAGGGCTTCTTGTACATCGTGAGGTTTAGACCCTGCACCAGACTTCAGGGATGTCTTTAAATTTGGAGAACTGTAAACCATTTTTGAGTGGCTTGTAGAAGTAGGAAATATCTGAAATAGCAAAAAACACACACACTAAAATATGGAGTAGCTTAAAGTGACTGTGATATACCATCAGGGAACTTCAGAGGGATGTATACCAACATAAATGTCCAGATTTGTACAATGAAGCAGGACCATGGCAATTAAAACACATGGATAAAGATATCAGTCCAGCTAAAAGGATTTCTGCAAAAGACACTGTCTTTCCTTCTCCGTGCCAGACTCCCTCTGCATCCTGATTCCCACTGAAGGTGATGATCTACATCTGCCTTAGTTTCAGCTTCACAGCCACAGCCTAACATCACACTTTCTGATCAAATAAAGCAGCAAAAGGCTTGACATGCTTGCTTTCTTAAAAGGACTTCTCCAAGGCCCAGAACACATGTTGCACTTCAGTATCAAGTGTGAATTAAGCTGTATCAGCTTGAACTCTTGGCACAAATACTCTCTACGCTTCTAGCACTGCTATTAAAGCACAGCGTGAGCTCAAAAAAAATACCACTGAAAGCCAACAGATTCATCAACAAAAAGCTAGTCTCACATACAGGCTGCCAGATTTGTTTACTATGAAGCATTGCCAAAAATATTTTATGCTATTTAAAATACTGATACTTTGTTCCTAAAGTCATTGTCCCTGTTTCATATGAACACCTGATGAAATTAAGAAGTGACTGACCATGGGTGTGTGGAACATTAGAGAAAAGGAACAGAACCAAGTGGGAACAATTCACAAGTCCTTTCCAGCTGACAGACTCAAGCTGTACATGAGAGCATGACCACAGCTGGTCTTCAAACACACCTGAGACTCCTCCACCACAGCCCCGGGCTGGCTCAGCTCAGACTGGCTCCCACCTGCAGCTCCGAGGCGCAGCTTCACTGGGACTTTGTTAAGGACATAGGCACCAGATGCCAGGGGTTTGCTCATCACCTGTGTATCCACAAATATTGAAATATGAAGATTAGATACTTTGCTTTCCTGCAGCAGCAGCCACTCTGGAATGCTGCTAACCTCCCCTGTGGCACATACCTTGGACAGGCTGCTGTGCACGGTCACGGCGGGTGGCGTGGCCAGGGCCTGCTGCTGGAGGTGCAGCTGGTGATGGAGGGGCTGAGGGGGGGTTTGCTGCTGCTGCAGCAATGGGGGCTGCTGCTCACTCTCCCTGTGCCACAGCACCCGGATAAACCGATTGCTCAGCACTGCCTCCGTGCTGGAAATCGCCTTCCTCGCCTCGTCATTACTCAAGTACTGAATGAGAGCAGCTTCAGGATCATTCTGGAAAGCAACCTAAAGCAAAAGTTCATAAATGCATTATTTCCCAAGGAAGAAAACATCTCAATCAGTAGCAAACCCACATACAAATAATCTACAATGATGAGTGGGACACCCAGTATATTAACAATTCAAACTCAAAGGTGAGACATTCCATGCAATTAAAGCCAAGAAAGATTTTGGCTAACATTACATGTACTTGCAGCAAAGCCTATGTAAGGTAAAATCAATCAATAAGTAACTCCTTCTGCACCAGCAGCATCACATTCAGATGGGGTATGGCTGAAGGGACCCTGGTGCTGACCCGAAGGCTCTTTATTCCAACCTCCTAAACAGTGAGTGCTGCCTGGGGAGCACAGTGCACAGGCTCAGCACACCCTCGAAGCAGCAGAACCTCAGAGCCTTGAATAAGACTCTTTTCCTAAAAATTAGTATCACAGCACTAAAAACATATCTTGGACTTTTTTGTGCAATGATTCAGACAGCACGTGTTTGAAATGCATTATTTCATTACAGAGGTGTAGAAAGCACCGCAGTATCTCAAGAAATACAGAGGCTTCCCAGGCATCTGTCTTTTATTTAGACCTGTAACTGAGAACTTAAGAGGCCACTTTTTAGTCTAGAAAAATAAACAGAAACTAAATGCTATTTTAATCACGTAACTCTTTTTTTTAGTACTTTTCCCATTCCTACAGGGCAAGGGATACCACTGAGCTGGAGCCAGTTCTAGGATATCAAGTGATAACAAACTGATGCAGACAGAGACTCTCCTGTAGCATTTTTGTGAAAATCCTGACTATGAAATACCGTAAAGACCATCATACAAGACAAACCATCAGATTATCTTTTCAAAAGTTATACACAAGTTGCTCAAACACCTGAGTTGGTTTAAACACTGTTAAACTTGTCAGCCTTTCAAACATAGGAAGGCCTCATGAAGGCAGAAGACAACATACTTTGCTACAGAGTTAAGATAATAGTACACAGTAGACGAAGGAAAGGTTTTTTTAAACTTGATTACTTCCTCTTCCAGTTATCCTCTATTAAAATTTCTCAAGGAAAACATGCAATACTCCAGCAGGCTTCAGGGAAAATAAAATACCCATATACAGACATAAAACTGAACTTTGGTCATTACCTGAATGTTTACAATAGTTCCAAATTTGCTGAAGTGTTCATTGAGCTGTGTAATATTGTTCAATTCTGGTGGAATTTTTCGAACTTCTAATTTTGTATTCGTATACTGATTCTTTTTCAAAAACCCTGGCTTATTCTGGCTGTTATTTGCTTGCCTAGAGAAAGGGAGAACAGGAGCAGTTCAGATGGGCACAAGTCCCTAAGTAAGGCAGCAAGTGCTAACACACATCTAAATGGCATTTTTCCCCTAAAAAGTACCCTCTAGACACTAAAAAAACCCAGCTCCCTCCACCATCCAATATTCAGTCTCCATATTATGTGGACACAGATTTTCTGATCCAACCAGCCCAAATTACAGATAGTGAACACCAATGTTCACAGCACTGATAGCAATCAAGTGCATTCCAACTAACAACTGCAGCTCATTCTTACTTTCCCAGCCAGGGTTTCTTCAATGGTGGACATTCCATGTTACTTGGAGGTCTTTTCCTGCTGTCTGGTTCCAGGACAACTCTAGTGACATTGCTGCTGTTATTTGTAATGGGAATGGGAGGTTCAGTCTGGATGATAATATTGGCAGCTGGAGAGAAGGAAAAAGGCCTGTGTTATCCCACCACACATGGAAAAGCTTTCCCTTACACAGCGAAACAGGACCAAGGTTAAACACATGAACATTTAGGAAGGCTTCACCAAACTGGTCAGTTTTGTTTCTGAAGTTATTCCCAGATCATTCTCTAGCCTAACTAAACATCCTGAGGGAAGCAAACACAGTCCAGCTGGGAGGGACAAGGTTTTGACCTTTAAGGTTAATATTAGCTTGAACAAAGCTAAAACTTCATCTTTCAGGTTCTGAAAAATTAGATTCTGCAGGAAAAGGAAAGAAAGAGAAAAAACCCAAACAAAATCACAACAAAACAGAAAAGGAAGCACAGAACCAAGGCTGGGTTGCTGGGTTTCCAGGCTTCAGTTTAGAGTTCTGCAATGGGCAGGGGTTGAATAAACAACCAGCTTTCCCTGTGTGAATACTTGACAGGGTAAAAGCAACCAAGAACCCTTTCCTCCCACTGGTATCACCTTGCCAGCCCTCCAGCCAGGTTTCAGCAACAAACTGTTAATTAAGCATAACTATTACATGCTCTGAGACATCAGATTTAAAATTTGAAGCCACTTCTACCAACGCAAAATTTGCTAGGAATTTATTTTACAACATTTGCAAGAGTATTTCCTGGCTATTAGTATTCTGTGTGTGCCAAACACTCAACTCCCAAAAAGAAGTCTGAGTTAAACAGCAATTTCTATGACTTTTACATAAGCCAGAGCTCTGCTGGTTACACTGGTGAGAACAGACCAGGCATTTCCAGGCTTTAATCTCATTTTGGAGGATGATTTGAGAGAAACCTTTCACACCCGTGACAAGGACAATAAAGTGGTGTGAAGCCCCACCACCAAGCACTCATTCCTGTCTTACCCCTTGGATGGGCTCTCAGAGAGCCTGAGGGGCAGCAATAAAGCCCCAACTCTGCCTCTCTGACAGACATTAATATACAGACAGCAACTTCTGCAATAATATTTAACCATATTCTTTACAGGATGAGTCACTGGAAGGAAATACTGAAAAAAAGTCTTATCTACTGAATAAGAAACACTGAAGTGTAACAGCAAATATTAGAATTTAACATCTTTGCTTTTAAGATCAGAATGGGAAAAACAGGACACAAAAGGAAAGTTTTGCTACCAGAACTAAACTTTCTTTAAAGAGCCTTGACTTGTTCTCTTCCCTAAAAGATATTCTGTACATGTCACTACTAAGAGACTAACTACACCCTCATCCATCTAGGTAGGGGTCAGGAACTATCTAAGTGCAGACTGGGATTCCCATGGTCTGGGAGAATTGGAATGCAATTGCAATGTTCATTCAGAGAGAACACCTGGCTGATAGAGTCAGACCATCAAGCACCAAAACATGCCACGATAGTTCTCCCTTCACTAACACCCCAACAGCCCAGGCAAGGATTGTGGATCATCATCTCTGTGCCCTTGGCTAATTAAAAGCAGTCTGCAGACTGTGCCACTAAAGTAATCTTTGGCACCATTTTTCTTTCTAGGAGCTCCAGGCATGTGGAAAGTGTCTTCAGAAGCTAAGGAGGAATAAAAACCCAACCAACCAAAAAAACCCTTGTAACATTCCCAAGCAAGTGGTTATTTTTAATCAAAAGGGCTGCTTTGACTATAATATGGTCATATCAGCACCTTAAAAAAGGTAGAAATGTCCAAAAATTGCTCTGAAACACTAGAGCAGTGAGATAAACTAGTGCTTTCAGCCTGAAAACAGGGAAAATTGTTGACGGTCTTGGACAAAAATAGCAACAGCAATGACCAGAAACCCTTCCTACCTCGAGGATTTGTATCCATCTCCCCAGATGTTAGGCCAATTAGATTTGGACGTTGCATTTGTGCTCTCGTAAAGAACTGCCGATACTGAGATCTACCAGCACTGGTAATACTAGGAGCTTCAGGGTTATAGCCATCTGGCTCATATGTATCTACAAAAAAAGGAGAGAAACGACAGGATTTTTCAAATGAGTTTAAGACTCAGGGTTAATTTTCCTTTTAAGGAAATGCATGGATGTCCAAGAGTCAGAAGTTCTTTCAGATGCGAGAAGAGAGAAGGTACAGCCAACATTTGCAGCCATTTCAAACCCTCACCTGGACTTCAGACCCAGCCTATCTGGGCACATTCTCTTTTGGTTTTTAGTCTGGTACTGTTTGTCCAAAGCACACAAGTCACAACACTGAGTTACTGCTGATTCACTGCCTGGAAAGGCCTGAGGTATCTGTGTGACAATCTGCACAACATCTGGCAGTGTTACAAGGGGACCAATGTGAGGTTTGGTTTGGGCATTTATATTCAGGGCCTAAAATGCAAAGAGACTTCTTGTCTTTGCTGCCCAACAGCCTAGTGCACTTCAGAAAAGGATTTTGGGGGAAGAACATACTTAAACAATTTCAATCAAAGAAAGGTGAGCAATGAGGCAATGGGACCAATACTTACCTAATGAATGATCTTAGTTTATGTAAGAGTGAGATCTGCTGCCTATCCCAGGTAAGATATGAATGATCACTTTCATTAGAAGGGGTCACCATGAGAACACAAGATGACAGAAATTGACTCCTATTGTTCCTCCTGTCCAAGGTCCAAATCGAGGACGATGCATTTTTCCAACAAAATAGAAAAGCTGGACAAGAACTAGAATGAATGAAGTCTGTGAAGAGCCTCCACAGAAACACAGTACATCCTGGAACAGGATGAATGCCTGTACAAGGGGATCTGACAGATGTGAAATTCTCTAAATCTCAGATCCTTATTCCACAGCAACAAAGACAACGCTACAACTTAAAACAGATGCCCCAGAATATCCACACTGATGTGTTCAGGCTCTGCCAAGAACTTTCACTAACCCTGAAGAGCTGAACCACAAGCTCCTCATCCCTGATTTGGCATATGGTTGACTGTAAGAGGACAACCAGCAGTTATTTCCACAGCAGTCCAAGAACAGGACATGAGAATCTCCACAGTGGTTCTGGAGAACAGAGTTACTGTGATATCCTGCAACCTGTGACAATCAGTCATCAGAAGTTCTGGAGCTGAAAGAATCAGATGGTGACACCTAAACACCTGGCAGAGCTTGGGGCTAACTGAACAGATTATCAAACAAGAAATCTGAGTGACTGAAGTTCTAAAAAGCATGGAAGTCAAAGAAGATGACATGGATCATGAATGAACTAGAGCTTTCCTTTGAATAAAATTCAGAATATTTATGTTAAAAAAACCAGATGAGAATATTACAAAACACTGACATTATTATCTTACTTTGCTCACATAGAATATGGAAATGCCATTAATCCTTTCATTATTAAATAAATAAGCTTTTTTGTGTTTAAATTGAACAATCTATGTCTCTCCAGGTATTTTGCTATTTCCTTCATAAAACCTTACTTTTTAAAACTCTGAGCTCTGTTAAGGAAGATGGACACGTCCAGTGAAAATCATCCACTAAGTTAGAAAACTAGAACCAAGTTGATTCTGGAAAAAATGATAGAAAGAAAGTACTGATGTGTATGAGGACTGCATAGTCTATTGTGATACACAGCTGGGAAAAAAAAATCTCTCATCTGTAGTAGTCTAAACTGAAGAGGAATAAAACTCAACTTAAATAGCAATTACAGGTTTGCAGATCCATCTTGTGCCTACTCATGTCCTACTGAACAGCTTGAAGGTGAAGGGATCCCTTTTATATGCAACAAGCTAATTGCTGTGAGCAAATGCAACCCAAAAGAAGCTCCCCACAGTGCTCTTTCCTCAAACTGTGACAGAGCACTGCTGCCACTCTTCACCAGAAGGGTGATGGGCTGACACAGGGAGAGATATCAGACTTCTTTTTAAATTTGTACATACTGGAGGAAGACAGATGATAACCTCTAATCACACATCAGTAGAGAAATTCTAAAATTTTTATGTCAAACAGATTTAGACCAAGAGTCATTTGCTTACGTTCTGATACTGTATAGAGCAGGTTCTGGGCCAGAGGAGGAGGCAGCCTTGCTCCCACGGGTGCCAGACTGGGCACTGCGCTTGTCCCCCGCTGGTCACGGCTATTTATCAAGCTGGACTGTGTTAAAGGTGGTCCTACAATGACACCACAGAACAGATCACACAATGACAGCTTATAGAAAAAAATGTGCAAACAATTCAATGCCTTTTGTTTATGCCTTGCTTTGAGCAAGGTCAGGGTTGTAAATGTGTTTGCTCCTACTACAGTAAGAGTAAATTGAGAAGTTTGTTCAGGTAAGTCACTCTGCTTCCAAAATACTTTCTCCTTCCCAGACAAGACTGTGCTCTAAGGGAAAAGAAAACAGTGTCTTTTCTTCCCCAGAGGTTTGTTAGTGCAAGAGCTGCATTAACTACAGCGGTTCCTCCCTCAGGTTTGCCATGGGGAGCCATGACTTGATCAGATCAAGAGATCAGATCAGCAGCATTTAGACTGCAGATCTGAAACTAGAACTGCAGGGCAAGAGGCATTCCCAGACAAGGAATCTCTCTAGCTGGTTGTGCTTTGGTTACCTCATGTACCACACAGATATTCTTACTGGGCATATATCCAAAAAGGACCCTGAGTGACACTACATGGCCCATCTTGAGCACTGTCAGTTCCCTCACAGCAAGTCAGTTCCACCTGCTAAAGGGCTCATGTAAAGGTTAGGGTTAATCCTGTATCAAATTATTTCTCATCCCAAAGCTGCTGCTATTGGACACAATCATCACAGCATGTATTTTGTCCCTGGAATAGACAGCACTGAAACAGAGTAACCATGTCCTTAATATGCTATTTCTTCATAGAATTCGTAAAATGCAGTAAGATAACACAAAAGGCTGAGCAACTCAGATCACTGCTGAGCTAAAACAGATCTTAGATGTGTCAATGATGAATTAGTTTCTAGTGTCAGATAATGCAGCATCAACACTGGAGCTTTATTAGGACTTTTACGAGATTGAATCTCAACATTTTTTTGCATTAAACAAAACCCTAGTTAAGTGTCAGTGACCAACCCAAACACTACCAGGCTTACAAGACAAGCTGAAAGATCCCCCCCACTCCACTCCCCTGCTCTATTTAGTTCAGCTTGGAGTCTGAGTGACATCACGGTTTACAAGCTGAATTTTCGGAATTCTTCTGGCACTGTTTTGAACAGCAGGCAACTGACAAAGAAACTGCAACTCGTTACTAAACTGTGCCAGGCAGAGCCGTGCGGGCGCGGTGACTCACGTGGGACGGGCAGCACGACGGGCGGCGGCGGCTGCGGGTGGGCCGGGGGCACCGGCAGCCTCAGCCCCCGCACCGGGCCCGGCAGCGGCGGCAGCAGCAACCCCGGAGGCGGCGGCAGCCCCGGCGGCGGCGGCGGAAATGGGATCATACTCGGCAAGGAAACCTCATCCACGACCAAAGGATCATTCCCGTGGTCAAACTGGCAGAGATCACCAAGGACACAATATCCTCGCTCTGCAAAACAGGACGTTTCGCAGCTTGTGAGGAAAAAACACAAACCAGTAGTTCACAGCAAATTGTAACATTTCAGATTTTGCTGTAATTTCTTAATATAGAAAACATGCAGTCACTGATCCAACATTAGATTATCAGATAAGGTTTCAAAATAGTTCCAGTTAGAACAATCTTTCTTAAACAGCATACGAGCACGAGCTTACATGCATCCATCATAAAAGTCAGTCAGAAGTACTCGTTTATATTAAACACACACACACTGAAATCTGTACCAGGACTGCCAGTGGTTGAGGTATTTGTCTTGCACATACAGAACTGTGAACAAACTCCATATGTTCTTATCCAGCAACTGTCACAGCATAAGCAAACTGCTTCAGTAAGACTAGACATTTCCCCAATACAATACAGGTCACCTCTGCATCTCTCACATACAAGGTACATACCACATGCCACTGCAGTGTGACTTGCAGCCCACATTTAGTGAATACCTAAAACAAGCCACAGAAACATTGAAACAAGCCATGAAATGGAAAACTAACGAGCAGTTACCATCGTAATCTTGACATCTTCTTTTAGGAGGAGGGTTTCTGCCAAATGAACTGGGATTGCTGTGATTGTTGAAGAAATTTGACCAGCTCTCTGTGGTGTTTTCAAGGTGGTGTGCAGGTGCAACTACAGTTACAGAACTGGGAATAGCTTGCGTGGAGGAATACTGTTCAGAGGATTTACTGGAAGATGCGGACACCGGATTATATGAGCTTTCAACATCATTCTTTTCACTCTTGTATTTTGATCTCTCTCTCTCTCGGTGCTCTGTTTAAAAAAAAAGTTGGGTAAAGTCTTCATGCTTTGTTTTGTACATCAGAGCCCCGAGCAAGAGATAATACACATTTCCTGAAATATTCAGCAAGTTAAACTGTTCTTGAAGGAGCTCACACTTACCAATGGAGTAAGAAATAAATATAATGCAAACAGGGGTTTAACTTCAGAAATATCAACATTTTCTTTGCAAAGTGCACATTCATTCATCTACTTATTCCATTCAGGATCACAATTCTCTTTTAAAGGAGAAAGAGAAGGACAAAAGCCTGAAACAACAAACATACCTCTGCCCTTAACTAACGAGGTCTCAAGGTGCGTTGAAATCTGCTGTAATCTGTGCCCTTTACTTTTCCAACAGACCTGACCTAGCCCTAAAAGAACAATGATCATATAGTAACCACCTGCAACTTAAAAGAAACCTTCTCTCAAAATACACAATAACAAAGTGAAAGAGAGGGAACACTGCTTTGCAAAAAGCTTGATCTTTACAGGGAAAAAAAGAAAAAATCAACAGCTTTGTCAGAACACACAGCAGAAAAATATGATCTACTGATATCCATGGGTATACACCTGTGGATAAATTAAGGGATTAGTAAAGATGAAAACAACCCCCTTAATTGTTCTACTCTGAAGAACAGCATGTTAATTAATAACTTCAAGAACACAAAGCTCTCAAAATTTGCTCCAACTACCCAAGGGTATCTCCCACCTGCTAAACCATACAGGACATAGGAGTCACACCTGCCACTGCCGTGGGATGTTCTCCGGCAGCAGCATCCCAACTACTCACCACTCCTGCTGCCATCCCGGTCTTTGCTCCGGCCCCTGCTGCGGCTGCGACTCCGACTTAGCCCTCGGCTTTTGCTCCGGCTTTTACTCCTGCCCCGGCGCCAGCTGGACTTCTCCCTGTACAAGTCGCTCCTGTCGTAGTACCTGTCATAGTCCCTCCATTTCCCATCATCCCGCTTTTTCTCTCTGGTTCTGCAAAAGACAGATGCAGACAATGTTCGTGAACAGAGAAACGAAATTAAAAAACAAACTTTCAAGAAGGTAAGAAACTGCTCATCCTTCCCATCCGTTTGGGCAGCGAAACATTCCCAGTTAGAATTTCCTGAGTTACAGAGAAATACAGAATCTCAAAGCTGAATCACTGGTCTGTGGAAAGCAGTAAGGGCAGGACTAGGAATGGGCAAGGTGAGACAGGTACAATGCTCAAATCAGGACAGGCTTAAAAGTGATGTTGACACTGTGTGAACAACTGTCCCCAGCCCTACAGACTTCCTGACAATGCTTTTCATATATATAACATGGGAAACAATGGAACTGATGGCATCTCTAGGAATTGTCATTTGAAGAATACAATTACTTTTTGGAAGAGACCAACTTCTTGTGAAGGGTTCTCACACATATGATCAGCATACAGACAACTTACCACAGAAAAGGAGGGAGCCAAATCACTAGTTTTCATAAAAATCACTACCTACAAGCTAAAAAAAAGTTAAAGATTGACAGAAAATATAAAAGAATATCTTAATATTGCAGCTCACAGCTAACCTTTGCTCACTGGAATCTCCACGGCTCCTCTGGGGACTGGAATACTTTTTCTTCCTGCTCTCCCGCTCTTCTTCAACTGACTCTTGAAAATTCTGTTTAACACACAACTACCAAACAGAGATGAGTATCACTTTTCTTAATGAAGAACATGACACCAAAATGTACTTCAAGTTACAGACACCATCCCATATAAAGCAATATTAAAGTATTACTTTCCCAGAACACCGAAGCACTTACAAGTAATCAAGCACTAAAGGGGTTTTTGTCACAAAACTTCTAGGTTTTTCTGCAGAGATGCCCCCAAATAATACCACTTTGATGTTTTGTTTCTAAACAGGATTCAGAAAAGACAAGATCTCTCTCTACTCCATTGCTTTATTTAGCATAAGCAGTTCTGTAGGTAAGGTATTTCCTGAACCTTGGAACTCAACTCAGGAGTCACCTCTCCAGGTAGCGAAGTCATGAACTGACATTTTGAATAACTGCTTTAAGGCAAAAACCTGTTCACACAGTGGAACTGGTCACATTTCTTGCTGGCCTCCACCAAAGCAGGTTCAGAAGTCTGTTAGCTGTACCACCACTGCAAACCACTCTGCACTTCTTCTGGCATCTCACTCTGCTTACAAGTTACTGTAAATTTTGGTGGCAAAAGTCAATATGCAATAATTTAAAAGATTTTTTCCCCCAGGTAAAATAAAAAGGAAGGCTTCCTACATAACAGGATTATCTGGCGAGAACTGGTAGAAATAGTCAAGACTTGGCTTGACAGGGTTCTGGAGAGCCTGACCTGCAGCTCTGCTCCCAGCACAAGGTGAATCACACTTGGGTCCCCTCCAGCCCTGGGTCTGCTGTGATTCTGTGTGTGGTTTATTTTGTGGCTTCCATTTGCAGCAATCACACCACACACTGAGCTACATGATAGATCTTGATGATCTGCAGATGGCCTTGCTGATGTCAAAATAACTAATTAATGTCTTGATCCTCTAAAGTTGTCCCATAAAGCTGTCCTAGATATCTTCTTTTGCTTATTGCCATTCCCCTCCACCACCCAAACCTCTCCTCATGCCCCCATCAGAGCACTGGTTAAGTGAGCTGAAAGGAGTTCAAAAGGACTTTCTGTAAACTATGACATTACTTTGAGAACTGATGGGAAAGCTGTTACAGTGAAAGTCTTGTATAGTGGCAAATTATGAACTTCCATAAGCAAAGCTACTTTGAAGCATAACTGTCATAATTTTGTGTCACGTCTTCAATGTAAAAATTTGTACCAGAAACAGGAGAAAAAGGCAACTTTAACTTCAATTATCTGATGAATCACCTTCTGGTAAATAAGGATCTGTGTTTGTTTGGGTTGACCTGATGGATGTCTGCAATTATTTGTCACCTTCTCTCAAAAACTTGATTGCTTTCAATTCTGCCAATAGACCTTAAAATCACGGTAGACAAGAGAACTATTTGCAATTAAGCTCTACCTCACTTCCAAAGTAATTATTCCATTATGGAGGCCAATATATTTTCATTGATTTTAAGCATCACAGAAAACATTCTAAATCATTTCTATTCCTCACAGAATATACAAAATTGGAAATGGTTTTGTTGCTTCCCCCTCCTAAACCCTCCCAAACAATCATCAGCTGGTATTGCCAGGGCCATGTGAACAGGCTTTCTGAGTGCCACTCCTCTCAATCACAGGTAGGCTTTGCAAAGGGACTTAAAATGTTCTTGTCTCAGTTGTCACCGTCCATTTCTCTTCAGACACACACAGATCATTAGTCACAATGAGGGCATTTTTCTTTCACGTTTGGCCTCACAAATATATGACAACTAATTTGAAAAGTAAAGGCAGGCAGAGCAAATAACATTACCTCCTCCTTGACTTCTTTCTCCTGCCCTGCAGGTTTTGCCTCTGCCTTCGTGGGCTCAGCAGAAGGAAGGTAACTCTTGGTGTACAAACTTTCAAAAAGTTTATCTACAAACCCTGAAGTTTCTGAGGATACAGAACACAAGAAAATACTGTTACATGTGGATTTAAGGACATGGTTACATTTAGCTACAGAGAAGACCCTGAAAACAGCCAGGTGGGGTTCTCATGGCAGCAGCACCTCAGATTAATGAGCTTTAGCTCCATTGAAGGAGCTGGAATTACACTTGTGGGATTCGAGGCTGTTCATTAGAAAAAGAATTTAGTCAGGTGTATCAAAGACAGCAACAGAAATTTCTCCTGTTCTAAGGGGTGAGCATGATCAGAGCTTGTGATCAAGGAACAAGTCCACAGCTATTTCCATCAGCTACACTCAGGAACCTCTTCAGGGAAATTTTTATGAGAGTAAATAATTCACAGTAGCAGTTCAGTATCATGAAAAATGCACAATAAATTCCCCAGTGAGTGTCAGAATTTCAGATGTTTAAAACCTTGGGTATGAACCAAACTGCCATGCAAAGGTCCCCAGGAGCCTGAAAGATCAACAAGGACCATGTTTCCAAAGGTTACCAAACAACTGTCAGAGAAGCTTTCAGGAGCATGACTGATACTTTATCAAACTAAACTGCTTTTATTTTACAGCATTTCCTTTCACCCACTGTGAAAAGTCCAAGTTACACAACTTCATCTTAAAATTATTATATTTTTAATCACATGATCTTTATCCCTTCACACTCTGTAAGAAACATTCATAGATACCAAGAAACATTTTGGAGGCAACAGTGGTGCAGCAACCCTCTGTCCTCCCCCCAGAGAGCACTGTACCTTTCTGCAGGAAGACATCCAGCTGGTCAGCACAGAAAGCTTTCAGCTCCTTCTCAGGCTTGTCTTTCTTGACTAACGCCACAACATAGTTGGCCAAGGCTGAGGGGTCTGCGTCACAGCTGGGGAGAGGGAGAACAGCTTGGCTGCTGCAGGACACCGACCCATGGGGACAGTCCCTGCTCAAGGAGCTCCCTCTGAGGTCCTGCAATGCCCTCGAGGTGCTGGGCTCACACCCAGCACCAGCACAGCAGCACTGGGACCACAGGGCCAGCAAAGGGCTTTTTCAAACCAAAGCCAAATATTTTAGTTGCCTTTTGACTCCCACAGCCACACCTGACAATGGTCCCACTCCTCTAATCTTCCTGAGCTTTGCTGTGGGAAAACCACCTTTCTTTTGGACAATCAGACCCACTCATGGGCAGCTGCCACTGCTGAGCCCCCTCCTGGCCCAGCAACCACACCTTGAAGGGCTCTGTGGGTATAGTAGAGCACGAACCAGGGAAGGCATTGCCCAAGGACTGTGAGGGGTTAAATTGGGTTTAAAGATTAAGGCATTGTTATAAAGCAATTCAGAAAATGTCACAGAGGATATTTTCAACACACAGAGAAGGCAAGTTCTGCACAGCTCTAGTGGCTGTACCTGAAGTACTGGGGGTTCTTCCCCATGGATATTCCCATGTCAAATTTTACAGTAACCCTGTAATGCAGGTAAAGCCCCCAAAGGGGAGCAGTTACTGACTTGTGTTCTCTCCCCACACTCCCTCTCCCTTGTCTGGCTCCACAAAGGCCAAAGATAACAATTTTGTGCAGGGATACCCCACCACTAATCTTTACATGGGATATTGCTTTAGATTCCATTATTCAGCTGTTGGAAACACACTCCAGGTATGAACTGGAACATGATCAATGATATCTCATTTTGCCTCTTAGAGAATGCAGATGCCACCTATCAGGTGGGGGCAAGAATGTAAAACACTGAAATGATTTAAAAATTTATTTTTTAAAATTAACACTTACAGAGGGGATTGTATAAACGTTTACTAGGGAAATAGAAGGAAAAAGTATAAAGTATATGGGTCTCAAAATAATCTAGAGTGAGAAAAAATTCAGAAAACAAGCAAAGGGCAAAAAGCTACACAGAGGGCAACTGGTGACAGAAAGAAAAATCCTCAATGAGCAGCAATCAAGCAGCTCTACTTCTGCAACAACATCCAACCTCCACTGAAACCCAGAGTAAATGGAACAATTAACAACAAAGAAACCACAAATTGACAGATTTTACACACACAGAAATAACCTATATGTGATGCATTTGAAGTGTGTGAGGTACTGGGGCCCTCATGCAATGATTACAAACCTTCAGTTTCAAATAAAGGAGACAATCCAGCACTTCACAGCCATTCCCTTTCCCTTCTCCATACCTTAGTCCCTCTCAGCCATCCCATCCCATTATGCAGTACAAGAGCACAGTGTGTGAGTGCTCCTCCAGGTGACCAGTCACTCTACTGTCACTACAGAGTCCCTGACTGTCAGATCCCACCAGCCCAATCCCTCAATTCTTTCCTGTGAGAGCCTCCAACTCACATTCCCACAGTGCAGCTCAAAAGCCCAAGGAATGCTGGAGGCCGACTGGAGCTGGCAGGGAAACTGCAACTGCAGGAATCATGTTCCAGTCTAGAGACTTTCAGCAGGGTTTGACCACAGACCAGAGAGACCCATGATCTTGACATGGGAAAAGGAAAATCGTGAAGAACTTCCACAGGCACGATACTTAATGATGGCAACTGAGCAGTCCTAAGGCCTGTTTAAAATACTTCATACAGGTCTCAGTTGTACTTCGTGGGAGCCCTAAGGCTGCCAGACACTGATGGGCAGCTTTCCCCAGGAGACCCCCGTGCTCATGAGACCCCTCACTGTGCCTGTACCACCAGCACCTGGTGCCGTGCAGGCTCAGCAAAGCTCAGGACCAGCACCTGGTGCTGTTCAGGCTCAGCAGAGCTCAGGACCAGCACCTGGTATTGTCTGGGCACAGCAGAGCTCGGGACCAGCTCAAATCCACCACTGCGCTACAGCCAGGATGCTTCACCAGAACCCATAAAATGCATGAACCAACCTGGGTCCATGCTGACTCCATCCCTATCCCACTCCCACTGTAAGCAGCAGCAGAATGCAAATCCTGAGTTTCTGCAATTTCAAAATTATTCCTGGTTTTGTTGGCTCCCCCTGGCCCTGGGCTCTACTCCGACGTCACACAGGTGGAACTGGGCTACCACAATGCAGGCCAGGGCGGCAGGTGGGGTGGGGAACACACAGAGCCCCCAGCCAAAGCACACAGAGCCAGTGAGATTGGAAAAGGCCTCAGAGATCGCAGAAACCAACCAGTAACCGATCATCACTTTGTCAAACGGACCAGAGCACTGAGTGCCACATCCAGTCGATCCCTGAACACCTCCGGGGATGGAGGCCCCCCACCTCCCTGCGCAGCCCCTTCCAATGCCTGACAACCATTTATGTCAAAATTTCCTCCCGATGTCTAACCTGAGCCTCCCCTGGTACAGCTTGAGGTGGTTCCCTCTTCTCCTCTCCCTTGTCCCCTGGGAGCAGAGCCCGACTCCTCACTGGCTCCCCCCTCCTATCAGGGAGTTGTAGAGAATGAGAAGGTCCCCTCTGACCCTCCTTTCCTCCAAGCCGAGCAACTCCATCTCCCTCCGTTACCCCTGGGGCTCCCCTCCCTTTCCCAGTGCCGCTGTCGGTTGTGGGACAAAAGGCCCCCGGCATGTCTCCGAGGCCGGGCTGTGCGGGGCTGTCCTGCACTCCGGGCGCGCCGGGCCCGGGCCGGGGGCAGGCGGGGCTGGGCCGCAGCGCCTCGGCCGGGCCCGATCGAGGGAACCGCTGCCCGCCCAGTCCACCCCGCCCGTCCTCCTGCACTCACATGGGCTCCAGCAGCTTGGCCAGCCAGGACTTGAGCGCGTCCACGCTCTCGATGATCATGGTGGCCCCGCGCCCGCCCGCTCACAGCGACACCGCCGCCATGGCCGCGGCCTGCCCGGCACCGCCCGCAGCGCAGCCTGCTGGGCACGGCCGGGGCGGGACCGCGCACAGAGAGCCAATCAGAAGCCTCCGCTTCGCGCCGCCAGCCAATGACAGCGGCGCAGCGCCCGACCCGAGGGTCAGAGAGAACCAGCATGTTCGGTGGAGCGAGCAATGAACCCGCACGACATCTTTGGGGGGGCGCTCTTAAAGGGACAGAGGCCTCGGCGGGACCGCCCCTGGGACAGGCGTGTTCGGTTGCTCTTCCCACCTCCACGCGGGACAGGTGACCGCCGTGACCGTCTCGCTCTCCTGCCCGCCCTCCTTCCCTCCCTTCCTCCTTTCCCTGTAGTCCGCCGCCTATCGCGCTATACAAGGCCCGCATTACCCCCGCCCGCTGCCGTGGTACGGCCCTGGTTCCCCCCCTTCTCCGTGCCGCTGTTGGTACGGCCCGCGCGGCTCCCGGCAGGCGCGGCAACATGGCGGTGAGTGAGTGACGGGCACGGCCCCGGCCCCGGCCCCGCACCGACTCTGGCTCCTCCGGGGCCCGCACCCGCACCGAGGTTGTTCCTCGGGGCCCGCGGCCGCCAGGCAGAAGCTTCGTTCAGGCCTCTGTGGGCCCTCTGCCCGGCGGTCACCGCCCCTTTATGTAAAGGTCTTAGGAGTGTTCTGGTTTGGAGGGAAATGAGCCAAATTCTCGAGCTTTATGAGTGTAGGATCTGTCGTGCGTGTGACCCGTAACAGTTCTTATATGCTATGTGCCAAAGGAATAAGGTCCTTTAATAGTTGCCATATGTTGCATTATAAAAGAATAAGGAGAAGGGCTGTTTGACACCGATTTAATTAAAATCACTTGGAATGTTTTATCTGAAGAGCTCAGACTGTGAACTACAACTAGAGTTATTACCAGACACTCCTTCTGGCATAGGGAATGCTGTTCCCACCTTTAAGTATATCAAGAGGAAGAATCATCAAATCGGATTTATGGAGAGTCTGAAATAAAACAGAATTCCATGGGTTTTTTCAATTGCATGATTTATACCTACCCCTGCCTCTCCAGCTCAGACCCCTCTGAGTTTGCTGGTTATTGGCAAGATGATCAGTGTGTGTGTTACTTGGCTACTGTCCCTCCTTTGCCTTGGAGGAAGGTTGTTAACCCTTTTCTCACGGGTTTGGGGACCTGTTTTGAAGGGTGGGCTCCAGGACAGACGTTTGTCCAGAACCTTCCCTGCTGCTCTGCTGGGGGTGGTGCTGCAGGGCCCGGAGCCAGAGCAGCCCACAGCAGTTCAGGAGTGCTCTGTGCTATCACAGTTCTGTGGTTTTGAGCTTCTCCAGCCAGACTTTTCCTCCCTTCCCCTCTGTGTTGAACAGGAACGTAAAGGGACAGCGAAAGTGGATTTCCTGAAGAAGATTGAAAGAGAGATCCAGCAGAAGTGGGACCGTGAGCACGTGTTTGAGATCAATGCTGCAGACAGGAGGGACCAAAGGAGGTATCGTTGTGTTCTTTATTTACAAGTTTTATCTTTAACCTCTTGAAATGTCTTTTCATTCAAAATTTCAGGTGGAAAAGTGGCCCTTTTGGAGTGGGCAGTGTTCTTGGCTCAGCTGGAGGAACTCACTCACATTGTTGGCATTTCTGTAGCTGATGACATAAAGTAGCTGAGTACGTGTGTGGCCAAGTTCCAGCAGGGGCGAGAGAAGTGTTTTCATTCCTTGGCAGTGTCAGTGCCCTCTGTGGCTTTAAAACCAGGTTGTCTTTGGTGACATGGAGGAGGTTGCTCAGTGTGATGGTTGAGCCCTCACTCTTGTGAGGTTTCATGCTGATGGAGGGAGTGTCTTTGGCTTTACTGAGATAACAAGTGTTAGACAAAATCTTAGGTCCTACTCAGGCCAACCTCTTGTACTTTGTGTAGAAGTGGAAGAACCAGATGTATGACCATTAGTGTTCCTCAGATGAGGGGCTGTGATTTCCTTTTTCACATGAACTATTTTGCAGTGGTGTCTTACCACCTGGCTAGTTTTGGTGTTTTCTAGACTATTCTGCCTTCCATCTCTGCTGGATTTGGTTAATGTTTGGCTTTGATAATGGATTCCTGCTCCTGTGGTGAGATACTGCTGAGTTGCTGTCTGTTGCTGTCTGTTGCTGTCTGTTGGTTGTAGTCTGAAATTGACTTTGAATGAGTGGGCAGGTGTCGCCGCTTTGGGCTTTGTGTTCCACGTGGCCACTGCTGCAGTTCTCAGTGCTCTCCACAGTGGGGAGGGGCTGCCTGAGGGAAGAACATGAGTCCTGTAGGAAGGTCTCTGGAAAAGCAGTGATCTTGGCAGTACAAGGTTAATATTTGCTGTGTGGGAAAGTCAAACTCAACCAAGATAATAACTGAAGTGGTGAAACAGGTGGTAGGTTCTTAAATTGTAAACTTTGCAAGCAAACAAATGACTTGGCCTTTATTCCTGCATGTTTATAGATCAGTGGGAGTGTGTGAAGAGACAAGGTGTGAAGTGCAAAGGTAGATGTAGAAATTCCCAGTGCCCTAAAGATGCAAACATTGTCAAAGTTGCTTTGAAAAGTCAGGTTACAACAATAAATACATCTTTGAAATACCCTGCAACAATATATCCCTGTGAAAGGAGTGGTTACTTACAGTGTGCCATTACATCTGAACTTAGTGGGAGATTAAATAAATTACTTTAAGCCTCTGCAGTAATTAATTTACAGAAGCAGGATTAGAATTTGTTACCTGTGGGAACATGTTTGTCTTGGTTTGAGGGAAAAAAAAACCCAAAATGTTTTACCCACAAGCAGGGGAGGGGCCTCCTCCACGATAATCACACCACTCTTTATCAAATTTAAGAAAAGGAATTTTAATACAAGAAGGATAACTGCTATATATATATATGTAAACAGACTAGTGCAACCCACTTCCCCAACACCACAAGAGAGGGAAAAAAAACCCAAAAGAAACAAAACAACAACAAAACCCAGCAGGTTTTTTCTCCGGGAGAAAAGGTTATACTTAAGTGTCCTTGTCACAGCCCGGCTGGCTGCAGAGTGAGTTTCAATCCCTCTCCAGCGAGACAGACGAGCAGTGAGCTTTCAGATGGACTCAGTCTCTTCCCCCTGTGCTCCCCGTCCAAGAAGCAGAAAGGTACGGGCAACCAGCAGCAAATCCAAGGCAGGTAGCAACAGCAGCACGGCACGAAAAGTAGTCCGAGGTGGGCAGCGGCAAGACAGCCAGGAAAAAACCCCAGCAGTAACCAGCAGGGCAGCCTGCCTCCTTCGAGCCCCCACTCCCCCGTTCCGCCGAGCCAAGACTCCGGAGAATATACAAAAAAAAACCGAAAGAGACAAACCTGCCCCCACCCCAGCGATCAACAGTTAACTGCTTCTTTTGTTAACCGCTGGCCTGGGCAGTTAAGTGGCAGGGGAGAGAATTTACATAATAATCCCAAACTACAACAATGTTGTATCTATTTCAATGTTTCTTTGTGATGTCAGCCCTAGGTGGTTTATTTTTCCTTTGTGTTTAGGACTTTTGTTAAGATGATAAAGCCTGTTAGTGTGTCAGCTCTGTAAAATCAAAGACTTGTGTTACTGGCAGGGAAAATGTTATTTTAATGTCACTGTGGGCTGATAGTAGCTGAACATTCCAGTTACCTGTTTTACTCAAGAATTGCCTGATGGTCACTTTAAAAGCTAATTACATGTTTTAATTCTTTGACTTCTTAGCAAGGGAAAGTACTTTGTTACCTTCCCTTACCCCTACATGAATGGCCGCCTGCACCTGGGACACACTTTCTCCTTATCTAAATGTGAGGTAAAAATTCTCCTTTGCTGATACTTTAAATACTGCTCCAGAACAAATGCTCATTTTGTAGTTTAGTTTTAAGCCAACAGAATGCCTTGTTAATGCCTTTATAGCTTCAGTAATGACTTCTTACACTTTCCCTTTTCCCATATTTTCTGTGGGTGTATTGCTGACTGAAGGGAAATGCAATTCTTGACTTTTTGAATTTGAGGAGTTGAGGCTGCAGGTGTTTCCTCTGTTCATTCTTCAGTTGAGATTTTTAGGAGGTGCTGCTAATAGCTCAACTTCACAAGAGATCTGACTGTCTCTTTTGTTTGTGCCTGTTATGGGAGCAGGCTTTGGGCACTAGTGGGCAGGATTCCACAACATCCATCTCTGCACCCATTCTTCTCTGGTCAGAACCAGCCTGGAAGCTGGGCAAGCCTCTGCCTGTGCAGCCCAGACAGTACCAAACTGCAGCTTTACCTTCCTGTCATGAATCCCTCCCCGGCTCTGTGCCTGCACTCAGCTGTCTGTCCTAGCTGTGTGTTAGAGAAGGGATCACACCTGGGTTGGAGAAGGTGGTGTCTCAGCCCTGTGCCATTCCCGTTTCAGCTGTTCCTTTTTTCCTGTCTGTAGTTTGCAGTTGGATACCAGAGGCTGAAGGGGAAGAGTTGCCTGTTTCCCTTCGGGCTGCACTGCACAGGGATGCCCATCAAGGTGAGAGCTTTGCAGTTGCTCTGTGTCTTTTCTGATGGGATTTTATCCCTAAGGCTGCTTGGAGCCTTGCTTACTGTCCATCCCCAGCATCACCTTGGTTTATTTAAAGATTCATCAAGACATTGTGATTTGGAACCTGAATTTGTAGTAAACGTGTTGTGCTTGAAATGTGTATCATCACTTCTTAGAACATAAAATTCTGTAAAACTAAAGTTTACCTGGTATATGTTTTCCTTTGCAAGAAAATCCTCACAGTAATCCTGTTTCTGCCTTGGTAGATGTTCTGGAAGTTAACACAAGGTCCAGAAAAAGTTTAAAGCATTGTAGTGAAATGCAAAGTGTTATCAGTAAAACCCAGTCCTGTGATTGCAGCCAGTGCCTAGAGAAGTGCTAACACTCTCCCAATAACTCTGTTCAGGCTTGTGCAGATAAGCTGAAAAGAGAAATGGAGTTGTATGGCTGCCCACCAGAATTTCCTGATGAGGAGGAGGAAGAGGAAGAAAATTCTGGTAAAAAAGAAGAAGAAATTATCATCAAAGACAAAGCAAAAGGCAAAAAGGTAAAATTTAAACAAGCCTTCCTGGACTGAGTGCTGCTCTCTCAAAGCTTCCGAGTGTGCATTGCAGGCTTTTCCTCCTTTGGGCTCACAGAAACCTGTGATATAAAGATTTTCATTGTTTTTTCCAAGGTATTAGGGTATGTTTAAGGTAGATTTGAAAAAAGGCATCAGCTGCATGGTTCCAGAGATACCACAGTAATGCATGAGCCTTTACTGAAGAGCTGGTGCACTGCAAAATAGTTTCTTGGGGAAAAAACAGATCAACCAGAGCAATACTCTTATTTTTTTTCTCTTTTTCTTAATCCCTTCCCAAAGCATTCACAAAAAGGTTATAGGAAATTACCCTGCTTCCTCAGAGGTAGGGGATGTGTATACCTACTCTTCAGATTATTCTCTTGTATTGGTATCTAGCCAATTCTGGCTAGATAGGCTCAGGAAAATCATCTAAACTATTTTAACTTACCAGAAATTTAAATGAGATTTAGGATTTGGGAGTATCAAAAAGCAAGGCAAAGAATCAACTGTAGGAAAAGTTTAGAGATGTTGTGTGTGTCGTGGTGCAAACACCTGTGGGTTTGAGCAGGACCCTGTGAACTTGCCAGGTTGCTGTGGCACAGCTGCTGCAGGTGTGTCAGACATGGGCATGGAACAGGTGGGAAGAGGGGGTTGGGGAGTGTACAGTGAATACAAGGTAGGAAAGAGTGTCAAATGGAAACTGTACTAATTTATCTTCACAGCTAGAGAGAGGATATGAGAATATTTGCATTAACTTGTATATTTGGAATCAGTAACTAACGTTAACTGAGGAAAGTGCTGTCATGAGTACAAGACCATGCACTTCTTCCTAATCCCATGTTCTTCTAGAGCAAGGCCGCTGCCAAGAGTGGCTCCTCCAAATACCAGTGGGGAATCATGAAGTCTTTGGGTCTATCTGATGAAGAGGTGGTCAGTTTTTCTGAAGCTGAGCACTGGCTGGATTATTTCCCTCCCCTTGCTGTCCAGGATCTGAAGAGCATGGGTTTGAAGGTGAGACTGGGAAATCCAAACCTCAATTACACAGGCAGCCATATGCCTGTATTGTTGCTGTTTGTGAATGTGCTGCTTCTCCTTGGGGATTTTCTGCCTAATATTAACATTATTCTAGAAACGTTTCTGGTATTTATGAAATTACTCATTTAACTTTTTAGTGGTGTTGGGTGATAATTAAGCGCTTTCTTATATAGAGCTTATACCCTGTGCAGTGGTCACAACTTGAAATTTATTGAATAAAGGAATTATGACTTCTGGTTCCCCTGTGAGATAACTGGTCTATGGTCAGTATTGACAGTAGTTTCAGGAAGAAAAATGATGTGATGTTAAATAAAGGTATTTGCCCTGCTGACAACAGATTTTTCAAGTTGAAGACAGGTAGAGATGATGAAACAAGGCAGTGCTGAAATCAGCTTGAGTGATTGGTTACTACTACAAAAGCTCTAAAATTCCAGTGAAGGGGCCTTGAGCCTTTGATATCTCAGCTCTGAGAGACCAGGCACAGACATGTATTTAAGCATACAGCCTTTGTGGAATATGTACTGGCATTGTCTTTTTGGAGAGAAAATTCTTTTTATTTTTAAAATAGTAATTTTGCTAGTATGAGATGCCTTTAATTTCTTGATTGTGTTTACTTACTGGAACCTCTTGCCCACTTCCAGGTGGACTGGAGGCGTTCCTTCATTACTACAAATGTCAATCCCTATTACGATTCCTTTGTACGGTGGCAATTCCTTACATTAAAGGAAAGGAATAAGATTAAGTTTGGCAAACGGTAAGGCTTCCTCTCAGGTCTGGGTTTAGTGGGAGTGTGGCCAAGCTCTGCCATACCAAAGACAGAGCCTGTGACATGTCTCTATTGGGTGTTTTTAACTCTGTTGAAACCAGAATCATTTCACTGCCCATGTTGTGCTTGACGTGAGGTATAGCTGTCATGCCAGCAAAGGGTGTGAGACTGAGTTCCTGGTTTAGTTTTCCCATGGACACCAACTCAAAGTAAAAAAAGGGCCAATACTAACAGCTCTTGCAAAAGCTGAGCTCTTTTCCAGAGAGCTTTATTTTTTCCCTCTTGCCCTACACATTATTGCACTCCCTTCTAAACATAAATATACCCTTTTCTAGGTACACAATTTATTCTCCTAAGGATGGACAGCCTTGCATGGATCATGACAGGCAAACAGGAGAGGTAATGTTTTTACTTGTTCTTTTCATGCATTGCTTATGATCTTAAATATTGAATAGAAAAGAAATTGTATCTTGGAGCAAAAAGTAGTTTGTATGTGCAGAGTCACCAGGTCTCAGTTGTCAGTGCTAGTGAAAATCCAGAGAACTCTCTTGAGCAGATTGGTCTGAGACTATGGATAGTTTTAATATAATGGATATAATTTTCCATCATAGCTGGTTTCTGTCATCCTTTGGCAATCTGTGACAGCAGCATCACTCCATCATGTTGAAACAAAAGAAGTTGTTATTAACGTAGATATTGCTGAGACAGTGTTTGTGACAAGTTTTTGGGTGTAGGAATACAGTATAACCTCTCTGTAGTCTGCACGTTAGTGAACAGCCATTCATATGGATGGAAATAGGATTTACTTTGAGGCCTTAAATAGTGTTTGGATTAGGTTCCTACAGAACAGGATTTATTTTGTTTCCTGCTTGAGTCAATGTCTTTTGTTGATTGTTGCATTGTTTGTGGGAATTTTAGGGTGTTGGGCCTCAAGAATACACACTGATAAAAATGAAGGTGTTGGATCCTTACCCTGCAAAATTGAGGTAGGTTTTGACTTTTTAATGGCAGATAGACTGTCTCCTGACCAGAACTGACCATTGAATTAGAGAGTCTGTTGTGTGTAATGCAGAATTTAATTGTACCTGGTTATTTCCATCACTTTGAAGACTTGGTCTGTGTTTTGAGCTGCTCTATTCCCTTTGTCTATATAGAACTTAAATTGGAGTTAAAAAAAAAGCAAAGAAAATGGAAAACTCACAAAGAATTAACGACCCACTTTCTCCTTTAGGAAACATTTCTTTAGAGTTGATATTAGCTTAAAAATCTGTTTTGTATCATGCAGAATGTTTTTGTTTTGGTAACTTACCAAATATTTTTTCCCCTAGTGGCCTGAGGGGAAAAAACATCTTCCTGGTGGCTGCCACGCTCAGGCCAGAGACCATGTTTGGCCAGACCAACTGCTGGCTTCGCCCAGACATGAAGTACATCGGCTTTGAGACCAGGAACGGGGACATCTTCATCTGCACCCAACGTGCTGCCAGGAACATGTCCTACCAGGGCTTCACCAAGGATAACGGGGTTGTGCCTGTGGTCAAGGAGCTGATGGGAGAGGTGAGTGTCCTGCAGAGTGCTGGTTAGGCTTAGCTGGTCCTCTGAGGTTAACATTTAAGGAAGGTGATGGTGGAGGTCTAATTATGAAGAAAAAAAGGAGCTATTACGGAAGTTTTGGAGTGTTTAGTAACTAAAAATCCAAGCAGCAGGCAACTTCCTTGGTAACTAAGCCACTGCTGCTGCTGAGAGGGTAGCCTAGTGCACTTTCCTGAGGACAAATGCATTTCTATTGCCTCAGCATGGTTTGGTGAAGGGATGATTTTAACTATTGTTTTTCTGATTGCTAGGAAGAGTGAATGGAAAGGGAGGGAAAAAGTAATAGCTATAAAGGGTTATGTGGAAAAGGCTTTTGTGGATGCTGACATTTCCAGTACATCTTTGAACAAAGCCTTCTTAGCTGAGCAGTTGGATGTCAGTGGTTTTGAGATTTACTGTCATTAGCTTGTCTGCTTTGAGCAAGTGTAGTTAGTGGCATTTGTTCCTCCTGATACAAAGCACCTTCAGCCGTTTGCATCCCTTGATCTCCACTTACTGCAACTTGTCACCATATTTCTTGATCCTGCTTTGAAGAATGCAGTAGAAAATACTTCAGATTTTTTTCCTTTATTAGTAGACATGATGTGAATTCAAGCAAATGAGTGAGGTAGAAGAAAGCTGCCACATCTAGACTGCCTCCTGCCAGTGCATCAATGTCTTGACAATACACTTTTCCTTCTTCATTTAATTTATCTTTTGACACTGGCTTCCTAAGTAATCCCTGCCTTGATGCTGATGTGCTTCAGATATTTGGAAACAAACTGTCCTCCTGATTCCTGTTCCTTTTCCAGACTCTGTATGCCGTAGATTAGGTTTCTTTGTTGGTATCTGACTTTTCTACCAGTAAATAGCCTATATACTGTCTCTAGTGGTACCACAGGTTTTCATGCGTACTTCTTCCTTGTCTAACTATATATGTATAATATATTTAATTTATTTGTTTGTAATGTGTAAGGAATATCAGAAAATTTGAAGAATACCAGCCAGGAGAGCTTACTCAGATAGGCTGAAACCCTCTGATTTACTGTGATGCTGTTCCTTTGTCCTGCTCAGGAGATTCTTGGTGCTGCGCTTTCAGCACCGTTCACCACCTACAAGGTTATCTATGCCCTGCCCATGCTCACCATCAAGGAGGATAAAGGTAATTCTATAGCAGGGCTTGTTGGATGGGCACTGGCCATTCAGAATCTGTGGATTAATCCTTTCATCCGTTTATCCTTTCCTTTGCCAAGGAACCGGAGTGGTGACAAGTGTTCCCTCTGACTCTCCAGATGACTTTGCAGCCCTGAGAGACTTGAAAAAAAAACAGGTTAGTTTTCTAACTAAATTGTTTCTGTTTCCATAGTGAAGAGGGTCAAAAGTGGATATCCAGTGGGTAAAATGAAACTCACTTCAATTAGAATTTTGCCATCTCTAACTTGAAATCAAAGTGGTTAAAAATTAAATGAAGTTTAAACCAGCTGGACTGGTACAGATTTTTTTCTCAAAGTCTGAGTTTTCAGTGAAAATCATGTAGCTTGTGCTGCATGTTAAGGTAGAGAAGAGTACTAGTGAGACAGAAATGAATTCCTATTGTGGAAATGACTTCCAGAGATGAGATTAAGATTCTGTCTGAATTTCAAATGAGAGTCAAAGTAGCTGTTGCTGTTACAACTGCAGGAGTACATCAGTGTCTGAACAGCTATCCCTGACTATTAAATTTTTTTCCACTCATTTTCAGGGTAGAGCAATAATAGCTTTTCCCCTCTTGAAAATGTAGGCAGTTATGGCAAAGAATCACCTGGAAATGAGATGGGGATTGAACTCAAATGTGAGAAATGGTGAGAAGCCAGGGAAGTGACTTTGTTTGCTTTATAACAAATAGAATATTTTTCTTCTATCTGTATTGCTTTCTTTTTTCTTCCATTTTTCAAGGCTTTGAGGGTGAAGTATGGCATCAGAGATGAAATGGTCCTGCCATTTGAGCCGGTAAGTGCACCCAGATGTGAGTATCTGCACCACACAGGACTTTGTGTTCACTGATGAGAAATGAACCAGGAGATTTGCCTGCCTCTATTTGAAGTTCTCCTCAGCTGAAGGAGCTGAAAAGCTTAGAGTAAATTTTTCTTGTTTTCCCGTAGTTACAATATTTGTTCTTTAGAGATTGCAACCCAGATTTGCTATTCTGTTACTGTTTTGGAAAATGGAATACACTGTTATAACCTGCTGGTTAATTAAAAAAACAAACAACTTAGAGCCTTAATGGTCAGATTTTGAGCATATCTGTTCTATGGAAAGAGCTGAAGTCTCTTCCTGTTAGTGCAGCCTCAGGGCTGAGTCAGTTTTCCTTAGAAAATGCAGGTTACAGGTAAAGCCATCCCAGTGTTCTTCAGTACCCTTGGTTCAACATACCAGCTTCAGTACTGGGTCAGCTTGGTACTGGTGTCATGTCAGGAGATGAAACTGGACGGCTCAGGAGTCACCTTGGGGACCACCAGGAACTCTTGGTTGAGTGGAACTGCACCAATCATTTGAAAGACTTGTATAACTTGGTTTGTGTTAGTTGCTACAAATTTTCAGAGTGAACAACATGATGCAGGAGGGGTTTGACAGCCCTTTGTTAATTCTCAGGTGCCCATCATTGAAATCCCAGGCTATGGCAGCCTTTGTGCTCCATTTGTCTGTGATGAGCTCAAAATCCAAAGCCAAAACGACAGAGAGAAGCTTGCGGAGGCCAAGGAGAGAGTGTACCTGAAAGGATTCTATGAGGGAGTAAGTAATAAAAGATTTTGGTAAGTGGTTTCTTGCTGAGTTTGATTAGGAGAAAAAACGTGGATAAAGTATAACAAAGAGACTGCAAGAAAGAGGGAGACGAGCAGTTTTTATTTAGACTCCTCCTACCCAGGTTTTGCAGTTGGAGGAGTGATGCAGAACTGGAGAAAGAGAACAGAGGAATGTGTGAGATTTATGATCTGATTATCTAGCAAGTGGTCACCTTCTGGGAAGCTGACCCATTTTGTTACAAGTATTGATTGGGGAAAAAAAATTCTTCTCTTGTGACTCTTAAAGGTGATGTTGGTGGATGATTTCAAAGGACAAAAAGTTCAAGATGTGAAGAAACGCATTCAGAAGCTGATGGTGGATAAGGTATGTGACAGTGTGCACACAGCTACTGCTAAATTGTCCATTTTGTCCTTTTCACAGTGACTGGAAAACTCCCAGTGTGATTCTGCAGCCCTCAGGGTACTTTGGGTCTCTGCAGAGCACAGAACACTGCTGAGACAGGGACCTGGTGTTCTTCCATTGAATGGGATGAGTAGCTTAATTAGTCCACTTAGTCCCTGCGTTATCCCATCACCTTGCCTAGGACATGTTTTGGTGGTCTGATTTATTCTTTAATATGCTTAGGAGGGCACTGAAAGTGTGGGATCTGAACTGTCAGTCTCAAGACAGTAAAGGAGATGTATGATGTGCAAATGCCCCATTGCTGGGCTCATTCTTCAGAGAAGGGAGAGCAGTAACTGAACAGCAATAGTAGCATCTCTTAAGGAGACTTTCCTGATGAGGGCTGGGAGTGGGAGAGGCTTCGGTCCTTTAGTCATTATTCCCTTATTGTTGCATCATTGTTATGTACAGATTATAATGTAACCCTTCACCCTGCATGAGCACACATGGTGTGTGCAGGTAGATTTGAAGCTCAGCATTCGATTTCCCTTCCCATTCCACCCTCCCTCTGTCCCCCACGGTTTCCTAGGAGGTGTTTACAATCAGTGAAGCGTAGTCAGTAAGAAATATTTTGTGCTTCTGTTCTCCTTTTCCTCATGCATGGAGACATTGTGTAGAAAATGCTGTGAGCTGGTGCCTCAGAGAAACACACAGTCAAGCCTTGCCTCGTTTTACCCAAGGGAATACTGAGGCAGGAGCCTGGGCAGTGATGAGAGCCGTGCAGTAAATGCTATAAACCAAATTAGAATGCAGGGCATGCTTTTTAGTAAGTTGTCAGGATTTTCAAGACTGCTAAAATTTCAGTCCTCACTGCCCTTTCAACTCTTAGGATGAAGCCATGATTTATATGGAACCTGAGAAACAAGTTATGTCGAGATCTGCTGATGAGTGTGTCGTGGCCCTTTGTGATCAGTGGTAAGTGAACTAAAGCTGTAGTTACAAGTTCACTCCAATTGTATCCTATTTCTGGATAGCTTTATTACAATAAACTTTTCCCAACTGTAGGTATTTAGATTATGGTGAAGTGAACTGGAAGAAACAGGCCTCAGAATGCTTGAAACATCTGGAGACGTGAGTTATGAACACAATTGTAAAGGGGAGTGACTGCTGCTGCTGGTGGAGTCTGAGAGTGTGAGAGCAGTAAGAACTTCTTTCTTACAGGTTCTGTGAAGAGACTAGGAGAAATTTTGAAGCTACTTTAGGCTGGCTACAAGAACATGCATGCTCCAGGACATATGGCTTAGGTAGGCAAAACACTACTTTTTCACTTGGTGCTTCATGAGGATGGTACTCCTCCTTATTTCATTTGGAACGCTTAAGTGCTGTCTGGCATCTCCAATGGTATAGGGAAGTGTGGAACAGCATTATCCAACTTGCATCTTGGCCCAATATCCCAGAGAAGGTGTGCTTTGTTGGAAACGGATATGGCCAGGGCTAACTTTATTTTTGCATTACTACAGGGAGTCTGTGCAGCATCACAGTAGCTTTTTATCTGGGCTGTTGATTGGAGGGGACCTCAGAAGAGGAAACTAATAGCATTTCTTGGGTGTTCTTAAATTCTGGCTACCCTTCATCTTCTGTAGTCTGACATAGGGCAGCTGTTAAAAGTGCACTATAACCCACAGCAAATGTGAGCTGAGCCGTGTCAGGAAACTGGTTCAAAACTAGCAAGTGTTTGCTCTTGAGTAAGATTTTCAAAGGCATAATTTAATTTTTAACCCCATTATTTTTAAAAGCATTAAGTGTGAGTACCAGTGTATATATGTGTGTATATGTATGTTCCTCTGAAAGTCATAAATGGCTTTTGTGTGCTTGAGAGTGGTGCCTGTTGGTAGGGATGGTGCTGACGATACCTGACATCTGCCTTCCCCCTCCAGGGACCCGCTTGCCTTGGGATGAGCAGTGGCTGATAGAGTCTCTCTCTGACTCCACCATCTACATGGCCTATTACACAGTGGCTCACCTGTTACAGGGAGGGAACCTGAGAGGCCAAGGAGAATCTCCTCTGGGCATCAGGTAGGGAGAGTGAACCTTTCAGTTCTCTTTTTAATTGGGTGTACTTATCTCCTGAATTGCTCTGCACAAAGGCTTGCCAAGGAGACCCAGTCTTTTGTGTTTAAAAAGCATCACTTTGTTCACCTGCTGTGAACAAAGTTACAACAGGTCTGCAGAAGGGAAATAGGGAAAGAGACAGGAGTGTGGTGGGCAGTGTGAGAGAGAGGAGAAATGCCTCTGACAGCAGAACTGTATGCAGAACAAATCACGCTTTTCAATACTTGTTTGACTTGGCCTTGAAAGGGTCCTTGCCAGGTGTTTGAGTGATCGGCTTTAGTGGCTTCTGAGGTCTCTCTGCTTTGCTGCTAAGGTGTCTCTGCTTTCTGAGAGAGACTGCTTTGCACCATAACACGTTGTAGGCTGCAGTATACAGAGGGAGTAGGATTTAGCACTTAGTTTTTGTCACTATATTGAATGTTGGTAGCTCTCTTAGAAGCTTGAACCATCCCTTTGTCCACAACTTGTACATGGAAGCTTTCAGAGCAAGAGGGAGGGAGGCATTGGTACCAAAATACCTCCTAGGCTGCTCTGTGACCTTTTGGTTGAAGTGGTTGTGAACTTAAGTGATAGGGATTGGAGAGGTGAGACAGTACAGCTCAGTCTGGAATTGAAAAAAAAATCCCTTCTGATAGTGCCTAGTGTTCTGCTCTAATTTTATGTGGTTTATGAAGTGTTTTGTGGAGTAGTTTACACATTGGAATGGAAGCTTTTTTTACTCAATGCTGTAACTAATCTGAAGACCATTTCCAAAGATTCTGATTTTTACAAACAGAAATAGCTCTGAGAGACTGGGCAAGGCTGTCATTTGGACTCAAACCTCTCTAATTACAGAGAGGCTACCCATGAGCTGGTCGTGTCTGGAAACAGGCTTTGAAGTGAGCATCTCGAGCCCTGAATTACAGATCTGATGTAATTAAGCATGTACATTTAGAGTGCACTCCTATGTGAGTAGATAACATCTTACAGCCTTGGCAAATGCTTTTTACTGGGACTCACTCTGTGGGGTGAAGGAAAAGTGGTTTTATGGCCCATCATGTTAGTCACCTTCTGCTACAGCAAATTTGGCACCAAACAGAAGCTCAGTCACAGGACAGGAATTTACAGTCTAGAACAAGAAGTTCCAGAACCAAACCATGAACCAGTGCCTGTAAGACTTATTCTAGACTGGTAATATGGACCTTCATCTGAGGTGGTTTTTTAATATGTACTGGAGGTAAGTGGGGTCCAAATTTTTCTCAGCACAGAACAGGCCAAAGCTCCTTAGCAGGTCTTAACGCATAGCAAACTTCAGTTTGAAAGTATTTAATTTGGAATGCTTGCAGGCAGTATCTGGTGCACTCCACTGAAGTTCTGAGGAGGCAGGAGTAAAAGTTTCTCTGTAGAAACAGGATATTGTGTTAATGCAGCCCAGTGGCTGCAGAGCTGTGGGTCTAATTTACATCTCATCAGTGCTCTCATTCAAAATTGTGGATCCTGCCTCTAGTAATTAGCCTGATATGTCTTGTAGTAAGTGTTCATTTTGAATGTTTGTTCCATTCAAAGTGAGAAAAGATCACTAATGTTTTCTGTGCAGGAGGTGACCTTGAAATTGTACAGCAGTTCTCTCCTGTCCTCCTGGTCTTTGATTTCGGTGGCAGGCAGAGGGAATGGCTCTGTGATGCATAACAGTGATGGGCTCTCAGTGTTCAGTTAAGATGGTGCTGGGGTTTGGGGTGACATTTGGAAAAGAAATGACTGGGTTTCCAGGACACTAGAGATTATGCTTAAATTATTAATCACTTTATGGGAGTCTTTGTGCTTTATTGGGAAGTCTCAAAGGGTAGTTTAAGCAGGGCATGACTTGAGCAGTTCTGAGTTTGTTTCCGATGTTGGATTTACTCATCTAATCTCAGGCAAAGGGCATGGGCACGCTCTGTCTGTATTTGCTGATCTTGAGTGTATTGTGAGAATGGATCAACAGGTTTAAGCTGCCTTGTACAAAATGCTGTGGAGTGTGAAAAGAGCTTCTACTGGCATCTCAATGTGGGGCTGATTCTGTGCAGGGCACATCAGATGAGTAAAGAAGTTTGGGATTACATCTTCTTCAAGGGAGCTCCGTTGCCTAAAACTGAGATTCCAAAAGAAAAGTTGGATAAGCTAAAGGAGGAATTTGAATTTTGGTATCCTGTGGATCTCAGAGTTTCTGGCAAAGATCTTGTTCCAAATCACCTGTCGTACTACCTCTATAATCACGTGGCCATGTGGCCAGAGCAAAGGTAAGCTGGGACCTGATGCAGGAGGCAAAGCTGTAGAGTTTATAGTTCCACTATATTTGCTAATGGACTTTGAATTGTACAACATTCAGAATTGGGTTGAAAATATATTCTTTCATATTACACCTTTGATACAATTGTTTGTAGTAAAAGTTATTTAACTGGAAGGGGTTTTACCATTATCGCCCCTGTTCTTTCTGCAGTATCTCCTATGGATTTTCCAGTGTTGAATTGTATTCCTGCACTGGAATTTACCTGAATTTATTATTAAATCTTATTAATTCCTTCTCAAGGATGGTTAAAACAGCCTGTGTATATATATTTATGTGTGTGTGTACGTGTATATTTGTGTGTGTGTGTGTGTGTGTATGTATTCCCATTGACTGTGCAGAACAGGTTGAGAATCTTTGCCCATCACATAGTACTTTTAGGATGAAGATATTGTTTGCTTTCCCTTGAACTCTGTTTAAAGCTGTATATAGAAAAGATAGGTTTCTGATGTATAGTAAAAATGATTGTGGGATATTTGGTACCTGCTTCCTCTGTGCATAGAGATATGTGGACCCAGTGCCATCTTGTACTCTTGAGCAATGCCAGTCACTGACCTTTAAATTAAATGTATCTGAATAGAGGGAGGTGAGATAAATGAATTGTAATTGCAGGTGCACTGCTCCCTGCTTTGCCTTTCAGCAATGATAATTCCTAGGCCTTATACTGTAGTTTGTTTCATCTTCAAAGACACTCCTTAGTGTTTTTAAGACACCCCTTAGGTATCTTTTTGAAGATTCCACTTAAGTTGTTCATCCCAAACTGAAACATAAAATGTTTGTTCTTTTAAAAAGAGGAAACATATTTACCTGACCAAATGCTTTGTATCTTGTCTTCAAACAGAGAAAAATGGCCAGTAGCTGTGAGAGCTAATGGGCATCTGCTCCTCAACTCTGAAAAGGTACAGTGAGGTTTCATGTGTGACATAGCTTTTGTGTTGTCAAAATAGGCATTTGCCAGCCAGACTGCAAAGTTCTTCTTGGAATTTAAGAGGTGAAATAGTGAAATTTCTTAGTTGGTGCCCTTCAATGTTTCATTCATTGGAGGAATGAGAATTCCTCTGTTTCTGTGGAGCACTTCTCTTAAGTCAGCTCTTGTGTAGCCTTGCTAGTACAGTAAAGAGTTTAAGTTTTAGAGTAGTATAGAATGCTGTTTTATTTATTTCACTAAAGTTTAGCTTTGTAAAGCATTAAAATAGGTGCAGTGGGAGGAAAATGTTTGTGCCAATAATGTGCTAATGTGTGCAAGTTTTGACTCCGAGTTGACCTAACAGTGCCTGAATCCAGGAATAGGCCTTGGAGAGTGTCTGATAAGAGGGAAAAAACCCAACCAAAACTCCTAACAGACTCGTTCTTGAAAAATCAATGCAGGGTGAGCTGAAAACGCAAATTTTATAGTAGTTAAGTTTAATTTAGGGAATTTCTGGGATTATGTTTTCGTGCTGAGTGCTTGCAGAGTTCAATCTCCTTTTGCTGTGAGACTTCGTTCAGATTTACCAAGTGCTTTTTGCTGTGATTCCTGAGAAAATGCTTTCCCCAAACTCTTGTTGGGTCTGTCTTGTTTATCCACCAACACAAGGGATGTGTGAAAAAACAAACACTCTTCTCTTTATTTCAGATGTCTAAGTCGACAGGCAACTTCCTCACCCTCACTCAAGCTGTTGACAAGTTTTCTGCAGATGGTGAGTGTGTTCTGACCTGCATCTGATTGTCAATTATGCCAAAATGACTAAAATGAGTGTTTTTCTCTCAGAGGAGTTTATTGGAGTATTGAATGGCAATAAATCTGCCACTTCCCACCTGTTCTTGTAAAAAGCTGAACTCTGTTTGGAAGATTAGGATGTATGTTAGCACAACACCTGGTTCAGCCAGGAGCTGCTCCTGGGGTTGAGCCCTCTGGGGGGGGCTTGTTTCATTCTTCTACGTTCACTTAAGAGATCAGGACACAAGACACACACTTGTTGGTGAGCAGAATATGTGTACATGTTTGTGCACTGTGTATACATGAGGGCTCATGTTCCTCCTTCCACACTCCTGTATTTTGGGCAGTGGATGTACTGGTCTCCTGGTCTGCCTGGTCCCTTCCCAAGGTGCCAGTGTGCCTCTCCCAGATTAAGTGCCTCCTTTGAGACATCTCTGGCTGGACAGGCAGTTTGTGACTTTGCTTTGCATGTATTAACTCTGACTGAAGTGAGCTGTTACAGGTGCAGGAGGCTCAGGGCTCCATGGATATCTGCCAGGTAATGGCACTGTTATCATCCAGCCACGGTAGCCGATCCTGTTTCCTTCAGGCATGCGTTTGGCCTTGGCTGATGCTGGAGACACTGTTGAAGATGCTAACTTCGTGGAAGCCATGGCAGATGCTGGTATTCTTCGTCTCTACACGTGGGTGGAGTGGGTGAAGGAAATGATTGCAAACAGAGACAGCCTGAGGAGCGGCCCTGCCAACACCTTCAATGACAGAGTCTTTGCCAGGTATGGGTACAAAGGCTAATAATACAGTTTGGGCCATTTTTTAGCTTGCAAGGAGCAATCCTGTAGTTACTTTTTTCCTACATATTAATTAATTCCATAAAACAGAGCACATTCCAGAGTAGGTGATGGGGTTGGACTGCACTGGTGACAGAGACAGTGTTTTACACAATGTTGTCATTATGTGGGGCAGATTATGCAGTATTGATGTTGTCACTTCTCTTCCCTCCCCAGTGAGATGAATGCAGGTATAATGAAGACTGAACAAAATTATGAGAAAATGATGTTTAAGGAAGCTCTGAAAACTGGCTTCTTTGAGTTTCAGGTAGGAGAGCTCTTCTGAGGTGTAAGAAACTGACACCTGGTATTTGTTACTTTGTGGATTTCTTTTGATCCTGCTGCTGTCTCTGATCCTTAATTATACATCTGAATGGGAATCAGCATTGTGCCAAGAAACAAGTTCTTCAATGGAATAAATCTGGAATTGTAGGGGTCTGCTTGTGTCAGTTTACACATGTCCAGAAGAAGACAAATGTGATGCTACAAATAGTCCTGATATTCTAATATGAGAAAAAAAACTGCTTAAAAAAAGACCTTATTAAAAAATGTTGCTTTTCTTTAATTCGTTTGCAATAAGGAACTCTTCATAAGAAATCCAGATATTTCATCAACAAAATTGTTTGGAAGCAGAATGCTTTTTGATACCCTCCATAAACCATGTCTCCAGAGTGTCTGCAGAGCCGTGCTGCTCCACTTAATGAATTACAGGCACTCCTTCATGTGGCTGCTTTGAGATACTCAGGAGCGGGGTTGAATAGGCTGAATTATGTGTAATGATAGATCATATTCATTGCCTTTTTCTTAGTCTGTATTAGTATCTGTATGTAAGCTATTTGGGATGACAACACCTGATACACAGCTGTGGCTTTTTTTGTCTTTCATGTTTGTGCCAATAAACCCCTTTTTAAAGTACTGCATTAATGCAAAAATGCAATGGCCTACTGGCAGATTCACACTCTGGTGTGTCAGGAAAGTACAGTTCTTAAAACTCAATAATGGATTATTACAAGCTGCTTGCATTGTGAAGGCATATTAGAGCCCAGAAGTGTGTGAGTGTTTCTCCCTGGCAGTTGAGGGCTCATGGCTGTTTTGGTGTGTTTCAGGCAGCGAAGGACAAGTACCGGGAGCTGGCAATCGAGGGGATGCACAGGGAGCTGGTGTTCCAGTTCATTGAGGTGCAGACTCTGCTGCTGGCTCCCATCTGCCCTCACCTGTGTGAGCACATCTGGTCCCTGCTGGGCAAGGTACTGGTGTTTCAGTTCTGCCATTGACTCAGGTTTAAGCTTTTGCTGGATTTCAGTAACACTCAGTGAGGCTTAGAGGTGTTATGGGCATATAGAAGAAATGTGTCAGAATCCAAAGAGCTCCTTTTCCCTGGGGCAGTGACCACAGGGTTTGCTGCTGTCATGATATGCGCAGCTTTAATATCAGTCACCTTGGGTTTCTGCTCACAAAGAGGTGATCTAAAATTAAGCCAAACAATGCAATATTCTCATGCATAAAAATTGTTCAGTTTTTTTTAAGCACCTTGTGCTAGTAGATGGAGTTCTGTAGCCTTTGTGACTCTATGTATTGTCCTGAACACACTTGCAAAGAAATGTTTCTTGGCTGTTTGCTCACTCCTTTACAACCTAGTTACAGAATGGTGCTCACTGAGGTCCAAACTGCCCAGACTCTGTTTTCTGATCAAGCTGTAATGGTTGGAAAACCCCCAGATAATGCACGTTCACCTCAGTGCATGTCATTTTTATCTCTCTCCAAAGCCTGACTCCATCATGAGGGCCTCGTGGCCAACAGCAGGGCTCGTGGATGAGGTGCTGATTCGCTCCTCTCAGTACTTGATGGAAGCAGCTCATGATCTTCGGCTCCGCCTCAAGAGCTACATGGCACCTGTGAAAGGAAAGGTGAAGGTTTTCTGTTTAAGTGTGTGCTTGATAATTCTGTATTGCCTAAGGACTCCTTCCTAATTTTTATTATTTTTTCAGAAAAGTACTAAAGAGCCTACCCAGAAGCCTTCTCACTGTACCATCTATGTGGCAAAGAACTACCCTCCCTGGCAGCACACCACCCTGTCCGTCCTGCGCAAGCACTTCCAGGTGCCTGTCCCTTCCTGTTCTCTTGAGCTGCTTGCCTGCTATTTTTGGGTCTCTTTTTCTATCTGTAAAAAATTTATAAGCTGTGACTTGTTATCAAATCGTTTCAATAGATAAAATTTTTTTATGCTTGTGCAACTATCCAGTGAATGCTTAATGAAAATGTCCCAAGGACTGTAATTGATTTGATCGTTGGACTTCATTGGTTTTGACAATCTGAGTAAAAATATGCCCATGCTCTGTTATTTCTTTCATCTGTAAGTGATTATCTTCTAGAATGTTTTCCCCAAGCATATTTCTGAGGAAATATGGTTGACTGACAGACTAATGCTGCCTTACTCTGCAAGTGGGCTTAGAAGCATTGTTCTGATCCTTGAATAGGTGTGTACCACTCAGCAGTGTTACAAGGAATAGTTTGAAATGGAAGTCAGTCACAAGAAGAAATAACTTTTTCTGAAAGCAGAAGGATCTGTGCTTCTGACATGTGGAAGCTGCTGAGAATGGCTTTGGGGATCCTGATGAACCATCCTCTGTGTGAACAAACTGGGGTTGTAGCTGATAGATTAGGGAGTCCTGACTATTCCATCTTGTGGCATGGAGATAAACCAATATACCTCATGTGGAATTTGTTCTGGGTGTATTCACCTTTGGGTGTTGTATAGGCTTTTTTTTCTGTATTAGTGTTAAATGCTGTTAGGGCTGATGTTTTAAAGGGATGAGAAAATTACTGTCTGTGGAATCAGTGATGCTTACAAACCTTGCTGGCATTTATAGGAAAGCAGGGAGGGTATATGACATTAAAGGGCAAGTTTTTTAATGGTACTTGTTCTCTCTTCAATGGTTGTTCATCTGTGTTTAGGTCAGTGGAGGTCAACTGCCAGATAATAAAGTAATTGCCAGTGAGCTGAATACCTTGCCAGAGCTGAAGAAGTATATGAAGAAGGTGATGCCTTTTGTTGCCATGGTTAAGGTGAGTTTCAGAGGGACAGTTCTGGTACAGGAAAAGCTTTTGTGAATGAAGTGTCTCCCTCCTGCCCTTTGGTTATTTGACATCTTCATGTGTTTGTTTATAAACATCTCTGGAAGAAATAGATAATAAAAATGTCTCTACGTGAATCAGCCCAAGTGAGCTCGGGGTCTGGTTGAGGCTTCATGCCTTGTGTGTTTTCCACATGCTTCAAACACACCTGGATTCCTCTACATTAGAAATGTATCATATTTGGCTTCTCCAGTTTTTCATGTTGAAATGAGAATCAAGTGTTGCTTTGGAGACATAAAAGTTAGAAGTTAAGAACAAGGCCATAATGAATTGAATGCGCTACTTTAAAGGGAAATAAAAAGAGACTGTTTTGAGCCTTGAATGGAGTTACTGATTTTGTGTATAATTCTTACATTTATCACTTAATGTTCTGATATTACAATATTTTCCCTGAGTCATGCAAGGATATGAAAATATTGCTTCCAGTTTTTTAAAGGAACTTTTTTGTGCTTGCTTTTGCAGATAAAAATTCAATGTAGCAACTAGGGCCAAGAAGCAAAGAATTCACAAAATTAAAAGGGGCATTGCAAAGCAGGATTTAAAACCTTTCTGATGACTTCTCAAGATCCGTAGAAGTTGAGAGGGATTAGTAACAGAAAAAATTTAATGAGTATAAAAAAATTAGTTTGTCCTTAAGCTCTAGCTTGATTTTTGAAATGCACCTAATAATGTGCCTTCTATTTAAAAGCTTTGTCATGTTTTCTAAATGGAGGTGCTCTTTGCCCTCTCTCTGAGGTTATTCTGATTATCCCTTTTCATGGGAGCTTGGAAGCCTTCAGAGGAACAGAGAGCACAGAGCAGCTCTGGAGCTTCCCGTCTCAAGTTTGTAAGAGCTGTAGGGATGTGTTAGATCTGCTGAGCCACCTGAGAAGGGTCAGACAAGCTTTCAGTTCCATGAGTTAGAGCTGAAACTCTCCTGGTGTTTGGTGTCCTTAGTCTGGCAGCAGTGAGTGATCCTGGAGCACACAGGGAAGGGGGTGGTGTGCTGAGGTTTACCCCAAATCCATCCTTTCCCTTTCAAATAGCGTAAGCAATTTCACGTAGAGACATGGAAACATCTGAACTCAGACTCCCCAGATCAGTGTTTTTGTTTGAAAGAGTTATTCAGCAGTTCCAGGATACAAGGAGCACTTTGCTTTTGCTTTCCACTCATCTGAGGAGGGCTAAAACGTAGGAGAACCTCTGTGATTTACAAAGGGAAACAGTTCCGTGTTAAAAGGGAATCTTTCACACTAAGCTGATGAGGAAACCAGGAAACCAGAACCATGCTGAGGCTGACAAAGCAGAGCTTCAAAGGAGACAGCTGGCTCAGCATGTGAGAGCCAGGCAGGGACAGATTGAACTCTGAAGAGGAAGTTCTGTTTTAGTTAAAAAAAAAAAAGTGTGGTTTTTATATTGCCTTTAATACACTGTCTCTTGTGAGTGTTGCTGCTGGCTTTCTGGACTAATTAAGTTACTTTTAAGTTAACATACAAAGTGGTTGTTATTTCCCTGCAGAGAACTTGTTGTATGGCTGCTGTGAGCATGTCCAGGTGTTGTGGGCTCGTCCTTTATTTTAAACTGGGTCATAAGCCTGAGTTTCCTGCTGTGAAATGCCACTGAAATGCTGACTGATTTTGTGAATTCTCAACCTGCACATTAAGTAGGGATTATAAATAACTGTGAATGTCAAACACATTTTCAATTCTATATTAAAAATGTGTTCTAATTGCTCTTACTCCTCCCATCAGTGTCACCAACTCCCTGTAGAAGAAACCCTTTTACAAGAAAATTATTGCTCCAACGTTAGTGTTGTGCCAGCAGAGAGCTCTTGGATTTACAAGCCTGTTCTTTTCATGACTAATGTGGATAGTTTGCCTTTTGAAGCACCATTTTACTTGCTGCGTTTAGAGGTTTTTTTAATACCTTTTTTTTTCCCCTGACAGGAAAACCTGGAGAAGAATGGTTCGCGTGTTCTTGATCTGGAACTGGAGTTTGACGAGCGTGCAGTGCTCATGGAGAATATTGTCTATTTGACAAATTCCCTGGAGGTTGGTACAGACTTGGCACCCACTACTCATCATTTATTGGGATAGCTGGAGGACCAGCCTTCCCCAAGGCTCTAAGCCTGCTTGCATTAACTTCTGGCTGTATGTTGCTCAAGTAACATTTTTTTGGCAACTTTGTTTCCATTTGTCAAATGCACATGTATAAATCTGCTCAATCTAGGCACGAGACACAGGGGTAGGTGTGTACTACACAAATGTGTGCCCAGGAGTATTGTCCAAAAGCTTTCTGAGCTCTGTCAGGCTTAGTGCGGTGCCCACTTCCTTGGGGAGCCTGTTCCAGCATCCAGCCACACTCTGGGTGAAGAACCTCTTTCACATATTGCAGAGCTTGATGTAATCTGTACAGTATGAAACAAGTGACTTTACTGGAGTTGTCCCATGTCAGAGCAAAGTCAAGAGTGAGCAACAACTTTTATTTTAACTATCTGTAGATTTGCAAAACCCACTTACATGGGAGAGGGAGGAGTGGATCAGTGGAGCTGTTCAACAGGGGATTTTTCACATGGGACAATTTGAGCAGGAGTTGTTGTTTCTGTCAGTCTGGCCATCAGCTCTGCTGCAGGGACTTGAGGGTCACTGGGAGGTTTTCAGGGTTAATGGGAGCTTGGCGTGGCTGTGCTGTCCCTGCTAGTGAGCCACACTGGGTGCTGACCTACATTGGAGGGAGTTACCTGTATAGGACAGGACTGGGCAAGTCAGGAAGCCACCCCTCAGCTCTGCTGAGTTGGAATTGGGTTGTGTGTCAGTGCTGTGCCCCTCTCACCCTCCTGCAGTTAACAAAGGCTTTGGGACAGGCTGCTGAGCACAGAACCATGTGGGAGGCTGGGGGAGCCTGGAGAGCATGACCTGAAGGTGGTGGGCTTGTGGAGACTGGCTGAGGGAAAGATTTTGGAGCCAGCTGGTGCTGCTTAGACAGTTAAAGGTGACTGAGTCAACCTCTGTTGGGGTGGTGGGCTGCCAGTCAGATAAGGGACAGTGATCAGGAGTTGGGTGAGGCTTGTGAGGCTGGGGGTACATTGTGGGGACAACAGTGTATCCTTGGAACACCATCCAGAGAGGCTGGGGTGGTCTCTGAGGATCCCTGCCCTCAGAGACTGACTAGCAGGGTCTTCGAGGGAGCAGGTGACACTAAGAGATCGCTTCTAAACAAGATTTTATCGTTTTAGGTGTACTGTTGTTGCCTTATGTCAGTGCAGGTTTACTTTCCCACACAAACAGTTGTTTGATGGGGCTGTAACTCCTGCTGTTCCCTCCAAAGCCATTAAAGTCCTGCTTATTCCCTCCTCCACCATTTTTTCTGTTTTACAGCTGGATCACATTGAAGTGAAGTTTGCTTCTGAAGCAGAAGATAAAATCAAAGAAGACTGCTGTCCTGGAAAACCATTTTCTGTATTCAGAACTGAGGTAAAATGAGAAATTCAGATAATGGAAGTCTTAGAAACTTAATTTAAAACTTTAAAAACACCCAGACAAAAGCAAATATGGCACTTAAAAATGTCCATCAGACAGGATTGTTCATCATGAATGAGTATTTCTAGCTCTTTTAACAGTAAAAATGTCATTAATTTCCCTAAATGTGTCCTAAACCCTTGTTATACTTTGGGCTGTATTTCACAGTTGGGGCAGTGCTGGTATCCTGCACTGCCAAGCAAGTTCTAAAGGCAGTTTATCCCCCAGAAGATTTGGGAACAGCGGATGTTTATTTGGTTTAGTTTCATGTTTCCCCTGAGGGATCACAAGCACAGGTTCTCCTTTAAGGTCTGTGTTGTCTCTCACAGCCTGGCATATCTGTGTTCCTGGTGAACCCTCAGCCCTCCAATGGCCACTTCTCCACAAAAATAGACATCAGGCAAGGAGACAACAGGGAGACCGTGATCAGGCGCCTAATGAAGATGGACAGAGGAATCAAAGGTAACCACTAGCACAGGTGTACAGCTGTCCCACCTGGTGAGATCAACACCTCCAGGAGAGAAGTGGAAATGAGAACTGCTGAAGGTTGTGCTGCTGCAATAATGCAGTAGGATCAGAGCTGTGGTTTTGGTGAAGGATGCAGGAATTGAGAATCAAACCAAGCTGAGATACTGTGAGCTGGATGTACAGGGAAATCTGGACCTCATCCTTAAGTTTGTGAAAGCAGAGGAGTTTTTCCTTTCCATGTCTTTCAGCAGCTTGTCTGTAGAACAAAGAGCTGTGCACTCATGATGTGCATACAGGACATGACAGAGGATGTGGGGACATGCTTTGTGCAGTGGGGATGTGTGTGTCTGCCAGCTCCTGCTTGGTGGAGATTTGGGAATGACTGAAAACAAAAAAGGGAGATGTAACGGTCACTGCCTCCCTTTCTTCCCAGAAGGTGTCAGTGTGCTGCTGGGCACAGGACAGAAAGACTATACTTGCAGGAAGGCTTGGCTGAAGGATCCCAGGCTTCCTATGGATTTTTCTTGGTCTGCTTTGGTAGTCTGTTATTAATGTGCATTTTAATAAGGAACTGTATTGACTATTACTCTCACCTTTCTCCCAGTCTCTGTAACTCATTCCTCAGAAAATAAGAAATAGCTGTTTAGTTACTCAGAGCTGTTCTGAGCAAGAGAAGGCAAATTCAGTGCTTGTAGTGTGGTATTTGGAGCTGCTGTTTCTGTGTGGTTTATCCCCATTTCTGCTGGTAATTTGCTGTGTAAGCACTGAGAGACATCATTGTATTGATGTAAACCTTAACACGACTGTTATTCCCAAGAGAATATATTTCCATGGAGCAGGTATGGTAGTCCCAAGGCTTAAGTGTTGCTGTGGCTAACTCAGTCAGTGCTGTGGCCTGGGTGCAGCTCCCATGGCCTGACCAGCTGCTCTCTCTGTGCAGATCTCTCTAAAGTGAAGCTGATGAGGTTTGATGATCCCGTGCTTGGGCCCCGCCGTGTACCAGTCCTTGGCAAAGAGGAAGCAGGGAAAACTCCTATCCTGGAACAAGCCATCTTCCACATCGACCTGGCCCAGAGGCACGTCCGCATCACCGAGAATGGACTCACAAGGGACATTGGGGACACAATTGTTTACCTGGTTCACTGAACTGGCACATACCTGGCAGTGAGAAGGTTCATGGAGGGACTTTGAATCATCTGTAATAAAGGGGAGAATTTGTTCTATTAAAAAAAAAGCCCACCCCAACCAACCTGAGTTCACAAGTGAGTTCCCCCTGCTCTTTTAAACAGGGATTTAATAAAAATTTTTTTCCTCTGGCCCTTTGGCTTCTCTTGAAAGGAAACAGTTACCCTGAATGTTAATGTGGAGATTCTTCCTTTTCAGCTTTGGGCAGGGTGTTCAGAAACAAATGCCTTTTTGAAATTCCATTCCTTCATCAGGGGAGCTGTGCTGCTTCTCAGCTGGATTCGGCTGTGTCCAAGCCACATTCCACTGAAGGCCTTAAAACTGGAGAGCCTGCTGCTGCCTGGGGTGGGGGTGGGCAGGACGGTTGAGGGGGGTGATTCTGGCAGGTGGGAACTGGTGTGACACAGAGCACGGAGTGTGGTGACGTCATCTGTGCCAGGCTGAAAGTCCTGCTGGCAGGATGAATGTCTAAGGTCCTATTACTGTTTATTCCTGTTGCTGTTTATTCTCTCTGGGGTAACACCTGAGGACAGGTCTTCTTTTCCTTCCTGGTCTCGAGTACAGAGCAGAGTGAGGAGCCCCATCCCATCCTTGCTTAACATTGTAAATAGCCTGGTATATAAAAAGATAAATCTATGTAGAAGCCATACAGCTGGTGAGAGAGGAATGCTCACTGTTGCATATCACCCTCTAAAATGTCTCTCTGCAGAGAGCCTTGGATAGGAATTCCTTGCTCAGGAATTCAGTTCAGAGCAGTTTATTAATCCCTGCAGGCAGAAGAGAGAATTATTGGCTCTGGCACCAGTGGAGCATCCATAACCTGTATTTTGTTTAAAGCAGCAGCAGTGTCTCCTCAGAAGAGCCTTACTGAGTCACAGGGATTGTATGACCTTGGGGAGTTGTTTTCCACTGAAGTGGGGAGCAGCAGAATCATCACCCGTGAACTGGAGCTGCACATGGGCTACTGGCTGGGGGGAGATGGCTTTGGAATGGTCTTTGTTAACCTTTGTTCGTGCTTCCAGGGATCCCCAATTGACTCCTGGACTGAGTGGCAATGGCAAACCTTGGTGCTGTGGCGGAGCTGGGTTTTGGCTCCATCTGTTTACTGTGATGGGCCTGGGGGCATCCTCATCCTCATCCTCTCCTTTTTCCCCATCCTGTCCCAGGGTCAGTGCTCTGGGCTGCTGGGCCTCAGGAGCCCAGGGCGAGGGACACCCCCAGTCCCCAACCAAAACCTCCCACCTGGAAAAATGCCCTTTGAAGTAGGAACAAGCAAATCCTTGAAAGGGAACAGGTATAAAGAAAAGCAAAGTGTTAACTTTGGGCAGGGGTCATATTACTTTCCTCCAGTTTTGTTTTGTGTCTTTTGTAAGGTATGGGGAAGAGAAAATCAGCTGATTTGTGTTGAGGCCATGAGTTACTTCCAAGGCAGATCTGAACTTTTTTTCTCACAGGGCTGAGCACTGGGGTGCTGGTGGGATGGCTGGAGGTTTGTTGTGCTGCCTGGGTGAGCACAGGAGGACACATCCTGAGCAGCACTGGCTGGGTTAGAGGCTGGGCTGAGCTGTCCCAGCACAGGGTCCTTCACTGGATCAGGTCCATGAGCTCACTCTGGCATTGGAGTGATCTGGGTGGGACGTGCAGGATGGGAAACAGAAGCTGATCTTTGGTTGTGCTGTGTGTGAGCCCTCCTTGCTGCTCCCAGGGACCCTCAGTGACTCAGGGCAGTGCTTCCAGCTGCTGGCCATGTGCTGCTGGGCAAGTGGCCTGAGAGCCAGGGGCTGACCTGGCTGGCAGGAGCTGCCACACACTGAGGCTGTCCTGGTACAAACTTGCCAGTGAGAGAGCTTGAACCATGGTTCCTTTCATCCCTCCCTGCCTTCTCCCTCACCACCTGACAGGTCTGGTTTTTAAAAATAAAGGAGTATTCTGCAACAGTTCCTGTTTCTGCTGCTGCTCCTCCCCTTTGGGAAGTTAAACCTGGATACAGCTCCCAGTAGCTCCAGTCAGTTAAACCTGGATACAATGCCCAGATCTCATATGCAGCAGTTCCCTGACCCAGCAGTGGCTTTGAGAGCATGAGCCTGAATTGCAACTCCAGAAGTGACTTGTGAGCTGGAAATTTCATGCAGACTTATTATGTGCTGTTGGGAGGGGCAGCAGTGACCCACTCATTCTGCAGCTGAGGTGCTGACAGCATGGAAGGGGCCACAGGGCTGGGACTGGAAGCAACATCCAGAGTCCCACTCTGGCTGTCTCTGCCCCATGGACTCACTTGTACAACGGAGTGAAGTGCTGTGCTCTCCTCTTGGCTGGAGGTTTCAAAGCACTTTGAAAAGAATGAGTCATGAAATGCTAAATATGATCGTCCTGTTTACTTGTAGGTTCTTGCTGGGGGTAAAGAGCCTCAAAAGTATCATCAGGAACTTGTGCCAGAACCTGGCACTGAGTGGGAGAGCAGAGCCTGCATTCCTGGGCTCTGAATCAGGTAACCCCCCTCCCCTTCCCTCTGTTCCCAAGCATGTGAAACCTGAAATATGAAAGTGAAAATAAACATTCCTGGGGACTTTTTTTCATGCAAAAAATTTTAATGGTGCCACAGCAGCCCCCATGGACTGGTGAGCCTCACATGGCAGGTGCCCAAAGCTTTCCCAAGGCCCCTGTTTTCCCCAGTTCCCCTCCCTGTTTCTCCCAGTACCCCCTTGGTGCCCTTCCCCAATTCTCCCCCCCCAGTGCCCTCACATTGCCACTCACGGCAGCTGCCAAGGCTTCCAGTGCATGAGGGGCTGTAAACCATTAGGGCCCAATTAATTATCTACAGGCTACAGAGCTAAACATTAGTGCTATAAACTTAGATGAATAAACTTCTGAAAACTTAAAATATCTTTAAACCTTTGCTTTTTGTTACAGAAATACAAAATAAATAGCTTGAGGATTAATCCAAAACAAGAAACTAACATCTTCTTGTTTATTGACTTTTCTCCCAAATAGTACCTTAAGTTGAAAAAATCTTTTTAAAAAATGAGCTTCACTTCATGGAAAAAGTATTCAGCATCCCTGAATTTGTACAAGTGCCTCTGAACAATAAACTAAATGTATTTATTCCTTCTACCCATCACCAACTAAGCAAAGGTTATATATCCTTCTATTTCTAAGATATACATGTAAAAACAGTAATTTCTGTTTTCTCACTGATAGTGACCTGGCTGTAATATTTCATTGGAGAGTTCCCTGACCTCGGTGCAGAAAGAAGACAATGAAATTTCCTGCTTGGTCATGCAGAGGATGAGGGAAGCTCCTTTTGTTGACCCGTTCTGCCTTTACTACCTATTTTGGCTGGAGCTTTGGTGTAAAGAGATCTTTTTTCTCCTTTCATTACCCATACAGTCCTCACCAACCTGACATTGCAGTTTCTGATCCATCACCACTTTCCACAAGGGATCAGGCTGTAGAGCTCCCATGGACCTCACTAGTAAGCCCCCATCACTTCATGGACAGTTTAGGGATTCTAAATACTGGTATCATGAATATTAGGAAACATTACTTTTTAAACTGGGCAGATACTGAGGCTTCTGACAAAAACCCTGAAGTCTCAAGCTGTGATTGCACTTCAAACACATTGTTGCACAAAAGAACTGCAATAACTGTTGAGCAATGAGTAACCTCTTAAAAATGATAAATGTGAATTGACGGAGTCCCAGGCTGCTCTGCTGTTTCCAACTTAAACATTTTAGGGCCAGTGTTTGAATTCCTCATTCCCAGAGTAAGGAGGGGGTGATGGGCCCCTGCTACTGCCATGGGCTGGCCACGGCCAGAGGAGCCAGGGGTGAGTCAGCAAAGCCTGCCCCTTCCCAGATATTTTTTCTCTAGCTAATTTCCTGGGATTTCTGAATTTAGGGGCTTGGTGTTTCAGCAGTTCTTGTTCTGCTTTGGTGGCTTGTGAAAAATTAAATAGGGTGAAGTCAGGAAATTAAACTCCTGGAAAGAAGTGTTCATTGAAACACCTGGTATACAGCATGAGTGAGAAGTGGGAAGTCACAAGCCCTGACAGGGCGTTTTTGGTGTTCCTTTTAGGAAATTGACCTTTACCGAGGGCAGAGTATGGGTACTGGGGGAGTGAGAGGAGCAAACGCCTTGCCGGGATGGGGATGTTCAATTTCTAAAGCCACAAGTTCTTGGAATGTTAAGAAAATAACAGAAGAATTGTCTTCCGTGCAAAAGGCGCAGCCCTTGAACTTCTAGGAAAGCCCCTTGGGAATGGCTGTCAGAGGCTCAGCAACTGGAAGATATGTGAGCAGCTGAATGCTGAACGGCTCCTGTTTTCCAGCCAAGGGGCCATTAGATCCTTGTTATCACTGAGCAGGGACTGATCCCAGGGGCTCCCTACAGACCCCAGCCTGGCTGTGGCTCTCAGGTTCCCAGGAGAGCAGTGTGCAGCAGTGCTGCAGCCAGTCACCATCGGAATGGCACTGCAGAATTCCTTGCAGGTTTCCCTCCTGAGACTGAACATCATCCTTGTGGCAGGTGGAGGGCAAGTCCCCTCCGGGCCCAATGCTCCAGCCTCGGGATGGACTGGAATGGGGGCTCCTCTGTTTGTGCCCAGGGCAGGGAGGGCCCCTCTGTATGGAAGGTGTGAAGAGAATCTGTGAATGTTGTTTTCTTACCTCTGCTGCCTCTGCTCATGATTTGTCAGGAAGCAGGACTGCAGCCCAAGCTTGGGGACAGGTTGTGTCCCAGGGTTCTGCCAGGCTGGGCAGCCAATTAGAGCAGCTGAGGAATGATCTGATTCAGGCTCCAATTTGTTAACTAATCATAAGGGACGATGGAAAATAAGGGCAATTGAAGAACTTGGAGAGGCTTATTAATGGTCCCTCTGCCTCTGTGTGCTGCTTTATGCATTTCCCAGAGCTCTGTTCCTGAGCTGTGCTGATGGACGTGGTGCTCAGGGTGTTTGGAGCCCAGCTCAGCCTGTCTGGGTCAGCAGAGAATAGTGTATTTTAATAAAAGAAATAATTTTTGCCTCTCTAGTGCTGTTTCCTTGGTGCTCTGTGCTCCACACAAAGGCCTGTGGTAGCAGAGTAGGCTGGAGGGTCAGCAGGACCAGACCTTGGACTGGTCTCTCTCCTGCTGGGAGTGCAGAGAAATGACATTCCAGGGGGAAAAAGGGCCTTCCTGGCCAATATGGGAAAGACAAAACAGGGTCCCAATGCTGATGTCTGACCTCTCTTCACTGGGGAAACAGGCTGAAGAGAATCTGGAGGGTGGGAAGACAGGAGGGAAGCTAAATATGTATAAAAAGAAGAGAAATCCTTGAAGAGCTCGCCCACCTCCATGGGAAGCTGCCACCCTCCTGCCAGCATGTGATGCCTCCCTTTCCATCGCTACACCATAAAAAAAAAAATTGGATGACAGCAGCCTGAGGGCCCAGGTTTTGGAGTAGACCCTCAGGGAACATACAGGGTACTTCAGGTTGCAGCCCAGAGCTGAAACCAAAAATGTGAAGTTTGCTGATGTGTGTGGAAGTCAGTGTGACGATTCTGCTTGCAGAGGTGAGGGATCTGGGGTGATTCTTCCAGAACAGATGTTTTTGGTCTGGAGCACTTGGAGAATTGCTCCCTGACAGTTGATGCCTTCCCCAGTGTGACTGGTTTCTCCTTTTGGGTAAGGACCAGTTGTAGGGCATTGCCTCACCCGGGGATCAGGATGGAGCTCTGGATTAGCTCTGGGTTAGCTCACCAGGTTCTGCTTTAGCCTGAGCTTTTGAAAGAAAAAGGTCTGAGTTCTTGTCCCCCTGTCATGGGATATTCCTTGGTGAAGTGACACAGCCGAGGAGCTCCCTTCTGGTGATGTTGGAGAGGAGGTGAGAACGTGGCAGTTCTGCTCGGTGGGCTGCAGCATGAAACCTGTGGGCAGGGCTGTCTGTGGGGACAAGAGGCTTATTAGGGCTGTTGCTTTAAAGTATGTCTTGTTTTCAGTTCTCTCTCCCTACATATTTTGAATAAATTTAGGGCACTTATCACCATAGCATCATAGCTCTGAAATATCCTGTGCATGAAACACAGACATCCATCCCGAAATAGCTGCCTGCTCTTTCACCAAAGCACCAATACGGAGTGGAATTCTGTTTATTCTGAGTGTGCTTGGGATACATGGATGTGTCTTGGTAATAGAACCAGCTGCTTTCTCGTTCAGCTTTAAAGGGATGAGAGGAGTCCTCAGCAAAGAACCAGCTTGCCTCCCCTGAGGTGTGGAGCTGTCTCTGAGGTGGCATCACTGAGCTGTGCTCACCTTCCTGTTTGTGGCTGGACTGGTGCCACCTTTTATACCTGGGGCGCACGGCATGTTTTCAGCTTGTCAGGGTGTTTCTGCAGGAGCTGAAATACTGACAGAGAGTACAAGGTGAGAACTGCTCTGTGCCTTGCTGGTTGTTGTTCCACTGAAAATCCCCACAGCTTCCAGCTGCACAGAGAAAGTCTGGAAGAGTGAAGGTCCAGAGGCTGCAGCCTATTGAATGATTTTATCCATTCCCTTTGCTTACTTCCAGGAGAAAAAAATCCTTCTCTGAGGCTGTGCCAGGGCCTTGGAGAATTTCCATTGACCAGTGGAGTTCCTTCCCTGGGTTTGTAGGCAGGTAACTGAGGATGGGATTTTATGACAGTTTTGGAGACAGCACAGCTTCTGCTGTCAGGAGAGCTGGTGACCAGTGCCTGCAACTGGGGTGGGAACTGCTGGTGGATAAAGCAGCAATGAAAAAAACCCATGAAAAACAAAATCTGTTGTGCAGAGGTTTTCTAGAGAGCAGACACAGCTGTGAGCCAGCACCACTCTCTGGCTCTGCCGGCTTTCCTGGGATTCACAGGAGGATGCATGGAATGGGGTCAGCTGAAAACTGAAGCTGGTGCTGCCGTGGCACGCTGAATCCTGAATTCTGCTGTTACACAGACAATTTTTCATGCATCTGAGTGTAGACTGAAACCCATGAATCCCAAATAAGATATTTACAACAGCCACACCTGAGTGAGTGGGCAGTGGGAAGGGGCTGGAGGAAGCTCATGGGCAGGAGGTAGCCGACAGGTGATCAGAAGAAACCAAGCAATGAGGGGAAGCAAGATTCAGTGCCCTGACTGCAGAGTCTGGATGATTGCAGTAATGGCACGGCCCTTCCCCTCAGCTCTTTCCTGTCCAAATCACCTTTTACATTGTTCTATGTTAAAATTCCTGGGCTAAAACAAAAGAGAAAAGCAAGCAACTAATCTAACAAAAAATCTGAGTGATGCCCCCTCCCACCCCCGCCCCGCCAAAGGCAGCGTGAACCGTCAGCCAGGAGCTGATCGACTCTGATTTATGGTTTCTTTATCCTGAGACAGGCAGGTAATGACCCAGTGTTCGATCTCTGTGTGCTTCCTGCAGACCTGAGAAGCTCAAACCTAGTGTAACTCTTTGTGATACCCGCATGTTTCCCTCCCCTCCCACCGATCCTGCAGTGCCGTGCGGGCAGCAGCCCCGGGAAACGTCAGTCCTCGTGTCACATCTCCCTGTGCTGGGGCAGCCCTGGGGCTGGGGGCTCCCTCGGGGGTCCCACAGCTCTCTGCAAGTCTCAGAGTCGCAGGTCCTGAGGGTGCCGCCCCCTCGGCCAGGTGGGGAGCAGTGGAGGCTGTGCGGGGTCCGGGGGCCTGCGCAGGAGGGAGAGGAGCAGGTGTGGGGAGGAAGGCAGGCAGGGGTTACCCGGTCAGTTTGCAGAGATGCTGCTGTAGCTCTTCTTGACGGGGAAGGTCAGCTGTCCTGAGAGGTCCAGCGACAGCGCCTTGGGGTGCAGTGCCCGGCGCGGGTACAGGGGGCTGGAGCCGAGCCGGGGCGAGTAGAGCACCAGGAGCTCGGGGCCCAGGCCGGCTTCGGGCAGCAGCACCTCGGGCTCCGTCCTGGCTCGCTGGAGGCACGGCGAGGGCTGCAGGCTGTGCCGCTTGGGCGGCGGAGGGCTGTGGTTCTGGAACCGCACCGTCTTCACTTGCTGCAGCGAGAAGGGGACCAGGGTCAGGTGGGAACCGCAGCCCCCCGACCGCCCCCCCTGCCGTGCCCAGCCCTGCAGAAACCGTGGGATGTGCCAAGGGGGCGGCTGGATCCTCCCTTCCTGGGGCACTGGGTGCCCGCAGAGAAGCTCAGGGTGCTGTGCAGCCGATGGCACGTGGAAGGAAGCGCCAGGGACCAGCATAGCAGTGCTGGTGGCTACTGCAGACCAAGGAGAGTCGGTCCAGAGAGCCATCAACCGAGTTAGCAGGAGGGGAAGAGCAGGAGGCAGCACAGCACCAGGAGGGTGGACAGCCTGCCCTGACCTCAGAGATCTGAGCGTTCTCTCAGCTGATGCTGAGCTGCCTGGGAGCTCTGAGCCCGGCTGGGTTTGTGGAGTATTTTGGGCACCTCTTTGGGTGTCAAGGAAAGAGGAAGCTGTCACTAGGGCAATTTGCAGAATGATCTTACTTTTATGAAATTTCTCTCTGGCTGCCAGAGGGGAAAGAAATTTCCATTCCAAATGGCTCAGCTGGTTCCAAGGGGAGTGGGGGACCGTCTGGAGCAGCGGGGAGCCCTGGCCATACCTTCTCGGCGCCATTGCGGGAGGTGTCTGGTTTCACCAGGATGGACGGCGGGGCTGACGCTGGTGGCTTTGGAACTGCCTCGCTCTTCACTGGAGGGTCTTTGGCATCCAGGATCACCGAGCTGCACACGGAGGGGCTTCGACTCTCCCCTCCCCTGACCACAAGCGCTGGTGAAGCCTCGTGGGAGAAGTTTGGCCTCGTTGCCTCGTCTGTGCCGGCTCCGGGAGGGGTGCTGTGTGACGGGGAGCTCACGTGCGGGTAAATCTGGAACTGCTGAGGTCGTCCCGCACCCGTGGGAAGACGCCTGAGCGAGCCCGTGATCTGCACAGGGGTCCCTGACTGCCCCGGCCTCTGCAGGGATCCAGCTGGGAAGCAAGGACCGATGGAAAGGTCAGTCAGCAGGAATCCAAAATGGTACGGAGAGAGCAGAGGGGCAGAGTGAGCAGTGGTTACAACCCTGCACTAATAGGCCCATTCACAAGATGCTGTGGGGCAGTAGCTCCCTCGGATCGCCATGTGCGTCCTCCATCCCCCCAACTCCGCTTAGGCACAGGGACTGTCAGGCAGCAATTTGACCAATTTCGAGTCTAAAACCACTGACAGTGGCCCTTGCCAGGCCACTGCCTGTCTCCAGCAGCAGCTCTGCTGCCAGTGCTGGGAATATACCACCTGGTTCCCCAAATACTCCTGAGAATGTATTTCAAAAGGATGTGTAAGGCTTGCATTCTCCCTGGAAAGAATATAACCACTGAGCTCTGCATAAACCTTTGCAAAGAGTTTTGCCGTCATGAGGCAAACTCCCTGGAATTCCCAAACAGCCAGAGCTGGGGACAAGAAGGGGTGTGGGATCATGAACCTCAGCAGCTTGTGTCGTCTGGGGGGAATGTGTTCATCTTCTCCCTCCCAGAGCCCCCCGAGCACTTACTCTTCCTGGTACTGCCACGGCTGCGCCGCAGTGGTGTTGGTCCCATCGTGTTCCTCCCTGGAGAGGGGATAGGGATGGGCAGCAGCACCGGCTTCAGGGCTCTGCTTTGCCTCGGGCCATTTTCAGAGATGCTCCCTTGGGAGGAGAGCGAGGAGGTCGACAGTGTCCATGAAGTGTACAGGGAAGGCATCTTTGAGTCAGAGAGACTAGACTTCCTGTTGGAATAGGAAAAGAAGGGTGAGAGCTGCCAGGTGCCATCCCAGCTGGTGAGGGACCCCAGCCCTTGTCAGAACTGTGGGGGTCCCTTGCTGTGGTTTCTCTGTGGGAACAAGAAGACCACAGATACTACATGTTACCCCCTTCCCTTTCCAAGTGTTTCTGTTTTGTGTAAAGAAAACCAGACCTCAAGAGGGGAGCGACGTAGTTGCTGGGGAAGATGCCGACTCTGCCCGTGACAAGGGACATGCCCCGCGACCAGCCATCTTGGTCCTTCCCAAAGACACGGACCCCTTCTCCCTTCTGCAGCTCCAGCTCGTCTGGTCCATGAGCTGCATAGGAGTGAAGAGCCACGCACCTGGGGAGACAGGGTGTGAGGGGAGGCAGACAGGGTGTGAGAGGAGGCCCCATGCAGGTGGCTGGAGCATCCTGGAACTCCGGGGTCTTACTGACCCTTGTGTAACAGCAGTAAAAGAAAATGGTGTATATTTCAAAACTCTCTCCTATTTGTTCTTTTAAGAACTTTATTTTGTCTCCAGTGTAACACGCTTTAATGCACTGTTGGTTTTTTTTCAAGGGGAATGTGATCTGCTCCCAAGTATCAATGAATTGCAGCCCAATACAGCAATTATAGGGTGTTATTTACAAAATAGAAACAACAGACTAGTTGTCTGGACAGTCAGGGAGTATCCCAGAACTTTTAGAAAGGTTACTCTCTGCCTGTTATTCAGCACAAGCACCTGAAGGTTTGACCTACAGGGCCAGTCTGTATAAGATGCTGCTCCCTCGGGGACTGGCACAGGCCAAGTGGGTTAAGGTGTTCTTGTTCTGCAGCCATGCATTGCTATACAGGAGTCACCTCAAAGGGAGGACCTGCAGGTGCTTGTCTGATACTGCAGGCTTGAAAAATGAGCTGTACAAACCAGGCAGCTGGTGGGACACTCTAATACCTTCCTCGTTCTGCAAATTATTTTAAGATCTTAGGAGTTCTCCTGTCCTTGGCATTAAGTGTGTGCAGGAGTCTTGGCTGACCTATGATGATGTGTGTACATGCCCAGCTGTGGGTGATGCTCGTGGGCACCAGTGTTCCCACAGCCTGGCTTGGCACTGGGGGTGCTGAGTGCTATGTAAACAGTGTGCTGTGATGCTCTTGTTATTTTAGGTGCATTACTACAGTGCCAGGCTGGTGAATCTTATCTCGAGGAAAACAAATTATCACAGCGTGTTATCTGCAAATTTTAACTCTGGGAAAGTTTTCGGAAATCGGATTGTTCAAAACTCCAGTGGCCATGAATGTTTTAAAATAAATAACAAGAGGCACTTGAGGAGTGATTAGTTTCTTTACACTTGAAAAAAATTTAAAATGTATTGTTCACAAACAGGCAGAACTGTTTATCCACAAGTACTGCAGTGAGGCAATAAGGGGTAGGGATGGTTCACCTGTTGGGAATAGAACAAGCCAGCTGTGATACCAAGTTTCTGCTACCTTCTACTAAAACCAGCCAGGTACATTCCTATGTGGATCTGCATTTGGATCTGAGCAGTGCTCTGGTGTGCCTGCACCTCTCAGATGACAGGAGCAAGGTCAGGGAGAAGGTACAGGAAACTACACCCTCCCCTTCCCCCAGAAGTATTTAATTTTCCTCACGTACAGGTAAGCTGGCCCGTGGTGCTGCAGATGGGGGAGAGTGACGATGGCTGCTGAGGGTCCCAGTGGTCCTGGTGCAGGGTAGTAAGAGGTGCTGACCTGTGGTAGAAAGAAAACAAAGAAACAAGGTATTAATGTGCTTATTGGCTTCTTTTAACCTACTGGAGGAACAGCTAAAAATATTTGACTAGCTTCACCCAACCTTCAAGTAAAACATCAAAGATGTTTCAAGAAATGGAAGTTTGTAGCATTTGACTTAAAAATCCACCAGGCAGTTAGAGGAAGACCCAGAATCTCTGAGGTTAGAAAAGACCTCCAAGATCATTGAGTCCAACCTGTGACTGATTGCCACCTTGTCAACCAGACCAGAGGACAGAGTGCCACATCCAGTCAGTTCTTGAACACTTCCACGGATGGTGAATCCACTACCTCTGTGGGCAAGCCTGTTCCAATGCCGGACAACCCTTTCACTGAAGAAATTCCTCCTAATGTCCTACCTGAACCTCCCTGGGGACAGCTCGAGGCCCTTTCCTCTTGTCCTGTCATTATTTGCCTGGGAAAAGAGCCCAATCCCCACCTGGCTACAGCCTTCTTTCAGTTATAGAGAGCAAAAAGGACTCCCTTGAGCCTCCTTTTTCCTAGGCTGAGCCCCTTCAGAATCCTCAGCTGCTCAAATCATGGTCCTTCCATATGAAGACACTTCCTAAGCCATGGCTTGGTTGGATTGATGGTGCTCACCCCATCCTTTAAGAACAGAGCTTTTGGGGACAGAAAAGCTGGGGTGTGGGGAGGGTCTGGGAGCAGTGATGGAACAGGGTAATCTTAACCCAACAGCTGTGAATTCCAGGAGTCACATCTGAGGCCTAAACCTGTGTCTGCTGCTAATTCCACAGAAGTGAGTTCTCACTTCAGTGGGGAGATGCTCTCCTCTCATTTAGTGTTCTCTTATCCCTCTTCACATGGCTCTGAGCAAGATGAGTGCCTTTGATCATTCATGGTCTCTTGTGCTGCTTCAGGAACTAAGAGGAGTTTGGGAAAATGGCATTTCAAGCCCAGGCTTTAAACCAGGAGGAGGCCATCGCGTCTGCCAGGTGAGGACTAGTGTGATCACTGCTGTTTCACTTATTTGGCTTCAGCTGGAAGTTATTGGCATTGCCTGAACCCTAAATAATACAGTCCTTGTCCCAGTGATCTTTAATGGCTATGACTAAAGCCATTTACCACGTCTGTGGTGTCCCAGGAGCCCCATGGGCCTGAGTGTGGGGCAGGCAGGGAGCAGTGGTTGGCTGCATGGGCAGAGACCCCTTGCTCAGGGTTGTGTGTGGTTGGGGTGGGCCTTTCCCCACTGTCACTTTGCACCTGTGGAGTGGTAGCAGCCACCATAATGTACCCCCTGTGCTCTCATAGGGGTCTTTGGTTTTCCAGGAGGAACTGCTGCCCTGTTTCTGCTGCTGCTGTAACTGTGCCTTGCACATGCTGTGCCAGACCTGCTGTCGCCTGCCAAGGATGAGAGGATGACTCCTTGTCCCTGTTGTGCCAGCGAGTGTGCTGGGCTGTTCCCCAGCCCTGTCCCACCTTGCCCTGAAGCTTAGGTGACATCCCCACTCTGAGGGGGTCTCTGAGGTAACGAGTAGGCGATTGGGCATCCTCTGCCCCATGTCCTGCTGAGTTTCCTTCCAGAACCCCCAACCCAGAACCTGCTTGTGGGCTGTTCCCATTCTTCTTCTGAGCTTGATTTTGTGTTCCTTGTGCTCACTGGGCTCTGCAGGGAGCCTAAGAGGGTCCCAGCTACTGAACCCATGGGTCTGTGCCAACCAGACACACTCCAACTCGTCCCTTTGGCTTCTGCCTTTGCTCTTCTGGTTGTCACTGGTGCTGGCAGCACAGCACCCCTTGGGGTGGGGGCAGTGAGGGAGCACTCAGTGCTGCTCCAGCCTCTTTGAACAGCGTGGATCAGCAGCATGGAGGGAGGATGTCAGTGGGCAGTCTGGCATCCTTGGGATGCTCTTCTGCTGAGCTGTTCCTTCTGCAGCACAAAATGTGCCCTGGGGTGAACTGCTGCTGGCAACAGCTCATTTCTGTTTGGAATCCAGTGCTGCGCACACTAGAAGGTGACAGCCATGGTGGTGGCATGACTGTGCTGTGGCTGTGCCATGCTGTGCCACGGCTGGGCTGTGCTGCGTGGTGGCAGGACCATGGCTGCTGTCAGGGGGAACAGAGCTCCCAGCAAGGCAGGACAGTGGCAGCAGCATCCCGGGAAGCTCAGGGCAGCGGAACGTTGCTGGGCTGGGCTGTGGCCGCCAGTTGTGCTCTCCAGCAATGACCACAGGATCTTTAATGATGCAAACTGGGGCTTTAATCTCATGTTCATTTCAAATCTAATTTCTAGTGGTCAAGTCTGTAACGCGGTGCTGAAGCACTGGCTTGGCAAGGACCTAGGGAAAAAGAAAAGTGACTCACCAACTCTGGTGCTCTACAGTAAATTAAGTTAATTAAAACACCCCAGCAATTCCAGCTTCTGTCTTGGACCTGGAGTGGCAGGTCAGCTTCAAACTGTCTCTGCATTCCTCATTTTCTAGTCCAGGCATGGTCAGACCAGATGCTCATAACATTGATTTGAAACTATAATTCTACTTTAATAATTAGCATAATCAAAATGTTTGAAATGTTGGGATTTGGAGTTTGTTTTTGCTGCATTGAAGATAAATGACAGCCTTTTGCTGGTTTTCCTGATGAAACTGTGTTAAGCATCCCCTCCTGGCTGAAAAGCTCCAAGTTTTTCATCTGTGTGTTTGCCTCTGCCTCGGAGCAGCTGTCCTTTAGCCTCCTCAAAGCTGCCTTTGCATTTGCAACAGAAAGGAAAAAAGATTGAATGAAACATTTTCCAACCATGTATAACTGGTTTTGGCATTTGCTTTTGGTGATCTCCTGTGAGTACCTTGCAAGCCCTTGTAAGTACAAAGGGTTTAATTCCCTGCCTCTCCTGGAATCTCTCTTACTCCATATCCCATTGTAGTGTGTCACCAACATGATTTCCAGCTCTGCTGACACAGGCAAGTCCCTGCTGAGAGTATCCATGCAGCGCCTTGTGGGAGGGAGGCCTTCTCCATCCCATCACGGGGGTGTTGGAACTCTCAGTGATCCTGGATGTTGGGTCGTGCAAGTTCCACATCATAAGTACACAGAAAAGCCAAATATACTGGAGGGCAGTTGTGGGGTTTATCAGCTCCATTCATGGAGTGGCAAAGGGGAGCAGCAGCTCTCAGACAGATGTTCCCTGCCCCAAGGACTGCTGGTCCCAGGGAATAAGCTCAGTTGTGACTGGGAAGAGATTCCCGTGGTCGAGCGGGTGGGCGTGGGCGGCAGCGCCCCACTGCCCTCACCCCACAGCCTCTTGCACAACAGGCACATGCACAGACACGGTGGCCACAGCCCTGCAAACTGGTTCTGGCTCCATCTGAGCCCAGCTTGGCACCGCCAAGGGGAAGGAAGAGCTGGAGGAGAAGGGCCAGGGCAGTGCCGGTTATTCCCTTTTATGGGCTGAAATGAGACTCACTGCTCCAAGGCAGGCAGGTGGTGCTGGGGGAGCTCTGCACAGCCTCTCCTGTTTTGCTTTCCCACCTGTGTGCTGTTGCTGGCTGTGCTTGGGTGCAGCCCTCCTGTTCCCTCGGCCTCTCAGGTATCCTTGCATTGCCTACCTGGTCTTGCAAAAGAATCTCAGCCTTGCAGCTCAGTCACTGCAGCCCAAACCCAGAGATGGAAAGGAAAAGCTGCATCCCGTGCAGCCTCAGGAAGAGTACAGATCCACCTGCAAACCTCTGGGAGCAACACTGCTGCTTGGAAGCAAGGAAATCCCAACCCTTCTAAGGCCAAACCATAACATGTTCTGTCTCTGGCTTTTGTTGTTGGCAGTAGTTCAAACATTTTGAGTAAGATCCCACTGGGGGTGTGAGACATGATACTCTGTCAATTGAATTATGGAACTCTGTAAGGCCTCATTTCTCCTCCATACTCAAGATCTCACATCCTGGCTCTTTGCAGGCTGGTGCTCAGTACTAGGTGGCTGCTGGGTGTTATTGCCCAGACATGAACTGCCAGGGCTGGGTGATCGCTTTATGAAATGTTGGAACAACCCTGAATAACAAAAATGTCATATAAATCTAAACAACCCCCCCCTTTCTCCCATTTCAGATGATCTGTGAAGATTCTGGACTGAGATCTTTAGTCAGAGTGGGAAGAAGGAATGAGACTCTTCTGCCTCCTAAAATAAAGAGTGGATATATTCCAAAAGGTTGATCTATGTTTATGTCTGAGTTCCCAGGTGAGCATTTCTCAGGATAGTCCCAGGTTTAGGCTGCAGACTGGCATCACTGCTCCCTTACCTGGACAGGGGTGCTGTAGGGGAACTCGGCTTTCTCGCTGCTCTGGGTGGCCACAGTGGGGTTGCTGGAGCTGATGAGCACAGGGGAGCTGATCTCCAGTGCAGGGCGCTCGGTGGGCGCGTGGACCATCCGGTTGAGGGTGTTGAGGGCTGTGGTGATGGAGAACTGCCGCAAGCTCTTCCGCCTGCAGTCGGGCACCTTGGGGAAAGGCGCCGAATCCGCGCCCTTTGCCTTGGGAGACGCCGTTCGCAGGGATGCGCTTTTAAACTGAGGGGACCAGTGGCTTTTGGAGGTCTGCAGGAGCTGCCGGGCGGTGGTGTTTGGCTGGGGGAGACAAAGGGAGACGTGGTGTGATTTCAGAAGTTACATCTCGGACAGCCCCTGACTGCTCTGCTTCCCTTTCTCAGGTTGGCAGCACAGCTGCAGGCAGAGTTCAGGTGATGTTACAGGTGATCTTTAAAACCTTGGGGCTCAGTCATTTTCCTCATCTGTTGTCAGTGACAAATCTTGGGTGTAAAACTCCTGGTGCAAAGGTGACAGCAAAATCAAATAGGTTTGAAAAACTTGTTGCTGAGACAAGGAGTTACTGAGGCTGAGTGCTCCTTGTGACACGTTCCTTCTCCAAGGCTTTGGCTGGCAGAGGTGCAGGGAAGGATGACTGGCTCTGTCACAGTGCTTAATAACTCTAACTTTGAATTAGAAGGGATGTTTGGGATCTCCCCTTCCCTCTCTGTGCTGGTACACGTGGGTGCATCTTGCAGCAGGACACCCAGGTCCTGCAGCTGATGGCAGGGCATGGGCTTGAAGAGGTCCTCACTGATGGTGACTTTCCCCACAGCATTAGACTCACCCAATACCATCTCTGGCAGCCTGAACATTCATGGCTTGATGCTGCTTCCATTGAAAAAATCCTGGCTTGTTAAACATCAGGGTTAATGAGGGAGAGGCAGGCCCTGAGTTTGCATATGGGCAGCGTTCGCACACTATTTCTTGGAAACTGCTGATCAGGGTGTTAATAGCAAAGGGCATGTGGTGACAGTGTTTTTCACCATGATGGGTGCCAGAGGAATTAATCATGATTTACTGCTGACATTAACATATTGCAAAACTTGAAGATTCTCACCCACTTGTGGGAGGGAACGTGCCTGACGCTAGGGATGGACAGGGAGACTGTGGCAGGAGAGGTGCAAGTGGCTCCCAGGCTTTGTCATTTTACTGCAGGGATTGTTCTCACATTTTCCCTCTCCAAAGCAAAGTTTAAAGTCCACAGTGTGTGAGTACATACATGTATGCCATGGCTATCTTGTAAGTTCTCTGTGTGATCAAACTTTAGCTTCAACTGCAAACATTTTTCTGCCTCTCTAAACACCAAGAGATGTGATAAAATGGGGCACAAACTGTGTGTCAGAGCCAGGAGAAGCCTCATGTCTCCCACAGTAGCCCTACATTTGCCTTCTCCAGGATTAATTTCGAATTCCTTGGTGGGTCTATGAGTCCCTAACTAACTTGTGTCTGTTAATGCCAGACTTAAATAAGTCATTACTGAAGCTAAAATGATTTCATTAAATGAAAAGACACTTTACAAAATCTATTAGAGTTTCAAATAAGATGTTTTGCTCATGTCCTCCTATAGAACAGCCACAAAGCAGAGCTTGCTGTAATTATGGGCATTACAAGTATTAATTTTATTTCTAGGAATTGGTGCCAGTGCCATATACACCCCACATCTCAAGCTAAACTGCACAACACAATTAATGTCTAGACCAGTGCTAACAAAATTCTGTCAGGGAGAGGGTGGCTGGAAGGTCTCCAGAGCTGCAGCACTGGGAACGCTGGGAATGCCACCTGCAACATTTTGAGCTGGCCCTGGCTGAGGCAGAGGGGCACCTGCATCCCTCTCTGCATGCCCCTCACCTGGGTGCACCCCCCGTGTGCCTGTGGGGCATTGGGGGTGTTTAACTGCTGGAAGCAGTGTCTGAGGGGGCCTGGGAACCTTCCTGATACCCCAAAGTAGCTCCAGAAGATCTGGGGAATGGCAGAGCACTGTGCAGTCCAGGCAAGCAAACAGCCTCCAGTGCCGTGTCCTGGTGCTGCAGGTGTTACCTTATGGAAGTTTAGGCTGTCCTTGTTTTCCGCCTTGTCCCGACTCCGCAGGTCAAGGCTGTAGAGGGCTCTGCCAAGGGGTGGGGGCAGTGGCAGGTGCTTGATGACTTGCACGGAGCTGGCTGGGAAAACACCGCTGATCCCATTGACCTCTCCCAGGTACCAGTTCTCGTCCAGCTGCCGGAGCAGCATGATGATGTCCCCCTTGTTGAACCGCAGCTCCCCGGGGTTGTGCCCACGGTAGGTGTACAGGGCCCTGGCTCGTGGCACCTGGGGGGAAAGAAACAGTCCCTGCAATTCATCTGACATAGACAGAATTCCCTAAAAGCATTCATAATTACTGGGGAAAAAAGTATAGGTCTAAGGCTTAAGCATGCATTTATTGGGATTAACTACCCACATCCTGTCTTGATGGGTTTTACTAATGAAGACAAGCTCCCAAATACTTATGCTAAGTTTGTATCAAGATGAAAAGCAGGCTGGACTTGTTTAAGAATATTAAGAAACAGTTAAGGCCTTAAACTAGTCTTCCCATGGGATCTTACTGCCTGCTATAAGGTCTCCTCCTATACAATGTTGGTTTTAATGACTCAGGTGTTTCTATTTCAGAAGGGCTGGAGATCGCAGCCATTATCCAACTGACCTGGTGGCTGTCACCTGCCAGGAGAACACAGCAGAGCAAGGCGAGTGCAGGTTCTGCTCTCCCATGGTTCTCTCACCTTTTAAGAGATGTGACCGTGGGTTTATTTCAGCCTTTACCTGTGTTACTGGAAGGGATGGGTTAATGTTATGGTTGCTGTAGTGTAATGTGAGAAAGAAGAGATACACCAAAACCAGAGGATGAGATGTTACTATCTTGACTCTAATCAAAATGAAATAACAAAGTTCTATTAAAGCATCCGCTCTGCTGAGCCTTGTCTGTACCAGAACACTCTGCATGGCACTCCCATCATCCCTGCAGCGATGGCTCCCAGGCACAGCCCAGCCCTCAGTTTTAAGGGGATAACCCAAATACTGAGCTCCATTTCTGGCCTCTGAGCTGGTGGCACAGATGTGTGAGCTCCGTGCTGAGAAAAGGGGAAGCCAAGACTGTTCCCAGCTCTAGAGCCTTGACCAACTTTAAGCAGAATTGCCAGTGCCTGGACAGGACAAGAGGCTTTTCAGCTGCTTTTTTCTGGTCTCTGCAGGTCTGGATTGTCCTCCTTTCTTTAGAGGCTGCCAAGTACCTTGTGAGTAGCATCCTGCCCTGCAGTTTCTCCAAGCCATAGTCACCCCATCCCATCAATCTCATGGGAGATGGCACTTCTGTACTGGTGTACTTTCCGTCTTTTCCTGCCTTTTATGGAGGACTTCTCAAAATCCACCTGTGTCAGTGCCCAAAGATCAGGCAGGACTTCTGCAGAGCTGTCTGACCCACAGTCACTTTTGGGAGATCAAGAAGGCTTGAAGTGAGAAATTCAATGTTAGTTTCCTAAAGTGTTGAAAAGATTGAATTCCCCATGGAAATTGGTTAGGTTTTGTGAAGAAGACATCTTCCAGCATCCCCAAACACTGATGCTTCTCCGGAAAAAAGAACCAAGAAGAGAAAAATTCCATGTACTGCTTTTACTTCAAAGTCTTTGGAAGGGGAAGCAATTAGGTTAATGTTTTGTTCTAATTAAGTCATTCTGCCTGTTAAATTGTGCTCATAGTAAACACATGCACTGGGCTCAGTGACACTGAGCACATTGCTGGGGAAAAAGAAAATGGGGAAATTGAGGCTCAGGCCAGCATTGTTGTCCATCAGATCTGAGCTCCTACAGAAAACAAGGACTGTCCATGTCAGGGTCACAGAGATTCCCTGCAAACACATGTCTGGATGTATGTGCTTTTCTGTGAGAAAACACACTGTGGTGATAGAGGACACAGGTGAGCAGTTCTCCTTCAGAAAAACTCAGGGACAGACTTGCTGTTGTTCCACAGGGGTCTCAGGAGTGACCAGAAAACAAATAGGACTCCTGCACAATGTGAGAACGGGGCTTGGGAAGGAACAACATCAACGTCCAGGATGTGAGGGAACAGCAGAATACAGGGAAACATTAAAGGCAGAAAGAACGAGTTATGGAAATATATTAAAACTAAGAGAAACTCTGAAATGAAATGCATGCTTGGTGCTAAGTGGGAACAGGGAGTAAGGAATGGGGTGCTGAGAGTCTGGAATATTCTTTCTTCAGCAAGCAAAGAGATGAGACAGGAGGACAGACTGGGATAAATAACTGAAAACCAGGTGGGACAGGTGTGTTTGTGGCCTGTGGCTGGCTAACACCACTCCACTTGGATGGATGGATGATTGGATAGATGAGCTCTTTCTTCTTCTAACCACACTCACAGCCTTCAGTTCTTTGTCTCCTCTTTAACCCTTTCCTCCCACTTCTGTGCCATTTCACATCTCCCAGCCCAAGTCAGCTTTTTCCAAAGTCTGTCATTTTACCTATTCTAATTCTTTTTTTAAAATTTGGTTTGGCTGTTCAGATACTAAGCCAAAAATATCCCAACTTTATTTAGGATATAAACCAAGCCTTTATCTACCCACAGGGAGCAACTAACGTGGTTTTTACTGTACAGCCCCATCACAAAATAAAGCTGCAAGCTGAAGATTTCAGAAAGATGTGCAACAAGGTCACTGGTTTTTAACAAGTTCATGGGACGTAGGAAAGACAAACAAGAACACCAGACCCTCCCCGTGGCTGCCACAGGGCTGGGGTTGGGCAGCAGAACCCTCACAGTGAGCGTCCGATCCCACAGCCCATTGCTCTCCTGCGCCCGCGGATCTGATCTGATCTGATCTGATCTGATCCCTGTCTCAGCTTGGGCTGGTTTCTGTCCACTCCTGGGTGTCCCAGATCCTCTGCAAGGCATCTGTTTCACTGTATTCAAAGTAGGTTAATTGCAAAGGCAGAAACTGGGGTGCTAATTAACCCCATGATAAAGACAAGGAGTGCCTGGAGGTGGCTTGCTCTGGGCTGAGGGAAGAGGGAGAGGCTTCCGTGTGCCAGGACATGGTCCTGGGTGCAGGGGGAGGAGGGGCCTGCTTTGTTTTGTGGAATTTTCTCCAGTTAGCATGTCCAGTTGCTTTTTGTTAGTCCAAGGCAGCATTTCATATTAGTGGGATGGTAGTGGTAGCAAAATATTACGCCAAATATCACACACACTGGTTCCTAATGTGGGCTTGGCATCTGTCTGAACATCCCACTGGGAAAACACTGGGAGCAGCTCTGTGAAAAACTCAGCTAAAGGTTTTAGAAAATTGGCATAGACGTTTGCTGCCCAGTAGCAGAGAGAGAGAAACTACAGATAAGAAACCTATTTTCTGGGCAGTTGTAACTCTTTTCCAATGCTGCCTCATTTTTTCTGATTTTCCCCTCTTTTTTGTCCTCCATCACACCAGAGTGAGACAGGACCTTCCTCCTGCCAGGCCCAGGAGGTACTACAGTCTGAGCCCTAGGTATCCCTTGCCACGGGGCTGCCTGCAGGCCCTGAGAGAGCCCCAGAGTGCAGCAGGTAACACCAGGTGTGGAAACAGAACCCCACCTTGCAGCAGCACCAACTCTGAGTGAGATGCTTTTTTCTCCTTGGTCACTCCACCAACAGGGAGGATCATAGGAGATGCACCTCAATGCCTTGCTCCCATTCTCAGTGGATTTGAGACTGATAAGGGAGAAGAGGTTTTATTTTTTTTTCTCTATTTTTGGCATTTGGCATCATGCTGTGCCAGGGCAGCCATCCAATGCCTGAGTGTTCCTCATACAAAACAAAGCAGCAGATTAAAAGTATGTACATGTGTGTAAGGAAGCAATTCAGGGCATCTCTTCCTAGCGGAGAAATGCACTCTGTAATTATCTGAAAAGAGCTGGTTATAACTCCTTGTGATTGGCAGGAGGGGATTCATGTAAGACCCCCTACTCAGAGCATGGGAACTGACAAACAGAAGAGGCAGCATGTAAGGCTGGCTGGGGAGAGAGTCACCAGAAGCAGAGCCAGGGGTGCAGGGAAAAGGAGGGGCTGCTGATGGAAGCTGGGAATACCTGTAAACCTTGTACCAGGCAACTCTCTTTAAAACCACCCCGAGGAGCAGCATGGCCCCATGGTGACACTGGCTTTGCCAGAGGAGACTGAGCCACAGCCTGGATACCCCAAGGGAGTGTGAAACTGAGGCCATGAATATCCCTGCACTGGGATCCATTCAGTCGTGCATCCACTTCCAAGCATAGCTTGGTGAAATACAGCTGGAGACATTGAATGGGATCCTCCTGTGTCCCAGATGCTCTGACTTCACCTGTGTCCCTGACTGTGTGGATGGACCTGTGGGATGAGGGACATGTGAATCTTTGGGACAGCTCATTGCTGTGGAGGTCCAGGGGTGCTTCCTCTGATTTACTGTCCCTGCTGATGCAGAGTTAGACCCGGCCCCCCAAACCTTGGTGGGTGCCCTGCTGACTCCAGTGGTGGGGGCAGACCTGTGGGGCTGGGGATGCTGCTGGCAGATGGATCAGGAATGGCCTCAGACAGGCTTCGACCTGCACCTCGGTGCTTTCCCAGCTCTGATTTTCCTAACCCTCTGCAGTGAATGCCCTGGAGCAGCTCCGTGCTGTGCTCCAACCCTTTCAAATGTCTCCGCAGTAAGTCCCCAGGGACTGATCCTGATCTGGGTTTCGTGGGAGTTGCCCCACATGCAGGGAGGCCATCCTTGTTCCCTTTTTCTTCCCAAGGGCCTCCCGCAGGAGACCTGACAGCACCGGGCATCATGAATATCTCACCCGGAGGCAGCCAGTGACTCCAGGACAGATCTGAGGGCACAACCTAGGCCACACTCCTGATGAGCTGTGACTTACAGACCGAGCATGTAGAGATGGGTATTATTCACACACTGATGCCAAAGGAAACAGACACACTGGCTCTTCATAGAGATGATCAATAACACCTCCATCCATTCTGATTCTTGAGAGCCACCTCCAGCATCCCACCACTGGCTGCCCGCATCTCCATGGCATGAATGAGCCCCATCGCCTGCTCTGTGTGCTCAGCTAGCACAGTTCAGGGCTCTGCAGGATCCAGGTGGATAAAAAGAGCTATTTGAATGTAAATTAATTGCTATTACAATTCTGTTTTTCTGCATTTCGGCAGAGGAGATAACTTCAGCCTTGTCACAGAGAACAAAACCTTCAAAAGTGAACTTGTCATTTCAATCTCTTCATATAATTATATTCTGAGGATTCAGACAGTTGGGTGGTTTCTGCATTATTTCTTCCCTGAGGAGGTTTGTTCCCATCTTCCAAGCACATGCAGACTGTATGCGTTAGAGAGAACAAAGCCAGTCCCCTCTGCTCACGTCAGCCCTGGAGCTCACCAGATCTGCCCAATTTCCTCCTGGTCCTGCTGGAACACAAGGGCAGCACTGGCCATGGCTAACAGCTGCCCCTGAGCTGACTGGCCATCACGGGGTGATGACGGAGATGTGAATTGTATGGATTTAGCTGGGTTTGTGCTGCTCCAGCTGTGGGAGGCGATGGCAAAGGGACTGGCAGCACTTACCTGCTTTGCTAACTCACAGCCCTGTGGTGCCACCACATCGAGGTTCACATCACTTCTCAGTGTGGCCTATTGTAGTGCTGCCTTTGTAACGCAAAGGTGACATGAAAAATTAGGAAAATTATTAAAGAAAACACAGAGCAGCCTCTCTCATGGAGAGGCTGAGGGATGCTGAGGCACCACCACTGGCACCCAGCCTCAAGGAGAACACCTGACCATGTGTTGGTGGCATTCCCACAGCTCCCCAGGAGCTGGATCAGGTTTCACTTTGCCAGTGTGAAATACTGGAGAGATTCAGGTGGGCAGGAGGAATGTCCAGGTACACACACGCCAGGAGCTGGACCTGAGCAGAGTTTTGCTCCTGGGTGCCAGCAGAGCCACAGGGAGAGCAGGGATGGATCTGTGAGAAGAATGAGGCGGCACCAGCAGGGCACAGCAAGGGGATGCTGGGGATTGGGGCCCAGTGTATTCAAGCTGCAGTGTCTGCACGAAACCCTTTCACGCCTCTTCCCTCACTGCTACTGTATCAGATATGTCTCTGCTGTCGTCAGCAGTCCCAGGCAGTGGTTAAGTTGTGTGTCATGGGTTTAAGCTGCACAGAAAACAAACTGTGTCAGCCCTCGGCGTGCCCAGTCATGATGCTCTGCCTCAGCACCACCATTCTCTGAAGTGGCTGTTTACTGTGTAGGGAGGAAACCTGCATCCTGCTACCTCCTCCTCCTGCTGCTGCCGAGCCATCTCCCTGCTGGTTCAGTGCCATCCCTGTGCTCGGAAAAGGAGTGCTGATGTGGCTTCTCAGTCAGAGCTGCCAGCCCTCGGCGGCGCAGTCAACTCTGCCCATGGGCACTGGTCCCAGGAACTCTGCAAGCCAAGACAGTGCTGGCAGTGGGGAGGGCCCTCACCTCTCTCAGGACACCTGCTACCTCCAGCCCTGGCACACTGCAGAGTTGCATGGGAATATGCCTCCTACTTTTCCTTCCCTCCAGAAGGAAAATGACAAACTCAGGCCAGTGACCAACTCCATGGACTGAGGGACAGCAGCCAGTGACCAGCAGGGAAGCTGTGAGAAGAGGACTCAGACTTTGAGGCTCCTGGTTGACCACGGCACTGCGCAGGTGAGCTCGCAGAGGAACCCTGCTGTGCTATTCCTGACTCGCCATCTGAGCCTGACTCATTGCCTTGGAAACAAATTAAAACACTTTTATGTGTTTGCAGCTTGGTACCTAATTTTGTAAAACCAGGGAAACTGGCTCCTGCTGTTGGCCATGGAGGTCCTTTGGCTTTCCACCACCTCTAGTACCACCGAGCAGTGCCCCATGCCTGGTCTGTTGCACACAGCTTTTGAGGTGTGTGTTATCCATCAGTCTATGCTGAGATGACCCCACTGTCTTTGAAGCAGAAAAAGGTGCTAAAACTACATGCAAAGGGACAAAAAACACATGCCAGTGTCTGGCACAAGCACTGTGGAAACAGCTCCTTGTTCTATTACCTTGAGACAAACCCTGAAGGGACACGATAGTGGAGGAGAGTTGGGACAAGCCCTTTCTCCAGAAAACCCATAAGGCCACACAGAATTTTGTAGCCAAATGAAGTGTCTCTGTGTCCAGCTGAGGGGCACTGTGGCATACACCCACTACTGCCAGTAGCTGTGGGGCAAGAAGATGCTCCATGTCTCTGGTGGGAAAGGAGCCGGCACTACCACCTCAGGCAGAGCCAGGGCCTGGACTGCATCCCTGAGTTCATGAGGTCCCTGCAGTGGTTGTCCGGCTCAAGGGGATATGACATATTTTGAGATAATTGCTGTGACTGCACAGGAACTGCAGGGAGTTTTGTGAGGGTGAGAAGGGGGGTTGGCTCAGTGAGTGGGCCAGGAAATGCGTTTGCCTCTGGTGGGTGCAAACATGGAGGTTGCTTTGAACAAGACTTCAAGAAGCTCCAGCAATCCAAGTCCTGTCTGTCAAATCCAGAAAGGAGTTGGAGATGATTCTGGAGGAGAAGAAAATACCAAGACGCAGGTACTATCTATAGACGTCCGTGTGAAGGTGGGACGTTGGAGTGCAGAGTATTTTTATCCCAATAGAGGTGTTATCTGTCTATCTCCCATGAAATGCTGGAGGGGGGTGTTAAGCACTCAGTTCATGAAAAGATAAAATAGCCCAAATCACAGTTAAATCTGCGTGGTCTGTGTTTTCCCAAGGCAAGCTGTCATACTCAGAATTTTTCTTCTCTAGCTCACTGTCCCATGTTTGTTGCATGACAAACTTCAGCACCCAAGTAGCTGTTTAGTGGCCTGGATGGAGTTTCACCGTGTGCAGGGTGCATTTGGGTCATCCATCCCAACAGAGAGGTGCAGGAGGTTCCTGCACACCTCAGCACTCATGGTCTGTTCTCTTGCTGCTGGCAGACCTGTGCTCAGTTCACACCGGGGCTGCAGCCAGGTGAGGAGGAGCTTCAGCACAAGCTGTAACCACACCTGGCACATGCCAGGGGTGGTTCCTAAGAGTTCAAAGGCTTCAGCAGGGCTTATTTATGCATACACCTCCCAGCAAACCCTTTTATTCTTAAATTCCAGACAATTTAATATGTGGATCCTGAAAATCCAAAAGTCTTGCCCTCTCTGCATTGATGTTGAAGATCTGACGGCCTGGCCCGAGGTGCTGGGAGCAGCTGTGGGGTGGTGCTGGGGGCTCGGGGCAGTGCCAGGGGCTCAGGCTGAGGGCTTGGGCAGTTCCAGGGGCTCAGTGCCAGGCTCTCAGGGGCACACTGCCCGAGCAGCTGCTCCATGGTGGCTGTGCAGGACTTGGTACAGCCAGGCTGTGTATACGCATGGATGGATCCACGTGCCCAAACCCAGCACGTGCCCACCCCATGGCAGCTCGTAGGAAGTGGATTTAAAAGGGATTTAAATGCCAGCTAATAAATAGCTTGGGATGGGCTGTAATTAGAAAATTCCCTGTTTTTTTAACAACTGGCTCTGGGAAATTCCCGACTGAAAACAGAGTACTGTATTTGTGCTAATCTAGCAACTCCACGGGGGCCTGCTCACTCTTCCTGCTCAGAATAAGATGAGCTCTTGACTTGCTAGGTGACAAGTGATTTATTTTACTTTTCGCCTTCATGGATGCTTATGGGGATGAAGAGCAAAGAGCTGGCAAGGAAACATCTCTGCTGAGAGAGAAACTTCCATCAAACTTGTGATTTTCTCAGCTCCAGGGAGTAAAGGAATTTTATTTATAGAAAAGCCTTGGTAAAAACCAACCCCAGCCCATATCCCATGTTGGATGGCAGCTCTGGCTGCAGTGCAGTGTGGGGCATGTCAATTGTATTTGCTTTGCAGCACAAGGTGTTGGACAGCATTAGGTGTAATTAAGAGCTCTTGCAGATTGGGGCAGTCTGTTCTTGGGAGCCCATGACCTTCTGCTGCAGCAGAACATGGACACTGCAATTCCAAGTACCTGTGGGAGTACTGTGGTGGAATAAGCAGGACTGCACAGTAGCTGCTCTCACTGTGATTCCTGACAAAAAGCATCTACTGTGAGGTTCACACCATCTGGAGGCTTCTGCTTACCCAGATTCCTTCAGGTGAATACCCTGGAACGCAACATTCCATGGTGTAGGGTGATGGCAAGTCATCCTCATTACTGTCTGTCTGCACTTCACAGGCACTTCCAAATGTGTCCCTGCTGTCACCAGGTGCCAGCTCAGGTGAGGCTCCAAATCCACTAACATCCCACTGGAGCACCCAAATAACGGCAAGTATTTAAAACCACCAAAACCAAAATGTGACTAATATGTTTCATTCTTCACCTTGCAGCCGAGGATTACAAAGTGTTTTATAATTAAGTAACTAATTAAGTCTAAGAGCCTTTCAATGTAATGTGTTTTATGTTCCTTTCCAGAGATGCACAGGAGCTCAGAGGGCTGTCCCAGTGCCAGGGAGCTGGCTGCAGCCACTGCTACCCCATCACTCACTGCTGATTTCCCAGGAGTTTGATCCTAAAACTGGTCTTGAAAACTTTTGGGAGCTGCAGATTGATGGATGTTGCCATTATATATCAGCAGCAAGTTCCCACTTTCCTGAGAACCAGTACAAAAATTGTGAAATGAGTGAGAGGAAAAAAAAATCGGATGAGCTTGTTTGTGCTTTCTTACCCAGGTGAGTCCAGTTAGAAAAACTATAACCTCCTTGTGAGCTGTAATGCCAGCCAGGGGTGACAGTGACCGAAACCTATCGCTGTTGGATGGTTTGTACCTTGCATGAATGGCACCAGCAGCTCCTGCAGCTTTCCTGGAGAGCTGATGGCTCCCAGCAAGGGTATCCCTGCTGCTGCAGCCCTGTGGGCAGAATAGGGTCCCCACAGTCACAGCAGGGTCCCTGTGGGCCTGTGGGGTTCCCACAGATGGAGAAGGATCCCTGTGGACTGAGCAGGGTCCCCACGGTGGGGGCTCTCCCCAGGCCTTGGGCAGCCCAAGGACCAACTCTGCTCTCCCACCTGGCTCCCACTCACCTCCCAGTGCTGCAGCAGGAGAACACTCTGGGCTGAGCCATGTTGCCCACCTGCCCCTGCCCGTGGCTGTGCTGTGGCCAGGCAGAGCTTCCAGGAGAGCGACCCAGAGCCTGTGGCTCATGGCTGCACTGCCACAGGCTGCAGTGAGAACACCTGAGAGAGGAGCTCTGGAGGGATATCTGGTTTTGGTGTGTGATCCATACAAGACCTTTACTGATGCCACAGAGATTTTCCAGGATACATGTGCCAGCTTGTGCCCACAGGGCCCCCCACAGCACAAGCACAGGATGCAGGGGAGGGTACCTGTCCTGTCCCTGCCCTGACATTTACAACACCGTGGTCCTGACCAATGCTCTGGGATTCAACAGCCCTTTCAGCCAAGATTTTAAGTGCCATGAGAAGGTTTTGTAGAGACATTGTACAGAAGAATAGTTTAGGTGGGGAAATCAAGTCCAGGAGTATAATGCAGGAAAGGTGAAGCTGTAAGTCCCTACCCCAAATTCCATCTGAGCCAAGCTCCTTTAACAGGTCTAATATCATGTCCTCATTATTCAAGAAAAGCTTTTGTACTGTTAAAGAAAATGACAGAAAAAAACTGGAATTTTAAAATTAACCTAGTAATTCATCCCTAGGTACAGTCAGTGAGTGAGTGAGTCAAATTTAGTATTTTTAACTAGTGAACCTCAAAGTACTTTGGCAGGAACAGCAGCATCATCAGGCATGGTCCTGCCTTTCCAGTGCAGGGAAAACTGAGGTGCAGCCACGTGAAATACCTTCTCCACCCCTAACAGTTACAGCTTTGCAATTACTGACTTAATTGATATCAGTCAAAAGCAGTGCATTGCCTGAAAGTCAAAGCATGTGAAATGCCCTCAAAAGCCAGGAAGCACATGAAAACTGTGGGGAAAAACAGATGCTGGGAAGTTTTTGTAAGGAGAAAGGTAGGCTGGCTTTGTCTCATCCTGGGAGTCAATTCAATTCCTGTTGCAATGAACTTGAACCAGTCAAATATCACAGGGAAACAGCAGCCAGATTTGCAAACAAAACACTTGCTTTCACTTCAAGCACTCCACAGTGCTGCTAATAGAGAAGGTTCCTGGTTCTGGGCACACAGCAGGAACCTTTCCATGCTCACAGACAGAGTAAAGAAAATGAACCTTCCTTACCCCCTCCATGTGGATCCTGGGATTTGTCGCCAGCCGGTGTTGATGAAGCTGCAGCCCCCTGGGGATTCTCCTGATGGAGGCGGGGGAGGACAGGACCCCTGACCTCTGGATCGAGCCAAACCTGGTGACGTTTTGTCCACACCTGACTCCATCCAGGAGACGGACGAGGAGCAGGTTGGAGGGCAGCTGCTCGATGCTGCACAGGACGAGGGTCCTGCACTCAGGGCACCGGAGCTCCTTCTGGGATTTCAGGATCCTCTGCAGACAGGGCTTGCAGAAGGTGTGCTGGCATGGCAGCACCTTCGCCGTGGCATCGAGCTTTTCAAAGCACACAGGACACTCCAACAGGTCAAGGAGAGCCAAGTCATCCATCTTCAGTGCAGAGCTCCCTCAGCAGTGCAGCCGGAGCCATCCACACCCCACGTTCACTGGAGCTGGCTGAGGCGCCTTCCTGCGTCTGCAAGAACCAGATCCTGGGCTCCAGCAGCTATCCTGCTTGGAGGGTGAGGGAGGAGGGAGCACGGAGCAGAGCTCCACTGCTGGAGTGTGTAACGCAGCCACCTACATGGCAGAGCTGTGCCTCACCAACCAATCTGCAAACTCTCACACTGCGCTCACATCCCAGTTTGAAATGAGTCACTTGTGACTCAGTTGGCGCGAGGGGACGGGTCCGAGGTGGTGCCAGGGGCAGGAGCCCCAGGTTGTGCTCAGCAGGCAGAAGATGCCGGAGCTGGGATGGGGAGCTGCAGCAGGCCAGGCACGCTCTGCCTGACGCTGTGCGAAAGGCTGGCTGCAGAGCTCCTGCTCTGCGCATCAGAACTGACACGGCGGTAAAAAAATTCACCAGCTCAGGAGATGAGAGTCTCCGATAAACATCAGACCGGACCTGTTTATGCTCAGCTCAGGCTGCTCGCCAGCACTTGCTGCGCACATCCCTCGCACACCTACATGCCGCCTCAATTCTCAGATAGTCCCAATTTAGCTCCGCTCCCTGCCCATTTTGACAGCAGTTCTATAAAAAGTCCTTCAGGCACAGCCACTCTCCGGGGGTACCTGGCAGGGCCGCGGGGCACTCTGCGGTCTCATCCTCACCCGGTTTGGCTGCCTCAGCTCCTGAATCAACCCAAGATGATTATTCCTCCCACAGCCTGAAGTCACCCAACCTGTTCTGCTCCCCGGCTTCGCTGGCTGAGGTCGGGGCACTCACCGTGGTGGGGTTCAAGCCTGGGCTTGCAGCGACTGTGTGGCCACACAGCACAGACGGGATGGGATGTCCTGTGCCCACCGAGGGGCTGAAGGGAGCCCTCGCACCACGAGCTGGTGCAGTCCTGCAGGGGGGCGCAGCATATGCCAGACCCGACCCAGTCACAGCTTCCTGCACCTGGTGCTCCAAACAGCGAGTGACTGCTCCGGTCACTCTTTCCTACAAATGCTCATCTCAACAGCAACCACTCTATGGGACAAAGGGGGAACCGGACACTGTGTTGGTTACCAGGGCTAGGCAACTTTTGGTGCCATCGCCTGGGCTCCAGCAGCTCCTGGTGTTCCCAATCCCAGGTGAGTCCGTGATGGACTCTGTGCAGAGGTGAAGGGGCCACAACTGGGTGCTGAGCACGTCCAGCACCTGCCACCACTTCCTGCAGGAAGGGTGTCCTTGTGCTGCAGTGAGAGCTGAGCCCCGCAACAGCCACGTGGGGTCTGAGGGACACCTTCCTGCCCCAGCGAGGCACTGGCTGTGCCATGGGAGACCAGGGACCATCTTGTGGTATCTGTGATTTGCATTCCCTTTATCAGCTGCATTCCTGTCTCTGGACTGCCAGCTTGCACATACCAATGGATTGCCTAAGGAGAGCAGGAGAAGCAGCAAAGGTGTAAGACTTTTCCTTACAAACCCTGCCGTGTCTCAGAAGTGTTTACAGCCTACAAATACTATGAATACTAGAGAAGACTAAATCTGAAGATCTCTCATATAAAGCCACCAGGCAGCAGCCATTCCTGCCCTCCTCTCAGAATCCTTCAGAACTTCAGTGTGGAAAGGGTTAATATGTATTTCCGGAAGTTCTTCCCCCTAGATCATGATTTTGTCAAAACAAAGCTTTTCTTTCTTTAATATTGTGGCCATTTGGGTAAATTAAACTGTTGACAAACAGCTTCAGGATATGCCAGGAACCAATGACCTCACTCTGTTTCATCTCAAGTTTCCTTTTGCTTTGGTGCTTCTTTGTAGTCTGTCATATGGTGATGTGTGCTGGATGCACACTATTTAATGAATGATGCTGGAAACAACATCAGCTCCTCCGAAGGAGGTTGTAAATGTAATGCATGACATAAACGTTATTGAAAACAAAGGTTTTGAAGGTTGTTTTTCTTTTTTACATATTCTTCTCTATTTGTGCTCTGTGATTAGCGCTCAGGTTGTATTTTCGTCTGATTAGAGAGGAAACAGAATTATGAAGTATCCTGCATTGGGCAGGTGCTGGAAAGGAAGCGAGTGGCTGGTTCTCTGTGCGCCAGCTTATCTCCGACCAGATCTGTTTGTTGAGAGCTCCTTCAGTTTTCCTGAACTTTAAGGGCCAGTCTGCATTAGCTGCACTCTCACAGCAAGGAGTGGGACTGAGGCTCTGCCAGGAGAACATGCCTGCACAGTGCAGTACACCGTTCCCAGTGAAATCACCAGCCACATTCAGAGCATCCAGCCACCGTGCAGGCGGGAGGGCCCAGGCCTGGGGATCCTGCAGTGCTGAGCACACTCAAGGGGTCCAGGGAATCAGGGGTCTGGGGCTCCCGGGGGTTTTCTGTTATATGAGTGGCTGCAGAAAGCCCCCTGTGCTCTCCATCTCTTGGGAATGCCATCAGGGATATGCTCTGGGCAAGCTCCCCTGAGTCTCACAGTGATTTTGGCCCCTCTCTGCCTGCCTGGGGCATGGGCTGTGGATCTCCCAGGCAGGAACAGGCACTTTTACAACCCAGAGTTGCCGCAACATCCAAGTGAGACTCCAATCTGGGCTGCAGTCTCTGGTTCTGCTGCAATACAAAAGCTGCCTCTACTAACACTTACGTTTATATACTATGTTGAATCTTCAAAGCGCTTCCCAAAAGCTAATTCATCTGTGGAACGCCCCTCAGGCTAAGCATCCCCCAACACTTTACATGGAGCAAACCAGGAGATGAGGCCACGCAGCATATCAGTATCCAATTTGGGATCAGTATGTGAGGCTTTCCTGGTTCTCCACTTCACACTCAGACCATCCCATTGAACTTTATTATCTGCCACTGCCTCTCCCTTCCAACGCGTCTTGTAATTTGGGTTAAAAAATGAAGGCAGAGTTAGAAAGCTGCTCATCCTTCCCTTTCATTTCAACAGTCTCTGTTTGATGCCAATGCTGTAATTAACTCAGGGCTGGATGCAGCGGGATGCCTGGTCTGGAGGACGCTGCTCTCGGGCTGCAGGCAGGGCTCCTGCCTGGGCATGGCCGGCTACTGGCCTGGCCCTGCTGCTCTGCAGGAGCCCTCTGCAGCTTCCCAGGGAAGGGATGCCTGGTACTCAAAGGATGGAACTGCTGAAATATGTATTGTAAGGGTTGTTTAATCAAAGAGGTCTATCATGAAGCTGGAAACTGAGAAACTATGTATGTGCCTGTCTTTGCTTCCATGCCAAGTGGCTGCATATGTCTCCCCCAGGAGCTGCCTTTTTTGGCTTCCACCAGCTCCAGTGTTGACTCAGAAACTCCTATGGATCCCAAAGTGAACACACTTTGTCCCCATCATCTCACAGGAGCTGTGCTGTCCAGGGTGTGTTCCTGTCCATCTGAACAATGTCAGTGCTGGGGACAGGCTGAGCATGCCTGGACATGGGAACTTGTCCATAACTCCTTGGAAGAAAAGGTTGGGGTCATCCATGCACCCTGTCACTGCTGAGAGCATGGAGGGTCCATGGCAGTGTTTCTTGCTGCCAACTCTTGAGGTTTGGTGAGATGTGCCATTGCAAGAAGCATGAGGTTTGTTTTCTTCAGGTTGTCCCACAAGTGCCTGTGAGAGCCCCAGTCTCTCTCCCATTTCCTCACTCCAAACTCTTCTCCAAACATGCCTCCACTCTTTCCAGGGTGGGACTCCAGTGGGATTGTATTACCCTCAGGATGCCATGTCCTTGGGCTGACTCCCTGCATGCTGGCTGTGCCAGAGGGCTCTCCAGCAGGACTAACATCCTGCTGGTCTAGTGATGCACTCCCAAGAAGTCCCTTTGGCAGCAATGACGGGGTGGCTCTTGCCTCTGGGTCCCTCTGGGCTCTCCACTAGAAATAGTTGTGAGGAAGAGCATGAACAACTGAATGGAGCTTCTCTCCATTATCCCTTGTCTCATGTACCCCAGACCATCCCCCTTGCCCCAACCTTCATCCCACCAGCCAACCCAATGCCTGGTATCTGACCCTATGGACATCAGGGCCCCTGTGCCCCACCCTGGGCACCAAAGGTTCAATGATTGCTGCAGTGCTGCCACAGCAGGGACCATGTGTGCCATGACAGGGCAGGGTATGGTAGCACTTCCAGGGGGTATAAAAAGCCTCTGCCACTCTACACTGTGCAAGTGGATGCCACATGCCTCCTTCTCAAGGGAAGAGGGACCTTTCAGGCTGTTTTTAGCTCCTGGAGGGCATGGAGAGGGGGTGCCTCTTAGAAGCTGTTACAGATTACAGATCTGAGCTGGCAGCCTGTCCTCCCATCCACCTACAAACATGACGCCCAGTGCTGCTGCTGAAGGGGGTGAATGGCAGAACCTGCCTGTGCCTCTGGACCCCAAGGGCCAGGAGGGGAGTGTTCGCCTGGCACAGGGTCATTGGTCCTGTGGGAGTGTCCATCAGCCACAGCGAGCAGCTGCTGTGGTGGGGTCTGTACACGCGGCTGGTGCCAATGGGCAGAATCCGGCACATTCAGTAAGTACTTTGCATTTGCTTGAAGACATAATTAGGCCAGCGTGACTCTGCAGGGATGTGCAGAATATGGGGACCCGCAGCCGGCAGAGCAAAAGCCTCCCTAAAATTTTCTCTCTGACAAACCTATGCCTGGTCCCCTCTGCCAGGCGGCAGCCAGTGGCCACCCCCTCCCTTCTCCCAAAACTTGTCCCACAGCCCCCCAGGGGCACACAGAGGGACAAACCCACTGACAGCTGGGTGTTTAAGGCTTTCTTTTACTTTTTTCCCCTTCATGAGATACATGTACATTATCTAACAGATAAAAGCCATCTGCATGTCCATTAAGAAGAGGGGTTAGGGAGCTATTTATTAAGCTCATGGAGGGTTAAGTGCTATGTTTTGCCATTACAGCCTTGTGCAATCTGGCTGTTGGGTACTGGGAAGGCTTAGCTGATTCTGAAGTAGCTGGAGCAGAGCAGTGCCTGTACAGAAATAGAAAAGTATTTTTAAATTAAATTTATTCACTGATTTTCCTGAAGACAGATTGTTGTGTGTTTGTTGAAGAGTCATTAGGAGTAGTTGGCGGTGGAGCCAGGCTGAGCAACAGTGAGTGGATGGACATGTCCTCCCTGTGACTGGGAAGGTCACCTGGACCTCCTCCTTCTCTTCTTCCTCCTCCTCCTCCTGCTGCCATCTGGTCTCTGCACTCAGGTCTGCAGTGGAATGGAATGGGGGTGATTAAAGCTGACACCAGGCCTTTGAGACTGTGAGCCAGACTCAAAATAGGCTCCAAACACCCCTGAGCTGCACAGCCTGGGTCTGGAACTTCCTGCTGGGTAGGGAAGGGCACTGGACACCCTCTGCTCAAGTGCCCCCCTCTTTGGGAGCTGAAGCTGCCTGTGAGCCCCTGGTCCTCCGAGCCAACAGTGCCTGGATGCCTGGCACCAACCCTGGGATTTCGGGTACATTCATCCCTTTTTCCCCTACATTGCAGAGCAGAACTACAGAACACCAAGCACCACATCCTCCTTCTCTAAGATCTGCCCAATAAACGCTGAATCTGCAGGCAACAAGAAATCAGGGTTTTCTAGTAGCATGGACCTGAGCACCACCTTACAGGCCCTTGAAAACTGCTCTCTGTGCAGGTCTGACCACAGAAAACATCAACCTGCAGTTATCTAATTAAACACAGGTGCAAATGACCCCACTGCTTGCAATGCTTCATCATCTTATTGCTCCCAGGTGCTTCTGGCCACCAATGAATGCTGCAGCCAGGTGCAGGTTATAATCCTGCTGCTCCAAAGGCTCTACCTTCAGGAGGGAATAGTGTGGTGTAAGAGAAGCAGTATGGAGTAGTAAGAATTGGACAGAGTGCTTGAGATAAGTGGCTGCTGTGAGGAATTTACCAGGTTAGCTCTTTTCTGCATCTTGTTCTGGTTGTGTTGTGACCTGGAAGCTCAGTTTGAGTTGATTTCTCCCACAGCTTCTGCTTGCAGAGCAGTGCTCCAAGTGAGAGGAAGTCTAGGAAGGATGACCGGGCTGCTCAAGAGCACTGTGGGGCTGGAGTCTGCGTGGTGGAGTTACACTGGGCTGGCAGACCAATTTCCACGTCTATAGTTCTGGGAGTTGTACCTGAGCCATGGGCAGTCCAATATTCCTCATTGCTTAGCTATGATGTGAGGTGGCTTTATCCAGCAAAGAGCTGTTTCCCTGCCCTGGCCCCTTTCCCCTCTGTAGCCTCATGTGGTCCTGGGGGGCTGGCTGGCCAGTGCCCCCAGGCCATGGCCAGTGCCCCCAGGCCATGGCCAGTGCCCCCAGGCCATGGCCAGTGCCCCCAGGCCATGGCCAGTGCCCCCAGGCCATGGCCAGTGCCCCCAGGCCATGGCCAGTGCCCCCAGGCCATGGCCAGTGCCCCCAGGCCATGGCCAGTGCCCCCAGGCCATGGCCAGTGCCCCCAGGCCATGGCCAGTGCCCCCAGGCCATGGCCAGTGCCCCCAGGCCATGGCCAGTGCCCCCAGGCCATGGCCAGTGCCCCCAGGCCATGGCCAGTGCCCCCAGGCCATGGCCAGTGCCCCCAGGCCATGGCCAGTGCCCCCAGGCCATGGCCAGTGCCCGGGCTGTTCCCTGCCCTCTGCATGTGTGTTCTTAAGGGCTCTGGTCCTAGGCTGTGCTGCTGCTCTCAGGAGGAACCCAGGGAGATCTGTCTCCATAGGTAGAACCCAACCACTGGGAATTTCCCTCTTTGAAGCTTTTCCCTGCTTTTCTTTTTTTTTTTTCTTTTTTTTTGTTTGATTCTTTGTGACTTCAGGATTTTTATGCTTACTTAGGACTCTTACCTGCCCAGGTAAGAGTCTCCAGGGCTAAGGTGGGTACAGAATAAACTGGCTTTCATCAGGGAGCCTGCCTGCTCTCCTGGAGGTGCTGGGCGTCTTCCACTCCCACTGACTTCAGCCTCCAGGAATGTGTGGCGGGCCCTGCCTTGTGCTGGTAGAAGGGAACCTTCTTAGCTTGGATTCATAGAAAAATGGAGCCCTGTGAACTCATTGTGTGTGTGGAGGTGTGTACGTGTAGCTCTGTGTCTGTGCACCCTCATAACTTGTGAATCCAGCTCAGTGGAGTGTAAAAACAGCCAGAATTTTAAATATTCTGTGATTATGAAAACAGGAGGCTGAGCACAAAAGAAGGAAACCCTGTTAGCCCCTTCATGAAGGGAGATGATGCAGCACGACATCATGCCTTAGTTCAGATCCAGTTAGGTGCTCAGGACTCTCTGAGATGTTTGATGTTGTCCAAATGCCTTGTAACAGACATCAGAGAATCCAACCGTGAGCTAAATCCATATGCAATTAGTCTGGCTTTAGCTGCTGTATGCACGAGGTTTCTGGTTCTCTCCACAGCACCCATGGCTTCATTCCTGCTGTGTCTCAGTCCCTCAGCCTGTGTGGGACGTACTGACGATAGGCTTCAGCCCTCTTAGAGGGGTTTGGATACAGGAGGAGAGATGCTTGGGAATGCCTGTGGTGAGGGCTGATGGTGAGCAATCAGCAGCTGATTCCCAAAGGATGCACGTGTTCCTAGTGAGTGAGAGGACAGCTCTGGGGGACAGGGACAGCACTGAGCACCCCAAGCCCAGAGGGGAGTGGGGGTGCTGGGTTGTACCTACTGACCCTGCACAGGAGCCAAATAGGTTCCTTGGCTGTGGGAGCCAGGGGTGTGCTCTCACTGGGAGGGAGGGAAACCCCAGCTTCAGCTCCTTGTATTTTCTGCGAGACCTGTGCCTGTCCCTGTGTTTCACAGCAGGAACAAGCTGCCTGCTTAGTACTTCAAGGATTTCTATGCAAGTCTCTGGCAGAGGATGAAGATGGCCAGGGACTCCAGCAATGTTTTGTACAGGTCAGGTTGATTCCATGCTCCAGCTGGAAACATGGCTTAGTGACTCCAAATCTGAACATCAGAGCCTACACCTGAGCCAATCCTGCAGTATTTTCCATGATTTGGAAATGGTGGTGTTCGGGTAATGAGTGCCTGGCTGCTTGTGTTGGTGCCACCTGTTACAGTTCACATGTGTTGCTCTTTTGTGCCCATTTTCTGTTAATGATATTAAACAAGTCCAGTGCTATGCATCTCGTAGGAGCAGGAACATTGACCAGGCTGCAATGAGTGTGTGGCTGGATTGGGTACCTCCTGAAGTTGCTCCCACCCTGGTTATCCTAAACCAAACCCTGAACATTACACAACCAGCACTAAGCAATCTACATGGACCCCAGTCTGGCTGGGGCATCTCGTATTTAGAAAATTCTTCAGACTCTTTAAATTGTTCATTTAAAAGATGATGTGATGTTTAATATCAGGTAGAAGATTACAGATGTTATGAGCTGCTGGCAGAGATAAATGAGACACAGTTGAAAGCTCATGGCTCATGTGGATGGGTTTGTAAGGCCCCAGTACAAAACAGTCTTAGCTGAGACTGTCTTAATGCTGCTGAATAGGAAACTCCAGAGCAGTAATTTGCAGAATACTTCTGTTTTTTAAGGCTCACTTCTAGCTGCAGATGCCAGTATCTCCTGGCACAAGGAATGATGAAATCCAGGCACAGGTTGCCAGGCAGAGGGAGTGGTGGCTGTGCTGCCTGCAAAAGCCCTCCCAAGCCTTACTTTTTCTGATTGCCACATGCCATATTGGGAAACATCCTCAGTGTTCTGGCACTTTGCTTTAGGATGCTGCATGTGCTTGGGCTGATGTGAGCAGTGGGGCAGGGACTGGGGTTTTTGTGCATTGCTGCAGCTGAAACCCCAGTGCTTGTGCCCATTCTGCTGGCTGCCTCCCTGTGCTCCCACGGGAAGGAGGGCTGCAGTGCTTGCTCTAAGGAAGCACAACACAACAAAACATTTTCCTGCAAAACATGCAGGTGGAAACATGCCTTCAAAGCCCCAAGTCCAGCTCACTGTGGCTCTTCTTTTGGCTCTGCTTTGCTTCAGTAGATCTAACCCAGTGTGTTGTGCTCCTCAGGGTAAGGGTTGGTTCTTTGTTCTGTGGAGCCTCTGGCTTCCCCGATCCTTCCTCTTCCTGCTGTGGGGAAGAGGGTAAGGAGAGGCCCCACGCTTGAAAGACAGATGTCATTAAAATGCAGTGGAACAGAGTGTGAAGTCAAATATAGTGCCATGATGATCTAGATTGTGAAACTTAATGATTTCACTATTGAATGCAAAATTATTATTCTTTCATTTTTAGTAAGCCTTGTGGGAGCTGCAGGGAACAATACCCCCGTGGCCCCTGGAGCTGCAGAGCTGCACTGGGGGCTCCTCCACACCCCCCCCCCCCAGTCCTATACCCACCACTGCCAGCATCACAATGCCCCTGACATGCTGCATTGCACAGGATTGGAGAGGGATGGAATCCGCTTTAGGGACAGCCTCATGAAGCATCCTACTAGAAGAATCCCTGTTTGGGATATTTAATGTGGAAAGATTGGCCTGAGTTGTCCAGAACAGCTAAGAAATGCAGAAAGTCTGTTTGGGAACCTTTTCTTTGCAAGATTCATCTTTGCAGACACATAATCGAAGGGTGTAGCTGTGGGAGTGAGGAACAAACAGCCTGAACTGCAGCCTCTGTGTCCCAGCCCTGGGGGGACATGGAGAGTGTGTGGCTGCAGGACTCTTGGACAGAAGGCTGAATTTCTCTCAACCACAGCCCTGCACAGGAGCTACAGGGTGTTTGTGCACAGCTGACTGTCCTGCAGGAACAGTGTGTTCCAGTGAGACAGTTATGGGGCCAGGTGGATTGTGCTATGACAGCACCTGTAAGTAACTGTATGGCCAGGAGTTGCTTTGCTCTGCTTGCAGTGGTGCTCATACTCTGTTCTCTCGTTGCTGTGCTTTGAACTTCCTTTCCTGTCTGATTGTTCTCTTAATCAAAAGAAAATGAACTCCAATTAAGGTATCTCTCATATGTGATTTATGTCAGATTACGGCCACTGGGGACCCTTTGAAAAGCAGCACTTCCAAGGCCTGATTCATCAGGGCTCACAGGGAAAGGGGTGGATCAAGCTTCCCAAGTGAATGCAGCAAGAACAGAGTGTGATTCATGCAAATCAAGGTTTTCATATGAAGTGAGATCCTCCTGTGTGAGATAGGATGGGAGCCTGGCATCAGCATTACAATACGGTTTTGGAGATGCCAAGGGCGTCTCCGGGGCTGTGTGTTTACCCAGGCGTGCTCAGGCATGTTCTTTTGGTGCAAGATGCATATTTTACATGTCCTTATGGTTAGGCTTCCAGTGGCCCAAGGGACCCACAAGAGCAGAGTCTGTCAAGACAGAAACTGCTTGTGGAGACTGGTTAGTGGAAAGTCTGTGTGGTGGATTATTAGCAGGCATTTTCTAAACTATCCTCCTAGAATTTCATCAACAAACTCTGAATAAATGTAATGAATTAACCTATTGAGAGTCTTAAGCTTTAAAAGTGCTGCGTTTGAACTGAAAGAAGATGAATGAAGCTCTCTGCCTACCTCCTGCTGAGGTGAAGTCTCACTCAATGAGGCTGCATGTAGTGATGGAAATTTACTGAAACCTTGGAATTGAAAAAAAAAAAGATTTTAATTCCTGTTGTGTGTACTTGATATAAGTAGGTATTGGGAGATGTCTAAAGCCCAGACAGCAGGTATTCCATAGATGATTTTGTACCACTCATACTCTTTATTTTTCCTCTCAAAAGGACAGAGGAGCCTGTCATGGGAAGATGCCTGGGCCATAGCTCACTGCTGGGGGATGGAGGTCTGGGAGTGTTGGGGAACTGAAGTCTCTCAGTTGGGGGTAACCTGCAAAGCTGTTGCTGTGTGGAGCAGGAACCTGCCCAGTGCAGGGGTCTCATCCCCTTTTGCTCAGCACCTCGGCAAACCCCACCTTGCCTCCTAGGAAAGGGCAGGACTGAACTGAGGTAGCTGCACCTCCTGTGCTCCTCAAGCTAGGCAAGGACCTGCAGGTAAGCAGTGAGTTCTCAACAGGTGACTGTCTTCTAAAACAAAAAGAAAACCCAGAATGGTCAAAAAGGCCCTAAAAGGCAGCAAGAATTACAAACAGGGATTGAAAGCTAAAAAGAGAGAAAATCTTAATTAGATCTCACAAACCTGTAGAGGAACACAGTGGATTAAAATGAAATGGAGCTTTGTACTCTGAGGGTTTCAGTGCAAGAATGGAAGAGGAATTATTCACATTTTCAATTTGTGAGACTGGATTGCTTTTTCTGTGAACTTGTCTTTTTAACTTCTCACCTTGTCAGAAAATTGTGAAAAGCTGCTGGGATGTTGTATTTGGGGCAGTTCTTATCACAGCACATGGCAGAAACATTTCCATGGTTTCAGAACATGGGCAGAGTTTCCTATTTAATCCTCTTCTTCTAGGTTAACTCCTTTCATCCTGTGGTGTCCATCCTGGCCTCCACTCACCAACCTGCCTTTGACTTCCCTATCAGTGATATTTTCTCTTTGTGAATTTCTATCAATATTTAATATGGTGGTGTCAGTTATGCTGTAAGATGAGAGGAACTACTAGAAATCTTGAATTATACATCATGTGGTGGTGGAAAGCTGGGAGCATTTTCTTTTGGATCCATAGCTTTTGGAGTTGATCTCCAGGACCTGCAGCTTGAAATCCCAATAATGGATGAGCCCCAGAAGAAACTCAGCCAGTGGCACGAGGGACGGCCGCGCAAGGTGAGGTTCAAAATATCCTCAGCTTACAGTGGTCGAGTGTTAAAACAAGTCTATGAAGATGGACAGGAGCTGGAGCCCCCAGCCAAAGAGCACTCGCGGAGGTTCCTGCGCCCCAGCTTTGAGCCAGAGGACCATTTCTGTGCGGCTGGGGAAGCATTGGAGAACAGGCTCTACTGGCCCACAGCACTGACTGCCCAGCGGATCAGCATCCTCAGAGAGGATCAGAAACACAGTCTCACGGCGACCTTGCCCCTGCTCAGCGACTGCCAGCTCGGTGCCAGCCACTGCAGGGTAAGTGATGCCCAGGGCTGTGCCCTCTTTGGGAACCAGCCTCAGGCTAAATCATGTTTAGAGTAATGCGGTGACAGGAGTCTCGTCCTGGAACCTCATCCACGTAAAACTCAGTTTTGTCAGTCCAGGACTTGAAAAGTGTGTTTGTAAATTCCCAGACTTTATCCCAGGAATTTTGTATGCCACATATTCCATGTGTGGCAGGATCTGCAGTAGTGCTGTCAGCAGGGAACAGCACCTGCCAGCTGTGCGCCATGTGTTCTCTGGCTTCTCCTGGTGCTGATCTGTATCTATCCATTGGGTAGAATAAGATATAACATTTCCATAAATATTGATATCTGTGAATAGGAATCTTACTGTATCTAGAGCAGTCAAATGTAAGCTGGATATTAGGTATATTTAAAACATTAAAGTTGCATGACTTCAGCTGCCAGGAAAGCCAGTGTCAGGGCACCAAGAGCCTGCAAGCCAGGCATCCTCATCCTCCAGCAGTCAGAATTCCCTTTTAGCTACTTGGACAGTCCCAGCTTAGTTTCACTGGCTATTTTGTTAACATGTAATTAATGCCGCTGATAGAGAAATGTCTCTTTAGTCTTAATAGAGAGGCAGTACATATTTGATACACGTAAACACATTTTATGGCCTGGATTTGAACACATTAAAAGTCTGTTAATTCTTTGTACTCATCAAAGCTGCATGTGGGAAACCTAGATGACTGATATTTGACCTGTGTTTAGTTGATACACTGGACATCTAGTTTACCTGAAAACATCAAACCGTGATGAATCTCTCCTGCCCAAAGACAGAGCAGTATTGTGATCTTATCCACCCTGTTAATTTGTCCTGCATTTTTGGGTAATGCTCCTCTCCCTTCCCCAGACTCTCCAGCCACAGATACCTTGAGTAACCATGCTGTCCAGTACCAGTTTGTGTTGTATCAACATGCACTTGGTGTTTGGAGATACCATGTCTGTGTAACATGAGGCTCTTACCTTCTGCAGCTGGTGAGGACTTGTGCTCACCTACCTCCCCCTCATGTTTCTCCCCACAGAGAACCTGGTGCCACATTGCCAGGAGAGCACCAGTCACCTTGTGTCAACTCATGTGACTCTGGCAGGGCATTTTTCAGGAGAACATCTCCTTTTGCATCACTTCTTAACAGGGATACTTAAACAGAAGTGAAATATGAAGAGTGTGTAAAACAATAGGCCCTGGTAACTCCATATGACACTCAGAGAGGGGGAAGGAGGGACCAGGTCAGCAAAATGTTGCTCTCGGGAAAATATTTGACTGTGCTAGGTTTAGCTTTAAAATAACTAGAAAAGAATGCAAATTCACCCATTAGGACTGTCCGTTCATGGCTCTGCTGGGTGTTCTGGGATTGGTGGAGGAGCTGGATGGGAGAAGGGAATGTTTTTCTAGAGGCCCAGGGATCATCAGTGTTTAGCAGAGTGAATTTATACTGGTGAGACACTGATAAGTTTCTTCTTCAGGCTTCACCAGTTGTAGATTTTGGCAAGATCATCATCTACACTAATAACCTGAAAATCATCCGTGCACCAATGGACCAGAAAGAGCTTATGAGAAGAATCATCCAAACTGAGGGAATAAATGACTGTACCTTCATGTGTCATGAGAGGAAAGAAATATTTGGTGGTGGACATAAAAAAGATGTGGAAAAAAATGTCACCTGCAACCAATATGTGCTGGTAAGAGAAAATGGAAAGTGCTTTTTATGCCTAAGACAATTGGTTGTCTCAGCCTTGGTTAAACCACAGAGTTTTCCCACCCAAGCCCCATCTATCTCTGTATCTGGCTTCTAGATAAATTTGGATTAAAATCATCACTTTGTTCCTCATTGCCCTCAGGAGGTGACAACCAATGCTGTGCTGCAGTCTGTGCTCTGGGGACAGTTGTGCTGGTTCCAGATGCTCATGTCTCCCACTGGATTCTTCCCCTGGAGGTGACTGATGTTTATGTAGCTTGGCTGGGGTCCATCCTGTGTCACCTCTTCCAGTGGGATAAGGGCAGGCCAGAGTTTCTCTCACAAGGCTAAACACAACTGCTCTGTGGCTGAGATTGCTGTAGGCTAAAATTTTAATATTGTCTGAAATAAGATTGTGCCTTCCACTTACTCTCTCATGGTGGAATCTTTGTTGAGCAGAATCCCAATTAGTCTGACCATAATTTGATCCCACAACACTTAATGTTATGAGGGGCAGATACACTTTCACAGAGCCGAGTCCAGCCTCTGCTGAGCACAGGTCACCAAGGTCCTTCTTCCCCCAGGAATTTCAAGGTGGGATTTGAAAGAGGCCATCTGGCACCACAGGACAGAGGTGCAGACACAAGAAACAACTTGAAGCAAGGTGTCCAGAAGACAGAATTCCCTCTTTCAAGTGTGTTCCTGACTTTGGTGTCTCACACCCATTAACAGATTTTTTTTCCCTGCTCTGTCTCCTTCAGGAGGATGATGCTGAACATGGTTGTTCACAGTGTAAAGGCTCAGGCTCTGCTCCCTGCTCACTGTGCCACGGAAGCAAGTTCTCAATGCTGGCAAACAGATTTAGAGAGTCCTACCGGGCTCTGCGGTGTCCGGCGTGCAACGAGAGTGGGCTGCAGCCCTGCCAGATCTGTGCTGCCTGACTGGGCTGCCAGCACCATCACCAGGGTTTGTGGAAAACCTGGAATTATTTAACCTTTCGACAGCCTCACTATGGCAAGGTTTGAAATTATGGGAAAGGCACGTTATGCGTATCTCATGGTATGAAACTGCACCTGTGCTCCTGATCGTTCCTCCAGTCTTCCCTGTGTACCTGTCCAGCCTTGGAATCGGCCTGACCCCAGTGTCTGCAGGGTGAATGTATCCCCAACCCAGAGGAAATGGTCAGCGTTTGGAGGTTAAGCATCTGTGTAAATGTCTCTGCACCTGGAACTGAGCTGAAACAGTCCATGTGCTGGCACTATCCCTTCCCGGGGTACTTGGTCCCTGGCACAGCCAGGTCTGACCTTCAAGTTCTCCATCAATAAATGCAGCAGGGGTAGGTGCAGCCATAAGTACTGGTACAGGTATGTAATTGGTGCCAGTGCAGTTGGTAACAGTACAAGTGCCCATGCTGTTTGTACAAGCAGTGCCTCCCCTGGGTTTTAACTTGCTGCACACTGAAAGTGATGCTGTCTTTGCTGTTAACTCTGTCTGTTAACTCTGCTCTGCAGGGTCACAGGCATTTCCTGAGGCTTTGCTGATCTTACATTGGTTTTAGCAACACAGTGATTCCTTTGGAGTCTGATTTATGGGAGGAAATTCAAAACCCTTCCCAAACCTGGAGCTACAAAAAATAGGCATGAATGTAATACTATAAATAGAAGGTATTAAGTTTTTAGTCTCCTTGTGAGGAAGGGCTGAACTCCCCTGTATGCTGCGCAGCACTTCTCAGGACCAGACTGAGGGTGAGCAGTCTCTTGCTTAATATTAATCCCATGTTGTAATCTGCAGGAGGTAAACTCTAATTAGTGAGGTGAAGCAAGGATGGGGATACTTTGCAGGCTGCCACTGGTGTACAGAGCAAGAGGGCTGTGAGAGGCTGAGGCAAAAGGAAAAAGGGTAATTTTTTTTCCTCAAAGCATTAACTTATTACATTGTATATTCAGGAGTAATGTCTGTGCAGCTGTAACTCCCATATTACCTCTGAGACCCTGATGAGTTGTAGGCTGCTCATATGTGCTTCATGCTGAGACTGCAAGCCCAGGCAAGGTAATTTATGGCCAAGTTCTGTTTTCCAGTGGTAGGTTACAAGATTTCTCTGCAATACTGAACCGATTCGAAATAATGCTGTTTTAGCTCTTAGACTCCCCACGTGCCTTGTGCTGAAATGGTGGTAGATACTGAGGGTTTATTTTTCAAAAAAGTGCATTAATCTACAGGAGATACTTGATTGGCTTCATTCATCATATCAGGATCTGCAATATGAAAAAATGTGGTCCTTGGGGTATCACTGAGGGCAAATTAGAAATTGCTGTCATGCAGATATCTTTCCTCAACTCTGATTGTTTGATCACAGTTTGTTGGGCTTGTTGGAGAGTTTGCTGGCTTAAGAGAGGAAAAAAAGGAGCAAGTGAACTTGTTGCCTGATAATGTTTACAATAAAACTAGATGCAAATACACATTTCTAAAATCAATATTTATTGTTCTGTGGTAATTATGATGTTTCTCAACCTCTGTCACTCCTCCTGGCTGTGTCAGCTGTTCCCATCATCCCAACATGTCACTAGGGCTGCTCTGTCTGCAGCCAGGAGCTGAACTCTGCCCTTGTCCAGTCCAAGCCCTGCAGGTCCCAGTGTCTCAGGAAGTGTGGACCTGTGTGGTGGGACTGGACTTGGGAGCAACATTGTCTGAGCTGCAGGGGTTGGGGAGGGGGATTTGCTTTCCCCCCTTCCGGGGTACTCCTTTTACTTTAGGTAATGCACTGACTTGATTTACACAATAAATGCTCTTATTTCATGTGACAAAGAAGTTTGAATGTTCTTGCAGCATTGTGGTGAGTGGGCTGTTGAGGAAATGGGACACTAGTCACATGTTATTGCTTTTATTTCTGGTATAGAGGCTCCCAGAGGCTGGGCTGGGTGGGTGGCATAGGACATGAGCTGGGCCAAGCTGCCCTCACAGCCAGCACTGCCCTGCTCCAGCCTGGTTCTGTCACCAGCTCAAATCTGCTTGGGGCTGTGGCCCAGCTCTTGTGGGCAGAGCCCTCTGCCCTTGCCGGCAGCCTGGGTGGTGCCACAAAGACCTGTGCTAGGCAACCTTGCTGCCAGGTACAGCCTTGCTGCTGCTGTCCTGGGCACTGGGAGACAGAGAACACCTCCTGCTATATAACCTTTTATCAAAAATTGTCAGATCCTTGAAAACTGGATTGGTTTATGGGTCAGATAGGAGTGGTAGATGATGTGTTGCACTTCTGCCAAGAAAGAACAAGTTTTTCCTGTTTGCTGAAAGCTCATAAAGACGACACTGGTCTTGCTGAAGTCACCAGGATTCTGCACGTGACCTTAGGTCAGCTGAAGTGCCTATCTCATGAGGGAATAACGGATGAGATACAGGAATCTCTAAAAGATATGGTGCTGAGGTTTTGGTTTGACCACCTATTTTTTCCCTAGTTTTTGAAGACTCAGTAATGGAAGGAATCCCTGCAGTGGTGTCATGCCCTGTAGCAAATACCAGAATGTCCTGTATGTGAAAATCTTTTACCAAGATAAAATCCAAATATCCTCACAAGCACTGGAACTTTGAACACTTATTACTGGCAAAGATGCTTAGTCTGGAATCTATTTCTCTTTTTTCTGTCAATCTTCTACCACTGTTCTTGTTTTGCCTTAGAACAGGAATGTGAAAAGATGCATTTAATGTTTTTAAAGAAAAAACAAGAGCAAAAAAGCAACCATTTCTTCTCTCTCTCTGCTACAGAACTCTTGAGCTGTGTCTGGCAAGCTCAGGCAGCAGAATTCTCCAACCGTGTAGTTGGCCGCCACACCATGGCGAAACAGCGGATGTGCTCCCAAATACTCGAGGGAAAACTCGCAGCAAACTTGGAAGAGAGAAGGCAGCTGGTTTTTCTTGAGGGTTTGGCAGTTCGAGGTGACAGGAACAGCAGGGTTGGTGCTTTTCGTTGTGAAGGATGTGTACCAGAGCAGAAATGCAAATGGAATTGTTTCCTGTGGTACTGGTCCATGTGACTCAGGAAGGGCAGTTGGAGGCTCACAGTGATAATGTGAGGGAACAATAGGAAGGTTAAAACAATACTTGTTTGTACGTGGCAGCAAAGTGCATTGAACGGTTTTAACACAGAATGTGATAGGATTGAAGAGATATTTGCCGTAGTTACTCATAAATGCCTTAGTTAAAGTTGACTTCAGGGCTCCTGCTCTGGTTCTGTCTGTTGTGACTTTGCAGGTGGAACCTCGGAATGTTGTTATGCTGCAAAACAGGGTGGGAAGGTGTGATTAGACGAGCTCTCAGAGGAGACCAGAGCCAAAGCTGCCAGGGTTCTTCAAGGGCATGTTTATGCCAAGACATCTCTTGGCCTGTGGAAATCCACGTGTGGCCTTAACTGTGGCATTTTGTATCAGTTGCAACTTGTGATCCATGAGGGTGGAGCACAGAGGTCCCTTAGACACTGGAAAATGCCACTGTGGGGTTTTCTGGAGTGGCCTTCAGCTGAGCATAAGGGGTTGTTTTAAACTGAGCCTGTGAACTGGGAATCAGAGATTCAGTTCAAGTGTAATGAATTGACCTGTATTTGAAGTGTCTGTATATGAGAGGGTTTTGTCGAACTTTATCACAGTGACTAATCTGCGCAGTTGGTTTTTAATTTATATTCATTCACAGCCACCATCCTTCCAAAGTAGTAACCAAGTGGAGGAATCTGAAAAGCTTTAGCTGAATTTGCAGTATCACTGCCTCATTTCCCTGTGGTTAAAAAAGAAAGAACAAGAATATTTATGAATTTAAACATTATTATTTTTTGCAAGTCTTTGAGGCTGTTGTCTTGATTTACGTGGACTCCATTTGATCTTGTGTGTAAACCCGGCCCTTCTTTGCTTTGAAAAGTTTTGGTTTTACACAAATTGTCCTCTGTGAGCTGCAGTGATTTCTCTCTGCTGTGGAACTCTTTGCCACCTGAGTGGACTGAGATTCCTTTCCAGCAATTTCTGAGAAATGCTACTGTGTCTGGGAACTGCTGCTTCTATAAATGATTGCACACCTTCCAGTCAGCAAAGGTATGTGGGGTCTTAATTCCCTGGATTCAGAATAATGACCAATGTGATCAATTCTGCTTGTTGTTGTTTGTAGAAAACAATCAATGTGTTTGCAGGAAGCCAAGTGGGAGTGCAGGAATTCTTGGTGTGTTTTTATTAGCTGGGTTTTTGCAAGGGGAGAAGGGTCAGTTCTGGTCAGGGCAATGCAAGGGGTGAGCCCAGAACAGCTGGAATGCTGAGGGGTTAGGGGCAGAGGGCTGGTGCTCCCAAACTTGTGTGTGCTGGTGCTGTGCCCGCAGCTCTGCACCTGTGAAAACGGCTTGGAAACCTTCAGGAACATTTGTGGCCAGAAGCAGGGTGGGAAAAACAATTCGGGGCTATGGATGGGATATAGGCAGTCAGCTTTGGGATTTGTTTGGGTCCATTCAGTGTGACGGGGGAAGAAAGTCCCTGAAATACAGTCTGGAAAGAAATTACTACAGGAGCTCATTGAAATTTACTACGGGAGCTGATTGAGGTTTTTAGGAGAAATGTGCATGGTTTGTAGGGTTACCTGTCCCTCTTTCCCAGGGTTTGGTACTCTGACGGATGTTGTGCGGGGCAGCGTGGCCACGGGCGCATCTGAGGGAGAGGGATGCGGGTGAGCCGTCGGGGAGAAGGCAGGAGGGGGTCCGGGGCCGTGATCTCGCGAACCCGAGGGTGCCTCAGCCTAGGCGTTCCTCTAGCCCGGGGGTCTCTCAGCGCGGTGGTACCTGACCTCAGTCCAGAGTCCTCCCGGGCGCGGTGCTGCGGGACGGCCACGAGATGGCGGCGCTGCCCGGCCGGTGAGGTGGCGGTGCGGGGACACCGCGAGTACTGGGGATGCTGGGGCTACCGGCACCGCGAGTACTGGGGATGCTGGGGCTACCGGCACCGCGAGTACTGGGGATGCTGGGGGTACCGGGAGTGCCTGCCCTGCCCCGGCGATTCTGAGGCTTAGGCTCACCGGCTTGCCCGTCCCGCTGCCCCGGTCGCTACCCGCGCCCTCACAGTGTAGGTGGCACAGGCCATGTGGACAGTGGCTGTGCCTCCGGAGCTCCCGGGACATGCGGCGGGAGCAGGTGGTCCATCCCGTCCCGCCACCCCGACCCCTCGCTCCTGGCCAGGACTGCCCTGTGTGACCGGGGGCAGCTGTATTCTACCAGCGGGAGCAGCGATGTTCAGATGTGATGTCGGGGCAGCAGCACAGTCGCAGCGCCCTCTCTTCGGGTGGTTCCAGATGGGGACAGTCCTGGCTCTGTCCCGTGGCCCCGCAGAAGGTGCTGGGGATGAGGACGCTGGAGCCGGTGTCGTGTGTGGGTGCTGGAAGGACGCAGGGCAGAGGTGGCACAGGGCAGCTGGTTCTGTGCTCGAGGCAAGAGGGCACGCAGCCGGGCTGGAGCCCTGTGTCACCTTCATGGAACTGCTGTCCCCGGGGCTGGGACAGTCACTGCAGGGCTGTGGGGCTTTGCTCTCTGCTGCTCTTAGAGCTGGATTCCCGGGGGAACCGGACCTTGTGCGGGGCAGCTGTGCCTGACCGGATACTCAGTTCTTGGGGTTGGTCGACTCTTCCAGCCATTACATCTACTTGTAGACTTGTAATGTTATTTCTTTCACAGTGCTGTGTAGGAAATTTAGTCTATTTCTGTTTAAATACTAGGGTAATAGAGCCTGCTATTTAGTGAAAGATTTATGTAAATGGCTCTTTGTTTCACATGATTGGGCCTCGGAGAGTGCAAGTTACATCGATAATGTAATTATGCCACTACTGCCATTTCAAAGCAGCATGTCGTGGAGAAGCCTTCAATTTCAGTATAGAACAGGACTTGAAAATCTTGTGCTTTTTCAATCAACTTGTATTCTGCAGTAAGAAGAAATAGTAGAGCTGGATTATTGAACAGCCTGTTCTGGAGTTGTCTACCTTTTTAGCTTAGAACTCAAGATTTCTTTTACATCAGAATTTTGATATATCAGAATTTTTGAGCACCTATAATTTCACCATGTAATTGCATTACATAACTGAATAAGCCTTAAAATACAATTTCCTCACCTTTCCTTGAGCTTCATGTTTTGTCTTGTGTCAGACTGATGGGCAGTATTTCTTCAGCCTGGCATTTGTATTAGCATGGAGGTCACAGTAATGTTTGAACACTACTTGAGATCAGTAAATTACCTCTTGCTTTACAATATAGAGTTCATTATTCAGGTGAGTGTTGATTGCTTTTTACAATGGAGAGTGAGGTCCTTGTAGCCTTCAGTTTCTCATTCCTGGTCAGAGTTCTGTAATCTACAAAACAGATTGTTCATCCTCAGGAGTCCTGTTTTGTGCATGAATTTCTTACACAGGATGGTACCCTACAGCAGCCTATAAATGTAGAGGATATATTAACACTTGTTGCACCTCGTGGGGAACAAGTGGCATAGGACTTTGCAGAGGAATTAATAAATACTCATTTGGGATGAAATAACTTGCAGGCATTACATTTTTTGTCCCAAATGCTTTAATCCCTATGTTTTAGTCTCTAAATTCCTTGTCATGCATTTAGAGATGCCTTTTGGCATGCAGCTCAGGTTTAATGCCAGGTTTGAGCTGTTTCTGTGCAAGCTGTTAATGAGGGTGTCCTGAGATCGGGAATTCTGTGTCAGTGCTGCTGCTGCCAATCTCTCCAGGTGAGAGAAAATTGCCCTTCCTGAGAATGCTGTCCAACTCTGTGCTCGTGGAGATGCTTCATGTTATCCATGTCATGTGTGTGTTCCAGTTCTGAAACCAAAACCTATGAAGTTTATTTCCCAGATCCCACCAAATGCAGCTGTTCGAGAAGGTGCTCCCTGATCCCAGAGAAGTCATTCCCCTGGGCTGTCTGCCAGCTGGCTGCTCCTCCGGGAGCGTTCTGTTCTTGATCTGGGTCATTAAATATTAAAAGACAAAGTGATTCTAAAAGACAGTCGTCTTTTTGTAGATACTAAATAACTGTAATTTGTTTCCTAATAGATAGTTTTGTCCTTGTCACTGGGTCCAGCTCAATACAAAAATAAGCATGTGATGAGACAGGGCTGCTCTGCAAATCTTGTGCACAGTGTGTCCGCCCAAAGAAGGAGCCTGAGAATAGCAATTGGGGTGGGCACAGGATTAAACTAAAGCTCAGTCTGTATGTTGGGCTGGTTGCTCAGTTCCCTGAGTTTTTCTCTCACCCCAATCACTGTCTGCCTAGTGCTGCCAGGAGGAGTGTTCTCCAGGGAGTCCTGCCAGACCCTGCCCAAGTTGTGGGAAGAATCCTGTGTCCCCCCCCATACAGCCTGGCACTGACACTGCTGCAGTGCTTTGGGACCCAGGGGCACCACTGTAAATGCCAGTGAAATGTTCATACCATGTGCTGTGTGAGGGTGGGTTGGATTCCAGTGCTGGATGCAGGTACCCTCCTGAGGCAGAGCACAGAGGGCCCATGACAACCTTGTTACAGCTCTCTGGCAAAGCAGCAGTAGTAGTGGGTTATACTTCAAAAAGAAAAAAGAATCAAAAATCCCTCCCAAATGCTCTGTAATTTGCTAGTATTTCTGTTTGCACATTTGCTGTACTGTGAAGTCTACCAATTCTTTGTTTTTACTTAAAAAGTGGTAATATATGCTGCTGTGACTCTTCCCTTCTGATTCTCTTATCTCATCAGGTTTGTGTATTGGGGTTATTGACTGGAGAATTTCAACATGCCAGAAAGTAATTCCTGAAATTTTAAGGAAGGTAATTTAGTCAAGTTGTAAAACCTTAATGGTTTGTCTTGTTTGAAAGGATCACATTTCCTAATGGCTTTTTTTTTTCCAAATTAGAAGAGTTTACTGTTCAAGAGAAGTTCCTAGCCTTTCCCGTGCTGCCTGGCCTAGTGGCAGGTTGGGCTGCCTTGCATGTAGTTGCTTGGAATTGTATCCTCCTATCCTTCGTTGTCCTAAACTGACTGTCAGCAGCAGGACAGAAGGCATGAAGTGCTGCAGGTGAGGTGACCTGCAGGGGTCTGGAAGGTCTGGCTGGGGTCCAAGTGGCTCCCTAAACTTTCGAGTGTTGGCATGGCCTTTGGTAGTGGCTGAGGAAGCCAAGTGCTCTTGTTTTGGCTCACCTGGATGACATGCCTTCTGAAATCCTCAGTCCTCTCCTCTGAGGCCAGTAATGTTTTCCAAATACTGAGAACAGATTCTGCCCTTTATTCCGGCCCCCCCACTGTAATTCTTCCATTTCCCATGCCTGACATCTACTTGGAAGAGGAATCTTGGCTGGGCATACAGAAAAGAAATATGGCTCTGAAAACTCACTGTGTGATGTGGACACATTATGTGTCTGTGAGCAAGGAAGACTGGGAGAATTGGGAGAGAGCTGGGAGAACCCAGCCTGGGGGGTACTGGGCAGCAAAGCCCCTGTGCCCACTCAGGGTTGCTGCTGCAGGCCCAGAGCCCTGAAAATGGGCTTTCTGTTGCCTTTTGAATGTTTGGAGTGAGAGGGATCTGAATAATAATTTCTTTGGCCCTTGAACGCATTTGAAGCAGCAGCTGCAGGTGTCCTGTAGCTTTCCTCTGGCTTGTTCACACACGAGGTTGGGCTCTTTGGCCGGAGCACAAATAATTGCTGGAAATTAATTTTCTGTGCTGCTCTGCAGTCAGAGCAGGCTGCCTGCTGGCCTGCACAGCAGGTGAGGCAGAGCCTTTGCTTTGCTCTCGCATCTACCAACAGATGCTTGGACAGAAGTTTAAAAATTATCAGCTCTCTCCTGCTTGCCAGCCCTTGGCATGGAATGCTCCTTCCCAAACAATTTCCTTTCCCTGGTGGTTGCCTGCTGTGCCCTGAAGGCAGGAGCTGCTGTGGGGCTTTGTCTGGGAGAAATGTACACTTGAGCAGAGTGGAACCTAGAAACATCTGGATGCATGTTTATGGCAGTATCGGACCAGAATTTCTAGTTCCTGTAGCATTGAAATCTGCAGGTATGTGATGCATGTGACTGTCTTTAAAAAAAGATTTATTTCCAGCTGATGTCAACCCCATTAATTCTTACTCTGTCCTGGTGTCTCTTGTAATTCGTCGTTGCCTTTGCCTGGTGCTGTTCCCTGAGAAGCATGGCAGGATTGTCCAGTAAGGTCCACGTGACTTCAGAAAGCTCTGCAGATGTTTAAGAAAAAAACCAGCTACTTCAGATGAAATTAAAACCCTTGTGCCTCAGGCGTTTTTGAAATTCCCATGCTGGGATGCTGCTGTTGGAGGACACTCTCCTCCAGCTTTTTAAACTGGTTTTTTTTCCAAAAGTTTACTTGGCCCCTCTGTCCTTATTGGCTCTTCCAGAGCTCCATTTCATTTGTGGATGTTGGTCCTGTAGGTGCAGAGACTCTAACCACTGTAACTGGTCACTTGCTTATGCCCTGTTTTCAAGGCTTTTCAGTTAAGGTAAGTCACCATCCTTGATGTGCAGCTTATCTGCCTCCAGTTTGTGCAGGGGAGTTGCCCAGCTAGGTGTAACCTCTGCACACTGGAGCAGCTGGGAGGGCAAATGCTGCTGAAGTGTGACTGCAGGATCAGCAAGTTCACTTTCACCTGGTTCCAACACCTGCTGGGGCCCTGGTGCCTCCAGAGGTTCTCTGGACACTGGAGCTCATCACCAGCTGTGGAGCCATAAGAGCCCAGGGGCCTCAGCCCTGCTGTCCTGCCCAGGTCAGATCAAGGACAGCCAGGTGTGCACAGCACACCACTGTCACCTGCTCAGGAGTCTGTGGAGGTAATTGGACCGAACACTGACTGGCTGGAAAAACAGGCATGAAGTTTCTGTATGTAGTGATGTACAGTGGCATTTGTTTGTGAATAGATGACGGAATTAAGCAAAAGGTGTAATATCAGTAGCACATGCTTGTATGATTGAACCACAGAGAAACAAGGAAACATGCAACGAGGAGACCCAAGTGGTGCAATTCATGGGAAAATTGTACATTGTGCCTCTAAAGAGAGACCAATATTGTGAAAGTGATGTAACCTGAGCTGGGAATCCAGAGAATTTCAGCCCTGTCAGGTGAAGTTATAACTGTGCTGGCTTCAGCCCACATACTTTGTAGACCAACATGCTGAAAAAGATAAAACCACAAATCCAGTCCCTGCAGGGACTTGTGGCTTAGACATTGAGCAGACCCTCATACATAGGCATGGATAAGCTTATCCAGTTTGAGATTGACAGTTACATCCTTTACAATTTTGAGCTAGAGAAGTGCAAGCCAGGAGAGGGAGACTACAACCTTCCTGGTGTCCCTGATGGAACTGGAGCAATTGAAGTGACACTTGCTTAGTCCCAAGCTGGCAATGTAACCACAGCATAGTTCTTCTTCTTAGTGCCAGGTGATTATTTTTCCCCAAATAAATGTGGGCTTGGTGCTGCCAACTGCTCCATATTCTTATAAAGTGAATTCTTGGGGTTGTTTCCAAGCAGAGCATATAAATGTCTGAAAAGATCTAGTAGCAAACACTCATTACCTTAAATAAATTATGAACCATGGAAAAAGGCATGATGAGGCACATCTGTATATTGGGAGGCTGGAAAGCTTCTGTGTTATCATCTTAGCTGAACTCTTGCCACTGCCCCGCTGTACTCCAGCACTGCCCTAGGATGCAGCTTGAGAGAGCACTGGGTCTTCTGGTCTTCACTGCTTGAAACTCAAAGAGGCAGCAGCCTGTGTCTTGTCAACTGGTCCCTTCCACTTGCATGTGTCTGTGTTCAAGTTAGGGACAATTTCTGGAGGAATTCACCTGCACTTGCCCTAAAGGCATGTGTTACTTAGAAGTATGAGCTCACTTGAGCAGGGTCTGTGGTGCCAAGCTGAAGGGAAAGTCTGTGGCCAAGCTCCCCTGTAAATGCCTGGATTTATACTGAAGTTGTGAACTGGCAAATTTCTGTGTCTGGGCAGGTGATACCTGTCTTTCCACAGTGGAGAAAATCTGTGTGGCTCCAATGTTTGGTGTCATTTGCTGTTCCCCAGTGTTTTGTTTTGACTGTTTTCCTCCTCTTCCCTGGGAATGTTTCTTTGCTTTACTGTTTTGGATCCCTCTGTTGCCATTAGATTCCCATTATTGCCCAGCCTTTCCCTCATTTCCCATAGCCTGAGGGAGCTGAAGTCTCAATGGTGCAGTGGGTGCAGGGTGAGTTTTCTCCCTGTGGGGAGAGGTGCACGTGGTTCAGGAGCAGGGCTTGTCAGCTGGAGCTGGGAATTAAAGTACTCTCTTGTACAAAAGCTCCCTCTTTTGAAGTGCTTTGCATTGGATGTAACTTTTAATTTGGTTTTGAAAGCCAGGCAGGCTTTGGAAACTCTCCCTGACACTATCTGAAAAAGGATATTGCTAGACTTTTTATACAAAAGACACTTTAATTAAACTCCCATCATGAAAACAATTAGACCAAATTTGCAGTACTTAACTAGTCAATAATTTAGTAGTTGGAGCTCATTAATAGACTTCTCCCTGTGCCTGTGTTGTAACGATGCGGCACTGCCAGCTGCCTGCCATGGAGATCAATCTGTGTTCAGTATATTCCTTGAACCTCCCTCTTGTGTCCCCTGCAATGGTGACACTGCAAACTGGATAAATAAACCTTAGGTGGGTGCAGCAGTGGGTGCTTAGTGCTGCCATCCCTCGGGGGTGAGGGAAGCTGCTCACCTTCTGCTGTCCCTTGAACTCCACATGTTTGTGTTCTCACCCAATGGCACAGACAGGGATAATCCATGGCCGTGGCTGCCCAGGGCACCGGTGCTGAGAGGTTCCTCTGTGCTGGGAACAGAATGGGGTTCTTTCCTCGCTGCCTCCACGGCTTCTCTGTAGCAGTGCTGGGGGTGTTGCAGACCCCTCGTTACACAGATGCTCCTCTGTCTCATTACATTTGCCTTTAGGGTTGTCATGCAAAACATATGAAAGGAAGAGATGAATCCCCTACTTGGGGATCAAACACCAACTTTCTAAGGTAAAGCTTTCTCAGTGTTTACTTAGTAGACAGAAAAATGTTCTGCTCTGTTCCTTTTTCTTAGGACAGAGTTCACACAGGTAGGCAGGCAGGACATCAGTTATGGAGCAGGTTTGCTCCATTCTCTGTTGGAAGCTCTTGCTCAATCATTTTTAAAGCAAGATTTGAGGAAAGTAGTCATTTACTGCTTGAATTTCTTCCCTGAATTGGATTCTAATTTTTTTCAAATCATCAGATCATCTGGGCTCAAAATTAAATTGATATTTTAAGTCCTGATTCTTTACATCTTTTAATTGGTGAAAAAAATGTTTGACCTTTTCTTTTGTCTACAGAGAATAAGCAGAACAGAAATGGATTTACTTTTATTATGGTAATCATTTTATTTCAAATACATTTTAGAACAGGGCATGTATGACTGGATCAGTTTCTGTAATTCATTCTCATTCCTGATTTCCCCCAGGCATTGAGGCAGTTCTTCTTCCTAATGCCTCATTGTACCAGCTAATACTGTAATAACAATTTGTGCTTCTGTAGCACCTTTGCACTGAAATAGTCAAAAGTAGGCCCCAGGAATTTATATCATGTCATGCATCTTTCTCCAGTAACATTAGATGGTTTTTGCAGCCGGATGTATTTACAGCAGCCCCAGTCAATCCCCCTCCAGCAGTTCTGGCACTTCAGTAGTTCTGTCTCAGTAAGGATTATGAATAAGGATAAAAGCTCTCCAGCAGAGCATCCCGAGGGAGCTGGTGTTCCAAGGCCGTTCATTTCAGGGAGTCATGTCATGTTGACAAACCAAGTCTAACAGCCACATCTCCTGGAGTGCTCACTAGGAAATGGGGTTCTGTAGAAGTCTTGTTCTCTGAAAGTTTGTGCCTTGAAGAGGTTTTGGAGTTCAGATCATGCTGTGCAGAATGTTTAAGATTTACACCTGCTGAAAAAGGAGCAAGAAGGAGAAGGAAGAAATATTTAATTAAACCTTTTTAAAGAGAAACTAAGAAGGACGTTTTGTCCCTTTTCCTCACCATTCCAGTTTGTCTGTTGCTTCAGATAAACGAAAGCATCTGCATGTGCCTGAAAACATGGAGTGTTTGTGGCCAAGCTCATGAGTCTTATGTACCGTGAGACTTTAATGAACTGATATTTACCATGACTTCTAATTTTTCAGTTACCTACTGCAGAAATTTGTTTTTCAGATGGAAACAGATGCTCACATTTCAGGTCATGCCTTGTGCCACTCTTCAACTATTCATGGGAAATAAGTTAATTCTGTTGAAGTTTGGTTTGATTTGGTTTTTGAGTGGCTGTAGCAGCATTCTGCCAGCTCCTGTGGTCCCTGTGGATGATCCTCTCAGCTGGCACGGAGCCCAACAGCCCCAACCTCTCCTTGGTGGTTTTGAAATTTATGTTGGATTGTGTGTCCTGAGCTGTAGATGGAAATGTGTTTCAAACAGCACGGCTGGTTATGCATTTGCTTGCTCTTTTTAGCCACAATATCTTTGTGTTGTGGCTTTAAAAGGAAAAAAGGAGCAGTAGCAGCTGTGCTGATGTGAGCAGTGACCAGGAGCGGTGACATGCGTCAAGCTGGGTGTGACAGCACAGAGCTGGCTGATAAAACACACTGGTGGATAAAACAGACCAACTCACAGGGTCTCTACGGGGCTGCAGAAATCCCTCAGGGATTTTGGTTGTGTCTGCAGATCTGTGAAACAGGAAAACACAAGCACAGGTCTGGTATAACTGTGCAGCTTCTCACCTCCACAGCACCTGTCTCCCCCAGGCAGCAGATGGATCTGGGCATTCCATTCCTTCCAGGCTGTCCTGCAGGGATCCTTCCCTGGCTCAGCTGTGGTTTTGAGGCACATTTTAGCCAAGTGTATTCAATGGCAGTACAGTGATAATATTTAAAGCTTTAAAATACACATTGCATGAATGACAATGTTCCCCAGGGTTCCATTTACTTCTTCTTTCCCACCCCGTGACCTGGCTCCTTCCCACTGCTCTGACCAACAGGCACTACTTTTCTTGCAGCTGCTGTAACTGGTTGGAATATGTAAGGATGCTGCTTCCAGAGAAGAACTCTGATTCCTGCTTTATGTCCTTGATTTTAACAGCATTGTATTTCTGCATCCATCTGTTTGGAGAGCTCGGAGGAGATAAGGGAGTCAGGGATCAGTGGGAGGCAGCAGTGTGAGGGGCCAGAAAATGGAGTAGGGGATCAGCTGCAGGAGTAGGGGATTAGCAGGAGAAAATACTGTATGAATATGAAATCTTGTGAATGGCTACGATAATGCTCAGGTATTCACAGTCCAGTATAAATATATTCATTTTATAGAATAAGAGGGAAAAGTTATGTTCCATAAAACTCTTTCAGGACACCAAAAGCACTGATTTTTTTAATAATTGTTTTTGAATCTGAGATATAAACCTTTTCTGTGATTAGGGTGGGGTTTTTTTATAGCCTAACATGATGCCGGGGCTATTTCATGACTCATCATATTTGTTGCATTTCTCTTACTTTATTCCAACTCTGAACACAAATATGTGAGAGAAAGTTCTGCTGCCTTGCTTTTGTTTGTAGAAGTCATAGTGCATTTGAGTGGACATTACAGCATTTGTGATTATTTCTTTATTACCTGTTCAGAAAAGGTATTAATGAATGATGTGCACCCACGTTATTGCCAATACAGCTTTTCTCCTGAATAATTCACAACTCTGAGAGAATATGCCAGTAGATCCCAGCTACCAGCACAGACCAGTCTGAATTTACTAGTAAGAGCCCAGCTTCCTTCTGAGAGGGAAAAGGAGGCTCTGGGGTCTGCAGGCAAAGTCTGGCTGAAGCTTCCAGACCAGAAGGAGAAGTGGTGGCCCTGAAACTCAGTGTTGTGTGGGGGAGGTTTTAAAACTTGATTAAAAAATGGCTGAATTAGCTTGTATGTGCCCAAGTAATGAGCTCCCTATCAGAGCAGGACAGTGACAAGTTATGAGGGCAGTTATGAGCCAAGGTAAGGCCACACAATACAGAAGTATTTTGTAGGAAGAAACTTTGGCTATGTTGATTGATGGTTTATCCCTTCCCTCTTAAGTGCTGCAACATTTCTGCCACTTTCACTTAGTTTCCTTTTGCTTGACTTCAATACATCAAGAGGTGGCAATTGACTGCAGGATGTGGTGTTTGTTAAACACCGAGTTCAAATAACAAATATTGAATGCAACAGTGCTCTGTCATGGTTACAAGAAGAAGGAAAGGTATTAGGTGCTCTTTTCAGAGGCAGCATAAAGCATTCTGGTGGCCTGACTAACACAGCCCTGCTGTTGTGCTGGATGTGGTGATGAGGGCGCATTGCACATGCGTTGCCTTCGTCGCGGTCACACCGTCTGTGGGTGCTTGTCCTGTGCAGCCCTTAACACCTTATTGAAAATCCATAGGGTTTGGGGAGGGTGTGGGATGCATTACAGATGTGGTACGTGCTCTCTGTTCTTGCCACCGGCTCTGGCTCCTGGCAGATATTCCAGGTACAATAGGCTGCCCAGAGAAGACTGTGGTGATGGAAGTTGCTGAGGCTGCCATTTCAGGTTCCCTCATGATCCTGCCACCTTGCTGCTGGGACAATGTGTCCTTGGGGGCTTCAGTGACAAAGTGGCCTTCACTGTAGTGGTCCTCCACAGCCATTCCTGCACTGGGGATGTGCTGGGCTCTGTTGCTGTGGGGTGTCACAGTGGCAAGGGCTGTGTGTGGACATGCATGGCAGGATGGCTCTTGCAGGAGATGAGTGCCTCGACCATAATAAAACTGTTCCATGGCTTGTCCATCAGGGAAGCTTTTAGATGCAGCTGTGGAGGTGCAGAGTTTAATGGGCAGGGGATGTTTGCTCTGCATTGCAAGTGCATCATTGCCCTCTGAGCAGTGTAAATTTAGCTCCTTTAAGCCTGGTCTCCTGGGGCTGAGATTTAAGTGTTTGAACTTTAGTTGAAAGAAATATATTGATTAGGCTTTGATTTAGTCATTCCTTGCTGAAAAGATACCGGGTAATGACTTTACTTGCCCTTTCCTATTTTATTCATTTAATGGAGTCCTCTTGCTCCCCTTTTCATCCTCAACATCATTTTGCCTGAAAGTCTGCAGTGCTGTGAGGAGAAATACAGGAGAAAGCTGTTGTCACACCACGAACATGATTGATTCCATAAGTAACTCCCTTGGCAAACCTCTGAGGATTCACTGATGTCAATTAGTGCTTCCTCCCGTATATGGGGGCATGTCCAGTTTAGACTGATTGATTGAGGTACTGCTTCTTGCCTTCTGCAGAGTACAGGCATGGAGAAGGAACTGGTTTTCATACATATAAAATATCTTGTCTGCTTTTTTAGAGATGTGAAAAAGAATTTGCTTTGCTAAGTTGTCTTTTTTTACCTCCTTTCACAGCAAGTAAAACCCTTTTCTTTTATCTTGACAAACACAGAGCACATGAAGGTCGGCCTTGGCCCCACACAGGTTTCAGCTGAGCTCCAACTTTGCTCCAGCCCACAAGATCCAAACAAACATTAGGGGTAGGGTTGGCAAATCACAGTTTCAGCACACAGACAGAGCTGAAAAGGGGGAGAGGGATGGATGGTGTGGAATTTTTAATCTAAAGTGAGTACTTTTTACTTTTCACCAAGTAGGAAGCTGCTTCTCTCTTGCTTTGTACTGAACATAAAATTCAAATTGCTTTCAGCACAGAGAAGTGTCTGGCTGTGGGGGTCTCTGCAGCCTGACGTGAGCAGAATGCAGGACAAAGACTGAGCCCTGTGTCCCACCCTCCAGCAAACAAAACCCTCAGATTCAACCTATGTTTTGCCATAATTAACAATTCATTTGTTGGTAGTTCCTCCTTCCTCCACAAATCAGTCCTGGAGAAGAAAAAGTCTCCCTTGTGGTCCCTTGATGGCATTTTCACTTCATTTCAATATTTCTTTCCCTCATTACAGATGAAATCCCAGGGGTGTTCCTGGGAATGTTTGTTCTTGCATACCCAATGGCTTCCAAAGAACATACATGAGGTTAAAATAAGATAGTGGTTGTGTTTAAGGATTTTCATTGAAAAGTAGTATCTTCAGGGGTTATCTGTGGAGGGAAGATTTGGTCAACTCCTAAATTAGCTCCAGAACAAGAGTAAATGGCTATTGATTGCCTTCTAATAAACCTGTAAAACCTATTTTCTCTGCTTTTGCAGGAGAAAATGTGTTTGCCTTGAGTTTCCTTGGTTCTGTATGTCTTCATTGCCTTCAGAATTCTGTGGCTGAACTTCACTGGTACTGTTTTATTGAGAAAAGAGAGTTTAATATACCCAGCTGGAAGAAGATAAGACCTCAGACTGGATATCTTTTACAAAAGATGAAGGGATCATACTGATTAAGGGAGTGTTGATGTTGAAAATCATGGAGGAACAAGGGCAGGATGGAGAACAGCACCTTCCTGTGCATTGGTGCTGTAATCCCTAGAGACTGAGAACTGGGTAAGGGAACACAGAGCAGCAGAACCAAAATAGCCCTGGTTGCCATGAGGACTCAAGCCCTTGCCAAGTCACCCGGTTGCTTTGTGTCTCATCGAGGGAGGTGCAAGCACACCCCATGTGCTGTTCCGTTCCATAGGGAGTGGTTTACTTCTCCAGAGCTGCTGCAGATGAGTGTTACTGCTCCAGTCCCTCCCTGCTCCAGTCCCTCCCTGCTCCAGTCCCTCCCTGCTCCAGTCCCTCCCTGCTCCAGTCCCTCCCTGCTCCAGTCCGCGTCACTGTGCTGGGAATATTTGGTTATTGCACCCTGCCCGCCAGCATGATTATTTTCAGCTGTAAATACTTGCCTTGGTACAAGTTTTCCATATATTTGAAATCTTTCAGAAGGTATTTCTCTCTTAGTACTGCTGAATAGAAGAAATCTGGAAGGGAAGGGATCAGGTGCAAGTAAAGTGTCTTGTGTGCTTCTGCGCCTTCAATTCCTCACACAGGATTGGGATAGTTTTATTTCACACTTTTCTTTTAACCTTCAGATCAACACAAACAATCTTTGTCACCTGCACTGAACTGGGGTGATCCCACACTGTACAAACAGCTCTTTTGATGTTCATGTTTGCTTGTTGGGGAGATTTGAACCCAATACTTTAAAACACAATGATAAGATTTGTGCTTTTCTGTGTGGTTGTGTTTTGTTTTGTTTTCTCAGATGTGATGTAAACTCTCTGGGGACTCTTCCTTGTGCTACACCTGGTGCTGCTTATTTAGTGTTGAATGGTATCGGCTCTCCTGTTCTGAAGGGAAAGGAACATGCTGCTGTACAGGTGTGGGAGTGGTGCTGTACAGCCCAGCCATGGGCTGTGGCCAGGTACCAGTCCCTCAGGGTTGTGCATCCCAGACCCTCACTTCCCTGGCTATGCTCTCCCTCCATGGGGAACACTCACCCATGGAGCCTGACAGGGTCTGTAGGAAATGAGTCTATTTTGTATTGGCACAGCAGAACAAAACACTTTCCTTCATCTCTCTTGTTTTGGTTGGTAGCCGCTCCTTGCGAATTTGGACTCTGAATACTGAGCAGTAAATATTTATGAAATGTAATGGCCAAGACTAAACACAGTCATTAGCATATTTATTTTTATTGGGTTGTTGCTTTGTGTGCCTGAGGAAATTATCAAATTGCTTGTATTTGAACTGCTATGTACAATTTTAGGACTGGCATTTTTAGTCTCACATCACTCTGGGTTTTGGAATTAAGGGTAGGAAGCATTTGTGTCCTCCCCCAGCCTCAAAATAGAAGTTTATGAATAATCCAAGTTCAGTCAAATCTAGCCTGAGTTGCCCATTTGCATCCTGCTCAGTGCCAGGAACAGGAGGTGGAGGTTTCTCCTGCAAGTGTGGCATTCAGTGTGAGGCCCCGAAGTGTGGGCAGGGTGATGGAACTGCCTTAGCTCACAGCCACAGCCCTGTGGGAGAGCAGCTCCAACCTGCTCCTCCAGGTACTGCTCTGGGGAAAGTCTTCTAGCTGTGCTGGAGCTGAAGCCATCCCACTGCTTCAGGTTGTCCCTGTTTCCCTTGGGAGCAGTCCATGACTCAGAGGGCTGAGGAGCTCCTGGTGGCTGGGCAGGAGGAATGATGGGGACACAGAGGTGTGATGGATGTGTTCCCTGAGGACTGTATGTGGTGTCACCATATGCAACATGCCAAAGATCCCAGTGAGCAGTTAACTTCACCCACCTAACTTCTTTCAGGTATAACTTGCCTTTGGTTTTTATTCTGTGCATCCATGCATTCCTTCCTGCTGCATAGTGACACACCAAGTAAAGGCAAACATTTTCAGGCACAGAAAATAAGCAGACCAGAACTCTCTGGATCCTGTGCTGCCTTTGCCCTCAGACTTGCCTTCTTCAGCAGCTGTTGGTCTTCCTCCCTCCTCTTTTTACTGTGGATCCACACAGATGTCTTAAATATGAGGGAATCGGCACAAAAGCTGGAAAAAACCTCCTTACTGCGACATGTGCAGCTCTTCTTGCCCAGAACTGTGGCAAATGGCACATGTGTTACTGGAGCAGGAAACAGAACAGTTGGCTCTGAGGAAAATAGTTTTCCCAGGAACAGGTTTCTGCTGTAGATATTTAACTGCAACAAAGCCAATGTCAGAATTTAACAAGCTGCTTTGGTGGAGCTCCAGGATGGGGTGAGACATGGAGGGGGAGCTCTGGGAAATGGGATCAGAGGCAAACAGAAGGTGCAAAAGCAAAAGTGTGACACAAAATCACCCTGTGAGAAGCATGGCTGGTTCACATGTGGGACTGAGTAGGAGAGAAGCAGGGAGTAAATCCAGAGTAGGAGAGAGGAACCAGTGTGGGACGAGCAGTCGATGTGTCTGTGTTGGGGTGGGACATAATAATGTTTTCCCAGGGCTGAAGCTGGCTTGGTCCATACTGCAGTTATGCTGTTCCCAGTAAAGCATAGCTGGAAGTTTGCCCTCCCCAGCCCTGCTGCTCGTTCCCACCCTGGCAACAGCTGACAACTCTGAGGACACCAATTAATTCAGTTCAGGGTAGCTGTGCAGTGATCTAAACCCATAATTTAAACTCCTTTGTCCCAGCTTTCAGCTCTGTGTGATTTTTTGCTGTATTTATTTGTTGTTTTGTAAATTGTTTCCTGTCTGTCTTACTAATGGGACAAACAATTGCAGTAGGAGTGGCAGAATTTGGAATATATATTTATCAGTTGCTGGATTTGAAGTGATGCTGGGACCTTGGGGAATGCTGTGGTTCCAGTTCCTTTTGCAGTCAGGAGTACTGGCCCTTGGGACAGGGAGCCTGGGGTATTTGGCCCCTGGCTGGGGAGCACAGGAGGGTCTGACTCCAAACTGGCATCTCCCCTCAGCCCAGGACACCCTGCAGGCAGGTGCCTGCAGTCACCCTCCTGGGTTTTTAAAAGAAACTTTGAAGAGCATTTGCTATTTCTTTTGCCTCGTGGTTGTTTACACAGTCAAATATTTTTGCTGAATGTGACTGAAGCTTTGTTTTGTTTTTATTCCCAGTGAATAAGCTGCTTACCTGAACACCCAACTGGAACCTGGTTTGGCCCAGAGCCTGAACCAGCTGACACTGTGGGCAAGAAGTGGTCACAGGCAAGAGGCCAATTAAGCCAGGATATTCTAAATCCATCTGATGACATTGAGCTCTTGTTTGTACTGACTGAAGAACCAAAGGGGCCTGGCAGCCCAGCAGGGATCTTCTGCACTCTTTAGAACTCAGGTTTCAAAGGTGCTGAATGCAGGGTGGACAGTATTGGGGTTGGAACTAGACAGTCTTTAAGATCCCTTCCAACCATTCTATCATGCTATGACAGTGTTTGCCTTCTGAAAATAGTCACATTGTATTTTCAAAGGAAATAAAGAATAGCCAAGATTCCATTCTTCCAAAGGGAAAATAATTTCATTTGCTCCCATGATCATTAGACAGGGCTGGGAGAAGGGAGTTGCCATCAGGAGGCAGGATAGTTTCAGAGCTGAGCACTGGAAAACTCCCACATTTGCTGTTGCCTTGTAAACAGAAAGTGGTGAGAACATTTGTGACATTTGAAGGGACATTGCTGCTATCTCAGGTCACCCACCCTGGCTTTGGGGCAACACACAGTACATTTCACTGGTTTTTTTTGGTTTTTTTTAACTGCCAGACACCATTCGTGTGAAATAGAAATTGTTCCAAATGTCAGGAGCTGGCTTTGCTTTGTGCAGGAAGCAAATGCTTTCTTCTTCAAAGGCAGAGGCAGTTTCCCACTGAGGGTCAGCCCCGTGCTTGCTGCCTCAGCCAGGTACCCTGGGAGGCAGGTGTTGCCGTCCTCACCTGGAGGTCTGTCCCTGTGCTGCTGCTACAGACAGAGGTTTGAGAAAGGGCTTATGGACCCGAAGACACAGCTGGATTTCCAGGAATGTGGGGTGACTTTCAGTGCACAGTGGGGGCTGGGGGGGAGGCACGAAGGAACGTGCTGGGCTGTCAGCTTTGGAGGGCCAGGAGTCTGTGCAGCATTCCTGCCCCCTTCTTCTCTTCCTCCCTGGGGCAGCAGTTCCTTAGTTAAGAAGCAGCTACTCACGAGCTCAAGGGCTGAAGAGCACATGGTCATGGCAGTCCCTTGCCCCCTACTCGATAGCCAAGCTGCCCTCATGCTCGCAGGGTTCTGTCCCCACAAGGGCTTTCTCAGCCCTGGAATCAGCCCTCATTCCCAGTCTCTTCCCAGGTCCTTGGTGCCCAGAGCTGTGCCGGGCAGTGGGGGCTCTGTGCTTGCTGTGTATGGACGGGCTCTCTCTCTGAGCACAAACTTTCTGTTTTGGTGGCACATCCTCCAATTTCTCTGTAGAATTCCTTCACACCTATTTTTCTCTTCTTTTTCTTTTGGTTCTTATTTATTTTAAGCACCAGCAGAGGTGCTGCTTGGGTCCCTTTGGCCTTGTGCAGATGATGCTGAGGCTGTGAAAGTGCCAGGGATTTATACGTGTTTTCCATTGACACTATGGGAAAGACCTTGCAACCCAAGTGCACTGCCTTGATTGATTTCTTCTCATTACAGCTCTGAATTATTTGCAGAGGAAAATGACAAGGCTTTATTTTCTCATGGTGCTTTATCTTTTTACAAAAATGCATCCAATGAAGCTGCTAATGGAAAAGCTTTTAACCTCAAGCAGAGGGTGATCCGTGTCCGTCCGGGTGAGGTGTGACGTGCTGTGCTGATGAATGCCCTGGGCTGCAGCAACCTGCTGCCACCTTCACAGCCCTTCCCAGGTCACTGGGAGATGGACCAGACAGCCCAGGGTGACTGGCAGAGCAGCAGAATGAACTGTTTGCTTCAAAAATTGAAGAGAACAGAAAAGACAACTCCATTCCCCTGCTTTGGAGGCAGGGATACTTCATAGTGGGTCTGGGTGCACTGGTGGATTCCAGACAGCCTGGGCAGCTGGAGGGATGGTGCCGGTTGTGATCCATGACAAAATGAAAAACAGATTCCCAGGCATATGGGAGGAATTATCAGGTGAAACATTCTCTTCCCTGACAGGCAAAGCATGGAGGGCCTGGGATGAGGCACTGCCAGGTGCATCCTGTGCCAGCAATGGTTCTCCCCTGGTTACACCTTGTCGGGTATTACTTTTAAGCCTACAGCATTTTCTAATGGTGAAAAAACAGGCTGGCTGGGCATTTGGGGAGAGAGATACAGCTCTGAGGAAGAAGATAAAGAGCTTCTGCAAATATTTATGCACAGAAAATCAAAGGATTGGTAAGGAACCTCATTTACAGAGGACTTGGATGTGTTTGTGTAGTTGAAGAAGGTGCAGAAAACAGCAGCTGTTTACCACAGAATGTGCTGGTTTAGGGGTTACCTACTGTCATGTCCAGAAGTGAGGTGAAAGAGGGGAGGCTTTTGTGCTGTTCCCTCCTGGTACAAACCCAAGGGAAATTCTTGGTGCTGGGCAGGTGAGTGTGCTTGGGCTGATGCTCCCAGGTGCCTCTGCCAGAGCCATCAGTAACTCCCTGTGCTTGCTCACCATCTTTATTTAATCCTCTGCATAGGGAGTGGCAATCCTGTGAAAGGGAACAGGTGCCCTCTGCTCCTGGCTGGGCCTGGTCCTGCCCTGCCAGGAGGCTCCTAACTTGGGGGTTCCAGGCAGCCATCACCAGCACAGGTAAGAAGCCTCTGCTCTCGGCCTTTCCATGGGGAAGGGGATGAGCAGGTTTCCTTGTCATTGCTAGGGATTGTGAGTATGGTGGTCACAGACCTGAGAGTGGAAGGGCTGTGCTCCATCCCCATCCTGGAGAAGGGGAAGGAATGGTGTGAGGATGAAGTTATCTTCAAGGGGCCTTAAAGCCATTTGGTGCTGTGGTGGTGGGATACTCTAAGAGCAGGGAGGGCATTTTGGTCACACCAGCAGCCCACAGCTGGACTTCAAGTTTTAAGATGACCCTGAGCCCATTTTCACCCACAGTGTAAATTTGTTTCCTCCAGTGTTCTATATTGTGCAGTGACCTATTTTACAGGGTTTTTTTTTTAAAGTACTGGGAAAATTGCCAAAAAGTTAAGTCTTAATTTTTCCAAGGCTGGCCTGTCAGTTCCTGCCTGTCCATACGGGAACAGTGAACAGTGGGGAGTGAGTTTGCAGCTGGAGCTTGGTGTCCCCTGGGGAGCTCAGAGCAGCCTTGGCTCCATGGAGCCTGCCCAGGTTTTCCAACTCCTGGTTTTAAACCATCTCCTGGTAATAAAATGCAAACTTTTACGTAACGGCTCATTGAAGTCACTGATAGGCACCTCAGTGCCAGTGACCCTTGAGGTGTGGGGATGCTGTGGCTGAGCCTTACAGGCTCTGCTCTGCACTGGGTGTCTGTCCCTGCATCCATCCATCCCTCTTGAGCTGGCCATTGCCTGCAAGCTTGGTTTTCCTTGTTGGCTGCTGCACTCTCTGTGACTGCTTTAAAGCTGAAATAAGTTGGGCTCATCAGTCACATTAATTTTTCCTGAGTGCATGTGGTTATTTGGCTTTGGAAGGAAGGAAACGAATTTTACTGAACATGGCAATGAATCAGAGTTGTTTTTTGTAGCCATCTTTGAGTCCTGCTGGAAACATAAACGAGCAGTGGGAGGAGGTTGCAGGGCTGCAGTTCCAATTAGAGACCGTCTGCTCAAGTTCACAGGCTTCAGGTGATTTGTACAAAGTGCTTGCAGGGCTGTGGATGCCTCAGCTGACTGGGGAGGGAAGGAGGTCAGTGCTCACCTGAAATATGCCCATGATTAGCTGTGCTGCTCGCTGTTTCTGCAGGGCATCATTTAAAAACAATTTTTCTGAATTGCACCATCTGGAGGGAAGAAAAAATCCATGAAGTATTTACATGAGGCTTGATGCTCTCCCCACCTTGCCAGCACCATGTGCAGCTCCTCAGTCTGTGCCATTCTCAGATCCTGGGCCTGGATAAGACAGCGATGGCCAGGGCATGGGAGCTGCCAGTGCTCCCAGGTGGGTGTGTGGGGAGCTGCGATGGCCTCAGCTTGGGCTCTCTGTGCCTGCAGGTGTGTCCTGGCTGGGAGGCAGCTCAGGCAGAGAGCATGTGCAGCTGGGTCTGACATAAGGACTCTGCTGCTCCACTTCTGTGGGAGAAATGCTCCATGTACCAGCTGGTCATCTCCCAGTATGTCAGGGATGTGGCTGGGGCTGGTTTGGTGGCAATGGTGGCCACTTGTGCATCCTTTTTTCACTTGAGAAACCCAGTACAGGAGCAGCACAGGTCTGTGACACTCCTAGTGCTGGCTCCCTGGGTGGTTTAGAAATGCCTCTTTCAGGTCTCACCAAAATACCACTTCTGCTGCGTTGTCCAGGATTTTAGTTTTGCTGGAGCTGTAGATAAACTAAAGGTGAACAAAGTGAGGATTTGAGAAAGGCTAAGCCCAGCTTTGCATCTGCTGCCTCCCAGGATGATGTTTGACACCAGCTGGCAAACCCATAAACATGGAACCCATAGCTATAATTATCCTTCTGAGAGCTGATCTCTGAGCTGTTAAATTGGTGGTGAATTGCACCTTAAAAGCAAACCAGGATGAAATGGCTTATCCTTGCCCTGCCCCACAGCCTGGGAACAACAGCAAACCTCCCTGCACCCTGGGTGCATAGATCTATCCCTTTGTGGGCTCCCAGAAACAGGTCACACATCAGTGGTGGTTTGTGCTGCCCATGAGAAGGGAAATGCAGCCATTCCCTTAGCAAGTGTATTCTTTCCTTCAGTTAAAAAAAATAAAATGTGCACTTTTCCTGATAAGCTGTTTGTCACTGAGTTTTCTCATGAGAATAAATTCAGACAGCACCAGTGCAGGCACAGCAGTGCCCCTGGTATGTGATTAAGGCAGCATGGTCTGTGATGTCCTGAAGGTGCCTCCAAGCCCTGCTCCTCTCTGGGAGACTCCTGCTGTGGAGAAGATGCTCTGCTGACATTGCCTGCTCCCAGGTCGCAAATCTCACCTCCTTGAACCCTGTTTGAGTCATGTCTGGCATGTGTTTTCAGGCTTTATTCTGCAAGAGGGAGAAGCCTGGAGTGTCCTTGAGCCACACAGATCCCACAAACCAGAGGTTCTGCAAAGCAAAACCTATGGCTTTTCCTTCTTTTTCACTATAAAAGGAATAGTTTCTCAAATCTCTAACCCTATTGCTGTGTGCCCTGTGTTAATGAGCTTCATTTTGATGTCTTTGGGTTCTCCCCCCATTCCCTCCATCCTTTGGCCTCCACCTTCACGTAGAACATCTGAATGTGTCTCCATGCAGGGCACAGGATTTGCAGGGCTGGGTGTCTCTTCTGCTCTCTACATGTGAGCAATGAAAGATAAACTGAGGCCCCAGGAAAACCAGCAACTTTGCACTGCGTTCCTCAGCCATGGGATCCCAACAATTTGGTTTGGCCCCTGCAGTAGGGGCTGTCACTGTGTTGGTACCTTTTGGTACCAGGCTGGCTTTTAATAGACATGTGGATGTGGCACCTGAGAATGTGGTTCAGTGGTGGCCTTGGCAGCACTGAGGGAATGGTTGAGCTTGATGGTCTTAGAGGGCTTTTACAACCTGAATAATTCTATGATTGATTGGTTGATTGTTCTGCTTTTCAATATCACTGTAATTGAGGGCTGAGAGGATAATAAATTCAACAGCAATTCTTCTGTTATCCTTTTTCCATCTTCCTTCCATAAAACTCCTTGTTAATGCCGGGTACTCACAGCTGACCCTGCCAGGGCACCTGTGTGAGGCAGGACAGTGAGCTGGGGTTATTTCAGAAGAGACAGTTCACAATTCCATTATCTTGTAATTCTGGAGAGGGCTTTAGTAAGCCAGGAATGTACACAGGATAAATGCACCTTTGTTTCACTTTCAGGAAAACGTTCCCAAGAAGGAACAGCCTGGTCTGCTCAGTGTTACCTGTGCTTTTCAGCTGATTGAATTTCATTGACCAGGTTAATATTGAGCCCTTGTGCAATTACTGGGAAAGAATAGAATATCATTTCTTTTTGCCCAACTTTTGTGCTGTGGAAGGAAGGTAGGTTTATATTTCAAATAGTCTTTTAATCGTGCAAGCAGGCTCTTGTTAAAAAAAACCCTTTAATTTAAGGCGGGCTGGAAGAGCGCAGTTCTGGAAATTGTTCTCCAAGTAAAACTTGGATTTTTTTTTTTTTTAAATGCTGAGCTACAGCTAAAGAAGCCGTTAATCTTGTTTACAGAATAAGCTTGATGTAAACCTGCATGGCTTCTCTGTGACCAAAGCACTCTTACCTGCATAGCTCAGAGTGCAGGACTGGGAGAGCTGGTGGCTGTATGTAGATCTGTGTTTGGGGTTTTTTTTATAATTCTTGGCTTTATGGTTGTTCAAAATCTAACTGTGCAGGTCCTGGTTGGTTTTAAATGTGGGGAATAATCCCTGCCTTCAGATCTCAGCTACACTAAGAGGGTCTGTTGGCAGGCTAAGGGCAGGCTGAGTTCTCCACAGGGCAGGGATTTGTGGGGAGAGCAGGAGGCACTGAGCAAGAAAGGGTTTTACTGAGAGTTCTGATTCTGGGTACTCCTAGCTCACATATACTCTCAAAAAGGGTCTCAAACAGGGTCAGAAACCTGCTATTTTTGCATGAAATTTAAGTGCTGAATTTAAATGAAATTTTGAACATCTAAGATCAATCCAAATGTTTTCTGTGCCGAATCTGTTGCATTAAAAATAACAACAAACATGGAAATTGAAAACTATGGGATGTCTGTTTTGACACTTCTGACAGCATTTAATGACATGTTGTCAATGGGTTAGTTAAACGTGGTCTTAATACAGTACCACTTTCCAGTGCAAAAGAGGCTTGGTGTAAACTCTCTGGGAATGTTTTCCCTCAGGCAGCTGGGTGGGTGGGTGAGTGTTTCCTTATGCTTGGGCACTGGGTGGTTGGGAATGCTGCAGGAGGCTGGGATGCTGCACCCCAGGGGATGTGAGACGCTGTCCTACTGCTTTTCCAGGGACCCCAGTGCCTTCTCACAGTGCTGAGCTCATGCCAATGCTCACACAGTGATGGGTGCCTGGTTGCTTTCTCCATAAATCCATCCTGCTGCAGCCAAAGTTGCTGTTCCCAAGGCTAAATGATTATTTATGAGTCAGAGCAGTGAGGCGGGAGCTCAGAGCAGAGCGGTAGTAAACAGGATCCTACAGTCTCTGAGAACTGCTGACTTACAGAATGCAGCACCTCCACCTCTCAGAAAAGCACCACTAATAGGTTATTTTCACGTTGTTGTCTCTTCGTGGTTATGGCTAATGAATCACAGCAGACTCAGCTCTGAAAATCACGTTCAAACACGTGCTTACCCCAATCCAGGAATTTTAAATATCCAGACTGCCTAAGCTTGGTTCCTGGTGCTTTAACCTCAGCTTGTGTTTGTTTGAATGAGGTTTGGGCAGCCCAACAATTGAGTAAATAGGGTTTTTTTACTTCCACCACTGTAACATCACTGGTACTTGTAATTGCAAATGTGTACAGTCAATAGCTGACTTCACTTGGGGAGTGCTACAGCTTCCATCCCATGCTCAGAGAAGACCTTTCCTTCCTCTCCATGATGCATGTCTGTCTGCTGCTTCTGTAGTATTTATTTAATTTCAGCTGTCACTGGTCATGTTATGTTTTGCTTCTGCCTGCAGTTTTCAAGATCAGATTCAGGTTTATTTGAACCAGAAGCAAGAGCCCACATGGGATTCCAGGGAGCTCCAGATGGAATGTGTGCATGACATAACAGGACGATATCAAAAAGCTGTTTGCAGTAGTTGTCTACCATGAGTTTTTTGGGAGGATTACTTCAGAGCAAAGTATGTTTAAAAGCTTGTCTGAATTCCAAGAGCCAATTGGCCAAGCTGTGTCTTTTGGTCAATGAGCTTTCTTATGTTGGTTCATCTTTAATGGCTTTATCTGCTCACTGGCAACATGGACAGGGCAGTTGGTTTTCTTTAAATACAGGGAAAGGAATGAAACTTGGTTGTGGGTTATTTGCCTTGACAACATTTAATTGTAAAACTGGGAGAGGTTGGAATTTATCAGCACCAGGTCATCTTCCACCAATTCTACCTGATGTTTGCTGAAGTTTGGGGTATATAAAATCTCTGCAGAGCTTTTGGTGGTAGTCATAATTGGCAGTAGTATTTAAGAGGGTTGGAGAGTTCTTGTATCTGAAAACATCCCTCTGGTTTTCCAGCTGCATGGCTACTTGAGCAGCTTGCTGGGAGCTGACGAACTGCTGAGCTTGAAGGGAGACAGCAATGAGTCTGTCTCCTGCCTGTCAGCTATGAAAAACAGTGGGATAGATGGAACTGGAGTTATTTCCAACAGTGGCATCTTGCTTTCTTGTGTTGGGTTGCCAAGGCAGCCTGGCAATTGTGGTAACATCTGCAGGGCTGGAATGCCCCAAACTTTCATAGTTTCCTCCCTGTAGTTTTGATTTTGAGGAACACCAAGGTGAAGTAACATGGGTGAGGTGAGAGGGGTGGGGTGGCTCTGTGGGATGGCTTTGTGACTGTGTGCTCATGGGAGCTCTGACTGGGGAACTGTCTCCTGTGGTAATATGAAGGGTTAAAAAAGCACAATAAATAACAGCAGGAAACTACTGGGCTTTGATGTATTCTGCAAAAAGACTGTGCTGTTTTCAGTCCCATGCAGCTGGCAGTTTTCTGTTTTCAATAACTTAAAAAGTAGAGCCATAGAATTTCAATCACCTTCCATCTTACCAAGAGCCTGACTCCTCCAGAATAACTCAGAGGAATTGACTCAACCATATTTTTCATGTTTCCCAAATGAGCAGTGCAAAGCCATGGAAATTAGGAAATAGGCAGCTGGGCCATCTCCATCCTTCTAAGAAGATGAAGGTCAAAGACACCTTCATTCTTCTCAACATTTTTACTCCCAAAAGGGTCATAAAAATGAGCACAGCACAAAGCAATTAATTGTGGAGAAAACCAATTCTTACGGCCTGTTAAAGTATAGAGAGTGAGTTCCTTTGGTGCTAGCTCTGTATTTGGTGGTATCTTCTTACTCTATCTCAGACCTTAAATTGATCTACATGAGAGATAGCAAAATTAAAATAGCTTCTTACATTCTTGCCCCTACTTTCCCCCACCCCCTCTGTTGTCTATTCTGCATCATTCCCAACTCCTCCATGTTTCTCAGGTGTCAGACTGACAGGAACCCTTTGTCCCCATGGCACACACCTGTCACTGCTTCATTTGTCTTCTCTTCCCAACACTATGTGGCAAATCTGGAAATCCCTGAACTACCTGTCATCTTCCTGTTCCACTCTAGACAGCTTTTATTCTTTTGTGTGCAATGCAGGTAAACAATCTTCCTATTAAACAGAACTCATAAATCTGAGTTTGTGCAGGTTAAGATCCAGTGAGGGAATCGCTGCATGTGTCAACTAGAGCAAACTCCCCCTCTTACACCAAGGGCAAGGGCTGTAGAGCCTTGGCTTTGTTCACATTTGATGAGTCACTGATAATTTTTTTTTATGAAATCTTCATCTTGTGCTGGTTCCTTATCTGAAACCGTATCTTTGCTTGTGGCATCATTTTGCTTTCCACACTCACTGTCTAGAGAGATCTTTACTCCTTCATATTTTCTGAAATAGTAGCAATGGATTGCTCAGAAAACAAAATGAAAATCCATCTTCACCTCTTGGGTACCAACCTTCCAGGTTAGATCTAACCTGGCCCAGTTTCTGCATCTTTTTGCACTGTATGTCTTCATTTGGCTCTCACATGCACTTAAATATGTGTTAAATAATCACAGTACGTTGATTTCTTGATTCTGAATCCCAAGGCTCAAGTCTGTTCTCTGTTTTCAGTCAAATGAATAGTTATAATGAAAAACAGAAAATAAAAGACAAATGATAGGGGCTATTTTCTGAAAAACAACCCTGTATTTGGACATTTTCATGAGAGGCATCTTGCAGTTCTCAGAGAATGGCTGTATTTGCCATTGCATCAAGTCTTCCAACCTTGCTGCCTTGTGTTCTCTTCATTTGTTTGGAAAAGGAGATCTGGAAATTACATCCTGAACATATTTAAAACATATGTCACGGAACAACTGTCACTTACTGTTACATTTATGCCTTAGCCAGCCAAATTAGCTGAGAGCACAAGTCTAGACACCAGGATAAATGCCCTATTTTGGTGGGGTTTATGTGCAATACTCACTTATGTTCCAAGGAGGTGATTGTGGTGAACATGCCTGTTGTGAGCAGTGAGAGTGTTAAGTCTGAACTTGCTGAACTCTTTTAAGTCTGTGCTTGTAAAGCAGAGGAGGATTTCAGAGTCATGTACTACTTGAGCTCATTTTAGCCCTGAGCCTTTCTTAAGGCAAGCCCATCCCTGCTTTCGGGTGCACACACACTGGTCATTACGGAAGGATTTCAGGCCTCCCCAAGGAGGTTTGTGACTAATAAGAAACTTAAAGTGAAGCTGGACTTGTCAGTCAAGTGAACAGAAGTCTGAAAAATCCTCACATAAAGGAGAAAAAGGGAAAAAACAGACGGAGCATGCAGTTTCCCACATCCATAAGGTACAATTTCTCTTCTCACCAGATCGTTCTGTTTCAAGTATTCCATGATTGCTATGAAAGGAACTGTTGCCATTAGCATGACCTCAACTGCTCAGTGAAGCATGATGGCATCTGTATTGTTTTATGCTTTCTATGCCACACTAATGTAATAATGATTTTGAGCTTAGTTTAAGCATTTTCCTGTTTACATTTAATATAACTGGAAGTTATTGATAGGCAACTGGTCTCTGTTTTCATTAGCCTGCAGTTGTGCCCAATAGCATTTAATGATTTTCTAAACCAAAGACATTGCATCTCTTTTAAAGACTGTGGCATACAGAAAATTGTCAAATTATTTGCAATGAATTTTATGACAGAAGTCTCTGGAAATAGGCCAAATAAGGATTGGGAAAGAACACATTTTTTAAAAAGCAAACAATGCAAGTGACTTTACATTGTGGCATTAAAGCAGTATTAATTTTCTGTGTCTGTACATTTAATCAGATTCCCAAAGTCTTAATATGGGCCAACACTTGGAGTGTAGGACACCCACCTGGCAGCATCACATTCAGCTGCCTGATGTCCAGCAGATCCAGGTGCCACCACAGGAGTGGGACTGCTGTCCACTGCCATGGGCAGACCTACACAGGGTCAAATGTCTGCTCCCTGCCTGGTGCTGAGCACTTCTCCCATGGGAAGCAGGAAAGGGCAAGGGATGGGCATGGTAGGAGGTGGCCAGTGGGACATTTGCTACTCAGGGGGCATAGGAAGTTCCTGAAGCTTGATGGCCTTGGGACAACCTGCCCATGTTTTCAAGGGAACCAGATTGCTTAGGTGTTTCCAGAGGGATGGATAGATCTTAATTTCAGCTTTTTGGCCCTGAATTAGTGATAGTAATGATCTGTCTAAATAGCATATGGAGATGCATGAGCTCATTCAAATGCTGGGAAGTTGATGGCTTAATTAGCTGCTGAGATGCCTCTCAGGGGATGCAGCTGGTGATGCCCAGGGGCCTGTGTCCTGGGTGCCAAAATCCTGCCTGTGCACTTTGCTGCTTGCCCATGGCAGAGCTGCCCTCCAAGCAGTATGGAAACCTGTTGATATGCAGGAAAGACCTCCTGGCAATATTTCCCTCAATGAAAACATTCCTTCAGCCATGTGAGCTGTTCCACACAGTACTGTTAGGGAAGGGCAGATCCTCCCACTGGGGTCTTACAGGACATCCTAAGACACACTGGTCCTGTCCTAGGACACAGTCAGACATCAGTGATGTGCTCCAAACAGAGCATGAAGGAACCTGCTCTTGCAGTGCATTTTATTCTTCCTTTTGGCTGCTTTCCACACAATAGGCATATCCTTTGATCCTGTTTTATGGTTGATCAATGTTTTCCAGAACAATATTTCTACAGCTCTTCAGAGAGTACAATTGCTTTAGTATGTGCCTTCCTGTGGGTGTTGGTGCCTCAGTTTCTGTTCTCTGCTCCCTTTTCCTGCCATAATGCTGCAGAAAGGGTTATGGGTGTAGGTTACAACACACAGCCCACACTTGAGTGGAGTGTTGGGATAATGTTCAGCGATGTTGTGGCACAACCTGAACTGTGTCTTATGTTGTGTAAGTGGTACTGAGCCATTGCCATTGCCTTTATAGAATATTTACTTTATCAAGAGCTTCAAAGAAGCTTTTTAGTTGAGGTTGCAAGTCAGATCTTCAAGTTTATTATTCTGAGAAGTTAAAAAATAGATGAATTATAATATTCTTTATTCTTGGGTCACTATGCAGTACTCAAGTTGGCAAGGAGGGAGATGCTTTTTATCTCTTCTGAGGCTAAACCCAAAGCTTTTTTGTAGTAGAAAAACAGTCACAATAGGATTGCAGTGAATTTTATTAAAAGCCTGAATAAATGTATTTGCATATGGTAAATATAACCTACCTGCTTCATATACTGCAGTGTCCGCTGAGCTGCTCTTATTAAAACTGGGCAGAAATGGGCAAGGGCTATGTTAGATAGTTTAAAGCATGGAAAAAAAGCAGCTTCACATCCATTTTAAGTGGATTTTTTTTCCCAACTGGAGTTGGCAGAAACTGTTTACTGAGTTTTTTGTGTAAACTTCCAACCTGTGAATTCCAATTTCATAGTTCATTCATACATGGGAATTTAATTGGAGATTTGAGCTGTTCTGATCTGATAAGCTGGTCAGATGTTGTTCCATTTCTGGATGGGGAAGCAGAGCTCTCTGTGGGTCTCAGTGCGTGTGGATGCACATGGGCACTGGGCGTTGGTCACCATGGCTGATCTGTAGGGAATGATTTTCTGATAAGTTGACATTTCTGTCAGTGAGCTGTTCAGTGCACTGTGTGTGGGAGTGTATGTACAAAGACAGAGGAACATCCTACTGATCGTAGAATCCCAGGATGATTTGGGCTGGAAGGGACCTTAGAGATCATCTCTTTCCACCCCCTCCCATGGTCAGGGACACCTTCCACTAGACCAGGTTGCTCCAAGCCCTGTCCAACTTGGCCTTGAACACTTCCAGGGATAGGGCATGTTTTTCTCACCTGTTGGACTGGTTGTACAGGGTGGGAGACTTCTTGAGTTGCCTCTCTCCTCCATATACTAATCAGGAAAATCACATTTTGATTTTAGGATTTCTGTTAGGATCCTCATTGAAGTTTCTCCTTACCTAATACAGAACAGAGGATGCCTTTTCCTGTTTATTACCCAGACTATTGCCTTGGCACTCCCAAGATTTTATCCAATGTGACTTGTTCTAACCTTGTGGAAATTGCGGTGATGGAAGATGCATCAGCAATTTTCAATCTTATTTCATTTCCAGGGGTGCCCATCAACTGCTCAGCAGCGCAATGAATGAGCTCGCAGGGGCTCCTCTGTTACTCTCTTAAAGGAGCTGGATTTTGTTCAATGAGGCAGGTGGGAGAGAGGTAAGGTGAACTAAAGTTTACCTTTTTTCATACATGTCTAACAGAATATGATTAAATATTAAAACTATGCAGTTAATTCTGCTGTATTTACCAAAAGAAGGTTTTCTGAGGAGTGGTTGTTATGGAAACAGTAGCCCTCTGTCCTTCCACTTGGAAAGGATTTATTTTAAGGGAGCTAAAACCCTTTAAATATTCAGCAAGTATAAAAAGGTGAGATCATAATATTCATCTTACATATCCTCTGTGAAGCTTCAAAAACTTCCCTGATGATAAGTAGGAAAGGCTCCAGAGCCTGTCTTTAATGTGGAAGAGGGAAGGGACTCATAAATAAGGGAACTGGTACATTGATAAAGACAAATGAGGCTGCTTGAATGGAGACACATCACCATGTGGGAACTTGCCCAGGAGAACAAACTGAGCATTACCGTTCACTCAGGGGCCTGAACCCCCCATTCACCTCCTGGTGTTTTGGCTGACTGTCATGACTTACTATGGGAACAGCATCTCTTTATAGGGGTTCTGTGGGCCTCAGAGCTGGGAGGTTTGGGAATCTGGTGGTGTGCTGAGAGCCTTTCCCTCATGCTGTTCAGCAGCTCCAGATCAGGTCTCTGAGAGGTATGAAAGGAATTCTGTGTTCAGTGAACCAGAATCAGCACAACCGGTGCCTCAGATGGCAACTGCAAACACTGTAATTTGCTGAACAATCACAAGTGTTAAAAAAAAAAAGTTCCTGGACTAATGGCAAAACAACGCACCTGAAGCTGCAGTAGGAAAATTGTTCCCTCAAGTATTTTCAAACTAAAAATCAAGCTTCAGCTCCTGTTTCTTTTGTGCTTGCTTTCAAAAAACATTTAGAGCTCAACTATAGGTTAGAGATTTATTATTTTTTCTCCACTGAAAATGAATTATAAATATAACTTGTATTGGAATTTTCTATTTCTTAGCCTCTCTTTGGCAACAGCACACACATAGTGTGTTGTGTTTCTGGCACTTCCCTGGTGGGGATTTCTTTCTCCATTAGTTGCCTTCTGGTTACAACACAGATGAGGAAAATCTGAGCATTATAATGAGGTACAAACCTTGAATTCTTTTTTATTTTGTAACAAATCCATAATGATTAACTGCACTGATCAACCATCAGGGTTTTGGGTAGTGGCAGAAGTAACATGGGAGCCTGTGGTGAGGGAGTGCAGCACTTCAGCACTGGCCTCTGCGATCTGCTGCTACTGGTCCTTGATGGAAACAGGGAAAACCAGGGAATCTCAGATGAAAAAAGGTGCCTCATCATGAGAGGCAGCTGGCTGGATGCAGAACATCACCTTTCTCGGGAACTCCATGTAGTGACAGTGTTTCCACTCTGGTATGAGAACACTGATGGATGAGTGGGCTGACAAACTCACAATCCCGACAGCCTCTTCTGCTTCAATTCCATGGACGCTCCACTAACACTGGAATCACATGCTGACTCCAGTACTCTCCTATGTAAGCATTTTGACTGTGATTAAGAAAGACACTGCTTGCAAACTCTCATCTGAATTTAACTGGCAATATTTCATTGTGTGCCAGAAAGAGTTTATTAAGCTTCCAGATCAAACAGGAGCTGATGTATGGATGGGAAATCAATCCTGCTTCAATTAATGTCTTGCTTTTGAGAAGGGGAGGAGAGAATGCCACATTCAATGGGAAAAATTGAAATTAACGCTCTTTGAAAGTCCTCCAAAAGCAGAGTTTTTGGTAGAAGTCCAGCCATTGCAGGTTTGGGGAAGGAAGACTAAATCCTGGCACTGGTGCCCCGGCTCTCTGTGTCCTGGGTGCACTCACTCCCCACAGGGGAAACTCTCAGGGCACCAGTGAACAGGTGATCCTCTGGAGCCACCGTGCCAACCTGTGCCTGTGGTTTGTTTGTGATTTTTTTTTTGTTTGGGAGCAGAGTAGGGGCTGCAGAAGTCACTAAAATGGCTCTGTGCACTCAGCCTCTGTTTTGCTGGTCATTCACAACTTGTGAATGTCACCTTCAGAGAGCAAACACAGCCACTGCCTGGGCAGGGATGGGATTTCAGTTCTACCTGAGCTGTGCCAGGTTATACTAGAGGTTTATACTGACACTGTGTTTTCCTGTCAGGTTTTACACCAGAGAGAGTGACATTTGCATGACTTTGAGGATCTTTGTCCTGTCAAATCTGTTCTCTATGTCTGTTAAACCATTTTTAAGCACTGCCTTTTACTGTTCAGGCTGGATTTTAAGAGTTTGAGTATAGGAAGCACTAGCAGCCTACTGCTGCTGGGTCCCAGATTCTTCCATTCTGGACACTCCCCGGGTGGGATAAGGGAGTGTCAGTCCCTGTCCCCAGGTGTTTCCCCACCCTGCTGCAGTTCCCCTTGGGTCAGGGCTGAGGTTCCCTGCATGGCTTCAGAGGGAGAGGACCCTCTCCAGAGTGGAGGAGGACAGTGGTGCTGTCTTTGGAGTGGCACTGGCTGTTCCTCCCCACCAGAGCTGTGTGTCTCCTTTTCCATAAGCAGGAGACTTTAGGTGACAGTGTCCTCAGGGAATAGTGTGGTCCTGTGTGCACACCTCCCTTCCATATGGCTCAGCTGAAACATGTCCCTGTCATTCCTTTTGCCCCAGCTCCAGCAGTCCACCTTCTCTCCATGGCTGTTAATGGAGCTGCATGACAGCAGCTCCGTGGAAGTACCACGTTTGTAAAAATCCATGTATGCTGCTTTCTAAAATATTGAAAGTACAAGAAATCTTCCTTGTCCAGGAAAGAACAGTAACGATAGGCCACAAAGTGTTTATGTCAGGTAGATTTTGAGCTGAGTGGTTTGGATTAGACAGAGGGATTCATAATGAACTGAGAACATGAATTTATTGCCTGGATATGAGTGCCTGTTTTCCTCTGTGGTCCAGTGACAAATGAATTGCAATGAAATCCAAGATAACTACTTTGGCTACTGCTGAGCTGATCATCACAGGTGGGCAGCATTGAAAACTAAATTCCACCCCAAGATGCTGATTCTGCAGCCAGCTGTGGAGTTTTACAGTCCATTTGTTAAAGCCCCTTTTAAAAACTCTAAAAGACATGTATTTTGCTTCTCTACTTTGATCTATTTTTCATGAGAAATGAAATACGAATGTTATTCCTCTCCCCAAAGTAAAAGGTGCTCAGAAAGAAACTGTTTTAATCAGGAGAGAAAGTTTTAGAAACAAAGTTTTAAAAATACAGTATTTTTTCTTCCTTTCTTAAGGAGAGGGAACAGCAGGGCACAGATAAGGTTGGATGGGTCAGAGGAAACCAAACATTTCCAGACCAGTGAAACTGAACCTGTAATTGCTGTGTCTGCAATCCTTTCCAAGACTGTTCCATGTTAAATTTTGAGGTGTGTGAGGCTGCTTTAGCCATCACTGTAGGTAATAGTCAATAAGAAAAACAATTTTATTCCATATGTTTTCAGAGTAATTTTGCCTCGTTTTGTTTTTTTTTCTTCCCCTCTCTCCCCCCCCCCCCCCTTTTTTTTTTAATTGATGTATGTCTAGCGGTCATTCCAGTCTGGTTGTTTTATATATATTTAAGTATGAAATGAATTCATCATGAAATGGTTCAACACTTCCAATTACTTTAATGGGATACTAGTTTTGACCTCATTGGAGCAGAGCCTGGGAACTGAAAAGTAGCCAAGCTCTTTAGTGACCCCCTTACAAACCTCGTTCTGGGTTTGCACGTGATTGCTCAGGCTAAAGAAGAGCTCACAGTATCAATTCATCCTGACAGCCTGTGTCTCTGATGCTTAATTTCATTAATAAAGGAACATTTGTGGAGAGCATTCAGGATTGTGTGGGGCTGCTGCTGTGGCAGGAAGTTAATCATCTTGAAATAAATGATTGCTTCAGGGCATCTGGGGAGAATGGCAGTGGGAGGAGGGTGTTTGGACTCCAAGAGCCTGTCTCCATGTTCCCTGCTGGTGTATGGGTGAATGTGGGGCTGGTCATGCAGTGCTGCCCTTGGTGTGGAAGTTCAAGGTACCACAGGTCTCCTCTGAGTGTGCTAAAATCAAGTAGTGGGATGGAGACTATAAATTTTGTCAAGTTTGGTGGTTGCCTTTTATCTCTTTCTTTTGGTTTCCATTCTCTGTTCTGTCTACAATTGAATAGAAACTCCTCAATAGGCTGAATTCCTCATCATCTTCTTGAATTATGGAATCCCAGAATGGTTTGGGTTGGAAGGGAAATTCAAACTTGTTATGCCCCGTTGCCTTGGGCATGGATACCTTCTAATAGATCAGGTTGCTACCAGCCCTGCCTAACCTGGCCTTGGACACTTCCAGGGATGGGGCAGCCACAGCTTCTCTGGGCAGCCTGTGCCAGGGCCTCATCACCCTCACAGGGGAGAATTTTGTAGTAATTCTCTCCAATGTACATAAAAGGCACAGAGTTGTGCATCTGCTCCTGGGTCATGGCTGTTCCTGAATGAGAAAGCACCTTGGGACAGGAATGCAGGTAGGAAGGATGAACCCAGCAGGGAACTACAATTTTGGTAGACAGCAAAACTGTCTCACAGGCAAAGGAGGAAAACCCCAGTAGGCTGATTGTGGGATCTGTGAAGCCAGCAAGCAGGCAGGGTGGGAGGCAGACTCAGCTGAGAATTAGCTACTTTTCTGCCCATTTAGAAGGAAGAATTGCAGCCGAGTACATGATTTTAGCACCAGGGTGTAGCGTAGGGAGATTTTCATCCAAGCATCTGATCCAGCCCTATTTGCTTTATGAGATCTGACAGGAACCCTACATAAAATCTGATGGCTTCAGGCAGGTGATTAGTGTAAGCACAGCATATAATTAGTGAATATGTTTATCGTGCAAATTAATGGAAAGGAAAGCTTTACTTGTGCACATTAAATTGAAGTGTTTGTGTGCATATATGTGTGCAATGAATACCATTTATCATATATATATGGGCAATGAATTCAATTTCTTTATGTGCAATGAATTCCAGTATATTTTCTCGCCTATCCTGGGGTCCGAATGCACATCCTCCCCACACTGCTTTGGGGTTGGATCTGCTTGTTGCTGTGATGAAGTGGCATTAGGATTTCCAGCATCTGTTTTCTGGTGATACAGTTTTTCTAGTCTTGCTTTGCACCCCACGAGGCTTGTCCCTGTCCCCCCCCTTCTCCATCCTTGGGATGGTGGATCTCAACACCATGATAAGGCACCACTGGCTGTGGAGGAGCAAGTGCTGCTGATCCGAGCAGCACTCCCAGCTCTTCCACTCTGAGATTAAACTTTCAAGTATGCCCAAAGCTATTTTTGTATTTTATCTTATTTTGCATTGAAATATGGTGGGGGGAGGGAATTTGGAGAAACTTGACGTGTGGTGTGTGTGTTTATGATCCATTCAGGGGTTGACCCTTCTTATCTTGCACATGCTTTGCCTTGGGAGTCAAGAATATTTTATTAGTTCTTAGGGTTTTATACACTTCCAAATAAAGTCTCTGTACTGGAAAGCTGCTATCCAAGCACACTGCTTATATCATCTCTGTTAATGTTTGCTCCAGAAAAGGAATGTACTGAAAAAATGAAATTCAGAATGAAATGTAAGAAATGTGACAATAAACTCTTTGACCAGAAAAGTTATTTTTTAATTTCTTCATTCCCTGGTGATAAAGTCATACCCAAAATAACTGCTCCAGACAGAATTTTGGCTGTGACTCAGAGAAGTGCAGGGAACTCTTTAAAAAGTTGAAGGATGTAGCTATTCCTGTTGATTTTAGGGGAATGGACTTGGAGGAAGGCATGATGATAGAGTTGGATAAATAATGGAAAAAATTTTGGGCAGAGTTAGGTATGGAATTCTGAAACTGTAAATCTGGTCTGTATCCTGCTGATCTTTTCTCTTTCTTTCTCCTCTTCCCAAGGCTCTTTAGTCCTTCACCATCTGCATCCTTATTTCCTTTAATTCTGTTTTCAGACTCCTTGGTTTCACAGTAGCTGCTGAGCACCCTGCAATTGCTTATCAGTCTGAGTCTGTAGGTAAGGTACCTCTTTATAATCAATGTTAATAAGCAGAGCAAGGTCTGCTCAGTCCTCACTGCCATAGGTTGTGGTTCCTGCAGAGACTGAAGGGGTCACTGGGTGGTTTAGTGAATTAGCTCAGTTGCTCACTCTGCATTCTGAAGCCTGGGGAATCTGAACTCATTCTGCAGAAACTGACTGCAAATCGGATTGATACGAAGGGCTCGCTGGGGAGGTGCAGGGAGGCAACTGCATCCAAACTGCTGATGCTCTGACAGCAGCTGCTGCCTTTCCACCAGCTCAGTTGTCCCTGGGGCTTTTGCAGGGAGCAGGGCCAGGAAAGACATGTTGTAATATCATGGCTGCAAATGAGTCCTGCAGGAGCCACAGCACAGGCAGTGCTGGCTCTGGGCACACAGATTCATTGGTGTCCAGCCACGTGTGCCAACTTACACCAGCACTGAGTGAGGCTGTCAAGGTCTTGCAGAAAACCAGGACAATTTATCAGGTCTCCAGCCTAAAGTCTTTCCCTGCCTGGTTCCCAAGAGAATGAGCATTTTCTTAGGGAGGAAAGAAAAAAATAAAATTGGAAGTAGCAGCTCCGGTTGTCTCCATCCCTCACTGTGGAAGAGGCTCATCTCAGCTCAGGGTTATGTGGTCCCATGTGCTCTCTTCCCCCATTTTGTGTTTTCAGGAACTATAAATATAGTTTTCAAGTCACATAAGCTGCTCTGTTGTTCTGCTTGCTCCTGGATGCTGCCCCAAGCCCTGCTTTCACTCCACTCACTGCTCTTTGTGCTGCCTCTATACACCACTCCTGACTGAAGTGTATTGTCCCTATCAGGTTGCTTTTTGGGTTTTTTTTTAAACTAGAACAACATCCTATTATGAAATCAGTGACCTGACTATATGAATTCTTTGTGGTATACTACAGGGAAGATACTTTACTGCAAAGTCAGAACTGGGATGCAGGATGCAGGCTTAGTTTGCTGAGGATGCACTTTTTCCTTTTTATTTTTTCCCTTTTTTCTGTCTTTTTTGTAATCATCTTTCTATGAAGGAGGTGTTATCGGGGATGGTTTTTCTCTTTCTGTATTTTGAAAGGAGAATCGAGACAATGTTGTGTTTTGATGATTTTTCTGGTGTACTATAGGCACTCTGGGGCTCTTGCTCCACTGGCTGCTCCCGGTCCTAACTGATTTTGCTGCTGAGAGCACTGTGGAAGAGCCCAGTGAAATCAGGTGTGGGACTGGGAATCCCTTCATTTTGTGAGCCTTTATGCCAATATTTAATCTCAAATGGCCACCACTGGGCACAGTCTCCTCCATGAAGTGCTGCCTTAGCTCAGTGTGCACCAGCATAAAGCTGTGCTGAGTCCTGGGTGTCTCTGACCCTTGGGGAGCATCAGCAGTGCCCTTCTGCCTCTGGAGCCACATCTACAGGAGGGAGATGCTTTGTACTGCATATCACAGATGCAGCTGGCAGGATTTTGGGTTCCTGGGTCCTCAGTCTGGTCAGCAGTCCCCATGAGGACACGAGCTGTGTGTGACCGTGCTGGCTGGCAGTCTCAGAGCTGTGGGTCTGCAGCACCAGTGACAGCAAACAGCTCCTCAGCAGCAAAGCTCAGCTGGTGTATGTGGGAGGTGTCCCTGGGGTGCTGGTGCCTGGTCCCACCAGAGTCCCCCGGCCCCGTGGGCACTGGGGTGGCTTGTTTTCCACCCGGCTGCACTGCTCTTGCTCTATTACATGGTCCCTTGCCTCTGAGCTTGAGTTATTGCCTACATGCATGGGTAGAGCCTTTGGAAAAAAACTGAGCATGTAATTATGAGAGTCAGTGTATTTTACAGGGATAGTGACTAAAGGAAACAGCTTTTAACTTTAGGATTTGTGAGCGCTTGTCAAAAGAGATTTGTGGTGGATGGAGGTCAGTTGGGAAAAGAGCTGCTGCCAGAGGAATTCTGACTTTCTTCTCAAATGGATGTAATTGTGTTCATTGGAAATACAACTTTTTATAGATGCCATGCATATGGATGGGCTTGGTGTGCTCAGGGCACACGCTGCCTGCACGGCAAATCTGAGACCAAAACGCCTGAAACCAAACCCACAGAGCTTCCTGAGGAGAGGCAGAGTCACGCAGAGCCAGAAGCTTTGGTACCGGCTCTGACACTTAGGGTGAGAGCAAACCTCCCCTGCTTAGAAATGTGGACTGGGAGTCTGCAGACTGCAGGAGAGCGGGATGTGCCGCAGCGTTAGGAGGTCAGGGCACAGACGTATGGGCCACCTGGGGTCCAGTAACAGCAGAAAGAGTAAGTGGGAAAGGCAGAAAATCATCGGTGATGTCTCAGTTGAGCTCATGGCTGACAGTAACCAGCAACACATGCAGCAAGTCTGACACCATTCCCTGCTTGTCTCCTTGAACAAGGGGGTCTTTGCTATTCCTGCTTCAGTCCCAGCATTGTTGATTCTGCTGGTATTTTTTTCTAAAGTGTCCTGAGGTATACTTAGACTGATTTGATGTTGTTCCCATAGGGGAATGTCACACCAAAGAATGGCTGGAGAGCAGAGCCTGGTGTCTGCCAGCTGCTCCTGGTAGCCTGCTGTAGTTTAAGATCTTTTAGAACAACTCCTGGATCATGAGTTGGTTTTCAGAGCCTTGCACTGGTTTTCTCTCCTTCATGTGCACTAATAAAATGCTATGAGGTGATCAGGTCTTTGTAGCTGCCTTTAAACAGACAAACAAACTGACTAATTTAGCAATGAAGGGGCTGAAAGGACTTTCATGTCCTTTTGTGAAAGCCACATAGAAACAAGCAGCAGTGGCTGGTTTAAATCAAAAGTGGTGTTTACTTTTGAGCAGATTTGCTGACATTTATCTCCAATGGCAGACACATAGACAAATAAAGATACATGGATAAACAAAGACAAGGTAAAATAAGGAGTTTACTGAATACTTGGGAGGTTGTGCTCTGCAAGTACCTAAAGAAGTGGCATATTAATGTATCCTACTTGTTTTCCAGTAAGTCATTAGTCGCTTAAGTGAAGTTATTCATGCCAGTTTTCCCTTTCATTAAATATTCATGTTTACTAATGGAAATTGTCTTGACAAATTGGTCAAACTGAGCAGCTTATGAATTTATGCCATAGACTAAAAAAAGTTGTTTTGGAACTCCCAGTGAGCTGAAGTAATGCTTAAAATCATTAACACTTCATTGATTTTATAATTAAAAAATCCTTAGAATAAATAGAGCATCTTTTAAATGTAGCATGGCTGTTTATCTCATTGCTTAGTATTAATATTCACATTTTTTCCCTGAAAATATCCATGAACTTCTAAAGATGCTTTTCATGGCCAAGCCTTAGGATTCAATCCCTCCTCAGCAGATTTAACAGGTGGTCATGACTGTCACTGTCTTCAAGGGGCTCTTCACTTTTTGTGTGTCACCCACTCAAGTGCCAGGGGATGCACAGAACTTGGGTGGCAGCCAGGACCTGGCCTGGAGAACTGACCCAGCGCTGTGGGCTGTGTGTGACGAGGTGGGGGATGACTGGGGTGATGAGCTGCAGCCATGGGTGAGAACCTGGCTCAGGACTGGGCAGCTGGATGACAGGATGAGATTGTAAAGGGGGAACATGTGATCCCATATGTTGCTGTGCCTCATCACTGCATGAGGGGAGCAGAGACAAGGAAGGAAAGGCTGGGATGGAACCCAACAAGCCAAACCGTGGATGTGTGACTGGCACAGAGCCTGCATGTACTGGGCAGTGGGGCTGTGGGAAAATGAAGGATCCTGCCCTAAAAAGGCCCAAACTCACTCTTAGTGACCCTTAGGTAACAGCAAAAAATCTATCTGGTGCTTGGGTGTCTCTGGGAGGCCCTGGGTGTGGGGGTATGAGTATTCCATAGAGATAATTTCACTGGGAAACCAACTGCTGGAGATTAGGCAAAATTAACACGGCCTGAGGCAGCAATAACAAGCATTAATTAACAGATCTCTATCTCCTCAGAGCATGTGTGTGTGGCCAAAGGCTTATGATAAAGTCAAATAGGGGTAATTATTCACGGAGCCTAATTTAGCCCATTAACCAATAGCCCATAACTAGTTTCATGGAGACTAACACTTCAGCTCTCTGCCCCAAAGCTTGGCTCCTGGGGTGTCTCAAGGAGAGATAAGATGTTTTCAACCAACACCACAGTTATTTTCTTAATTTTTATTTTCAGCTTATACTCATTTGATGATAATCATGCTGCTACTTAAACAAAACAAACAAAGTCTTGAAAGCCAAGCACTGTGGTGTCCTTGTGTCACTCAGACTTCACAGATGTGCCCTGTGCACCTTCTTGGTGCGTGTGGCCAGTGAGGATGACCTGCTCCTGTGGAGCTCCCCTGGGTGAACAGGAAGGAGGGCAATGCCAGTAGCTGCTGCTGGGGTGGGGACAGGGGCTGACAGCTCAGCTTTGGCAGCAGAAGCTGCTGGTACTCTTCTTGTATGGCACCTGGAATGACAATTTATTTTCCAGTCTTTTGAAACAAATATGCCCTTGTTGTCCTTTACCTGCACCCCACCAGACCTGGGAGTGTGCACTGAAAGGAGCCAGAGAAGGACAAGCAGTGGGAGGGCAGAATGTGTGTAACTCACTGAGTTCACATTTCCTGGGATAACAAGAGCATTTTGTCACCTTGATATCGATCTATTTTCTGCTCTAATTAGTTTCCATCTGCCTATAAAATACATTCTAGTAGTAAACTCTCAGAGCAGCAGCAAAGCCCCACTTGCCACAGGCTGTAACAAACCATCACAGGGGTGTTCAAACAGTCCATTTGCTTTTAGGACTTGTTGGTCAATATGATCCACGTGAAACCCGTTGCACATGCTGTTGTGAGAGGACTTGTAACTTCGGCACATCCACATACCCCAGCTGCCCATACAGCCATGAGATTAGTATCTCAAATGGGCAGGAAACTGTTTTTTTAAAAACAATTTACTTTGATTCTGTGTAAGGTGATAAGAGAAGAAAGCATTTTACAGTAGATGTGGATGAATATTGTTTAGGATGTATTCTTGGGTATTTGATCAGGTGGAGAACATGAACTTGTTTTAGTGGCATGTGGTATTTTCTGGATTTCTTGTTTGTTTGTTTTCCATGTGAATTATTTTTGCTTTCAAACACTTCTGTCACTTCTTTAGATTGGTTGATGGGGATCTACTGGATGTTCACAGCTTTTCCAAAGTTGCTGGCTCTGGCTATGTAATCTACCTAGGAAGGTTTCCAAGGTAAAAATGTTAAAATTAAGCCTGGCATTACGCTTTCATTTCTGGTACTTTATAACTGGGTTCATCAGGATTTAGTCTTTTTGATCAAGCCAGGAGGCTCAAGATCCCACAAGGCTCAATATGTTCTTACTAACAAATGCTCATCGGTGTTCTATTCCTACAAATCATTCATAATCCCATGATTTGTCTTTGCTTCTGTCTTTCTACAGCTTTAGTACATCTTTAGAGAAAGCACTTAGCTGAGCTTAGTTTAACAAAAACAAACATTAAAAAAAATTTGTTTTGGATAGAAATGTGCCTCTGTTCAAAATCCAAGACGATTTTATACAGATTTTCTCCTTTTTGCTGAGGTTTTCCTTTCAAAAGAAGGGAACTGTTCCTGGGAAGAGACTGCATAATCAAACCAGAGATTCCACACCTTGAAGGAGTCCATGATAAGAACATAATGAGTTTGAATTACATGGCTGCTTAAAGCTGGGTGATGTGACCAAGTCAGAGTACTCATTGTCTGGACTCTCCTGTTGGTGTTCTACAATTTATGGTGATTTAGGTTACCTAAATTAGGCGCCTGCTCGCTCTCTACTGACCCAGTAGAGACCTGAATGATGTCAGCCTCCTGCTGAGGAGGCTGTTTCAGAGATGGCTAATAGCTTGGTTTGCATTGTTTGGCTAAAATACCCATCCCTGCCTGTCCCCAACAGCTCCAAGCTCATCCTTGGCTACCTGGTAACACCCAGCAGCTCCCACCTCCACTATTGGAGCTGCTGCACTGCTTCAGACTGGGTCTGAACTGAAATGTGGTGACCAGACAGCTCACATCCTGCTCGAGTGCTTTCACCTGATGGCTACAAGAGTTAATCTATTTCAACAGTGACATGATCAACATTTAACTTTAAATCTTAAAAAAACCCTCCACTAAAATGCATGAGAGTACAGGATAAGGAAGGGGGAATTTCCCTCTGGATTGAGCCACTAAATGTCAAAGTTATGTAAGGACTTTATCTGAAGTGAATCAGGACGAAAATGGTATGAAATGTCTCAAATGTCATCTGCTTTCAATTCAGTCAGTGCTTTGAGACTGCAAGTGGGGAATTGGGGGACAAGGTCCAGACTGTAGCTGAGGACACGGTGCCCTTGGAGAGGCTCAGTCCCAAGTCCTTGAGCCCAGCAGGACTGGCTCTGGAATGATGGGATGTGATTCTCCTTGGGTTTTATTTTGTATTGTTTTGTTTAATTTCATTTATTGTTTTTTTTTGTCTTTTAAGATAAGATGATATTTTGTTTCCTAACAGTAGTTGGCAACCTGAGCAACCAGATCTAGTGGAAGGTGTCCCTGCCTATGGCAAGTGGTGTGAAATGAGATGAGATTTAAGGTCTCTTCCAACCCAAACCATTCTGAGATTCTGTGATTTTGTGATATTTAACAGCAGTTACAATATGAGTAACAGAGTTGCCAGAAACTCCTTGGTAGTTGCTTGAGTCTGAACTGTGCCCTTAACATGAGTGCTTTTAGCATCAACCGGTAGCTCAGATGCTGGTGTATGATTGACAGGGTGGTGGCTGAGGGGCACATACTTGCAGTCCTTGCTAACCAGGCAGTGCTGTTCCTATCAAGTAGTGTCTGAATCCGTGGCAGAAATGCTCTGTGCCACAGGGAATTGGCTTTATGACTGGGGAAGGGTGGCACGTGCTCCAGCGCCTGGAGGAACAGCTGCCTCTCCCTGTGCTTAAGGATCATTATGCACTGCTCTTTCATCCAGCAGAACTTTTATGTCTCACAAATTAAATTCCCGGCCAAAATAATTACATGGAAATGCTGCTGGGCTGTTATTCACAAGGGGCCAATTTTGTAGCCATTTGTTGGCATTTGAAAAGTCAAATTTCTTGCACTGTAACATATGCAACATATAGTTCAAAAACAGAACATGAAAGGCTCCAATCGAGTCAGCAGATGTAAATTTTGAAGGGAGCTGGACATCAGAGAAAAAAGAAATTATCCAAGTTGAGATGAATAATTTGATTTCAGCTGTGCTTTGTGCCCGAGTGTCACTGGATTCCTGGAGTCTCATGCTCCACCCTGACAAGTGTTTTTCTGGATGTATTTTCCAGCTGGAATCCTGCCTGTGCAGCTGATTTAAGGCTCCCTTCCCTGCCCTCACCAGGGGTGCAGCAGGATGTTCATTGCCAGCCTCATGGCTTGCTGTTGCTATTGATAGGTAATGAATGATTTTATACACAGTTTTGCATCCATAAGGATTACAATTAGAAATAACGCCATAGAAATCATCTCTACTGTTTGGAGAACCTAAGTGGTGTCTTCCTTACAGTTTGAAGTTTCATGGGATTTTCCAGGTATCTGGTCTGGTATTTTGAACAAGAAGAAAAACGGACAGTACCTTTCAGGTGAAAACAGTTTGGCCTCTGCTATACTTGTAATTGTGGGAATGCCCAGAAAGGCCGTTCTGTTATTTAAACTATTCCACCATGCTGGTAAAGCTTCAGAAATACACAGGGAGCTGACAAGACATGCTTGTCACTATTAACACTGTATAATGTTATTGGTACACGGGGGTATGATATACCCAATGTGATAATTCTTCATGGTATAAGTAGTTTTTCCTGCATTAATACAGGGTGATTCCCCTATGTGTGACCTTCACAACTAGCCAGAAGTGGAACCCTCCAACAGTGTTCTGTTCCTGAGGGGTGGCAGCTTGGCTTCACAGTCCCTGTGGGGCTTTTAACAAAACTCCTGTGGAAACTCAATGACTGTTTTTGCTCCTGCAAACTTGTGGGTAGATGTTACAAGCCAGGATACTCGATGACAGTGTGGTGACAGTCACCCCTCTGGTTTTAGCAGCTGTTCCTGCCATGGGGATGTGCAGGGGGTTTAGTGGCAGCTGACATGTGGGATACACAAGGATCTGGGGCTGTGGTATCCCCAATGCCCCTGGTGAGGGGGCACCTGCTCGTGGAGGCTTCTCCCATCCCAGTGCTCCAGGCAAGTACAGCAGCTCCCCCAGGCTGATCCCTGCTCCTGCTTTTGCCATGTGTAAACGAAGATTAAAGAGCCATATCTGTCCTTGCCTCTCACCTGATGCTATCTCCCCATAAAGTTTCTGTTAATGGGGACCTCCCCACACTCTTGTTTTCTCTCCTGGTGCTCCTGGAAAAACAATCGATATAAACCCTGCTGTCTCCATGTATGGCAGATGACTAATGAGCTGTAATTGCTCCTCAGCCCTACAGGAAGCTAACTTCAGGAGGAGTTGAGGATTATCCAGCTGTATGTCCCCAGGAGGTTGTTATTGTAGGAAATTAATTAGTTTAGACCTATTAGAAATATAGAAGGAGAACTGAGGATTGGCAGGGCAGAGACTGAGCAATGTGGTTGTTAAAAAATGGTAAAGACTGAGTGAAAAGGGTAATTTTAAGTTAAAATTGCTTCTTTCTCCTTTGAGGTTTTACTGTTCTGAAAATAGAATTCTATGTTGAAGTGTTTTAAGGCAAACAGCTTTATTCTCTTCTTCTCTTGAACACAGTGTGTGTAGGTGGAGATGCAGGTGACCTGTGTGCCATCCTGCTGAGTCGTCCAGGGATGAGCAGAGTCCTCTGTTGGTCCCCTCCCTGGCACTGGCCGTGATCAGACACAGAGAAGAGAAGCCAGGGAGACTCTCTGCATCCCTTCAAATAATCACACACCTCCAGATGGTTTAAGCTCTTGAAACTTGCAGTGCAAGACAAATCTTTTGCATTTAGCCTCCTTTGTGGATTTGGCCTCTTGTGGATTTGTCCAGTCTTCTTTTACTTTTTATTAATGTGAAATCTAACCTTGTTTTTAGATGGTTGGGATGGAATACAGCAGTTTATTGTGCTGTTGGATCATGAGCTCAGTGTGTAACGGAGTGAGGTTTCTCCTTCGGGCAGGAGCAGTGTGCTTAGCTGGCAGATGTTGCCAATGATAGAGAAATTTAAAAAATATTTGTTAAATTTGCTTTGCCCTTGCAGACTGAACACGAGTGGGTCACCAGCACTTGGCTGTGTGTGGTCCTGCAGGATTTTGTGGGGCAGGCTGCCCTTGCTGGCTGCTGGAAGCAACTACAGTTGGCCAGAAGGACAGAGGTCACAGAAATCACTGGGGCCAAGAGTGTCTTCCCAGTGGCACCCATCCATCCACCTGTAACACAGAATGTGTTTTCTGCTCTTGGGTGGGAAAGCAACAATCACCAAAACACCTTAAGCATAAGTTTAGATCAGCTATTAGAAGGAAATTCTTCCCTGTGAGGGTGGTGAGGCCCTGGCACAGGTTGTCCAGAGAAGCTGTGGCTGCCCCATCCCTGGAAGTGTTCAAGGCCGGATTGGATGCGGCTTGGAGCAACCTGGTCTAGTGGAAGGTGTCCCTCTGAGGGGTTGAAATAAGATGATATTTAAGATCTCTTCCAACCCAAACATTCTATATGTTTTGCCTTACTAATGAAGGACCATGGTGCTTCTGCTCATTCCTGCAGAATGTTGGGAAAACAGTGAAAAATATTACTCATAATTATATTCAAAGTGTGTGTATGTGTGATATAATGTATGTTGCACAAGGAAAATAATCTCCAAAATATTAAAACCCACTGCTGCTGGTGAATTTCCTATCACCATCCATCAGTGAAAATTTGCTCCCTGATGGGGGTGTGGTGCTGGTGGCTTTCCACTCTCCAGAGGGAACACCTGCAATGAGGAAAATTCCAACCCTTGCAAATGGTACAGCATTGCCAAAATATTTCTACCCTGCATTTCTCATTTTGGCCAAGGTCAAGAGCAGCACCTTCATATATCTGTCTGGGCTGAACAGTAACCTGGGCTCTCTCTCATCCTGCCCTTAGTGGGTCCAGGCCCCGCCCTTGGCACCCCACAAAGCTGAACAGGGGGCGAATGGGCTGGTCTGAACCTGCTCCCTGGGAACCCCCTCTCACCCTGCACCCTGGAAATGATCTACCTTCAAAGGAGGGGCAAAGAAAAAAGATTAAAGGAGGATCCCACTGGTAGCAGCTGGTCAGTGAATCCAGCTTGGTTTTGTGCTCCGTGGAAACAACTTCCACTTTCATCCTTTAAATTATGAGGAGGAGAACTTGGGCAAATGCAAAATGTGGCTGGATGGGGTGCTCAGGTACCTGCACCGAGTGCAGCTATGCCAAGAATAATAGGCTTTGGGGTTGTTTATGTTTCTGTAGGAGATTTAAGCAGCGTGCTCAGGAGGGGTTTATCTTGGGGGGGGGGGGGAGGTAGGCTCTGAAATGGATTTTCATGCTCAGAGCTTCCAAACACAAGCACTGTGCAGCTCCCTGTTTGTTTTGCAAATCCTTATCATCCCACAGTTATTGCTTGTGAAGTGGAGCAAAAAATGAAACCCAGTGAGGGCTGAATGGCAGGACTTGAGTTTCTCTTCTGGCTTAGCTGTTGTGTTCTGGAAGGACACACATGTGCCTCCAAAGCCTCAGAATTGGGTATCTACACAGAGTAGTTAGTTTGCAACTTTAGCTTTCTAGGAGCTCAGTGTAGTGAATTTCTGCTCGGCATGAGTTGTTTACAGACACCTTGTTTCTTGGGGTCTTCAAAATAATGTCATGAATCAATATTTTATTTATGCGGTAACAGAATTGTCATAAAAACACAGAATAGTTTGAGTTGGAAAGGACCTTAAAGCTCATCTAGTTCCACCCCCCTGCCATGAACACCTTCCACTAGACCAGGTTGCTTAGAGCCCCATCCAACCTGGCCCTGAACAATTCCAGGGATGGGGCACGTACAGCTTCTCTGGGCAATCTGTGCCAGGGCCTCACCACCCTCAGAGGGAGGATCTTTTTTTTTTTAATATCCAATCTAACTATGCTCTCTCCTCTGTTTTTTATTTCTTTGATTTATTTAAGGTAAAAGAAGAAAAAGCAGAAGTCTACTACTTATTAAATGTCATAACAAAGCTCACCTGGTAAAGCTGAACTGAGGAGTGCAAGGAGGGCGGGGTTGGTGTGTGAGTAACTTGAACTTGCTGTCAAACACCCCTTATCTAATTGCTGTCAAAGAGCTGCAGTTGCTGTTGGCAGGCTTTCAGGTTTAGGTAGAAAAGGAAGATCCGAATCCAGCTTGACAGAGGGGCTGGTGATTGTGGAGTAGTCCTGTCATGGGTGGCCTGTGCCCTGGGCCCTGGGCTGGCTCTGCAGGCTGGTGCTGCCCTGGCTGCGGCAGCACTTTGCTGGGCTCCTGCATCCCATTCGGCAGTGTGGCTGGTCTTGGCCTCATGGGACTGCTCTTGGGCACCTAAGTAGGAGAGGTTTGAGTTGTTCCCCCTTCTCTTGTTTTGTGCAAGGGCAGCTGCAGGAGAGGGCAGGGAAGAGCCTTCATAGAGCCTGGCCAAGGTGCTCTGGTCCCAAACCTACAGTTCTAAAGATAATACAAAAGTAGAAATAGGACAATGCACATTCAAAGTGAACATTTGATCTGCAAGGTTTTTGGGTTTTGTTTTTCCCAGAATGTGTATTTTGGTTTTTGTTTCTTAGATGTGTTGAGTAGAACCATTTTGTGGGTAATTGAATCATAACACATAATAACAGTACAATTTTACCCGCAGTTTAAGTTCCACTGTAGTGTCATTCTTGTCTGAAAATGTGCCTGAATGTTTTCTTCCCTGTTCTGTTTATCACATTCCACCCTATTATGTGATTTCTGCCTATTTAGGGGTCCATGTCCTTCCTTCAGCAACAGCTGATGCCCCTCTTCATGGCCAGGAGGAGACACAGCACCACCAGGTTAAATTCTTCAAGTACAGTGTATCAGACTTAGCAAATTAGGACGTTCATATATGGACACTGCTTGGATGTTTGGAAAAAGGTGCATTTAGCAGGAGAGACAAGAGGGTTTCTGCTTCCTCAACTGACAAGGCTGCAGCACTCATTAGGGAAGCTGAGGTTCAGGTGCAATTCTAAAGCTTGGGTGTTTAAGAATGAGAAGTAAACACTAATTACCAGAAAAGCCTTCCCAGCTTTGCTGATTTGGATTCGAGGGTTGGTTAGGTGTGCATTTTTAGGAAGCTGAGGGTGGCACAGAAGAGCCTTTGGGCTATGCGGGCCTGGGGCACTATTTCTCAATAGAACATCTCCTTTGCAGGACAAGGGGGATTTCTGATTTTGCCAGTAAAAGGTTACATTTGTCTAACAAAGACAAAAAATATATTCTGTTTATAAAGTGACTCAAGGCATCCATGGAATACATGTAAATTGGCTTGAAAGTAGGTCAGCGTGGCTTTGCAGAGTTTGTGCAGTTTGATGTGTTTGTGTGTGAATTCAGCCCCAGAACTGTAAGTGCTTACAGGGAGAGTGCTGTGCTGCACGGGCTCTTCGGCGTGATCACTGGGCTTTAATCTCTCCAAGCTGGTGAGTCTGGGGAGAGCTTAATTAGAGTCAGTGGAAGTAAATCTGGAAAACACCAGTGTGTGGAACGCCTGGACTGCTCCTGGTGCTCTGGCCTGCCAGCCTGCCTCCTCCTCACCATATGCTGTTTCCTTTTCTGATTGACAACAGCACTAGAAAGTTAATGAACTCGGGGATACTTTGTGTGTGTGGGTTAAGCTGAGCCTGGGCTCATGGTTGCATACTATGGAGCACGGCCTGGGGGGCAGGTGCTGGGCTGGGGAGCTCTTGGTGAGGGGCTCTGTGGGTCTACAAGACCCTCCTTGCAGGGACCCTGGCTGGAGGGGCTGTAATACTGGAGGTGCCTCACTGCCTGTTCCCTGGTTCCCTGTACCAGCAAACCTCTGATCACAGCATAGCCTCCTTGGATGAAGGCTCTGCCCACCACACAGGGTCCTGGAACAGCCATTTGCAGACAATCTCATTCCATGTTCAAGTCCTTTCCCAGTGCCAGATCAATTATTGTGTGCTGAGTATTGCAGTTATGGGCAGCAAGGCTGAATGAAGAATGTCCACAGCCTGGTGCTCTCTGGCTTTGCATGTGGCTGCCGGGGTCCCAGGGAGACCCTGCTCATCTCAAGGGCAGGTTCAGGAGTCTGGTTGAGCCCTTGTTAAGGGGCTACGCATGTCCTTGGCCTCTCAGGTGGTCCTCAGCTTCTTGGGTGGCCCCTGGCCTCTCGAGTGTCTTGCTTATCTTGCTACTCCCAAACCTGAGCTGAGACTCATGCTCTCAGAGGGTCGGGCTAGTGCTTGTGCCCTCAGACAGAAGAATATCCTGCTCCAAGGCTTTGCCAATGCCACTTTCTCATCTGTGATGTTCTTGGTGTCTGGATTGTTAGTGGAGGTCCTTGAGCAAGACATAAACAGGACGATGGGACTGAGTGAGGGGATGGGAATGCGAAGAGGGGAACACTGGTCCTTAAGGCAGGGGCTGGGAACAACAGCATAATGACAAGCAGAAGATCATGCACAGAAGATTTTCTCTCTCTCAGACTAGGAAAAGATGAAAGGTGCACAGGGAAGAAAGGCTGAGAAGTGAGACTTCTCCAGCAGCAGCACTGTTCACACAAAGTGCCTCAGACAGAAAAGCCTCTTTGCCCACCCCTTCTTCCCCTTCATCTCCCAGCACCAGGCAGTAAATTACCCTGCTCTTTTTATCACTGATTATTGAGTGATTGGGTAAGATGGAGTCAAATTATTTGCATGTTCAAAGAGAGAAGATAAAACTAGACTGCAGCATATTTTACGGCTTTTATAAAATGTTGCTGTATGTTGTTGAAGTAGATGGAGAAGCACCACCAGTGCTCCAGGGCAGAGCTCCTCTCTGGGAACCTGCTGCTGCATTAATGTGAGCAGAGTCAGTAGAAAGCAGGAATGTGCAGTTAGAGTTGAAAAAATAAATGTTTTATATTTATATTTGGACTGCCAAGTAAGAAAGGCACCTGATAAAAGAAATCTAAGTCTAGTGCAGCCTTAAGGTTGTATATTTAGCATTTATAACTCAAATTTGGGCAGTTGCTCATTAGAAACAAGGCGGAAAAAGTGTCTGGAAAACAGGACAAGCAGGAAAGGGAAGGAAAACAAACAGTTCAAACAGTGTGGGGGTTTGAGTATGCGTGTGGATTTTTAAGCTAAAGTTTTAAATGTGTTTTTCAAAGGACAAGGACCTGCTGTGGGACCGACACCTTCTTAGTCTTGTTGTCAGCTGTCAGCTTTAATTATTTCATGTGTCCATCTGCTCCAGGGCTGGTTTGTGCACAGACTGAGATGTCTGTACACTGCACTGCTCCTGTGCAGGAGCACGTCAGCACTTCCAGCACAATTACTTTGGACCTTGGCTTTGTTGAAATGAGGAAAGCCAAGCATTGATAAAACAAATAACCCAAATTCCTCTGTATTAAGCACCCTAAATAAAGTCCAGGTGAGTATTAAGGTTTCTTCCTGCCCCTTCTGTGGCAGAAGTGGTGGCTCCTGTCACTGCTGGCCAGGTCTGTGTTTGTGGGACTCTGTGTCCTGCTGACACCTGGCACTATTGGGGCCCTACTGACTGACCCCTCGGGTTGTGCTGTGGAGAACAGGGATTTCCTGACCGAAAGATGAGATGGCAGTGGGGTCAGCATGTCCTGCCAGGGCAGTCCTGCAACTCCAGGCCATCCAGCTCTGGTCTGGCCCAATGGTGATGGACTTACCCACAGCTGCACATTAAAAGCCCCTGAATGAGTGAGCCCATCTTCTGTTGTGGACTAACCTGTCAGTATTATTTACACATCTGTGAGATGTGCCATGGCTCTGAGTCTGCCATAACTTCTTTCATTAAAAACCTACCTCAAGATACCTTGGGGGTTTTTTCCCCCTCGTTTATTCATGACTTTGACATTTCTGGTTGACTTGCCTCAAGCTTCACTCGGGTTTCAGGGAAGCAAATTCTTGTGTCTCTGCACAAAGATTTCATCATGTTATATTCAACATACCTGCCCTGAATTGCAGCTGGGTGCTTATGGTGATGTCAGGTAAGAGCTGCTTGACACCCTGCCAGCCTGGCAGGTGTTTGTTGTTAGAGGTGATCTCTGTAAAAGCTTCACTTCAAGGTTGTGGTCTGTAACATTGCTTTGTGCTTTGAGGAGCAGGTGCCTACCAGGGCCACCAAGATGATTAGAGATATGAAGCATCTCTGATATGAGGAAAGGCTGAAAAAACTGAGACCGTTCAGCCTGGAGAAAAGAAAACTCTCTACTATCTGTGGAGGTGTGGCCTTCCAGTACCTGAAAGGGCTACAAGAAAGGTGGAGAGAGATTATTTACAAGAGTCTGGAGTGACAGGACAAGGGGGGATGGGTTCATGCTGCCAGAGGGAAGGGTTAGAAGGGATATTGGAAAGAAATTCTTCCCTGGGAGGGTGGTGAGATGCTGGCACAAGTTGCCCAGAGAAGCTGTGGCTGCCCCACCCCTGGAAGTGTCCAAGGCCGGGCTGGACAGGGCTCGGAGCAACCTGGTCTATTGGAGGGTGTCCCTGCCCATGGCAGGGGATGGACCTGGATGAGCTTTAAGGTCTCTTCCAACCCAAACCATTTGATGCTTCTGTGATTCTTGTGTCTTGAGGAGCTTATGGAGCCCCAAGTTTTCTGCACCTATAAACTGTTGCCTGAATGGGTCCCTTATTGCTCCCTCATATGCCTCTTTCTCCAGCACAACACAAAGCAAATGTTTTGCATCTAATAAGATACCTAAGTTCAATATTTGTTATGTCTATCATCATATTTCTGAATATCATCATAACTGAATAACATCACACTTCATCTACTGTCGGTACCATGAAGAATAAAATAATGTTATTTTGCAGTTTAACTGGAAATTGTTTGGAATATCATACCTAGAAATAACTTGGCATTGTAATTAATATGGAGATATATTATGTAAAAAATATACACGAACATATAAGTATAATGTGAGTGTCTTGCCATTATATAGGCAGCTGCTTGGCTGTACATACAAATGGGTTGTATGATTATGTGTACCTACAAATTCATGACAGCTGCAACATGCTTGTTTCAGGGAAGAAGAATTGGAATTTAAATGCTGGAGAAAATATGCAAATGCTTAAAAACCAGGAAAAACTCAAATTGCTTTGCAGGCTGAAAACAGCTGTGGAGCCCATGGTGCTTTTCTTACCGAGACACACAAAGGAGCCACCCAACCTGCTCTGCAGGAATTGTTAGGACAAATATGTCTTGGTTTTGTTTTCAGTTCTAAACGAACAGTCTCCCCATCTGCATATCTAAATTCTCTGGTGCTGTAGCAGGAATGTGGCTGCTGCCATGGGAGGCTGGTGTGAATTGCTGAGGATCTGCCACATTGCATTATGCATTTTTGTTGTTGTTTTAATGAATAAATTCCAGAGAAGGCAATCAGTAATTAGCTGCAATATGGCACCATTGGGGAGCAGTGAGGAGATGTTAACTCAATCTGAAGGACCCATCTGTAGAACTTCCAAAACTGCAGCCCAGTCATCACCACACACTGGAGGGAATTGTTGGCAGCGTTTCAGTGTGTTATTGGCCAGAAAAGGTTCCTTTGGAAGATCGGAATGAATTGGAAGCGTGGGGATTCACTGTAATAGGCCTGCCACAGGTAGGTAGCGCGGGGACAAGAAGCAGCTCAGTATGTTGGAGTCTGGGGTTTGAATACATGAAAAAAATTCCAAGCATATGCTAAACTATTCTCCGCATGAATAGCAGTTTCTAATTTGCTTGACACATTTCTAATCAACCTGGCAGCTTCTCCCTTCATAATTAACATCTTCATTTTGTTGTTTTGTAGAGATAGAATGTCTATCCTGGCTTGAAGGACTCAGCCTCTTTGTTTCAGGTGTGGGAAGAGGAGCCAAGCTCAAGTGTGGGAGGATGCTCTGAGGGTTCAAGAGAGCATCCTGTGATGAGAGGATGTTCTGAGGGTCTAAGAGAGCATCCTGTGATGGGAGGATGCACCTGAGGACCATCCTGCTGGGGTGAGCCCTGCTAGCAGGCAAGCTGGACTCTCCTGGGGCACATCCCCACAGTGCCTGTGTTGGCATGTGCTCACACATGGAGTCAGCAATGGATGGGAAGAATAAGTTGTGTTTGTTGGATGATATGACAAGTGAAGCTCAGTCTGGAAAATGTGTATCTAAATAGACACTGTGCTTTTTAGTGTGAGTATTGCTGCTTGAATATAAATTGTTGCTGGTTGATTCAGCTTATAAAACTACACCATAAACACAGTGTTTGGGCTCTTATGCTGAGACGGGCAAGGGACCCACAGGTATTGTGGCACCTTTGACAGTTAGGTTTTGTGCCTTGAGAGACATTTGTATTCACAGGCTGCTGCATGTGGTCAGCTCTGAGATATTTGCACATGTACAGGCACAGGAATGCAAACATGGCGTTTGTAAAAGTATTTGTAAGTGTATCATGATTATCCTTATAGACTGAAATACACATACTGTTCCTGGGCAATGTCTTTTAAATCTCATTTTCAGAAAGCAAACTGTTCTAGAGGGGTCTGCTCCTTGCCCATGGCAGCTTTGCCAGCTGAGAAGTGAACCCTGGATTGGCCACAGGTGTGAGTAATGAACAGGTGGGTGCTGCCCTGGCAGCCTTGGACAGCAACCTGTTGGGGGACCAGCCTGCCTCTGATGGCCGAGACCTTCCCAGCTTTGAGGGTAGGCACGTGCAATTTCTCTTGTGATCTTGAAGCCATTTAGTACATAGGGAGATCAGCAATCAGGAGAGCAACATGCCTCAAGTGCTGGAGTACCCTGCACTGCCCTGGGTAGCAGATATTGAGCTTTGGGCTATAGAGTATCTCTGCCCCACAGCTCCTCCCAGTCTATGATCCTGGAGTCCTGGCACAGCATCCCACAGAAGTGTGAGCAGGTGGACATGCTCTGGCTGGAGCCCTTCCACAGTGACTGCTTCCCAAAATGCACAGCCCTGACCCACCTGGTCGGAGTCTATGGCCACCCAAAACTGAAGAGCTGATGTGAAGTGGGTGGGTGCAGAACAGGGGGAATTTCTGGGTAGAGACCCCCATCCTCGGTGTCCATCAGCCATGGAAGAAACTTCCCACTCACAGTCCCAGCCCTGTGCTGCCTCTCAACAGAGGAACTGGCTGCATGAATTATCCCCAGAATACAAAAGCTATATTCCTCCCCCAGCTCCTCCTGCCTCCATGACCTAGTTACCGGCTCAGCACATGCAGAAAGCCACAGGAGGGAAAAACAGATTTCTATTTAATAAGAGAAGTTGATTACTATTTTAAGCCCCTTATCATGTAGAAGCATTTCAAGCTCAAACACCCCACTCATCTCTAACTGTGAGATAACTATAAAGGTTTCTCCCTTCCCATCCTGTGGTTTGACAGTACTGGAGTTTCAGGCAATTAAAATACTTTCGTGTGTCTCCTGTGTACCTGCTGTAGTCTCTGTGTTCTCAGTATCTGTTCACACTTGAAACAGCAACTTATCTTGTTTGGAGGAGGCTTTATAGGTTGTTTTACCTAATTGGTGCAAGGTGAATATTTCAAATGGATTAATTTAATTAAATGACAGCTGAGTTACTGCCTTGCTTTGGGACAGAGGCAAGGAAAGCCCCAGTGCTGGTAACTTGTGCAGATAAAATGCACGTTCTTTTCTCTGTGCTTTAGAAGGAAGCTGCAACCTTTCCCTGAGCAGGTTACAAATATGCTGGAGATGCCAGTTGTTGGCTTCCTGAATGCTCTGATGTGGAGTGGGTGTGTGGCTCTGCCATGGCCCCTAAGGACCCTGATGCTGCCAGGAGGTTGTGGGGACTCTGCCACTACTCTCTGAGGCTGGGCAACAGCTTTCAGGCTTGCCCTGAGGAGTGCAGGAAAGGAGCTTGAGATGAGGGCTTGGGATCCTTTGGAACTGAGAGACTAAATTTTTAGAGGTCTTGGTTAGGCAGAGCTCCTAGACCTGCCCCAGTTCCAGCTCTTCTCTGAAAGATGTGCAGAGTTAGGTCGGGCTTCAATTAAAGGTGAAGGCAAAATTCTTTCTCTGCTGGGACTTCAGCACATGTATAAAATGTGAGCAATGTTTCAATTTTGATTAAAGGAGATATATTTCATGTTCAAGTAACCCCAGATAGCAGGGCCTTTACTGAGTTACACAGGGGCTTCGGCAGGAGCAAAAGTTCAGATCCAGGCATAAGCCTGAACTCTGTGGTCAACTGCATGGTGCAAACCAAGGCCACCATGGGTCTGGGGACTGCTGAGAGCAGCTCTGATGCTGCAGCTCAGTCTCCGCCTTTGTATCAACCTTGGTTTTGAGTTGCAAACTAGACTTAGGAGGGAGGGAAGTTCACTTTAAGCTGAATTTATTTTTTCTTCTGAGTACTTAACAAAAGCTCTTCAGGTAATGGATGCGTATCACCATGGGACAACTGGAGCATATGGTTACTTGGCTGTAGGTTGGTCCCCTCTGAGGGCAGTGAGGGCAAGCACCCACAGACTCCAGCTGAGCTCAGACCCCTCCTGGGGAACAGGGCCCCAGGTGGGCAGTGCTGAACCCCCACCCCAACTGCAGAACCTGAGTCCCAAAGGAGTGACTGTTGGATCCAGTGGCAGCCTGGAGACCCGGAGATGCTATCTCAGGGACAGGCACCAGCCAGTGACTGGGCACAGGAATCCAAAATGGCAGCTGTGGTTCAATTTGAACAGAGAATTTCTGCAAAGAAAATGGGAGGAAAGGCCCCTCAGTCCCATAGCACTGCTCCCATTGCCTTTCATTGTTCCCAGAGAAGCAAAGTGATTTCCAGTTGCTCTTGCTTTCCCAAATGTGCTGCTGGGGATATTTACAACTGAATAAACATATTCTTCCCTGCAAGCTCTATTTGTGTTTTGTTCTCTCCAGCGGCTGCACATCTGTTCTATCAGCAGTCACTGCATGTGGAGCAGAGGGCAGAGTGATGTCGCTGTGTTCAGCCAGAGATGGAGAGCAGGACCCTGGACTAGGAGAAAGTAGACTGCGTTTTTGGTACAGTGTTGCTGATGGGAATGGCTTGGGAGCTAGACCACAATTTACAAAATATGCCAAGGAATGAAGTGTTCTTTTTCATTTTCCAGTGCTCCCACCCATTAGCTGGGGTGAAATCTCTGCTACCCTGCCTTCCCTAGAAGTATGTAGGGGAGGGACCCCTCACCCCAGCAGCTCTCCCTGCAGAGGCTCTCCTTTGGGAGCAGCATCAGGCAGGAATCTCTGCCTGGAGAAAAGGGTTCTGTGCATCTGCCAGTGTGTGACACACTCAGAAAGTGACAGCAGGAATGGTTGGGATGCATTTGGCATTTCCTGATGTGCTTTGAAAGCTGTGTACAAATTCAAATCAGAGAAAGCAACAGGCCCAGGTGCATAATACTAATTTTATATTACAATTTCATTCAGATAAATTACTCCTGTGAGTTCCTAATAAAAGCAGATGTTGGCTTGTGTCAGAATTAGTGAACAATTCTGATAACAGGAGCAGCTATTTTTAGTTTGGTGTTATTGCAGTTCAGCCTCACATCAAGTTGTATTAAACTTGGAAGACACAAATAGGATCCATGAGTATTTGCTTGCTTCAGAGCATTCCAAAGGCTTCTCCTCTGCTTGGCAGGGTGGGTGGGATGAGGGGGTGGCTGGGGACAGGTTATTTGTCAAGTCTCAAGCAGCACTTGTCACTCGGTGTGCTTGTAGTTGGTGTGGAAACATTAATTAGGGGAGGAAGCTCAAGCCAAGTAACAAGCACAGAAAAAGGCCACCAAGGACATGGATTAAGGAGCCTTCCCTGCAGGAAATATCTCCCACTACTGGAGCAGTGGGTTGGATATACAGAAGGATGGGTGGCAGCCCTGGGGGCTGAGAGGGCTCAGTGGGGCAGGTGGTCTCAGTGGAAGGAGATGAGTTGTTCCCTGTGTGTCAGCATCATCCTTTGGATATGGCAGGGGCTGGAGCTGAAGGAGGAAACTCAAGAGGTTGAGGGCTGGGTCCTGTGTCAGGAGGGATGGATGGTAAGACACAGCACCATCCATCATGTGTCATTCCCAGTCTTTGTCATAGAAACCCAGAATAGTTTGGGTTGGAAGAGACCTTAAAGCCTGTCTCACTCCAGCCCCCTGCCATGGGCAGGGACACCTTCCACTAGACCAGGTTGCTCCAAGCCTCATCCAACCTGGCACTGAACACTTTCAGGGATGGGACGGCCACAACTTCTCTGGCCAACCTGTGCTGTGCCTCACCACCCTCACAGGGAAGAATTTCTTACCCATATCCAATCTGACCCTGCCCTCTGGCAGTGGGAAGTCATCCCTCCTTGTCCTTCTAATATATTCAACACATATTTGAATTTATTCCCATGCAATGTGAAGTCTTTGCAAAGGTAGTTCTCTGTGGCTGATGGGATTGGGGTGCTGTGTGGGAAGCACAGCTTATCTAATGAAGTTCTGAGCTGTTCCAGACTACAGCAGCTTTTTGGAAACTTTGTTTCATCATCCCAGCAGTTACCATTTGGAATTATATTTTATAAAGTTTCATTTTCTCCCAAAGCAACTTAAGTGGGGGGAAATGCAGTGTAAACACAGAAAACCCCATGTTTCCCCCATTAGTTTAGAGCACAGACAATAAGTTTTGTAATGATTCTTGAGTTTTGTAAGGTTTTCAATTTCACTGACACCCTTTTTCAAAATTTTAGATTTTATCAACTAATAGTTGCTTTGACATTAAGGGTGCTGCTACAAACAATTTAATCTATTTATACCATTTTTTGTCTTTGTGGAAAAAGTTTTATTTCAGCTCCTCATTATCTGAAAGTGATTTGCAGAACAAGTGCTATTAGGAAAATGAGGCTGATGGCACTTGGGGTGAGCTGAATGCGCTGTTAAGCAAATCAGAAATTAGTGTAAATTTCTTTCATTTGACTTCATTTGCTGCAGATCAAGTTTGATACTAATGATAAAAACCAGATCAAGCTTTTAAAAATATTGAGGAGTTTCTGTGCAATGAAACTGAAGCGTCAAGAGAAAACTTTGGCTATTTTGTTTTTTCTGATCTAAATTGGAATAATTTTAATAATTCTATTATCTCTTCAAACCAAGATGCAGTCTTGTCTGAAAAGAAATATGAGAAGCTGCTGCTGACTAACACAATAGCAATAAATAGATAATGCAGAAGGAAGAGAGAAAAAATTCAGGAAGATATGAGACCTCCCAAGAATGTTCCTGAGGCATCGCTAATTGGAGGCTCCCTCAAAGGGGTTTGGTTGCAGCAATAGCCTCCATCGGAACACTTTTGCCTCAGAAACCAATATAGTGTTTGCAAGGTAAATGTTCATTTTGTATTTTCTCAAAAGCTTTCCAGTTCTGCTGTGCTAAGCCAGGAGTAAGCCCTGATAGATGTGTTAGTGCTGCCTCAGCTCCATTCTCTTCATCCCAAGTCAGCCAGAGTGACAGCAGATTCATAGAAAATCTGATTTATCTCATGAGGTCCTAACTGTCTTGGATGTTCTGGGAAATACTGGGACATTCTGAGGAGCTGCTGAGAAGCCAGGGTGAGTACTTGGGAGATACACAGATGAGTAGTACTAAAGTCCCAAATCCCTCCTACAACTGGACCTGAGAGAAAGGGATTCCATGTGGGAGATGAAACAAGACACGTAGTTCAGAAAGGGCTGAAAGCAAAGCAGAAGACAAGGTTCATGCTCACTGCCTCCTCACCAGACACAGCCAAGTGTTGAGGGGCTGCTTCACCTTAGTTTCCTTCGCATCCTTCCATCAGATGTGATTGAACAGGAATTCTTCTATCTTCTCCCTCAGTGCATAACAAAAGGTATTTCAATTTGAGAATGGGATGCAATTTTAACTAGAATAGTAGAAAGCATGTCACTCATTTAACAGTCGTAAAATTAGAAGGAAAGAAAACCCCTAAGAGACAGGAAAATAGCTGCTATTAAAGTGATAGAATAATCTTACCCCGCAATGGTATTCTGCAGTTGAAGCAGCTCTCTGCAGCCGGTGTCTGTCAAACCCTATCAGGATGGAAGGTGACATTATGAAGTCTCCAGATATATTTTCATGTCATTTAGCTGATTTGTGTCATTTGATAAATTGCATGTTTGTAAAATCAATGTTCCTCACTGTGTTTATTCTTGTGCTTTGGCAATGTCACAGTTCTGTGCTGGAGACAACAGCAGTCATTTGTAAGAGCTGTCACTTCACAAGATCTTACCCCCTTCTGATAAAATCCCTTGTTCATTGTCCAGCAGACCTGGTATAAAAATGAATGAGATCCACAAGGGTACATGAAGTGAGTTTTTAATTTTGCTTAATAGTATTTCTGTTATTTTTTAAAATGTGGGATAAGAAAGAGAATGAAATCCCAGTGAGAGGTGAAGGCATAGGTTCTTGTTCTCTTGCTCACAGCATTTAGAGCAGGGAAGGTGTCTTAGTTCCTGGTCTCATGGGCAGAGCTCAGCCCCAGAGTGCTTGGGCTAAGCAGCTCACAGGTGACAGGATCCAGTCCAGCCCTCACCCCACAGTGCTCCCCATCTCCTCCCGAGGCCAAGGATGGGCAGTTGAGTTGAACTCATGGGTCCCGGGAACATTCAGCAGTGGTGAGATGGACCCATGGCACTTGGGTGCTGAGAGGAGGTCTGGACCCACATTTGCAGGAAGGACTCTGTGTTTGTGCCAGGCTCTCCAGTGTAGTGGTAAGTGGGCATTTACACACTGGCAGATGAATGCCATTACTAATCCTGTGAAGGTTTAGATAAGCTTGTAAGATAAACTGGCTTAGAAAGGAACTTTTAACAGTCCTATTTTAGCTGCAGATGCAAAGTTCAATGGCTTTCTCGATGACCCAACATAATGCCTGAGTTGTTTAGTAAAAAAATCCCCATGAAAAATGCAGCTTAAAAGCACATTCCTACAGACTTGTATCATGTATTGTGTTTGATCACAGATAACATGTATTAAGTAATAATAGTGTGCAGCTCTGGGCTGGCTGATTTTGAACACACCAGTGATGTATGAAGGATTTTAACAGCATCACTTGAGCTATGCTGCACAGTCAAGATCACATCCACTGAAGAAAAAATCCATCTATTTAAATAGTCCAAATGAATAGATTTGGTCCCTTATTGTAATTTAACTCAAGTTTTCAAATGTGTCTTTGTTATTCCAAAAAGGGAGAACAGTATGAATAACTCCAAAATGTGACATTGCATAATTAAACATATTTCTGGCTGTATCCATCTATCTAGCTGTCTATCAAACCCCACAGCTTTCCTTCCCTGGAACAGCAGAAGGCTGGCAGTGCTTTCCACGCCAACGTGTTGGAAACCTTGGCTAGTCCCCTGTGATTGTAAGCTGGTGGGTGGGAGGGAAGGCACAACAAATTTGGTACTGTGGCTTTACTGCCAGAGAACTGAAGAAGATGAAGTTTATCAGCCCTCTTTTGGGGAAAATAACTTAAAGTTATTGAGAAGAAGTGAATTAAAATTCATCATCCTGACCCAGCTCTTGCAGGGGGGCATTTCCCATCCCTAAAGCCAAGCTCTCCTATCAGCTGTTGGACCTGGAGTATCAAGGATATAAATCAAATTCATATGATGAAGAAACATCACTTGGGAAACACAGACTTTGAGGGAGATGTTAATGGTAGGTTAAATTCTGGTTCCAAGACTGAGAGTTAAGTGAAAGTACGACGTAATTCTGGATTACAGGTGTTGAGTGCAGAGCAATTGCACTTACCTGCCTGTGTGTATCCCTTGTTAGCCTCTTCTGGGGCCCTGCTCACCACACCAGGGCTGGAGAGATGGAGATGATTCAAAGAGCAGATAAAATGGTTGAAGCTGGGATAGGATTTATGAAGAAATGTAAAAGAATTAAGTATGTATTGCCTGGCTAAACTAAGACTTAAGGGGAACTATTTATGAGCATTTCAGGGCTACAAATACCAAGGACTGGAATGTCTGTTCAGTACATGCCAGGCAGAATTGCTAAGAGTAATGAGATGATACTCAGAAAAAGTAAATTTTAAAATTATGGTGACATCACATGGTCAGGTTTAGGTATAAGGGAAAACTAAACTCTAACAGCATGGAGATGACAGGGATGTCTGAGATCTGTGAAGACCCTTTAGGTCTCCAGTTTCTCAGTTCCCAGAGTCCTTCCATTAGATGGACTCTGTAACCCTTGCAGAAAGGTAGTCAGCTTTCCCTTCCCTGCTGGTATAGGAATTCTGAGTTAGATCCACCTGCTTAAGGACTACAGCAAATGGAGACCAGGCTGAAAGGTTGTAGTGGATTTAGTGTGGCTTTTTTTTTTTTTCTGAAGCCAGTGAGATTTTAGCATTGAACTCTAAGGTTCTTGAATTAAATGTACTGTGAGGGCCTCCCTTAACAGCAGCAGTTTGAATTTTCCCCTCTCTCTTTCCTTAAATCTCTTCCTGACCCTGCAGAAGTCTTGCTGCACTTTTCCCATGGACCCTTCTCATGTCTCCAGTCCATTGCTGGTGCAGAGACCCCACTCTAAGTGCCCAGGTATGCTGGAGAATGTGGGCAGGTGCCCCAGCACTGCCCTCCCCATGGGCAGGAGCAGTGTCCTGCCTACCAGCCTGAGCCAAGGAAATGGCTGGGCAAGAAAGATCTGCACTGTGAGAGAGAGGACTAGGGGGGAGGCAGAATGAGGTTCTTGCTGAAAACAGCTCTACACAGCTGATTTTTGATATATTTCTGTTGTCTTTACAAAAATGAAGCTCCAGCATGAAGATCCTGCACCTGACAGAATTATCAGTAAATTACTTTGGTTCCAGGGTTTTGGTGCCATTTTTCCTGAGCTTCCTATGAAATGAATGGTGAATCTTTCCATGCCCAGTGCGAGGTGCTGAGATCCAAATCTGTCCTGGAAATAGCCTCTCTGACAGCCCTTTTATTGGCAATGGAGCTGTTTAAATGAGAAGCCTGTGCAGGAGATGAACTGGCTGCCCCATGTGATGCCAAGCGGGAGCTGATGGATTCTGCACGGACAACCAGGTGACCCCTCTGCCATCCACCCTCATTATGCTCCTGTCAGATGTTCAATTAGAGTGACAGGGTCCCAGATTCCCAAAGATCTCTGTTTAGTCTTAGAAGATTAAAGGGTGGCAACTATTTTCAATATGATTATCATCATTATCTCTGGGAGACTTTATACTTCAGAAGTCAAAGTCATAATAGCCCAGCTCACTGCAATTATTTGCAAATTGCCTTAATGTATTTTCCAAAAGCTCTTTTGGCATTTTGCAATTTATTTATTTGCTAAGCCAATAACACATTAAAATGCTAAAATGTCTCAGAACTTCTGTGAAGTCAGTCTGGTGGAAACTTGAATGGACTTTGCCAACATCCCCTTTACCCACAAGCAACCCTATCCTTTTTTTGTTAAAATACTCTTTCTTGTGATGCTCTCACTGGTAACAAACTTTGAAGGATTCCTTTTTTTTGTTGTTGTTGAAATTGAAGGGAATTTGTTAATGTTACATTGACTCCTTATGCTGGTGGAAATGTTTATGAAAACATAGACTTAAACCAATATAAGAAAATATTCAGACACAGAGAAAAATGCTCAGTTTCTCAAAAAATGAAACTTTTTCTAGAGACATGTTTTAAAGAAGAATTCTTGGTGTTCCAAGGGATGGAAATAGCCCAGTATTGAGAAGTGGTGTAGAGGTGACCCATCAGTGGGCTCCAGTTTCTCTCTTGAAGAAGCCGAGAGTCCCAAGAGAGCGAACAGGGTGGTTTTGGGCAGAGTTGGTGAATGCAGCTGTTTGGATTCTGGCCACATCTATTCCTTTTCTTCTTGTCCTTAACGGTGAGCAGAGAGTAAGGGACAATGTGCTCTGTGCATTAAATTGAAACTAACCCAAATAGCTTCTAAAACACGCTCAGCCAATTGTTCAAGAGTAATTTACAGACCAAGAGTTACGGTGCCATAATTGTGAATAATGAGGAAACCACGACAAAAATGGTAAATAGCTTGCAGACATTTTGGGAACAGAAAATGAGGCTAAATTCATTGAATAAATTAATTGCTATGGATTATTCTCTCAGCTTTAATCTGCCGCCTGCTGAAAAATGTCTGTGCAAATGGCAAAGCTGTTCCATAGCTTTCATTTAGAAATGGGGCTGCTTCCTGCTGAATAGAAGAGAGGCTGAAAGGGGGTTTGCTGTGTTGTAATAGTGTATTTTGCTTGTAACACAATTTTCACCTTTATAGTTTTACCTGGCCTTTGGGATGGGGCAGTTTTGTAATCCCATTTTATTAGTGAGCAGCAGATGGAGAGCCTGCAGGGAGGAGAGGTGGTTTTTCCCAAGGCCACACATTGTCTCTTTGACAGAATCCAAGCTGGAACTTGGGATTTTGCAGTCCCTGGCTGATACTTGTGATATTTTTCTGTTTGAAGACTTCTCCTTCCTGCAAAAACATCCATATTGGGGTATGAACAAAATAACCCTGAGCAGACTTGAGGGTTTGACAGTGAAAATGTAGAGAAAAAGAAGGAATGAGGAACAACATCACCCAGTATATTTTAGAAGATCAGTTCTAGTAAAGAGGAATTATATTTTAAGAACTGGACAGATTGTCTCAGATTTACTATCTTAGAGGACAGCAGTGAAGGTGAACATTTTTCTGTCAGGATTACAATTATCTGACAGGGTCTTACTGTTCCAGGAGAAATGACCCTGATTTAGAAAAGATCTGTTCATTTATAAGCAGCTGTTGCTTTTTAATAGCACAGCACTTTCTTACTGCTATTAGTAGCAATAAAAATAAAACTACGGCCTATGTCTTTACTTGCATGAAGTTTGTGATTTAAAATGAAACTTGGAGAGCCTTATAGATCAATCCAAGGATTTTATAAGCTGCTAGTGATGATTTATGTGGATGTGAGACCACAAAACCCTCCCAGGTTCTGTGCGCAAGCTGTTTGTCGGGTCTTAGCTCCTGATAGCCTTTTCCTCTTGCCTCAAGCTGGCATGTCCATGTGCCTGCATGGGGCATCCTTGAGCTGGAAGTGTCTGGTGACAGCTTAGGACAAGCTCTTTGCTATTAATGGGGCTCAGACTAGTGTGACTTGGTTCAGATTTATGCACTGTGAAGCCAATCCGTTGAGGAAGCTTTAGTGTTCCTCCCTGTCCTGGGTCTGACATCCCCTTGTGCCACGATTTAGAGCCAGGCACTCCCCACACAGCAGCACTAAACAAATCCATAAGTTCCCCATTTAGCTCCCAGTCCAAAGTGAGCTGTAGTGCAGCTGCTGGCAGGGCTGTGAGGCAAAGCTGCTGCTGGGGAGTTTTGCTGAGTGGAGCACAGTTCCCACATCTGGCTTGCTCATATCTGCTCAGTTTATCAAAATAGATTTTCCCCTCCATTTGGTAAAGTTTAATAGAGCAGAACAAAGCTCCAAATGTTAACATTAACCATAAGGTGAGACTCAGGGAGCTGCAGTTACCTCAGGCACAGGAAGCTCACCAGAGGAGCCTGAGCTCTGTGTGTGCTCTGTTTTTGTGCCTGGTGACAGAGGAAGGGGCTCCACACCAGCTCCCCTCTCCCCCTTGCTTGTACAGTGTTTGGTACAGAAAATGCTGTGGTCTCTCTTCTGATTAGCTCTGTGGGAGCAGAGAGATAAAAAATACTGACTTTCATAGAATCCCAGAATGGTTTGGCTTGGAAGTGACCTTAAAGCTCATCCAGTTCCAACACCATGCCATGGACAAGGACACCTTCCACTAGATCAGGTTGCTCCAAGCCCCGTCCAACCTTGCCTTGAACATTTCCAGGGTTGGGGCATCCACAGCTTCTCTGGGCAACCTGTGTCAGGGACTCAACATGCTCCCAGGGAAGAATTTCTTCCCAATATCCCATCTAACCCTGCCCTCTGGCAGCATGAAGCCATTCCCCTTGTCCTGTCCCTCCAGGCCCTTGTCCAAAGTCCCTCTCCAACTCTCCTGGAGCCCCTTTAAGCACTGGAAGGAGCTCTGAGGTCTCCCTGGAGCCTTCTCTTCTCCAGGCTGAACACTCACAGCTCTCCCAGTTTGGCTCCACAGCAGAGGGGCTCCAGGTCTTGGAGTATCTTCTTGGCCTTCTCTGGACTCACTTCAGCAGCTCCACATCCTTCTTATGTTGTGGCCCCAGAGATGGATGCAGTGTTTCAGTCAACCTTAACATAATGTTAGTTTTTTCTGCTGTTGTTGACTTCTCCAGCATGTGCCTTTTGGTGCATCGTTTAGTTCTTGTTTGCTCAAAACACCTTTTCTGAGCTGCGGTTGCATTTCTGATGGTTTCTTCTCATACCTGAACTGACCCAACTGATTCCCCAGCACACTCTGACCCCACTGATAAGGAAAGCCTGCTGTGTGAGGAGAACATCCCATGCTCTGCACTTGTGCAGGGATTGCAGTTAGTTTGCTGTTACATGAAATTCTTCATTCTCCTTTGCTATTTTAAACATTAACTGAGAATCAAAATTTCTGCCTTCCCTTGAAATGATACCAACATAAAGATATCAAAATACATGTCTTTTCTGGATGTGCCTGAAGCCATAAAATGGTTTGTATACAAAATCAAAGTAAATAAATCAGAATCCTTTCCTCCACATTTGGGAAGGTTAAAGCTCCAGCAGCAATGGCAGTGACACATCGTGCTCCATTTTGCAGACATAATGTCACTCTTTTATTTTAATGTACAATGCAGTTCTCCCTAAATTACATTTTCTTCTTTTAATTTATTTGCATGAAAACGATGGCATGGCATAAATCATCTTGTGGAGGTTGCTGGCTTATTTGCATTTCAGAGGTTGGTTTTAACTTTGTATTAGAAAGGAATTGGCAACTGAGAAGCTCTGGGAGGCATTAACTTGCAGTGAATGGTGGTTCTCCAAAAGTGATGAATGACGTTCATTTGGCTTAGGACAAATAGCCTCAAGTTTGTGTCTTTCTAAAAAACTTGTCAGAGGCAATGACTGAAAGTCAGTGAGTGATGTTTTTATCCCAGGAATTAACTCCTCTTGGAAAAGCAGCATATTTAGGATGAGGATCTGGTCCCTGAAGTCAGGCTGCTTGGCGCTGTTCCTGCAATGAATATCTGCCCTTGGGAGGTTGGGTCACTTGCTCTTTGCCTTGCCAGAAAGGAGGTGGTGGGAGAAGTTCATGGCCTGGAGGATGGTTTGAGGACTTGCCCCTGCTCCAGAGAGGAGGATACTCACGGGAGTTGTGCCAGTGTTGCTTCCAGTGTAGTTCTTCATTACAGTGCTTGTTTAATGGCACCTGATAGAGGGCAATTGGAAGCCTGGAAGGCTTTAATGAGTCTTCAGATGTCTATTTTCTGCTAAGAAATGTAATGAGAAGCTGTATCTTAAATTCAATACAGCATGGAATGCACAGGGAATGAAACAGTGGAGTAAAACACATTTTATTAGCGATGAACTGAGGCTGCACATGAAAGAACTCTTTAAATATCTGACATGTTAAATGCATTATGTTCCCTTCAGGAGAGAAGGAGTCAAAGGGATGGGGATGATGAACTGTGCTCATTAACCTGACTTGGCGGTGATTGGAGCGGTATTGACACCGAGGCTGTGCAGATTCAAATGCGTTTACTGCCGGCATGGAGTTAGAGCCCTGCTTCGGCAAAATGTGGAATTACTTCACCCATTGATGCAAAGTCTGCAGCGAGAGGCTCATCTGCAGGTGAGCACAGCTCAGGAGCTGAAAGCAAAGCAGTGAAATGCACTCTTAGCAGTGGGGGCTGGAGAGCATCAAAGTCAGCCTTGCTGAATCCATGAGTGACAGGGACCTGCTGGAGGAACCAGTCCATCTGCTATTGAACAGGCACATAACCACAGCTCTCTAAAAACATGAAGAATTTGCTTATTTCAGTATCAGAGAATCCCAGAATGGTTTGGGTTGGAACGGACCTTACAGCCCAACTTGTTCTATCCCCCTGCCATGGGCAGGGACACCTTTCACTTGACCAGGCTGCTCCATGTCTTGTCCAACCTGGTCTTGAACATTTCCAGGATGGAGCAGCCATAAATTCTTTGGGCAACCTGTGCCAGGGCCTCAGCAGGTTTTATTGTGTAACAACTGATTTCACGTTGGTGAATGTTTTAGAGGGTGTCATTACCCATTCTAAGCTAGAGCAGACATATTACACTCAGAGCTGCAGGAACTCAGCAGTATCTGAATACACTGGCCATATTTTAGACAAAAGCTCAATAGCCTACATGTCTCAATATTCTGCATGTCAGTGGTTGTCTTCAAAAGTGATTCACAAGGTTGTCACAAAGTAAAGGATTGTGAAATTTGTAGGAGACAAACCTGAACACAGGCACTGAGTACTAATGTCAAAACCATCTGTCCAGATGCCCAGGGAGATGCAGGACAATATAACTTACCCTATAAACCAGTGCCCACATCTGTTCTGACATAGCTATGTAGTTCATGGGTCACCTTGGAGCATTCATAGAGATGCAGGTGTTATTTTCCTGTTTTTCTAACTTATTTTTAAGGTAGAATTAATATTCACTGAATTGACGTAGATACATTTTTGTACTTTCTGTTGCCTGGGGCTATTGCACTTCAGTCTTTGATCTGATCAGCTCTTGCAAACTCAGCTGGTTGGAGGTTGGCCAGTGCTTGGATTAACAGTTCATAGGAGTTTCATGTTGTTGTGAGGAATTGTTTGTAACTGAAGATGGCATTTTCTGTGATGAGTCAATGCTGAACAAATACCCTGCATGGAGCCAGGGAATGCCACCAGCTCCATCCACAGAGGCTGCATAAAATGCAGCTGTACGATCTGATTTCCAACAACTGCAGAATGGATGTCCTGGCCAACATCAAACATGGGACCAACCCGGCACTCAGATCTCCCAGAGAATCTGTTAGTACTTTTCCCTCTCCCCTGAACTTGCTGAAGTTTGATATGTGTGGCTACAGCATTGCAGAGAAGGATGGAGAAGGAGATCACGTCTGTGAGCAGGGGCACTTGTGGGAACCAACAGTTGCTTCTGTGGCCTTCCAGTGTGTGTGCATGGTGGTGCAGGTACTAACCAGGTAACCATATAAATCTCTGTTAACTCCCACTGGAAAAGTGGCACAGTGGAACTCAACTTAGAAGAAATAAGACTTTTACAATGTTTATTTAAGATACGAATATATTTTAATCTAATGCAATGACAAAGGGGTTGTCATCCACCTAGTTTCACTTTTTCTATTTGCACTAAACTGTGAAGTTGCCTGAAAGTCACCTGCCTCTGGATTGTGTTTAGAAGTATATTGGAAGGAAGAAGGTCCAGCTTATGACGTCCAGTATTTCCTTGGGAAGAAATTCTTCCCAGTGAAGGTGGTGAGGCCCTGATGCAGTTTGCCCAGAGAAACTGTGGCTGCCCCATCCCTGGAAATGTTCAAGACCAGGCTGGATGGGGCTTGGAGCAACCTGGGGTAGTGAAAAGTGTCCCTGCCCATGCCATAGCAGTGTGAAATTGAATGAACTTTCAGGTTCCTTTAAACCCAAACTATTCTACCAGACTTGGATTTCTGTTTCATTCCAGTTAACCCAATGTCCTGAAAGGACTTGGATTTGGCTTCAAGCCTGTTTAACAACAGGATAGCTAATGAATTGCCAAGCTAGAGTTTAGTTGCTTGGACTGAAAGAAGCTGTACACCATGTCATGCAGAATCCTTCTTCTCTGGAGAGAGGTTGTGATGCACCTCAGCACAGAGGTGCTGGGGGGTGGATCCTTGAACAGCCGGGTGGGAGACAGGGGAGTGCCCGTCCCAGGAGAGCAGGCTCCTATGCCGGGAGGTGTCCCTGTGCTAACGTGGAAAGGAGCTGCGGAGTGCTGGCCACGGATGTTAAAGCCCTGTGCGACGCCTCCCACAGCGCTCTGCACGTGGTGTCTCGTTTGCCATTAGCAAGTGACCCCGTAATCACATCGCCCGGTAATCACTCACATGAGCAATCCATTGGCATCAGTGGGACTTGAGCTGCATCGTTGTAATTAAGCAAATAACTATCTAGTTGTTTAGTGTGGAAATGCTTCTAATTGATGTGGAAATGAAAGGCGTTTCTTCTCATTCATTAAAGGAAACGTGTGAATTATCACTGACTTAACACATTTAGAAAGGCAGATTTTTAAGCAGCATTACTGAGTAAAAGGAAGGAATCTTTTCTCTGTGTGAGCGCATAGATTTTCCCTATTTTGAGCTTAATGAATGCTGGGCGCCTGAAATATCTGTGAAGCTAGAAAGTGGTACAGGTTGCCTAAAGAAAAGTTGGGGGTTTTTTTTAGAGCTTTAAAAACAATTTTATACTGCTTTCTGCGGATTTGGCTATCTTGAATCTCAGCTGGTGTAGAGCAGAGTGGGGTGAGAGTGAAGTCGTGTCTCCCGGGGTTCCCGGGATCGTAGGCATGCAAGGGGGACTGAACCCTGCCCGGGGACAGGGACCCAAGCTGAGGCTCCACTGGAGCGGGAATTGGTCTTGGAGTGAGATGGCGAAGAGCTGAGAGATTTGTTTGGGTTTCTCACTTTCCCTGGGATGATGGAGAGCCCAGGGCAAATCCTGGTGTCATACGAGCTGAGTTAAAAAGTGTTGAGTGGATTTGGGAAGCAACAAAGTACTTCTAAGATAAAGAGGAAAGAAAGTGATGAAACAACAACAAAAAACCAAAATGTTTCTCAATGCACATGGCACAACTTCTCTGAAGCGCCCGCGTTTGTTTATTTTGGTAGCAGTGCTGGAATGCCGCTTTTGTCTCTTTACCCCTTTATTCCTGTTGTTAAATAAACAGTAAGGGCTTCCTTAATTAGGAAAACAGAAGTTTCAAAAAGAAGACTGTTTCCTTGTCAAGGCGTTCTCCTACACTTAGGAGATGGATGCCTTTTGGTAGATCTCTGATTTTTTTTTTTGGAAAACTTTTGTTCCAGCTGCAACTCCTTTATAATCTCCTGAGGGGCCAGGATAGAGAGTTTAAAAAGAAATCTCTGTAGTAACACAGGGAGAAACACAACCTGATAACTCCTGACAGATTGATGGCTTCTTCCTTCATCTAAATCTTTATAGATTAACATGTCTGCTTTCTTTTCATGGCGTGTTTGTTAGCACTACATCATCAAACCTAATCTGTATGGGAAGTTATTTATCTGAGAGCTGTGGGGCATTTATACCATTCACTTGTCACCAAGAGTAATGGAAAGGACAGGTAAGATAATTCCAGCTGTATTAAGGGTTGACAGACAACTGTATGTGTTTTCATAATGGGACACTCAGAGTGAAGGATCTGAAATGTTTTGTAACGTATTTGCTGAAAACAGACATTTTAAGTGGTCTTCTTTTTCTTTTGCTCCTCTGTTTCACTGTTAAATGAGGGCACCTGGGGTTGCTCTGGGAAAAGAAGACATTAATAGCCACTTCGGGGTAACCCAAGGACTTGGAGGGAAAGATGTGAGGGTGCCTGAGGGTCTCCTGTTCGCAGTGGTTTTCTTCAAGAAATCCCAAATTGTGGGCTCCCAGTTCCCCCTCCCTTGTAAACAGAAAACAGCCCTGAGCAGGGGAGGCATCTTTGGGCACAATCAGCACTGGGGAGTGATGCAGCATTTCCAGTAGCAAAGGTGGGTGATAACTGACCAGGGGCATATTTCCAGCCCTGTCAAAGTGGCTGGTCTTCAAAGCCCTGTCCTGGTCCTTATCCTGTGGCACCTCCTTTGCAGGCCAGACTCTGTTAGAAAACTGCTATTTTGTATTCAGGCACCAAAGGAGCCTTTCCTGTCATCCTGCTGCTTTGCCAGATGTTCTCCATTTTCTTCCTGTGCACTGATTTCTCCTTTCTAAGCATCACTGTAGCGCCTTCACTGCCTTTCATCTCACTGATTTCACAGCACTCCCACCAGCAGCAAGAGCACTTTGAATTCTGGTCTTGTCCTCCTGAGCTCTCACAATCACTCCCAGATTACTGTCACCCACAAATTATATCAGTGTCTTCTCCACTCCAACCCAGTGTAAGAAGGAGCAGGGGCACACTGAGGGTCTCCACTTCATCTGGCCTGTCATCTTCACAGGCGATGCCAAGAACAGCTCTTGGGCTGGTGATGTACTTTATATGATAATTTTATTTAGGTTGTGCTTTCCAAGTTTAACTTGTAGGAGTGTTCAAGGACTGGTGTCCAAGCCTTGCTCTCTGTGACACATTGTGTCTCACACGGCCTTGTCGATGGTCCTTTGCCCTTCAGTGCATTCTCTCCCCTCCTGCCCCACCCCATGCTCTCCTCTCCCCTTAGCAAATCCTTCTGAAGTTTAACTTTATTTTTTATTATTTAGTCTTGAGAAATTTATAAACTTAACACTAGCTCTGTCTCCTGGGCCACCATCTAATTTTCTAGGCGATGACAACTTGATTGGTGAATAATAGATTCCAGTCTCTTCCCAGCTGCTGAAGGGAGCTGTAACTTCTAAATGCATCCCTGAGGATGGCACCAAGCTTGTCCTCCAGGGATTTGTCTTTAATCAGCCAAGTTGTCTTTTCAATATTGAAAACTTTTCATTGTAATATGTAAAAAAAAGCCAAAAACAACAAAAACCCCCAACAACCTAGAAATGAGCCATTTACCTTGTATTAGTGTGTAGATTAGGGGCCCAATGTTTTGGGTGCTGCAGAAATCCTGTAAGTGGTATTTCCTGCTCTGGAAAATTTTAATATTAAGTAGGCAAAGTAGGCAACTGAAAGGGCTGAAAACAGACACACAGGGGGATTAACTGAATTGCTGAGACATAGATCAGTGTCTTGATGGAGATTAAAAGTCAGTCTCTCTGAAATTCAGAACTAAAGTTTGCCATTGCTCTGATGACATTTTTTGGATAGATTGGGGAAAATACAGAAAAATTAAACTGGTCCCTTGAAAACATTCCAAATAGAAAAATAACATGAAATGTGATTTTATTGTTTCAAAAATGGGGATTTTACAAATTCACTAAAATCCCAATAAGATCTCTCAGAACAGATTTTTTTGTTATTCTCTATTTATATTTTCAATGCAGAAAGTAGCTACTGATATACTTGTCTCTTAATGTTACAAAAAAAATACTTGGAGAAAGCTGAATTTCATCTTCCTCCATTACTGTGGATACAAGCAAAAAGTGGTTATGAATCACTTTTCTGTGATAGAAAGAATTTATTTGTCCATTTATTTTACTGGAGTGTCTGCTGGAATTGAAGTTCTTGATTAATGACCCACAGGAGGTAGCACTGGAGAAATTGGCTTTTGCAACTGCAGGGAAACTCTGTGGAGCTGTGGGGGTTGTGTGTAACGGGGACCCCAACCAGGGCTGGGGTTACAAACTGAGCAAATGCTCCTGGGCAGGACATCCTGTGGAGACAAGGGTCACTCGCTGCTGAGCAAAAGCAGCTCCTACCGTGGATGGATGTGGAAATGTGTCAGCCAAAGTTGTTTAACAACATGGTTGTCAGAAATAATCATTACAGTACTTCTGCTAGACATATAAACAGATCCAGTTTATGTGGAGGTCTTCACTACCATCATTTCACAGAAACTTCTCTAACAAAATAATGGAGCTAGTATAGTCCAAACTTTTAGACAAAAATGAAATAGAGGCCAGGAGAACCTGGCAGGGGACATTGCACTGATTTTTGAGCAGGCTCAGCCTGGACTGCCATGCCCTACACCCCACACTCTCTTACACTTGGCTGCTACTGTTTTATTTTACCTCCTCTCTCTTTTTTTTTTTTTTTTTTTTTTTTTTTTTTTTTTTTTTGTTGTTGTTGCTCAGCTTATCCTTTACCATTCAGGGTATAAATTCTCCCTTCTGCTGTTTCCTGACCTGCCCCTTACACTCATGGTCACAAAATGCGACAATGCCAGACAGGCACTTCCCTCCCATCCACACTCCTTTCTGCCTACGGAGCCGGGGTAGTCCTTTAAATAGCACCATTTTCCTGCCTGAGTGGGTTTTCTGACATCAGCAGCCTTTTCAGGAGTGCTGCAATAATCATACATCATCCCACTGTTTGTCGTACACAGATTCTAACACCCTCATTTGTCGTCCTGTCGGTGGTTCTTCCCCAACCTGTGCCAGGCACGTTGCTCATGGGACCGAGGTCAGGAAGGGATTTGTTCCCACTTACTGCTTTGATCTTTCTCTTTCCCCTCTTAACAGTTTCAGCATTACCAATGTTACAAGGTGGTAAAAGCGAAGTCTTACCTGTGTGGCAGATTCTACTTAAACAGGTGAATGTATTTTTGTGCAGAAAAAGTTGTTCAAATAAGCAAAACATTTGTGTGACTCTTGCAGAAGCACAGAATCTGACAGAATCGTTTGAAATCCATGGGTTTATGTGAAAGTGGGTTGCTACCCACACAGGTGCTTCCCAGCTGTGCCCAGATCAAGACCACTGTGACCCACCTGCTGGGAGATGAGGCTCCCCCTCAGCTTGGAGCAGGTTCCTCAGCCCTGTGCTACAGCCCATGGCTCGCTGCAGCCGGAGGCGAGGGCTGACCCAGAAAGCAGGGATGTAGTGGTGGAAAATTTGCATAACGTGCAAAAAGATGCTGAAATTTCTCCTCTGCAGCCTGAGCTTGGTACTGTACCTGCAATTCGGTGGCCAAGGCTCCCTCCTGAGCTCCTGGAGGACGTGACTTGGGACCCTGGGTACGAGAGGGGCCAGGGTGGGCTGTCCAGGGGTGGATGTCCACAGAAGCTTTTCTGGGTCTAAATACTCCCTTCTCAGGCTGCTATCCTGCAGTAAAGTGTTTCTCTGCAGAAACTCTTTCTGTGGAAAAATGGTATTTACTGGACAAGCCAATTTGCCACTGAAAAAATGCCTTGACCTTACAAAATTCATTAATTCTGGAAGTTTGCTGAAAGTTGTTCCCTAAGTCCTGGGCCAGCTGAGTCTGCTGGGATCCTTCCTTTGACCTGAGTAGGAGTTCAAGCAAATCTTCTGTCACAAAAATAACTAGAATCAATACTCAGACTTCATCCTAGAGAATGGGAAGCATGATCATGTGGTAACTGCAATTTTCACTCTTGATCTACTTTTTACATCATCAGAACTGATGAAGCATTTTATGGGAGAAAAGAGAAAAAACAACAAATCAGAGAGTATTCCCCTAGGCTGATGAGTGCATGTGGTGTGATAAACTGCTGTTATTAACCTCAGCTGGGGGTAAATAGTGGCTTCAGAGAAGAAAAAAGGCCCCAAAAACAACCCCCAACCTCCTGGAAAAATTTCTTGAGCATAAAAGCAAAATAATGGCACTTGTTCCATGAAGCTTTGTGTGTAATGGTCAAAATTACTGGCAGGCACTGAGTGAGGTTTTGAGTGTAAATACTTTTCTATATTAATAATACCACAACACACCAAAGTATTAAAATGAAGTTATTTGCAGTAAGTAACAAGTTACTCATTTGCATGTCTCTGTTGGTAGAGGAGTGGTGACTGGCTAGAGAGAAACTGCAGTGAGGCTGTCCAGGAGAGGAGCTTATGGGATGCTGCCATGGCTGGGCATGTATAATAAATTCAATCTTAAATCGATTTACAGTATCAATAATGAAGCACTTCTTAATGGAATTTCGACTGGTCAAGTGTCAAGGCAGATTGCACAGCCTGGAGAGAAAGGAAAGGAACAACTTCCCTCATTGTATAAGTTCATTGCAGATCATGAATAAATCATTCTCTCTTGTTGACAACTGTTTCATTCTGCTCTAAGATTTCTGAAGTAACTCCCTTCTAATTTAACTTGTACCTGAAGTTTCAAAGAGCCTCATCCTCTAAAGAAAAGGCACCTAATTTATGTGCTGCTCTTAACTTTTAATATAAGAGCAGAATAATAGAATAATAAGAGTCTAGAACTGTAGAATCATTTTAGTTGGAAAGGACCTTTAAGATTCTCAAGTCCAACTGTTAACTGTTAGGGCCCCTTCATTTTGTCTGTGCACAGACTGGATGGAGGTTTGTGCCGGTGTCTGAGATCTCTCATTCACCTTCCCAGATGAGATCCAATTGCATTTCAAGGCCATGGGAAACTGACTTTTGCTGCTCCTTCGATTTCATATTCATTCATCATTTCCATATGGTAACCACACGGAGTTGTGCCATGTGTTATTCAGTGCAGCCACACAGAAAGCTGCTAAAGTTAAAAATCGACTTTTTTTTTCTCAGAACCAGAAACTAGAGCTGTTTCTTGTCATGCTTCAAGAGAGTGAAAAGTAGCACTGGCTCAAACCTGTGGGCTGTAGTTTTCCCATTCCTCATATGTCCTTGAGATTTCTGAAAGTTTTCTTTCTCATATTGGATTGCAAGTGTGAGTTTTGAAGATTTTCTTGGGAAAACAAACCAAAAAAAAGGTAGTTGATGTAGAGCCAATTACTCTTAATGTGAGGTCATGAGCGTGTTTCAGTAAGTTGATTCTTTTTTTGGTTTAGCAGCTGCCAGCCTGAGTGTCAGGAGCTGTGTGACACTGGGGCTACATGGTGGAAATCTGGCCTGGATTTGGCATTCCCCTGCCATATCTTGGAGTCACGCAGAACTGACTGCCAGATTCCAGCACTGTGGAGGGTGCTCTGTCTGGCTGAGGGCTGTGCTGGCTGCTGGTGATGCTGAAGGACTGGAGCTCAGTCAGTGAACACCCAGACATTCATTGATGTGTCTCTGCTGTCCTCACCAATGAGCAGGTCTCTTCTTGAGTGGTGTGTGCTCCTCCTGCTTAGAGAGAAAGTGATTGTAATTGAAAGCATTTGTGACCTCTAAACATGACAGTTTGGGAAATTTTTCTTCAGTTAAGGAGTTTTTTTTTCCCCAGCTACCAGACTGTCTGCCAGCTGAGCCTGATCCGGGATCAAACCAGGAGCAGTTTGGGTATGTGTGGAACAGTGTTGTAACCGCTCATGAGTGGTTTTTCCAGCTCTCCACCACAATGGTCTGGGGTTCACCTGTTGTGTTCTTCTCATTCTCAGGGTATCTGCAGGAGAAGTTCTCCATCCAGCTTCTCCTTCAGTAGGAAAGTTTATCTGAGCAGGTTGCTGTTTGGCTTGGTCAGGGGGTTGCTTTGGAGACCTACAGTAATTTAAACTGTGTCTTTTCAGAGCTGACACTAAATCTGTGGACATAAATCATTTCAGAAAGCCCATTTTTTTCATTCCAGAACAAACAAGTGCCCAACTTTCAGCAGTCCCTGGTGTGTGATGGGATCAAGCAGCCAGAGAGAAGTTCTCTTTCGCACTGCAGCAGCAGCAGAGTTCACAGACCTGCTGAAGCAGGTCAAGGGCATCTGCCCAGCATTGGTCACCTGCCCATGCTGAGGGGATGGTGGCCACTCAGATGATGCTGGTGTCACTGTAAGTCTGATGGCCTTGGTGCTGGGCACCTTCCAGGAAGGAGTCTGATCCAAAACTAGGTTGGAGGTAAGCCCAGGCATGGCTGCAGAGGTGACCAGCTGCAGTGGTGTATTTTCCCATCTCAATAAAATTTGTAGGCTGACTGGGAGTTTTAAAGTAGAGGCAACAGGAACAAAGGTAGGGAGTACTGAAAACAAAACTGAGGTAGTGTGATTGTCATGAGTTTCCAACACAGCCAACTTCTCCCTGCACTGTCCCTCTCTGAGATTCCAATCCTGCATCTACAGCTGAGATTGCTGCTGGAGAGGAGGAGGAGAAAGATGAGGGATTGGATTGGCAGTGCTGGGTTAACAGTTGGACTCCATTTCTTAAAGGTCTTTTCCAGCCTAAACCAATTCTATGATTCTCTGGCTGTCCCATGCCTGGAGCACTGTCTGGCAGCAACAGGCACTCACTTTCCAAACCAGAAGGTTTCTCACTCCACCATGTGGGAGTTCAGCTCTCCCAGAGTACTCACTGGTGGCTGCTTCTCTTCTGAATTCCCTGGTGGGTTTTGGGGCTGGCACCACATGAGAACAGGCTGGATTACACTCACAGATAAGCACTGATGTGGGACCCAGTGTGGTGACAAGTGCTCTGCAAAACACAGAGAAGCAAAGGCAGAAAATGTAGATGTAAAAAAGGCATTTACATTTTTTACTTGGATGAATAAAATAAACATGGGAACGTTTCCCAGGAGAAGAGCTTCTTGTGGTGTTGATGTAAAGTGGCAGAGAGTTGCCTCTGTGGTATTTGCAGAAACATGTCACTCTCTCCATGAGCTCACCTGCTCTGATGCAGTCTGCTTGGACACCCCAGGCTGTTGTCCCAAATTGGCAAAGTGCTTAAGGTTTCCCTAACATTTTAGGGTCAAGAAAGATCAAACAGGAGGAAACAAGTTTCAGTTGCTTGATTGGTTTTTTGCTGGTATCTCAACCACAAATATAACATTATTGAGTCTACTGAAAAAGCAATTTATGATGTTTCTACTGAACCATTCCAGCCAGCTTTGCTGTGCAGGATGGCTCTTTATGGTGTCTGTGTTGCCGAGGCAACACAGTGTGGATGGGATGGAGATCTGGTCCATACATTCCAGGCTGAATTCCTGCGCCGGAGGACTCAGCACTCAGACCTGCCTCCCTGTGTTCTACCTTTCATTTTGTTGTGGCTACATTGTGGTACTTTAATACAGGTAATGATGAGAATAATCACTTGGGGAAGGTTAAACTTGATGAACTGGGGAATGGTCATGACTTTTCATATTGACTTGATGAGTGTGTTCCAGATACTTACTAGTAAGAAACTTGCAGATTCCATGCATTTTAATCCAAAGCACATTTCTGTCCATCACAGCAGTTCTTAATTAGTGGTATTCACCCTGGGGTCAGAACGTGGAGAGAAAATCATCAGTCAAACCCTGGGTTCAGACAGGTGATGAGGATGGGTGTGAGCAGTCTTAAGAGCAGAAGCAAGGGGGGAGAAGTGGGATGAGGGAGATGAGAATTCCAGGCTAAATCAGTATTATTCTTTTGTCACCTCATTTTCCAGGTAATGAAAAAGATCCCATAAAGTGCTGAGGTGCTACAGGCTGCTGAAGGTGCTGATAAATTTGCTCCATTCTTTGAGGCACAAACATAGGGAAGTTGTTGGGTTTGACATCCTTTGGTACTCACACTAGAACTGATGGGACCAGCTCATGAGAAATGCAGTTCACATGTGGGATCAGAGCTGGGAAGACCAGTAATTGTGTCAGTGAGGATTCTGTTGTAGCCATTAATGTGTGCTCACTGCTGGTAGAAAGAGAGACAACCCTGCTACGGTTTGATGATCTCCAAAAGCAATAAAAGGTGTTGTTAATGTGTGAAAGGTAATGCTTTCCTATAGGCATTCCTGATATGTTTAATCAGGCAGACACTATAAAGGCAGGAGTTACTGGGAATTGCATCCGTAGGCTCACGGTGCCATCGTAGAAATTTACTGTGAGTTGTATATTGTCCCTAGTTAAACTCTGTAACTTGGTGAAGTGGAGCTGAACTATAGAGGAAAGAGGATTTTATGCTCAGAAGAAATGGGATTGGTCCCTGACCTGTTCTTGACAATGCCAATTCCATGTGGAGTTTGGATTAGTTCTTTAAACTCTAATTTGAAAAGGTGGGATAGTAATTCTGACTTTAATATGCTGTTGTAAATTGTAATTAATTTCTATTTCCAAAGCATTTTTGCATCTTCAGAGGGCTCTTCCTTAAAATTCCTTGCTCATTTGTATTGCATAAGCAATGCAGAGAATAATACCAAATGTTATTTATTGATGCATTTTAATACCAAAAATGTAAATTCACTTTCATTTTTGTGATATTTTTAATTTGATTCTCTCAAACCTTTAGACAGATGTTTTTGATTATAAAAGCTAAAGGCCTAGATTTCTCTAGCCTCACTAGAATTAGTAAATTTATCTGTACCTGGGTGCCAAATAAGTGCTGTGACAGAGGCAGAAATTCAGCCAGCAAGTCCCCAGCACTTTTGAAAATCAGATTATATGGGATACACTAATTTAGATAGTAAACAACCAGCAGTGCTGGGGGAAGGCAGCACCTCGTGGTGCTGACAGCAGCACATCCTTCCTCGTGGGGCTCCATGTTCCTTCCACTGGGGCTCCACATCCCTCCTGATGGGATTGTGCATTCACATCCTGCATCCCATGGGCTGTAGCTCCGGGCAGGCATTGCCCATCACATCCTTGTCGCAGCACTTATCAGTACGTAATGTGCCTGACTCAGGGTGAGCAGATAGTGAAATGTAGAGTCATTAAATGGGCAGTAAAGTAAAACTTAACATCCTGCTCTTGCTAATTAAGAAGCAGAAAAGGTTAAGTGTACTTAACACCTTTACTTCAACTGATTCTTTCCTATCCATTGAAGAATGCCTCTTATCCAATTGTTACCTGAACTGCTTGGAAGTAAAGGGGAGATGGCAAAATCCATCAGTCTCTATCCACCTATCCATGGGAGTGCAGGTGGCTCCGTAGTTCTGGTGCCCAGTGGGAACATGAGACCTTGTCCAGCAGGAACAAGTGGAGGTGTAAGGCAGTCCAGCCCTTCCAAAAGATACACCTGTCCATTCATCCTGAGAAAAGTCAGATGTATTCAGCATAAAATGGGATCTAGGAGGGACAAAAGACTCATCCCTGATTTTTGACAGGTCTTCTTACCCCACCTGAGTGCAGCACTGCAGCCTGGGCAGTGAGTGAAGGCAGCATTGTGGATTCGACCCTGGGGAACAGATGTGAGCCCAGCCCAGAGGGAAGAAGCTGTTACAGTGAAAAGTTCTCAGGACAGAAAAAGAATAGTGATTAAGGGATTTTTATGGAGTACTACTCAGATAAAGGGATGACCTGCAGAGTTTCAAGAGGATGCACTCTTCATCTTCTACCTCCTTTTTGGAAGGCCCATGCTGTCAGTCATGTGATATCCTGCTTTATTTGTTTATTCACGAAAAGAAAAGAAGTTCATGGCCTGATGTGCAAATGATCTAACACAAAAGATTCCCTCCTCTAGTAATGCTGGCTTGAAAGCCGCATTAGAATCCCATATCACCACTTGTGGCATGGGAATATGGCAGGAATTAACTCTCATCCAATCTTGCTTTATATCTAGGAAATCCAAATGACTGCAGCTGCATAGAAAAACTCAGCACGCGATCCAGTGCATGAGTCCCTAAACCCCTTTGTCACGCCTGGAAAGGCAATGAGGCCCTGCCATGGGATGGGAATGCAGAAGCTTATGCCATGCCACGGACCCTGAGGATTTGCAGTTAATTACTGACCCCTCGTTTACATTATATTGCACTACCCTTGTTTGTAACTTGTGAATGATGTCTTTCTTAGACCTAGTAACAAGAGATGAAATAAAATGAAGTCCATAGGTGAGGATTGCCCAAGCTCAGATTCCTGCAGACACAGACACACTCCTGGATAATGAAAACTGCCCAGAAGTGCCTGGCCATGGCTGATAACGTGGGCTGACCGTGGAGGGCAGGGCTCGGCGAGTTAACCTGCACTGCTGTCAGGAGGGTCAAGTGTCTGAGTTAAAGACTATGGGTTTGGACAATTTTTATTGCCTTTGACATTCACTTCTGGTCTATCAATTCTCAGGAACAAAAAATGTGCTTTGGCTCTAAAAATCTCTGTGTTTGGAGGTTTTTCTATTTGCCAAAAGACCTGAGGTCCAACTGAAATGAGCTAAAATTGAATCACATTAATGCTGAGGGGTTAAAATCAAAGGGAGGTTGTTTGTCACTGAGAAATATGAAGGAAAGAACTTGAAAGCCTGAGCAGATACTCAGATAAAGACCCTGTTTGCTGTGCCAGTGCAAGGTGACCCTTTCCACAGTGTATTTTCACAAGCACACAGTGCACTGGGGCATAAGCAAGTCACTCACAAATTCCTGCCCAAATTAAACTAAGCCAACCCAATGACCTCTGTGTGCCCAGTGTTGCTGCTGTAGCTGGGGATGCTGTGGGGGTCTGGACCCGAGTTTTTGCTGGAATATGATTTCTATTGCTTCTAACTAAGCAGCACAGAGCAGGTTGCTCTTTGAGAGAAAGAACAAACAGCTCCAGGAACTCTGTTCTACCAGCTCAGGCTGTGCCCTGGGATATTGCAAACCCACGGGGCTTTTGGCTGGAGACCAGTGGGGCCGTGTAAGGTCAGGCTGAAGGTCTGTCCCTCAGTGTCCTGACTTGGAAAATGGGCATTAAGGCACATCCAAGGGAGAGGCTGAGGATAAAGCGGTTCTTACTCAACTTCCACACCCCATATTGACCCCACTGGCACAATTTTTGCCAGAATTCTGCCTACTTGTGTTCTGAACACGCTCACACTTTGGGTCTTTTCAAAGCATTCTGTGGCAATGAGTTCCAAAATTGACTACATCTAATTCCTTTTGTTTGTTTTAGAACTGCTAAGATAATTTATTGTTATGTTCCTTGTTCTTGTGGTACATGAAGGATTTGGTTTTTTCCTATTCACCTTTACTCTGCCATTCTTAATTTTACAAACTTCATCATTCCTTCCCCACTCGACACCGAAAATGATGATATACAGCTCACATTGCTTTAGCATGTGATAAGCCATCAAATGTTAAAATAAGAAAAACATCCCCATAAGCTATAGCATCAAAAAAATCCCCAGTTGAAAAATGCTGGAGATTTGCACTGACTCCAGCTATTTTGGCCAAACAGCTCAGCCTCTGGGCAGATTTACACCTGCAATTACAGAAATAGATCTCCCTGTGTACAGGCTGTTTGGAAAAATAAAAAGCAACCCTTGATCTCCCCAGCAGCCAGGCTGTGCCTTTGTTGAGGTGCTGGGCTTGGATGTCCTTTGCCACAGACACGGACAGCTGCTACAGGAAGAAATGAGCAGCACTAACCATGATTAATATGAAATAACTAATTGGAGCAAACCTCTGGAGAGTGAGGTAAGGATTAGAGATAAGAGAAGCACAAATCTTTCTGTTTGTTCTTTTTAAATGAAAGACTTCTAGAGATGAAATTCCTCCTTATTGGTATTCCAGGTGGGGACTTTCCTCCTGAATGTTTTTCTCAGACATTGTAAAGGGTGACCTTTCAAGTCACTTAATAGATTTGCCAAATACCCAAATATCAATTGTTTCTTATAATGAAACATTGGTTCTGCCCCATTTTTCCTTATGGGAAGAGGATATTTCAGCCTGTTTGCTGCCAGCTGTTCCAGCAATGTGCCCCTGGGCAGCACAGCTGGGCTGCACCTGTGACACCCCAGCATTCAGGAGCTGCCATATTCCCAGGAAAAGGAATCAACATGAAAGTTTTTTCTTTGAAAATGATGATTATGGACACCTGAGTGTGTGTTTGTCTGTTCAGATTAGATTCAGAGAGGCAGGAAACTGCTTGGCCACCTGCAGTAGACTTTTAGCTTTAATTTTTTTCCCTATTTCAGTGCAAAACCAGACTTTTCTGTGTCTGGAAAAGAACAGGCTCAAAAAGGGTTTATTTTCTGGTGGGGAGGATGGCTGAGCCTGGGTTAGAGAGACCTATGCTCCCATATCTTGTGCCAACTGGCCGGGACAGACCTGGGCACAGTGCTGGGTCTCCCTGGGTTTGATCAATACTTTTATCCAGTGGCTGGAAGAAAAATTCGAGTTGAAAATGTAGTTGAAACAGCTTTATTCTCACAAGTGTTTCCACTATAATAAATCAGCCTTTTGAGGCAGGGATAAATGACCTGCTATACCCTTGCTGCTACTGTAAGATCCCCAGAGCAGAGGCTGGTTTGTGCCTGCAGTCCCCAGATCCAGCTCTGGTCCCTGGGGCTCTGGTCCCTTGGCCCCTGCCCAGGGGTCTGCAGATAAGCTGCTGTGGGGCAAATCAATAAACCAACAGAAGGTATTTAAATGTGATTTATCTGTATTTTTCCTTTTTTTTGTTTTTTTTTAAATAACCATGGTAGTATGTTGTCCATCCAGCAGCATACAGCACAAGAGATGGGCAGCATTCCCCCTTGGAAGCCACTATTTTTATATATAATAAAAATAAAAAAAAAATGCACTCAAAATGCCCAGGTTCAGAGTGTTTTGGCCAGTTTCCCAAACAAGATGACCTGGTTGTTTTTTAATTATAGACAGGGAGAGAAAGAGATTTTTCAGCCCACTGTAAATGTGAGAATCCTGGTATAGGAATGCAGAAGTGGTTTTGGAGGAGCATGGTTCAGCAGGTCCTGGATTTTGGGGTCCTGTGGCATCTCTGTTCTTCCTTGTGAGCCAGAAAAGCTGGGAAAAGCTGGAAGCATCCTGCTTTGGATGCAGCACTTTGATTAATCCTTCCATCCCTGCCAGGGCTGGTCTCAGGACTATCCTGTCATGGGTATGATACAGGCACATGAACACACCACAAGTGCACTGTAAATGCAGATAATTTTCTACAGCCTGAAGCAAATGCATTTTGACAGAAAACAGAAATTTGTTGCAGGGTCCAGATAGTCATACCCTGAATTACAGCTTGTGCCAAATGTGAAATGCAGAAATGCCCTGATGCTCATCGGCAGTGCTGGTGCCGCCCAGCTCCCACTGTGAGGAATATTCAGGGATTGCTGAAGCACTTCAGCTTCAGAGGATAAAATGGTTGAGCCACTCTGATCACAGACAACATCTCTAGTTACCAACCAGAGAAACATACTTCAAATAAAAATGTATGTTTACTCCAAAGGGAAAGAAGCCCAGGTGGTGGGGGAGTGAGAGCTATTCTTTACTTTTTTCTGAAAAATAAAATGGCCCATTTGTACATTGATTTATCAAGCTTATCCCAACCGTCTTCCAGCTAGGATTCACAATCCTTGCTTTTTGTTTCTCTACATGCTCCAGCACACAGATGTGGCTTTCAGAGTGGAAATCAATACATCTGCAGGACGCCTCCGGTGCTAGCAGAGTCCACGGCTACTTTGATTAAACTCTACTAAAGCATAATTATCTGGAACGCCTTGTCATTTCCTTGGCAGTGCTCACACAGCTTTCCAACCAGGAAGCATTTTATCAGGGCATTAGAGCCCCACACAACACATGCTGGAGAGAGAAAATTACCATCCTCGGGACAAGGAAACATTTATGTAACACCCAGCTTCAGCAGCCAAGAGGAAAGCAGCCCTGTATTTGAAAGTTGCCCCTAGTTCTGGGGTTAGACCGAGCTAACTCTGGATGTTCCTGCCAGAGACCATGATTATGGGCTTGGTGGTGGTTCTGCACAGCCCCGTGCAGGTGATGGCAAGGCAGGGACTTGAACTGCTACAACATCCTGGTTCTGCTCAGTAAGAGATCTTCTGGGATGAGCGTGGACAGCTGCCCCAGCCCAGCCTTTGTTGGGGATGCTGTGGTCCTGTTTCAAGGCTGAGCACCCCACCTCAGCCCATCCCAGGTTTCTGGGTGCAGCAGGTGCTGCTGCCCTGGGCACCCTGTGCCTGCTCTGCCCTGTCTCACCCATTCACTCAATATGGTCATAGTAACAAAACAATTGTCAATTGACATTATCCTCTGGCAATCCAGGCTCAGGTTTGCTCCAACATGGAACAGAAGGAGAACTGTCATGTTAACATTTCAGCTGACTCCAGCCTCCCCCTTTTCTCTTCTTTTCCAAGGCTGTGTGTAAAATCCGCCTCTTCTCCCCTGCGCTGCCAGATGAAGCTGCTGCACAACACTTCTCTGGTATGTGCAAACCCTTGTGCTTCTCAGAGGGCTTGAGTCACCCTACGGCAGTGTAAAACCCGCGGCAGCGGGTGAGTCAGGATGGTTGCCGTGGGCTTCAAAGGAGGTGGTTCAGTCCTACAGGGCTGTGCCAGATCAAAATCGTTATTTTGAAAGATTTCTATTTCTGCAGAGTGGGATGATCTGGCTGGGTGCCAACAGCCTCATTTCAGCACTGTCTTTCCTTTTCGGATGATAGGTATGATCAGAGCTCAAGACGTGACTTGTTCTGTGACAAAGGGATGAAGGGTGATTAGTGGATACAGGAGGGAAAATTCCTGTACAAGCAAATTTCTACGGTTACAGAGCACAGTGAGCATCGTTTCTGCTGTGCTAGTCCAGACCACTCATACCTGGGTGTAACATCATGTCCTCTGCTCTCAAACGCAGCAAGGAAAGGGCTTTCAGAGACCCACCTGTGGGTGCTCTCCTCGGCCTCAATCCCAGTAGTGGTGCCACAAGCTTGGCTGGGTGGCTGGGGGGTCTCACAGAGCGAGGCCAGGTGCTCCCCTGGGAGTGGCACCAGCTCCCATGTCCATGTTGTGTCTTCAAGTAAGTGATTCTCCAGAGATAAGGTTGTGTTTGTTTGTTTGTTTTCTTGAGTGAACAACTCAACCAGGACAACCACCTGAGGAATACCTGAAAGTCCTGGTGTCATGTGGGGCCACCTGGGAGAAAGGGAAAATTGCTACCAGCATCCTCCAGGGGCTCTCAATGCTTCATGGAAGCTGAGATGGAATGATATGACAGTCAACTCCAAATCACTCCGTTTCCAAGCAATGAAGATATTCTTAGGCTCCCTTGTATTTCCAGTTAAAGAGGGGTAAAATAAAAGAGCTTGTCCCTTGGACTAGCCATGAGCCAGCTCATGTCTGGTGCAGATAACCTGCAGCAGCTTCCAGCAGAGAGTGAGGCTCAGCACCAGGCCAGGGAAGGCAGGAGCTGTAGTTCCCCAGCCCGGTCACTGGGGGATGTGCTTCAACTCACGTTCCAGCTCTCTTGGGGGAACCTGCAGTGTTTTTTCAGAATTTTGGGATGTCATATTCCTCTACTTTTATTCTGTGAGGCTTTAAAGCCATTCTGCACTATAGCTCAGTACATCTACTGAAGCTGCTGGAGCCTGGACTTCCTTGCATATGATTCATGAGAAATCTTAATGGTAAGCCACTACAGCCTGCTTGGGGTTTATGCTTTATTGAAAAGGGATATAAACAGTTTTATAATCAGCAAAATGAACTAATGGCCTTTTGCAGCTGTATCTTACTGCACAATGTGCACAGGAGACTCTTTCCTGCCGAGGTTTACTCATTCCTTGTGGACACCCACTGAGTCTTCAAAAACCTTAGTGACCTGGGCAGAGAGGAGAGTACAGCCAGTAGCACAACTCAGTGCTCACTTCAGGATGCTGGAAGAAAATTTGTGGTACTGATTTTGCCCTTGTGGGATTTTCCAGACCAACACTGACAGAAATAATAAGTAATTAATATATAATGCAATAGTGGCTTGCTCAGGACTGGCTTTTACAACCTGCAATGCACTGATAGTCAATATGGTGACAGCAGCTCACAGAGTTGGGGGTTTACTTGAGTAACTTCTCTTTCTTTCTGATCACACAAGCAATTGTACATGGACAATTTGGCCAACATAGATATATTGTCTACCATGGGCACTATGACCCACGGCAAAGTGTCTTCTCCTAGGTCAGATTAAACATTCCACCTGTTTTCCTGCCCAGGTCAGTCCATGTGTGGCATCTTTGTGTCCCTGCAGCTGCAGAGAGCAGAACCAGCCAGGAAAGCTCAGGGAGGGCTCTGCATCCTGGTTCTCCCACTGCAGCCCTGCCTGTGGCCTTCACTTGTGTTTGTAAACATTTCTCATGGTTGGTTTTTTAAAGTTGTTCCTCACACAAGTGCTTGTGAAGTTGTTTTCTTTGTACCAGGAACTGTGTCTGTATATGAATGCTAGAATTTTACCCAAATAATGCTGTCTCTAACTCCTCTGTTATGAAACATACCATAAAAACAGCAAACAGGGAAGGCTGTGGGCTCTGTACTGTGGGCACATCCCCTCCAGCTGCAGCCGTGCTGGAGTAGTTCCCTGCCCATGCCCAGCTGTGAATCATTGCTCAATCTGCAGAGCTGTGGGTCATCAGTCTTTAATCTCTGTCGTCCAGTAGGAACCTACTAAGCCAAGAGCTACCCTTTAAATAGCCTGAGGCAAGAAAGGTTTGGTTTTTTGCTCCCCTATTTCCATTGTCTGGGTGGTTCTGTGAGTAGATTTGGACAAGCAATCGAAGTGAGCAGGTTGAGTGCACTGGGTCTGTTCATCTCCTCAGCTGGTGTTAACCCAGCTATAGAGAAAGCTGGTCTATGTGCTGGGTGATTCTTGTAAATATAGAACAGCCAAAGAGAAACACCAGGGATCTGAGGACAAACTCTTCAGAGAATGCTAGTAGAGGTATGTGGAGCCAGCCAAGATAAAAGCTCTGCAAGAATTCCTTATGGAAAGGGAGAATTTAATCTGGTGTGTGATGTTGGAAGGTACAACTGTCCAGTTCAATAATCCATAAGTCTTGTTTTCGAGGATATATGTATGTTGGAGGAGATAACTCAGCAATAAGGAGGAGCTGTAGTTACCAAGTGAGCCATTGCAGGGTTTCTGTGTTGATCCCCGGGGTGAGGGCCACCCCCTGTTCAGCTGAGGTGGGAGAGAAGGTCTTCTGCGTGTCACCTTGCAGTGTGGGTGACCAGAGACTGGTGGGGATGCTGATGGTAATGCTCAATGGTATTGCCAGCAGCCTGGTCCTGCTGTCCCCTCAGGAACCCTCCTCTCCAGCACAACCGAAACCCACTGAAAGTGGTTCCTGCCTTTGTTCAGAATGTGCATTTTAGAAACGGTTTCTTGTCCTTCCCTTGATCTCAGCGCTCGACCAAACATCATTTGAGGGAACATCAGGTTGCGTTTGGGATATTCAGTGCTTTAGTACTTTCCTTCTTGACCTTTTCTCGACCCTTTTCTCTTGGGTGGGATTTATGGGGGAGCAATTGCCATTCCCTTTTCCTCAATTTCTTTATCTATAAACACAGTAAATGGCAGCAAGCTCTGGTAATTCTCGTTAAAAGCCCTTGAGTACTGAAGTGAGCCCCTGGATAACAGATTGAAAAGACAACAATTAGGGGAGAAGAGAGAGGAACAAAGGGGATGTAAACAAGTCCCTGCTTCAAGAGCCAGAGCAGCCAGTGAAAGCTCAGGCACAGCGAGCATTGATGCAAGAGGCTGGAGGTTTTTGAAACATAAGCTTAATAACCATTAGAAATCATCTTTAGCCACAAGCCAGCTTTCTCCATTCTCAGTGTTATTTTTTGGCATTGGAGCTTGGCCCAGATCCTTCATTCAGAGCAAGACAAACTCTCCTAATACTTGTATATAACTTGGGAGAGACAGTACTTTGTGGTGGTTTTATTTGTGAGAGATTATGGGTTTGGTCTATGTGCTTTCAAGTGCTTTCTTTGCTCATTATAGACAGCCAGGGACGATTGCAGCAATGAAAATGTTCAACAGCAACTAAATCCGATGTCCTTCCAGTTATGGTGAACTTTCCCATGGCCAAGTAAATATCTTTGAAGTAGAACTGAGAAGTGTTTTACAACTCCACGCACTGGGGAAAGCTGTCTGTAGCTGAAGCTACAGAGGAATTTTAAACAGAAATGCAGATTTTTATTAGGATGATGCCTCTACATCTACTGACACCTGTGGTTGTCCCGGGGTCTGATGATGGCGATAGGGAGGGAATCCTGGGGGTGTCCCTGAGCAGCAGCTGTTCTCAGTGGCCCAGTACCCTGGGTGTTGTGCTTGCCCTGTTTCAAATACTGGGCATTCTTCTGCTCCCTTAGATAGTTAATATCCATATATTATTAACAAATTTTTGTTAAATATGGTGCTTGTCAGCAAAAGGTGGAAAGGGTGTGGAGATCCACATGGCTTATCCACTCTTCCCCTCAGAGTTTGTAAAGCTCTACTTGTGCTGCCGAAGCTCAACACAGAGGTAGTGCAAAATAATTAAGTGGGTCTGGAAGCAAAGACAAACCATTTCTGTTCTTAGAGATCCTTTTCTCTGGCAGTGTTTAGTTCATGAACTCTGACCACTGGGCCAAACGTGAAGCAGGAAGGGATGGAACATGGTGAATTAAGGGAAAAATACTTTTTCAGATCTAAAATTCCACACACCTGAAAATCTTGGAAATCTCTTTTTTGCCACTTATTTTGGAAGAGGTTTTGGGCATTTAAATGGCTTATGTGGGCAGTTTTCTAGAGGGTGGGGAACATGCAGTGCCACAAAATGTCACATGTTGTCCCAGATATAGGCTTTGTAAACCCAACATTTTGCTCAGAAGGATTGAGAGACTGGGCACTCTGGTGAGCATCAAGTTGGACATGAGGCTGCAGTGTGCTCTGTTTGAAAAAGTCTGGTTAACCAGTTTGTTGTGTCATCCAGCTGAGAGCAGAGACAGAGCTGAGTCCAGTGGAAATCCTTTTATGCAAGGACTGTGCTTTTGTATTGATTTTGTAAAGCACCAGTTAATATATGAATAATAGGCGGGTGTTTATTCTTAAAAGGGCCAGGCTGTTCTGCCAGAAAAACCAGGATTCATAACAGCCTTGAGATATTTTTCTCATTTTGCTCACACTATAAATGATACTGAATTAATATTCATGTTGGAATAAAATCAGAGGGGGCCTTAGTAGTAAACCAGTAAACAATGCAAGGAAAAGTGGCCTTTTATGGTTGCATAAAGATGCAAAATGACAAGGGGATTGGGAGCTTGTTTTCTTCTGTGACATCTCCCAAGAAACCAGAGCGAGTGTTCTGTGCTTGTGTTTTATTTTGCCTTTGCCCAGGGACATTAATTATCTTCAAAGAGCGCACTGGGTGACAGAGCTGTGCGTTCCCATGCGGAACACGGGACACTTGCAGTGTAATGAAACCAATCACAGGCAAAGCCAGTTATGAAGTGACCAAAGGACAAGTTCAGCTCTGTGAGTGCCTCACCATGTGCCAGAGCATGGCTGGCCATTTGACATGTGGGACTAACAGAGCATGGGCTGTGTGAGGCTGCAGTGTTGGATAATTCATTTACTGAAATGGGGAGTATTCACTGAACTGTCTGGGGACAGCTGGTGCTGCAGTATAATGGTCTGGCCTTCTGTTCCACATGTTTGATGCCTCTTTTCCCCCTGAATTAGCAATATCACTCTAGCAAGCATAGATTCTTTGTGCAGAAAGTGTGGCTGCTTTATTTGAGCAACGTGGAGAATCCCTGGGAAGTTACTCCAACATCAGCTACACACTAAGTTGATGAGTGCCACCCTTCCTATTCCATTGTATGAAAAAACAGGGATTTTCCCAGATTAATTACAACTGAGCTCTGTTTGTGCAGACCAAACAGCTCTGAGCAGCTCTGCAGTTGTTGTTGAAGCAATAATCCTTAACAAGGAAGGGATTTTACAGCAATTAATGTAAACTGAATGAGTATTATTCTTCCAGCTGATCAGTAACTATTTGGAAGTACTACTTCAAAGGTCATTATCACTATTCGGAACCTGGGGTTTGTGTTTGTTTATTGTATTACCTATCCTTGGCCTTTAATGACCAGTGCAGCAGTTGTTGTTGCCGCCCGTTTATCCCATTTTCTTCAAGGGGCTATGATGAATTTAGGGAATCCCAGACTGGTTTAAGCTGAAACGAACCTTACAGACCATCTCATTCCAACCCCCTGTCATGGGCAGGGCCATCTGCCACTAGACCAGGTTGCTCCAACGCCCCTTCCAACCTGGCCTTTAACAATTCCAGGGATAGGGTAGCCACAGCTGCTCTGGGCAACCTGTTATCCCTCCTTTCTGTAACACCTGACCACGTTCTGGATGTGCAGTAAGTCAGCAACTGGCCCATGGCTGTCTGTTCTTTCAGCTGCTCAGAGGAGAAATTAGCTCATGAATTCCAGTATTATTGTTTGTGTTCTGAGACTGTACCAAAGGAAGCAAGGAGAGGAGACAAAAAATGTAATGGAGGAGGTTTGTCCTGCAGGGGATTATCCTGCTTATCCTCTACACTTTTTTGGTTTACTGAAGATGACCATATGTATTTTTAGATGGGGAAAGATGACCTGGAGGATTGGGAAAAGTAGATGATTCCCTATTTTACCATCTCTACTTTGTTCACCCTTAAGGACCCTTTTATGGCAGCAGACTGGGATAGGAACAAGTTCCAGCGTGCTATCTGTGCACGGCTTTTGTGGGTATTTGAGTTATTTTGCTTATTCACAAAGTTGAGGACCACCCAAACCCCTGCGTTTTCTTGCTTCAGCCTTGAGTGCCTTGTTCTTCCCTCCACTTGGGAGCCAATGAACACAGCCCCAGGGGAAAAAAGTGAAAATAAAAATGGTAGTGTGGATGAATCCCTCATACAGCTACTAAAAGATCTGGTTGCTGCATTTTAACTTGGTTTAAAAAAAAAAAAGGTAAGAAGAAAGTGGTGGACACTGAAGGAATTTCAGTCATATGGCCGTGCAAGAAACCTACTGAGCCCTTGAGGAGGGGAAGCAAATGGAGATGTTGCTACTTGTGCTATGCACTAATAGACACTCCACTGGGGGCAAAGGTAGGAAAGAGTCATTTCTGCTCCACAGAAACCTGATTATGGGTTTCATGAGTACACTAAGCAGGCTCAGCCAAAAGCCACACTTGCCATTAATTCCAGCTCATAAACTCCACTGTTGCAAAAGTCTGTGCTAGAGATACACCAGTGAAGAAACAAAACTACTTTGGGGTTTTCAAGAAAGGCAGAAAACAGCTGTGACTGCCAGGAAATGATAAAGCATCAACATCAAGATGCATCACAGCACAAAAGTCAGTTACTCAATAATTTTTTTGGCACATGCAGTGAGTGGCTGAATAGCTGGAGAGGTGCCACTCCAACACTGTTCGTGTGAGTAGCTGTCAGCAGTTCAGTGAACATCAATCTACTCATTTATTATAATTTGAAATGCTTGGCACACTCGTGGGCACTGCTGAAACACCAGCTATTCAACACTGTGCTTTTGGGCAAGGGAGTGCCAGATTGTATGGAAGACCAGGGCATCCTGGAGCAGGTGCATCACCTGTAGTACTGCTGTCGTGGGAGCACTGTGAGCCTGAGCCCATTTGACCTCTGCAAGACCAGTTGGGTCTTCAGCTGCACAGATATGGGGGGACCTGCTGGTTGATGTCTGAGAGAGAGAGATTTCCCACTGGCTTTAATGCAGAACATCTGTGCTATAAAAGTTCCTGAGCTTTAGGGAGGTTATTGATCATCTCTGCTGCAATATCTTGATGAATCAGCACAAGTGGGATTAGCCCATGTTCTATGAGGTCTGTAGTGTGTTGGGCTGCTCTCCATAACCTGGATCTTGGCTCCCAGGTCTTGGCTTCCAGACCTGGAAGCAGGAGCTCTGCACCTTGGGGATGATGCAGACAGACTTCTGCAGCACATGAGTTTAAGCTTCCAAACAAAACTGTGCTATAATTTACAGAGAGAGTGACTCCAAAATCCAAGTGCCTCATTCCCACCTTTGGTGGATGTGATCTCTGGCAATTGGCTTTAATTGTAATTCTTTTGCTTGACTGTGGCAGAATATTCTCAGCGTTACCAGGTGGGCAGGAAGGGCCTTTCCTGCTGCTTTTTAGCACCTTCGTGTAATGTTATTGTACTGAAACAGTGTAAAGAAAGGATTACCTCAGGAACCTCAGGGAGAGAATCCCTGGATTTGGGTGGAGGAAGCCAAAGCCAATATTTCCTTCATGGCAGATGTCGCTTTAACTGCATTGAAATTTACTTAATTTTCATCTTATGGGATTTCTAGTTTTGGAATTAATTCCCCAGAGTGCATTCTCATTGTCAGAAACTGGGATGGAATAAATATACTGACGGGAGAACTGGTAGGGGTAAAAACCCCGGCTGACTACTGAAAAACTGACTGCCAGTCCTGCCAGAGATGTCTAGTCTGCTCAGTGTTAATATTTTTTTCACCTTACTTTCTTGGAAATATGACTGTTATTTTTTCCCCCGGTTTCATGAAACCAATTTGCATCTAAGACGTATTTTCTGGGACCTCGGCAGTGATAGGACTCGCATTGCCTCTCCAAACAGAGCACCATATGCTTCCTTCTGTGTGTGTTTGCTGCCTCCAAAACCCTCCCAGATAATCACCCTGGCTGAGTACATGACAAAGTACCAGAAAGGCGTTAGCACACAAATGCTGACACTCCTACAAAAGCCCAGAAGTGATAAATGCTTTACTGTGTAAAGAAAAAGATAAGGATGTATTTTGGGAACCAAGCTGACGCTTGCAATACCTGGGAGCATTTTTATCTTGCGATCAGGAATGTAAGGAAAGGTAGATAGAGGCTATCATTAAATCTGCATTGGTTTATTTAAAAAACAAACACTGTATCTGACTTTCAAAGCGTCTTTTATCAGAGTTGCAAAGGAATTGCAGTGGGGTTTTCAAATGCATCCAAAAATGAGATGCCTTATTTGCTTTCACACATAGTTAGCAAGAGTTCATCCCAGAACAAACCTGCGACTTTTTACTTTAGAAGTGGATATTTTTGTTTTTCAGTCAAGCAAATAATACAAATTTCAGAGAATAGACATTATTCAGCCATGCTGCAAAAACCTCACCACATCCGAGAAATGGCTTAGTAAGTTGTTTGTGGGGTTTTTGTTGTTGTTGGTTTTTTGTTTGTTTGGTTGGTTGGTTGTTGTTTTTTTTAAGAAAACTTGCCTGGGTGCGTTGGTCCCCATTCAGTGACTTTAGGGCTGTCTGTCCTATTTGGGAGTGCTATGTCGATTTGGTGATGTTTGTCTGGATCTCCTGCTTGCCAACTCTGGCTAGAAACATCATGTAAGTAAACATTTTGATCAACTTTGGTTTAAATGGAGCAGCTGCTGCAGGGACAGTTCTCCCCGTGGTCCCTGGTGATGGTGTGCTCAGGCCAGGCCAGGGACAGCTGGTCCATCTGACACTGAAGGCTCTGCTGTTGGCCCATGGACTCAGACACACTTTCCCCAGACTCCTGAGAATACTTGTCGTGGTTACACATGTAAGTGCAAACAGTGTGCTTGGAGAGGGATCCTGCAGTTGCTTTGCCCATCTCATGCACTCCAGCTCCACCTGCCTCTGCTCCATCATACCTGGGAAGGTTTGGGGGACCACTGAACAATGGGAATGTTGCTCAGTGCATCAACATTACAGAAGCAAATTATGATAAATTGCCTTTTGTGCCCCCACTGGGAAGGTTTCACAATGATCATTAACCCTCAGAAAGACTTCTGCTTCCCGTGGAGGTCTAATGATTGCACTCCAAGCTCCCTGATAAATCACGAGCTGGGTGGTAGGAGGGGCCTGTCACTGGCAGCAGTGGGGGGAAGGATTCCTCACAGGTGGTGTTAATATTTTGTTAAATCCTGCAAAAGGAATAATCATCACCTGAAGTCTGGCAAGCTACAACAAGGAACACTTGGGTATTAATCTCCATTGACAGCAGATAGGGCTGCACAGTGCGGTGCTGCTTCTCTTCTGGCTGGTTGGTCCTTTGCTAATTATCAAAGCACAGACATTTCCCTCCCTCGTTCATTCTGCTCAGCTCCTCCTCATCAGGATCGTTTATCTCTTACAGGGATACTCTCTGTGCCTGTTAAGAGCAAGGGCCATAGTTTTACATTTGTAATTCGTGGGCTCTCGCTTCCAATTTGCCTCCTGCCGCTGCTCATTACTGCGGTTGTGTTTACGAGTAACACAAGGTAAAACTGCCCTCCAGCTCTTCCCTCAGAGCTGGCAGCCTTATTCCTAATAACCTGATTCTGTAGTGTCCATCATCCCTCTTCCGAGCTGCTGATGCTTCTGACTTGCTGTAGATTATCTGGGGATAGAGGTGTCATAGAATCATGGAACTGTTTAGGTGGGAAAAGCCCTTTATTATTGCCAAGTCCATCCATTCCCTCAGCACTGCCAAGGCCACTACTAAAACATGTCACAATGTGCCTTATCTACGTGTCTCTTAAATCTCTTCAGAGACAGTGACTCTATCATTGCCCTGGGCAGCCCCTGCCAGGACTTGACAGTCCTTTCCATGAGGGAAAGTCTCCTAATATCCCATCGAAGTTGTCCATCTGTACATGTACAGGCGCACTGATGGGATCACCGTGGTAGCTGGAGCAGCTTTACCCAGCACAGAGCTGCTTCCAGCCTGGCAACTAAAATAGCCAGAAAGGCAAACTGTGCTGCACAGAGTTCTGGTGGGCAGAGGAAACAGCTGCCTGTGTAAGAACTGAAAACAAAACCTGGGGAACATGTCATTTAGAAATGCTCATACGGCTCCTCTGCCTTGACAACAGTGCTTTTCATCCTCACTTCTGCAAGAGGCCTCCACAGGCAGTGCTTCCCGGCAACTGCTTTCCTGGATCTTTGCAGATCTGCTCGTAGCAACAAGGACAGTAATGGGTTTTGTGTTTCTGTAATAGGAACATCATAGCTGTGAGGAGAGCAACAGCGATGCAAGACTAGTCATGTTCTTAGAAGTAGACAACTATGTTGGATGTTCCTGTTTCCATAAAAGACAGCAGTAACTTAGCCAGGAGCTGTAAAACTTCTTGAGTTCAGAAGTTTGCTTCATTAACGAATAGCCCCAAAACCTCCCTGAGAAAGAAATAATTTGGACTTCAGATGAATTTGAAATATTGTCATTTTGAAATTAATTTTATAGTAATTTTCGAAGGGTCAAGATGTACAGAACTACCTAAGTACGGTTTTCTCAAAACCAAATGCTTTAGTATTCCGGAGTGCTTAAACAGAGAGTTTGCAAACATTCACAAGAATCTCGGCTGTAGGCACCAGGCATGCTAATGAGGCGAAAATTCCCTGAAACAATAGCTCAGTCTAACTATTAACTATTCCAGATTTTGAGGACGTGGAACACAACCTGTCCTGAGTGCAGAGGGTGCTCTAGGAAAATCCCTGGATTCACCTAGGGTGGTCAAGTGCTGCGGTTTTTTTCTGCGACATTCTGTCACTCAAAGCTAACAATCTGTTTTCTGTTTATGCAGCTGGGTACCATCAAATAAAAGGGATAGTTCTCTAACTAGGATGTGTCATTGCCCTTGCTGAGTTGTTCAAACCAGCTCCACGTGTTCAGATCCCCTTTTGGTTGACTTTCATGTCTATATTTTTGAAACCTTTTTTATGAACGATGCTACGATTATTTTGCTCTCTGATCAGAAGGATAGGTCGAGTGAAAGGATTCCAGTCACACCAGCCAATTCTGAAGCAAATTAATGGTCCCCTCCATAGTTCCAGGCTGCCTCTTTATTCCACGATCTCCAGTTAGAAGCTGCTTGTTACCCTCAGTTACCTTTATAAAACATGACATAAGTGCCTGGTTTTATAAAAATATAAATGCACATAAATATCAATAGATATATTTTAAGGTATATAAGAGCTGTGTGTATATATGCACACCAGTGCCCTTGGAAAGAGTTCTGCTCCTGCCTTAAACCTTTGCAGAGATTTTCCCACTTATGTGCTGCAGAGTGACGGTAAAGTAAATAGCCCTACAAAGTGGTAAGTGCTGTGTAATGCACTGGCTGCCCAAATGGATCTGTGTCCCCTCTGACATGTCCCTTCCCTGCAGGGAATTGCTGAGTGTTTGGAGAGGGGATTGTGGATCCCTGCTGTGGACTGATGGCCCTAGTTCTGCCTTCCTGAGGACAGCAGTTCCGTGAGCCCTGTTGCGGGATTCGACCCCAATGCTCATCCATGGAAGAACAGATGCTGCTGATTGTGTTTGGATCAGTGGGTTGTGGCAGAAGGATGTTCTGTGTGTCATTCTGCTATGAATGGGGGTCAGGGTAAGTCATGACATGGGATCCCATGTTCTCACCATCAGTTTCCATGTTGGTAAAAATCTGTTTGTTCTTTGTATCTGCTTGCACTGCTGCCTCAATCTGGGCTGAGGTGCAGAGTTCTCTCTCAAAACACCAAGCAAGTCCTTGGCTACACCCATGTGCCACACACATACAGGTGAAGAACTGGAAAATTCCTGTTTTCAACTTCCTCCCTTTAATGATCATTGTGCAGTCCTTCTGTCTTCAGGGTTTGGAATAGGTGTCACCTTTTAAGGGCTGAACAAATTATTGTGTTGCAGTTGGAGGATCTAATACTCAGCATGTTCAGCCTGGAGGCTCACCAGGAACATAAGCCAGGAAGGACAATGTTCTGCTGCAGTTGGTGGGTCTGGCTGTGAATGAGTGGGGAGAGTAGGATGCTGATGAGATGCTGCTGGGTCTGTTTGTATCCTGTTGCAGAGCCTAGTCTTGCTCTGCTTGGAGAAGGTTCTGAGTGTGATGCATTTCCCATCTTAACTGAAGCCAAATGACCATCACTGGGGATAAGTGCAAGAGACTTGGCCCAGACCACCAGAGTCTTACAGATAAGGCAATTATTCTTTTCCTGCACCACATACAAATATGTCCCTGAACAAGACACCCAGGTGGGGAGGGATCTTACAGCTTTCTGGGACATCTCTAAAGAGAGATAACTTGAAGAGATGTGCACAATTTCAGTATTTGTAATTTGAGTTCCTATACCTTTCAGGTTACTGGACACTACTCCAATGAGGTCTGTATTGTGGGGTAGGGTGGTTTTGTGTGTCTGTAGTTCCATGGCAACATCCTTCCTCCTGAATTATCAGGTGGGAGTGGACAGGCTGCAGGTGGATCCTGCCTGCTTAAAGTAGACCTAGAAGGCAACAGTACTAACAGCAGGGGCTGGGTGAAAAACAGTGCAAAACAACATAAACGACATACTTTTCTCCAGTGTGACAGAGTTTCAGCACCTCTCTCTGATACTGCCACAAATACTGCTGGGTAGCAGCACCTGCACTCCTTGCCCTATCCTAGATAAGTGCCACTTGTCAGAGTGCTGAGCTGTCCTTGCTGGTTACAACCTCTCCATGTGGAGCTGGGTGTGAAGCAATGAGATAGGGGACAATGAGGACCTCACTGATGGCATTTGCTGTCCTAGTTTTTGGTTTCTTACAGCTGTTTCAGGCTTGACTCTTCCTTAAAGTTGGCCTTTCTACTGCAGGCTCCTCCATCCTTTTTATTGATGGTGCTCATCTGATTGAGCTGTTGTTGACTAATGACAGAGAAAACAGAGAAGTTTTGCCTGCTTAAAGCTCTCAGAAGCTCTGCTCAGTGCCTCCATTTTGTTATGATGTAACATCAAGGGTTGGGTTTTTTCCAGGGATAATTTTACTTCACATATATTTTACTAATGAATTAAATGCAATTGTTGAGTTGTTGTGCTCCTGTTGGGATGGCAGGGAGGCATCTTTGGGAGGGTGCAGGGCTCCAGTGGGATGTGCTTGGGGTGTCAAATCCACCCCCCAGTGCAGCCTCCGCAGGGCTGCGGCCCCTTGGTCCTCAGAGCATTTGTCCAAGGGCAGACATGAGTCATGGTCGCTTCCTCTCGGCACAAGGACATTTAGGAAGATAATAGGTGGGAAAAATAACAGTTGATCCTGAGGCTGAAACTGGAAGCTGTTTCTGAATATAAATTAGCATGTGACCTCAAACTGTCCTGGTTCCTGTCTGCTTGGCAGCATCTCTCCTTGCCTGTGTCCAGCCTTTGTTTTTCCTTTGTCCCACTGTCACTTCCACATTGGGACCCTCTTATTTGTCCTGTTTACTGGCACAAACTTTTTCTTGCATGTGCAAGACAATGCAGCCTGTCTGAAAATGGGTGCTTTTCATCTGGCTCTGTAGTGACAGAAAAATGCCATGTTAATTCTGCAGGAAGTGGTTCTGGGCTTTCCTCTGTTTTCACTGGGCATGGACAGCCTGTTTCTGTATGGAGTCCCCGCTTCAAGCTTATTCCCTGAAATCTCTCCCAAGCCAGAGAAAAATGAACTTTTCATGTTCAAATACTGTCAGAATTGAAGAGCTTGTAGAATCTGTACCAGCTCCCCCAGGGGCTGGTGCAGCAGTTCCTTGGTGCTGCCAGCTGGTCCAAGGAGGATGGGGAACCATCCAACCAGAGATTTGGCTGAGCAGGCAGGGTGGCACAAGTGTGAGGACCCGGCAGCACTTGTGCTTGTGTCACTTAGTCCTTTGCCTGCACACAAGCAGGAGGGTTTTATTTTATCCACACCAGTTATGTGGAGAGGTACTATAAAAGTACAGGACAGCTGCCTGGCTGGCTGAGGATACCTGCCAAGGTCTGGGCTTCTCTCTGGAATGCAGTTGTGAGGTGGTGCAAAAAACACCTCTGCAGAAGGGTCTGGACTTTTGTTGTCAATTCTTTCTATCACTGAGTGTTTAATAGCAGGAGCCCAGCTCCCTCCTCTCCTGTCACTGAGGATCAGGAGGAATTTCCGTGAGGCCGTTGTGCTGGTGTGGTACAAGCAGAGTGTCAGTGCAATCAAACAGTCACAATGGCCCTGCTTAATCAGAGTGTACAGTTTATTTTTTACATAGTAAATTTGCTATGATCTAGGTCAGTGCTTGCGACACTAAACTCCTCTTCCAGAGCTGTTTGTTACACTCCTACAGAACCAAAACTCACATGGGCTTTCAGACTTCCAGGCTGTAGGGTATCCCCAGCCATCCTGAGTTTTGGCACTCAGCTTTCCAGGAGAAAAAATGTTTGGATTTATTTTTTTGGCTTACAGTCACTGTTCTTAGCTTTACAAAGCTCAGAGCACCAAGTTTGCTTTTTTCCCCCCCAAATTTCATTAATCGCGAACTGCCTTTTGCTTCAAATAAGAAGGTCACAAGGAGAGTTGTGGTCAATAAGCACAGGCCAAAGAAGTAACTAGGAATATTGATTGGAAATGAAGTCCTGGTATAATAAACTGCTGTCTGGAAGGAAGGCTAAATGCATAGGGAGGGCCTGGGTCTGATATTCCCATAGGCTTTCAGAACTGAGTAAGAAATTATTTATTTTTTTAATTTTATTGAATCCCATTTGGTAATAAATTACCAATTTTCCTGTCATTGCAATGCTGTAGCCTCCAAAAGTAGGACTTGACATTTTTTCCCCAGCCTCAGGCTTGGTTCAGAGAATCAGCCTGGCGTGCTCATGTGTTGCTGTTTGTCCTTGCCTACTTTCATATTAATTTGATGTGTCATGATAAAAATGGGATGGCTGAACAGTTTCAATTCTTGGTAAACTGGGTTTAATGGAGTTGGTGAGGAAAGAAAGCAGTAAAATTTGCTTCCTCCAACAAGACGTGGTGTGGCCCTGGTTTGTCAGGTTGGATTCCTCAATGCCATGTCACGTTAAGTGACGCTGCAGGACAGGGCTGAGCTGTGTCTGTGTGGCATCTGAGCTGCAGAGAGTCCTGCAATGTATTGCTGCCAAAATTCAGAGTGTGGTGAAAACATCTGTGTTTACACAGGTGCACTTGCTGTGAGGCTGGTGGCTATGGCTGTAAATACATACCCAGGTTCCCTCTGCCCCAGGCTCCAACTCTGTGAGGACATTTCTCCTATGAGGAGAGATTGCAGGAGAGATCCAGGCCTGATTGGTCTGGAGAGGAAAAGACTCTGTCATCCACCCATACAAATATCTCCAGCTCAGGTGTCAAGAGGATTGTGCCAGACTTTCTTCAGAGGGTGCCCAGTGACAGATGAGGACCAATGACCATAAACTAAACCACAAGAAGTTCCACCTCAACATGAGGAAGAACTTCATGTTGAGGTTTACAGAGCACAGGAACAGGTGCCCAGGGAGGGTGTGGAGTCTCCCTCTCTGGAGACATTCCAAACCTAGCTGGGCATGTTCCTGTGTCACTTCTGGTGACCCTGCATTGGCAGTGAGGTTGGACTGGATGATCTCCAGGGGTACTTTCACACTCCAACTGTTCTGACTGGCAGGATGGGCAGTCCTTGAAACGGGAATGTTGGCACTTCACTGCCCATCTCCCCACTCTTCTACACGAATAGATTTCAAAGGCTCATGATTGGATTTTCAGGAGCCATTGGAGCCAGCACACTGAGGGCCACCATTACTGTTGTGCTTTCATGGCTGGACTATTATTACAGCCTCTTGCACTTTATGCAAACCAATTAAAATGAGTAAGTGTACTCTGATCTAATATTCAAGTCACTTTTTGGAATGCAATCATTCATCATAAATGCACATAAAAGTAGAATTCAATTAATCAGCTCATACAAAGAGCCTGTCTCTTGCTATTTTTTCCTAATACGCTTTTTTCTTTGAATAAAAATGTTATTGTCAGTGCAAAATATCAAACTAGAGCCACATAACAAATAACTATGGATTTGTAATTAAACCAAATAAAGCCTAAGATAGAGTATAAAAGGCAGAGAGCTAAAATCCAATTAAAACTTATTATAAGACATACAATGCCAGGATTTTTTTTCAGGCAGAGAGCAGCATACTCTGGTTTGTAACAAAACACTGGTATTGCATCTGATAATGAAACCCAAGGTATGATTCCGGGAGTGTGGAGCAAAGAGCTAATGGCAAGAGGAGACAGTGACATATGAGGAGGCACAGGAACAGCCCTGGTATCTGCTGCTGTAATCAGAGGCCGGTTATGGCTATTTCCCCTCCTGTCTATGGGTGTGCTTGACTCGGAAGAAACAAGTTATTCATTCTTGATTGGGAAAGGATGGCACCTGGTATTACTTGCATATGTATTCAGGTGAGGAGAGATTCATTTCTGAGGGGCTTTGGCCATTAGTGCAGGACACTCAGAGTGGTGGGTGCCCACTCTTGGGTGAGGGGCATGGGGGCTCTGTTGAGCCGTGTGAGCAGGACACACTGGAGAGGGGAGAAGGCAACAGCTCTGTGTGATCAGGGTCACATTTCCAGTTGCAGCAAAGCCCATCCTGCTGCCCTCCCCACCTACCACAGGTCTGTAAGAAGGGAGCAGTGTTGGGTGTGAGCGATGCCAGCTCTGCTTGCTTGGTGCTCAGAGAGCGAGGAGTGATGGTTGAGGGCTGCTCAGGAACTTAAGCCCTCTCCCCAAACCAGGGCTTGGCCTTCTTCAGGGAGCACGAGAGAGCCTGGGCTGATCCTTACTCCCTGTGGAGCAGCCACATCATCCCAGCTCTGCTGGTACTCCAACCTCCTTTCCAGTGGAAGAGCTGTGCCTGGGAATTTTACCTGTTCTTCTCCCAGCTCTCCCTTTTTTAGTGCAATAAACTCTTGCCCAAGCAGAATGAGGGAGTGAGACAGGATTTTTTGGTTCTCAGAGCTGAGCAGAGAGAGGAAAGCCCCTTTTTTTGGGTGGTACCTCAAAGAATATTGTTAGTTTTTGAGAAGGACCTTCATTCCTCCTTATGCAGTAGGTTGATGTTCCGGTGTTTAACCTGCTGTTTGTACTCACTTTTCCTGAGCCCAGGAGGTACTTGAAGGACCAAATCTATTTGACTGGGAGAGGTGAGCAGAAGGTTCACCCTCACAACTCAGGGTCTGGTCCATCCTTCTGGTGATGCCTCCAAGAGCAGCCCTATGGACTTGCTGCTGCCCCATGAACCTCATCAGTTGGTGCCCTGTGTACCCATTGATCGATCCTGGGTGCTATTTGCCTATTGATGTTGTTTATTGTGCCTGATAACATCACAGAACTTTGATCTCCCAGCCTTCACTGCCAGCATCCTTCATCCTCCAGGGCATGCCTGTTTGGGGACACTGGAGCTGGAAAGGGATCAGCACTGTTGGCCAAGGAAGAACCTTCACTTTGGTGAGCAGCCTGAGGGGGAGAGATGTCACTGCTGCCTCTGGGAAAGAGGGAAAATAAGAAACTTTCAACTTTGCCTAAGACTGACTTCACACACTGGCCTGACTGTAAACATTATTTCTCAAACAGAAATTATTATGAATATAAATTGTGTTGTTGGACTTTATTTTGTTCCCAGTTAGAAAGCTTTTTAGACGTGGAAAATAAATGCTTGAAGTTAACCTAGTCTGAAAACAACTGGACTTTGGCTTAAAATAGAGAAAAATTAGACTTGACTTTTCTTTCCAGATTTTTCATTGTTGTAAAATAACTGCAATTATTCCCCTTTTTTGTTATTGAGTTCTTCCATTGTGTAACATGTAATTCTCTTAACTAGCAGAGTTTGCCTGGCCTTTCATTTCATCCTGATCCTCCTCTTTTGCAAAAATTTTATTATAGGCACAATTCCTGTGTTCCCATTTTATGTCTTTGTAGCCTTAATGGTCTATTGAATAATACCCAACTTCCTTGTTTATTCCTTTCATTTTTGCTAATAAAAAATTTGTCACTAGTTTTGCAGCTTGGTCTTCCTTCACCTCCATGTGACTCCTATGTAGATCAGCCTGAGCAAAGCTAAGAATGTCAGCTGGGCTCAGTGATGTATCAAACAGGATGTGCTGCTGCCCTTGACTTCCCTGGCTCTCCTCCATCTCTTCACACCCAATATTTTCCCCCAGACCTCATGCTTGCTGTTTGTTCCTCATGGTGGTGAGGACTCCCCAGAGGGAGAACCTCTGGTTTGTGCATTTCATGGGGAAGCTGAATAAGGCAAAAGGCATTAATGGGTTAAATACTTAAATCTTCTGCAGCCAAATTGGAGACATTCTTTCAAAGCAGCTTTTCTGTGACTGTAAGTGTCTGAAGTGGTTTTGAGCTCTTTGGGAAGTGCAGCCACTCACGATCTGACCTTTGAACAAGCATGCAAGAATGAACAGTCATGGACACCATGGATGACTCCAGCTGGTCCCAGTTACCAGTAGCTCTTAGAAAATCCTTGGTTAGAAATCAGATAAAATATGTCTTTCTTTTTTGACTGTTATTAACACCACCTGTAGCAAAGCAATAGGGGAAGGAGGTGACTTTTCTCACCAGCTGAAGAGTCAGAGTCAAAAGGTGCCTGAAATCAAAGAGAAACAAGATTCCAGTTTCTGTGGCTGAATTTGGGATGTGAAGAATACACTGTCTTTGGGTAATTTGCTATTTTTTGTATTGAAGAAAAATACTACGTACTCAACCTTGAGACTGTCAAATACAGTTATTCAACATAAATTGAATGATAAATAAGAAGTATTAAAGTTGTCTGGTGTAAGCAGCAGCAAGCAGTAACTTCTGGGTAGAGACTGAATCGCAGTGTTCAGCTGTTTGTGTCTTATAGCCACATCCACACTTAGAGGTCTTCTGCTGTCTATTAATTCACTTACCACACAGCTCTTGTCTCAGAACTCTGACCCTCATTTAGCAGCTTTAACCCCAGCCTGTTTCCCTGGTAGTTAATAACATCCCTGCGCAGGTGCTTATGATGTGCGATCCATCCTCACTCTGCAGGCTCTTCTTTAACAATTAACAGCATTAGCAACACTCTCAATATCATGTCAGTGGCTCAGTCATCACTCCGGTTCAGTGGCGGGGCTGTAATTGAAACCATCTGTTTGAAGGTTTCTGTTCTTGTTTCTGTTCTCTCCATCTTGCTGGTGGAGCTGCCATCTCCTGTTCTTGGTGTCAAGCAAAGCTTGTGAAGAATTTCATCCCAAATACCCCATGTAACTCTGCCCTCTGGCAGTGGGAAACCATTGCCACTTATCCTTGTGTCTCCTAGTCCTTGTCCAAAATCCCTGTGCAACTCTCTTGGAGTCTCTTTAGGCATTGGAAGAGACTCTAAGAGACTTCTCATCTCCAGGCTCAACAGACTCATCTCTCCCAACCTGTCTCCGCAGGACATGTATTTGGGTGCTTAGCAGGGACTCCATTGTGCTGAATTCTCATGACTTCCATATTGGAAAATTCCCCACAGCCAGGCTGAGGAGGTGATGGGCAGGTACTGGTCTGAGGGGTTATTATGAACTCGGACTCAACACCACACAGGTGACTTTTCTTTCAATTGGTTGCATCACTGAAAATTAAAACTTTTAGATGGAATCTTCCTCAGCTTCAGGATGGAGGGGAGCACCCACCTCCCTCCTCACAGGTGCCAAAGGTTTTCTCAGGGAAGAGGAGTGCCTGTTGGAAATGACTATCTGGAAGCAGTGGCCAGCCTGTCCTTGGCACCTTGTGCAGGACACCTCGCAGTGCCCTTTATGTGAGGGTGAGGTGCTGTGCCCTCCCTCGGGAGACTCATTTTGGCTTCAATCCCAGCCAGCACCCACTGCTGGCATCACTGCATGGGCTCCCTAGACCCTGCAGAATTATGCATGCAAGCTGCTTCTGAAATTAGCTGCACATGTTTATATTAACATGCAAATAAAGCAGCTTCAAATAAACCAAAATCTGAAAATGTCTCTTTATTAGGTTTGGGTTTATGGCATAATTGATCTGGGGGGGCTGAGCATGGCTGGCACAGGCTCTGATTACCTTCCTGACGCTGAAGGGATCCGCAACAATCACGCTGATAACAACCCATTAAACATATTCAATTAAATTACTGGTAATTCTGAAATGGCTCAATATTGCACATGGGTTCATTTAATTTTTATGTAAATTCTATCCCTGATTTTGCAAAGTCTTAATAGTTTAACAGCAGATTAGGCTAAATTATTTTAATTGAATTTTATGTGAATTTTTTTCCTTCTGCCTTTAAGGAACCCATTCATAAAGATTTTTTCTTTTGGATGCTGTGCACAGACAGAACTGGATGCTGGTACCAGCTCTTCAAGCTTTGCTTTAGGCTACCATACATTTGAAATCCAGGTAAATCAAAATGTTGTTTATCTCACATGGGATGTTCAAATTAGGAAGATAAATACTGACTGTAGATATGGAACTAGAGGAGAGCAAAGGAGGGATCAGATCTTGGAATATGTATTCTTGAGGATGAATATTCTGGGGGTTTGGGTTGTTTTTGTCTTCCTCGGGTGGATTTTTGCAATGTTGAGATTTAGATCAGATATCTTTGTTTATTATTAGTATTTATTCCTCATTTATTATTTAGGAGACAGGCTGAAACCCTTTTTCACTGACCACTTGCTTAGAAACAGCATCTAAATGGCACCTGTAGCTTGGCATTGTCAGGATTCATCTCCATGGGCTCCATTTTATGTTCCCATGTGGACATCAGATTTGTACTTTATGTGGGAGCACTAGTTGGTGCAGCTCGTGCTGTGATACCTGTGTGGATCCACCAGGACATGTGGCATTTGGGGATGGTGATGTGATTATTCTGTTTGGTGCCCTAAGCTTTGGTTTCTGTTTATTTTTGTTTCTCTTTACCTGTAATTATTCTATTAGTACAATATTTCAAATGCCTTAACAAAAAAATGTCAAAGGATTTCTCCTTGGATAAGTGTGCCAACAGTAATCACTGCTATGTCTGGAACAATTGGAATAAAAGAAGTGTCTCACTGCTAATGATCCCTCATTTGTATTAAAGTCACTTCTGCAGTTATTTCGACTAATCCTTATCTGGAGTGTTGGATTGTGGAATCCAAGTACATGTGTGGAAAATGCTGAGCTGTTCTGCTCCACTCACCACTGCACAGTCAGTCCAGAGCCTGAGAGCCCTGAGTGCTTATGGAGGTCGTTTCAGGAGTCTGGGGCTACCTGTAGTGGAAATTAACAGTGGAAATTACACAGATCTGAGATCTGAAACCCCCAACCCCAGAAAAGGCACTTGAACCTTTGGCCATGGATATTTCCTTTTTTTTTTCTTTTTTCTTTTTTCCTTTACAAAAAGAAATGGCCTCAAACTGCACCAGAGAAAGTTTACATTAGGTATTAGGAAAAAAAAAATCACAGAAAGGACTGTTAAGGACTGAAAGGGGTTGCCCAAGGAAGTGGTGGAGTTACCATCCCTGGAGGTATTCGAAAGAAATGTGGATAAGACACTTAAGGATGTAGTTAATGGTGAACCTATGGTGGTACTGGGCTGACTGTTAATAGTCAAAATTGATAGACTAGGTGCAGAAGGTGGTGGGAGACACTTTCCCTGCCCTTTAGTCCCACCTCTCAGGCACAGTTTACCCTTATAGAGTGTTTAAATTTCTCATAATCTTATCCTATGTGTTTTATGATCTCAAAAGAGTTGTGTTGCACTTTGTTAGGAACCAGAGATGGATATCAGTTTTGGAAGGAAGAATTAAGGCACTGAAATTCTGTCTTCAGGAGGAGCCTGATCCCCAACTCCCACATACTTGACACAAAATGAAAATGCTGATCCTGAAAACTTCCATGCAGCTGTCACCATTACCCAACAGCATTTCACAGAGCTGCTAATCCCAACAGGAAAGGAGAAGGAACAACTTTCTATGTAAAGCTCTGAGCATGGCGGATCTAGGAGGAAGCTGGGTCACCTCTGGTAGCCGAAGCGTGTAGGGATGTGCAGAGTGGCACCAGCTGGGCTCTCTCCAGGCACTGGGGATCTGCCAGCCCAGGAGGAACCGGCTCCCAGTCACTTCCAACACCAGTCCATCCAACCTGTAGCTCACAACACTCCTGTGTGCCCTGAGCCACAGCTGATGGCAAACACTCTCCAGAACAAATTGTTGGCACTTGAATGTTTCTGTGGGGCTTGATTTCTGTTCAAAAGGCAGCTTGGAAGGCACTTTGCTGAACTGGGGAGCATTGGAATGGCGATTTCAAATAATCTCATGCATCAACCACTTTCACTGTGAAATCAGATGTTTGTATAGGGCTGCAGATCTAACAGGGCTTGAGCCATAACTTTGAAATGGTTTTATAAATGCTCCTGAATTATTCAATGTAGAAAGGGCCCTAATTAGCTTAATTGACAAATGAATCAGTGCATTGACAGCACCTGCCATTGGGAGTGAACCAATGAGGGCAGAAGAGAGCCTGGCAGTACCAAGAAAGGCATGAAATGGTTGCATGGGCTGAGGGGGTTCTTGCAGTTTGTGGGGTCTGTGGAGATGCACAACTTTTTAAGGCCCTTGGCCAGAGCAAAACTTTGCTGTTTGAAGTTTGTTTCTTTTAAACATTTCTATTTTCGAGAAATGTTTAGATACCAGAACACAGTTATTTTTAAATCCATTTAGGAGCATGTTTTTGTGAGGCTCCTATTTCCCAGCTCCATTAACGAGCTTTCTGGGGAAGCCGCTTCGTCCCAGCGCTCCCTGAAGACGTTCCTGAGAGTCTGGTAGTTTGTAAAGCTCTGGAAATGAGCAGATGAGACGGTGAGTCATGACTGCTGTCCTAATGCACTGCAAAGTGATCAGTGGTGATGGGTAATCTGGGTGTATTTCAGTGAAGAGCCTCAAGAACATTCGTGAGCTTGGGGCTGGGTGATCTGTGCAATCCCAGGTACCAAAGATTTACTGATTCATTCAACCCAGTGATTTGTACTTTGGGTGGCTGGTTGCAAGAAACCAGCTGAGGTTTGGTTTGAGGTATATGAAGGTAATATTTTGAATGTGAAATATGTCCCAATACAATTCTTGTTTTAAAAAGAGGAAAATATGACTTTTAAAATCAGACAAGTGAAGTTACATTAAACAGAATATTTCCAAATGTTCTAGCCAAGTAAAGTTAAAATTTGGTTATTTTTTTGCCCCAGGGAAATAAGTTTAGATTTAAACAAATTCAAAACATTAGTTGCAGACATTTTTTGCTCAGGAAAACTTCTACACACCTCGGACAGAATGATTTGTTTCAGATGCCTCAGCTTTCCCTCAGGAAGATGTTTTGCAGCTCTGAGGTTCGCTTGGCTGTGGGGCTGTCAGTGGGTCTGGGACAGGGGCACAGTGAGGGACAGGCCGTCAGTGGGACTGGAACAGGAGCCTCATGGGGCCAGCCCATGCCCCTTGCTTCTCCTCTTGACTAGGAGAGAGGGACCAGGGGCTGTGCAGCTCCTGCCTTAGTACCTTCTAAGCCTTCATTAACAAGATAATGGAGAAGACTTTCCTTGTCTAATGGGAAAGTTGTCTGGATTTTGTATTTGGTGCTGTTTCGCTCAAACCTTCTGTGGCATTGCATTCTTAGCTCCCAATATACCCCTTGTGTTGCTGTTGGTGCCCTGATGTGACCAGCTGTGCTGAGCTCTGGGGCAGTTGGGCAGGGCTGAAGTCTTCCAACCCCCTAATTAGATTTCTAGTCTAGATACATAATATTTATTTATAATTTTTATCTCAAATTGGCATTGCCTATGGACAGTGAACTCTGATTTCCTGCTTGCCCCTGTCCTTGCAAACATCCCTGCTGCTGTTCATTGGGAATGCTACAAAAACATATCTGATTTTTTTTCTCTGTAAACACAAGATGCAGACATGTGGGGGCCTTATGAAGGATGTGGATGGGTCAGTGGGAGAATTTACTTGAATAATTGTGAAAGGCAATTGCAGCCCTCAGCCCAGCGCTCCTGGCTTGGGTTCATAAAGCCAATGGCACCATGTAGCTTATGTGTATCTGAATGTCTTTAAGGCTCTCCTGTGACCTTTAGGGGTTGGCCAGTCCTAATTGCTGCTTAATTTCATTATCCATCATCGGGGTGCAGACCTGCCATGGTGATGGGTGACTGGAACTGTGGCCAAGCCCCAGGTGTTCTGTGTTACCTGATAAATGGTCAATCCTGCTCCTGATGCAGGGGCTGGGAGGGGGCTGGAGACTCTTATTTCAACTTGGCATTTTCAAAGGGAATGGTGGGAAAACCTTTGGAAACTTGACCTGAGTCTCCTGCTTTGTCATCTACAAACTTTGTTCCTGTGCAGGGTGGGAGATCAGGGGGATGATCCTGTGGGCCTCTGGCTGTGAACATCCCCCTCCAGCTGGGTAAGGCTGGGGCACCAGCAGATATCAGTAGTTCATACACTGGTAAAGGGGAGGTGGCAAACTTAGGGGGGGAAATGAAAATGTGTACAAACACAGGAACTTCAGGAGGAATTTTTCAGAAGTTACATTTTTAAACATAAATGTGAAAATATGTATACTAACTTGGCAAAACTCAACAAGCTGTGAAGATTATCAGCTGGAAGGAAGAAAACTGACTTTCCCCAACAATGATTAAAAACTAAAATGTGAACAGCAAAAGAAATGGGGATTTGGGAACATGATGAATGTGGAAATTAATGGGGTTTTGGATATGTTTTGCCTTTTCCTGTTTGAGAAGCACATTGGTATGGAAAACTGTTAGACTGTGAAAGCTTATGCTGAATGCTAAGTCTCTGATACCTGACGTGATTGGCAGGGGCTGGATGTGCCCCCAGAATAAAGAGTGGTCATGAAATCATGTTGGGAGAGAGTTCATTTCCTGATGGGTTTGAGTGTGATATTTAGATGGCTTTTGCATTTGCTGGGCTTTATGTTGCAAGTTTCTTTAGTTGGGTTTTTTTTTGGCTTTTCAGTTATTTTTTCAAGCACTAATTAGAGAATTAGGAACACTCACCTCCCACGCATCAATTTGTCATGTTCAGCTTTGCCACAGTAATTTCAATAAAGGATTTTGTAATCTCCCTGTGATGCAGAGTCAGTTTAACAGAGACACACCTAAAGCAGAAACATGTTATTTTCTTACATATTCTCAACTGGAAATGGGGAAAACACAGCAAGGTTGTGCAAATGAACTTGTTTACAAATAGAAACTGCCTTCCTAGAGCTGCAATGAAATCGGGGTGTTTCTTGGAAAGAGTTAATTTTTGTACCTCAGTATTTCTGAGTGGGTAGGATGAGCAGAGGGGAGTGGTGAGAGGTGTCCCCTCAGGCTGAGGTTGAGCTCCTTCAATGTGAGAGCTTTTCTAGTTTCTAAAACCGTATCCATTAACTTTGAAAGTAATTTCAGCAGCTTAATGTAAAGGGATCTTCACTGACAATTCTCTATTAAATTATACATACAGATACCAACGTGCAGAATAGGCTCAGTGAGAGGGTAAGAGTGATGCATGGCCAAATGTGGTTCACCATTTGCTTAGTCTTCATGTTTTATGTCAAAGCCTTTTAATATAATTTAATTTTGCCATTAGTTTCTAAAACCTGCCTTGTCTGAAATCCCACATATTAAGAAGGCCTGTTTAATGATGATATATCCAATCTTTTCTCCCTTTGTGATATTAATTCTCGAAAATGAAAATTAAGAAGAAGCAATGAATGTTATTTCAGTGAATTTACTGGAAGCAATTAAACTACAAACACATTTTTTATGACTGCAGAGTGTAGCCAGTATCAGGAAACATCATTTTCCCCCCTCTGCTGACTGTATTTTCCCCTTCAAGCAAAAGTTGAAATTATCTATAGAAATGATGGTCTTTTTGAGAGATTTTTTCCTTATCTAATTGAACAGTGCTTTGATGCTCCATCTTGCACAGTGTTAAATCCCATCCTCGAGCCTGAAAATCTTCTGTAGGTGTGGAGGTCATTAATTTTAATTCCACTAAACTTTTTTACACTTTCTAGAAAATGAGGTTTAGTCTCAATGAATTTCATTAAGTAAACAGCAAATTAAAATTTATAATACAATCTGTAATGGATGAGAATCATCTGATCAAATGCCATTTATCAGGAATGGTCTCAGCAGTTTGGAGTGAGAGGTGCTCAGTGCAGAGGTATAGAAAATTCTGGGTAATGGATCAGCATCTTAGGAAGGATGAGAATCTGTTGCAATGAGTCCGGAGGAGCTCACAAAAATGACCTGAGGGCTGAAGCCCTTCTGCTTTGGGGACAGGCTAAGAAGCCTGAGGTTTTTCAGCCTGGACGAGAAAAGGGTCTGGGGAGACCTTAGATTAGAGCCCCTTTCAGTACCTCAAGGGGCTCCAAGAGAAAGGGAGAGTGACTTTGGACAAGGGCTTGGGACAGGACAAGGGGGGAACGGCTTCCCACTGAGAGAGGGCAGGTTAAGATGGGATATTGGAAAGAAATTCTTCCCTAGGAGGGTGGTAAGGCGCAGGCACATGTTGCCCAGATAAGCCGTGTGCTGAAAAGTTCCAGTGCAAATTTATTCATGTGATTTGAATCGTTCCCTTTCAGACCTGCACACGCTGTTTCCTTTCCAGCTGCTGCGATGTGTTTTATGGATCAGCGACTCATCTCCAATGCCGCTGTTCCAAAGCTGCTGGGGATGCTGGCAGGGGACGCCGGCAGCGCTTGTGCACAGCGTTAAATTCGGTCCACCGGCCCAGGGCTGACAAAGCCCCACGTCGTTCAGTTTGCTCAGGATAAACTAAATGGTCCTTCCGCTCCCGTTGTTGTTTCGCATCCCTTCAGCCATTCTAAGGCTGATTTCTCTGCCTAATGGATCCTCTTACACCTCCTTTGTCCGCTGAGGTTTTTGATGGCTGTGAAAATCAAAGCATTTAAATATCCGGGATTGGATTAGCACTTCAGAGGCTGCCTTCCAGTAAAGTCTGCCTCTCCATTGCCAACTATCCTTTTACTCCAGACTGGCAGGGAATAGCTCCTCTAAGTAGTTCCTTTGCACTTTGTCTTTCGCACGTCTGGTTTATTTGATTAATAATACACTGGACTACATGCAAATTCTCTCTCACTGGGAATTCTTAAATATCCTTCATATGGAAAAGTCTTACAGCACAATATTTGGGTAGCGGTCACTCTTGCAGCTCAGCATGGGGACAGGCAGCAAACGCTTTGCCAAAATGGAAAGATAAAGTCTCTTGGTCACTTTACTTCAGCCTCTTTAGATTTGAAAAATGTCTGTAGTTCAGCTTGTTTCTGAATGAACTCTGAAATTCCCCGCAAAAGAAACAATCTGGTACAACTGAAACAGCTCAATGTCATAATGGAATTTTTTAGTAATGACGTTGCTATTCCTGGAAAATAAATGGAGCCCTCAGCACCTTTGCTGTGGATGACATCGGAGGTAACATCTGTAATTCTGCACCTCCTCTGGCGTCGTTTCGGAATTGCTGAACCAGCTCCCGGCAAAAGCAGCCTTGTATCAGCAGCTTGATATTTATATCTTGGCAGGGAGCATGTGTTTGCCGGGATCATTTGTCTCTAAAGAACAATAGCTGTAGTACATGAAAATACATTTTCTACCCTTCTCCTTCGCCCCCGTTACTGTTGTCACCCGAGCCGGCTGTCTCGCTGCCATCTCCCTTTCTATGGCAGTGCCTAATTTTACAACTTTTTTTTTTCATTAAGGTGACAGAAAAAAAAAAGTGGATTTTCAGCTGAGCAAAAGGCAAACTAATCCTTTGCAGCCTTAGGTCAAGCTTGTGTGGGTTCCTCCTTGGGCTGGGGGGACAGACCTCCAAAAGAAGGGGCAGTGGGCACTGCTCAGCCCCGAGGGGCAAAAAGAGGTGTTGGGAAGTATCCATTTCTCAGCCTAACCTTTGACTTGCATCTGAAGTACACGAGTTTGATTCACTTTTTCAGTAGAACAAAATGTGAAAATAATTAAACTGTGAATTTGGTGAATCAAAATTATTACTTGAAAATGCCAAAACAAACTGGCTTGAGTTTGTGAAAGATTTTTAATGTTAATTTAGAAAATATTTTGATTAACTTGAATTTGATTGATTTGATTTATTGATTCTGGGTTGTTTGTTTTGTTTTTGGTTTTTTTTTTTTTTCATAGAAAGAGATAGAAAGTTTCTGCTCAGTTATTGACCAAATTCAATTTAGAATTTATAAGCATGCCCAAATTTTTTTTTGCAACAGGTAAATTTTAGAATTTATTCTCTTAGTCAAAAAATAGTTGGTTGACTAGAATCCAATTATGTTGACTTAGTTTATTTTTTGTCTGGCTTTAGCTTGACCCACCCAACAGCTGATTTGCTGTGTAAAGTTGTGCTTTGTGTGACACCAGAACAACAAATTATTCCACAGCAGAAATAGTTAGTGAGAAACAGTCAACTGTCAGTAACCACGAAGTCTTGGAAATGCAGACTTGTTTCTCTACAACTGAAGTAATTTTAGCTGGAGCAGTTTAAAACACATCAAAAGGGAAAACAGAAAAACTACAAAATTGGTAGAAAATTAATATTTGCAAGGTGACTCCTGAGTTTTGTCTGCAGAGGATGAGGGTCTGTCTGGACCTTTGATTAAACAGACTCAGCTTCAGGGAAAGTGAATCTTGAGGAGCAAACGCATTCATGTGAAAAATAAGAGCATTCTCTTCCCTGTAAAAGTAGAACAGTCAAAGTCATCAAACAAAAGGTGAAAACAAGAGTTACCCACTGAACCAAGCAAGGTAAAGGTGTGCCTGGAACTTGGGGAAGGGGACAGAATCTGCATGCCCCCTTGAGGGTCCATACAACTGAGCACAGGGGTCTGTCACTTGTGTTCTCCCTAGTCTGACTGAATCCCACTGGGAAGTAGGAGTGAATTCACTACATGCTTGTCTGCACAATTGCTGGGTGTAATTTAGCAGTGATGCCTCAATGCCTTTCAAAGTGGCATCTCACTTAGGAAAAAATGGAATAGAAAGCAAGCCAGAGGTCTGCTGCAGTGTGTCAAAGTGTTTTATAGCACCAAAGGAAACAATAAAACAACTCTGAAACAGCCTGACAGCTGGGGAGAAATGGGCAGCCAGGAGCAGCTTGTGGTCTGCTGCAGGGATGCGTTGTGCTGCCTTGGAAAACACATTGGTTCTGGCATCCAAAGGGGCTCCACAGGGTACAGCTGGGTTTGAAGCTAGGACAGCTGAGAAGGTTTTTTTCCCTCCAAGTTTATGTGGTTTGAGGTTTTGGGCTGGGTTTTTTGAGAGAGCAGCTGCTTCAGGTGGCATGTGGGTGCCTTCCCTCCAGGGCACTTCTCACTGTTTGCAGCACAGAGTGGAAATCATGGGAAAGTGAAATGATTTTGGATAAGGATCACCAGAAAACTTGAAAAGTTGGTGTTATGTAAAATGAGGCTTTTTCTGCAAGTGTTACATCGTGTATGAAGAAAAAAAGCTGCTGTGTGCTCTTTGCCTGGGCAGAAGGAGATTTCCTCACTGGAGTGGTCTGTCGAAGATATGGCTTGTCTCTCAGAAACTGTGTGCATGAGGCAGGAGCTGAGACCCAGAAAGCTGTTGGAAAACAAGGTTTTCTGTTGGAAAATCCTGGGGCAGGTGGGGAGCAAAGAACTCTGCAGCTGAGGTTGTGGACTCCCCATCCTTGGAAATGTTCAAGGCCAGGTTGGACGGGGTTTGGAGAAACCTGGTCTAGTGGAATGTGTCCCTGCCCATGGCAGGGGGTTGGAATTCGATGAGCTTTAAGGTCTCTCCCAACCCAAACCACTCCATAGAGAAAAGCCAATTTGGCCCTGTCTGTAGTGTGTCATGCTGGCAGTAATGGGTAGAGCAACCCATCTTTTAATTTTGAGATAATTAAGTAATCAGTTTTTGCTTAGTTTTAGTATTTAGATATGCAGAACGCAATGCAGAAATTAGGGTGCAGCCTTCCTGGTATTGTTTGAAGAGGAATTACAGGGTTTTGGCCTCTTAGAAGTGCTTCTGTAGATTTGGGCAGATTCATTCTTGGCATGACTCTATTAACTTACAAGTGTTATTATCAAGAGCACCAAAGTGCCAGCAAGCTGTGTGTGACAACGAGCCAGGGATGTACAACAGAAGTGATTAAGGAGCTTGAAGAACTTAGAGGGAAAGATTAAAAGAACAAAATGTTTAAATTGGATAAACAGCGACTAAGAGCGGCTGTGATAATCAGCTGCCGGTGTGTGAGGGCTGCAAGTGCCAAGAACATAATTTTAAAATGGATTTAGCCAGAAGTAGTGGGATAAATGGTAAGGCATGGATGAGACATACTTTTCTTTTAGTATTTAGAGCTCATAGAGAACATTTGGGGCCAGTCAGGAGCCCTGCATGAAGGTGGGTGCACAGGTTGAGGCATAAGTGGGGTGCACCAGTATTTTATCCTTCATGCAATGCCCTTAGCCTGCTCCTGACACAGTAAATCCTGTGGTGATTGCTGTTAGGGAATGTTCCTTTACCTGAATTTTTTGCCAGTACAACCACAGAGGCTGCATCTTTGCACAGATATCTGTTGAGGTGAATGGAGCTTCAAGTCCCTGCAGCTCCTGTTCTGTACTGTTGCGCTGTTTTATGTTAACGCACAAAAATCCTGTGCCAAAGAAGCATTGTGATATTCATAGGAGGGTGGTGATTCATGGAAAATTGCCAAGCTGGGCTAAAATATCAATTTCTACTGATCTGATATACAGTAGTCACCATAAAACAACAGTGTGGAGGGTAGAGGGATGTTTTATGGCACCTAAGAAATGACATTGAATGCTCTGGTGGAAAGCTATTAAACTGGGGGGGGAGAGGGAGGGAAAATACCCACAAAGCCCATAAATACTGATTGGTCTGACTTCATGGGTTACCCAATAACATCAGCACAAGATATATTCTGTACATATAATGTGGCCAGAACATCCTTCCTGTAGATTGGCTGAAGCAGCAGCAGCTGGCTCTCACTTCCTTGGCACCTGCTCTGGCTTAGGGAGAGGCTGCTGGTATTTTAACCAGTGTTTTTAATGAAAAGGGACATTCTTGGCCTGGGGTCAACCTGGTTCTTCTTCAGAGTGTAGGATAAATACTATTTGTCTCTGTGTGACAACTAAACACTTTATAACTCCAGCAGCCAGAGAGGTAACACCATTTGGCAAATAAACTTTTATTGCTTGGTACGTGTTCAAGCACTCTAGAAAAATGTCTTGGACAGGTTGGTAGTGGAGCAGAGAGACTTCAAAGTGTTGCTTTGAGGCAAGGTGAGGAGAGGAGAATTTGTATGGATTTATAGCTGTTAGGGAGGGCTTTTACAAAGACCTGGGTCTATCCTGGACACATAGGCTCTTTGAGAAACATTTTTCAGCCTCAAGACGTGTGTCAGAAATATTCTGGGGGCTTCCAAAAGCCTCCAAGTAGGCAATGGACTCCAGAGGCAGGAAAATCCCTCAGGGTTTTGCTAATGGGAACGTATTGATGATATTTATTCATTCAGGTGCTATCCCAAGGTATTGTTGAGCTGGGAGCTGGGCTCCATCAATCCCATGCAACAGCTAGTGGGAGCTATTGATTGTTCATCTCCCACAGGCTCTGAGTGGGACCTGGGAGCTCTGAGATGATGTAGGCAGGGGATGTGTTAAGCTCCTGGATGCTTCACTGTGGTTACACTCTGCTACCAAAGAGGCTGTTTGTGGGCCAGTGTGGTGCTTTTTCTCCACTTGTGGTGTGGTTGGAACCTTAGCACTGAGCAGTGCCCTGAGCTGTTCCTTTCTGTAGTCACTCACTCTCCCTCACCTTGGAACTGTCTCTGTGGGGTTAAGGATGATGGGACAATGCTCCCATTCACATGCATAAGCCCAATTATGTGACCTAGTGCTTGGGAAGGGAGCTGGCTTCATGAGAAGAAGGGAAGGGGTTGTGTCTGGGTGTCCATGAGGTGCAGAGTTCTTGCATATCTAATTACTATACCTGCTGCAAAATGTATGGAATTTTGTCCTGTGGAGTCAGGGAGATTAAATAATATCTCCAGACCTAGAGGGATCAGCGTATTCCACAATGCCATAATCAATTTGGAAAATGACTTTTTGCTGCAGCTCCAATTTGAGTCTTCAAATGGTAGTGTGGTTAATAGGATTTCCTGTGTGCTGTGTGATTCCTAAGCCCATCCACACTATTATTTGACATGCAAAGTGCGATGTTGTCTTTTTATTAGCAGAGCTGCCTGGCTGACATAGCTCCGTATGAGTGCTGGGGATAGACATCTTAAAAGCAAATTGTAATCGGAATTCTGAGCAGGGTGAGATGAGAATTAGCTGCCTGTCTAGTGCTTTTCTGTTTATCTCCAAATGTCAGCACTCTGCACTGCAAGTTTTGATAGGAAAGCATCTGCTGTTCCTGGCTGGAGAATTAGTGGAGGAGAGAATGAGGATGTGGGGAGGGAGAGGGGCTAATTGAATCAGGCTGCAGTGGCAACAGCTCTGGAATATGCTCATGGCAAGTCCAAAGAAATTAAAATATTTGAGGCCAGCAGGAATCATAGAATTACAGGATATGCTGAGTTGGAAGGGATCCAGAAGGATCATTTAGTCCAGTCCTCAGCCCTGCTCAGGATCATCCCCAAGAGTCACTCCATGTGCCTGAGAGTGTCATCCAAATGCTTCTTAAACTCTGTCAGGCTTGGTGCTGTGACCATTTCTCTGGGAAGCCTATTCCAGTGCCTAACCACCCCCTGGGTGAAAAACCTTTATCTTATATCTATCCTAAGCCTCCCCTAATACAACTTCAGGCCATTTCCTTGGGTCCTGTCACTGGTTACCACAGTGAAGAGATCAGTGCCTGCCCCTCTTCTTCCCCTCACAAGGAACTTGTAAAATGACTTCTGTTGATTTGCAAAGCCACCCCTCATAGGGAGTCCTGTACTGCCAAATGCCTGCGAGAGACTGAAGATGGGGATTTCTGTACCTTAACTCAGAGCAGGAAAGACCTGGTTGATGGAGCTGAGGGGACAAGCTCACATCCATCTCTTGGCCTTGAGCTCAAAGCCACCTCCTGGAATATCAGCCACAAGTGGGGGTTGGAGCAGGAGGTGATGGCATTGTTGTTCATCGCTGATTCTTCCTCTGACAATCACCATGCCTTACATCAGAAATGTGTTTATAGAAGTTCTGTGTGATGTCAGCAGCCTCACAAATTTTCAGATATATTAAGTCACAGTTTTGCAACTGTTACTCTGGGAAAACTTTTGGTTCAGTGTATTTACTCTTCCCTGTCAGATGCATTGTCGGAAGTGGTTATTGATCTCCAATCTTTTAATCCAAAACCAGGATTTTTTGTCAAATAATCCAACACAGTCGTTGCATGTGGTGTAGGAAGATGTGACTGTCACCCTACTTCTGACCCCATGGTGGTCCCATGGCTTGGCCACTCATGGCACCTGGACATGGCTTTGTCACTCATCTGTCCCAGTGAACGCAGGGCAAGCAGCTCCAGACCTGCTCAGCAAGAGCTTTTCACAGCATTTTGTTGCTGTTGTCACACACACACAAACCTCATTCCTCTCCCTGTGGCTTTTCAATCCCCGCTCCCAGTGGGCTGTTTTATTTTTAATGCCTGTTCAATGCTGAAATTTTCTCCCAGGCTTTGCCATTCCTGCTCCCACACCAGTGGTGCTATTTTTACCAGGAGCTGAGAAATGCCAGCACAGCACTGAAAATTTTATCATGCCAACTGTGCAGCTGTATCTGCTCAGGTCTTTATTGCGTCACTGAGCTTCAGCCTGGCCCGTTCTTTTACTGGCTTTGTATTTCATTATTTACAACACACATTTGCTGACCCAAAATCATCATCTCAGTTCTCTCAAGTCAGAAAACTGCTCTGAGCCCTTCTGGAGAGTGGCAGGAGATGCCCAGACTGAGTGATGTCTCATCCACCTCTACTTTCCCTGTACTGGTGAGTCCTGCAGTGAGTGGGACATCTGTGTGGTTACATTTCCATGCTGAGCAGCTCATGTAAGAACTCTCAGTACGACCTCTGGTGTTACTTGCACATCCCTTCATAACCCTGAGGCCCCTATGACCTGCTGTCACAGCAGTGGGGTGTCTCTCCCCATGGCCCCTTGGCTGTGCTGGTTGCAGTGCCACACAGCTCCACACAGAGCTTGCCGGTGGCTGTCCCTGTCCTGTCTCCCACCATCTGTTCCAGAATTATCTGTTCCCTCCTTGTTTTCCCATTGCTCTTGCTGCTGGTGTACAGCACTGTGATCAGCACTCCCGGGGGAGTGCTCACTGCTCCTTCCACCTTCCTCTCACCTTCTTTAGTACCAATATCTCCTTCTTGGCAACAAAAAAGGAAAGATCAAATAGAAAGCAACTTTTCCCTCTAAAGGATCTACAACGTGAGCTGAAAATGTAGCAGCAAGAAAGTTCAGTGATTGTGTAATTGAGTGAGGGATGTATCAGCTGAGAAGCAGAAAGGGCTGTGCTGGGGCTGCTTGGGGGGTGAAAGTTGATGGCAAATTCAAGCTGAGTGTCCCATTGTAAATTCACAGAATCCCAGAACAGCTTGGGTTGGAAGAGACCTTAAAACTCATCTTGCTCCACTCCCTGCCATGGGCAGGGACACCTTCTGCTAGCCCAGGTTGCTCCAAGTTCTGTCAAATCTGACCTCAAACACTTTCAGAGAGAGGCAGCCACATCTTCTTTGGGCAGGCTGTGTCAGGGCCTCACAGGGAAAAGTTTCTTCCAAACATCCAATCTAAACCTACTCTCTTTCAGTTTGAACCCAATCCTTCTTGTCCTATCAGTGCAGTTCCTGATGCAAAGTCTCTCTCCAGCTTCGTTGTAGTCCCCTTCAGATACTGGAAAGGGCTGTGAGGTTTCCTCTCAACCTTCTCCAAATTGCAGCTAAAAACTTTTCTAGGACATTTTCCACACCTGACAGTGTGGGCTTGTCCCAGGCAGTAAGGGGCCCTGCTGATCTGCTTTTTTTAAGGTTTTCTATACAAAAAGTTATTTTTACCATCAACTTTAAGGATATCTGTATTTTTTTAACTTATTTATATTCTGTTCCCACTATAAGCACTATGCAGAATGAAACCTCAGACAGACCTCGTGTCTCAGAGCTTGCAGTCTAAATGCAGAAGAAATATTGGGCCTTTCTCCCACAAATGGGTTTGTAAGACAATTATAATACCATGAACGCTTTTTAGAAAACAGCTGCCTGTAAAATCAGTATCAACCTGTTCTCTTGCCAATGCAGCTACTTGCAATTTTTCCAAGTTCGGTTCCTTGGAATGTTAGTGGCAGTGAAGAAGGGAGAGTGAACTGTGGACAGTTTTATTCTATTATTCTTCTATTTTGTTTCTTATGCATCATTCTGTGGCAGAGCTGCTTTCCAGGAACCTGAGATGCTGAGCAGGTGCTGACAAGAGTTGCTGTGGCTCCAGTGCCTGTGGAGTCTCTGTGGATCTTCCCAGAGGAGTGCTGAGCTCTAGAGAAGTCAATGGAGACACTCCCTAAGTAAAGTGAGTTATTCAATCAGGTGATAGAGTGTAAACATGATGAAAAGGTATATGAGGAATTAAGTTCTGGTGTACCAGTGGAAGCTGCTGAACCTACCCATTGTGAGACTGATTTATTACAAAGCTCTCATGCAAAGGAGGCACAGACATGAGGGATGACGGGCCGCCAGATTCTCCTCGTGTGCATTACACACCACGATCCATGTACACTAATTAATTAGTGTCATTAAAAACTGCAGGAGAAGGGAATGCAGGGAAAGAATTTAGGGAGTTTTTATAAGCAACGGGACTACAGGAGTTCTTTGCCAAAATTAAGAGGAATAAATTAAAAGGTCAGGATTAAAAGCTGTGTTTTGGAAATGTTTATAGCGGGAATTTCTCACTCAGTAGGTAAAAAATCCACCAAAACAAACTCTTTGGGTATTCTCGTCTCACTGCAACGAGTGGGAGAGCCATGATCTCATCCAGCATGAGGAAAGAGCAGTTCAGTTACCAGTTGTTGTAACACCACAGGACATTTTGTGTGGAAGTGCTGGGTGATGTTGAAGGTCTCAACCCTGCCTTCAGCACAGAGGGGTTCGGTTCATCATCTCACCAATCAGGAGCTGCACAGACCTTTACCTGTCTATGGAGTCACCTGTGTGTGCCTCCCTCCTGCCTGTATTGATCCCCTCCTGCTGAACCTCGGGAGGGGGCATTAAAATATCAGCACTCTGAGAGGGTTTTATCATCTCAAGGTTTGAGTAATGGGGTTGGATCTTGCTTGGTGCGGCCTGACCTCCTCATGAACTAAACATCTGGAACACAACACAGGATCGTGAGAGAATTAATTGCATCTCTGTGAGTACTGTGGGCTCAGGAGAAATGGGAGGAGCAGCAGTTTCTGTCTACCAGGAGTATCAGCTCCTTGCTGCACAAGTTCATATCTACTTTTTTTTTTCTCCCCCTTGGCAGCAGCATGGAAGGATGAGAGAACAGGAAAAACCTTAATGCTAATCTCCTCCCCTCCTTACCCTTAGATACATGTTTCAGAAATGATTTGTTTCTGTACAAATTCTGGGTTTTATACCTTTTATTAAACAAAACCTCCAAATAAATTTCAGCTGCTTTCCTGCCTGCTTAATCCTCATGTTTTCGTACAGATAAATCCTGTATAATTAGCTGCATCTTGGGAAGCCGGTCCTGTAGTGCCTGACAGGAATGAAATGAAACATCTCCTCCAGCAGCAGCATATGTGAGGTGAGGTTCCAGCACCTTTTGTCACTGGGGGTTCTAGTACCCTTTGGGTCTGGGGTCCAGCACCCTTCAACCCATAAGGTGTCAGGGCCAACAACTTTTAACTGCTCCAACCCTGCAGCAGAACTTTTGCTTCTGACTTTTTGGGGTTGAGGAACAGTGTATTGAGGTCGCTGGGTTTTGAAAACAGTTGAAACCTTGAATTTCCATGTGGGTAGAAAAGTATTCACTCCTTGCCCCCCTTTATATGCAGCTTCCTCAGGGTTCACCAGGAAAACATATGTGAAGGTAAAATAAAATCCCAGCTTGGATGTGATGATAAAACAGACATTTTAGCTCATGAGAGTTAAAATATAGTTCTTGTTTCCTGTAAAGTTTTAAAGTCAATAAAATAAATGAATTGGGTGTTTCATCCATGAGGCATCTCCGTAAAATTAGGAAATCCTCCAAAAACACATTAGTTTGGTTTTGCATTGCAGGACATGGAGAGCTGGGGCAGGGATATTCATTGTCTCAGGCCTGAACTGTGGAATATATTTTGAACAGATTTTTGGGATGAACCATGTGGTTATTCATCTTTCATGTTGCATTATCTTCTTTTTCTTTTAAATCATTTATGCTTATATTGATATTTTATCTCTAAACTGAATACTTGGAGAGTTTATGGGCTTTCATTGCCAATCACAGAGTTAAGAGGGCAATCACTTGAAAATTCATTCAACTGTGGATCATATGGAACAATTACAGGGACTTTGGTGGTGCAGGAAAAATTTTCTGAGTTTTTTGTGTTTCATGTAGACAGGGACTTGTTTTACTTTTGGTAAATATGTGCATTATTTTTCAGACATTTCCAAGATGTTTCTAACTCTTGGAGGGCAGGGAGAGGAAAGTTCCTGCTGGGTAGGTGACTGAACTCATGGTGTTAACAGCAATAGCACTGGCAAGTTGTTATATTTTTAAGGGGGAACTTTATGTTGAATTATGTTATAACCTAAAACAGGATGTCGAGTCAGCCTGTTTCAGCTTGTAGCTTTGCCCTCTCTTGTCTCCGTGGATCAGTACATTGGCACAGGGGCAGCAGCACTGCAGGATGGACGAGCAAGGAGTGTTATCCATCATCCTACTCAGAGTTTTACTGCTGACACCATATTTTGAGTCTAGTAAAACAGTTTAAAATGAGCAAACTCATGCTCTGTTCATGGTCTAAACCCTGTGCAGTGGCTTCACAGAATCATAGAATGGTTTGGGTTTGAAGGGACCTAAAGACCATCTTGTCCACCTCTCCTGCCATGCGAAGGAACACTTTCCACTAGAGCAGGTTGTTAATGCGCCATTTAACCTGATCTGTCTCACTAATGGACACAGCTGAATTCTCCCACCATTTGAAGCTCTGCATGGGATGATCACCTGCATCTAAATGTTCCTTCCTCTTGCTGGTTTCTGCCATGGCTGTACAGCTCTTCTTCACTTCTTCAATGGTGGGAGACTTGCTGTTGATACAAAGAAAGTAAAAGAAAAGAGAAATTGGTAGAACTGTTTTAAACTGCAGAACTACCCTGATCCAAGGACACATCAAAGCTTTCAGGCATCAAACCAGCCTGGTCCAGGGTTCATCAGAACATTTCCACTTCAAACTGCACAAGCTTAGTATTTTTCAGGGAAATTCTGTCTCATCTAGATATATACACTTATATAAAAGGAAAAAAGTGAAGAAGGACTTGAGAATCAAACATGCCATTTTTTGTTTATGTAGCAGGAAGGATCATGTCAGGCTCATCATTCAGGAAGCTTTTTGTAACCCCAAACCCTCTCTCTGTAAGGAACATCGCCTGCCTCTCCACAGGCTCATGACTCACTCCCCTCCAGCATTTCTGCATCTGTGACATGCCCCTTTGTCCTCTGAAGGGGCTCAAAATGAGCTGGGTCCTTCTAAAGTCCTCAGTACCCACCCCATGACAGGAGCAGGACAGAAGGAGCAAGAGAAAGTTCATCCTGGGAGTTTGGAATGAGGGTAAAAATACAAACCAGTTTTTCAGACCTTTGCTCAAATAGCAGCTGCTGAGGCAAACATTCCTGAATTTTGCATTAATGCTGTCTGTGCATATATGGATTTTACTTACTCTGTATCCAGGATGGGTTAAAAACATTCTGTGCCTTCATTTCAGCTCTTATTGAGTTGAAAATGAAAAGTCTCTGAAAAAAATGAATTTCTTGGGAAGGGAAGGGACTGTGCGAGTGAACCCATGGAGCTCAGCTGGTATTTAATTCCACTGTGCAGTCACACTGGATGTGAGAGCTCAGGCTTCACAGAGGAAAAAGGAATTCTATTATATTAAGAACATGGCAGACACACTGATAACATTATCAGAAAGATGAAACTTTTGCCAATGCTATTTAGCCCTTGCCTTCCTTTCACCAAATGTGAAAATGAATGATGAGAGGAGGACAAACTCTATACTCTCTCAAACTCTCTCCTTTGTGTTTGATTTGATTTCTCTGGCATGGTGGCCATGACTTCTACCTGGTTAAGAGTTCAGAGAATAAAATCAACAGTACCTTGAGCAGGAGTGGAAAACAGGTTATTTAACCATCCTTCACTTGTATCTGGCTCTGAGGTTCAGGGATGGCTGGTTAATCACTTTGCTGATGTGAATTGCTCTTTTTTTTTTTTTTTTGTGCAGCCTTTTGCAGCTCCACATTTCTAGAGGTTTGGACTGAGGATTTTTGAAAGAACAAAGCTTGAAGAAATTATGTGGGTCACATGGCTTGTTCAGCTGGAGAAGAGGAAACTGAAGTCAGACCTCATCAGGGTCTGCAGCTTCCGCAGATGACTTGTATGTTCTCAGGTACTGTAGTCAGGATTTCTCTGTGCTAATGCTCAAAAGAAAATGTTGCTGTTTTTCTCTTTACCTATGTGTTCCCATCTGATGATTCTGCTACAGTGTTCTCTTAGCAATCCAGGGACAGCAGTGGAGTGGAGGGGGTGCTAAATCTTTAAAACGAAGCTGAACAAAAAGTGAATGCATTCCAGCAATAATTGCTTTCTGTATGCAGAGATAAGCTGCCAAAATAACAACTTTGTGATTTGAAATGCTGGCTTCTTTCATATGAAGAACTGCTGGGCTAATCCTCAGCTAGAGTAAGAAATACTAGAATTCCTTAGGAATAACAGTGCTGTGGCCTCTCACATCAGCTGAGCCTGTGACCCCATCCTGTTCAGGGCATGACAAAATCCACTGGTCCAGATTTCTGAAAAGCCCAGAACCTGTCACTTTGGAACCACACTTTGGAACCTTCTCCATGAAGACACAGTAATTTATGCAACCACCGCAGTGGGACCTTGTTGATTTTTCAAAAAAAAGGCAAGAAAAATCAGTGTCTGTGGCTCTGGCACCACTGAGCTGTGAGGCTGTGGAAGGGAATTGGCTGAGCAGCAGATTATTAGGAAAGCTAATCAGAAATGTAATAAACTGTGTACATTCAGTGTTCCCAGGCAATTGGAGCACTTCCCCTGCAAAGAAACGCTGAGGGAACTGGACTTTTTTAGTCTGGAGAGGAGAGAGTTTCTGGGGGATCTGGGAGCAGATCCCTTCCAGTGTCTGTGAAGAGGTCAAAGAAGACAAAGCCAGGCACTGTGCTTTGATGCACAGATGAAGAAGGGGAGATGAAAGCTGTAAAGTGAAAGAGGGGAGGTTCTAGAGGAACAGATTTTGGCTATGGGGATTACTGAATCATGGCCCAGGGGCTTCTGGACTCCCTACTTGTGGTGGTTGTCAAGACCCAACTGCCTTAAGTACCTGGCCAGAATTCAGCATCGACCGTTCTATGAGCAGAAGGTTGAAGGAGCCTCTTCTGGCCCAACAATTCAGTGACTGTCCTGCCCACTGGAGGAAAAAGATTTTTTTTCTGACTTCCATCAACTGCACATCAAGCTCATGGTATATTCTTCTGCTTTCTGATTTTGGAAGTTCTCTGTATTCATTTAGATATGGAGTAGGACCAGGAGCTTGACATGAGAGGTTAAACATGACATTGCACACATCATTAAGGTCCAAGGCTGCCCAAGAGTTTTCACATACAGAAGGCTGTGTGTTCAGTGTAAATATGACTTAATTCCATGTGGGTTGGAAGGAAAAGCACATCGTCTCCCACAGGCACAATTTCTCCATTGAGAAAAGGGGCTTCACTGGCTTCTGAGCTCAAACAAGCTTGGAGGCTGATTTCTGTGTTATTCTAAACACCCAGAAGTTTAAAGAGAGGCTATTATATTTTGATAATCACTCAGCTGGTTGTAGATCAGGCACTAATCTCCTGAGGATCCTGCTTTGTGCAAATTACACACCAGTGCTTTGAAACACACCTGTGCATGACCTGGCAGGATGTACAATATTAATGCTCCAACCCTGTGCAGACCTCCCTCAGGAACAGATGTCCAAAGCACAGGCTGGCATCGCTCACCAGGTCATTAGAGGCAGAAAAATTCCAGTGTAATCTAAATTATTTTTAAAAATGCCCAGTGTGCTGCACAGAAAGGGAGCAAGTAGCTGTATTTTTCTAAAACAAAAATCCTCTGCATAAAAATGAGTTGAAAATACCCAGTGATGCGTGGAGCAGAAATAAAAAGAATTTGTGTTTTGCTGCCCTGCTTACATACATCTCCTGGCAGTAATTGAATGTATCATTCCCAGGAGGAGAGAGGAGCAACTCACCTGCTGGAACTCCTGCATTAATTGGCATGAATATTGAAAGTCTCTTGGGAAAAGACATGTGGGATGGGGTTGGTTTTGACTAGGCATAAATGAGTGAAGAATTGCAAATACACAGTGGCTAAAAAGACTGCAATTCTAAAGTCAAAGGCTGTCGCAGGATAATTACAGCAAATGTTTTTCCAACAGATACCTGGTGCTGCTTTATGTAGGGTATATGCCCACTGTTCCCTCTGCCAGGAAATGGGAAAAGGCACAGAGAAGTTTGTCATCCTTGTGGCCGGTATTTCTCCATCCTCTCCTATTTCTCCAATTATAAAAAGGCTGCTGAGTCTCCTGGCATTGCTGTGCAGCCTCTTACACCATTTGAACGTTTCCACTTTAAGCAAAGTAAATTTAAAGAAAATTTTCTTTGGTCTGTTCTTTTGACAGAGTTTTTGCTGGTGGAAATCTCTGACCTTGATTCATAGCCAGGAAAGCACAATGAACTTACACTGTCAGTAAGTTTATGCGGGATGGGAACTTTTCATTTGAATTGTGAGCAGTTTGGTCACAAGTTTAGCAACAGGATGAGAGGAAATGGCCTCAAGCTGTGGCAGGGAAGGTACAGGTTGGACATCAGGAAGAATTTCCTCATGGAAGGGATTGTCAGGCATTGGAAGCGGTTGCCCAGGAAGGTGGTAGAGTCCCCATCCCTGGAGGTGTTCAAGGAATGACTGGATGTGGCACTCAGTGCTCTAGTCTGGTTGACAAGGTAGTGATGGGTTACAGGTTGAACTTGATGATCTTGGAACTCTTTTCCAGCCTTAAAATATCTCTATCTGTGATTCTGGTCTTTCTCCCAAGAAAACAAACCCCAGGCAGTGGTCTCTGCTCTGAGTCGTGTCCAGAATACTGATATGGAGGAACGAGGAGTTGGAGCTGGTGGGGCTCTGCTCCTCCTGTCATGTTCTTTGGCAGCTGTGAGATCATTATGAAGGATCAACAAAGATAAATTATTTTCTCAGGCTGAAATAGTGATCAAGCTCTTATGTTTACACCTTTGTTTCTGATAAAGCCTCATGCAGGGCTCTGTGGGGTTCTGTGCCGTGGCTGCGAGCCATGTTTGGTGCGGCCAATGGGGTGATTTGGTGCCGAGTTTATGGTGCTGCCAGCCCTGCCAGTGCCGGTTTTAATTTGAATGCTCTGCGGTACATTCCAGGGCTGCTCTGCTCCAACCTATTAATATTCTTTATGAACATGATGGCAATATTAATTTTTTTCAGAAATTCTAACTCCAGGAGTGCAATAAAAAGGCAATTATGGAGCTCGCAGATACAGATTCCCCACCCCGGAATATCATTTCTGTGGTGGATTGCAGCCATGTAGCTGTGATTATGATGATAGAATATAAAATAAATCCAAACCAGCATGTGTAACTGTGAGTTCTGGAATTGTTGTTGAGAAATTTAGGCAGATTGCCCTGCAAAATCTTGTGGTTACTTTCATCAGCTTTTATTTTACTTATTAGTGTTAGGGTAGTTGAGTAATTCTTCAAGAGGGCTCCAGCCACATATGCAGTGGTGATTCCAGGAATATTTGTGATCTTTTTGTCAGTAAAATACTGAGTTGAATCTCAGAGAAATTTTGGTGTTTTCTTTGTGCAAATGTTATAATCATCTAATCCTGTAATTTTTGCTTTATTCAAAACCAATTTAATGTGTAAAATTTTGAATGCTGCTTAAGTATTAAATGATAAAATGTGGGTTTAGTTGAATTTAATTAATGTTTGTAGAATATCTGCATATAATATGCTACAACTGAAAGCAGGTTTTTGCACCTCATAAAAAATGTAGAACTTCATATTTTAGTTAAATTTATGGCTTTAAAAAATTACATTTTGACATCTGGCAGCTGAGGGTCTGGAACATTATCTTTACCACATGGATTTATAACTTCTTCAATGTTTAGATCTTCTCTTGTAGCTGTGCTTCAGCAGTTTTTAATGGTGTAATCAATGAAAGAGATAAACTAAGTGCAGAAAAATGCAGCATTGATTTTGTGATAGACTTTATTATTCCCATTCCAGCAGATCATGTCTGCTTGTGGGTAGAGCAGGTCAAGAACTTTGTGGCAAGATTGATTCCATTGGAATGTGCTGGTTAACAGGAATGGAAAGGAGTCATGAAAATAGACCTGTCCTGCAAAATTTGGGGTTTTTTTTTGTAACAGTTCACCCCGATGAGCCACTCAGGTCTCCAGCAGTGCACAGGGAACCTTAGGGAACCTTGGGGGTTCACTGCTTGTGTGGTGATGGCTGAGAAAGGTAAAGAGACATGTGCAACCCCTTTTGGTCTAGGACTTTGTGGTCAAAGAATGAATTGCCAGATTGTTTTTCAATTTTCATGTAACTTCTCAATACCTGAAAACTGCTTTTTAATGGGAATAAAGTCACCAAACACATCAGCTTTGTCTAGCTGAAATTCATGTGTCTGTTCCTGTTGATGCTGATGATATTATGGGATACCTTTCAACTGGAGAAAAATTGTTATGCAGAAAAATTATATGCTGCTCTTACAATGTGTGCCCTAATCTTAAAGAAAATCCATGTAATTTGAGCAGGCAGTATGCAAGAAGCTCTTATTTTTAATTCATGTACAGGTTCAAGGGCCATTCTTTATCCGGGAAACATCAAAATACTGCTGCCAGCCTCTAGCATGACCTTCTTATTTCTGTTTAGTGGGAAATAAAAATTATTTTGAGCTGAATTGGCACAAAAATGAACCTCGATGTATTAAAAATAGTTTAAATCAGAGGCTGAGAGATGGGTTATTGGTTTGTTTATAGTCCAAGTCTATGGAGGCTGAAGGCAAAGAGAACAGGAGTTGGACAATGAGTACTGTGGCAGCAGCAGCTGAAGCTGGACAAAAAGATTACAATTTTGGAGAGTTTTAACTATTAGGAAGTGGAGTTTGTTACCTTTGAGAGTGAACTCCATCTCCCTGGACAGCCAGTACTGAGTATGGAGGACTGCCTGCAGTGCCCTGGATTTTGGGGGGGTTACACAGCCCCATCCTTGTGCCCCTTGAGGAAGAACAGTCAGAGCAAAACCACCCTAGTGCTGTGGGGGGCCCACCAGTGGGTCTGACTGGATTTCATCCTCACACCCTGCAGCACAAAGGGCTCTTCCACAGCGTTTTCCTTCAGTCCCACATGGGACTTGAGTGGCACAGGGAAGGTTGAGCTGGCTCTGTGGAGCTATCCCACTCTGTGTAAGAAGTTTTGCTAATTATATATGTTCAGACAGTAAGCTGAGGGTGCCTGTCACTTATTTACTGGTTTAAAGATGCATTTTGGAGACCCTGAGAGAAAACTGACTACTTTGACTAGCTTGAGCCCCACGCTTGGTAATAGGATTTGAAAGTCATCCATCTCCTCATGAGTACTGAGTGTGCCACTGGCTCCTTCCCTCTGCTCCAGTTTCCTGCACGTGCTCTCAGCATGAATAAATGATGGGTAAGAGATTAAATATCCCTTTGATGAAGTTGGGGACAGGAGCTTTGAAATAAGCGTGAGTCGACCCGAGCGTGCTCTCTTACTTCCTGGAGTGAATTAGGTGCTATTTTCTGGTTGTCTTTGATTTTAATAATGCTTAGTCAAATATTAAGTAGACTGTTAACTGGGGAATAGCATAAGGAGTTTAATCTTGTCAGATCAGTTCTGGAGAGTGCTAAGTATTTGTGGACTTTATGGTTCCTGCATAATTTATGATAGAGTCATATTTTATGTGTCTGTCTCTTACACAGGTTCATCTCCAATAGAACTCACCATAGTGGGGTAAAGGGACAGTGTTAGTCTGAGCCTCCAGGAAGCCCAGATTTGTGTTTTATTTACCGTCAGAACCAGACTGGTCCCAGAGCCACCTGAGAAGGGGGTCAGTCAGCTTTGCAGGCTTAAGGGTCAGAGCTGACACTTATTCCACACCTATAAACTCTTCCTCAACTGACATGATCAAATTCACGCACACGTCTAAGTCCACAAAGTCTGAAACTGAAGAAAAAATAATTTCTTTCTGTTTTTATTTCCATTTTCACAGGAAAAAAAAGGTGCAAATAACAACAGCAGAAAAAAATGGAGGAGGAGGAAAACTAGCAGAGACCCATAAGGAAACAAAATAAAGGAAAAGAGAAATCAGTATCATGGCATAATTTCTTCCAAATGTTGTCAGAGTTGCTGCGTTTTTTGTAAAGGAACTTCTTTTTATGTATTTCTGCCAGATAAGGTCTCTGGGGGAGGCAAATATGCAGAGCCAGTGCTGTGGAATAATTGGGAGGAGAGAGACGGGATGCAGAAGACTGGGAAACACTGTATCGATTCTGTGCTCAGGTTAGCAGTGCAGGCAGAATAGCCAGGATGGCTTCCAGTGGAGGGAGGGGAATGAACGCAGGAAGGAATGAATGGATGAATGAATGTAATTTGTCATTAGCACTAGGCATGAAACATTGAAGTACAGAACAGCAGTAGATCCCCGGAGGAATTACCTGCCCTCCTTCCCCTGTGCCAGGGTGAGAGATCCTGCTGTGATTAAGGTGCCAAATGATTCTCACTCTCATTACAATGAAATGTGACCCCAGCTCACCCTGGAATGGGACGGTTTTGTCACTACTTCCTTCTCTCCTCTAACAGCAATATCTATCTGCTGCTTACTGGATAATGTGGATGTCCGTTCATATTTCAGCTATGACGTGATGACTTGGGTTTGACAGACCTCATTATGTCATAGATCATCCGGTCTAAAATTTACATAGGCTTGGATTAAAAGCTCTTAGGCAGAAGACTTACGCTCCATGTGGCTCCAGGTAGGCAAACCCTTCTCCTTATGTCTCTCTGGATTTTATATAAAATGTAATACCAGCAATGTAACAAAATCCAATCAACTTAATCAGGGTTGTCAAAGACTGTGGTTGGAAATCATAATCCAGATTTTCACAAAGCAGATGAGCCACAGCTGGTCTGAAAACTGTGTCTTGGAGGTTTTAGACCTTTAAAGCCAATATTGTTTCTCCTCATGAAATTTCATTATTCCTGAAGTGACACACTGGTTTTTAAAGCCTTTGTTAGTAACTGAGTACTGGCACAGACACTGACAAAGTGAACACACAGCTAATGAAAACCCTGACAGATAGTTATGGAGGGAGATTTCTTCTCCACTGTCGCCTCATAAAGGTGGCATTCTCCTCCTGTACAGAGAGACATCATGCCAGGAATCTGTGAGGCCCCCTGGGCATGGTCTCTGGAGGTGACATGGAGCAGCAAGGACAATCTGTGCCCAGTGAGCAAACAAAGTACGTATGTCCTTGCAAAACTGGAACATATGGTCCCATTAAATCCACTCAGGGAAACTTCTACATGTCCCAGGTATCTGAGCATGATAATCCAATAGATAACAAAGCTATTCTGCATCACCTGCTGCTTCTAACATTACCCAACTTAACCTTGGGAGAAGAAGTCCTCCTGAATGCTCCTCCAGGCCAGGCTCTGACCCCTCACACCTGCAAGGTTACCTGTGTCATAGAGGTGCTTGTTTTTATAAAACAAACAAAACCCACATTTTTTCTGCTGGTTAAAAAGGAAATACTTGGAGTTAGGTCTGTCAGTCACCAAAGAAGTATTCCGGTTCGCTTGAAATCCTGTTGCATGCTTTCATTGCATTCTTATCAGAAAGAGCTGAAGAATCTGCAGGGAAAGAAATCATTAATCCATCCTGCCTGCCAGCCAGCTTTTTTCTGAAAGGGACACTATGAATTTAGCTTTGTCTTCCCAAACTATATTTTAGGGGACTATGTGCAAATTCCACAAAATTAAGCTTATTTTAAATATGTCATCAGCATCCTAATTCCATGTGTGTTCTTACAATGGGATCTCACTGGAGGGGTTTCCATTTACTGCATTTGCAGTGCGTCTTCCTTAATACTTCAAACCAAACTCTGCCTGTGCCAGTCCATTGCCGAGGCAGAGCAGCAAATGGGTTATCATATGGAAAATGTCTCATAAATGGCATATGTAAATACTCTTCAGATGTCTTTGCAGGAATGTGGTGGAACTGAGTGGAGAGAGACAGCAGAAATGAGACTGGTTTAACCACAGTGAGCAAATGGCTTCAGATGTCTGCGAATTGACTCATTCAGTTGGCAAAACCAGGTAAGTGTTCAGGCACAAAACCTGCCTTCAGGGATGGCATCGGAACAGTGTGCCTGTGGGAAAGCATCCGTTCAGCTGATGTGTCTCCTTTTAAGGTTTTCAGTACCTTTGTGTCATGGTATCTGCACTAATGACACCAGATTAGAGAAGTACCTGAGCAGGAATTTGTGCTGCTGATGGGTAATTGCTCTCCAGCTGCAGCAGTTCTTTCCTCATCTTTATTTGTGTCAGAGCAGCCACATATTTCTCCTCTTTCTAGGGAGCCAGCAGATCTGCCTAATTATTCCATTGCTGTACAGATAATAAAGGGATGAATCTAGGCAGGTTCCTTGTACTTTTGGAAATCTGTGCACTAATAAGGTTTTCTGCATGGGCAATTTTGGGAAAGTTGTGTTTCTGTGCTGGGATTTAGAAGCCAGGCAAAACCTTCTCCTGATGTTTCAGCTGGGACTTGACTCAATGCCTTAAGTTGAAAGGTTTCCAAGGAAAATGTAGGTACAGAGAAACAGAAGTGTTTATCAAGGGTGTCTTCAAGTCCATGTTGACAGCACACGGAGGCAAACCCTGAGGGATGGACCTGTTCTTCCCCACCACAACTGCCTCTGGCAGCCATCTCTAAGCAGTGACCATCGCTGACTGATAGAGACAGGACTGCTCTGGAAGTCAGCACTGACCCACACACAGTAAAAATCTACCCCTCCATTCCTGGTGATTGAACAGACTTTTAAAACAGAAAATCATAAAATGTTCTCACAAAATGAACTAGAATAAGGAGGAAGGCTCTTTGTTCTATTCACTCTTGGCTCTGCTGTTCATGAAGCTGTGCAAGGGCGGAAGGAGCTGCAAATTGTACAAGGGCTGGCCAGGAAAGGGGCAGGAGAGATGAAGTGTATCTGCACGAGGGAGTCGGCTGCACCCGCCTGCTCAGGGCTGTACTCAAATGAAGTACCTGTGTGGCACTTCTTCCCTGTACATCTCACCCAGGGTTCGTCTCCTCCAGGCAAACACAGCCCGTGATGGTTCTGCTGACAGAGAACAATTTCAGCCCCATCTGTTCAAGCAGCGAGAGACCTTTCTGATCACTCTGGAAGTCAGCAAGTGGTACTTGTATGTTTTGTTCTTTTTCCCTTCCTTTCCTTGCCCATTGTAGATTTATATTTTGTTTAAACTGCAGATTTTTTTCTTGCTTGTCCTTTCACTTGCTGGTTTTTGTGCTCTTCCATTTCATACACTGATGTTTACTTGTTCTGGCCACTACCTCCTCTCTATTGCAGAATAATTGGGTTCCATATTTTGTCTGAAGGTTTGTGTTTTTTAGCATTTTCTTTGTGTGTGTGTGTGTGTCTTTCTGCAGGATTTTTCTCTCGGTTTTCCAATAGCTCTTCATCAAATATGATTAATCTGTGCTTGATTCTTTGGCCACTTTATTCACTCATTCCATATGGGATTGAAACACATTTATTGCAGAATTGGGGTGGGAGGAACTTTTGTTATTGTTTATGGTTTACCTGTTCTTTGGAGAAAACACTTTCATCTCCAGCATCATCAGACTTTTATAAACATTAACTGTGTTAATGAGAGTGAGAAAAGAAATTGCGTTTATGCCAATAGTGGGAACAAAATCTGTAATTTCTCCATTAGTCGATCAGGTTTGCTCATGTAAACAACATGATTAAATTTGTCTGTGTGCATCGTGCTATATGAATAATAATGATAATTAAAAAGTCATGCAAGGCCTGAAGATAACAAGATTGTGTTAGGGAAGGGCTAGAAGGGGGTGGCAGTGTTGGAACAAACAAAGACACGCTGAATTCGTTAGTGTCAGAGCCAGGCTGGCCATCAGGGCTGGTGGGGCCACTCAGGGGTGGACAGTGATTGCAGCCCCAAAGCTGAGCTTCCGACCACCCTCAGCTCTGTGGGGCTCTGAGACGAGGAACATAGGGGCAGAGAAAGGAGTAAAAGCTTTATCTGAATAGACACTTCTCATGTGGAAAGCAATTTTAAAGAGGTGAAAGGCTTTGAAGTTGGAGCCTGCTTCTTGTTCAACACATTCCTCAATGTTTTTCTGAGCCAGGGCTTTCAACATTGTGTTGATGGGCAAAGAAAATGGTCACTGAGTTCATTGTCTTAACCTTAGATAAGACTGTGGAAGGTAGTTCATGGTTATGAGATTCCTCTGTGGAACAAAGGCCTTTGGCCTTTGTCTGCTCTGTAACAGTTTCCATAAGATGCACTATATGATGTCCAAGTAGCTCTGGTACTGTGTCAGCCTGGTTTAGCCCACTGTGAAATGGTTGTCATATATTTCTGTGACCTCTGCTAAAGGCAGAATTCTCTGCATATTGACCAAGACCTTATGGGATGGACTTGATAGTCCCTGGCTCTCCTGGGCATGGCTGAACCCACATGAGGCTGGTACAAGGCAGGTAGAGAGTGTGGTTGTGGGTACTTCAACACCATGGTGAGCTTCTTAAAACAGAGTCCATGGTGGCCAGATGGAGTCCTCCCAGGGCTCTGATAGTTCTGCTGAGCACAGACATAAACTGGGAATAAACTGGAAGTGCACCAAATGGAATCATTCACAGGCTACACTCAATTACAGAAATGGTCAGTGCTTTGGCTCAGGCAGATGAGCAGCTGGTACCAGGAGTTCAGCAAAGCTCCCTCCTATTTGGATTTAGAGATAAAGTCACTGGATCACAGGGAAATCAAAGGTGTGTTTTTTCAGTTCCTTGCTGGGTCTTCTGACATCTCCAGAAGGCACTAATGACCGGAGGCTCTGAGCTGTTGTCTGAAAGAAACAGCTTTAAGTAAAAAAGAGAGGAATGTATGAAATTATGGCAGCAGAGCATTGAAACATTACAGAAATTGGTGGATATTTACAATAGTATCATTTACTTAGTTTTGTGTGATCTGATAATAGCTTTATTTCCATTATGAAAAAAGAAAACAGAAACATAACTTGATGCTGCTTTATCCTTATTTATTCCCAGGAGACTCCCTAGACTGTAAAAAGCCTGAGATGCAAATGTGACTGTACATGATTTAAGGGCACATGGAACAGAAGAAATCGATGAGAGGCTCATCAAGTGCTCTGAGACCATCTGTGACTGCTCTGTGTTGGAGCCTGTGGAATAGGAATAAGGCTGCAGCCACTGAATGTTTCCCAGCCAGCACCAAGGCATGAAGGTTTAGTATGTATTTTCCTGGCTATGGCACTTATGGTCACTCTTACAAGAACTAACAGACCTGACAAAACCAGTTCTATTTGCACCCTTCAGAGTCTGTACAATGATGATTCATCATTCCTCTAGGAAGGAAATACCTATGCAGATATTCCCCGATGGCTTATTTTTCTTAAGGATGTTTGCATGAATAATATTATTTATTTTAAAATACAAAAACCCCATAAATGCTTGGTCATTTCCTATACTGTTCAGTATTGAGATTTTTACCTGAATTCTTAAAGTCCATAATAAAAGACAGGAGAAGTGCCAGATGGACTCTGAAACACTGTAGGTTTGGGATGTCACTGAAAGCCTGTAGAAGTGTACAGCATGTGTACATTCATGCTGTGTGGAGGCACCTTCCTGTTAGAGGCTGAAATACATTCAAATCCAAATCTTCAAAGATAGTTATAAGCTCTATTGAGCAAGTATTAAACATACAAATAACTAAAGGTTGAGACCTCAATCTTTAATTGTGAACATAAGAAGATTACTGTGATGGTGTGAGATTAACAGTGCTGCATCTCGAGTAATTAATGTCAGACTGGAGCACAGTCTGTCTCTCCTGCCTGGGGAGCATGTCAGGCACCATCTCCTTCCTATGTGGAAAACCACCCTGTGACTCTGTGACTGGAAGTGAAAGGAGAAAAGGATTCTGGATTGGTGATGAGTGTCCTGCTGTCCACTGGTATTGGGGTTTGTATCCTCTGATTCAGTTTGTGAGGCAGCTTAGTAGATCTCCACAGCAACCCCATGTGTACCATAAAATTGTGAATTATCTTGTTTAGAAGAGGTTCATTAGGAAGATTAATGAGGTATTATTTTTCCCTCATTCAATGTCGTGATACAGAGGGGACACAGTAATTTTCCCAGCTGTGCACAGCAGCGATTGCTTCTCTCCAGGGTCCCAGCATCACTGCGTTGTCATCAGTTAAACTGCTCAATCTTTGCAAGTGTGATTTGTCAGCTTAATTAGCCCTAAAGGAAGCACTTGTTTTAAAATGAGACAACATTTTGTTTTTCCCCGAGAAGGACATAATGTTCTTAGCAGCAACTTGTTTAAATAAAAGAGCTTTTAAGCTGAGTTTTATATGAACCCAAAGAATCATTTTTAGATTTTTCCCCACTCAAGTCTCCAGTTTGCCCATAACTTGTCCCTGGTAAGCCACCAGCCATGAGTGCACATCAGTGCAATTATGTGGTGCTGCAGTGGGTCAGACATCATCACATAGCAGGAAAGTGTGAGATGTCTCCATCAAGAAGAATGGGGTAATCTGGGAATTGTCCTGCTGTCCACAGCTCATATTCACAGAATCATTTAGGTTGGAAAAGACCTCCAAGATCATTGAGTCCAACCTGTGAGCAATCACCATCTGGTCAACCAAACCAGAGCACTGAGTGCCAGATTTGGTCTTGAACATTTTCAGGAATGATTTCACTGGGATGTTTCTGTCCTTGTTATACAGCAGAATAATTCTGAATTTCTTATTTTATTCCACTTCCAGGGAAAAAAGTTCAGAAGGAGGCTTGGAAAAAGCCACAGAAAGTTCTAATTGTGTAAGTCTGATGCTCTGTGTTTGCCCTAAACATATATGACTACAACAATCATGTCAGGTTAAAAGTAGCTGGTGAAGTTTTAGTTAAAATTAAAACATGTGGAAGCTGTGGAAGGGTTAGAATTTGATGAGAATCAAAAACCAGATCTGTAGCCCTATTTCCAACCTAAGGATAAGAACTTCAATAGAGTTTCTTCTTCAGAAAAAAATTACATGCTCTTTAAAAAATGCCCAATCAAAAACTATCTTTAAAAAACCCCAAACTCTACCTGAACATTGTATTTCAGTCAAGAATATCTCCTCAGTTTCAGAAACTTGTCTGTAATTCTGATCTCAGTTATGTATCTTTTTCTCATTTATTATTATTCAGACTATGTGTAACAATTGAGTTTCAGTTAGTGGGTTTTAATGGTGTGCTTAAAAATACCAGGTTTTCAGCTGAGATGCTGGTCTGTATTTTCTGTCCTAAGCAATTATTTGCCATGTTAGAACTCTTGTAAATTAATATGCCATTTTCCAATCACACCAGTGGAGGCTGTTTGTGGCGTGTGTAGGAGGGAGAAGGGCTAACTGCGTGCTGGTTCAGGAGGATGCTCTTCAAATATGAATGATCAGCAGGAGAAAAATCAAATTCCTTCACTTCAGTGCTGTGGGAATGATGATTGCTTGTTCTGAGTGGGAAGGGAAGAAAGAAAGCATGGGGGAGACAGCAGTGCAGTGTCCTCACACCATTATGGCTTCCAAGGGTGCTGGGCCAGGCTTTGACAGCAGAGCAGAACAGAAAAAGCCAAAAAAACCCCTCAAGCAACAGGTCTTTGATCCCACCAGGAGAAGGTTGATTTTCCCTATTATGTGCCACTATGGCTGAGCTCTGGAGCTTTAATGAAGTGGTCTGGCCTTTCAATAGGACACTTGGTGTTGAGTTGATGCTCCTCCTTTTTTTTTTCCCTCTCCTCCTTTATTTTCCCTCCTCCTTTTCCCCCTCTTCTCTTTTCTCTCCTATCCTCTTTTTCTTCTTTTCTTTCCATGTATCAGGCACCACACAGCCCAGCTCCCCTTGCCAACAGCTCTGCCTTATGGGTCCCTTCCAGCCTTCCCTCAGAGACAGCCCCAACCAAGGCTCCTGCAATGCCCATGGGGTGTTATGGGAGGACCCTGCACTGCCAATTCACTGCAATTTCTGTCAGTTCTCCTTATCGTTGCATTATTAATTGCTTTAATCGTGCATTCATTGAGATTGAAAATATGATACCAGTGAAATTTAATTTAAAAATCAATAACTCATTAACACATTATTGCTACACCTACATGTGTCACCATATTAGTCTCCTGTGCTGGAGAAGCAGTTGGCTTCAGCTCAGCATCCATAGATCTTTGTTAGAAGCAAGTTGTTGGTAGGATAATCATGAAAGGAGAGTTACTGAGTCACCACTTTTTTTCTTTAGAGACTATGGTCCCAAGTCATATGCATTCTTCTCTTTGGGCCAGGCAAGGCTGAAGTATACCCAGGTAATGTTAATTCATTATGGTTTTGTTCAAAGAGAAAATGCCATTTGTGTGCTTTGGTGGCTAGTTGAAATTCCATCTTTTCACAATCCATGGGAAACAATAAGCCACCAATCTTTTAATTAATGTCCACAGTTCTGGGACACAGACCAGAAATCTCATCAGTAAAGCAGCACATCTGGATATAAGGGGTGAGGTGTCCCTGTTCCTGCTGGTCTACCTCAATAACCAACATCGGATTTGGCTTGATGTCTGCCCAACTCTGCCCTGCCACCAAGGGACAGACTGAGATGTGTCAGATGGTGTGACTGAAGGTTTGACATCACTCTGGGTTTCCACGTGGATGTCTCTGTGTGTGCACACAGACGTACACGAGCAGCACGATGTTTTTGTATTTCTCTGTGGGACAGATGGGAGAAGGAGCAACAGTGACTACTGGAAACCATCCAAATTCTTAAATGAGAAGTGAGCTGGAGAAAGAACATTTCTGAAAATGCATTTTTTCCTTGATGGGTAAAATACACTCCTTACTGGTGTCTTCCCATGCATCAATTGCTACAGTCTTTAATTAAATTATCCCTGACTGATATAAAGCCATAGTCTCTCAGACAGAGCCTTGTGCTACCCAGCAGAAATCCTGACAAGCTGTGGGGACCATCACTGTGCTCTGCAGGGTGGCAGGTCCATCCCTGACACATCAGCGGCACAACTGGATGCAGAACTCTGTGTGTCCCAGTCACCAACCAAGACACCACTGATTGCAGCTCCAGGCTGGCAGGTGTGTCCTGAGTACAGACATGGAGCCCCACCTGTGTTCCTCATTTGAGCTGTTACTGCAGGAGGCCAAGAGTGTAGCTCTGAATTTCCACCAGTGACACAGAAAATAGCTGATTTTTGCACTGCACAAACTGCCGTGACTCAGGCCTCTGTAAATGGGAGGGTCAATGGGGCTATCTGCAGCACAAGGTTACAAACTTAAGGCATCAGCTTCCTGGGCATGAGTGCTGTTTGGAGGCTGTGTTAGTGACTGCAGGCTTTTACCAAGTATTACAATTTTTCTATAGTTTTGTTTTTAATTTCAATTTATTACAGCATAGAGAGTAACAACAGGTTGATCACTTGCTGCTCGCCCTGCCCTGAGGGTACCTGATCAGCACTCTGGGACCCCCAAAACTGCTGTGAAACTGGGACTTTACCCAGCACTGGGGGGGACCCAGGACTGAGTAGGGAGGCCCAGGTGGTGCTCAGGCAGCTGCTGGCATTGCCACGTATCTTCTGCGGGATGTTGAGGTCTTCCCTATCTGCCTCAAACAGCTACCTGGATAAAAATTTAGAAGATATTTTCTTACTCACCATGTAAGGTTTCTGCTTCTTTTTTCCCCCCCTTCCCCTGTGTCTGAGATGGGGAACTAGCACTGGATTCACAGTAGTTATTGACTTTACTTTAACCAGTCCCTGCTCAAACAGCTCTGCTTCTAATTCTACTTGGAGCAGTGTGCTGAACTGAAGGATCCTGCAACAACAGGCACTGTCATGAGCTTTGTCTACAGAGTACCCCAAGGAGCATCATTCTGATGTGGGTGCTTCCCAGATTTGAAGAAATTTCTGTGGTAAACCAGGTCCCAGTTCACTTCCATGTGAGTGGGAAGGAGATGTCCCAGGGCAGCAGGAGCCAGGGCTGGGTGGTAACAGAGCCTCTTGCAGCACAGCCACTGACTCTGTCCCCAGATTGTCACAAACAATGGTGCTGGTACCTCAGGGATGAGCCCGTCCCCTCTCCCTTTTCCCACATTTCTGCAGGTAACTGGCCAGCTCCAGTCCCGCTATGACCAGTGCCATGGGTGACCTCCTCAGGTGTCCCCTTAGTCCCCTCAGAGCTCTCTTCTAAAGAACCAGCACATCATGGACAAGGCATAAAACAAGGTATGTGCTCAGGTAAGATGGGTTTAGGGAGGAAGAGTTGAAGAAGATATTTTTTTCCAAATAATATAATTCTTTTTTCAGGAGATTTTGTTTTCCTAATGACTTTTTTAATACTTTTGGAAAGAGTATATTCATATCTGCAACAATTAAAACTGATTTTGACAGTCCGCCAGACCACATTTTCTAGATTCCCCATCCAACTGTTCAAGCTCTGAGGTTCACAAGAGACCCCTTAGGGCTGCAGCCCATTGACAGGCATCAACTCCCACCCTAAGTTCCCAAAGCTGTAACCACACTAACGATATTAATGACGATTCATTATTAATAATCCTGCCCTCACCAATGTGCAGAGCTTTTAATTTTCATTGTGCTGTATGTACATTAACTAATAAATCTCCGCAGAATCCCAGTGAGAGTGGTAAGTGCTGTTATTCTTGTTTTATGGATGGCAAAATGAGATACAGCGAGGTTAATAGCAAGCCTAATTGGACAATAATTACCCACTTACCACACTGAAAATTAAGAAATAATCCTCCCATTGTCATTACATCAGCAGAACAAGGCGAGAGCAGTGTTCACATCCTCCCCATCCCACAATTTAGCCAAACAGCTTACATGCAAATGGAAGCAAAGGGAGCTCAAGAGCAGATAAATAAATTGTGCTTTCCTTGTTTAACATCTATTTTGCACTACTGAGTTGCTCAGGATAGAAGAAAATTATTAAATTTCCTCTGGAATCTATTAGGACATGACAAAACAAAGTCAAGCTCCATTTGTAGAACATATCTTTTGGAAAAGAAAGGGAAGAATTAGGATTTAATTACTGCTATAGATTGGTTTCACTTCATCTTTCTGGGAATGAAAAAAAATGTGGCCTAGAAATATCTGACTTAGGAAAGACCAGTACTCTGATGATTCTGTTTTTCTTAAAGTCTGGTCTTTCCCAAGCAGCTAAGACAATTACACTAATGACACCCAGTGTATTAATTTATTACTCCGAATATTGGGTCTTCAGTGACTCAACTCATAACAGGAATTTTTCTTCTCAGTCAGCAGCTCAGAAGCTATTGTGATATGCACTGAAACTCAAATTTCAGTGTTATGAGTGAAAGAAAATTGTAAGACACATTGAACAAAATGTTTTATTTCATTTTGGGTTAGCATTTGAATTTAAGTCTCCTTTTCTTTTCCAAGTTTTAAAACAAAGCACCTATTCAGAAGATGACACTTAAAAATGCATTTGTAATGGAAAGGACTGATTTAAGACTCCCATGAGAAATCAGAAATTCAGCTTGAATTTTGATTTCAGTGGATGAGCACAGTGACCTACCTCTGCACATGCTGAATGTGAACCAAGCCGTGGCTGTGCAGGGGGAACAGTTCTCCAGTAAATCTTTAAGTTATTCCAGGTGATATGACAAAAAACGGTCTTAATGATTTTGTTCAGTGACTCCACCTAATCCATAATGGAATAAATTGGAGGAACCTGATCTCAGGCACATCTGGCTGTTTAATGTGCTCTAGTGAATGACAGGGGTTGTGTCTTGTGCTGGGGTTCAATTATTCAGGGGCCTGTGAGGGTGGGCAGCAGCTTCTGATGCTGCCCCTCCACCATAGACTAGAGGGCATGTCCTTCCACCCCATTTGGGGAAGGGGTGAAGTGGTCCAGACCCATGCACAGGCTGTGTGGTTTGGGCTTCCACTGAGAGTGTGATGTCCATTGCCGTAGATTCTTCAGGTGTTGAGGGGTTACTCTACTGAAATTAAGCTTGAAAGAGCTGTATGAGACCAAATTGTCAAAATTACCTTCATCAGAATCCCCAAATGGTTTGGGTTGGAAGGAACTTGTACAATCACATTGTTCCAACCCCCTTGTGACACCTTTCACTAGACCAGGTTGCTCCGAGCCCCATCCAACCTGGCCTTGAAGACTCCCAGGGATAAGGCAGCCACAGCTTCTCTCGGCAACCTGTACCTCATCACCCTCACAGGGAAGAATTTCTCCCCAATATCTGCTCCAACCCTGCCCTCTGTCAGAGTGAAACAATTCCACCTTGTCACAGATGTAAGGGAAGAGTTAATACCCAGTGATTATAAAAATTTAGGCACTCTAAGTATTGTAGAGTTTTTCTAAACTTTATCACTGAATTAATTTGAAAATGTGGGTCAAGTTCTAAAACTGCTTTTTAAACTCTAAATGCTTTCAAGAAGTTTTACCTGAAGGAACTGCTCTGTCAGATTCCCAGATGGGTGGAAAGAGCTGCTCACAGGTAGAAATAACCAGCGGCATATGCAGCTGAGATCTCTGGCATAACACTTACAAAACTAAAGCAACAGGATAATGTTGCCTAAATAGTGCTGTTTGTGTGGGTGTTTTGTGATCAGTACCACAGAATTTATTGTGGAATGAAACTTATGAAATTCAAAGAAACAGAAAAGTATTTTCCAGATTTTTTCAAAGTCCATAACATCCAGTACAAAAACATCATCTTTATCTAGTTGTGAATTCTGTAGTACAAATGTAACATTTGATTAAATTCCATAAACATAATCTATAAATCTGCAGAAATCTAATATTTGCAATTAAATTCTGTAGAGCTGCTCCCTAAGTACAAAAACTGGGAGCTCACAAAGTAACTCTGTCTCTTGATGCATCATTTTTTGCTGTGAATGCTCCTCCTAATGAAAAATGATGGCATACAAAAATAGATTTTCTGTCATGGGGGTAATTGTTCTTTTTCTTAGTGCACTCCAAATATTTCTGTAAAGCATCATCTGCTCTTTAAACACATTGTAGAACATCAATGGAAGTCGATATCTTTTGTCAATGAATAAAATATTAAAAGTAATGAGCTGACCTGTTTCTTATTTAGCTATTGATTCTGCATCTGTCTCTTGGTTTGTTTTCCTGAAACATGCAAAGTTAGGCATTTGCTTTTAGAATCAGATAGGGCAGCCCAGGCTGAAAGGGACCTCAAAAAATTGGTCTAACCTTCTGTGGGAAGGGAAGCCAGATGAAATTTTGGCACCATGTCCTGTTACCTCCTGAACATTCCATGGCCCTGGGGAAGTTGTTCCGGTGACTGTTATTGCCCTGGCAAAAATGATTCTTAAATTGAGATGCAATTTCTCCCAGTGCAACTTGTACCCATAGCTCCTTGTCCTCCCCACGTGACCACAGAGTTTTGTTGTATAAGACCCAAGTGGGAGAGGTTGAGGGGATGAAATGTGTAAGAGCTGTTTCAGCTCTCTCTTCAGGATCCAAGCAATTATTCCAGCTGTCCCTCTGACCCAAAACCTACCAGCAGAGTTTATTGTGGTCAGCTGTAAACAAAGCTGTGCACTTCTGCTTATCAAATCACTTTGCTTCTTTCTGAAGGTCAGGATAGAGAGTACTGAGCACCTGAGGTAAATGGGAGCTAATGCCATTGCCCCAGTGCTCCCCAAAGCTTTGCCTAATTCTCTAGCAGCTGCCCTGGCTTTTCTCTGGGGACCTTCTTCCCTCTTTGTGGTATGTTAGAAGATAGAATTTTTGTTCAAATTGAGTTTATGATGAGTATGCTCAGTTCAAGCAAAGGTTATCAAGTTGTACTTTTATATCCAAGTCTTCCTCTCTGCTGAGGCTGCGTCCTGGGGCACATGGGTGGCTGGATGTGCTGTCATGGTCTTGAGATGAGACACACGGGGTATCCTCTTGTGGGACACTTTATGCACACACATCCCATGGGATAAGGCTGGAGTCAGCAGATGGGAGTGTTGCACAAGCCTGAAGGTGTCTGGCATGGGATTGGGTTGGGGCATGGATGGCAGGAGTAGAAGGAAGCTCCACTATGCATGGCCATGGTGGGCACTGTCCCACTGCACTTTCACTCTGCACTCAGAGGGGAGTATTCCATGGTCATTCCCATTCTGATGGGTGAATTAAATTGTCTTATGTAAAACAATCAATGAGGTGCTGGAGAGGCAGGGGTTTCTACTGATTTTATTTACATTGATGTTGCTTTTAGTGGAAGACTGGTAGTTTAGGTGTATAGATTTTAATTAAGACTGAAAAGAACCTCTCAGATACAAATAAGATTGGGTGGAAAAATTCATTTTTGTGAATCTGAACTGTCTGTTTCAGTAATTCTAATGATTAAAAATTGAGTTGGATATTGAAGATAATATATTAAATAAACAGTAGAGTCTGTTAAGTTACATTCAGTGCCATTGCAAGTAAATGAAATAAGTGGCTGGCACAGGAGTGAAAAGAAGAAAAGCAATGTTGCACCTTCAGGTCTGCTTTCTGAAGGCTGACCTGTAAAATTCACCATTAAATGGTTTAATCTGATGTGTTGTTGAAAATATTTCTGAATTTGTGCTGCTCAGGGAACACACATTTCTTCGAAAATAAAATTTCTTCCCCTAAAGGGCTGTCAGGCACTGGCACAGGCTGCCCCAGAACAGTGGTGGAGTCACCACCCCTGAAGGGATTTAAAAGGTGGATGTGTCACTTGGGAATGTGAGTTACTGGTGGTCTTGGCAGTGCTGGGGGAAGGGTAGACTCCATGGTCTGAGAGGGTTTTTCCAACCTCAACGATTCTGTGATTCTCATAAGCTGTTACCTGTTGCCCTCAATTATTCTCAGGTTACCCAGTACAGTTCAACAGCTCAAGTGTCATCAGCTGAGAAGAGGGAGGGGAAAATCCAAAGTTCACAAAGGGCAAAAGGAAGTTTAAAAGGTCAATGGGCTGAATGGCCCTGTGGGCAGAAAAGGTCTCTGCTTGCCCCCCCAGGACATGAAGGATGTTGTCACTGCAGAACTGGGATGGGAGTCCTCTGGAATGCTTTGTACCTGAATGCCTTCTGTGCCTGGGGAAGGTCCATAAAAACAGGCTTGTAAACATCTGACAAAATCATACCTTTCTAATGAATATTGAAATACACACTTCCCAGAATTTGAAAGTATTGGTTCTGGCACTGGTACAAGCCTCTCTCTCATAGAGTGATTGATTTCTTATTTCTCTTCTCTCTCGCCACCCCCCAGGAATATGATTGAGTTAAATCTGGAGATCCTTAAAAGTGCAGTGATCTTATCAGGGAAAACAGTGAGGGTTCCTGGGTGGGAGAGGATCTGGGTATTGGCAGGGCAGGGCTGTGTCCCAAGTTATGGATTTGCTCCAGTCCTCCAGGAGAAAATTATCTGGAAAGTGCAATTTCATCAGCTCATTTGACAGAGGCTGGGCTGGGGATGTTGAGCTACGAGGGATAGTGACCCAAGGAGGGGTTTATGTAGGGATATTCTATAAACTGTCAGTGCTCGGTGACTGGTCATTCCTTGTATCTCTGTTGGCATCAGTTGGTTCCTGCCACTGCACTCCACAAAACCATTTTCTGTTTTTATGAGAGAATGTGGTATAGAGAGAGCCTGTGGTGTCTGGCAGGGCTTCCAGCCGAGAGCTGCTGAGTGCTGGGGCAGAGAAGGTGATGCTGTGCTGCTGAGGGGGAAGAGATCCAGGCATGCAGCTCACACCATTACCCCTCAGTCAGCATTTACCCCAGAATATCTGTATTTAAGTTACAGTATTTAAATTTTAATTTGCTTTTGTGATGAGCACAGTATCCCAAGACAAGGCAGCAGGACAAGTGGCAACAGGCAGCGTTTCTTCCCTTGTGCCAAGAATACAAATGCAAAAGCAGGTGCTGCTGCAGTGGCTGTGCAAGGAGAGTGAGCAGCAGTTGGCAAAACACAAATTCCTCAGAAGAAGAGAAAAAAATCACAAACATCTAAAATGCCACTGGGAAAAGCTGGAAATGCACTGTTTTCTTTAAGAACAAGACAATTTTACCAGTGTTTTTCCAATAACTGTGTGTTGGGCTGTTGTTCCTCTCAGAAAGGACACGCTGCTGCCCGGCACTATCTGCTCAGGCACAGGGACATTATCTTGCCTTGCAGCCTGCACAATGTTTTCCTGGAGCAGATTAATTTAAAAGGGCTAGTTCCTCCCTGTTATTTACATATGTAATGAGTTTGTTTCCTCTCTGCATTCTTTGTCCCAGCTTTAAACATCTGGATGTTTGTGGTCTGGTGTCTGAAAATGGTGTCCAGAGCCATGACTGGGTGCTGGGAAGGGCCAGAAACAGCCAAATGGTAGGTAATTCAGCACAAAACAATTTTTCTCATGGTCATCATGTTATTGGGTTCTTAAGTTTAAAGTATTTGTAAAAACTGCATTAAACTCAGGCAAAATGATGGTTATCTCACCAGAAGGTTATTAGCTCTCCTCTTTTTTTTTTTCTGTTGGTTTACTGAAAGTTGTATGCTTGTATAAACTCAGATTATTCTTAGACCTCACAGGAACTAGAAATACTTTTTGGTTGATTTTCATCATTATTTGGGTCAAGACTTTCAGTCAAGCAAAACTGTTGTGAAGCCCAGGGTGGGATTTTTGGATTAACCCTTTTCCCCCCCAGCTCACAGCTGCCACTGTCCCCACCCCAGGAGCCCTTGGCCAGCCTGGACCTGCTCCAGAAGCGTGGAAACCAGTTCAGCCAGACATTGCTGCGAGGCAGTCCAGAAATATCCCGTGGACAGAAGGGATAAGGGCAAGGTTACTATTTGGAGGGTTTGGATGCCTTCCCACCTGCTGCCAAGTTAAAATTACTCCTAATGTTGCAGGAACTTTCATATCCCCAGCAGAAATAGTGTGTGAAGTGGGGCAGTTATTGACAGTTTAGCAGTGATAGAGTAGGGAAGAGAGTAAATGTTAAATGCACTTTACTATACAACAATTTTTTCGTATATGGCATTCCCAATACATCAAGAAATTTTGCTTGCTTCTGGCCAGGAAAATGTCATTCATTTCATCATTCATGTTGCTTGGAAAAAATAAGTGCAGTGCTCATGCTTGTTTACACCCTCACAGCTCGCTGGGAAAAGGCTGATTTCCCACCCTTCACTCACACAATTCTGCTCTTTCCATATCAGTGCTGCTGTACCTGTGAGGGCTCTCGGAGCCATGTGAGAGCACAGCCCCAGTGATGCGAGACCAAAACGTGTCTCCTTCCCATCACATCCAATTACCCTCTGTATTAATGAGAAAAAATGTACTAACACGTAAACACTTGAATCAAGATCTTTCTTATTCTTCTCTTGCAGAGGAGGCTGTCGAAGGGGTTGTTCAATTCGGGCAGGTTGCACCCCTGTTCCTGTGCTGCCCACACAGTGGGGACTCCATCTGCCACCCAGCCCACCTGCCCCAGCCCACCCACAAGCCAACAGCCCACCAGCTGAGTGATGGAGGAGCAAGGAGGACTTTACACAGCTTTTAAACCTTCAATATGAGCTCCATAACCACACAGCCAGGCACAGATCCTCTTCATAGCACTGCGAGGAGGGACAGAGAGCCCGTCGGCATCACTTCTCCTGTTAGAAGGGCAGTGTGAGGTCTGTGCTCTGACTTCAGGAGTAAAGTTGAGTGAGTGGAGGATCCTCCTGAAAACTGCTCATGAAATCCCAGGCAGAATCCTGAGCAAAGCAGAACACATTCACATACTTCCTGTGGATGCTGTCCTGACATCATCCAAGGACATACAAATCAGAATAGTGAATGAATTTGTACTCTGTGCCTTTCCCTGTGCCTCACTTATCCTGGCCCACATGTAAAGTCCATGCTCCTCAGTCTCAGCCAAATCCAGAGCCTGTCTTTCAAAATCTTCAGGAGAAATCTGTTGCCTTATTTTCGTTTTTGCCCAACCCTGTCCTCACGAGAGTCCAGGGTTCATTCTTGCAGCACCAGGCTGTGCTCTGTGGAAGCAAACCAAGACAAGCCACGTCACAGCTAAGGATTGTAATAAATCAAATACAATCCCCTATCTGTGCACCCTTTTCCAGACATGTCTCCAATGCCCCAAACCCTGTGGGATGAGGACATCTGTGACTACCTTTGGCTGTGACAGGAGTGCTCATCTTTCGAGACATGATACCTATGGAAGCTGTGAGGAGAGCTGGGGAGTGTAACGTGGCTGATAAGGTTTACTCATGGACTTTACTGTTTGTGAGTGTTGCTGGCAATTACTGGAGTGAGATAAAAGTATTCCAGTAAGAGAGGAGCAGGAGGGAAAAAACAACCACCTCCAAGTATGCAGAGGAGTATCTTGGTTTTACAGATGCACATAACATCGATCAAAATGCCACCTGCATACCCAGGCTGGTACCTGGAATTACACAGTTCCCCTGAGCTTACAGGATGCATAAAATACACATTTAATGAAACAGGCTCTGTCTGTGGATCCAGCAGGCTTAAAAAGTGGAGTGTAGGATATGTATGCCTTATGCCTGTTCACAACAGAGGAAAAAGGATTCATTTCATCATAGTAACTAGCTTTAATTTTTGTGACTTAGTAGGTGGAGTTCTAAAGTGTTCAAACAAAGTTCAGATGCTCTCAGGAGTCTTTTTGGGGACATGCAAGTCCTTGTAACATATTTAGTAATGCCAGGCAAGCTGAATAAAGGCAAAGGTTTGAAAATTCTAGAGGTGTCTGCATAGAATCAAATCACAGATTGTTTTGAGTTGGAAGAGTCCTTAAAGATCACCCAGTTCCAAGCCCCTACCTTCTACTGGACCATTGTCCTCCAAGCACTGTCTGACCTGACCCAATGAACCTCTGCAGTGGCTGCTCAACGTCCAGAGGATGAAGTCAGCCCTGAACCCATCTGAGCAGCTCAGGCTGAGTCTGTTCTTCACAAACCTGAGGGATGAGGTGGGAAAAACTGGAAATAAAGAATAGGCTATTTTTATTTCAGTGTGCATCAAATCCTGGTTTTATAACTTATTAAAGATAAATTGATCTCAGGAGATATTAACTCTGTATTTACAGAGTGTTTAGACATGCTGGGGGCTGTTTTAAATGTACCAGCTGCTCAGTGCTGATTTAAGTACACAGATGTTCTTATTAGCATAACATTCAAATTCGATGCCCTTCTTATCTGCATCCTGTCAATGCACAAAAACAACGGCACCAGCAGCCCAGGAGTTCTATCTAAGCAGGAAAACCCTTTTTTCCCTCTGAGACCTCCCCGTGGGCTGAACTTGCAGTAACGTGCAGCTCCTCATGCCATCACACCTGAGACAACAGGTGGGATTCCAGCAGGATACAGCACATGGTGGTGGTGGTGGATGGAGGGGGCTGCTTGGAAATGATTTGGTGAAGCCACATGGACTCAAGGCTGAAGAGCCCTTGGGTTTAATGCAAACACAAACTAGGAATGACCCTCTCTCTGCTTGGCTCTGTTTGGCTGTGCTCGGTGTTGTTTGCAGGTTATTGCTGCTGCGCTTTCCTTTGTGCTGATTTTCTCCAGCCTTGGGCTTGCTCTTTGTTTGTAAGGGATGAGCTGTGATGGGCAGCAATGTCAGTGGTCTTTGAACCAAAGGAATGGCAGGTAATGATGGCAAATTGGTGCCTGGCTCCATGAATTGCACATTACAGAAAAGTGCCTGACTCACAGTTCAGAATGGAGTATGACAGAGCCGGAAAGGGCAAATCCACACCAGAGTGACTCTTTTCTGGTGTGTTGTGATGTGCAGAAAGGACTGTTATCTTCGGGGTGACAAAGGATCAGGAGCCTCATTACAGCTCTTTTGAATCATCTCAGAATTCTTCCACGCTTATCATAGAATAATAATAGAATATAATAGGATACTATCCTGAGTTAGATCCACAAGGATCACTGAAGTCCCACTCCTTGCCTTGCACAGGACAGTTTGTGGATAACCTACTTTCATGGTAGCCTTCAAAGGTTAAAAAGTTTATTAAAGTTTTCTTTCCCTGTTAAGTATTTTAAATATGCTTCCTATTGCTGACCAGGGTGGAAATGACAGCAGCTGTGCATGGTTATAAAGCAAAGGTTGTTGTAGAGAAGATAACTTCCTTTTCCAAAGGGAGAAGAAGTGTCAAAAGAACCTTTTACTCTTCATTTTCACTTTTCTATTCCAATTCCTACATTATTTCACAGAGAAAAAAATCAAACCCCAACCAGATCTTTCCATTATTTCAGTCTACACACAAACAGGAATTGTATGAAATTTCATCAGGAAACCTCCATTTCAGCTCAACTTCCCAAATCCACCACACTCTATGGGATGAATAAACACCTGGATTGATGAATACTTTAAGCCAACATCCAATTTTTTTAAAAAAACCCTTTTTTATTTAGCCTTCCACCATGCTTCATGGTCGTTAAACTCCTCTGGTCCCCGGCCCCTTTCTCACTGGGGTATTTTATGTATATGATTTTCCACATACATATATATATGTATATGTATACATACATATACATATTCATTTTTCCTTGCAGAAACTTTGAGCAACCCCCTCGCAGCATGTGGCACCCACCTTTTGATACCCCGCGGTTTTAGACTGTGCCTCAGTGCTCAAGCAACTAGGCAAGGAAGAGAACACAGAAAGCGAGTCTGTTTGGTGGCCCTTCACTCCCCCATAAAAGACTTCCAGCAATCCAGTAGAAATACAAAGTAATGACAACAGAATTGGAAATCGCTTCAAACTGATATCTTGAGAAACATGAGGAAAATGTTACAAAGGAAATATCAAAGGCTCAAGAAGGATTTTCCAAGGCACTTTGTTACCGAAGTTGTTACCACCCCCCTGCAGAGGCAATCAAGACTAATGGGGACATTAGTACAGCCCAGGACTACACATCACAAGAGTCCCTGGAGCAAATAACACCCAGTAACTGGAGCATCACTGGCACCGGGCTCCAAACCACCCCCCTCTGTCTCAGAAATGAGTAAAAGGGTCGTAAACAACAGAGAGAAAATTTTTGCCTGGTGACTGCAAATAAGCACCCAGCAGAGCTGTTAAAAGTTGCTTGCTGAAGAGAAAAATATGATTCTTCCAGTTTTATGGGCCATGTTCAGATAGCTCTTACTCCTGCGCCATAAATCCAATTTTCACATAGATTAAATGGAAAGGCAGCAGAGGCTCTGCTGAATAATGCACAGATTGTCATGGATCTGTGGCGTGAGGTGCACAAATCGATCCTCCTCCGTGCTCATGCGTGGCTCCAGTGATGCTGCAGCACTCCCACCGTGGTGCCTGGCTTTAGAGTGATACCCTCTGATCATAAGAAGTACCACTAATATCCTCACAGACCTTCACCTGGGGTCCTCCTTGGATCATTTATCTAAATTTTAAAACTTCTTGAAAAAAAAGTTATGTTAGAGTTTAAGCTAAGAAGAGGTGGCTTGAGAAATAATTCCTCTAGAAGGATGCCCAGAGGAGCTATGCCGGGGTACTCCTGCCTCAGTGTCCAAGGGAGAAGGAAGGCAGAAAAATGCACCTCAAGTGTGGCATTTGTCATCCATTTAGTGTATCTGTGCATCCCTGGCAGCAGCTCTCAATGTGGTGTGGTGAAGTTACGCTCCCTGAAAGTGTTCAAAAAGGAGTAGACATGGCACTTTGTGATGTGATCTGATTGACAAATCTGATTGGTCAGAGGTTGAACTTAATGATCTTGGAGGTCTTTTTCAACCTCAGTGATTCTGTGATTCTCTGCTTGAGCTCAGCTGTTGTGAGAAACTGGAGCAACTCCCTGGAGCAGTAGCTGCACCTGTGGGAAACTGCTGCTTCACAAAAAATGCATTTTCCAGGTGTAGCATTGAACACTGGTTCCCTTCTCTGAAAACACAGTGTCCCATTTGGTCTCTGGGTGTTTATTGATATAGCTATAACTGTGAATGACAGAGCTTAGGGAATGCTGTGTCTATGAACTCTGCCGTGCCGGGCAACTGGTGCGACACAAAGTGTGCTGCATGCCGTGCTTAATGCTGAGTACAAAGGAATGCCATGGCTGTTGTGTGTCTCAATAACCAACCCGAGTTCAGTGATTCAGTGAGGTTCTCTGAGGTTGCTCCTCACTATATTTAGATCAAAGGAAAAGCTCAAATCTCTAAGTGCTGCCTCACACTTCCCATCATTGACCTAATCCTGAGAAAGCACCTGCAGCACAACCCGCAGTTTAGGAACTGCTCTGACAGCCCTGATTGAGGTGAAGGAAGATCTGTGTGGGACTATTTGCCAGACACAGTGACAGCACTCGTGGAGCCCTGGGGTGACTTCCTTGTGTCCCGATTCCTGGTGATGATAGGGGTTCCTTCTGCTCCTGCTGGCAGAAGGAGCTGTAGGGGATCTGGACCTGCTCCCCTATTGCCTTTTATCCAGATAACACTGAGGATAAGACTAACAGTCCCCAAGTTTATCTGACACCTGGATGTGTGAATTTCAGGTGAAGTCAGTGTTGCTTGGAAGTGAGCACTGCAGCCTTGTATTCCTGAGAGGCAGAAAAAATATCACTTCAGCATTGAGAAGAATTAGTATTTGTAGTTTCCTGCAAGACCTTTAATTTATTTGCCATAAAATATACTAAAAACCGGTGAGCTTAAGGTTTTTTTCTCTTCGAGTGGGGAAACAGAGATGGGTAAAGGGGTAAAGAATCTGCCTGTCTCCTCTCAGCTCTTATCCAACTCCTCTTGGAGCATCCTGGGCCTGGCTGAGGATGTTGCTATGTCCACTTGATCCTCATGAAAGTGCTCAGCTCTGCATTGGTTTGCTGTTTATCTCATTCCAGCCAGCTAAGCCCTCCCTCTCCTCTGCTGTACTAAAAGCAGGATGCCCTGGCTGAGCAGATCCACCGGCCCATCCTCCCTCTGCCTTCAGCTGCTCCACTGAAGGGGTTAATTTGTTTAAACCATGGTTGTTCTCAGGAGTTATGGGCTGGCTCCTGCCAGTGGAGTGGAAAAGTGATTTAATTTTCCAGTTTCAGCATGGCAGATGTGTGTGTAGGAGGGCTGTGAGAGAAGAGGGGGGGGTTGTTGCTGTTTGTAAGGTGACCAAAATCTGGTCCACCAGATTTAATCTAACCTCCTTCCAGCCTGCTGAGCTGCTGATGGCTGACACGGTGCTGCTCTCACCGTGAGGTGCACAGAAATGTGGGGGTGTTGGGATGTGTAGGGGGTCCCACAGTTGGACGTCTGTGCTGGGAAGTGACGAGCTGAAGGGCAGAGGAGCAGGGCTGGTGGGGAGAGCAGGTCTCAGGAGAGGGCTGGTGTAAGAGCAGCTCTTGGCTGCTCAGACCCTGCTCTGAGTCTCTTGAGGCCCCATCCCTGCTCAGTCTTGCTGTAGAACTGGCTCATCCCACTGCCCTGTGTGTAGGCACATCTCAGTGCCTCCTGCCTTGTGTCACTCCCAGGTTGTGGGGATTTGCACATTATTTGACTTGAAATGTGTCTCGCTTTAGCATTCAGTTTTATGCTGTGAAGGTCAGAGCCCTGCCTTGAGTGTGGCCTAACAGGTGAAAAGCTGTGATAAAAAAATCCAGTGTTAGAAAGCTTTTCCACTTCCCTCTGTCAGAGCAGATGAGACATGGCTGGTGCCTGCAGAGAACTGGGTAGGAGCTGGGGAAAGCTAAATTTTATTTTTAATCATTTTCTTTCTGTTTTCCTATTAGAATAATCTGTTCTTAGTAGATATTTTAATAGATAATATTTATAGATACTAATCCTATTAGAATAATTAGAATTATTCAGCATGAAACATAATCTTCATAAACATCTTCTTCCTCTACTCTTGAAAATTAGTCTCTGCTTTGGAGTTATTAGAAGGAACTGTGAGAAAACACAGAGCAGCGTTTGTGTGATGTCTGAGAGACATTTCTTTACCATGTACAAATGGAAATTCATTACAAACATGATGTAACAACAAAGGATGTAAATGTAAAGCCGTGGTAAATGACAAATCAGAGAAACATGGTGTATTTGGTGGGAATTGAGGCGGTGAGGTGTCTGCACATCAGATGAGAACCACTGGAATTCATTGCAGAGTGGGTTTGTCACTGTATTTTGGTAACAGTGCTGCTCTGAGTGGTGACCAAGGAATCCTTGCCCAAACCTGCTCCATCTTCACAGCAAACAGGAGCACATGGCAGGGCCCGAGTGGCAGCAGATGGCAAGAGAGGGTAACCTGGTTTGGAAATGCTGGAAAAGATGCTGAGCACTGGTTTGGGGTCAGAGTTCAAAGTACAACTTGAGGTCGTGGATCTGGAGATTCACATCCTGCTCCATCAGGCTGGAGATGTCCTGGCACAGGACACAGAGCCTTTGTGTTCAGCTGCCTTGATCCAAATGGAAGGGAAAAGAGAGGAGATGCTGTTAAGGTTTGCCTCCTTCCTGTCTGTAAAGCACTTTAAAATCTCCACAGGTCCATTTGGAATTGTGCTGCAATGTCACGGTGCCACCTCTGGTCTCTCAGAGAGCTGCTCCCTCGTGGTCAGGGTCTGCTCTGTGAACCTCCTGAGCCACACCCTGATACTCTGCACAGGGGAGGCTTTGGTAGGTCCCCACACTACCTGTCTGTGATGCAACAGTTGGAAAGGTGGTTATTTGATTTTTTCTTTACATCAGCACATGAGCTAACTGTTCTTATACCATTGCTACATCCCAAACTGCCAGTGGGAGATTTGAGGTTGTTTTTCAAGAGATGTTTTTTCCTCTGGCCCTTTTAACCTTCTTTGGTTTTGCAAATTAAAAGAAGCTTTCCCATCAAATTCAATTTCTCTTTCAAATAAGTAGCATTTATGCTGGGGAAAAATTCTTCAAACCGCTCAGGAATTGAGCAGTAAATCAATGGCAGAACCAGTTAGTGATACTGAGAAACTGAAATAGCCATGAATTGATTAGAAGGTTTTTGGGAAGACACACAAGTGGAAACCACACCTTTTGGGTTCAAATCTCTGAATATTTGCCTCTGAGAATCTGTTCTTGCCTGGATCTTTCTGGATCTTCCTGGATCCTTTCTGGACTGCCTCAGAACATCGATAGCCGCCCCCACCAAAGGAGGCAGCAGTACATTGTGCTCTGACACTCTCCAGCTGAATGGCTATTTAAGCCAATCTAGATTTTCGGCACCAGAAAAATTCCCACTGCCAGCTTGTCTCCATTCCCAAACATGAAACATTAATTGCCATGAAACAGGTAAGGAACCTTCCTACTTTTAGGTGGGAGTAAACCCCTCCTTTTGCTTAGTCATGAGTAATATATTTATGTACAAACAGAATAGCTGTTGGGTGCTCTCTGAGCGACAGCTTCCATCCCCAAGAGAGCTAAATATTTGGGGCTGAAGCTCTACAAGGAGACACATCGTTGGAAATCAGGAGTAAATGAAGCATTAAGAAGGAACCAGCTGCTGGGGATGGAGCTGCACTGTCCATGAGAAGTGAGACTGCCCAGGGCACCTGCACCTTTTTTTCTCTTCCTTCCTTCCTTTTTTTTGGCTCTACCTTCAGCCCTCGCAGGCAGTGTGAGGGGAGCAGTGGCACAGGGATCTGAATCTTCATTCTGATGGCTGCTGGTGCCACATTAAGAGGAGAAATAAACGCAATGTATCTTATTTTTAGGGTAAAAGGACCATTGAGCAAAGATGAACCATTCCGGAGCGTTAACGCCGCGTGAAAAGGCATCGTTATCCTTGGCAAGTGCTGCTTGCTGTCGGCAGCAACCTGCTATTTGAGTTTATTTGTTTTTGTTAAATGAGGGGTACAATTCCATGCAGTACATTTTTGGACTGTTAACCCAAGGAATGGGATCTGTTTCAGGGGCTCAGGGGCCATTACTTTGCTTGCCTGTCTCTTCAACACCTCCTGCTCATCACTCCATCTTTTTTCATTCTGAAGCTCCTTTTAAGGAGCTGACACCCCATATTTGTAGGTCAGGCAGCAACAGCAACACGGTTTCCTTTAAGTACTTCCCTTAGGAGAAGGATATGGAAACGATCCAATTAATCATCTCTGATTTCCTGTAAGCACATTAGAATGAGACCATAGTGTTCATGCAAAGGAAATACTTTTCAAGTCCATGCTTGATTTTGTTGAATAATCTCAGTGCTGACACATCCTGACCCTCCCATACCTGGTGCTTCATGCTCAAGTTTCTCCTGTTCCTGGTCCCATCCCTCAGTTAATCCTTCTTACCTACAGGAGCCCCAAAATGTCATCTCCCATGCTGGCTCAATGTGTCTAGTTTGTGATTAATCTGCCTCATGCCTGAGCTCTGAACCCATTTAAACAGCCTCAGCAGCCTGGGACTTCCTATGAGGTTTTCCATTTTCTTTTCTTATTTACTGTAGAAAATTGCTGATGGAAGAAAAAATGAAGTTCCCCTTTGGCTCATTGCCCACAGTTTGAAGGGATAGCTGAGGTCCATCTGGCTGAGACAGGAAGGCAGAAACAAAAAGGGAAAGATGAGAGTTGGAACATCTGGATATTGGTCCCAAGGTATCTGTAACAGACTGAAGCACTGAAATACTGAACTGACTGGATCAAGTCATCCTGGTGCATGTGGCCCCTTGCTGAAATAGAGCAAGGGAGGGAGGGAAAGGAGGATAAGCAAGGATTCCACAGATTATTAAGTAATGTCAGGTTATCACCCAGTAACCAAGTCCAGCAAATTCAGTCTCCTCTGGAGTCAGGAAATGCTGGAGCAGGTTTCCATCCTGCTCAGCCTGTTCTGGTGATCTTAGTGAGGCTCTTCACGTGGCTCTGCTCTTATCCTAAAATCGTTAAGGTTGGAAAAGACCTCTAAGATGAATGAGTCCAACCATCCCACAACCACCCTCTTCACCTGCAAGAAGCCAGGACCACTTTGCTGCCCCTGCTGTGAGTGGTGCTCAGGAGGTGCAGGTGCTCACACACACCTCAGTGTGATGATCTTATATCGAAGTTTTCTTCACTGAAATACTTGGAGGTGACTTAAAAAGCAAATACATAATGTTTTTATGGCTGAATGTATTTATCACCGTATCTCATGATGTGAGGAACAGTTACAAAAGCACTTTGAGCTTATTTGACAGTAAATGTTTTGTGGCCATTCTCTATTTCTTCTACTTGTATTTTAAACTGCTGAGCTGTGTCATCAGTATTTATGAGCATCCAAACCCAGGACGGTGTGCAGAGCTGTGTCAGGGAGAAGGGAAGAGATGGTGCCTGGCCCAGGAGTGGAGTCTGGAGGGGGTGTGAGGTCTGGAGGGCATGCAGGGGTCCAGAGGGGGCACAGGGCAGGGGCTGTTCTGTGCTGCTCAGGCCATCCCAGCCAATTCCACATTCTGTGGCAGAATTACACCTGGATGCTGTGTGAGAAGGAAGGCTGAAGGATCAGGTGCAATGGAGCAGCTTCCTTTCAAACACTGGAAGTTTCAGGTGGGCAGGACTGGGTGGATTGCCTTGGAATGCAATGGAACCCAAAATGTACTTTGTTACAGAAGAGCAACCTTTGTGAGGAGCTTTAACCCAGCTACTCCACATGCAGATTCTGACCAGCACCAGAGCAGTGTCTCATGGGGTATGAGGGAGCAATAAATTCTATATTGATGCTGAGCAAAATATAATATCTGCTGCATTTTCCTCTGTGTAGGAGGGTCCTTACTGCACAGTAATATGCTGCCAATTCTGAATAATTCAAGTAGCCAAAGGCACTTCTAGATACAGACGTGTGTGCTTCAGATGTGCACCCTTTCCTGACATCTTCCTCCTCAGTCCTGGTACCCCCAAACCTTATCTCCCCTTCAGGAGGATGTGGTGCACAGTGATTAAACGATGAACCTTTGCCTCCCTCAGTCTGTGATTAATTAGCTGTGCTTTTACCCCAGAGAGCCAATTAAAAGAGAAGCCCATGCAATCCTACAAAAGAGCATGAAAGTAAACATGGGAGACTTGTCATGAGCTGCTTCCGCTCTGTGTCATCACGTGCTGGGCTTGGCTGCTCCTGCTAGTTGACAGTAATTGAAGCAGGTGCTGTATTAATATTTATAAGTCCTCACTAACCTACAGCGTGATCTCCTCCTGGAAATGCTGCATGTGGAGCATTTGCTGTGACCAGCTCTTGAGTGTTCTCCACCCTCCCGTGCTTTTGGCACATGGTATGCACGTTGCCAGTGGAATTTCATGTTACTCATAACTTGTTTTTATACCTCAAAATGTCTGAAGAAAGATGTCAGTGGCCTTTTTCTTCCCATGACTGGCCAGAGAGTGCTGCTCTCTAAAAAGGAAACTGCTCAAACAAGCTTCATAACAGTAAATAATACTATGAAAATAGTATATTAATTATTACTAATAATATAATAATAAACACTGTCAAGTGACTTGGAGGACACCCTGCATCCATCACAGGCTTATGATGTCTGTGGGATTTGGCTCTGCCAGTGCCAAGAGGGAGGAAATGGCATTGTTGAAATCTATTTCTGCCTTTCTTGGACTTTCCATGAATGACCTCACTGAGAAGCATTTCTGACCAAAACCAGCCAGGAACAAAATCCCTTGTGCCTCAGGCTCGGCAGGGCCACAGCTCCCACTACACCTTGGTATTCCACTGGTGTCACTTGCCAGTCCCTTCCCACCTGCTGTTCCTGGCCATTGGCTGCCTCTGAGCTGTGTAATTGAGGGAGAGTGCCTTGTGTCCACACACGAGATGCTGCCTCCTGTCCTCGCCCTTCCCCAGACCCACTGGCACGTGTCCCTCTGGCACGTGTCCCTCTGGCAAGTGTTGTGTCCCCGACTGTGGCTGTGGCTGCCTCATCCCATCACTTGTCTGTTGGCAGTGGCATCACAGATTATTTCACAGTTCGGTTGGGTTGGATGGGCATAAGAACAGGAGGATAATGAAAGGTGAATATTGTAATGGCTTTGCACATCAGTTCGTACCAAATTCTGTGAGGAATGATGGATAACTGTAGGAATAGGTTGTCATAACCCCGGTGCTCGTTTAACAGGAAACAGTAGCATGAGTCTCAACTCCATGACCCTTGTCCACTGAAATGCCAATGAGCCAAGTATTTTTATTGCCTTTTTTTATTCTGCTGGAAAACTCAGAAGCCAAAGGAACCACTGTGAAGACTCATCTGACCTCTTGAGAACACAGGGACAAAATACTCCTGAGTCAAACCTGTCATGAACTAAGTGATGTGCTGAAGGACACAGGGTCTGATGGGAACTGCTCTGCCATCCTGGAGCACCAAGAGACACTGTGAAATGGGAACACAGACTGTTTTTTCATTGACAATTTCAGTAAAAGAATAGGTTAGAATATGACCTCTGGGGACAAGAATGTGGAAAAGTATCCATTGAAAGGCTCAAAGACTAGAGCAGGTGTGTGTCTTTGTGACTGTCTTATCTTGGGCATATTTTGAGACATTTTACAGTTTATTATTTCATGCCAGTAGGATTTGAGTGTCACACAGGTGTGGCTGCATCTTACCCCATGCCATGCTGCCTTCTGGTCAGTCACGTACCGGCAAATAAAGCGAAAATAACAGAGCTTACAGAACAGTGGTTTCCAAATGGTTGCTCAGGCACCTAAATAATTAGGTCTAGGGATTATAGCAGGGATTGGCATGCCAAGGTGCCTTGGAAGAGCTGGGCAAAATGCTTTAAATGAAAACAAGAAAAGTCTATTGATCTAACCTTGAAGAGTGAGGCTTCTGCTTAAAGGCTTCACTCAAACCAGTACATAGGAGAGACTCATGTTGATGGTGAGATCTTGCTGGTTGTACTTCCCAGTAAAAGCACTCTTTGGACAAAGAGAGAATCCTGCATGGAAATGCTCAGAGAAGAGAATGTAAGTGAATAAAGGCATGTAAACTCTATTTTGAATCTCCTAAATGGGACCAAAATCCCTTTGGTTCTGAAATAATTTTAGAGATTTAATGATTCAGTTAATTGTTTGGTCTTATTGATAAGGCACAATTAATTGAGAATTTAAAGTCTATGGAACTCAGGTATTTTTTGGGAGGAGACATTTTGTTTTAGTACTTTGTATGTCAGGAATCATCACGTGAATGCAGGGATATTGAGAGCCAGAGGGAAATCATCCTGCTGGAGAATGCAGCAGACCCAGATTAAAAGAAATTTCAAATCCATATTGATTCAATATTTTTTTATTGCTCTGAGCTATGGGGAATTCTGGGGGAATAGGCATCTGGAGGAGTCCCAGACCCTCTGGTGAGGGTGCCTGCTGTGAGTGCAGTGGGTCAGGGCCATCCTGGCTGTTTTAATCTTGCAGAGGTATTTGCTTTCCATGGGGAGAATTGTGCTTAAGGGAGCATGCATTTTGTCTGCCCCGGGTTTGCTCTTCCTGGCTTTTGCCTTGTCCTTGACCTCCTGGTGCTGCACCAGTCAGATCAAACATGTCAAAATGTTCTTTGGGTTGCAAGTGCACTTCTCTTTTCTCCCATGGGTGTCCACTGGCAGCAATAGCCAGATTTCTCCTCACATAAGACCAAATTCCATGTAAGGAGATTTGTTCTGCCCATGTGTGCATAAACCAGGAAAGCCCAAGCTCCATCACCAGCCCTGGCCCAGCAGATCTCATCAGCTTCCCATCTGCAGCAGAGACCAGCAGCATTGCTGCTTTATGTGGGCAGAGTGAGTCAGGGAGACATTTCCCAGCATGGAGAGAGCAATTCTCTTCCTTTCTCAGGCAGCTTTTTAAGTATTAGCAACCATGGAAACTGGGATAGCGATGCAGCCCGTGCGCCGTGCCTTCAGCTTGACACAATTATCTTTGCAGAACAGTCATGTTAAAAATAAACACAACTTGCACCAGATTCCTCAGCCACCTCACTCTGTGCTGCCCAAGGGTTGGTGTGGTTTGGATGAGGCTGGGGCAATGGGTTGGTGGTGATGGTACATCTGCAATTAATACGGCACTTGTATTGCCTTGTTAAAACATCTGGAGTCAATGTTTGCCTTTGTAACTGTTGGCCTAGATCAGTAATAATTCCAGGTTGACTGATAAGAGTGCATCAACCATTGTCAGCAGATACCACCTGGAATAAAAAGGATTTTGCTTTGGAAATCTAAGGTGAAATCAGCTAAGGGAAGTGGTCACAGTCCCAACCCTGCCAGAGTGCAAGAAGTGTTTGAATAGCACTTTCACATACCTGGTGGGATTGTTAGGGCTGCTGTTCTGTGCAGGGCCAGGAGTTGGATTTGATGATCCTCATGGGTCTCTTTCCACTCAGGATATTCTATGATTTTGTGAGGGTACACAGGTTGTAAGCTGTGTCTTAAAATAATTGTTAGAAAAAAGTTTAACAAGAAAAAAGAATACTTCATTTTGTCAATGAATATACTGTCATTTAAGACTCAGAATAGTTTGTATTTAACATCTTTGCCTCATATCAGTTTATACTCTATAGATGGCAGAACATGGGAAAATATCACTATCAAATGAGTTTTGTTTGACATCAGATGTTCCTCAGGAGTTTGTGCATTTCAGACTGCCCAGTGCTCACACTCATTGCTGGATGTGCAGTGTAAGCCCCACGTGCTTTTCTCCAGTGTAACATTGTGTTGAATTCCTCCTCCATCTTCAGCAGATGAGCAGGATTGAATAGAGCCCCACCAGATGCTCCTCCAGTCATGTTTACAAGCCCAGCATGCACATTGGGCTATTGAGCTCTGCCACAGTTGGGTCACTGAAAACTCCCAGTGGAAAATACCCTAGAACACAAACTAACACAGCCCAAAGTGTTCCTGAAGCACTGTGGTCTCAGTGCCAGACTCACAGAAGTTCCCAGGGGTGAGCTCAGCCTGACTGGCTGCAGCAGGACGAGACGAATGGTCTGCCTAGGGAGGTGGTGGAGTCCCCATTCCTGGAGGTGTTCAAGGAATGACTGGACGTGGCACTCAGTGCACTGGTTCAGTTGACAAGGTGAGGATCAGTCAGCGGTTGGACTCTGTGATCTTGGAGGTCTTTTCCAACCTAAATAATCCCGTGATTCTGAGGGGACTCCCCTGTGCTCCACATTGTTCTTGTCAGAGAAGTAATTAATGCATTGAGCAACTTAATCACCAAAGAAAAGCACGTGGAAAAAGGGAAGAAAATCTGAGTACAGGTAGTATAATTTTTTTCCCTCATGTCTTTTCAAGTAAAGGGGCAGGAAATCAAGGGAAGGCTTAGATGACAGGTGCCTAACCACTAAAGGTTTTGCAAGAGTCATTTCCACGAATGTCTTACAGCCCATCTATAGATTTGGAGCCTGTGCTTTTAATGGACTGACAAATGTACACTAACCCCAGATGAGTGTTGCTTCATTGCTTGGCTATCCAGATAAGAGAAATGCTTTCCTTTGATTGAGATCTTAAATCAATTGTTCCTTTACCCAGTGGCTGGTGGTTATTATCCAAAGAGAAGATAAAGTTCAGATGGTAAATTGTTAATATTGTAAGAAAAATGTCTGTTGTGTCCTGCTTAAAGCTTCCTGTCTAGATGAAATACATTCTCCTATAATATTTAGGATTATGTGTAATCCATCAGAGCCCACACTGAATCAGTGGCTGTATTTGCTAGTTCTGGCTCTGCACTGTCAGGTTTTGCTGCGTAGTTCTGTGAAATCTGTCTGCATGAACCATCCAACAGCTTTGGGGAGCAGAGCTGAGCTCTCCAGGGCTCCCTGGCTAGGTTGAGGCTCTCCTGGGTGAGGGATGAGCTCCTGGGAAGCTGGGGAAGACCCTTATTTGGTGATGGGAAAGCAGTGAGCTGTGCCACAGCAGATCCCCTTGTCCTGTCTCAAAATATCAGGCCTTGTGCTGCTGCCAGCATGGAGATAGAAAAAATCCCCAAAGGGTCACATGCTTCACACTTGCCTGTCCCTGCCATGTCAGCCCCACCAGTGACACATGGAAGGGGAGGGGGACAGGGGCTGCAGGTCACACACTGAGTTGGAGCATCCTGAGCTGTGCCACCTTCCGAGTCATGTTGGTGTTCAGCAGCACCAGGCACACACCAGGCAGGTGAACAGCCTTGATATAATCCTGGACATTCACATCCCTTTCCTACAGTTTCTCCCAGCATCATGCTCTTTGCTGTGTTGAACTGTGGTGGCCCCTGGACCACTGATTGCTCCTGAGCCACCAGCACTTTGAAAGGGGGCTCCTTCAAATGCTTCCTGGAATTATTTATTCATTATTCATTGCCTTTTCAAGTTCCATGACTACAGTAGGAAATGAAAACCATTTGGATGTTCTTCCTTTATATCCATGTTACCACAGATATCGACTTTCCTTTCAAGTACTCAAAACACATCGTCTCGCATTTGCTTCCCAAATGAGCAGCAACCGTAATTCCTCATCTACTCATCTCTGATTTATTTGGGGTACTAATATTTCATACCCATTTGTTGTTAAATTTTCACCTCTTGTCATTGAGAGAAATAGTTCTGTTATTTTCTAATGGTGACACATGTTGTACCTTATGAACTTTACCTACTCTCAGGGTCATTCTCACTGACAAATTGCTGTAGGCTGCTTCAGTAATTATTTGTCCTTGGGAAGATGCATATCCTTTATTGAAGATATCCTAAGATTAAACCAATCTCAGTATTAAAATGTCTAGTCTATCACTGGAAGATTAAATACTTATCCTTTTGACCAGTTCATGCCAGTCCTTGAGAAGCAGAGATCTAGCAAAAGGTCCTAAAATCGACTCCATGAAAGCTGTTAGAGGAGGTGTATAATTAACATGAATGCATGTAATTAATTCTGATACATTCCTATTTTTATTTCATTTTTGTGTATCAGATCTGACAGTGATCACCAAGGAAACTAAAATATGCTGGTTCTTCACATCCCCAGCAAAACTGAATTAGATCCTTTTGTTTCAGTGTTCTTCACTTGGGGCAAGGACAAGCAGTATCAGGTGTTCCCAGGTAAAGGCTTTCCTGGTGGCTTCTCTCTTGGGTTTGGAGCCATCTCAAGGGCCCACTGTGATTTCTGACACTGCTGTTGAAAGATGACTTTCAGCACCACCAACCTGGGACTGAAGGAGGCAGAGCAGGAATCCCAATGTCTTTTCCTGGCCAACAGGCTGGCATAGGTATATCCACAAAGAGGATTATGCCCCGGCTTGTGTCATTGGTGCTGCCACAGCAAACGTGCACAGAGGTTGGTGGCTGAACTCTATTTGTGCTCCCACATGCTCAGCCTGAGCATGCACAAGTTTGGCTGTGACCTCTGTGTTGGGAAACACAAGCGGGGAACACCCTGAATGTAAAACATATTCACTAAGACAAGAAGTCAGTGAAGCAGAGCAAACCCTAGTTCCATTAAAATCAATAGGAAAACTGAAGGAAAGCTCACAAACTTGGCCACAGATTTGGTAGGGGAGCAACAAAGAGTAAAGAAGCTGTGCCTTGCCAGGCCCCAGTTACTGCAGCCACACAGCCCAACTCCACAGAGGGAGTCTGAATCGTTCCCCTCAGTTCAAAGTCATGGACCTGACACCAAACACAATCTCAGTTCCCACACTGCCCTCTCAAACCTGTTTTATTTCCCATCTCCTTAACCCAGATTTGTAGCAGTGTCAGCTGCTGCTGCTGTGACAGATGCTGAGAGAGGCTGGCAATATTTTTGGTGTGAAAAGTGGTACTTCTTTGCTGACAAACTGTTAAAGAAAAGATTTACTGTTATGGGGCTGTTTCATCTCTGGGTCATTTTCGAGAGGGAATAACTTTGGCTCTGTTGGTTGAGGACATGTGGTGACACAGAACCAGGAGACACAGAGATACCATTCCCTCGGGGAAGGACAATGTCCTCATACAAGGAATTCAGAGCAGTGGCTCGCCCTGAAATGAGGATCTATTCACTCCAGGTTCCTTTTTGGTTTTCCTACACTGATGAGGCTCTGCTCTAGGTCTGGTTCTGCCTGAGAGGTGAAGTGGTGGCTGTGAGCAGGTCCCAGTGAGGCAGAGCAGGAGGGAGCACAACCAGTTCAGGTGGGGCACAGCTGGTTTCTCCTCCTCATCCTCCTCCTCCGGCCCCAAGGAGTGAGGCAGCTAGAAATGCCTTCCCTAGTAGCCATGGTGGCCTCTGGTGCTGTGACATGGGAGCAGAGCAGCCCCGGGTTTGCTCAGTGATTGGAACCCAGAGCTTGGCACACACAGGGACTCTGAGGCCTGCTCAGGGATCGGTACCCAACTGGTGGGATGGAGGGGGTATGCAGAGGATGCCCCTCTGTTCTGGGCACAGAGGGGACAAGCACAGGCCAGCACGACATGCTGTCTCTTCTGACAGCCCAGGCCCTCTCTGGGGCAAGTGCTCTGGTCTGGGATGGGTCAAACACACACAAAATTCTGCTGAAGTTCTAAGGATCTCGAGCGTATCCACATGCATATCTTTTCTACATTGGTGCTGTCATCAGCGGTTTCATGAAGTTCCCTCTGGTTGAGAGAGAGCAGCCCTTCTCCAGGACTCATTTTCCTTTCCAGCTCTGCTGGTGGCTGTGTACCCATGGCTGTCTGCTCATGTTCACTGGCAGCCCCTGCCTGTGGTGTCCTCATTTGTCTTCCACAGAGCACAGGGTGACTGTTCCCATTGCTCTCACTGGTGTGATGGACACCGTGTGGTTAATGTGTGGCCAGAGTGAGCTTGAGTGTCAATGCCACTCCTTGGAAATCAGTATGATACTTCATCCTCCATGCAGTCTTTTCTTTCTGTAGAGTTTATACTGCACAGTCTGTGCTTTTCCTGCTTTAGAAATAACTAGATGACAGTTGTCAATCCAGGCCGTCTCCCCGACATTGAATAAGTGGCTTTTTATCTTTAAAGGCACTTTGGGGATTTTGAATGATTTTTTTGACTGTTAACTGAATTCACAGAGCTCCAATAACAGCTTTGTAAACATTCACCTACGGTGTGTTTCCCTCCTCTACCACATTCCTGATTTGTTTTCTATTCGCAGGGATCAATAGTGGCCTGGATGAGGAAACAGATAAATGTGTGTCCAGCTAACGAGGGGTAAATGGCTCTTCAGAAGCCTCAGAAATTTCTGCTTGTCTCTGAATGTTTTTATTTTTTTGCTAAATATTCAGCTATGTGCGTTATCCCCCTCACCTTGAATGTATCTGAACTCTGCAGCCTCTCTTCCATGTGCTTTTGGTGTTTTGCAATGTCAGATGTTGCTCACAGCTGTAAGAGAAATTATCTTTTATACTTCTTTAAAGGAAAAGCAATTTGGAGCATTTACATCTGCAGAAACAGTAGCTCCTCGAGGAGCCCAGCACCCAAGGGGGGTTTGTTTTTGTGCACTATTGGGTGATATCAAAGGCAGCATTGGGGTTGTTAATGATTCCCTCTTCATGGCAGACTTTAAATTTTTGTGTAGTGCCTTTATTATTCACACCAATCTGTCTTTCAGATCATCTTCCATAGACACTCCAGATTAAATTTTCATCATTATCATGATAGAACTGGATGAATAAGTGGCACATCTGTTCATGAAGTGCTTTATTATCTGTTCTGATGAGGGTTTGGATGAATAGCAGGATGACTTAAATATGGAGCAGAGAAGCGCATACAGGTTTATGCATAATCTTAAATTCATGACCAGTAGTGCTAACTCAAGGCATCTGATTTTATACAGAAGAGGTAATTATTAATTACTGATATGGGCCAATCTATCATGAGGGCCAACTTAATGAAGGGACAAGATGAGACAGAGCAAACTTGCCTGTGAAAAAACACTAATGAAGACCCGCACATTGTTAAACTGGTTCTTGTTCCATCACTGCAAAGGAAAACTCCATAAATATTTTATAAACACACTATTCTGGCCATATAAAACCAAATTGCACCAATAAATCTATTTATCCAGAACTTATTTCCTAATCTCTTACAGCTGCAACACTTACAAAGGAGGACACTAATAATTTGTCTGCCAAAGAGGCAAAAGGGCTGAATTTTCCACACCTGGATGGCAGCAGGGGTTTCTGTGAATACTCCCAAACTGCAAAGCACACAGTATCTTGTTCTCCTTCAGGGCTGGCTGTCTCACAAGGAGACAGAGCCCTCTGAGACAGCCTGGGATGGACACAGCAGCCAAGGTTTTCCAGCTGCAGGTCAGGCTCCCTTTCAGAGGGGATATTTTTCTCTTCTACACACCAAACATTGTTTGAAGTTCCAAGAACGGTGCCCCAGTCCCAGTCAAAAAAATCCTGCTCCTCTTAGGTGTACTTAACAGTTTGATGCCCAAAATCACAGAAACCCAGAATACTTTGGATTGAAGCTCACCTCATTCCACCCCCCTGCCATGGGTAGGGACACATTCCACTAGCCCAGGTTGCTCCAAGTCCCATCCAACCTGGCCTTGAACACTGCCAGGGATGGAGTAACCACAGCTTCTCTGGGCAGCCTGTGCCAGGGCCTCACCCCCTCACAGGGGAGAATTTCTCCCCAATATCCCATCTCACTGTGCCCTCTGTCAGTGTGAAGCCATTCCCCTTGTCCTGTCACTTCAGGCCATTGTCCCTCTCCAGCTCTCTTGTAGGTCCCCTCAAAATTATTTGATAAGGCGCTTTATTGACTCCTTGCAGGTGAGGTAAAACAAAGCATCAGATTCCTATATGTTCTTTAAATCTTTATTTTTGGGCTGTAAAATATGATCCTATGTTGGAGGGAGGAGTCGCAACTCGAGCTACAAGTGAGAAATCCCTGGAGTGGCAGGGGCTGTTGGGGGCTACAAGGTTGCAGGAACAACCAGTGACATTGCAGCCTTGTACCACAGAGTTGTTCATCCACAGTTATACAAATAAAGTACCATCAAAACTGCTGCAGAAACAAGAGGATGTTAAGTTTGGGATATGACAGCAACACTGAATCACGGTATTCTGACAGGTTCTGTTTACTGAAAATAAAAATCACAAACTTCTGTTGTTTCCTGGATAACAGGATCATTATTCCTGTGGCCTCTACCAAGCAAAGTGCCCATCAGGTAAGTGATTCTTGTGGATTTCAGTGTGAACTTTACATAGGAGGAGAGCGCAGCAACTAGTGAATGTAGGACAGGGTCTGAGCTGCAGCTGCCACATGATGCCAGAGTTTTCATTTAATAGAGAAAAAAAATGCTCATCTAATCCATTTTGATGGTATTTTGCTGTCTAGAGTTATGTTGAAATATTTAACTTCCATATGAAAATACATAAGGAAAGTTAATTTAATATATCACTTAGAGAACAGGTCATTATATACTCAACTCTCTGCCTTAATAAGGCATTAAGAGCTTAATTTTGGGCTTGAGCTGGGATCTAGGAGAGCAGAGCCACTCCAAGCCTCCAGGCTCAGGCCTGCAGAATGTTGCAATTAAAAAAATTGGTATTTTATTAAATAATATTAATTGAGTAATGACTTTCAAAAACAATGCAAAAATGCGGTTTGCTCCAAACTGTACTCACACCACCCTGTTGCCTACAGCTGCTTTTGTTTTCTTACTGATTTCCCAGATTTTACAAACCGTCTTTACTATGGCTTTCCTGTGGAGGTAGGATTCAAACCTAAATTGCTGTTGTAGGAATTTTAAATATTTAAAAAAGTTCTGTACAGCTCAGCTTCAGACCATTGTTTTTGAAATGTGCCACAGTGGCAGATACTGCATGGAACATTTTTGTCTCCTTCTGAAGATAGTATCAATCACGTCTGTTCCTGACAAGCCCTGAGGAGAAGAACATTTATCAGTACCTATTAGAACAGTCTAAAAAAATTCTAGAAATGACATTTCCTAGTGAGGGTATGATCTGGTTGGAAAATAGCAGAAGCTTGATACTTTCCCTCAAGAATTCTGTGCTGACTCCTTATATAGCTGCTGTCATCACACCCTCCCCACAGCTCACTCCCCTTATTTCAAGACAACCTTTTTATACATTTTCACGTCAGTCCCATGGGGGAAGATTCCAAAACGAGAGTGAGCATGAGGCCAGATCCCATTCACTTGGCCCCAAACCTCTCCAGAGTGCTGAGCCTACAACTTTCTTTTGGGTCCTGCTCTTCATTCTCCAAACTAAGCAATGTCTGCTGCCAGGACTTGAGGGGATTGTGTTAGAGGAGCGTGAGGGTGGTGAGGCCCTGGCACGGGTTGCCCAGAGAAGCTGTGTCTACCCCATCCCTGGAAGTGTTCAAGGCCAGGTTGGACAGGGCTTGGAGTAAGCTGGTCTAGTGGAAGGTGTCCCTGCCCATGGCAGCGAGGTGAAACTAAATGATCTTTATAGTCCCTTCCAACCCAAACCATCATGGGATTCTGTGATTCTACAGCACGGCAAAGGACATCAATAGGTGACATTTCCCTTTTGCTGCTCCTTTGGGGACAGACCCAGCCAGGGGGCTCCTGCCCTGGCACTGGTGACATTCTTCCCTTGGAAATGAGCACAGGTGTGGGCACCCTTCATCCACAGGTATGTCTTCTCTCCAGCAGACACCGTATTCTCCAAGACTGTCCAGAACTTTTTACATGCTTAAATTTGACACCACATACCTTCAGCTGTAACAGTAAAATCAGTGGGACCATTAAAGCAGATTATGCACTAATAATTATGCAAATATTCCTTCAGTGAAACTATAAAAATCTCATGAAGATTTAGTACATGGCTATTATGGGTTAGAGGAATATGTGGGAAATGAAAATGAAGATTGTCATTAACTTTAAGGAGTTAGGGGAATTTTTTTGCTATCATTTAAATACATGATATGGGATGTCTTTACAGGTTTAACCTGGAGGAAAAGATTAGTTATAATAGTACTAAAAAACAGCTGCAGGATGAAAATTCGGTCTGCCTGGAGACATGGTCACTGGAAAAGAGAACTCACCTGCTTTGTCCTTTTAGAAAGAATTTTAATATGGTGTTAGGGCATTTATAAAAAGCAGAATAACATTTGTATTCCTATCAGATAGATCTAAAGGGAATATCCATCCTCCTGTTTCAGGGCATAGATCAGTGCTTGGAAGAAATTACACAGGGCTTTGACCTCTCCAATGCCCTTGGATTCAGCTGCAGCTGGAGGAGCAGAAGCCTCACAGCTCTGGGTACAGAGTGGATGGAGCCAGGAACCCACAAGCCAGAGCAGCAGGTATTTCACTATGTTTGGTGCTATAAAATGATAAAATGTTGGATGAAGAGACCACCCAAAGGAGAAAGTTTAATTTATTGAAGTTGTGTTCAGCATCCTGGTGCTGATGTAGCACTTTGGTCTCAATTTACTTTAAACCTACAGGAATCTCTGGAGGTGTAGATACCACAGTGATGGGAGACTATTCAAAGTTGATGGATCTATCCCAGTAGAAAAAAAAAGTTATTTTTTTCGTTATGCCTAATTCTTGCTTGGAGACACCCAAGTCGGAAAACTAAAGTGCATTTTAGTGGCCCTGGAGTAGTGCCCAGCTCTGATCCACCCTCTGCCTGCCCAGTGCAGTTCCTGAGGGAGTGAGGAGCCTGCAGCACCTTCAGAGAAGGGACCCAGGTGGGATTAAGCAATGTGCTGCTCCAGGATGATTTGGGTGGGCATCCAGGATGCTCTGGCTGTTCATCCAGTGTGTTTCTGCTGGCCATCCAGGATGCTCCAGCCATCCAGGATGCTCCAACCCTCCACTTACTTCAAGAAGATCAGCAGCAGAGGTGAGGATGCTACAGAAGTGGCTGGGTATATGCCTGACAGTTCAAAGCAGAGGAGAAGCTGTCACTGCTCTCCATATCAGGTCCTCATGGTGCCACACGCAGCCACAGCCACCATTCCCTGGTACTATTCCAGGGACATGGAAAGAGAACTGTGCTCTCTCGTGTTTTCTTTGCTGTGGAGGAACATTGTACAGCCCCAGTTGGACACTCAGTTTTGAGTTCTGCTTTGTTACCTGGATTTATTTCTCATTCAGTGCTGGAAAAACAAACATGTGACAGGGTAGAGATAAGTGCTAACACTGCACTGTGACGTGTGGCAGCACCACCAGCACAAGCACAGGTGAGGGGCTAGGGAAGGTTTTCTGGCCAGGGTAGCTCACCCTAGACACAAAGAGGGGTTTTAGGCATGACACAAAGATGTGAGCAATTAAAATGTATGAAATTATGAGCATCTTTGGTGTTGACTAAAAGCTGCAAAATGCCTGAAGAGGCTGGTGAGGAGTGGAATGATTTCTGTAGATAATTTAATCAATGTATTAGGTTTGTGGACAGCTGAAAGAGCTGCATGGAAATGTGGTGTTAAATGTGGTGGTAGCTATGGGGGGGATAATTCAGGTGAGAGAACATTCCTGAGCAGGATATAAAGCAAGAGGGAAAGGGGAGACATTGAGGCAGATGGAAGGTATGACTGGAGAATCTTGAATTCTATATTTCAGGGGGCTCAGTCCTGTAATGAGGGACAGGTTTTCCCCTGAATAACAATTTTACCATGATATAAGAGAGCAGCAGTGGTGGATGCAGGAGCAGCATTGGTGGGTGCAGGGGCAGCAGGCACCTGCCTCCCTCCCTGCCCTCTCCCTGAGCCTGGCCATCAGGGCTGAAATGATTGGCAAACACATCTTGGCGAACACATCCAAGCCAACACTGTTGTTAATTGAGGGGTTATACGACTGGAGACATATTTTTACTCCTTCTGTTACTGCCTGTGTGGGCACTGACCTTCATCGTCGCCCACTCCAGGCTGCACGTCACATCTCACCGTGTCACTCAGCACTGGCACTTGGCCCTGTGTCGTGATGACAGAGCTCAGCCCTGCCTGCATCCTCTGCAATCCCTATCCTCTGCCTAAAGCTGTGCCACCCCAGCCCCTGCTCTTCTCAGCTCTGACAGGTTTCAATGGATTAACTCATTATGCAGAAGGCCTGGTTGCAACAGGAAAAAAAGAGTTTCTCTCTCACAAGGCCTTGTCACATACGGTTGTCCCACTCCCTCCAGCACAAACTGCCTCAGAACCTCTTACACATGTGTCTACCTGTCCATCTCTCCATCACACATCAGTAAAAGCACAGAATCGGGAAAGATCTGTGGTTGTTCACAGGGCTCATGATAAGATAGAAAGTGTCTTATGGCCAAGAGAAGAAGGATTCGGATGTAATGGTTCTGATGAACAATTATAGATATTTTATATTATTATATTTTATATTCATGACAGTATATTATAGATATAGATTTAGATCAAGACCTGTTCTTTTGAGTTAATGATGAAAACAAAAGCTCACAGCTACATGAGCAGTGCCATTGATTTTAGCACTGGTAATATCATTAAACTACATATTATTCTGAACACACTATGTTAAAATTGCACATATAAGATGCCTTTATTGGATTTAAAAAATAATTAGGGTAGCTTAATAACAATTTCAAGTAACAGAGGTGAGATCATAGAGAAAGCAGAACTCACACTTTATTTGAATGTCCCTGAGTGCCAGCACCATCCGGGTGTCCTGGAGAGGGGTCAGGCCAGAGTGGAGGCAAGTGGGACTCATGGTTTATGACTGAAACTGAATGAAAAGGAATGAAAAAAAAATGTGGATTTCTCTTGGAGGTTCAACCAAGGGCATCGTTGGTGCTATCAGCATGCACAGTCCACCACCCACATGGAGTCCTTTACCTGTCACTGTTCATCTGCTGGAGCTTATCTGTGTTCTATATCAGTTCATAATGAGGGAACTGGGGGAGGGACACAGTGATGCTGGAGTGAGAAGAAATGAAATAACCCCAGTTCTGTGCAGAGTGGGGTTGGTGCCGCTTTGTCCCCAGCTGTCACTGGGGGATGGTGGCACATCCCTGGGGGACAGCAGCTCCTCCCATCCTGCTCCCTTCCTGGCCCTCCCACTGGAACATCCAGGAAACATCTCCTCTCCTGACAGCGCTTCTCCCTTGGAGAACTCAGCCCTGCCCAGGTTACTGTCCCATTAGTACGAAGTTCTGATCCCCGGTGATGTGACCAACTGAATTTCAGGGCTGTAGACAAGGCCTGGGATGTCAGAGCAAAGGCAGGAACAGTCCTGCCTCCTTCTGTTCCTCAGCTCATCAAATCCAGCTGCTAAAATATGCTTACAATGAAGTGGGCTAGAGAATTTTTGACAGCCCAGCACTGTCTAAAGCTGGAAGGCTTCAGCAAACCCTTCCCAGGTGGTTCAAGGGGTTAAATTCCAGGCAGAGTGTCTGCCCAAATTCCTTCTGGTCTCTCAGCTCTATTTCATGGGTAAATGGCCACTCACAGGATCACAGATAGTGACTTCCCGGTTCAGTCAGCACTAAGCCTCAAAATCAGGAATGTTTTGCTTCAGTAAAGACTAAATAAAAAGTGCTAAAGGGTTTAGATGTGGCAGCCTGATGTGGCACAGGCACACCTGACCAGGAATTTGGTCAGAGGAGGTGCTTTTAGTACCTTCTGGCTGCTGCTTGCTTGGATCCTTGGGGCAAAATAACCCTAAGAGCTGTGCCTCATTTTCTCCTCCCACAAAATGGGTATAATAATAAAACTACATCTGGAAAGATGCAAAATTTATGCCACAGAGAGGATGTTTATAGTATTAACAGTTTTAGTGATTTTTTAACGAGTCTCCGATGAACCCATTTTTCTGAAGCTTTTCTTTGGGAGGCGGCTTATTAACATGCAGTTTAATTGCTGTAAGTTTTGTTTTTCTTGCTGTGCTTTAAAAATCCTGAGCGTTTTGGGATCATTTTTGAGCCATTAGTGGTATTTGTGTCATCCCAGCCCTGTTTCATGATTCAGTGTCGCACTAAGAGCCTGGTGCAGCTCAGGGCGCACCCAGAGACAGAGATGAGAGTGCGGCTTCTCTTCCCACAGAGCTCAGGGGAGATTTGCTTGTCCACTCCATTTAAATGGGTGGTGGTCTCTGGAAGGCTCCCCAGGGATTGCTGGACTGGGGAGGAGAGGCCAAAGGCTCTGCAGTTCCTCCTGTGACAGGTACCATCTCTATACACAAGTGCCCACCAGCAGCTCGGTCCAGGTCACACAGACTATGCCAAGTGCCTTTTTTGTCTTTGGTTGATTTTTATTTATCAATAAAACAATACTACAAAACATGGGAAACATCTGCATTAAATACAGACCTTCTGATACTGTGCCAGTTTTTAACCTGCTGTATTTACAGAGCTCTCCCTACAGACACCGCGGCAGCAGGAGCGCAGGTGCTGGGGTAGCACCAGCTCCTGGCTCTTGGCAGCAGCAACAGAATAGTCAAGCAAGGAGAGAATAGTCAAGCAAGAAGTGAGTATCTGATGCTCTCTGCCCTCACCTGAATCCATCGTGTTGTACCAGTTCCCTGCAGCAGGTTTCCTCATTGCCCTGCCTCAGGACAGGGGAGAGATGCTGGAGGTTGGAGGGATTGACATCCCAGGCGCTGCTGCCCCACCTATGCCCTGGCTGACAGTGGAGGGACCTCCTGTCCTGCATACCTCCAAACAAGCTGCTGAGCTCCCTGTTTGCTCTGGTTTTGGGGCATAATAATAATTTAGTCCCATTCCTGTCAAGCCTATGATGACCTGAAGAGTAACACCTCACCTGCCCAAGCATTGTGCCAGGTGGGAATCCCTCAGCTCACGGAGCAGAAGAGACAACGCAGTGACCACAGCCTTCCTCACCCCACACCTCCACAGACACCAGGTGCTGGGACAGCTTGTCATTTTGGGGTGTTGGGGGTTACCTCTGGGGAGGAGTGACGTCTCCTCTGAAAAGGCTTTGGACAAGCAATGAGTTTGTTCTTCCCATGCCCACTCACCCTTGTGGCTTATGGCAGCACCTGGCATGGAGTAAGTTCAGCCCTAACCTGGTGCTGCCCACTCTGCTCCCAGGCCAGAACAACTGTAACTCCAGCAGCAAGAAAAAGAAATATACATACGTATGTGTGTGTGTGTGTGTGTGCATCTTTCTATATATAAGATCCTTTAATTATATAGTTGTAAGGCAAATTGAAGTCATTTTCTGATATCACCTGGTATCAAAGGGAGTTTCTCCTACTTTCCATGCACATCATCCAGTGCTGTGTAGGGAGGTAATTAAATCCTCAGTAATTATTGTGCAGGTGTTCTAACCTGAACACCCACTACTCTTTTCACATCTGCCCTGACATGAAAAAAGACAAGACAGTGCTCAGAATAGCAAAATTCAGCTTCCTGCCCTAGAATGAGCATGGGAAGCTGCAAAGCTGTCCTGCTGGGGAGAAGACCTGCCACTGCACCAGGGTTCTCAGCTGCTCCCCCTGTGTTCTCTATGGAGAGATGGAGCATAAGAGACAACCCCAACTAGGAGTAACATGGCTACAGACCACTGGATTTGCACAGGAACAGCAGCAGAACTGTCTCCTTGGTTCACCCTGCCCTCTCTCCCAGCTCCTTGATGCCAGATGAGAGGTGGTTAGTGCAGAAGAAGCTCATCCGAGAGCTGTGAGGGGGTTTAGGGACACAAGACCCCACTGCAGGTGTGGGCCCAAGGTAGAAGGCAGGTGCCTCCAGCAGAGTCCTCTGCTGGAATAGAGATTGTGGCATCACCTGGCTGTTGGTGCTGCCAGCAACTTGCTAGTGCTGCAGGTGTTCCTGGTCAGCAGCTGTCTCACCACCTGAAGAGACACAGCTTCCAACACACTTTGCCTTCCACATGCTTGTGCAGACACTGCAGCATCAAAAACTCTGCTATGGGGAAGCACCATATGGGGGAAATGCTGCAAAAATGGATCTTTCACCTACTCCCAGGAAGGGGCCATTGGAAAGACCTTCCTCTGAACCACAGCCAAGTACCCCAGATTGAAAATAATAATAAAAACCATCCCCCTGGATCCTCAGCCCCACGAGTGAGCCATCATCGGGTTTTCTGGCTTTTTCAGCCCCAGTTTGCCTACAGTGATCCTTCCTGATTCCAGCTGTGCAAGCATGTATGACTGACTGAAAATACTGAGAACTGGGCTGCCCACGTGGTGATGGCATCAGGACAGAGCCCTGATTGGTCCCAGACAGCTGTGCTGAAGGAATCACAGAATGGCCTGGGTCAGAAGGGACCTTAAAGCCCATCTCATCCCACCACCCTGCCTTGGGCAGGGACGCCTTTCATTAGATCAGTTTGCTCCAAACCCTGTCCATCCTGGCCTTGGACACTTTCAGGGATGGACCAAGATACAGAAACAATCTTGAATTGTGTCTGCCATTCCAGGAAATGCCATGTTGAGGCAGAGGGATGTGAACAGCTCCTTCCCACCTCCTTTCCCCCTTTTGTCTTTGCAGCAGTTATTGCAAGAAGGTAAGGTTTTCATTGCTGGACACCATCATCCAGGGACCTGCCTGGGATGGATGACTGGGAACCAGCACTGGAAAAGGTCACAACTGGCTGCCTCTCCATGTCCCAAAGAGACATCCTGCCTTTTCCACTCTATCCTTCTCTTGTCATACCCTGCACTTTCTCCACTTGCGACTCAGTCACTGGCTGGAATGAAGCCGTCCCTTGCCAAAGCATCTTTTAAATGACAGCAGATAAAGTATTTTTGGAAACCTTCTGGCAGGTAACCCCTGATGCAGCAATGGCTTCTCCAAGAGTACAGCTGCTGGGGCCAGGATTTTCAAATCACAACAACTGAAAATCTCTGTGCAAGAACTTTCCCCTGCAACCACCGAACTGTTATTTTCAGCCCAATCCAGAAATATATGTGGAAAAACCCCACCACTTTCAAGGGAGAATAACACCCAGCTGGGAGGTAAGGAAGTGGTTACAGGAGCTGATGCTAAATCCCCATGGGCAAGAAAGTCTGGATGGATCTCTGCATGTATTTCTGTATGCATATTTGACAGTTGAAGAATATCAACTTATTTATTTTTGTCTGTGCTCTTACAGTGTATGTTCACTGCTTTATTTGAATGGCAAACATAAATGGGCTGCAGTCTTCAATCTCCCAACGCCCCAACACTGGTACTGTGCACCCCCATGCAGGGTCTGACACCCACCCTGCACATGGAGCAGCTCTTCACTCATCATCCCCCAAACCAAAGGCCAGCTCTGCCTCCAGCAGTGATGCTGGGGCAGAAGGCAGCAGCAACACCTTCACTTCCCACCTCCCAGCCTTTAAAAATTGCATTTTTAGCAGTTGTACCACAGCGACCCAGAAGGTGCCGTTGCATGAACGACCCCACACAGGTCACAGCTGTGACTTCATTTTATCCAAGATCTCTCTCTTTCCTGGTGTTCTTTGCACCAGGGAAATACAGCAGGCTAAAAGCTACAGGATTTTTTTTTTTACATACCACAGTAGAAACAGTTACCGAGTTATATTTGTCAGAGTCACAGTAGTTTATGCATATTTGCTATTCACAGACTGCAGAATATTGCCAATAACCTCACTGGTGGGGACTGACAACACGGATACATGCATTCAGGTGAGACCATTAGCAAGGATGTCTATACTGTATTAAGCACATTCATTTTTAAAATACCTTTCCAGTAAAATCGATTCCTTTAAATTTGTAGTTAAAACTTCTTCTTTTTTTCCACAATTACGCACAAAAGAACCTGTAAACAGTTTGACATTACACTTATGTACAAGTGAACCACGTTGGAAAGTTGAGAGGTAATTCAGTGGGTGCCACTTAATCTACATCAATGTGCAACAGACTGACTCAGCCTCAGCGAAGTCATTAAGTGCTGTATGAGGTCCGAAAATGTAACAAAAGCAAGGCCCCAAGAGATCACAACATCACCAAACCCACTCTACACCCCACGTTGGCTGGGACAATACTGCACTGGCAGCACCTGCTCCTCTGTACAGCCACAAATGCCTGGGAGGACTTGGTCCTGCCACCCCCCTGGGGATGGCCAGATGGAGCCATAAAGGGGCCCCAGGGAGGACATCATCCCCTCAACTCCAACGCTCACCCGTTCAGCCAGCTGGGCCCTGCCACCCTCCTGCTTCACCTCAGTAAATTTTGTCTGTGTAACTCTGAATTCTGCTTTTTTTGTGTTTGCTTTAGCATTGCTATAGTTTAAAATCTGCAATATCCTATTTATAAACAGATTTTTTAGCTAAGTGACAGCGATGCCAAGAAAAATAAAGAATGTATTTTTATAATATAAATAATTTAAAAGTGCTTTTTCTTTTTATTTTTTTTGGGTTTTTTTTTGTTCTTTTACTATTAATCTACAAAACCCCGTTGGGGCATAAACTATCCATAAGACTGGACAATTATTTTGTACCATGATACACATGGGGCCTTATGCATAAAGTACTCTGAAAATCCATACTCGAAGTGGTGGGAAGGGCTCTTGGGAGGGTAAGGAGCTGGAAAGTCTCCCCCAGCCTTCCTAGGGCTGGAGAGCAGATTGGGACACAGCTGAAGGGCTCAGTTACCTGATGGCCATTGCCAGTGAAACCCAACCTTGTCTTCTCCTTCGGCCCACAATTTGCAAATGAAATTAATAAATGGACTCACCAAACTAGAATTAAAACCCCAAAACATTCTCCAGAGCACGGAGAAGCCTCTGGACAGTGTGTGCAGATGGTAAAACAATTTGGTCCCCATGGGTCTGTGTAAATTGACACATTCTCCCTGTGTCTCCCCCTGACACTCTGAGTCCTACTCAGGTGTCTCAAGGTGTTTGGGCACATAATAACACCCTTGCAAACTGGGAATTCTGCCCATGAGAAATGGAAGCTGTCGTGGGCACCATGGCAGGAGTGATGTGGGTGGTGGCAACAGAAGCTGTGTAACTCATCCTGTGGCCCATGGGGAGAGGGGGTGCTCACCATGCTCCCTCCCCAGTGCCCTGAGCTAAGCTTAAGCAAGACTATAGACCAGGCCATGATATTTACAGACTGGCTGTGCCAGACCATCTCTGAACAACCAGACCTGAGCCACACACAGGTGATGACGGACATTACGAGCAATATAAGTGGATGTCACGGGGCAAGTGTCCATTTTTCTTGAGAAAAGATGGTTTAGGAGCATCCCAATCCCACTGAAGTCAACGTAAATTTTCAATTTAATTTCAACAGAACTTATATTTGGTCTTTGTTATGTGTGGAAAGTAGCTCAAAGTCCATTTCCCCCCCCCAGATATTTTAGAAAGAATAAAGTACTTTGTGAACTGAGTTTAATTTTGGCTTGCTACCAAAAACTGTCCTAGGGAGAGAGACAAGGGTTCTCTCACTGAAACCAAGTAGAATTGAGTAGAATATTTTTTAGACCCCCAAACCCAGCTGCCTTTCAGACAATATCATTCCAGTTTCCTTTTCTCCTCTGCAATGCATCGTCTCCATTCTTCCTTTTGTGGCCCCATTTACTTGCACAGTTCCAGGGAAAAGCCCTGGAAGAAGGAAGGTGCTGGACACACTGAGCATGGGCTGCATTCCCCTTCTCCTGCCGAGTTGGCCATAGGCTTTGAGGTACCCCTTTAACCCACCTATTGCAGGGACTTCCTGGGAACAGTGAAAGCTACCCATTCCACAAGGGAGGGGGGAACAATCTTGCCAAGAAGGTATTGGAACCTGACTTTCATCCCAAGGTGTGATTGTATCTAGCCAACTATGTGGATGTATATGTGGTTGTGTGTGCATGGCATTATTTTTGGAAACAGGTCTTCTAGAGTTAATGTCACTCTCCTGCCACCATTCTGGTGCCTGCATGATGTTTGGTTACTCTGTCCTGACCTGCTGCCACACACACCTGACCTATGGGGCCATCATGGAACAGCATTTTTAATCGCCCTGGTTCTTGTCTCTACCTTCCCATGTTTTTCCCACACCATTGCTGAATGCCCCCATCCCATGTCCCTGTTCCAGTGGTGGCAGAATCAGGTGCCCCAAGGGTGGCTCTTTGAGGGTGGTGACATGCTGTAATTGTGGCGCAGAGAGGGCAGTGAGTGAGGAGGAAAAGAAGGAGAACACCGGACAGCACCCACACAGGTCTGATTTCACTGGGAAAGGGGTAACAGACCCCCACACCACTCAGGGCTGCTGTGTTCTACCTCCAGCCCACCAGCCACCGCATAGCCCCAGCTCTACACAGGCCACTGATAGAACAACCATACATGGAGTCAGATCAGAACGAGGTCCCTCAGTAACACAGCAGAACACACATGAACACACACGAGTCCCATGCCTGGACACTGCCTCCCTTCAGTCCCATCTCAAATTGGGTTTCCCAGCAGATTTGGCCTGCCTTTGATTACTGAAGCATGAGACCTTTATTTTTGTAGCACTGGAGAGTAATAACCATTTCATCTCAAACTGGAGACATGAAGGCCACATAAATCAAGCCCACTCGGGCGCGTTTCATTTGGTCTAATTTTTCCACAGTTATTAATCATTGAGCAATCCTGTGACCCCAGAACATCAGCCTGGGAACACGCAGACACACACCCAATGCCTGTTCTTCCACTCTGGTACATGCAGTTTATAGTCCAAATACTTGTGATATTCAAAAGACACAGGGAAATGTCTGGAGTGAAGGAACAAGGTTTTAGCTGCAGTCTGCTGCTGAGGAACAAAGATGACCTGTCCCCAACCCCATCCTTTGCTGGAAATCCCAAGGACAGCCCTATCTGTTCCCCAGTTTTTCTTGCTTGGTGCCAGAGCAAGGTGGCAAGATGCAGGAAATGTTGAGTGGGAAAGAAAAAATGTTATAAACTAACCACAACATAACTAAGTAGAGCCAAGTCTGCGAATCTTGTGCAAATATTGATTTCTGTGGGGAAATGTGACTTTTGAGCCCATAAGTGGAGGGTGGCACAAAAGACACACCTGAACTCCAGCATGAGAGAATGTCCTAAAACCTGAACTCATTCTAAAACACGATTCTGGGAAGGGCTGAGTTTTCTCACTGAACATTTGCCAGCTCAGAGCCTCTCCTTCCCAATCCTTGGTACTAACCTGGCATACGAGCAGTAAGGAATGGCACCTTCTCCATATACAACCTCCATAAAGGTGATGACCAGTTGCTACATCCAAGCCCTCTTCTCCAGTGACCTGGAGATGTATTGCTGGGAGAGTTTCCGCCTCCCTACAGCCAGCTCATGCTGATGGATCTTTCTGGACAAGTATTGCTTCCTTTTTTTTTTTTTTGCTGGTAAAATGTGCATCCTCACCAAAACACACCTATGTGCTCATGAAGATCTTGCAGTTCTCTGCCAAACTCCTTGGTCCCAGCCCAGCACAATGGAGCCCCACAGGAACCGAGATTTCACCTTGCTGGAACTGCATGAGGATCACAGAAAACCTGTGCAGATGGGACAGCATCTCCCATAGCAGCCCCTGGATTTTAGGAGAGAGGAAGCCCTGAAACCTGCAGGATGCTAAATAAGTCAGAATCCAAGTGCTCTGTGTTACCAGCACTGTCACTGTCCATAGTTATTTCTATATATACAGAATCTTCTTTCTGTGCCTTTAGAATTTATCTCAAATCCTCCACCTGGTTTGTTCCCAGATATGGACAACCCAGGCTAGCTGGAGCAATTAAGTTTTCCATCACTCTCCATGGCTTGCCTGCTCTGGCAGCCCAAGTCCCTTGAGCCAAGCCTCCCCCACACTCCTCTGCTCCAGGTTTAGCTGATCCCATGCTTCTGCCACCTGCCAACCCCTGTCCACTCTCTGATCTGTGCTGTGTTCAGGCCTCACCTGGCCTTGACACTTCTGTGCCCCGTAGACCCACCTGCTTCCTTCCTCTCACTTCCACACCCCACTGGTCAGGGCAGGACCAGCCTTTCCCATGGCTCCTGGGGTGATACAGGACACATGACATGGTTTGCTGGCTGTCCCACCATGGGATCTGTGAGAGGGGACACAGGTACCTCCCGGGGTTGTATTTTCTCTTGGCACACACCTGCTCCCTCCTCCAGCAATGGATCCCCACAGCCAGAGCACCACAAGGCAGGTGATTTCTGTGGGTGCTTCTGTGTCAGATGGGACACAGTGTCCACTGTCCCTGCCAGGTGGGACAGACGCTCCTGACACACACACCTGGCATCCACAGGAACCAGCCCAGCCACTCCACACACAGCCCTGGAACCACAGACCTATAGTCTTCCAGCTGGGGTCAGCACACCTTTAACCCACTGGCACTGGAGAGCCTTGGGGAACACAAGAGGTGTGAGGAGGACTCAGACAGACAAGATCATCCCAAACAGAGTGTTTTGCTGATGGTAGCAAAGTACTATAGACTGCACCCTGGTCTCCACTGAAGTGCATTTACAGTGTCTCAGAGCAGGGACAAGGACAGGGAGAGGGAGCAGGAGAGGAATGGAGATGGATTTCTACTATTCAGCTTGCAAAGACCTGGAAAAGAAACGGAACATCCACAGATGGCTAAAAAATGCTCTTATCTGAGAAAGTGCAGTTATGAGGAGAGAGCCAGAAAATCTTTAAGCAATATATATTGATATATATATATATATAGATATATATATACACATATATATATACACAGAGATATATATACACACATATATATATATATGCACATATATATATATATACACATGCTTAAACTGCCACAGCAGAGCTTGGGGCTTTGCACTGTGCACCTCCCTCTGAACAGACATGCTCCGAGGAGGACGCAGAGGGCACGGAGCTCACATCCCCCTGACCTGCCTGTTCCCAGGCCACGCTCCCACAGCACTGGCAGCTGCACACGGCCATCCCACGGTGTGGGTCTGGTTGTGCCCTTAAGGTTTTCAGCTTGTGTAAGACTCCGGGTTTACAAACGAAAGCGTTTGTCATTGTGCTTTCAGGACTGCAAAAGTATCCTTACCCTACGACTAGAAATGTTAAGGTGAAATAGGCAAATTAGGCAGTACTAGAGATGGATTTTGGTTTTGGTGACTTAACAAATAATTATTATAGGGAATTACTTTTGTATCACTTAGAATCTGTCTCTAATGTAACAAGGTTGTGTGCTCTCCCCACCCTGAGCCTAAAGGTGATACTTCCGCAGCAGTTCAGATTGCCAGGGGTGTTTTCTCTCGGGAAACCTGTCTGGGATCTTGATTTTGAGGAAATCCTGGATACATTTTTCCAGCTCCTCCTCAATTGAGAGCTTCTCCTTCACTGCTTTTTTCTTGCTGGAGTTGGACTCCCGGGAGCCAGAGGTGAGAGTCCGGAGCAGGTCACTCTTCCTGCGGATCTCGGACTGCTGCAGGAGCTGCACTGGGCCCTTCTTGGCCGGCCGGTCCAGAGTCTGTATGTTGGTCTGGCGGGTGACGGGGCCGCAGATGACGGTCTCCTGTGGGGAGCTGGCCTCCGACTGGCTGTCACAGCTCGATGTCGACAGCTCATTGCAGGATGTGCCACTCTCACCCTCCTTGTCACCTTTGCCATTCTTGCAGCAGCAGTCGCAGTGGGATGAGGACCACCGGGAGGGCTCACCTGCAAGAGGAACAGAGAGTGCCTGAGGTTACTGACAGCTCCAGATCCCCAGCCAAACTCAGGACAGGCTGCTCAGCCCCATGGGGAGCTTGGGGGCTGGGGTGGACACAGGCAGCAGGTGCCACAGGAACCCTTGCAGGAAACTTCCCTGAGCTTCACCACAAACTGACAGCAAACCCTTCACCCAGTCCCAAGAAGGAGCTGATTCTTAGTAGCCCTGTAGCTCCTCCATCCCTCCTGCCAGCATGTGTTGCTCAGGTCTCTGTGATAATCAGTGTGGGTCTGAAAATTTTCCAAGACCCTCCCTGAGAAACCACTACTCAAGGATACAGTGTTTAATCTGAGTGAGTGACCATGGCCAGAGCACCCATTTCTCCAGACACCCTTTGTTCTCTAAGACTCAATAGCAGAGCCAGCTGGGGCTGCCGGATGGTGCAGCCAGCATTGCAGGCCTCTGTTCTGGTGGGCATCACCCCCCAGCACTCTCTTCCCCTCCCCAAATGTGACCCTGTGGACTTCCCACCTCCCTCAGAGCAGCCTCCCCAAACACAAGGGCCTGGTCATGTACAAATAAGAGGTTTAGGGGAAACACAGACCTTCATTTGCATGACCTCAGTGATAGAACCCCAGGACAGTAACTATTTCCTGATTCATGCAGCACAGGGCTGGAATTTTTGTTTTTCAGCTGGAACCCTGCCCAGCCGCAGTAATCCGTGACAAAAGGAAGAGCTGGCACCAGTAACAACTGCTCCCTGACCACACTGCAATCATCACAGAGATAAATGTCATTTGGATGCATTCATCTTCCCACTAAAATGGAATTACCATTCCCAGCTCATGCAGAGTAGTAACATCATCCAGACCAAGAGAAGTATCATTCAGCTTTGCAGTGCCGGAGCAGCACTGCAGCCCCTGGTCTCACCTGTGACAGGTGACACACAGTGCCAGGTCATGGCCCCATTGGAGCTCCAGTGGGGCAGGGCAGGTTGAGGCCAAAGGGGAAACATCCTCACACCACAGACTGAGGGGACAATTTGGTGTCACCACTCCAGACACAGAACCCCACCAAAAATGAGGAAAAAAGAAAACCCCAAGAAAAGTAGATCTTACTGCAAATTTGCTGCCCCTGAGCCCAAGGAGTCGAGCCTGGAGTAAGGGCCCTGCAAGCTCATGGTGGTTACAAAGTTGCTGACTGTCACTACCCTGCTCTCCTCTGTCTCCATCTTTTCTCAGCCAGGAACACAAGGCACATAATTTACAGAAACAGAAGTCATGAAGCCTCCTTATCTCCTCCTTCCTCTTCCTTGTCAATGATGAAAGAGTTTCTTAGTCTGTGAGCTGTGGCACTACATCTAATTTACAGACTTGCTTCAGTCCTGTCCTGTATCTTGTCTGAAAACAGTCAATAATGGCTAAATTGAAGTTTTTTATCATTTGCTGGGCTTGGGCAAAGGCACTGTGTGCTGAGCCCTGTAAACCCCTGATCACACATGCTCTGAGAACACTTCCAGGAGCTGTGTGGACTCCAGCTCCTTATTGCAGCTGACATTCCACCTCTGTGAGGGGTTTTCTGCTGGCCCTGTGAGGGCTGGCTCCAGAGCTCTGCCCTTCCCAAACACAGAGTGGATGATTCCAGTGAGCAACCACCAATGCTTGGAAGGCAAAATCAATCAGATGGAAGCAGCGAGGGTTTTTGTGGCCAGCCCTAGGGAGCAGGGACATGTGGGAAGGAAGAGCCTCCATCCCAGCAGTTCCTGCTCACCTTCTATGAGCACTTCAGCTCTTCTCACCGGTAAATCAGTGATTTTCCCCATGCAGCCTGTGTGTATTTAAGGACAACAGTGAATCCTAACAGAGGAAACACATTTGACAAGCATCAGTGCTGCCACCAGCTCTTTTCCAACATGTTTTCCCTCTGGACACTGTCTCCCTCCCTCCTGGTGGACAGCAGGACCAAGCTCCTGGCAGCAGCATGGGTGGTGCTTGCCTGTCCTGACACCAGAGTGACGTGTTCCTGCTGCCCTGACGGCTGACTCCCCACACCAAACTGAATGAATTCTGAGAGACAGTGAAAAATGAGCTGAGAGGGAAAATATTATTGCTTCGATTGGTTCCCGTTAGTGCTGTGTAACCTCCTCCCACCTCATCGCTGGCTCTGAGCATGTGAGGGTGGCAATTCTCAGTGCCTTCCCAACAGCTTCCAGCCAATTCATAGGGACATTCAGCTAAACTACATCTGCACCCCACAGCAGCAGGACAGCCCATAAAGCCCAAAGGGCTTACCCACCCAAGGAAAAAATCTCTAACACGTGCCTCAAGTGCCCAAACATCCCAAATCGATCATTAGCCCCTGAATATCAGCCTCTGCAGTGGCACAGGGCATTGTTATGATCATCCAGGGAAACTTTGCAAGCCTGCCCTCATGTTTGGCACATGCTCAGGTCACAGACACTCTTCTCCCAGGTGTAACTTCATGGCTGTCATACAATCCCATAATGGTCTGGGTTGGAAGAAACCTTGACGCTCATCTCTTCCAACCTCCTGCCATAGGCAGGGACACCTTCTACTAGACACTTCCAGCGATGGGGCAGCCACAGCTTCCATGAGCTGTGGGGAAGAAGAAGGGATTCAACCCTGACCAGACCCAGCTCAGGGATGGTGGTTTGGGCAGAGGGACCCAGGAACTGCCATCAGGCACAACTACAGTATATACTTCATTACCACAAAACAAGGCTTTTGTAAGTCAATTAAGACCTAATAGATGCTAATTTCAGTTGATGAATATTCACCAATGAGAGGCATACCATGGGTGAGCCTGAAGGCAGAAACTCATCCATTCATGAGGCAGAACTGCAGAAACCAAGGGAGATGAGGTGCTGGGAACAGCCACAGGGTTTGTAGAGGCTCCCTGGGCAGAGACCTACCCTGGCACCGGTGTTCAGTGAGCTGGCCTGGGCTGGCTGGTGGGAAGGGGGTTCATGGGACTGCTGGTGTCCAGCAGCAGGTGCTCTGGGCACATAGAGATCTCCAGACCTATGGGAAATGTGAAAGCCTAGCCAAGCCGCTGGCTCCACAGAGAGTGTTCCAGCAGGGACCTCCTTCTGCACACTGAACTGCTCCAATAAAACCATGGGGAAAAGGTGAACAGGGTTTTTTTTTGATAACCACAAAGCCCATAAGCTAGGCCACTCCCTCACACTGCCCAGCAGGAGCCTTTTGATTATCAGAAAAGTGCTGCCAGGGTCAATTTTTTCTTTTGACCACAGTTTTGCCTTGCAATCAACAGTTTTGTTGGAGCCCCAGGAATAATCTCAGTGGCAGAGGTGGGACATTTCGTTGAGTTTGGGTCTGAGTCAGCACAGAATCTTCATTTCCCTTGGGAAGCCATCATTGTTCAGTGTGTTGGGGATGTGCATCTCCTGGACTGGGGGATTTGCACAGCTCCCAGTAGTGTAAATCTGCCCAGGACAGGTCTCCTCACTCCAGATTTGGGTGCTGTCAGGGTGACAGGCAGAACCAAAAGTTAAAAACAACTATTTCTCTGTGTTCAGCAGTGAGAGGAAAGTACCTACAGCAGCATCCACCCTGCAGGACCCAGGGCTGGGCAAGAAGAGGTGCTGAGCTCGAGCCTGGACATGATGTCAGCACAAACTGAGCATCACACTCATTTAACCACCGAATTCATTAATTAATGTCTAAATGCTTTGAGATTCTTAGATAAAAGTGGCTAATTAATTCTGGCCTGGCTTTCCTGCTTTCCTCCCTGATCTCAGCACATTTTTCTCCCAGTGCCCTAATTATAATTATTATTATTAGAAGCTTCTGAAGCAGCAGCAAAGCCTCTGATGTATAATTGACACACAAACCATCACCCATCCAGTTCTCCCCTTCTCTTCCTCCTTCCCGACAAACTCACTTCAAGGAGGGAATGGGAAATCCCCATGCAGTGGACAGCTGCCATGAGAAAACAGGGGAGAAAGAGCATCCAGCTCTACAGAGGAGTGGGATATAAACCAGATTAGCATAGAACCTTCAAATTAAAGAGTTTTATAGTGCGAGAATGGCAATGACCCTACCCCAGCCAAGTCCAGCACAGACATGGAGGTATTTGAATTTGGAAATGCTGAGCCTGGGATGAACAGCTCAATGCAGGTGGTCCTGGGAGGCAGTGCTCCCCCGTGCCCATCCCTCTGCCCTCCCCAGACCCCTGAGCTGGTGGTGACCCTCTGAGAGCAGGGGGCCACAGAAACACCTTGAGGTGACTGTAAGTGCCCGACAACCCAATGCCACAGCAAGCTGGAACATCTCCCCCTCCTTCACTCTGAGGGACTTTGAGAAGAAGGGTTTTGAGTTAGTTCATCCAGAAAAAGGCTAATGGGGAATTTCTTACTATTAGATGTAAATGTCACCCACAGGTAACTCCCAACCAAGTTCCGTCTAAGCAAGCAGCTGCACCCAGTTCTGGGTCTGGCCTCAGCCTCAGCCTCTCCATGTCCCCAACATTGGATTCGCTCAGATTTAATCACACACAAATTATCCAGCTGCTGCACTGGATAGAAATCATCCCCCACCCCTCTTCAGGCCATCTGGGAGCACAGCCAAATATATGACACCTCTGACAGGTCCAGGAGGAAGGGCTGAACACTTCTTGGGTATTTTTTCACTGGTAAATGCTGCTGTCTTGAGATATTGTAAAGCAGCACAGTGACTTTGATGGCATTTGCACTGGGAATGTGCACAGCCAGATCACATCAATACCTCTTGCATTGTGACATCTGTGTTACAACTTTAATATTACACCACATGTAGTTAATTTTCTGTTACAACACTTCAGACCTATAGAAATACAACATTGTGATATTACAGAACAAATACTACAAATTACCATTTTACATGTCAACATTTTTATTTTTTTGCCTACTGAGCTTGGACTAGAAGTCCCTGGTGTGTGAGAACATGGAATGGGATGGGGACTGTGCTCTCACACAATTCCAGTCTCACAGGTAGATGAGCTCATTCTCAGAGTTATATTCCTTTTATTCAGTTTCTGCAGTTTTCATAGCCCTTTCTCCTGAGGTTTGCAGCCTGTTCCAGGAATGGTGTCACACCATCCCAGGAGTGTCCTACAGGAGTCACGACTGGGAAGGGACAATGTCCCCAGGCAGGATATGGAGATGAGGCACTGTCTGATGTTGGGTTTTGAGGCAGGCAGGGATATTTTCAGTATCCAAACCATCATTACCTCTATGTGTGTGACTGTACCAGCCTTCCAGTCTGTGACCATCATCTGAGCCATTTTCTTCCTGTTCTCAGTCCTATCTGGTCCATTTACGTTGTCCATTCACCTTTTATTCTTTTTCCTGCTTCTTCTCCTTTAGGGGTTTGTTGTTAGTTTTGATTTTTAATTTCTGTTTCACATTTCTTTTCTCCTTCCCTTTCTCATGACTTTTACCTTTCCACCGTTCTTGGGCTTTCCTGTCTCCTTCACATTTTATCTCTTCTGCAGGGTCTGTTGCAGTGCCCGATCCCATTTTGGGCAGTAATCAACACCACTGCCCAGTCAGGGCTATCAGCAAGTGGGAACAGGGTGGTCCCCAGGCTATGGGGGCACCTTTTGGCCAGCTCTCCATCCCACTAGGGGTTCCATCAGCTGTGTATATGAGGGATTTGGTGCCCTCCATGCTTATCCTTGTTCCAGCCTCGTGAAGCCAGTGTTCACCTTTCAATGCCAAAAAATGAAGTGTGGAAGCTTTTAAAAATGTCACCCATTATTCATATGGTAAATCAAAACTCCATTGCCTCTGGGGCTGAAGATAAGGGAATGCTGGTCAGGTGACAACTTGATTTAGATCATGCACTTATGTGAGCCCAATGCCTCTGACAGGTTTGCATCCATGCAGGAATTGAAGGTGGTGTGATTGATGAGAGACCAAGCTCTAATTGGTGTTTTAATAAATACATTCTGACTTGGTAATCGAACCAGATTTATCAGCAGAAAATGCCCCTGTCTAAATAAAATTACCAAGGTAAAGCTGAGGAACAATGACAAATGCCAAGCAGTAACAGGTTCAGGGATCCATGCTGGCAAGCAGGATGGACACACTGTGGATTTATTTGCATTTAGGATGAAGTACCTTCAGGAAAATTTCAGTGAGAAAAGAAAATGGGGAAGTACTTGGCGGTAATGTCATTGGTTTGAACCTTCCATATGTTCAAAGCCAGGACTGAAGCAAGAAAGGGAACCAGGAGGGAAGAAAACAAGAGGAGGAAGGGGACAGGGGGAGGAAGGAAACCAGGGAAGGAAAGGAACCAGCAGAACCCATGTCCGTTACAACCCCCTTAGCAAGCTCATATGATTTTTTCCCTTCTTGGGGCAGCTGTGGTACTGCTGAGGACTTGAGCTGCTTCCTGTAGCTTCCCAGTTCCTTCCTAGCTCAGTCTACAAATTTCAATTTTCTGTTTCAAAGCTTTTTCCAATTAAATGTTCTGAACTTGCCAACCTAATATAAATTCCAGAATTTTTTGCCCATGGTCTCTCTTTTGTGTGCAAAGAGAATTTCATCCGGTCTCCAGTAGCACATGCACTTCCATCAGGAGCTTTGCAGCACTTGTCATTTTACCAGCACTCCCGCAATCTTTCCTAAAAAACTTAATTCAGGAAATGAACTTCTGTAAGAGTATCAAATTTGTTTGAAAATAAAAATAAGTTTGCCAAATGGTGGAGAAAAATAAGAGACCTGGTGTTAAAATACCAGAAGGCATATTAAATGAGCCAAAATATTTATATATGGCTCTTTCTCAAACTAACGTGTGATGAAGTTAAAATTCGGAGTGGAAAGAGAAGCCTGAAGTGTGAGCAGCAGTATGGTGAGAAATGGAAAGTGTCGGGAGAACTTGGTCAACATGATCATGGACATTGTCAGACTTTCTGAAAGGTGTGGTGTACCCCAAGTCATACAGATGACTCCTTGCACTTCATAGCAAAAGTGTTTTTGAGAAGAAAGCTCCTTCCATGGTCAGTTTATTCTTTTGGGCATTACTCTGCTGCGCAATAAATATTTTTGACTCTACCAGCGTGCCCTGTGCCGGCCCACCTGGAGACCCAGCCTGGACTTGAGCTGCTCAGCACTTGTCTAAAGCAGCCAGTGAGACCTGAGAGGACCCTCCAGCCTCGGGTGTCTCTTACCTGAGCAGGCAGGTGTTAACAGCAGCTGCAGAAACAGCCTGGCCTTTCCTGCACCCTTCCCAGGGAATGAGGTGTCTGTCCTGCTTTGCATCCTCCAACCAGCATGACACACGGAGGAGCCTCAGACCAGAGGCGCTCCAGGAAGCCTCTTCAGCAGGTTTGATGGCACCTGTGCAGATTCTGGGGTCAGGGGCAGCAGGAGATCCCACGGCTCAGCATGTCTCACCCCTGAGTGAGTCACTGCCATGTTAAGGAAACTCTGTTCTATCTCTTACTATGAAGATTTGTGATGATCACTCAGCAAATGTCTCCATTATAAATCCAGGTCATCTGCCAACTTTTAATTGTTTCTGATTACAGTCTCTTTAAATCAATTCTTTTTTTAAAGCTCTTTATCTGCTTGACCATAGCTGTCTGCTTAACCAAATCCTTCTCTGTGAGCACAGAAACCACTCTGGCCTGCACAGCCTAGATCTCTTTGCACAGCCCAGGTCTACCTGCACAACCCAGGTCCATCTGCACAACCCAGATGTGCCTTCCTGCCTTTTAGTTCTCATCCCCTAAGGAAATCTGTGGCCAGGGTGAAGCACAGGCAAGGCTGAGCAATGCTCTTCCAATTCTCCCTGGTATTTTACTTGATGGTTTAGCAAGGACTTTAACTGAGTAAAAACAGTAAAATGACTCGATGGGTTCATAGGAAAGGTTGAAGAGGTCTGAGCATTCAGTATTCCAATATAAGAAGTAGTAATTCAAGGAGTAATTAATGACTGCTTTCTTGCTTTGTGCTCCCCTTTCCCAGTACTGTAACTAGTAACAATACCTGGCCATAAGGACTGAGGCATTTAAGTGTGTTTTTCTCTGAGAAAATGACATTGGTATGAAAACCTGACACCCAAGTTTTCTTCTGTCCACAGCATTTGCTTTTTCTGTCCTGCCAAATACATCCAGCTTGTGTAAGTTTGGTGGACAGACAATTAATAGCTGCCACTACTGGCACCTTCCCTCTTAAAATCCAGCCTTGTCCCCTCAAATTTAAGACTCTTCTGAATATATTTATTAACCTTGTATTATCTTAATACAGCCTTTATTTTACCTTCTCTTCCTTAAAATTTATGCTCAAAAATGTGAAAGTGAAGTCTGATGGAATTAAACTGGTCTGGGTTAAGGGGCAAGGGTTTTCTGTATTCTCTCTGGACAATCCTTCAGAGTAGAATCCAAGGAAGTGATGCAGGTGTATCATGGATTAAAGACCCACTGCTGTTTCGCACTGACGTATTTCCCGGTATTTATTAAGAAAGAAATTCCAATCATACATTAATTAAAGCACAGCTACAATCAAATTAGTCTGAATAATCAGAAAACATGTCTCCTTGCAGGGCCCTAATTTTGTCATCACCCAATGAGCATTGCTGAAGGCTCCTTGGCTGTGAGAGCCAAGAAATCGAGCACAAGATGAGATGAGTGCCAGCAAAGCTTGAACACACAAACACAAAGCCAGGGCAGATTCTCCAGACTGGTCACTCCAAGGTGTTGTGTCCATGACCGCACACAGTTCTGAACTAGTAGGAAAGACCTTGATATATCTATATAATGGAATCATAAAATCAGAGTATCACACACTGGTTTTTATTGGAAGGGACCTCAAAGCTCTTATCTTTCAGTTCCCTGCCATGGACTGGGACACCTTCCACTAGACCAGGTTGCTCCAAGCCCAGTCCAACCTGGCTTTGGATGCTTCCAGGATGGGAAGTCTACAACCTCTCTGGGCAATATATAGGTATTTCCATACCTATAAGTAAAACCCAGTTTACATTAAACTTGAGCCCAGTTTTGGACACCTGTTTTAATTAGCAAAGCCAAAGTGTGGATTGCTCCTCCTTCTCAAAGATCTGTATTTTAAACTGCTGACAGATGGTCGTGCTAATGTGGGAACCACAATCCTTGAATTTTTGAAATTTAGAGCTCAGGAACTCAAAAATGCTCTGGAGATCCAAAGTTACCATGTCAGCCTCTGTTGTTCCAATTAATTGCAATCAATGGCTAATTGAGAGCTATTTTAAGACTTGTCATTACTCTGAACATAATGTAGAATAAATTGCATGTTCCCCTTTACCCCCACCACAAATGACATCAGTGCAAAGAAATCTCAGGAAACAGAGTAAAAAGGAGTAACAGGAACTTGATTCCTTATTTCCTTTTGCCTCTTTGGTAGGCACAATAAAACCAGGAACTGAAGATGTAGAAAGGTAAGACATTAGGGCTCAGACAAGGAATCTTGAGGACTTTTGGGGGCTCAACCTCTAAAACTTGCCAAAATGACAGGTCCAAATATGGTCATATTTTAACAAGCTGGAACTAGATGATCCTTAAGATCCCCTCCAATCCAAGCCATTCTCTGATTCTGTGACTTTCTGATTCTATGATACACCCCTGGGGACTGGAAGCACCCTTTGGAATGGATTTACTGGGAAAAGCAGTTGGTTTGGCTTTAGCTTGACTGGCTTTACAGTTACTTTGACATAAAAATCAAATTACCAAAATAACTGCACAGTGTTCAGCAACAGGCCGGATGCCAAAGCTGGTGGAGCAGGCAAATCCAACAGGGATAGAACTCTCAGAGGCACAAGGCACTGACGAGACCAGCACTCAAAGACAGCGAGTCTGTCACTCAATGTCTATGCTCAGACGTGCACCAGCTTGACAAGCTATTTCATGGTGTCAAGTAGAAAAATCCCCAGGCAGAGATATAACTAATTCTTAAATGAGGAGTTTCTGCTAACAGTGCTGGTTTCAACCAACGACTAAGATATTTTTTAAATCCATCTACAGTTCTGCTCTCTTTCATGGCATTTTATTATGGTTACAGTCGGAGTGAACCCAGCTCTCCTTTTAGAAGACCCAGGTCTGACTTTTTTCTCCTGATTATTTAATCACATATTCTTTTCCCATTTATTTCTCACTTGGTCCTCATACATAAATATATGCTATATATAAATCTATCTCTCCTTGGATCCTGTCAGTGGCCTCTGTGTGCAATTACCCTTGCCATCATCACATGGACAAATTCACCCCTTTCACCTCTCATTTGTTCTGTTCTTACAGTCGCTCCAGTTTCTTTCCTCTCATCTTTTACTCTTGGTGTCAAGTGATTTGCTATTCTTGGAGTATCCTCCCCTTGTCTCTTTGTCTCTGCTCCAGCGTTCCAAAAAGTCACCCTTCCCAGGAGGTGTTCATGGGGGTTCCTCGGTCATCTCTCCCCTGGGCTCTGCAGTCCAGTTCTCCTTCTCCTTGGAGTTTCCAGCTTCTTGTCTCTTTACTTTGCCAGTCCTTTCCCTTCACTTCCCATACTCACAGCAGGGGGGCATATAATGTTGTAAACCAATAATTAAGCTGTATAGTAGGGCTATAAATCAATAATTAAGTTGTCTAACAGGCAAGGAGCTGTTATAATGCACAGATGAAGTGATGCTGTTGAAAAGGGGTGGCAATGGGAGGAGATTCTTTGAATTTAAACTGGAGATTACCAAAGGTGAGTTAATACAGTCCTGCTGCTCACCCTTACAGCTCACAGGATGGCTGAACAGCCTCCCAGAGAGAAGGGGATCGGCTGTTAGCCCCTGCTGTCTCCTGGTAGAGGAACCCTCAATGAGGGGTCTCCAACCCCTCCTCATTCCTGACACATCCACACAGTGTGCTGGCAAAGCTCAATTTCCATCTTGGGTGCCATGTGAAGGGTGGGAGATGGAGGAAACCAGCTTTAGCGTGGTGGCTCCTGCAGCTCTGCCAGCAGTACCCAAGGACCTGGAGGGGACTCACTCTCATTTGAACTTGTGAAGAACCACTGAGAACACCTGCACAGGTAATGGAGACACTGTAGGAGCAACCCAGAGTCATCAGCCCTCAATGAGTTTATTAGGGGCATTTCTTCTCTGCCTCGTTTAGCCCTGTGTGCTGGAGTTGTCCCGCAGGCTTTGCTGGCACTGGCAGAGCTGAGAGGAACAGCTGCTTTCTGGATGGGAAACAGTGACATGATGAATGTCGTTATTATGAAGGGAGATGGACCATGGCTGGTGCACCTGGACCAGGCACAGAGAGAGGGCTGAGGGCAGCAAAGCAGTCAGAGATGGTTCTGCTGAGAGATCCAGCTGAAAAAGTTTCTTATGAAAACAATTACTTTGGAAATAATTTTCTTCCTTCCTGCTTAAAGCCTTTACTGATCTCCTAATTAGGAGGTTGCAGCAAGGTGAGGGTCAGCCTCTTCTTACAGGCAATGAGACAGAACAAGAGGAAACAGCTTCAAGTTGCACCAGGAGAGGTTCAGATCACATATTAAGGAAAATTTCTGTACCAAAAGAGTGGTCAACCATTGGAACAGGTTGTCCAGGTAAGTGGCAGAGTCACCATTCCTGGAAATATTCAAAAACCAAGCAGATGTGGCACTTCCTGATACGGTTTAGTGAACATGGTGATGTTCAAACAATGGACTTGATCTTAGAGGTCTTTCCAACCTTAGTGATTCCATGTGATTCTAACTGGCATTTTATGGTTTTCAGTAATCTAAGGACATTCACTTACCCTTTATTGTTGTACAGAATGGTCACTTGTGCTCCAACCAGGGACACCAGTGGCACTGTGACAAGCTGCTGATGGCTGAGGCATGCCCACCTGTATGAGCTGCACATTGAGGGGCTTCCCCAGTAGACGCAAGGCACTGTTCCTCCATCTTAAGGATTCATCTCTAAATGAAGGTGCAGATCACTTCCCTAGTTACCAGGAAGTAGCTGGTCCATCCTTGTAAGTGTTCAAGGCCAGGTTGGATGGGGCTTGGAACAACCCAGTCTAGTGGAAGGTGTCCCTGCCCATGGCAGGAGGTGGAACAAAATGAGCTTTAAGGTCTCTTTCAATCCAAACCATCATGGGATTCTATGATTCCATAAGCACAGCTGGCCACAGAAGCTGCCCATTGGTGCTGCTTTCCTATAACTCAGGAGGATGACAGCATTTCACCCCAACAACAGGCAGTAACCAACAACTCAGGGTCTTTCCTGCAGCTGTGCATTTTCACTAGTCCTGAACCAGCTGCATCCTACACAAATGCCTTCTGAGGAAAAGCCTCATGTGGTGCTGGCAGACCCAGTAACAGATCGTGGTGCGGGGCAGCAGTTCCAGCCCAGAGCCACGACACAGACTGGGGGGTTTGGGGTGGTGGCTCATCACCAACCTGGGCTGCTCGTTCTCACTGGCTTCTGCTCCAACCAGTGCAAGAGAACATTGCAGCTACATGGAAAACCAGAGGGTAAGAGACTGTTGGTTATTAATTATTTGAAGCATGACCAGGGCAGTTGCTGCCAGAAGAAAGGAGGGATGGTCTGACCCTGCAGCAGGAGCACGGATGGCATTGCAGTTTTGCATCAGGGCTGTCACATTTCTGGGACTATCAGATATCTCTTTCCATAGGGGCAGATGCTCATTTTTTATGAGCTATTTAAGACACTCTCTCTGGAAGTTTTCTTATTTTTTCTCTGTCTGAACCTCATAAACTGGGCTTCTGCTCTACAGAGATAAATTTGATTTATGTGAGAAACATTCCCAGGCACAGTGGGCTTTGCCTTAAACCTTGTATCTCGTTGTTCAGTGTTGCTGTGGCTTAGCTTGGTTTATTTTCTATCCTCTAAGTGGTGAATTGAACTTTCAGAAATGAATGGTTTGGTTTATCTGATTTAGCATCTAAAGCAAAGCACTTTTGCATCAAATAAATGCAGGCAGTGGGAGACCCTCCAGACACTATTTTATTCCAAACAGTTTCAGCACAGGTTTCAAGACCAATTAAGTTACCCATACCTGGCCAATCCTAAATGCTCAAAGATCACAAGCTTTTCCCTTCCATGGAGGGTTTTGAGGAGGTGAAAAGGGTGCTGAGCTGTGGCAGGGACAGCACCACTGTGGCTGGGCTAGTCCTCCATCACATGCAAGGCTCTGGAGGGCACCCAGCTGTGGGCACCCTCATGTTGTGTAGCATCAGTGAACCACCCATCTCATTCTACTTTTGCAATGTATAAGAATAAATAAAGTATAAATCAGCCAAAATCTTACGTGCCCCATCACTTCCAGCTTCGTGGAAGGTGCTGTGGGAAAAGGGACCAGCAATTTCAGAAAATTAATCAGAACATTGGTGAACTGGCTCTGCAGGAGTTAAACCCAAGAAAAGTCTGTAATGAGTAACACAGATGGACAATACAACACAGTATCAATGTTCAGTGACAGAGGGGATGTGTGGAACACACCAGAGCAGATAAATCTCTCTGCAAAGTGAAGGGGAGGTGGGTACACAGAGGCTGCTAGGGCCGTGGGATCCTGGGCTGACCCCAGCCTTGGGACCAACCAACCAGCCCTGCAGCAGCACCTAACACCAGAAGCTGCACACATGTCCTGTGGGGAGGGTTTTCTACAAGGTCCTGAAAGAATTTTCCTTAATGAGTCTAGAGGATAGCTTTTTTTTTTTAGGTGGCCACACTGGATTGCTCATTTGGCCCTATCCAGCTCTGGGTTGGATAGGTTTGGAGAAAATAAACTATACTGGCTTGAGTTAACTAATCTGCAGCTCTACCCTGCAGTTACAGAAGAAGAAAATACTTTTTTTTTTCCTGTCAAATCTCACAGATTGTTTGATATTTTTTTCTGTATTTTTCTAAAGGAGGATGCAAAAAGTCTGTAGAAATATTAGATGTTCCTGTTAAACTTCTCCAGAGGGATGCAGAAAATCTCAGTGATTATGAGCCCAGCACTTCTGTGGTATTCACAGGAAGTCTCAGAGCACTACAAATGTAGTTATAATAATGAAAGGCATTTTCTACATGCTGTAATATAGGAATGCATCAAACATGGAAAAACTGGACTAACTGTCCTTTGACCTAGAAGAAATGTTGAAAATTTAAGTAAGCTCTCAGCTATGTACAGACATGATCCTAATCCCTCTGGAAATAATGTGAGCATTTCTGCTGACTGGAAAAGACTTCAAAAGAGCCCACCAGCTGCAGCTGCAGCCTCGTGCTCCTCACCTCACACACACTTCATTGCTTCAGAAATCACTGCGTCTCACTGCTACCCCAGAGCTAATGAGGCAGATTGTGAAGGCTGTCTGAATCTTCAGAGGGGAAAAAAAAATATACAGAGTTAATTTAAGGGTTGGTGTGTCAGGCTTCCCAGCTAGCATAGCAATTTCTCGTCAATACAGGCCTGTATAGTGATGGAGCAGGAACAGATCATGGGGAGCAGTGACCTGGCTCTGGCCCCTTGGGCAACTGTTCTGTTGGCACAGCGTGACCTGTGAGTGTTGCAGGGGAAACCTCAAACTGCAAGAGACAGGATGTGGGCAAGGGACACGTGACACCAACAGGAATAGACAATGGTCAGTTCACCCTCCATAATGCTGAAGCCATGGGATGGATGCTCCAGAGAAGCCCTGGAAGAGCATCCAGGGTTGACTTCATCTGCCTGAAGTGATGGAGCCAAGGAGTCACTGAACATTCAATTTATGTTTTCCTGAGTTCCTTTGCTCTTTTTTCTGTTCCATCAGAAGTGCTTGTTATGCATTTCTGGAGTGACTGAATGCAGAGCTTCCAGCACTTTCTAGACAGATGAGGCACATAGCCAAGTGGCAGCAGTGGCAGACATCGGAGCCCTTGCCCTGGCACTCCGCACACTCTGGCTCTAGTCCCACCAACCCCATGAGGAACTACCTGCAAAGTCATTCAGGAAGATTTCAGGAAGAATTTCTTCACAGAAAGGTTTGTCAGGCATTAGAAGGGGCTGCCCAGAGAGGTGGTGGAGTCCCCATCCCTAGAGGTGCTCAAGGAACAACTGGATGTGGCACTCAGTGCTCTGGTCTGGGTGACAAGGTGAGGATTGGGCATAGGTTGGACTTGATGATCCTGGAGGTCTTTTCCAACCTAAACAATTCCATGATTTGTTCGCATAAAATTAAAAGTAATTACAAAAGGTGGATGCATGGGCAGCATCTAATAATATCCAATGAATAAGATGACCTCCCAAAGGCTTTTCTTGCTACTCACAGTGAAGCCCATTCCTGGCTTCTCCAGGACTCCCAGCCTCCTGCCCATGTACCTCTCTGCTGCAACAGCCCTTACACAACAAAAGCCTCCTGAGGAAACAGCACAGTTTTAGGGAAGCAGAGTGTTCAGCTGTTCTAATCACTCTAATTACTTGAGACGTTTCCTTTCTCCCTTCCCTCCTGCACCCTCCTGGGCCCTTTTGCCTTCAAATCAGCTGCAGAAACAAAATAATTTGATAAAGGAAGAGGCTTATTAACGCACAAGGCAGCTCAGCAGCATAAGAAAACAGAACCCAACAAGATCCTTCCACCCCATCTCCTGACAGACCAGGTGTCCCCAGCATGACAGAGGGGCTTTTTCTGGTGGGGAGGGGAGGAAACCTCAGCAGCCTGTGGTTAAAAAGACCTCCCCCAGTCCTCTCCTTTTCAGCTCAATTCCCAGCCATAAGGAAATGGTCTAGAGCTCATTTCTGAGAGTCATTTCCTTCTGCATTCAGCACTGATGCTGACACAGGGACCTATTGCTTTATTTCAGCTTTATCTGATGAAAACCAAATGCTGCAGGCCAGTTCTATTGCTCAGAAAAGATAAATTACAGTCTACATGCATGCATGACCTACTGGTCAAGAGGCTTGTTTTAGTGTTTTATGGTCATTATTTATTGACCAGGTGTGAGATCCAAATCCGATCCTTGGAGCTTTCTGAGCTGGGCTGAAGCTTGTGGGAGCACCAGCTCAGACACGGACACGGTGCAGCCGTGGGGGTGCAGAGTCTGGCCCTGCCATGAACTGCACCAGCATCATTTCAACATCACTCCTCAGCCAGAACCATGGTTCAGTCAGCAGTGAATCCAGGTTCCACGTGGTGTGGTGCAGACAAACAGAAATAAGATGGATAAATTGAGGAAAAAGGCCAAAACTGTAATTCAGAGTCTAAATGTTTCAGTTTCAGCCCAATACCTGATGCTGTGAGAAGAGCTTCTGCTCCCTTTCCTGAGAGCTGCTCAGGTCTGAGTTACCACAGGGCTCCATCCTTACCTGTCCCTGGTGGCTTTGCACCCTTATAAAGCTGCTGCCAGGCAGCCTGAACCCAGCCAAAGGGATCTCCTGCTTCCCAGGGGAGCTAATGTTCCTGACAGCTTTGCTGCCCAGCCATTTGAAGAAGTTTCAGATCCAGTAAGTCCTAACAGGAACTGTTGGATCTGAATTAAAGTGGAATATACTGCACAGACATCACAGTGCCACACTCACAGCTCATCCCAGCCAAAGGCCAGGCAGGGCTGGGGCCCAGAAGGGGCTGAAGGGTCCCAATGCAGCAGGAGTGGCACAGGATGGTTCCAGGAGTGGGGGACAGGAGAAGATGCAGACCCTCATGGGAAGTCTGGACTGACCCACTGGGGTGCAGTGGGTACAGCCAGGCCCTTTGCAGGAAGGAGGGAGCAGCTCAGCACCTTTGTGACAGGAGGAAGCCCCTTTTCCACCAAGGAAGGCACAGGTTCACAGGGTCTGGGATTCTTACAGCCAAATGCTCGGCTTAGCAGGATTTATTCACCCTCTGGGGCTTAATATCATATTTCACTCTCAAAGTTCCACCTAGTGCCTTCAAAAAATAAAACAAACTCTTATTCAACGTGGGAGATTAATCTGTAACACAAAATATTTAATTAATCCAGTGAAATTTCATTTCATGCGTACTTGCATTTGTGCTGTGATAAGCAGTAGCTGAAGATCAGTGATTCACCAACTACTGTCTGCAACAAAGGAGTCGTTCGTCTACATCACAGTCAAGCATAGCAAATATCCAAGTAGTATTTTGGCATGGTCTGTAATGTTTGCTGTATTAGTCCTGTACATGAATAATTTACAGCAAAAGGTCTGTCTCATTGCCATCACCAAATCAAAAGCCATTTGCTCTAGTTATGATATCACAGTGACAGCTTGGCTCAGATAGTTTCCACTCTGCCAGCCTATGGATTTCACTGAGTTTAATGGAATTCTCTTACATATTAAACAAAAATAAAATTAAAAGAAGCATTACCAGTATCTGGGGCAGAAGCTCATGTTTGATTATAGTTCAGTCATGGTTCAATGACCAAAGGATGAGCTGAACTGAGACACCTCATCACTGTGAGAGCAACCCTGGGTTACCCCGTCCTCCCAGCACAGCTGCTGGGAATGGATGGCTGGAAGGGTTGGGGCAGGACATAAACAGGGACAGTGGCAGGGAGGACCCCAGGACCCTGACAGCCTATGGGATAGGGCAGGCAGCTTCTTCACCACAGCATGTGCTGCCTCCGGCCCTGCTCCCACTTACTGTAAGGAGTTTGTCATTGGGAAAGTATCACAAATCCCAAACCAGTGAAGTCAGATCCTCATTTACACATTAAGCCTTTTTATATCTCTCTTGCTGCATATGAGGGCCATAAAACAAGCAGCAAAGTGATTTACTTGCGTTTCAAGGCCCCTTTACAGAGCCAAAATGATTTATGGGACCCTCATGCACATGACCAAGAGGTCCTTAATATTTAACAGCTGTAAAAATCCTGCATGAATGCTGCATATTCCCAAGGCAGCTCTGGCCCACAAACAGATTAAGGTAACTCTGCATACACTGTGCCTGGTCAAATATTAATCACTGAATAATTTATCCTGTGAATTTATTTTGTTTTAAAAAATCATTCAACAGATAAATTTGCCTGCTCCAGTGCAAATGCATATTTATGATATGGTTATTGGTCTAATGTATGTTTTCTGGTATCCTCGTTTCAGGATATACATAATAGGAGTCAAATCCATCCCTAGGAAAAGGAAGGGCGGAGAGCCCAGAAGAAGCTTTCTATGCAGGGCTACGCTCGGCTGAACAGTGCTGCCTGCACCAGGGAGCTCTGGAAATGAGCACTTGCAGTCTTTTTAAATATTGATGGCTTGGCTAGAACTGTTATGAAAGCACTGGGGAGAGCATCGGGGCTGATGGAAAAGCCCCAGCACGTGGAGCAGAGCACACAGGAATCCCAGCAGGGCTCACTGGTACATGCCGCCCTCAGCACTTACTGCTCCCACCCTAAATGAGCCACCAGCACCACAAATGAGCCTGAACAGGCCCCATGTCCTTCAGCTCCACTCTGGAGTACACAAAACAGTGATGTGAAAGTTAGAACAGGGAACAGGTACCCACAGAGGTAGCTAAAGGTATTTGTCTCCCAGCATCTCAGGAGGATGGGGATCTGATGGCACAAGGCACAGCCAACTCCAGCCCAGGGGAGCCCCTCAGCCTGGCCAGTGCTTGTGGCTCCATGGGGGCCAGGCCAGGTCTCAACCAAAGACATCAGGCCAAGATGATCCCACCACACAGCCTGAAGACTGGCCAGGTTTTCAGGGGAGAAGTGCTCACACCAGAAGTGTGCTGCTCCATTCCCAAGTTCTCACTTGTCAATCCCCACTTAAAATGCCTTGATGGTAAACTGAAGGTAAAGCTGTGAGAATTTGGCACTCATTGACATCCTGGGAAGAGCAAAGTAAGCTCAGAGTTTGTGCTGGAGGGTGAGTCTACAGAAGCCTGTAGCACACCTGAAATGTCATATAGATGATCCCAAAGGGACCAGGGCTCAGACTTTTCTTGGAAACAGTTTGTGCAGGCAGCCAAAAGCACATAATGCCTGCACTGTGAGATGCGTGCTGCCATGGGAGACTGAAATCACAAACCTGATGGTCTTTTAGGGAAAGAAAATTCATATGGGAAACAGGTCCTGAGCTCAGGCTGGGCTCCTTGCAACCTGAAACCCATCACTGCCCCACTGCCTTACAATCATTACCTGTGGAGTCATGCTTTATAATTGTATGGTGCGAACAAGAGGATTAAAGAAGGTAACACGACTGACAATGTCTGATTAACCTTAGCCAGGTGTTGAATTCAGATTGTCAGAAGTTCCACACTAATGGACAAGAGCTGGGCCGGTGCATTTCTGAGCACTCCTGTGGCTCATCTCTTGAAGGCTTTTACTAGAGACTCCACGGTGGGCACTATGGCCACATGCTGTGCAGGCAGGTCAGCTCACTCAGCAAAAGAACGTCTGAGGATCTTGGCCAGCAGGATGGGCAGGTCAGTTTTTCCACCTGTTCGCTGCCTGTTCTCCACCTTGAAGAGGCACCAACATCATCAGAAATACCCTGATTCACACCGTGTGCATTGGGTGTAGAGCAGTCATTTAATGACCCTAAAATGGCACATCCACTGTGTGCACTGTGATTACACTACTTGAGCAGCTGAGGGGAGTATTTCTAGCACCTCCCTCATCAGCTCACTGCGTCACAGCTGCAGCTCCTGCCCAGCTACGGGTTGTGTGGGAGACAACAAGTCTACCAAATACATCAAACAGCAAAAGCAGGACTGAGGCTTTAACCAGGACTGACACCTCAGCTACGACTGACACCTTAACCAGGACTGCCACAGTGATGCCTGCATCCCATTCAGCCCCTACATCCCCTTCAGTCCCCGATTCCAGCCCAAAAGCCAAGGACAAATCCAACAGCCATCTGAAAGCATCAGCACATCTGAGCTCCCTGCCTGCTCTGAGCCAGCGCTCTGCTACTCCGGATCGATTGTCTGAAAACCCCTGTCTGAATCCTGACATCTCCTCTGTGGGCCTCCAGATAGGATCAGATCCATAGCCAAGGGCAACTTCTACAGAGTTTTAAAAGTTGCTTCTGATTTTTAAATCAGAGCAAGTGATTATTGAATCAAAGCCCCCAGGCCCTGGTGGCTCAGCTGTCCTGCTCTGCGCCCATGACAGCCCACGGCAGGATGTTCCCAGTTCTTTGGGGCCTGATGCCTCATTCCCCTTCCCTTCACACTGCTGGTGGGCACTGCCCATCACACCTACAGGTCCTCCCTCAGAGCCCCTGTTCCCCAGCACATCCCGTTTTGCAGCCATCAGTAGCACTGCCAAGCACAAACACTTTATCCACACTCAAACTGGACAAAACCCAGCACAAACAGCTTTCCCTTGCTCCCATGGCACCAAAACTCCCACAGTAATAGTTGGTTCACTTATTTTCATTTCTTCATTATGAGTTGGTTGGCAACACTGATTTTCACTTGGAGCAAGATTTTTCTCCCTCAGGTTCACCCTACACTCATCTAAAATTCCCCAGTGACCCTTCACACAGGAGCCTATTTGCTCAGCCATGCTCAAAACAGAGGGGTCAGAAAGGCCCCTCAGCACAGCAAAACATACCATTCAAGTGGTTCCCAACTTCCCACTCACAGCCTGAGCTGATTTGGAATTTAAATTAGTTGGGATTTGTGCTATGAGCGTTGGATACCTCCTCATCCTTCCACAGGTGCCACACACAGCTCAGGTGAGACCCTGCTCAGCCTCTCTCCAAAAAGCTCAGACAGCAGGAGCTGGATTTCCAGCTACAAAGAAAGAAGTTTAAATTTCTAGTAAATTGAGAGTGCTCCTCCATCATAGCAATGAGCCTGACATTCTTTTAGGAGAACATAAACTTAATTTTAAAACATCTGGGAAATTCCATTAAGCAATTTATCCTGTAACTGATGAAACTGCAATTTACTTCAAAGCCCCAACCAGCATTAGAGCCAGTCTCGTGAGCTCAACAGTACAATATTTGACACTGAAAATTATTCTAACAGCAAATAGCGTAAGTCTCCAATTAGCCTGATGTGGTAGATCTCAGTATGGGCGAGTGGCATGGCTGATGCTCTGGGATGGGCACACTCAGGTCATCACAAACAGCCCTTAAGTGCAGTGAGAGGAGTAATACAGGTGCAGTCAGAGGGTCCCAGGTGAACTAGCACCATCTTGCTCCATCCCAGTCAGCCCTCACCTCTCCACAACCTTCTCCTCAGAGCAAAGAGCTAAATATAGCAATCTATCACCTGCAGCCTCTCCCCCCTGCACTCCCCTCTGTGGCACCGCAGGCGGCAGGAGGACTGTGCTGGGATTAAGGTTGGGAAAAGAACTCGCTGTGCTTCAGGAGCTGCTCTGTGCTGCTGGCCCAGCTGCAGCCCCAGGCACATCCTGGGCTCCAGGGAATCCAGGGCAGTAGAAGAGTCCATGCCCAACCAGCACATGCCTAATTAATGTCTAGCTGCCTCTTGCAGTAACTGGTGACTAAGATCCTTATTGATCTAATTAGCAGCAAGAGAAGAAAATTCTGCTTTTTTGTTTTGTTGGGGACATTTGTTTCTATTTTTAAAGGGTGGTTGGCCTGTCCCGGGTCCCAGCTGGAGCTCCAATAACTCTGTGCTGGCACATGGGCAGCAGGACAAGCTGGCCCCAGAGCCCAACATACGGATCCATCACAGGTGGGTGCCCTGGGCAGAGGTCAGCACCACACACAGCCCAGGACTGGGCAGAGCACATGGGATGTGCCAAAACAGGACAGTCCTGAGTGAGGGCCATGGGATCCAGTTCCTTCTGCAGAAACTGTTTTAGTCAACAGCTCCAGTTTCAGGCTGTGACTGAGCTGGATGGAATCAGAGGAGACCCAAGGATTTACACTCACTCTGTGTTTCCTCTCCTTATGCTCAAACAATGCTGGGGACTGCTACAATTTATGCATGCCCCCAGCCCTCCCACCCCCTAGAGCAATCCTGGTGGGCAAAGAGCAGGAAGAGAACAGCAAGGGGATCTGCTGGACCCATCCCAACACTCCCATCTGTGCTCTGCCCAGGCATTCATGTCAAGCAAGGAATGCTAAATGGACAAAGCATACCACTGCCTGGAAATGTTTACTTTGAAAAAGGTATGAATGGAGGAGGGCAGGAAGAAGAAATATGTTGGTGCATGGTGTTTATTTATCTTCTGAAAGGAAACAAAGACTTCCCGGGACTGAATAGCTCAATTAAGCGCTTGCTGGAGTGACAGATTTACTGCTTGCTCAACAAATACATCTCAAACCAGAAGCAGAAACAGAATGAGAGAATTAACAGAGAGATCAAGAGAGCCTCAGATAACCCAAGACAGAACCCACCACCCTGCACAGGCACAAGGACCTCCTACAAAGTCGGGTCAGACAATTTGTTCACAACTCTGTGTCCCTGGGAAGGGAGAATAGCCCTGAGGAGATGACACAGCTCTGCAACCCTTGCTCAGCTGGGCAATCCCCAATGAACCTCCACAGCACTGCACAGGCTGGGGATCCACCGCAGTGGGATTTCAGCCAAAGCCTGTTGTATCAGTTTAAAGGTTCATCTGCAGCTGCTCTCGTGGAGATAGTTTTCCTAAAAACATTGACAAAGCAATTACTTATTGGTTTCCTTTTTGTTGGTACTCCTTACTCTTAGCCTGGGGACAAGGCTGTAATTCAGCACTTGGTGCAGATCACCTGCCAAAACGGGACAGATAATGCATCCCTGTCTCTGCAGTCACACGTGAAGCAGACCCCAGCCCTGTACAGCCCCTGCAGCTACACCTTCATGAATACTCAGGTAGTTATTTAAACCTACAAAACTACATGCAATCCTTCAGTTTAATAGGAAGCACTGGATTGTGTGTCCCTCCAGGAGCATCAAGGACTGTACTTTTTTTATGGGGACTCTGCTGGACCACAGTCAGCTCCATCAAGAAGGGTTGTGATGAAACCAGAGAGAGGATCACCTGCATTAGTAAAGGTGAAGCTGTTCCCAGCCAGGCTCCCTGGCAGGCAGGTTTTGTTTCACCCAATCAGTAACAATGGCCATAATTCAAGATTTGCAGGTGCCCAGATAGAAGCTCAAACCCTCCTGTAACCAAACCTCCCTGCAATTATGGCAGACAAATCCCTATCCCTCCCTCAGTGCCCAGACCGAGAGGATTTGTGGGTTTTCCATTTCAGGAAGATTTTGAAAGGCACAAAAGCCCATTGTGTGTGAAACTCCTGGTGATAATAAATGACAGTTGGGTCCTCATCAATCATTATGTACTCAGAAATCTTCACTTTCGTGATTAACATATTGTTTCTTTGGCTCTCCTCTTGATTAACAGGAATCACAGAGAAACACACATCCTATCATTACTGGCTCAGGGAGCTCTGCAATTACAGTTTTTAATTAATATCCTGGTTCATTTCAGGGAAACTATGAGTTTAAGTCTACTTTTTTGATGACCAAATATCAGCCATGGCATAGATTGAGAGCTTTCCTCCTGCAGCCTCAGGAAAGGGCAAATGAGAAAGAACATCACTCAGGAAAACTTTTCCAAACAAAAATTCTGAATTTCATCTGGGACACGTAGTGATCTATTTATCATACCCTCATTTCAAAAGGCTCTTTTTCTGCAGCATAATGAACCTGTATGTGCAGTTTTTGACGAGGTCACCATGACAACTCTCCAAAGTCATTCTAAGACATCTTGAGTAAACCAGGGCTCTACCATCACCACGATTGCCCCACACCACTGAGCATGTTTTAAGCTGGTTTTCTGTTATGTGGCATATGGGTCACAGAATCACTGAGGTTGGAAAAAACCTCCAAGATCATGGAGTCCAACCCATGACTAGTCCTAACCTTGCCAACCAGACCAGAGCACTGAGTGCCATGCCCAGCAATTCCTTGAACACGTCCGGGGATGGGGACTCCACCAAAAAGTGGATCTGTGTGGATCTGGGACCTGATTTGAGCCTTGACCAAATGTGGTGTGGCATTAACCTTGTGAGTTTCTTTCTAAGTGGGTTTTAAAGCTGAGCCCAGCTGGGACCTGGGTGATGCCACATCTCTCACACCTGAAAGAACCACCATCTTTCCCCTACTTGAACCATTGCCTTTTCTTCCTCACGCTTTCTCTTCATCTCTCATTTCCATTGTTGAATTTTCTCTTTAGCATGTTTTGTTTCTGATGGAAAAGGGGAGTCATGGCTGGGAGCTCTGCCCACAGCTGGCCTCATACTCAGGTTGCTCCCAGGGCTGTCAGGGGGTGTCTGCAGCCATCACCAGGCACAGAATCCTCCTCTGAGCCACATGATACAGCTCATCTGGTCTGCAACCTGCTCAATATTCTGATTGCACCCAGTTGCCATGAAAGGAACAATCTCACAAGGCCCATCATGCACCGGAGCATGAAGCACAAACAGGAATTTTCCTGCAATTAGAAAAAAAATGGTGCTGTAACATGCTTTGGAAGAGGGTTGTGCAGGCAGAAACAAGGCAAGACAGGAATTATTTTATTTTTAAAATAGGGGAACATTTCTGTGGGGAAATACAAAATTATTTCAATCTTGAAATGTCTTTTTTTTCTGCCAAGTCTTCCTGATAAAAAATGATGGACAGCCCCATCTCTGTGCAGTGTCCTAACTGTACAGGTGAAAATAACCTGGCACCCATTGCCAAGTTCCAAACTGAGGGTTGTCAGTGCTTTGGATCCAATCTGTCCTGCTACAAAAGCATGAATCACAGAAGTTGCATTTTAGGCACTCCTGAGATTTGGAGAATTTTATCCTAAACGAGGAATAAGTCAGGCAGCCACTGAAGCTGCAAGTGACTTGATGTGAGGATCCACTTTACCATCAGCCTGAAGGTATTTCCCCTAACCATGTGCCTTTGCCTTGGAAAAGAGGCAGGAGCTGAGGGCAGGACTGCCTCTGTCCTCTCTGGTGGCTGCTGCTGCTCTTTTTCCCCTCAGCACCCCAGGGTGGCTGAGGCAGAAGTGCCTTTCACCCCCCGAGCCCTTCCTGGGTGCCAGGGCTGCTCCCCTCAGTGCCAGTTACAGCCAGTGGCATCCCTGTAAACATTGGATGTGCCACCCAAAACCATAGTGAAAAAGCCAAGAGCAATTACTTAACTGCTTTGATCTGTGCTCTGGTGAGATCCATGGAGCATAATTATATTCTTGCTTTAAAAAGAGTGAAGAAGAAGAAAAGGCTTTATTTTGATGTTTTAGTGTTTGCTTCACAGCAATATGTGCTTAAAGGGAACTATGGTAATTTATCTTTCCAATGCCTGCTTTCTACAACTGAAAAACAGGAATAGCTGCTGTACATTTGCATCTCATTTTTAGCTCAAGCTTCTCAACAAGGATTCAGCCAAATGTATCGGCGCAGTTTGCAGCGAGAGCAGCTCAAGGAAATAAAACCTCCAGGGATGCTGACAAAAACAGGCATTAAATCAGGATCTGTTCTTCCATGGGGAAAGGAACCCAGCACTTGAAGTAGGATCTGAAGTTCGCTGAACTCCTTCCATCAGCTCCATAGGCTCTGGACAGCTCCCAAAGATACAGTGATCGACTGCAGCCACTACAGCTGAACCGGCTGGGGCCAAATTCACCTCGAGACCCGGGGCCACCCTCTCCGTGGCAGAGGAGGTGAGCACAAGTCCCTGGATGGCCCTGTGGCATCCCCACTCCCACTGCGGCTCTGGGGAGAGTCGAGGGCAGGCACCACTGAAGGGCTCCGGGAGCAGCCAAGCACCTTCGAGCCCCCCAGGTTTATTGTGGGTGGCTCTTTCAAAGTTCCACCTGAAAGTGTGCAAAAGTCTTAATTTTCAATTTGCTCCGACAAAAGTGAGGAATATTGGCCAGCTGCACTTTTTACGGGGAAGTTACGAGCACTGATCTCGGAGAGCTGGAAAACACGTACCAGTTTTGCATAACAATTAACTTTTATGTTTTTCAAGAGGGCTGTTCCCCTCTGCTGTCTCTGCACGCTGGGCCAAACCCCCTTCTCTTCTCAACCACTGAAGCTCCGCTGCTTCCAGCCACGGCGATTTCCCCAAACTGAGGTTTTGCTCTTTGTTTTAACCCTGCCTTTGTCTGAAGGTCACCGAGGCTCCGAGGGAGCGGTTTCAGACGCGGGGAGGGCTCGGCTGGCTCTAATCCCTGGCTCCCAGGGAAGCAGAGCCTGTTAATGCAGCGCTTTCAAACCCTTCCCGGAGCCCACTTTATCTGAAAAGTGCAGCAGTCGGAGAGACTGAAAGCAGAGGTGGGGCTGATCCAGGCACTGTGGGAGCCTAACAGACCAGTTTAATTAGTAAGACTGAGCCAAGATAGAAGCTTTCATCTTTTGATACAGCAAAGAGGACAGAGGAGAGGCGAACGATCTAAAAAGGTGCCCATTGCCCCGGGCTGGCTTTCACTGGGCACCGCTCCTTTTGTTCCTCAGTCCTTTTGGTCTGGTGAATTCAGTCAGTCACAATGGATTGCTTATTGCATTTGAAAGAGTGGGAGGAAAAACTACTCCCAGGAACACGCCTGCAGTCAGGGTAGAGCAGTTGGAGTAGCTCCCAGGCTCTTTACTGTTTTTTTCAATCAAGGATGTTCAAAAATTGTCATTTGGGACAGCCTGGCCAGCCAGGCTGCAAGTGACAGCCATGGTCAGGGGAAAAGTTTTCCCCAAAGGTTTTATTCCAGGACAAAACAGCAACAGGCATTGTGCTAGAAGTTTCCATTCACCACCTGGATATCTGGGGCACAGATGGTTTTCCTCCAGCACGGAGCAGCTCTGTAACCCACTGCAGCAGCAAGTGGGTCCCAGCTGGTATTGACAGGGTCAGGCTACCGTTGTCATTTTACAAAGCACATTTAAACTCAGCAGTTTCTGATCTCTTGGCAGCAAACCCTGAGTACTTTGCAGGGTGTCATCACCACAGCATCTCCAAGAAATCACACAGAAATGGTGAGTTTGCCATTGGGATCTGGGATCTGACTGGCTCCTGGCTGGGAGCAGCAGGCTGGTCTGGCTCATTGGGCTGCTGGCCCTGGTCACCTGGGGATACAGGGAGGTGTCACAGCAGGACTTTCCCTCCAGATCATCATAGAATCACAGAACAGTTTGGGTTGGAAGGGACCTTAAAGCTCATCTTGCTACAACCCTCTGCCATGGGCAGGGACACCTTCCACTAGACCGAGGTTGCTCCAAGTCCCATCCAATCTGGCCTTGAAAAGATGGATGTAAAGCTTTCCTTGCAAACCTCTCACACTCAGAACAACTTCATCAGTTTTGCATTGTGTACGTCAAGTGTAGAGAACGTTCCAAAGGAGACTGGGAAGGCTCATGACATTTCCAGTTTATCCAGGCCATGCAGGAGTTGTGTATCGGCATCACTCCCAATTTACCTTCCTTGCAGGTGGAATTTTGCCTTTTTTTTAACAGAAAGGTAAAACAACCAAAGCATTTAGTTTTACTAAGGAAAGGTTCAGACAGAAAAAAAAAATCTGTTTTCCTTGGAGCTATCTTGCTTGTTTCTCCAGAGCAAGATGAGGCAAGTGACACAGGCAGCTATATTCTTTCCTGGCAGCACCTGTATGGCCATTTTTATGAGACGTGAGGAAGAAGAAGCCTCAAACACACAGTATTTCTGGTGAAATATCTCAGGAGCACTTTGAGCTAGAAATGACTACACCAGCTCCCCTCTAGCAACAGATTGCTTTCTAATTCACAGAACGCAAATGCAGATGCTGTTCTTGGCACTCAACCAAATTATTGCACAATGCATTTGTTTCTAGAGGAGCAGCATTTAATACAGCAGCAATAAAAGGGAAAATAATACCTGACATCACCTGCATTTGCCTGGGCTTGTTATTTCTGCATATGACATGGTGAAGACCCTAAACTGACAGCAAACATCAGCCCTGGAGAGATCTTGGGCTGCCTGTCCTGGCAATAATGAATGGGGAGGAAATGTAACAGGTATTTCCATTATGCACAAGCCTTCAGCCCTGTGGTTATCCTATGGGTCACTTTGTAGGATGGAGTCACCCAACACAAGCCCTGCCTGACTTCTGCAGCTTGGCTGGGAGGCAAAATGGTTAAATTAAAAGAAATGTTATCAGAGCCAGGGATTCAGAGTCTCTCTCACTTCAAAGTATTTGGTTCAGGATCAAGAGAAAGATAATTAATCTCCATTAGCAATACAAGACCCATTCTCTGGGATTCAGTTCTGACATATATTACAAATATGGGGTTTGGATTAGGGTTGGCTGCACCAGCTGGGTCACAGCCCCATGCCCAGAGCCACCCATGAGAACCCAGGATGGTGGCAGAGAGCCTCCCACATGGCTTTCTACAGACCAGGAACTTCTACTTCTGCCAAACAAAGAGAAATAGGAGAAAAAAAATCACTTCTTTGCCACAATGACTCTAAGAAGAACCCGAACACACTTGAAAACAAGGAATTTAAGTGAGTGTCAATATCTTACCCTTCAATAATAAGGAAGGGGAGATGCTGTCATTTTTCCTGACGTTTTCTCTCTATTCCCACTTGGTTTTGTTGATGCTGCCACAAAGGTGAGGAGTACCCAGAGTACCCAGGCCCAAACCATACTGTATCCCCTGCAGTGACCTAGCAGGCTCAGGAGGGTGAAAACACCCTCCCAAAGCAGAAACTTCTGCCTCGAGGGAGCTGAGGGCAAACGGTTCTACATCCCCTCACATTTCCAACCAGTTGAGTGGATCAGGTTCTGAATGCAAGGGTCACATTAATTAAGCTGTAACATTTCCTTGTTTGAAACAAGCCCGTTTCTCCCCCCAGGTTTCATCAACAGCCCCCATCTGCAGCCACATTCCCTGTAAATGCCAATGGAACATGAGGGATTACTGACTTGCCAACTCCTCACAAAAATTGTGTCTTATCAAAGAGGCATTGAAGTACATAATACAATTACTCAAAGAACAGTTTTCTGGTGGCAGAGCCAGTATTTTACATCCACTGCTGAATTTACAGTCAAAGACTGAACACTGTCAGTGAGCACTGACGTGATACATGTCCCTCCTTGGGGCTTTTTCTTCCTCCTTCCTTTTTCTTTCAACCCAAGCCACAGACCAATGTGTGGCTGGAGTTAACAACAGGCTCATGACTGCTTCAGAGATGGACTGGAGCCCTGGAGCAGTCACAGCCACACCAACCCATCAAAACAAGCTCCTGCTTTCCAGAACAGGCAGGAGACAGTGCAGTCTGGTTCATACACTGGATTTCACTATCTCTCTCATAAACCACTGAATCATTTGGGTTGGAAAAGGCCTGTGAGACTATCAAGTCCAACCTTTGACTGATTACCACCTTGTCAACTAGTCCGAAGCACGGAGTGGCATGTCCAGTTGTTTCTTGAACACCCTAAACATCATGAACATCTTAAATGCAACAGGATAAGAGAGAATAGAGCAGTGCACAGGACAGCAGAAGCACCACGAGGTACTTTGAACCCACTTACATGATATATATTTTATGCATATTTTATATAGACACATAAATATACATCTGCAGAACGTGCAGATATTCTTACATTGCCGAAGACTGAATACTGTTTTGTGCTTGTGTTCACCACATCAACCTGACCTTTTGAATTCTTGAGGTCTGTTTCACAACCAGGACCCTGGGAACTGGATGCACCTCTTTTCAGGTGACAATGACAGCAGCTTCCTGTCCTTAGGACATGCTGGAAGTTCAGTGTATTCACAGTTCTCCTCATATAGCTGAGGACAGGCAGCCTCCCCTCCCCTTCCACATCTTACTGTTGGTTAATTATAAACAAAATGTCTAGATTTTTATCTGTTTATCCAGATTTCTGTACATACAACAACCTTATTTACCCAGACAGGGTGGTGTGGGCACCAGTAAGCAAATATTTGATGAGCATTATCTGAACCTTAAATGTTATTCCTAATAAAAATGTCAGCTTGAAAAATCAATTAAGTCCCATGGAACCAGATTCACAGCAGAGATGAATCGGTTTATTTCTGGGAAAGTCAATGAAGTTAAACTAATTTACACAGCTGCTAACACCACCCTGACTCCTGAACAACAGTAAATAGTCTGTGCTTCCCTCCATTTAAGCAAAACTGCATAACTCATTTAAAAAGAGAGAAACAGCTACTATGCTGAAACAGCTACTGAGCTTTTGGCCTAAAAGAGATCCTGCATTTTCTTTTTTTTTAACCCAACAAGCCAAAACTGCTTTTTGAATTGTTTTCCTTATCTAGTATCAACTACACTCATAGAGTCATTACGGTTGGAAAAGACCTCTAAGATCACCAAGTCCAGGCCAGCCAGGGTTCTCCAAGGAGAGTCTGACAAAACTACTTCTTGTCACTAACTAAATCTAACTAAACCTCCCAAGTTTTATGGCCCCATGAGGTCTCCCATACAAGTATTTCATGCCAATTTTATGAGCCCGAATTACAAATACTGACAATGTGATTCAGGAGGACATGGTAAATATTCCCTGCTCCTGAGGAAGGCATTAGTTGAAGAGGAATCACAGGCTCTGGGAAGGCAAGTGCTGGATGAGCAATCATTGCTGTTCATGTTCTGCTGACCCAGCTGGTCCCAGGCTCACTCTGGGTCATGGCCCTCAGTCTGACAATAGATTCTGGGTGGAGCAGAACCAAAAGCTGACAAACACCAACACCCTCGTGGGGCACAAACCCAGCGTTACACCCACCTCAACTCCCATATCAACACAGTTCTCCATCTCCTGAGATGTATTTCCTTTCTGCTGTCAATATTGTACAGAAATGGGGATGTACTGTACCATAAATATTTAATTACAGGTAGCTAATGAAAACACTGAAGTTAATCAAAACCTCAAGGTAATGTGCACAAATACAGCAAGGGACTTTTTACATGCAAATGAAAAAATAAGACAGGAAATACTCTGGGTAAAAATTTCAGTGCTGCTTAAATAAATTCATTCTGGTTAATTAAATCCTTTACAAATCATTATTTGTTTCGTGTTTGTTACAGAACACATCACAAAGCAAGTCCTACCCCTGCTCTGTATCCAGCAATTACACTGCCTTTTCCATGACTGTTTTGTCTCCTGTGTCAGATTTAGTTCAGTATTCCTAAACTCTTGCAAAATAAAGTTTAAGTGTTTTTATATGTGTCTCTCACAAGCTGAGATACTGACCTTGGCTTGTAAGAAAAAGAACAAAAGTCAAAAAGAAAAAACACAGAAGTACAAAATTTGAAGTTCAGTGAGAGACTGAAGCAATTTTCCAAGGAATCTGCCCTTCCTACAGGGCTGGCCTCACCACAGCCAAGAACAGCTGGAACACCATTTTACCATTCCTGCATTTGGGAAAATTAATAAACAAGGGATTTAGAGGTATAAAATGACCACATAAAATTCCATGTTTCAGTGCATAGAAGAGTTTCTAACGGACACTATTGCCTGTGAATAGCCAGTTCCAGAGTTCCTTATGGAGAAGACAATGACGTGCATCTGCCTCAATGCCATCAGCATTTCTGCCCCAGAAACATTTCCCCTGCACTTTCCCCATCAGTAACAAAACTGTTTTTCTTCCTCCAAAATATTTTTCTCCCAACAACATTTTCTTTAAAATTTGATCTCAACAGTTATGGAAATTCACAATGTTTGCTAACTAGAAGATCCAAGAATAAATTAAATATTTATCCTATTCCAGTGATGCAGTGTCAGAGCCAGGAGGGAGCCTGGGATCTCCCCTGCTGCATCTGTCCTGCACCCACAAAAGGTTCATCACTGTAATTTGAAGAGACAAAAGAAGATGGATTTTTGTATTTCACAGCTGGGAAGTTCAGAATGGTTCTAACTAGGGGAAAGAGTAATTAGGCATTTGCAGAGGAGTCTAGAGGGGGGTGGAGATGAGGAATTTATCATACTCCTCAAACCTAGACATCACCTCTGCTATGGGAGTCAGGAACTTAAAACTGAGTTTAAAGTCTTCAGTGGGCTACAGTACAGGTTAATGACAGCTCATTACATAAGGTGCTACATATTATTTGTGATTTTTAAACTATTTAAAATAATTTCTTGGACTTCGTTTTTACTGGATGTGACACTCAGTCCTATGGTTTAGTTGCCAAGGTGGTGCTTGGTCAAAGGTTGAATCTTGGAGGTCTTTTCCAGCCTCAGTGATTCCGTGATTCTATTCCACCACAATATGAAGTGATTATCAAAACACAGAAACGGAATAATTAGCACATCATTACTAATAAAATGGGGTCATCAAATAAAAGATACAAGATAATTGTATTACATAACCCCACAGCTGGAAAGGCGCAGGAAATACATGGGAAATCAGTTAAAACCAAGGAGTGATTAGGCTGACTGTGACTGCGATGATGTAATTGCAGTAAAACAAAGCAAACGTACCTGCCCTTCCTTGGTGGCAGCAGGAAAGTCTCTCCCTGTAACTGGACTCTGTCAGGGAGGGAGCAGCCCCTGATCCCTCTTATCCACTCTCTGGCATGACCCGCTGCTCTCCCAGCTCATCATACACCAAACGCATGTGAAAGATGAATGGATGAGGACATGAATACTTATCAGCTTCTAAGCAAATTCCCTTAATATGCAATTATTTCACCCCAAAACACTCCTAGGCAATCAAAGACAAGATGGAGAACAAAGCATTTAGCAAAAATTTGTGTAATCAAATAATTATTTATCCTGTAATTGGCACTGAAAAACACTGTGCTCAGGCAGTACGATTACTCCAGCGCTGCAGAGACCAGCAGTCACACGAGCCTGACTGCAGCCACCCCCCAGGGTCACTCAGCCCCCTCCCACACCATCCCTCCTCCACACAGCCTGTGCTCACATCCCATTTGTTTTGCTCATTAGGGAGCAGCCAAGCGGAGCCAGCGGGAGCCAGGCTGGGATCAGCAGCGCCAGGCAGAAAGGATTGCTGCTATCTTAGGATATGCTTCACTGGAGCCTCTTCAGAAAGGGAGCTTCACCAAACAAGAAGATAAATCACTCCTGAGTGCAGAAGTGACGGGTGGATGGACATTCCCCGCATCCCTTGCCGGGCAGCACCCACCTGGGAGCAGCTCCCAGGGAGCAGGCAGGCACTGCTGTGTGCCCATGGATAGTTCAGTGAGCTTGCCTTGTGTACAAGGCTGACTTGAGTCCATGGGGAATTCAGACCCTAAAACTGTACCAAATGACTTGGAGCATGTGATGTGCCTTCAAACACAAGCACTAAATCTGAAGTCTCACTGTTGCAGCTCTCCAGGGAGAGCAGGAGTACAGCCCTGTCATGATGGTTTGCCTTGGATTAGGGGGAAAAAGAAAATAAGGAGGGGAGAACTTGACTTTATCAAGTTTGCATCTGCATTTCCCCCATCTCACATGGGTCGTTGCACTGTCATCTCCTGCCACCTCACCAAGCTGGGGCTTCCAGAGGATGAATTAGTTTGAAGCAGCTGACAGGTAGGTGCACGGTCACATCACTCTCACAGAGCCTCCGCCTCCCAGGTCCTCAGGTCTTCAATACTCAAATGTTTGTAAATGTAGCATCTTGGTTTTACTCCAAATAGAACTTCAAGTCAAAGCAAACCGTGACTTTGGAGGCCCTGGGCAATGCTGATGGAAAGTGACTCAGAGCCCCAGCAGCAGAGAGAACAGTGCTGGTGGCGGGGGTCTGATCACACAAATCCAGCTTGATGCAGCTTTTAAAGTACTGGTGATTTTACCTGCACAAGTGTAAATCCATATCAACACTTCTGCAGATACAACCAAACCCCTCTCTTGCAGAAGAACAGGTGAGTGAATGAAAGAAATGAATGGCTGCAGACCATGAATACAATACCAACTCTTCCTAAAAGGCAGCTTTTATCAGGTTTTGTTGGCCTGTAGAGCCACTCGTGCAACTCCTCCTTTCCCCCAGATTCCTGGTCCAACCACTCCCCTGCTCACAACATGCTCCCAGCATCTGATGCAGCCTCAGGTGTTGCTTGTCATTTTGTGTCACTCCAGCCCCTCTCACATGTCTTTTCTTTGTGGTGAAAAAAGAAATAAAATAGAGCCAGTAGATGCAGAGCAACCCTCAATCCTCTATTCTTTCCCTAAAAAGAACTTTTCACCCTCCTCATCCCCTCCTTAAGCAGGAAGGTATCAGCACTCATAAAATGGAAACACTAAAAGGCTGTTGGAGATTGGGAGATATATGACTGCAGACATGCTGAAAATGTCTTCACATGCAGGACTGCAGCATCCGAAGCACCAGTTCCAGGAGTCAGATAAATCACAGGTTGAAAGATGAGCTCAGGGAAGGCAGGCAGAGGAGGTGGCCCATGGCAGGCAGAGGAGACGGCACACCCAGGGCAGAGCAGATGGCCTGTAAGGCTCAGGGCATGGAGGATGTAACGACTGTGGGAAGAGCAGCATAGCAAACAACATATCCCTCATTCCACAGCAAAGGACACTGAGCAGAGCCCAGAATGCCATTATGTGCATGTACCTGCATTATCTTGGGGTGGATTACACTTGACAAAGTGCATTTCTATATCTCTTTGGCTCCCTTCAGCCCTCACACGCAGCTCCCAGCATTACTATCACCCACGATGCTTCCCACAGGCAACATATTGCTCTTATCGTTCATGCTTCGCACTGATGCCACGAGCAGGAACAAGAAGGAAATCACCCCATTTAAACAGAAAATAAGTTTGAGAAAATCTACTCTCATTTTAGGGCTTGATTATCACTGCTCTGTGAACAGAGTTTGTGTGTGTAATTATAGCAGCCATAAACATCAGTGCAGTAACTTCAGACAGTAATAAGCTTGTCTGCCCAGAAGGGCAGCTTCGGGCACAGCAGTGGGACAGAAAAGCACTGGGGACAAGTGGTGGGCTCAGAATCCACAGTGACCTTGAGAATGTGCCAGGCACATGTGTGTGAGCATCACACTGTGCCTGTATAACCCTCCATTCAGGTCAGAGGTGTCTCTCAGCGGCCTAGGTCTGAATCTGAAATCATCTCCCTTAAAAGCTTTAGTGGAATTTATCCAGAATCTGACTCTGGATGTGGAAAGGCAATTCCTGCCACCAGCCAGCTCAGCCCCAGCAACAACCATGGACCTTCCCCAGGGTTCAGCACCACATCTGAACAGAAGCATTGGTGCACCTGTGGATGCAGATTCAGGGCTAAAACTCTTCACTCCCCTGTTCCACTCTTCCCCTGTGTTACACCTGCACTTACACAGGTCTCCTCGCTGGTGACATCAGTCACCCTGGACCATTTGTTCTGAACTGTATGAAAAAGTAAGTGCTAAAATAGCTTATTTTTCACTATCATTACTATCCTGTTTCAGAGGAATGTATTCATATAAAAATAATAGGTATTAAAATTATTCCATTTAAAATCTTATCAATAACCCAGGGCTAGAAGAGGATTGGTGTTGGGGGAGGTGAATGGAGGGCAGTGCACCCTTCCATCCTCTGGCACCAGGGCAAGGTGCTCCATTGGAAACTGCTGAAGCGACTATTAGTGGCACTGAGGGAAAAGTCAAGCACCCATGCAGTGGAACTGGAGCTGGTTGCAAACACCAGCTGCTATTTCTGGGTGTGACTCTGCAACACCACTATGGTTCCAGTCTCTGTTTTACGAGCTCAACTGTCAGTGCTTGCCTGGTAGCACATTCCCTGGGTGAATGTCGCATCAGGGCACAGGGATGGCAGAACTCAGAGCACACTTGACCGCTGCTGGGGTCATGATTAAAGGTAACAAAAAACATTAGGAGAGGACTGAGACTTCGAGCAAAAAGCAAGTCTCAAATTTAAGGAGCATTATTACAAATCTGTTGATGTCCTCAAGGCCTTTTTAAGCATTAGAGGTACTGTGCTACTTGTGGCCTTTCCAGAATACTATCTAACAGGCATTGATTTCTGGGTTTAGACATATTTGCCCTGAACACCTGCTGGGGTTATAAATGCAAATACAAACAGAAGTGAAAGGGAAGACAGTTCCATGGCTGCTAAAGAAGGGACGTGTTCATATTGACCTGGGCTTGTCTGAGATACTGAGTCGCGTGTAACACCCACAGTCACTCCTTGGGGACACCACACCAGGGACCACATCCCAGGGCTGCCCCAGCCTATGTGAGACAAGGAACAGGCACTGCTGTCCCCACTGCACAATCCCTGGGGAAAACATGAACCCTGAGTCCATGACTTGTCACAGCTGGGACCTGCTGTCCTGTCCCACACTGTCTCTCAGGAATCAAAGGAACTGAAAAAAAAGTCAGAGTCATCCAGGTTGGAAAAAACCTCCAAGATCATTGAGTACAATCTGTGACCAAACCCATTCTTGTCAACCAGATCAGAGCACTGAGTGCCACACCCTGTTGTTCTTTGAATACCGCCAGGGATGGGGACTCTACCACTTCCCTGGGCAGCCTCTTCCAATGCCTAACCATCCTTTCCACAAAGAAATTTTTCCTGATGTCAAACCTACCCAATACCTCCCTCATAAAGCCCAGGAGCAGACAAAACATGCATCAGTTCAGCATCATCCCTTCACATGTTCACTATTTACAGTCAGAGACAACAGTGCTGCAACAGGAGATTTCTTTATACCAGACATCTCCAACTGCCACACTCCCTCTCCCAACAGCCAAGGGGGAATGGTGGGAAATTAAGATCTGGTGACTGATGCTGCAGGTCCTGTTCCAGGCATGGAGCCATGGGAGCTGAGGCAAAGGGAAGACAAATACCATAATTGGAAGGTGCCAGGGAGTTGTCAGTGCTATCAGGAGAAAGGCAATTGCTGTTTGAAAATTAATCTTTTTTTATTCTATTGTTATTCCCTTTTTACTGTCAGAATAAGCAAAACAGGAGATTACTTGGTGATGTTCTCCCTCAAGGGAAAATGCAGTTTAAATGGAAATGAGCTCCAGGCTGGCAGCACCCACCCTGGCCAAGGGAAAGGCATCCTATACCAACTTAGTGACCAGGCTGAAGTCTTCCATTCAAATTCCTATGCCACCTCTTATGTTTTTATCATTTATTTCTCAACAAAAATCCACTTCTCCATTGCTCCCAGACTGGCGACCCAGAAGCCCACTGTCTAGGGAACAATATCCCCATCAGCCTACACACCTCTTGTCTGGTTCTCCATTGTTCCTGTTTTCCCCAAGATCATTAAAAGCTCAGCTTACAGATGGTATCTAGATGTTCTTTTGTTCACTTCCACCTCAAACTATCAGTCCAAGTCCTGGCCACCACACGCTGCTGGAGCCTCTCCTGACCCCAAATGTGCTCACAGGAGAGGGCCCATCTGTCAGCCCTTCCAACACAGAGGCTCAGACAGTTCCTGTCTTCCAAACAAAATCCCTCCTGCAGCCTATCATTTGGAGAATCCTCTCCAACAGCTTCATTGGCTTTCTGTGCAGTTCTCAAACTGTCTTGTTTGTCTTTGCTTCTGATTTGGTTGTGGGTAATTTCATCCCCCAACATATCTTTAATTAACAGTTCTGTGTTGATGACTCACAAATGCACCTTTCAGCTCCAGACATATCTCCTTCTGTTCAAACACCAAATTCTACCCTCCCAGTCCTGGGGAGGTTTGTCATGTAGGTCTGGGAACACCAAAGAGATCCAGGTTATTTCCAGGTTCGCCACACACTTCTCTCCATCACTGGGGTCAACATCTTGATCATACAAACAACAGCTTCATAGTTTGGGATCATCCTTGGCTTGAATGTCCTGGCTACATTCACACCTTACCAGCCTGAGGATTGAAGATGCCAGCTCTCTCCTATTTCCATGCAAAACAAATTCCCACCGCCTTAATTTTAAAATTCTTTCTGGCTCTTTCACCTTCCTGCCCTGCACACAATGCCAGAAAATCCCAGGAAAGGTCACATGCCCAGGTGTCACTTCAGTGTCTACTTGCAAACCCATTCTCTACCTTCTCTTCGTCACAACCATAAGCTGGTCCTTTACCTCCCTCCTCTCTCCTGCAACAGAGTTTGTGATTATCACAGAATCCCAGACTGGTTTGGGTTGAAAGAGACCTTAAAGCTTGTCTTGTTCCAACCCCCTGCCATGGGCAGGGACACCTTCCACTAGACCAGGCTGCTCCAAGCCCCACCCAACCTGGCTTTGAACAATTCCAGGGATAGAGCATCCTTGGTTGTTTCCCTGGAAACCCTTGTAGGAAGTGTGACCTCTCCAAGGCTTCTGGGGAACAGCCTCTCATCCTGACACCTGAAGCAGTGACCCAAGTGGGAAAGGAGCTCGAAGTCCAGATTCATCCCTGTGAGTACCAGCCTACCAGCCTTCAGGAGTCTGACTCTGGGGACCATCAGCCAACTTATCTGATCATTCTTGCTGTCACTATTCATAGGGAGCAACGGAGAGAAGTTGCAGGCTCCAAGGCAACTCACTTACCACTCAAAAAATTGTGTGTGTGGGTGGTTTGAATTCACATTTATCCCATGCAAGTAAAAGGAAAACTAAGCTTGGGCTTCTTTAGCAAATCATACACTAAGGGACCAGGATCCAAAACTAAATAGAATAAAATATATTCTTGATGCAGCAAAGTAGGCTGGTATGGAAAGAAGAGATGCCAGAAAACACAGGAGGAGATGATAAACTGCACTGGCTGGCTGAGCAGACTAGAAAGGAAAAGGAAGAAAAACTGAGAATGGCAAAAGAGACTCATGAATGATGCGTGGTTCTTGTAAAAATAAACGATTAAAAAAAAAGAGAAAATCATCACTTCCAACACTCGGTGCTGTAAACAGGCTCAGGAACATACCAGATGCCTTTTCCTGCACTACCTTGCCTCAGCAGGAGCTTGAAACCCCCCGGGACCAGCACTGCCACGAACAAATGATGGGAGAACAGATTGCCTGGTGCCAGCCTTCACCTTTCTCCAATGTGGAAACAATCAGGGACATTTCATTGCTAGGGTGAGAAAACCATTAATGATGTGTTGATGAACACAAAGTTAATTTTCTGATACATTTCCTACAAACTGTTTCTTTAGGAACTCTCATCGGAGCTCAGAAAGCAGCGTGAAAGAGCTACTGTTAAATACTGACTGCTGCTCTGGGATCATTATGGAAAATGTGTTTGGGTAATGTTTTCCAGGGCACCTCAAGGGGGCTGGGCAATTTCTATCAGGAGAAATGCCTTTCCTACCCTAGGAAGGGGAAGTGAAACACACTAAACTGGTCACTGTTTGTTTGTTGTTGATTTTCTTCCTCCCCCAGAACTCTCCAATAAAGCCCAAGGGCAGCAGTTTCCTAAGCTGGGCCAAGCAAAGAGTGGAAATTCAATAGCAAAATGGAAATATCTTTCACTGTGCCACAGGGCAAAGCAAGAGCAAAGCAATTGGAAGTAGAAACAGACACAGGGAGAGGTGACTTTGGGACCAAAAAGGTCACAGGAAGAGGGGAAAAATGAAAAAAAGAATTCAGTGGGGTATGCAGGAGTGGTATCCAGGAGACCAGCCACTGCTTGGCTTTCCAGGACCCTGCATGGCAGTAGAAAAGCCCTGAGCTGCCATGGTCCCATGCAGGGAGCACCAGGGCTCTGGCTGATGCTCACTGCATTGCCCCACAGCAAGCAAGCACAACTGAGCACATGGAGTGGCTAATGCTTCAGCAGCACTTAAAAAGGAGCATTAGAAGCATAGTCCGAGAAGAGGAGAAATTGAATTTTAAGCCCATAAAGCAGCACCCGTCCGTATCTGTGACGGAGCCTCCGCAGCACACAGAGCTGTGCCCGTTCCCAGCTGTTCTGTGTGGGTGGCTGCAGGTGGCTGGTGATGCTCAAGGGAGGGTGCTGAGCTGTTTCAGCACCGGCACCCCAAGAGGTGACTGTTTCCAGGAAATTCTACACATTCCCAGTATCAAAAAACATTTCCAGTGTTGATGCAGAATTTGGGGGTCTGAGGGAAAAGAGAGCTAAGCCAGGCACTTGCAGTGGGAAGCAGACGTTCTCCACATGGATCCAAGCACCCACGGAAGAGGGTACTTTGCATTTCTGTCTCCTTCTGAATGAGAAAGCACCAACTTAGCAACAAAACCCATGGACAAATAGCTCAAGAATAACGTGGTTTTCCACTGTAATTTGTACTTTACACTGCAGCTAACGTGCATTATGCTGAGGGATTGCCGATTCACTGATTTTTCAGGCTTCTTAAGCCCATAATAAAGAGCACATGTCAGGGATTTCATCGCCTGCAGGCAGTGGCAGAAGCTATTCTTCCTTGCTGGCTAATTCAGTAAAAGCCACAGCTCTGCACTTGTGCTGTACATGTCACCGGGAAATACAGATCTGCGCAGCAAACGACGGCCCATGGGGCAGTTCATCAGCTCAAACCCAGCAGCACGGAGAGAATGGCTTGATCCATCAAGTTATAGGAGGTTGGTGCTGTCAAGCTCCTCGGCTCAGCTGTAGAGGAAGGGAGGTTCCTGTCCCCACACCCACAAATCTCCCACCAGAGGAGAAGCACCATCTACCTGTGAGGGTGAGAAGTCGCAGAAGTTGGTACCTGGCTCCTTCACATCAGCCCCTGCAGCCTTGCTGCTCCTCCTCACCCAGCTACCCTGGGGTCAGGCCACCACATCCAGGTGAGGTTACTTTCATTTTACACATGAGAATCTCTGCACACACTATGACTTCATTCAGGCATTGGAAGGGGCTGCCCAGGGAGGTAGTGGAGTCCCCATTCCTGGAAGAGTTCAAGGAATGACTGGACGTGGCACTCAGTGATCTGATCTGGTTGACAAGGTGGGGATCAGTCACAGGTTAGACTCAGTGATCTTGGAGGTATTTTGCAATCTTAGTGATTCTGTCATTTATTCCCTTTCCCCCACTCACTAAGATACAAAATTAATTTTCTGTCATTTACAGTTCATGATCTGATTTTCAATACTCCCCAACACAGAAATATTCACAATCAAGGTGGGGCGGAGACAAGTAACACATGAACATCATCAGCTGAAATGCTTCCCATTCTTTCCATTTTTCAAATACTGGTGGATACCAGCTACAGGACAGCATGTCCTTATATATCATTCACATTTACTTGGATGTGGTGTTTATTTTCATGCAACCAATAGTATATGGAGGAAGAGTAAAAACCACACTCATTTTGTATTTTGGATTCAATTTTACTTAGAAAATTAACTAACACCACTATTTTTTAAAAAACAATCATAATTTAAAAATTTAAGAAACCTCACTTTTTCCTTTAAAATTAAAATTCACTGATGATACACACCCAGCAGTAAAACAGCTTAATTTTGCTCATCATCATCAAGCAGTATTTGAGTGACAGAGTCAAGTTAAAAAGCCCTGATTAGCACATGGAATGACATAAAGGATTCAAACAAAAGCAGAGCTTCAGGTTCCTCAAATACCCCAAATAAATAAAATGTTGGTGTTGGCAAAGTTTGGTTGTGGGATCTCCAACTCATGAGAGGAAAGAATTGCCCTTTTCTCTTGGAGGAGACTCAGACGTGGCACTACATCAGCCAGCAATAAAAACTGATATAACTAACCGAGAGAAGAGTGACTCTGCACTGTCCCCTCTCCCTTCAGCCTTTCTAGAGATGATAATGCAAATAATTTCAATTATTTGTGAATACACAGCTCAAGAGTCAACATGAGTCTGTTCCTAGTGAAGACACATGGCACTCTTCCTGACTGCTCTCTGCTCCTCAGCTAGGCTGGCCCTATTTTGCAGCAGCCCCCAGCCCACACACCCAGAGCTCTGAGCCCACACTGCAGGCAGTGTTTTTCCCAGATACATTGCTCTTATATTCCTGACATGCCTCAATATTGTCAGTCTTTCAAGCAACATTGGCTTTTTTCTAAGATGCAACATTTTCAAACAAAAGAGCCATATTCCAAATTGACAGTCTGAGGACTGAAAGAAACCAGGAAAAAACCTCCCAATAAACCCCAGAATCCCTCCCCTGGCATGATGGACAGCACTTTACAGTCACAGCACTGACTCCACCTGTGTCACAGCGAGTGCTCCAAGTCACTGATTCCTGAGAGCCAAGCCCAAGGGGAAGGAGCCGAATAAATTCAGAGAAAGAGAAAAAAGAAAGAGTAGTGGAAAAGCACCTTTTGCTTCTCTTGAGTCTTTCTGCAGGAACTTCACAAGCACAGCAGAGCAAAAGCAAAAGGGCTTCATTCAGATTTAAAGAGAGTTAAAGCCCGTTGTTCCTAATGGGTTATCATACTTTAAAATAAACCAGATCAGTTGTGTTCAGCTGAGCTGCCTCCCCTGACACCCTGAGTTTTTAGAGCTGGCCTCAGCACATGCCAAGTAAAACTCCATCAAATAATTACCAGCAATTTGGCTAGGGGTAGAATTTTAACCTCAGACTGCATAATTGGGGAAAAATACAAAATCTTGCCAGAGCTTCTTATTTATTAAGGGGATTTTAATAGTCTGTGCTGCTGCTTCACATGCTCCAACTTGCATCTCCTTGGATATTGATGAGTCCTAACCTGCATAGGCAAAGCCCCCCTCCTCTGTCTGGGCTTCTGACAGATTTTCACAATAGTGACACCCAAACTGGACAAAGAGAGGACCTGATGCCATCAGGAATGCTTTATAATAAATACTAGCTGGGCTTTGTCATTCCACCAGTCCAGATCCATGTCAGGAGCTTTGTCTCACAAAGACACATCTGACCATCTGACACTCCTGTGATGGGACATGAGAGCTCAGTGACTCTGGGACCCTGTCCTGCCTCTCCTGCTCTGCCAAAAGTCAAAGCAGCCCCACATAAAGCAACCTCCAGTGTGTCGCTAAAATGGCCACTGATTTTTATGGAGACATAGAATGTGGTCCCATTTTAATTTCAGCATGTGGATCAAGTAATTGTTTGGATTTTAATATTGAGTCTACTTTTCACTGATTTGCATTTAAATGTGTTGTCAGAGAACTTCCAGAAGTCTTTAATAAGAAGGTCAATTTGCATTTTAATGTGCACTTAAAGAATTTGAAGAAGTCTTTTCATGTGAGCAGTGTTATCTGAGTAACATTCACATTGGAGGGGGAACGAGAGCTGCAAGTACAAGTCTAACAAAACTACTTCTTTGAGACAGCCCAGCCTTGTTGGACTTTGTTTAGGGGGGAAAAAAAAGTCTTACTGAAGATGTGCTTTAAAGGCAAAGCTGGAAAGGTAGTGGGGAGTCTCTGGAAGGTGGTGGGGATGGTTGAGGAGGAGACCATGGGGTGGGGCTGGGGAGCTCTCAGCAGGAGCAAATGCACAGAGGGGAAACCTGAGCTTAGGGGCAGACCTGCAGAGGGGCCCTGAGCTCTGCAGGACTGTTTGCTATTACAGGGCAATCCTTCTCTCCTCAATCCAGCGCCATTTACATCCCCACATTGCTGGGATAGGACATGGAGAGGTTGGGTAATTTCTGAGAACCAGAAATAGAACAAGTCTGCTCAAAAGCTAAAACCAAAGACAAACTAAGAGAACAGCCCTCCCAAACCCCAGTCCTGCCCAGCCAAACAGGAACACCCCACTGAGGCACAGACCAGAAGTGTCTCCTGACCATCGCTGTCCCTCCACCATAAAGGGACAAGGACAGCACAGGTCACATTCCACAGCCTTTGACAGAGAACTAGAGCTGCCCAACAGGTCTGAAGGCCCAGCTGGTGGCTGCATAGATGTCCTGACATCCATAAGTACAACAGCAGCACAGATCTTAAGTTAATCATTACCAGCAGCCTGGGTTTAAGTGCTAGAGAAAGAATCTATGTTTCTGATTATGAGCTTTATCCCATAGTTATTCCTAAGCAGAGCAAAACTGAGCTGATATGAAAACAAGCTCTTTATTCCACCTGTAATAGCAACAAAGAAATGGCTTCTTTAGCTTGGGCTTTTTCATGGAGCATTTGTATGTGCCTGCAGGTTATCTTCACCGAAAATTAAATTTCTACACTGCTCAAGTTCTTTATGTTCTCATCTAAGCACCAAACGTATTCAATCTGCAGAATAACACATCTGATCATATAGTTAAATTGTAAAGCAATAAAACTTAAACTCAACAGAATCACAGAACATTCCGAGTTGGAAGGGATCCACAAGGATCACCAAAGTCCAGCTCCTGGATCAACACAGGGCAACAACAAAATGCATCTTACCTGTTTCCAGGTTATGAAAACAGACACCTGATCTAGTCTTTTCAAAAAAATTCTCAAGTTAGGTGTATCTGTGCTAAGTGGAAAGAGTTGGGCTACAGGGGTAGTAGAACCTGTTTCCAAGAAAAAAATGAAGACCAGCTTATCACCAGCAACTAGTGGGGGAACTTAAAGTTGATCAGAAGGTTAAAATCATCTCCTTTAGGTGCCAGAAGCTCCTTGCAGATCCAGCAGTGCCAGTGGGATACAGGAGCTCTGTCCTACTGTTAAACAAATGCATGGCTGAGCCACTCATCAAAAATAAATGACTTGAGGAAACAAAGATATTTATTTTTAGAAGATGAATCCTTCCCTGACGAGGCTCTGTTCAGTTCACATAACTTCACTGCACCCAGTGACTCGGGTTGTTTCCCATCTTCTTGGTGGCTGCTGGCACTGGTGAGGCACTGCTGCCACCCCCCGCCCCTGGCACCACCAATGCTGCAAGGGAGAACTTTTGAGCTGTGAGAGGAACTGCAGAGCTTGGGTCCAACCTCCACACCCTCCCCCCCAGCCTGAGCTTGGCTAAAACTGACAACAGTCCTATTCTGTCCTCAAAAGAAATAGCTGTAATTGAAATCATAGAATCACTAAGGTTGGAAAAGACCTCTAAGATCATCAAGCCCAATGTTTGATAAATGTATATATATACAAATGTATACCCACATCTATACACTGCTCTTAGCCACGGCTGCCCTCCCCACAGGGCTCTCACCATCCAGCTTTGCAGACTGGACGATATTCCACAGTGCAATCCAAGGTTTAAAAACTGCAATTAGCCAAGTGGAGACACATGCAAGGAGGCAGCACAATAATTAGTGAAAAGTAAACTGGGTACTTCAGAGTTTTCATTCCAGAACACATAATTGGTACATAAATGAGAGTGTTTGTTTGTTTTCTTGGTGTGGGGTCACCTACTGCTGTCACTGAACAAAGCTGTCACTGGTTTAGATGGAATAGGCTTCTGCTGCATAAGCCAATTATTTTCTCATGAGAGATTAGAGCATCAATAAAAATGAACAAATAAGCCAGTTCTGATCAGCTGAAATATTGGTTATGTGGTATTTTTATCATATTCTTTATTGCAATAAACATAAACAGAGTTATCATGACCACATGGGCACTGCCAGCTCCTGGGATGTTCCTAAGCCTTGTCCCCATCCTCCAGTCTGGGGGGCTGAGAGGGTTTTAATGTCAGTACCAGGGGTTGCAGGAAGCACCTGTAAGTTACACCTGAGGACCATGTCACCAGCAAGGGCTTTTCCTTCATGTCGAAGACAACACTACTGCTTCCCAAGGTCCCAGTGTTACAAGCCCAGGCTCCTGCTCTTTTCTGAGTTTGCCCAGGTCAACCAGCAAGGAGGGAAGGGCTGTCACTCCCATGATGGGGCGTATGGCTTGTTATTGACAGGAAATCCACAGAGGTATCAGGTGGCAGTGTTCCTTGTGTGTTGTTTTAAAGATCTGCTAATTCATATTGTATTTCCTGATTTGGAGCCAGCAATGTGTTCTTAGGGAAGCATGCTGGGTGGTCTTTAACATTCATTAATGAGTTGTGGAGGAGAAAAAACAGTGAAAAAACAAGTTTTGTATTATTCTGTATTTAACCAACAGTTCCAAGCACAAAGAGATCTTCACTTGTTGAAGAGATGGCTCCGTTTCTGGTGCATTTGGGAGGGTCACAATAATGTATTAGGCATATTGTTGTCAGGGTGTGCAGCACACACCAAGTCAAACTTCAGCTATGAAGGCTGAAAACAAGGTAAAGGTCTCACTGAAATAATTTTAACCACACTGGGGGATGGGCTGAGCAATCCTGATCCTGCCATCACGGACAGGTTCATCCATTTTTACTCAGGACCTTGTGGTTAATACACGTCAGCTCCAAGGGCTGATGAGCAAGGGCTCATCACATGGATTCAGCCTCCTTTGGGGACATACGGGACGTGTCCCTGTCCTTCAGAAGGGGCCTGTTTCATCTGAGCTTTTATCCAGGTGGACGTGTTCAGAACAGCTCAGTAAAGATGTGACTCCTGTACAACCAAACAGCTTTTGGCAAACCATGTCGCTATGAATTTATCCAGCCTGGCGTGTCTCTCCGGAGTGGCCGTGTCACAGCGCCGGGTGAGCGCAGGGGAGGATGGACCGGACTGTGACAGGCAGAAACACAGACAAGCACTTCAGCACACACACAAACCTCCCTGGTTTGCATTTTCAGGTGGGAGTAGAAGATTGAGATAAAAAATGCAGTGTCTCTTGCCTCCCACAACCCTGGCTCCCACACAGCCCTGCCAGGGAAAGGGGAGATGAGCACAGGAATGTGTAGGTCAGGGAACCACTTTTCAGCACTAACATACCACCCTGGTCCCATGGAGAGGACAGGGTGGGAACAGCGTTTGCTGAAAAGCTCTTGGAATATTCCTGACTTGGATCTTACTCCTGTATTTGGGCCAAGAGCATGGCAGAAAAGGGATCACCATGCTCCCTCACACCAGCAGGAACAAATACAGTCCAATGCCTCATAACCTTTCACAAAGCCTTTTTAAAGAAAATACGATTTTCCCCAATGAAATATTCTTTAAGGTTTAACTTAATCTGTTCTCTTCAGTCACTGCATCCCTTGGGAATAAGCACATTAAACCACTGATCATCTGTACAAGCAAGGAAAGGAATTACAGTGCCATTATCAATACAAACCAATTTAAAATCCTTCCAATATTTGGAGAAGAGCTACAGCACAGTTGCAAACAAAATCTCTGATCACTTTTTCAAACAATATTTAATCTGTCCTATGGCTGTGGTCTGTAGAAGCTGTGCCTGCAAAGAAAAAATAGCATTGAACTGAGGTCATCAGCAAACACTTTCTAGCTAATATTTTACTTATTATTCCATTTACTCGGCATATCAAAACATACTTATTACTACAGCTGGGGGTAGAGAAACCTGGCAGGGTCATGTGCAGGAAATTTGGGTATAGAAAAATGTCTCTGTCCCCAAGGTGATCATCCATGTCACCAAACAGCATGGTGGACACTTGGAACATGACAATGGAATTCAGGTTTGGGTTTTTTGGTAGATGGCTGATTTCAGGCCTAGCTTGATTTCAAGCCATCGAGATGTAGATGCAGTGACATGTGGGGAGAGCTGTGTGGGTCGATAATCCCACGGACACGACTGGAAAGGAGCTGGCAGGAGGGTGGTGGGTGTGCACAGGGGATGTGGGCATGGTTAGCGAGGGTGGAGCAGCCTGTGCCAGGCTGTGCCAGACTGTGCCAGCTACAGAACAGCTCACCCACAGGGAGGAGAGTGGGGAGCAGCATCCCCCCATGGCAGAGCGGCCACCCACGCTCAGTCCTACAGGGATGTGTCATGGGGGGACAATTCCCAGCATTCCCAGCAGAGAAAAGGAAGCATGTAAAGCTGTAACCTGTTGCCTCTAGCCAGGACCCAGACAGCAGTGGGCAGACCAAGACCCCACCAGCTTGGGGATCTCCACTGGGGATGGAGAGACAGGATCATCGCTGCCATGAACTCTGGGGCAGAGGGTAACCCCTTTCCATCCCACAGATCAGAGGGGCTGTGGGTTTGAACACGTTTTAAACACAGTGTAAAGTGCAAGAAGTTACTATTTCAGAGCTCCCTAATCCCCTCCTTCAGAAGCAGCAACAAAAACCTTCAAATATTTATGCCTGTGAGAAAGTGGCAGCAGAGATGGGAGCACCTTGTGTTCCTATCACCACCATGCTCCACCAGGTAAACAGAGTCAAAACACTATCTAAAGCAAGGAGGTAGCTGCCAGGGTGTGGTGGAGTCAGTTGTTCTCATATATAGTGTTGTAATGTTTTCCCATGAAATATTCATTAGTCATCCCCACTCACCCCGTCCCCATTAGTACTTGAGCAGAGCAGTGATGACGTGTCCCCTCGGTAGCGCGGTGCCTGCTCTTCCTGTGTACTCAGAGGGAAACCAAATTAGCTCAAACACCTCTGGCTATGGCACGGGCATCTCGGTCAATGTCAGCTTATCTGGGATAATTATGGAAAATACTAATTATCAGAAACAGGTGGGAGTGCGATTTTTTTGCACTCCAAGGGATCGCAAAAGCCCTTTCTGCATCAGCATGGCCACCCCAGCAAGAGGGGACATGCCAACTCTGTGGGGATGGGACTTCTCACAGCCTTTGGAGATGCGGTCCAGCATCTCTGAGCCTTCCTGCAGCTCTCAGCCAGCCCTACTGCACCCTCCAAAACCTTTCATGTCCTCACCCGTTTCCAAAGAAGCACAAATAATTGCAAGTGAGGGACCTCAGGGGAGAGTTGAGGCTGAGGGTTCCCTGGGTGCCAGGTCCCTGCCTTTGTACCCTCAATGCTGCACTCCCAGACTCATTACATTTGAAGGATGGAAAGAGAGTCTTCTAAATCACTGTGGGCTTTAGCAGAGAGATTTGTGATTTGTACATTTGCATGCGAGAGGAATGAGTAATGGCAGCAGGCACGAGGGAGGAATAAATGAACCTGATTATATCCACACCTGCACTGCTGCCTTTGCCCTTGTGCCATATGTTGGCGTCGTCTTTCATGGAACCCTTCCCTGCAGCTGGTACTCCAGGACATACATGTGAAATACATCAAGGACAGGGAACAGACTAAGATTTATTTCTGCTGGCCTGGCCACTTGATCACAGTCAGACCTCAGCAATACATTGCCTTGTTAGGAGTAAGCTGGGCAGACACTTACTCAATGGTTTAACCCTTGGGAAATGTTGTTTTCCCCGATCTACAGATCTCAAACACCTACAGCTTGTTTCAAATGCAGGAGGCTCCAAGACTTTCCTGCTTTTTGGATTGGGATCTAAATTAAACACCAAAACAAGCTGGCACAAGCTCCCCCTGACCAGCTGCACACAGTAAACATCCCAGCAAGAGGCAGTTTGATGTGCTATGTCAAATCTCACCCCTCTGGGAAGATGCCACCAACTGCAGACGTGGCAGAGAAGGAACCAAAGCAGAACCAAGGTGGCACACAGGGATTGCTCACAGGTCCCTCCCCTGAGTGTGTGACACGAGGAGGAGGAACAGGATGGAACATGTGCGCAGGTGCTTTTTGCAAAACACTGGTGTCTCTGCATGAAAATTAGTGCTGTGCAATGGTGTAAAATATTCAGGTGGACATTAATAATTTGTAGCAGTAGATGTATTTTCTTTCTATGAAAAATTAATTAAGCTTGTGAATTATTACAAAAATATTACCCCATGTTTCACGACAGGGTTAGATAATCAGATCCTTACTGGCATTAAAGTGGTGTCAACCTGGGTTTATTCCAGTGCAACCAAGACCAATCTGCCTTGCCATCTTTAGTCCCACCAGAAGTGCAAGCCCTGCCTCAGGACTCAGAGTCACAGAAGGTTTGGGAGCAAGTGGGTGCCTCTCTATGAGCCTGGGGCCAGGGACAGTTTTCCCAGAGGAGGCTGGACTGGACTCATGGCAAAGCTCTGGTCTGTAACCCTACACCTCTCATGGAGAACAGCAAAAGACCTAAGGGAAAATGAAAAGGCTGCTGGGAAGGAAACTAGATATGTCGAGAGTGGAGTTTTAGGCAGAAATAGGGCTGTTTCAATCTAACAGTCCATGGTGAAGACTTCTGAGAAGACTTGCACATGTGCACAGACACACTGAAATGCACACATGCACAGAGAGAGAAAAAATGACAAGCAGAGCAGTAACAATAGTCAAAGAGTAATTTGTTCTTAACCTGTTCAAAATAAAAATAACTGGCATACAAGTTCACTCCTTGGACCATCTGCATCTCATAAGCATAAGTTAAAATCCTGACACCATCTGTTACATTGAAATTTTAATACTGCACCAATATGCCAAATCACAATTCTGTAGCAAGGACAGCAGCCCCCTCACTTCCCAACCTGCTGGGGCTGGGCTCTAATGAAAGAGAAAGGAACTGGAGCCAGCTCAGAGACAAATGGACTGGGGGCTTCTGCTCCTAAGATGGGAGAAGCAGGTCTGGGCCATCAGTACTACCCCATGAGCCCTCACAGCCCCAATAGGAATTTGGTTTAGGCATCTGAAGACTAAACTATAAACAGAAAAACATCCTCTGGGTTCTCATGGAATTTATTTTGTTCTCAACAAAAGCATCCTTTGCCATCCTGCAGAGCCAACAGCTCCATGAAGCCCTTCCAGAGGAGAAATCCATCACTGCCATGATGAGGGTCAAGTTCCCTGGCACCAGCCGGTGTCCTATGCTGGCCATGGAAGTGGCTGTGACTGTCTGGTCCTTCTGCATCTCTGCCAGGCATCAGCTGTGGGCACCTCCCTGACTTCTGTTTCTGATGACAAACAGACACTGAGATACCAGCCACACCCAGTGTGGTTGGTATTGTGAATTTAGGGATAAGCTTGGATTCAATGGCAAAAAAAAATATCTTGTGAAGTGTCTAAAAAACCCTACCTTGCTAAATTAGCCTTGCAAGATTTGTCCCATCTTTTAATTAATCATTACTAGAGAGGCTGTTGAAAATCTTTGCATACTTTTAATGGTCCTAGTGGGAAAAAAATCCATTTTAAAATGGAAATTAATATAATATCTGCACAGCCTTCTTCAGTGTTTTTTTTTCTTAGCAATATTGTAGAGTTCCAAACCATACATCATGTCCTTTGCTGCTCAGAATCAATTTCTTCGAGGAAGAAAACCAGAAATGTGTTCCCTTACCACTGCAGGATATAAAGTGAATGAAGCCAAGGGAGGGGAGGAAGGCAAAATGTGGCCAAGCAAGTAAATCTTACAGACGTAGCACATATCCATTTTTTCCTGATCAATGGAACTATGTAGGCATGTTCACAAAATTTAATTAAGTTCTGTTCCCCCAGAAATCTATGTGCAATGTTTCCTTGCAATTATTTATTTACTATTTGCCATGTAACTTGTAGCTTTTCTCCAGAGAATGATGGGTTTCCGCTGTATTTCCACCAGCAGGAGCAGAGCAGAGACTGCTTCCAAACAGTTTGGGGGAAGGTTTGCTCTTCCCTCATTGTCTGTAGGTTGACTGTCTCCTCCAAAAAGAATCTATTAATGTCTTTAGACATGCTTAAGTATCACAGAATCATAGAACCATAAATGGTTTGTGTTGGAAGGGACCTTAAAGCTCAGCTCATTCCACCTCACTGCCATAGGCAGGGACACCTTCCACTAGACCAAGTTCCTCCAAGCCCCATCCAACCTGGCCTTGGACACTTCCAGGGATGGAGCAGCCACAACTTTTCTGGGCAACCTGTGCCAGGGCCTCGCCACTCTCACACCCAAGAATTTTTTTTCTAATATCTGATCTAAACCTATCTCTTGTCCTATCACTCTAGGTCCTTGTAAATAGTCTCCCTTCATCTTTCTTTTAGGCTCCCTTCAGGTACTGGAAGGCCACAATTAGGTCACCCCAAAGCCTTTTCTTCTCCAGGCTGAAATTATGAAGGTGTTTGTACCAAAGCCATGAGCAAAAGATGGAAAAAACAATTTTCAAGTGAACCAAAAGCCATTCTGCTGCCAGCAGTCATGGATGCCTTGGGAGTTGGGCCCCTCGTGCTTATTCATGTCCAGACTTGGTTTGATCCCAAGTCTGTTGTTGCTGGATTGCGATTGCACAAACAGAAATGCCTGTGCTACTGCAGCGAATTTATTTGGACACAGCACAAAGTGCAACAGCCAGTCACAGGGATAGGAACCATCCCATGGAAGGGAACAGTCCAGTCTGAGCCAGGTCTGAATCCTTTGGTTTATCTGTTGGAACAGGAAGAGGTTGGCAAATCTGTCATCCTGCCTACGTGAGCAGGGTCTGGCTGCCAGCATGCCACCTGCCTTGTTCCAGCCTGACTGGGGACACGTGGGCTGCTGGCAGAGAGGAAGGGATGCAATTATTGAAAGTTTCAAGTGGATAATTTCTGGTACTTTGAGTTTCAGCACAAGAAAGGTTTTCAGACTTCTTAAACCCAGAAAACTTGTATAAAGTGAACACTGATGCTTCCTAGCTACAAGTCAAGTATTTTGAATATTTAGGAATGGAAGTAAGTTAGCAGAATTTGATCTTCCTCATCAATGACCTCCACTAGGTCTGGGACCTGGACTCTCCCAGGCACTGGAGATGTCACTGATATGTGGAAATTCTTCCCATAGATCAAACTTACAAGAACTTTTCAATTCCTCTGCAAGAAATGATACCTCTTGATTTCTGCCTTCTCTTAGAGGACTATAAAAGAGCAGATTCTTTAATGAAGTCTTTACCAGTGAAAGCATTTTTATCAACATCCTTATTTAAATATTCTTTGTCTATGCAAGGTAAGGCATAGCAGCTTTCTATCTGAAGACTCTGCACAGAGGGAAGGGAATGATTTAATCCTCAAGTAATATAAGTGCATTGACTTGAGAGAATAGAGGGTTTGTTCTCTTGAATGCTCACAAATGAATGAAATCAAGAATACCTGGAAACTGCTCTTTTCCCAGCTAGAAAATAGAAGTTTTGTATCCTGGCAATTGTGGCTTCACCAGGGAAAGTGAAGACACCCTTGGGCTGCACGTGGTTTGGGTTATAAACAGTGACCAAGGAAATGAGGGAATTTATTCATGCCATGGGTACAAAACCTCTCTAACTACAAGTCTGTGGTTCAAGAGGTGATGACAGAATTAGAGAAAGCAATTCTGTCCAGTCCTGGAAGGAATGGCAGAGAGGTAACTCAGTCAGAGAAGAGCATGCAGGTTATAGAATATCACAGTCAAACTCATGAGCCAAAAGGAGCCCAACTTCCAAAAGTTGTCAGCAACAGGTTTCCAACAGTGACCTCTCAAGGAAACAGAATTGTACTTAAATAAAGTACATTAAACGTATTCTCTAGGTCACACAATGGGATATGTTCCATGGCAACCCATCCTAATTAGCCAGTCCCCATGGGAACACATACTGCCAGGGTAAGCAGCAGCACAGCTGCAGAAATGCTTGGCCAGATCTGCACTTTTGGGAGCTGGTGCAGCTCTGCTGGGCTCAGCTTCTCTCCTCTAACCTGAGCTCTTCATGGATGCTCTTATGCCTATAAATATAGCATTAACAATAAAGATCATAAATAATGTAATAAATAGCATTATTTATGCATAAAAAAATATTAACACTGGCCACAAATGGACCATTAATTTAGAAACAGAATTCCCTCTGTAATTTCTCAGGAGGACAGTGGCCATTTTTTCCCCCAGTTATGCTGCAACATCAAACCAAAGGAAAAAGCATCAGGCATCCTCTTGAGGACCAGCTCCCTGCACTGACTGATGATCCTACTAGGAGAGTAAACCAAAGAAAACCAAAGCCAAAATACTTTAAAAACAATTAGCAACTCCTCAAATGAGTCTTCATTGATTTTGGCACGTTAGGACAAGGAGGTTTGAGACCTTCAGTGAAGCATCTCACTGTTTCCAGAGGCCCCAGGCTTCTACTCTGGTGCCTACACTCTCTTGCCATGTGACAACGTACCAAGGCAATGGCACTGCAATAGAAAACTTTGTTCAAATTGTACATTACGGATGCAGGTGGTATATCTAGTGTAGCTGGTGGTCAATAATCACATTTTTATAGGAGTATGCAATGAACAAATTTGCAAGAAGCCATGTTCACCTCTGCCTCAGGATCAGCTTCTGCAATCCCTCTGGTCCTTCATGGAACCAAAGTCGGACTCGCTCACACTACCAGTGAAAACTCTGAGCTGGGAAAAACTCAGTGAAATTCCCTTGCAGGAGCACAAACACTTTTCCAAGCTCCTCTCTCCTTTTTGCTCACTCTAACTTTGCTCAGAGGTTTTGGCTTTGAGAATATTTAAAGTGCAAAATTCAGTCAAAATCAGCATGTTCCACTGGGTTCTATTTCAGCCTGATTTAATTCCACTGTAAAAATACACTCAGATTCAGTTTGATGGAAATTCAATCTGAAGACTTGAAATAAGTCTCCTTCAAAATATGCAGAGAGAGAGTTTTCTCTTTAAATTTGGCTCTCAGGCCCTGGCCGAAGCCTAAAGCTTGGAGGGCAGTACCAAGGAGTTCCCAGCTCCAGTCCCAGCTCAGAGGAAATAGGAGAACATCCCTTGGGCTGCTGTTCCCTCCAAACTAGTTCTGCTTTACTAGGAATGCACACTGAAGGTCAGGTTCATTTTCCTGCTTGGAATTAAATGTTTGGGGATGTTGTAGTCACTTTTCAACACACTCCAGAGCTCTGTACTTGAGCACAGCTGTGGAGATTTTCACAGGCAGACTTAAAGGAGTTTGTTTTCAAGTTTTTTTTAGAATCATAGAATATCCTGAGTTGGAAAGGACCCACAAAGGTCACCAAAGTCCAACTCCTGGCCATGCAGAGGACAACCCCAAGAACCCCACCATGTGCCAGAAAAAAGAAAAAAAAAGAAAAACCCAACGCCCCACACAAACCCCTCATAAAATTGCAAGTCCTTTCTATAGAACAGGTCAGAACATTCAAGATGAAATTTCCTTCAAATATGGTGCCTTATCAAAGCAACAAGTTTCACTGACACACAGGATAACCTACAAAATTTGTTAGTAGGAATTACATGTGTCTGATCATCTCAGAGAAAGAAAACTGAGAGACATGAACAATTTAAGAGAAGTTTAAAGCTGCTGGATACAACCTGCTGTTGCTGCAAAGCAGCCCCAGCACCAAGTGGCATCACAGCAGCAGGGTTTTCAGGATGGATTGCAAACCAGGATGACCACACGCTATTTTTGGTAGCAGAATTATTTAGCTGCCTTAGCAGCTAATCAATGAGCTCCTATAAATCGTTAATCACTTTTTTAGTAGATCCAGAAGCAATGATGGCAAATTTTTAACACTAGTGATGTATGAGCCAGCTCACGGACTGAAAGGATATGAATGAGGGTCAATACAAAGGGGTCACAGGATCACACTTCAATTGACCAGTTTATATTTCTGGATATTTCAACAAAGCTTGTACCAGCTATTGAAATACAACAAATATTCTCACAATTCCAGACTTTTCCCTTAAATATTATTGGACAAATAATTTAACAAGCTAATGTGGAACAACTAAGTAAAACAGCCCCCACAATTCTCTGATGGTCATTCCCTATTTTATTTACTCATATCCTGCTAGCAGAGATAAAGCCAAGGGATATTCATGACAGAAGAAAAGTCACAGAATCACAGAACCCCAGAGTGGTTTGGGTTGAAAGAGACTTTAAAGCTCATCTCAGTCCGTTCCCCTTCCACTAGACCAGGTTGCTCCAAGCCCTGTCCAACCTGGCCTTGAACATTTCTAGGGATGGGGCAGTCACAACTTCCCTGGGCCACCTGTTTCAGCGTCTCACCACCCTCACAGGGAAGAAGTCTTTCTTAATATCTACCACCAGGCCCCTGCACTGAGCCAGGGATGGACAACATCACCTTAGACATTGAGGTTTTATATGGCACATTAGTCATCAGACCCAAGAGGTATTCCAGGTGTTCAGCACTTCCCAAATCATCCCAATACTACACTTACTTACACCATCAGATTTGGAGCTTGACCTCCACTGTTCTTTAAACACTTGGGTTAACATTAGAAAGCACAATAACAGCAGCAATGTTTGACTGTGTTCCAGAACTGACTTGAGCACATCTGAAAGTAGCAGGGGATTCATTCCCACAATTCTTTGACCTGGCCATCTCAGCCAGTACTATACCTTAGTGACAATTAAAGCAATTCCACCAAGTCTAACTCACTTCAGTCTATTTTCTTCCTTTGCACAAAATACAATTTTGAGCAAGTTTCAAGGAAAAAAATTACTCTTGCTGCTTGCACAGAAATCATTTAGATTTTGCTTTGTGTCTCCATATTTACTGTATGTTAGCCTTGAACTTGAAAAGCTGAAGAAAAAAAAAGAAGACAAAACTGAGAAAATATTGTGGTTACAAAATTAAACAAATCCAGGATGGCTGGACAGAAAAAACCCAACCTGCTGTAAGGAAGTGTTTGTCTGTGTGTACAATATGTTGCTTGTATTCACTGAATGAAAAATATCTGAGTTGTGTTTTCTTATTTACATTCCTTTGCTCTTTATGATTCTGTTTTCCTAAGAAACACATCTACATTTCAGTAAATTTTGGAAAAGGCCAGACCTTACCAGGCTGCAGGAAGCTGTAGAAAGTGGCTGGCAGGAGCCATTCCTTGCCGCTTCACAGCCACAGCCCAGGGATGCTGGGCCACTTCCACACGGATTCTGCTGTCCCAGGGCAGCAAACCAGGCATTCCCTATTTCCTCTCTCTGAACAACATCTACTTTTATTACAGCAAACCTCTCCTCTGATCAGCCTCTCCAAACGGTGCTGTGGGACCTCATGTGCACTGTTCCTGGCCAAGAGCCAGCTCAAGACTGCAGTTTAAAATGCATTGATTTTTTTCCCCCTCCCTAAATGCCAGCCCTCCTTGGTTAATCCTTTAGCCATTACAGTCTTTTTCTGGATCAGAGAGCAGCAGCAGCAGTGAAGTGCCACAGGGGAGGCTCTGTCTCCAGTCCCACCCACTGGTGCTGCACAGCAGTGGTGGTGGCTGGGGTGACCAGGACGTGCCCAAAGCTGTCCTTATGGCCAGGCCCTCACTCCACCCAACCCTGGGGGCATATTTCCACTACTCCTTAGCACACAGCTGTCCTGACAGCTTGAAAAGAGAGGAAAGACACAAACACCAGACCACAGCCAACTCTTTGGGCTGTGCTGATTTATCTCCTGCATTCTCAAAGCCCCTTCCATCACAGAGACCTCCACAGACATGGGACAGAGGGATAATGATTGCCCTCAGCAAGGAACCTGCCTGGCTGCTGTGCAGGTTTTGGGACAGGGGAGTAGACCTATCACCAAGAGATGCTTTGGAGCAGGAGGGAACAATCTGTACAATCTTGCTAATGTTTATCTCAAACATTCCAGTCAATGAAGATCATACCCAAAGGGTCAGGAGATAAACAGCCATGGCATGAATGCTGTATAAATAGAGATCAGGTCTCAAAACCTGTTCTTTCTGTTTCCTCAACATCACTTTTCATACACTGATAGAATGAACTCTAAGTCCTACATCCAATCACCCTTTTTACCAAAGGGTTTTACCAAGTTTTGCTTTAGTTTCCCATTGAGCTGGAGATTCTTGGCCTAATCTGACAATCATATTTGACACTAGTGGCTTTCAAAAAGTAACAGAATTTTTCATCTATGGAATAACTCTAATCAGGCACTCCACAGGTTTTGAGTCTGCCATGACAAACTGGGAAATAATCTACTCAAGTCTGACCAAAAAGGCTCGGAGCAAGGTCCTTCTGACATGGTTATACTAACAGACTTGGCTGACTACAGCCCCCCTACCTGCAAATGATCATCGTTGTGAGAGTTTTGTTTGGCAAAAGGGACCAGAGGCATTGATGATGACAATAATTACCTGGAAACAGAAACACCTCCTGGCAGCAGGGCAGAAGCTCGTATTATTCATTGGATTTGTCTTCATTTTGCTTGCTTTGGGGTAATTTTGATCTTCACTGATTTAAAACCAGACAGAAGCAACTACTAGATCATATGACAGTATCAGTTTAAAGAGAGGGGAAATGAATGACGTTCCTTTCCCGTATCTAACCCGTTTGACAGCACAGCTGTGGGTGTCACTGTGCAAGAGCGTTCCATTTTGTTAGTCAAATTTCTGCCACGCAATGAATTTATGAGTCAGTGGTAGGCACATCAGTATGGGATCCTTTAGTTCTGTTCACATATGCACAGTGACAGGTCCCAACTTGCTGCAGTAACCCCAAATATATTTTCCTATCTAAGAGACACCAGGAATACCCCAGAAATATGTGAACAGGGCATTCACAGAGGGGCTTGCTTGGCATGTCTCCTTCCTCCTGCACATTCCCACCCAAAAGGATTTATCTATTTATCCCCAGAATAATCTGAAATGTACTTGACACACATCTCTTCACATCAGCCTCCTAGCAGCAGCTGTAAAGCACACACAGCCACCACCTTCTCCACAAAGTAAGGTGAGGCACCAACATTTACAGCTGTGCCTGGAGCAAGTGAAACCAGTACACATCCTACAAGAGCAAGCGCATTATTAATTTTGGCTTTCAGAGCTATAGTGACAGAACATCTCATGGTTTCCTTTGCACGTTTGCAGGTGCTTGAGCTGCTCCCCATATGCAGGTGTGAAGTGCCTCATGCAAGGCAGGGCTTTACCAATCAGACCAACTGCCCTGATTTTCTTGTGTCTGCTCAGACTTTGAAGCATGGTCCTAGGAGGGGCAGGGGCAGTCATCTGTCTACATTTCTGTATTCCTTGCTGCTCAGTAACTTGAAGGAGCTTTTGAGAACCCCTCTCCACCTGCTTGTTGTGGGAAAATATTTGGGTTACACTGAGGGCTGACATATCTAACAAATTCCCCTTCACTGTGTCTGGTTGTCCTTGCCAGTACCCCCACCTTGTCACTAGTTCTTTCTCTCCAGATTGTGTGTGAATTTTCTCTCCTTTCCCTCCATCTGTACTCCTTTTATATCTGCTCCTGTGTCCAGCAGTCTCCCCTCCCTGCTGGTGTCACCCCAGCAGGGCAGGGGCCAGGCTGCTCCCGTGGTGTCATCCATGATCCATGTCCATGCCAGCCACAGCTGTGCACAGAGCCATCAGAGCAAAGCAAGGGGGTTGATGTGAAACAGGGAGCTAGGATCTCCCCTGTGTACTGTGAGCTGCTCAGAAAGCCTATTGCACTCAGGGAGAGAAGGAACATGTCATCAGCGTGTTGGAGAAATAGCCATGTGCAGATGGGGCTGCCATGCACTTTTCCCCCTTCCCATCCCATCCCATCCCATGCCATCTCATCCCATGCCATCTCATCCCATCCCTCTGCTGTGTCCTTCAGTCCCAGCTGCTCCACAGACAAACACACACAGTCCGTCGTGTCACTGAGCTGCTGTCAGAAGTTCAAACCTTGTCTCTTTCCAACTTGTGTTTTTGCTCTCCTGGCAATCCCAGCATACACGTGTAGGACTGTCATCCCCATTACTGGCAGTGCTGCAGGATTGGAAGGAGGCAAGAAGATTTGGTTTGTGGGTTATGATGGAGGAAAGCGGTGCTGCCACAGGAACAGAGTGAGGCTGAAAAGGACTGAGCCAGCCCACAGGCTGTAACACTTCCTGCTCCCTCACCACATTCATCAGATATTCAAGTGCACACTTTTGGTTCATGCTATTGTAAAGGCTGAAAACAGGTAAAAATGAAGATCCAAGAACAAGTTATTCACCTTCTTCAAAAATGAGACAGTTGGAGATGAAGTTTTACTTTAAGGTCATCAAAACAGAAGTTGAGGAGAACCCACAAAATGGCTCACGTCAGAAATTCAGAAAGCATAAAATTTAAGGAAACATCTTTACCATAAGAGAAACTGGAGGAGAAAAAAAATGCACAAGCAGACCCTCAGCTCCTTTCCTCCACTCACCTGTTCTGTGAGCACAAACCTGTCTGGGCCTCCTGCCCACCCACACAAAGAACTGTTCAGTGACAACTTTAATGGACCATCACAGCTTGTCTCCAAACCCTCCTGTGCCTCTGCCTATTTGGAGCTGGAATGGAGACCAGCTGTGCCCCAAGGACTGCACCGTCATTCCCAGCACTGCTCTGAGGCCATCCTGCCATCCCTCAGCAAACAGCTGTAGGTCAGCTGTGCTGGCCACGTTCTGCAGGCCCTACATTTTGGGAAAACCTCCTCCACGGGGAACGGCATCTCCCATTAGCCTTAATAGCCCCTAAATCTGAACACAAGGAGAAAATATCATGCAATATTAATGGTGCAGTACTTTGACTGCACACACTGTACTCGTATGAGAGGTTTCTCAGGTCACACCCTGTCCAGTCCATCTAAGCTACTTTCAAATGGATTTGCACATGAAGAATGTTCTTTATCTTCTCACCAGCCACAGGCATTTACCTTCTGAGTGGTGTTTGGAGCACACAAGGTATTTGGTGTATCAAAAAAATATTCCTCCCTCTATTCTTCCTTCTTTGGAAGTAGTCATCCTTTTCCAACTGGGAAGAGACCCTCCAATGGGCCTTTCACATGAGCTACTGAGCAGCTCTGCAAAGACCACCTCTGCCTCTCCCTCACCAGTTGTGTTAGACACCTCCCAGCTTTAGGCCCATTAACCTGATCACAATATCTTGATGAATTAATGCTCTTACAGACACAGTTGGAAGCTTCTAAGTAAATAATTATGGATAAGCAGCTGCAGAGGAGATGTCATGTTCCACTAGAAAGCCAGATGTCAATTTTATTGGTCCTCAAAATTTCAAATGAAATGGTTTCAGGAAATGTGGAACAAAATTATTTTGGAAAATTTGGAAAGGGGGTTCTTTTGCTCTGGATGAATTCTGGGCCTGCTCTTAGGGGGACCAGCTGCAGCCAGACCCCAGACCAGGCACACCTGTGGCTGCATCACAGCAGCAAAAGGTACAGAGTGTAACAGAACCATTCAGGTCGAGATAAGAGACTGATTTGGCATCACAGCCACAGCTTTAGATTTTACCTGTGGAAGAACCCTTTGAAAAATCCATCTCTGAAACTCTATCAGTGTCAAAAATCCACAAAACTGATAGGAGGCAAATGCAAAGCCTGTTGAACAGGGTAAAAGTATTTCTAGGAACTTTAACTGGATTGAGCTTTTCCTGCACTGGTGAGAGAAGATTTTGTGATACCTGTTATAGACTTTCACTCTCCAAAACTTCTAAGGTACCTCACATCTTGGTCCCTGACCACGGCTGTAGTGATGTGGAAGCAGTGAGCAACCCTTGAAGGCAAAAAATTAAATACCATGAAAATCAGGAGTCTGTGTTTGCTAATTCAGGCAAAACCCATGTTCATCCTTCCTTCAATTAGAAAAAAACATTGTGTCTATAAGAAACTTAAATATTTTTAATGATTTTAAATATAAATGCAACCACAATTTATTATAATCCATTCCTTTAACTACATTAATTCTTCTCCTAGAACTTGTATGAGTTTCAAGCAGAAGCTGCCTAATAACACCAATCATCCATCCTGCCGGAATATAAGCAGATCCATGACCTTGGAATAATTTAGCTAAGAAATCCAGCTAGAAAACTAATTTTAAGTAAATCTATGGATGTCAAAAACCCAGATGGCTTTTCAGGATGCTAACTTAAGCTTCATTACATAAGCAGATTACAGCTGCCTGTTGAGCCCCACACAAGAGTAGATGGTGCTGAATCCACGGAATTACATCCAAACTGTTCACTTCCTGATACATCTTACATCTAAAACTTTTGTCAGCTCTGCTTGCCTCGAGCCTGTTAACTGTGAGCACCACACCCAGCACAGCAGCTCTGCCAGCCAAGCGTTATCCCTCTATCCCTCTCCCAAGGCCACTGGCCAAAGAAGCAGCTGGATAAAGCCCATTTCTACAGACAGACTGGGGAATTGTTCCATCCTTCACCCTCCTCAAATGAAAATGGAGGAAAAAAGCCTCATGAACTGCTCAAATGTTTAAGCACAGCAGTTGTGGAATGATTTTCTGATACAGACTTATAGAATCAAAATTACCCTCACGTTACCAATGGTAACCAGCCTCTACCTGAGTATCATCTTAGGAAGTTAATGAGCCTGGCAGCGCTACCGGCTCACATCAGCACAGAGTGTGATCTGATGTGACTGCAGGAAGGAGGGCACACACTCCTCATGGTGAGGACAGTTGGTTTCCCACAGGCACATTGCATAACAAGGCACAGCACCCTGCCCCTCTGCTCCAAGCCCCCATTTCAGAGCACAGCAGCTGGCTTCGAGAAGGCCCCGTTGAAACGCGGCCAGAGGGATGGGATTGTGTTTTCCCTTCCCTGCGTGGAAGTGTGTCAGGTCTGCTGACAGATGGCTTGGCTGACTGTGCTTGACAATTATCAATCTGCTATTACCTTTGTAAAGTGAATCCCATTTGAAAATGTTCTGTAATTAATTCTGCAGTGTGTTTGCAAGGCTCATCTTGTATCCTACACATTCTGGGAAGTGTGCAAGGCACTCAGCTGGCTGATTTACACAGCCAGAGGCACCACATCCTCCAGGCACGGGGACGGAGCACTTTCAGCAGTCTGTGCTGCCACCTAGCCAAGGCCAACCCGCTGAGTTCAGCCTTGATTTGCATTTCCAAAGCTTAAACGAAATGTATCCCCCCAGATCTAAATAAAGCCTTAGTCTGCGGCAGACACAAGGAAATTGGCACTCTTTTGCTTTGGGAATTGTACAGTCAATGGAAGAGAGCAGCTTAAACCAGAGACTTACATTTCCCTCTGAAACATCTTGTACTTACGGTAGAAGACATATTCGGTGTAGCTGGACCAGACCTTGTCATCTGTGTACTGGTTGATGAAGGAAGCTGTCACTGAGGAGTTACAGGCCACCATGTGGAATCCACACTCGGACAACATGTCGAAAGCCCTCTCCAGGTGCTTGAACTTGAGATAAAACCTGGAGGTGTACCTTTCTGGAGCCCTGTCTGGGTCTCTGCTTTCATTCAAACTTTCTCCAAATACCTCTTTGACCAGAGCAATCCTTCCACAAACCAAAATCCTTGGGACCCTCCTGAATTTGGCATCTGCTTGGCTCTCTCTGCCAATAGTGCACGACCCCCGGTACCCGATAGTAATGAATCCCCACTTCCGATCGGGTGGTAAGAGCGATGAGGGTGGGCATATTCTCGTGTCACTGCCTTGGGAGACCTCTTCGTAGTCACTGTGGCAATAATCATCAGGGCTTTGCTTGTTGTCATCAGGAGTCAGAAGTTTGACCAAGTCCGGGAGCTGAAAATACTCAGCCTCCCTCTTGAGCCTTCCCTTCTCTGGGAAGTGGTCAGGCAGGACCACTTGCTTGTCCCTGAGATAGTCCAGAATATAGCGGAAAAGGAAACCATCTCTGTCAATGAAGAATCTTCCCTTTGAGTCCTTGGCCAGATCGTTGGCTGTGTCTCTCTTTGGGGTGAACATTTTCCACAGCAGGGAGTGAGGGGTGCCAACCAAGGTAGAGTGGCGAGTGAAGTAAACCTGGCCACCCACGTTGAGCTCCACTACCTCTGGGAAGGAGTGCAGCCCAGTCCCCTGCTCCCGAGAAGGAAGGTAAGTCCTGCAGTTGCCACTTAGAGCCATTGTACTTTAAACCAGAAATCAGCAGCACAAAGCAGCACGAGTATCAATCACATCAGAGGGTAGAATAAGGCTCCCAACATTAAGGAGAAACAGTGGGGAAAGTAGAAGTGAGAAAATAATAATTGCCCAAAGGTTTGTTTAAAAAAAAATCTGAATTGTCCATGAGTGACAGTGTGGCAGAATAGGTTTGTACCCTGAGCCACGGAGGCTGGAGAGCAATCACCTCATGAAATGCAATCACATCACTAGATCTTCCAACAAAGCCATCAAAATCAAGGTCATGCCAAGCCTATGGCCATTCACAGGTCTGTCAAAGGGGAAAACAAAATAAGGCACAAATTACTCTTCTAAGCATCACAGCAGCTGCAACAAAGCAGAGCAGTTTGTAGAGCCAAGCTAGATCTTCTAAATAGGTCTCTATTTTTGCAAGTTCTACACTTCCTTTTCACAAGCATTCATCAATGGAAGAGCTACATATGACTCCACTGTTTAAAAGAAAATGCATACTTCATCTTTAAAGAAATGTTTAAATTAGACATGCACGTGAGGGAACAAGAACAGAGAGTCTTACCTTGGTTACAATTAATGCATGGCTCTTGTAAGGGAACCAAAATGTCAAGACACTCAGAACACACATACAGGCACACAGGGTCCGGGTAGTGTGAATCCAATCCCAGCAAGGGACAGCAAAGGCAAGAGAAGTGCTCTTAGCAACATCCGTGTAGATCTCAAGAGTTAAACCGAGTCACAGGGAACTTAACCGTGACGGGTGATGAGGAAATTGGTACATACAGCACGGGGGAGGAAAACAAAACAAATAAATAAATAAAACACAAACCCAAAAATTCCCAAGTGGATGCGTTGGGCTGGGGGAGCGGGAGGGCAGCGCGGGGCGCGTCCGCCAGCCCCGATGACTTGCAGAAAGCCCGCAGCCTGCGCTAGGGACTGCCGGGCTCCGGCGGCTCCCGCGGCGGCAGCAAGGCGGGCAGCGCGGCCGGCGGCAGCGCCATGGCCCGCCGGGACCGCCGGGGCCGCCCCGCGCCGCCCCGCTCCGCCCCGCTGCGCGGCTCCGCGCGGCTCCGCTCAGCGGCGCGGGGCCGGGAGCGCGGAGGGCGATGCCGATTGCATCATCTTAAAGGAGTCGGGCCGGGATGGGCGCCCGCGTCCCGCGCCGGGAGCGGGCAGAGCGGGGCAGAACTGGGTCAGGGGCACGGCCGGGACCCGCGGCAGCACCGCGGGCAGCAGCAGCACCGCGGACAGCGCCAGTCGCCGCCTCGCCGGGTCCGTGGCCGCTGCCGCCCGCTCCGCTCGAGTTGGGGTGAAGTCCCCGCCCCGCTCCGTCCCCTCGGCCGGCAGCGCCCGTCCCAGCCCCTCCACAACGTGCCTTTCCTGGCTCCCGGGGGTCTCAGCCGGCGATGAGGGCGGGCAGGGCGGGAGCGCCCGGCGCGGGGGTGCTGCCGGCACCCGCGGCTGTCGGACAGGACCGGGCTTTTATCCCTATTTCCCCAGCAGCGACTGGCGAGGGCAGGAGCCGGCGGGGACGGGAGGAGGAGGAGGGACCGGAGGCGGCTCGGGCGGCGCGTATCCCGCACCCGCTTTAGTTGTGGGTCTGTTACAAGGAGAGCCGCGATTGTGGCTCCGCGCCCGCCCCGCGCTGCCTGCGGCCGTGGGCGCGCCGGCACCGCCACCTCGTGTCTGTCAGCGCTGCTCGGCCCGGGCGCCGAGGGCATCGAGAGCCGAGCGCTCCGGGAGCTCCGGCGGAACACCGGGAGCCCCAGCTCACAGTGCACGGCTCGTTCGGTGCCGAAACCCAGCGGCAGATCTGCAGGAGCGGCTCCCGGATCGCGGCCACACCGCCGGGCACGCAGCGGGATCTGGGCGGGAGGCACGGCTCCGTGACAACATACTTCAGACCTGGGCAAAAATATGCTACTCGGAACAAAAAAACTGTGAGAAAATAAAGCTTAAGAGTGAAATCTGTGTGATGGAGTCACCATGTGCAGGTAGATTTTGCTGACTGCACTTAAGTTGCAGGTACTTCACTGAGATTCTTCTGAAAACATAGCCATAATTTAAAACAAAATTTTGAAAAAGTACAGTTTTCAAGGCTAAGGCAGAAAATCATTATTTGTGTACTTACAGACTTTTCACATTAAATCGGAGAGCTGAACAGTTAATCAAACCCTTGATTTTACCTTAATTGATTAATTCTGAAACAACTGCTGTGCTCCTGAACCAAAAGTCTGTCTCTTGCTTCAGGATCTGATTCCTAATTTTCAAACCAGCAGAATCTGGTGCTGCTACACAGGATGCTTATTGTGGCTCACAGAAAAGCCCAAGCCTTGCAGCTCTGCAGAGCAGCTGAAGCACTACAGGTCAAGTGCTCCATAACCCTTGTGCAGAGAATTTAAAGGTGGGATGTGAGATCATGTTCACTTAAATGTCTTCATTACCTTTTTAAGAGCCTGGTGCAGCTGGTGCAGACAGGATTTAATATCTGCATGACCAGTCAGAGGAAACGGCAGCTCCTTTCGGGAGTGGAGCTCACCAGTGCTGCCCCTGTTCCAAGTAGGGAGTATTGCATCAGCTTTCCCAAATATTTCAGTTGTCCGTGGTAATCAATGTGCTGTAATCATATTAAAATCCATTTTCATTAAGGCAGTGGTGCCATATTGGCAGGGCATGAAGAACTAATTCCCTCTCTCCAGTAAAAACTGATGGTGTTCAAACCAGCACGGAAGCATTTGCGATCTCTGCTGTAATTAAAATCCAAATCCACAAGGCTTGGGGTAAAGATCACCTGGGCAGACTCTTTGAGGGCCAAGACAACACAGTGAGTCTGATGTGCAGGTGCTCAATGAACAGTGGGTGACAAGAGTCTTATAAAAACCTGTGATTCCTGAAAAGCTCCACAGAGCATCCTGGCACGGACTCCATGTGATTAGCCAATACAGACAGCTCTAAGCTCTAAGTCTTTTTGAAACTTTATCATCAGAATTACCCTTTGAAAAGAACAAAAATCTTAGAATTTTAATCACAACAGCTTTAGAAATGCATCTGCACTTTTCAAATAATAATGAAAGCAATTCAGCACCTGCTTTTATTTCTTTACATGGGATGTTCCAATCATTTCACTGTAACACAATTTTCTTTGATGAAATGACTTCAGGAGTAAAAGCATCATGTAATGCTCCCCAGCTAAATACAAGTCACTGGCCAAATCCATCAAAATGCAGCCCGAGAGAGTGAAACTTTAAAATCTGGGCCAAATACACGGTGACCTAAATGTAAAATATGTGTCAGGACCATGCCAAGGAGCAGCTCACTTCTGATGGAAAGAAAAGCAGCATCCATCAAAGGGGGAAGGATGAAGCACCTCTCACTTCTAACAGATGTCTTTATAACCTTCAGGGGAAAATTTAGCCTGAGCTTAAAGTGTATGTTCTGAAAGTCTCAGCAGAGCTATGCTTAAACCTGATCTATGAGTGATGTGACATCATTCACAGGTTTCAGGTCATTCCTTATGACAAAGTGCTAAATTAGCATTTCAGGAAAACATGGGATGACTGACTTCATCAGATTTGGTGGGTGCTAAAAAAAGGTGTTTGAAAAGAAGCAGCAGTGAGTGCTAGAAAGACAGGGCAGTGTTCAGCTGGGTTGTAGTGGCAGTGGTGTGTGTACGTATCATTTCCACTCATCCCCAGTGTGAATACACAAGTGGAAAATTCAAATCAAGCCTCCTACATGTAATGAAAAACATCGATGTTGTTTATCAGCAACAAACACCATGCAGAGCTTTGAGGTGCTCAGTGAAGGAGCAATTAAAAGCAGGAGAAACTGAAGGAGCAATTCAGGGGAAAAATATCTAAGTTGGATTTCAGGCAGAAGATTTCAGCTAAAAAGCCATAGGAGAACTTTCATCACTCTGGGTGATTTTTACACACAATAGTTTAAATAAAGAGGGACGAAAGAAGAACAGTACTTCCAGTTCTAGGCTTGCACTTTGATTCAGGAACAACTCCAAGGTGCCACCTAAGGATCCTTCAGCCCTGTTCCCTGTAACATTCTGTGCTACTCAGCAGGCTCATGTCTAAGTACTGAGCCAAGGCAACATTTCCCAGGGCAGACCTCCAATGAGCCAGAGGAAAGAGGGCAGTTTCTGAGCAGGATTGCATGGCAAAAGAGCAAGGAAATATCTGGATTGGGCTTATTGTGAGGGCCAGTGGTTTCCCTGAGAGGCAGAAACTGTCCTGCACTAATGCTCCCATAAAAGACTGTCAATCCAATCTCAATCCATGGCAAAAACCAGAGCCTGGCAGGAATCAATTCTAGGCTCTTCCAGAGTTAGACCTTTAACCCAGACACCTCTCTAAAAGGTGTATATCCTTTCCATTACTCAGGTAGCTCTACAGACTGAGGTCCCAAGCAGAGAGCCAGGACAATACTGAGCTAAAATAAGAGAACATCCCCTACACCAGCAGTGAAAGTCTCAGCTGCTGAAATCAAGCAGTACGTGGGAACAGGAAGCTGAATAAATGTTTCACTTTGAAGAAAAAGCATAAAGCAACACTAAACATCAGAGTCTCCCTGAGAAAGGATCTTCCAGCAAAGAGTGTGAGTGCTGTGAAGCCGAGTTTATTCACAAATACAGAGTAAAGCATTACACAGATTTGCCCTTGATCTTTTATTCATAACTAAAGTGCATAATGTATTTTCATCAAAAACAGGCAAAGGGGAAGAGCAGCTTTCTCAACTGCTCAGGACGTCACAGTGCAAGGCAGACAACTCAAACACAGATGTGCGACAGTGTTTCTTCCCACCATGTGACACACAGAGGGGTCACAGTTTCTGCAAATGAAAGCATTTGCTCCTTCTGGCAAACACCAAACCCACAGCACAAGCACAGCACAAGGTTTGAGGTTTTCAAAAACTGACATTAAAGTAGAATCACATTCCACTGATTTTGATATCAATCACTGTACATCAGATAACATTTTGGAAAAGAATTGATATATCCAGTGCTGACAACTCCTTTGGAATTCCAAGGCCACTGTTCAACAAAGCATTCTGCTACACAAAGAGCCCTGATGCTGCAAGAGATCCAGCATGTACAGGCAGTCCTCATGGACTCACATCAGCAACCGAGAACTAAAATCAAACAAAAATAGCTGTTTTCAGCCTACCCTCTGTAAGGGACTTCCTTTCTTCCTTAAAAGTTCTGCTATGGCAAGGCCTACTTCAGCAGACTGCTTCCTCCTCTCCTTTTCCCCATCCTCCCATACTTTCAAAGTTCTTTGAATAACACTTTTATTCTCAGTCTGGCTCAAATTATCCCATCATTAATACTGGTGTAATTATAGTGTGCTTTTTAATGTTACAGCTAAAACAAAGTTTGGTCCTCACTGGGTACCAGGATGATGATAATAATGCTAATGACAATGATGATAACAATAACAACATCAACAACAATAACAATAATAACAATTCTAATGTGTAACCCATACACTAAGTTTATGAATATCTTTATTTTTCCCATCTTGGAGCCATTTCAGGGTCTCTTGGAAAACCAGATTCTGTGTTCAGACAGTGTTCCAAGCCAGGTCGTATGGGGCTTACAGCAACCTGGTCTAGTGGAAGGTGTCCCTGCCTGTGTCAGGGGGGAAAAACTGGATGAGGTTTAAAGTCCCCTCCAACCCAAACCATTCTGGGATTCAACAACAGCCACCAGTGCATCTGGAGCTGATGCCTCAGGGAAGGGACCGTGTTTGGTGCCTCCCCAGGCTGCAGCTCCAGGCTTGGTGAGTCAGGCATTCCATGTACTGCCCTTCCTAAATCATGCAGGAAGGAACAGCTGTGTAGCTGCAGTGTCTGCCCTCCCCTTGAACCCACAGCCTGCTGCAGAGGGGATGAATCCATCCTGCATGAAGCAGACGATGCCCTAAAGCAATGGTGAGGTGCCTGGTGTGCAGAGAACTAATTAATGAAAGCTCGACCTAAACTGTCAGTAAATTCTAATAATCCATGCAATCCCAAACAGATTTCTAGCCAAAGAGCGTTTCCCCAGCAGATCACAATTACACAGCCCACTGCCTGGGATTTGGGTCTCATTTCACTGCCCAGTGAACTGCAACAAGTCACACAGCTCAGTGAAGTGGCACTAAGGCACCATCACCAGATGCAGCCCACACACTGTACAGTCTTCCATGAAAGCTGGGATCTTCTCAGTCTTTAAACACTACTTTTCCTAAAGCTTAGATTTGCAAGAAGCAGCTTATACCACAGTTACTGATCTCTGTTATCCATGGCTGCAGTTTCCCCACCGTTATTGCATTCAGCTCTACAAACTGACACATTTCCTGAGAGCCTGTTTTTGGGAGATATCGTGGGTGCTGCACCACAAGATACACTTTGCAGGAGAGACTTGTAACAGGACTGTAATTTAAATACAATAATCTCACTAGCAGGAGATTACATACATGAGTTTGTAACAAAATAACTGTAATCATGTCCTGAGTTAAAATGAAATAAAAAAAGAAAAAAAGAAAAACACACACACACTTCAAACCAAACCAGGGGCTCCACTTGTGGAAGCTCGTGTGCCCAGCAGGCATGTGTGAGGTCAGGGCACATCAAGCATGGGATTAAATTGTTTGTATGTGCACAGCTGGCATGTTTCTGAACCTCATCACCATGTACCTGTTCAGTGACAGTGATAAAGTAGCAATCACAACTCATTTGATTCTGAAGTTTCAGCTAAACTTTGTCAGCTGGGGTTTTCCCTGAGTGTCCACCTCAAAGACCTCTCCAGCCACAGTTGCTCCTTCCTGAGCTCAGCACTGGGGCCTTAGAGAGTTTATAAAAACAAATACTAATTAACAGTCCAAATACAGCCTTTCCCCCTGGCCCTGCATGAATAAAAGGATCAAAATGATGAAACTAGAGGAATGAGCAGGGAGCAACACAGGACTGTGAAGGAAAGGAGCTTCTTCACATGACAGGTCTGCACAGTCCCAGTCATGTTTTCCTCAATTCTCCAGTATTCCCAGCTCCTGCAGCTTATTTGTGAGGGATGGGCTAACAGCTGGTCTTTAATAAAGACAAGAAGATTCGCAGTTCCAGCAAAGGTTTTTTTGTGGCCTCAGGAAAGTATTTCTTGTGGGCATATGAAAGGGTATACAGGACTGGTACTAAATAACGGCAATTATTGACTTTTTGCTCAGCAGCACCATCAGCTTCTCCGTTTCCTCAGCACCTGTAAGGCCACATAAACCCTCCCCTCCATGCAGGGAGCAGGGGAAGCCAGTTCCTTTAGGGAGATGAAACAGATCACAAGGAAGGGACTGAACCTGCAGGCAAACCCCTTCACGTCACTAAGCTGTGGCCTTGAGGGGAAAAACACACCTCGAATGAACATCGCACAGACCAGTATCTCTAGGGCCAAGTCTGCTCTTACTTTTACTGATGGCCACAGGAATGTTGTCCGAATCATGGAAACAGCACTTCATGTCTGCTCTGCTCCACATTTATGCAAGGGTTCACAACATCATTTTATTGCATGAATAGTAGGGGAGGGGAAATCCTTTGAAGAGATTTTTGACAAAAGTGTCTTTTACATTGTCCCATCTGCTCTGTGTGAACACAGCAGGACCTGCCAGACACGTTTCCTTACAGAGGGCAAAATTATTCTTTTTACATGTCACTGGATCAGTAAAAATGAAGAGCAATGAGCGGTGACACAGTGGCTCCTGGACACACCTCAGGGCAGGTAAATCAGGATTTGCTGTTCACTTCACAGCCGGGAGATGTGGGGGTGGCCTCTTCTCCCAGGGAACAAGTGACAGGACAAGGGGACATAGTCTTAAACTGGACCAGGGGAGGTTCAGGTTGGACATCAGGAGGAATTCCTTCATGGAACGGGTTGTCAGGCATTGGAAGGGGCTTTCCAGGGAGATGGTGGAGTTACCCCTGGAGGTGTTCAAGGAACGTGGCACTCAGTGCTCTGATCTGGTTTACAAGGTGGTGATGGGTCGCAGGTTGGACTCAGTGATCTTGGAGGTCTTTTCCAGCCTCAGTGGTTCTGGGATTCCGGGATCCCCCTCGGCACCCAGCATGAGGTACTGCACTGCAGGGAGGCTCTGACTGCTGCTATAGCGCCCAGCGAAACGCAGGCACAACTTCATTCCTTGAGTGTACTTAAGGGTGAATGCTTCGCCTTTCTTGAGATTTCAGGCAAAACAACGGGAGACAGCGACCGTGTTCCCCAGCCTCGGCTGTAACGACGCAGGGAACGCCTCCAGCTCCTCCCTCGCGGGGGCTGCGCCACTTCCCATAGCCCACAGGCCGGCGCGGGGAGTCGAGGTGTCCCGCGGGTCGGGCCACAGGACACCGAGCAGCGCCGGGGCCGCTCCAATCCTTCCCCCCACCGCCATGCCCGTCCCCCTCCGCCGGCCGGATCGGATCGGGGCGGGGCCAACCAGTGGGCGGGGCCACACAGGGGGCCAAGCAATGGGCGGGGCCAATCGATGGGCGGGGCAAACACGGCGGGGCCAATCAATGGGCGGGGCCACCAATGGGCGTGGCCAATCCGTGAGAGAGGAATCAATGGGCAGGGCCAGGAGTGCGTCAGAGTCCATGGGCGTGGCCCGTGCCGCACATGCGCGGTGAGGCGCGCCCTGTCCCGGAAGCGGTGTCGGCGCCGTGACACGTCGCAGGGGCCGCGGCGGGAGCGGGGCCGGGCCGGGGCCGCGGGTGCGTCCGGGAGCCGGGCCCGTGTCGGGGGTACGGGAGGGAGGAGACGGGCAGAAGGCACCGGGGGTGTGGCGGGGCCGCGGCCGGGGCGCTGGGGCAGCGCGCGGCCCGAGGGAGGGAGAGGGGGCGGGGGGCGGCGGCGGGGCCCAGCGGCGGGAGGGGGCAGCGGGCAGAGCCGCCTGGCGCTGGTCAGGGCAGGGTTCGGGATCGGCCTCGCTGTTCTCTTGCAGACGTGGCGATGTCCGGGTTCGACGGCTTCAACACCGAATTCTACCAGACCAGTTACAGCATCGAGGACCAGGCGCAGCCCTACGACTACAGCGGGCGGCAGTACAGCAAGTAACTCCTGCGTGTGCTGTGTGTCCTGGGCACCCCCAGAGCCCCTCGGCCTCCTAGGATCCTTGACGGGTTTGGTTGGGAGGGACATTAAAGCTCATCCAGTTTCACTCCCTGCCACGGGCAGGGACACCTTCCACTATCCCAGGTTGTTCCAAGTCCCATCCAGCGTGGCCCGGAACACTTCCAGGGATGGGGCAGCCACAGCTTCTCTGGGCATCCTGTGCCTGGGGCCTCACCACCCTCACAGGGAAGGATTTCTTCCCAATATCCTATCTAACCCTGCCCTCTGTCAGTGTGAACTCTTTCCTTCTTGTCCTGTCCCTCCAGGCCCTTGTCCAAAGTCCCTCTCTATCTCTCCTGTAGGCTCCCTTAGGATGCTTCTGGGACAGTCTCTGTATTTGGGAAAGGATTGGCATTTCAGCCAGCTGCTGTTCCCTGTTGCTCTGTTTGGTGAACACAGTGTGTAAATGGAGATATAAAGTAGTTGTGTATCGAGTTCTTTGCCTGCTAGATTTTAGAGGGTGTATTAGAACATTGAAAAAGAGGTTATATGAGTAATCTGCATCTCCTTGGGAAACGAAATAGTGTTCTACAAGCCTGTCTGCACTTGGGGACTTAAAATTAGTGTCACACAAATGAGCCAGAAATGTCATGGTGATTCCCAGGCTGCAGTAGGGAAGTGTGGTGGATGTTCCTGGGTCAGGAGAGATCCTCGGAGCCTTGTGTGAATATCCAGCCTCAAGCTGAGGGCTTTGGTCACTTCCCTGTGATGGATGGAGCAGGTTGGTGCCTGTTTGTGACCTGAAGAGAGTCACAGTGCTGGGCTGGGGCTGAACTCTGCTACCATAAGGAGAGAAACAACAAGGAGTTTTAAATTTTCCTTCTTTATATTTACACAGTTCAATATTTTGGAGATGTTTACTGAGACATCTGTGATCAGACATGAGAATGATTAGTGTCCAGAATAACGGAGGAGTTTGTTTAGGGCAGAGGATGTATTTGATTGGGCTTTTTCATAATGGATCTGAGTGTGGTACCATTTAGTGGGACTTTTTAAGAAAAAGTGAAGGATTTGCTCTGATTCATTTGCTGAAATAAGCTTTGCCTTAGCAGGAGATGTTTGAAATGCAGCTCTGTGTGTGTCCTGACGTGGTGTTGTGCTTTGCAGGCACTATGGAGGCTACGAGTACCCTCAGCAGGCCGGGTTTGTCCCTCCCGACATGATGCAGCAGCAGCCCTACACGGGGCAGATCTACCAGCCAACACAGACCTACACTCCTGCTTCAGCACAGTCTTTTTATGGAAGTAATTTTGAGGACGAGCCACCACTGTTGGAAGGTAAAACTTTATGTTATGGACCAAATCCAAAACTCTTCCCAGTTTGGGGATAAGATGGTAGCACTGTGTGCATTCCCTGCTGGTGGGAGCGCTCAGTGGATTTGAAATTCTCATTGATTTTATTTTTTTTAACCTGTATTTTGGGTTATAAAATACATATTCTTGTGTGAACTTCCGGAGTTCTAAATTATTGTTTTATTGTTTCACACCAGCTGCTCTGTGGCAGATTTAATCAATTATCTGGAAAACCTAACTGCATGAAAAACACTTAATAGTTCTGTTGTTGCAAATAATAGTTGTAACTGCTCAGTTTTTCTAAAATAAATGGCCACAGGTACTTTCAGTTGATTCTTGGTTGGAACTGGAATGTTTCATTGCCAGCAAGAAATGCTAAACACTGCAGAAATGCCTGTGTGTAATACAGCCTGTGCAGAGTGTCAGAGCGGATATTCATTTACTGTCTGGATTGATGGAATCAGTTTCCAGCCTAAATCCATTGTTTTTCAGTCTCAAACAACTGAATAAACCCTTATTGTTGCTGGGCAGAGAGGCAGACCCCTGTCACCTGTACCCAGTCACGATACTTTCCACCCTCTGGGCTTTTTTTTTTGAAATTGATACTTTTATTTATTTTTAATTAATATTCAGAGTATTAATTTATTTACATAGGTGCTTCCCAGAGCAGTGAGCAAGGTATAACTGCATCTGAACTGGGGTTTGAGGCACAGCTCTGGTCAGACTGGATGGAGGGAGACTGGAAATCAAACGCAGCTGGAGGGAGCTGGGAAACTTGTTGTCACTAGATGCTGTTCAAAGGAGTGAGCATCTTTTAGTGGACTCAGTGCCTGATTTGTGAAATAGAAATCCCCCAAAGATAATTAACTATAGAGAAACTCATTTGAATTAGAAATCCATGAGGCAGCAGTTGTTGTAGACTTGGGGCAGCTGCGTGGTCTGTGCTGATGCTCTGTGGTGCACCTGCTTTTGGCACTGCAACAGGGAACTGGGCTGAAGGAGCCTCTGGGCTGGCCCAGAAGACTGTTTATAGTCTTACCTAGTCCTTCAGAAACCACCTGGGAACTTCCAGCTTTTGAGACCAGGAATATGTGGAGGCAACATGAGGAAAGATGGGATAACTCAATTTGTGCTCGGCATCAGATGGCTGTGGGGGAGATGGAAAAGTAGAGAGGCAGGGAAAGTGTAGAGTCGAGCAAATGTGGGCAACAGGAAGGGGAGGAATGAAATCAGTGTGCATCATTCTCTTCACTTGCAGAACTGGGGATCAATTTTGACCACATCTGGCAGAAGACACTGACGGTGCTGCACCCCCTGAAAGTGGCTGATGGGAGCATCATGAACGAGACAGATTTGGCTGGACCCATGGTCTTCTGCCTGGCTTTTGGAGCCACGTTACTGCTGGTGAGATACTGGCTGCAAAACATGACTGTGTGTGTATTTATGTTCTTGGAAACACTGGGAAAAGAGCCACATGATGTGTGGGTTTATTGGAAGTGACTATTTGGCATGGAGGCCAAAAAAGCATGTCCTGGCCAAGGATTTCATAGAATATCCTGAGTTGAAAAGGACCCAAAAAGATCATCAAAGTCCAACTTCTGGCCCTGTACAGGAGAAAAATTGTAGCCATATGCAAGAGATGCTGGGGCCTCACACATCAATGGAATCAGTAAGTACTGACACATGAGGTGTGACTCTCAGTGTCAAGTCACTCTGATAAAGCACTTATGAAACAAACCTGCTTTCACATTGTTTATTCTGCTTAATAGGTTAGTCAGTGGTGAAGCCTGGTGGGTTTTTTTAATTGACCTTAATTGGAATAACAGTGTGCTTTAATACCTCAATGGTGAGATGACAGAGTAGCAGCAAACAGTGTTCCTTGGCATTGAAAGCTTCAGGGTTTTTAATCAGTTTTTATCTTTGAATGCTTCAGGCACTGCTTTTAATTTCTGCATAAAATTTCACATTGCTGTGACAGGACACATTTTGGTACCAAGGGGACTTCGAACCTACTTTAATAAGTAACATTATTTATGGAAAATAGGCCAGTCAAATTAATGAATGTTTTTATAATAGATATGCTTGAATTTTCTTTCCCTAAGAAATTACTGGTTTCTCCTGTGTGCTTTATTAAACAACTCCATGGAATGTAGTGAAAGGAAGTGAGCTGAGCATGGCACAGGTTGCAGCAGGTGTGATTGTTTCCTGCAGTGCTCAAGGAAAAGGAGAGCAGCATTTAAGTACATTTGTTTTTTTGGAAGTTGTTGTGAGGGGACACCCTGGAAGCTGCACCCTGGGATCTGCATGTCCCTGTGTCCTGTTGGGTGTGCCTTGGGGCAGGGAAGCATCAATTCTGGCCTAGGAAAAGCAGGTGATAAGATACACTGAAATAATCCAGATGTGCTTTCTACATACTTATTAACAAGCTAAGTTTGATTCTTGACTTTTTAAAATCTACCTGAGTTAATCCTGAGTTCATAGCCAGTGCTTTGCAGCTCACCTTTAGCAATTCCTGGGAATTTTTAGTAGATTACCTTGTGCCAGAACTTTGTTCAGTCTGTCACAAATTAAGGGACTTCAGCTCTGGGTTTGTCAAAAAGTTCCTGAATTATGTTTCTTGGTCTTTATGTACTAGTACTGTAAAGATTATTATTGCAAGTAATAAGGAACTGTTATTGATTAAACCTAAAGAGTTCATAGGCAGAGATCAGAGAATAACAATCTGATAAAAAGTCTGTTCATTAAGATCTGTAGAGTGAGGAGAAATTCCTGCCTCGTGGTTGGCTGGAGTGTGCGGATGTCCTGGGGCTCAGGTGGGAGAGTTACTGCCTGTGCAATGTGCGGGTGGAGTGCAAGGGGGAATGAAGATACTGTAACCATCCCTTCCTTCTCCCTGTGGGGGAGAATAGATTTCTAACCCTCCCATAACTCACACACATCCTCTGCTTTGCTTCCAGGCTGGGAAAATCCAGTTCGGTTACGTGTACGGGATCAGTGCAATCGGCTGTGTGGGAATGTTTTGTCTCCTGAACCTGATGAGCGTGACTGGGGTCTCCTTTGGCTGTGTGGCCAGTGTCCTGGGATACTGCCTGCTTCCCATGATCCTGCTCTCCTCTTTTGCAATTGTATTTTCACTACAGTAAGTACTTAAAATCTATAATTTGTTAATAGATTCCTCTCCCGAGAGGGTGAAGAAAGTTATTAAAAGGAATTTTCATATGCAGTAATAAAGGTGTGTATAATTGAGTATGACAGGAGTTTTTACTAAGTGTAAAAACATAATTATCAATAGTTTTTAGGTATTTACTGGGGGAAAGGTGAGTGAAAACTGGTTTTATCTGAGTCAATTCACAGCTTTTAAATAAATAGACTGAGAACAATCTCAGGTTTGTTTTCAGCCAGCTCTGAATCTGACAGATCTCAGTACCTGTAAAGTCTGAAAGTAAATATTATTTAATATGCAAATTAGAATTTTACAAACACAAGAAAATGAGTGTGGTTCCTCATAACTGAAATTAGGGAATGAAAAGAAACAACTTGCTACAATTACTCACTGCTTTTATGTTTCATATGCACAAAGTTAGTTTTGAGGGGGTTTTATGGTGTTACAGTTGACTAAAATTGTTCTGAAGTTTCGGAATCACAGACTGGTTTGAGTTGGAACGGACCTTAAAGGTCATCCAGTTCCACCCCTCTGCCATGAGTAGGGACACCTCCCACTAGACCAAGTTGCTCCAAGCCATGTCCAACCTGGCCTTGGATACTTCCAGAGATGGGGAGTCCACAGTCTCTCTGGGCAACCTGTGTCAGTGCTTTTACTGGGACTATTTAATTTAATGTCAAATATAAAAGCAAAAATTCATCATAGAATCTGTACAAGGTATTGGATGAATCCAGGTGTGACTCCTATAAGTGTATATACATAAGGCTTATATGAATTCTCTTTTTTCTACATTTCCAGGGGGATGATGGGGATTATTCTAACAGCTGGAATTATTGGCTGGTGCAGCTTTTCTGCTTCCAAGATCTTTATCTCTGCCTTAGCCATGGATGGACAGCAGCTCCTCGTAGCCTATCCCTGCGCGTTGTTGTACGGAGTCTTCGCCCTCATTTCGGTGTTTTGAACAGACTGTCCAGACTGGGGGACTCCAGTGGGCCAAAAGGAAAATCCCAACTTAGAACATGGAATTGGACCAGAAACAGCTGCAAAGAACTGTCTCGTGTTGCTATCATGAAACTTACACCCGTTTGAATCACCTGGAACAATGGAAAAATGTCTCATGTTGACTTTTTTAGGACTTTGAATACTGTTTTCAATGACCTGGGGTGTCCAGAGCTTTAATACATGTTCATGCTTATCAAGTTCCTGTGATTTCTTTCCCATTCCTAGATCTTTAGAAAAAGTAACTCTTGGTTGTTTATTTGAGGGTTGTGATTTTGTTTGTTTTGTTTTGTTTTTTAGGGTTGAAGTTATAAATTGGTAGATTTTCATCCAAAACAGTTAATGGAACTGCCATGAATTTGGGGGACTCTGGATAAATCTGCAGTAATGAGGAACCTGTTTCCTGACCCCTCTAACCAAAAGCAAAATGTACAAATGAACAAAAGGAATTAGAGTATTTTCTGTATCTCAACCAATATCCTCTTAAGCTCTTTGGTCTCAGTTATTTGTTCATTTTCTGTGAGAGTATTTCAGGATTTAAGGTACTTAAATTATGAATTAGAAAACATGCTTAAAAGTGAAAGGGATCTGTAATTCTGTCACACTTGAAACATGACCACATATGGGTGTCTGAGTAGCTTTATGTTAACTTGTGTTTCTGAAGAGGACTTCGACAGAGGTTCTTTCCTTCATGGTGCACATACTGGTAGCTGAAGAGGAATCTCTTGCAGTACTTCCAAGGAAAACACCATTTTGAAAACGTTATGCTTGTCAGTATTGTAGTTACTGTAAAATAATTTAAGGCATATTGATTAAATTTTCCTTAAATTTTGAAAAATTTGTTTGATTTTCCTTAATATTTCTTTTTTTAATGTTCAGTTATTAAAATAGAAACTTCCATATCAAAGCAAAATAATTATTAAAATTGAATTCAGTGAGTGGATTTGGTATTTGCTTCAGTCACAAATAGTTAAACATAATGAGAAGTATAATCTGGTTTGGGATGTTAATCACAAAAATTCTTAGAGGTGGGAGAAGGGGGAAAGCAGAAGTGGTTGTTCTTCACTTGGTAATTTGTAAAATAAGCAACAACAGGCTACAGACATTTTTTATATAGGGAAGGTTACTTACATATGTAATAATTACATGCCCCCATCTTGGAAATGAAAAAAATGGCAAAGTGCTAGATTATAACTCCTATTTTTTCAGCAATTTAACCCGAGGGATTTAATGTCATTGCAGTGATGCAGTGTCAGTGTGGTGTCCCTGTGTCCTGCCTATGGAATGAGCTATTGTGGAGCTGAATCAATGCTCAACCGTGTTCTGTTAACACCTTCTGGTAAGACCCCACTTGGAATCCATCTTCAAGGGAAGCTTTCGTCCCAGTGACAAAGGAATGAATTATTCCAAAGGCTTTGCACATATTTTTGTTCGTTTTCCCTTAGTTCTGCACATTCTCCTTAAAATAGCTTCCTAGTGCCACTGAAGTTACTGCCCAGGTCCTTTGTTGGCCAGAGGCAGCTTCTGCTCGTGTCCAGGGAAGCTGTGGGAAGTGTCACATGAGTGTTAAACCTTCGAGGACACAACACTGATGCACAAACCATTCTGACTTCATTGTGTGCTGTAACAGGCTGGTACAGTGAATTTTGAAGCTCACACACGAAACCCTGCAATTTCCTTCCAGAAATGAATTCAAAAGCCCAGATGATTTTCTCCTTTGATACGTTATTATAAATTACCACCTTGAATAAATGTGGTGGGTGGATTTTGTTGAGCAAAATGTTTTACTCTGTAGTTTTGATGTCCCTGGGACAGACTGCCCGCCCTGCTCTGGGGCACCAAGTTCTTTAGTGAAGAACATGGTGGAGCACCATGTGCTGTGTCTGTGCAAGTAAACTGCAGTGATTACTAATGAGAAATAATTAAATACACAGCTCTAATACATAGAAAATCTCCCACACTTGGAGCACATCAGGTTCTAATAGCCCAATATTTTATTTTGGGAAGCAGCTCATTCAGCTTACCCTGTGTATTCCAGTGAGTCTTGAAGCTTGCAGTGATTCCATAGGTACCTTCCAGGGTGCTCAGCTGTTGTTGAACTGTGAGAAATAATACCTTTTTGTCACCACAGCACAAGCAAGCTTCAGTGCACAGGAAAAAAACAAAATTATCTCACTGTTGTCCTGGCAATGCAGCTGCTGAGTTTGGAGAGACCAGAGGAGAAGGGATTTATGTTGATGTAGATGCTCACAAAGTCAACAGTGGAGGGTACTGTACATTCTACTCCAGCAGGAGGTTTGACCTGAGAGTATTCAGGTGTGTTTTGTGTTCCTCAATACAGAATTTAGCAGTGCATTTCTAGGTGGTCTCTTGGGGCAGAGAGAAGCACATGGGAGCAGAAGGTCAAACACTTGAATTTGTGGAGGACTTGATAAAAACATGGTGTTATGTCTAGACTGATTGTATTAAATATCCCGAATTTCTGGTACATTAATTAATGTGATTGCACTGACTCTTTATTGCTGTTCTAAAATCAATCCCATTGATTCTCTGTAATGAAGTTTTGTCCTAGTTCTTGCTTCAGTTGTAGTTACATTTCAGATGATTCAATCTCCCCATCCTGTGGAATGTCAGAGAGAGAATTACTTTTCCCAGTTTGTCCATTTTCATCCCAGTTTGTTGATGCTGTGACAGTGACTCTGTTTTTCAGGTCACTTGTGCTGTCAGGCAGATGCTGCTACAGTTCAGTTTGGTTCCTTTTCTGTGAACATCTGAAAATTATGGGGCACATCTTGTACAAAAAGCATGTTTTTTAATGTGCTCTTGTTCCTGTCACCCCTGCACTGGTGCTGAGTCAGTGGTGGGTGAAGGCCTGAGGAGTCAGCAGGGGCTGATGTGGAATGTTCTGTGAGCCAGATGTTCCTCCATTCCTGGAGCAGAGCATCCTGGGGATGTGTGGGAGCACCAGCGATTCCTTGTGCTTTGAGCTGCCTTCTCTCCAAAATTACCTTATTTCCATGGGGTTGAGACCCACTGGAATACTGGAAAGGCCATTCCTTTGGGTCTGGAATAAGACTTCAGTATCAACACAGGGAAATTTTCATTGGATTATCTGTACATGAAGGAACTGGGACTCTGGCTTTGATGCTGCAGTTGAGAACAGGCTTTGTGGTGTGAGGCTGGGCTGGGCACAGCCAGAAGCACTCAGTGTGAGGAGGGTCATAGGCTGATGAAAATCTCAATTCCTGTCAAACACCATCATTCAAAAGTTAGTTACTGTTCTTTAGGAATTGTGTTTGCTAAAAGAGAAGCCAGAGCTTTGGGTGCAACACACTGGTACCCGCAGATCCAGGGTTTGCAGAGAGAGCACCTTTCATTTGCCTGTCCATTTACCTGGCTCTGGCTTCACTGGAATGCTCTGGAGTGTCTGCTGTCCATGTCATGCTGCATCTGAACAAAAACTGCAGGAATGGAGGAACCAGGACTTGCTGTTTCCTGCTTCTCCACTGGGTGGGCCTGCAGGACTCCTTATGTGCCACAGTGAACCTGATCACAGAATTACTGAGGCTGGAAAAGACCTCCAATATCACAAAATCCAACCTGTGACCCATCACCACCTTGTCAATTAGACCAGAGCACTGAGTGACCCGTCCAGTCATTCCTTGAACCCCTGCAGAACCACTTCCCTGGGCAGCCCCTTCCAATGCCTGACAATCCTTTCCCCAAAGAAATTCCTCCTGATGTACAACCTGAACTTCCCTTGGTGCAGCTTGAAGCCATTTTCTCTCCTGTCACTTCTTGCCTGGGAGGAGATTCTTTTTGTTCAAATATCTTCATAGAAACTCTTGTTAATCTTGTTTGTGGTGTTGTTTCCTCATCACTTACTGCTCTTCATTTTATCTCAACACAGGCCTCATACTCCTTCACCATCTTTACTAAAAGAAGATACATCGAATTTTCTTTGATGGCCTCACATACCGTCATCACCGTTGAGAGGTTATTCAGAGAGAAGCTGCATTAATCAGACTGGAGTATTATGAAGTAGCCCTCTGCATTTTAACCTTCTCAATGCCTTTCAGACATACAATTTCACCACTGGATAATTTGGGTGTACTTCCGTCTTTAAGTACATGCAAAATGGTGGCTTTGGTAGCTTTTGGGTTATGCAACTCATGAGAAATTATTAAATCACTTGATTACATTTCATTTGAATAAAGCCACAGTAGTTGTATTGTCCTTAAAAACCAAACAAGGAAAAGGGATCTGTGAATATAATCTTATGTGGTAAAAGAATGCCCTGGGTACAAATGATCAGCTGCACTTGGCTTTAATGTTTTCTCTGGACATTTTATACTCTCCTGGCATTCTTATAATCTAAATCCTTCTATCTAAACTAAATGTACTTAACTATGATGTCATAGTGGGTTTAACTTGGAGTTTGGGAATTCCCAGGTTTATATGGCAGTAACAGCTTGGAGAGAAGCAGATGCTTCACATTAAGTTGATTTCAGCATTTTCAATCTGAACACATTGATGTATTCACATGTTTATACAGTCAGGATAACAATGGGGCAGTTTATTTCTGTTCATTTATTTAATGTTTAAATAACATTATCTTCTTTAAATATCAAGGTTTATGGTGGGGGAGTTGTTTTTTAATTGCACAGGCCTCTCCTCATTTCACTTCATCCCAGGCAATTTCCCTGTCATTGCTGGATACAGCATCAGAATTAAATTTCCAGTGTGAATATTGACAGAAGAGAAGATCATAATTACAAATGATTGATCAGTCCAAACCCACATCATTGGATGAATTCCCTCCTTCCCACCACTGTTAATTTGGAATAAATTTGCAACCATCGAGATCTTCACTTATGTGCTGATGATTGTTATGTTCTTCTGCCTGAGCTGTAATTGAGCTTAAAAGGCCTCATTCTGCCTCAAATCTATTCTTAGTTTTATTTCAGACCTGAAAGTGGAGCCTAATTTTGAAAATGATCCTCCTGTCTACATATTAGCTTGGGATAGATCTCCCACCCAGCCAGTGCTTCCACTGAAGGCTCTGACTCCCAGGTAGGGTGGGAGGATGTGGAGTGGCTGTGCTGGGCTATTGCTGATCCCTCCAATGCCTACAGGGATGCAATGGCATTGCATCCCACCCCTCAGTTCTAAGATTTATTGAAAATACACAGTGATTTGTTTAGAGGATGCCAGGAGGAAATATAGCCATAAAAGGTGTCAGAGCCTCAGTGTGAGGTCAGCATGAGGTGGTGATAAATTTGACAGCTGATCCTGCAAAACAAAAGGAAGAGAGAGAGGAAATACCTGTTTGTAGCTGTGAAGTTGTTTCAGAATCAGGAGCCCTTCAGTCAGGAGGATCATCTTCGCTTTTCCCTGAATAAGTGAAGCATCCCAGTGTGCACAATGGATGTGGTGACAAGTGAGTGAATTCTACCCTGAAAGCCCCTCACCCCGCACTGCCCTCCCTGTCAGGGTTCTAAAATCTGCATGATGTCAGCCTGAAGTGCAACCCTGGTCATGGTGCATGGGATGCAGCCCTGGGATGCTCCCCAAGGATGCTCCCAGGTGTGTCTGGATGTTGGCAGGGCCAGGGCTGACACAGGGGATCTGGTGGAGGCCTCAGGAATCCCAGGGCCCAGGGGAGCTGTGGGGGTCACCCACAATGCAGAGCAAATCTCTTGTTGGCAAGCAGCAAGGGTTTGCTCTCAGCTCTTGCCGTGCTTCTACCTTAGCACATTTGTTTCCTTCTTTTCACCCTGGATTGCTGAGCAGGTGATTGAATAACCACAAAGAGCCTTTCTTGTTCCTGCATTATTTTCAAAGCAAATACAAGAACAATTCTAGACCCTGGAGAAAAGACAGCAAGGCTAAATTTTGGACTCATAAAGCACTGGCAGCAGCCAGATAACACTCATTAAAAACATGAAGCTGAAGCTTTGAAACCTCTCCTCAGTTTACAGAGCAATTTGTCTGGAAGGCTGTTCTATGGGAGCTTTTTCCATGGAAACCTGCAGTGTGATCCCCCAAACAACTCACTCTGCTCTGATGTATATGGGCTCGGTGTTTAGATCCCACCCAGCTCTGTTAGTCTGGTTGCCATGGTCCTGTTTTGTTCTTCATATGCCCTTTGATGGATACAGGAGCCATCTCAGGGAGCTGTAGGGCTGGGCTGTGACCGTGGGGAATACACTGGGTAGGGATGTGCTGCAAGGGGCAGGAACACTGTGAGTTCCTCCTAAGGATCTCTGGCACCATGAACAGCCTTGCTCTGTGCTTATTCATCACTCCCACCTCATCACTGGGTGCTGGAGTTGGATACAAGCTTGGGGGGCTGCTGATGACCCACAGCCTGGACAACTCCCCCAGGTCCCAGCACCATCCCCTCACCAGCTGAAGCTGGTGTTCCCCAAAACTTTTTAAAAGAGCACGTAGTGACAGAACAAGTGAAATGGTTTTAAACTGAAAGAGAGTAGGTTTAGGTTAGATATTACTGTGAGGGTGCTGAGGCCCTGGCACAGGCTGCCCAGAGAAGCTGTGGCTGCCCCATCCCTGGAAGTCAAGGCCAGACTGGACAGGGCTTGGAGCAACCTGGTCTAGAGGAAGGTGTCCCTGGCCTCAGCAGTGGGAGTGGAACTGGGTGACTTTAAGGTTGCTTCCAACCTAAATCGTATGATTAACTTGCTGCAGTGACTTGTGTAACACACAGCAGGCTCAGAACAAGAGCATCCAAACCAAACCTTTGATGTCTTTACTCCGCTCAGCCCTTGAAGCTCTTTTCTCATCAACTCTGTTATTCACAGGCTGCAGTTCAGCGCGATGGCAGATCTGTAGCTGACACATCTTGGCCTTCAAGCAAAAGGGTCATCCATGAGTCCAACACTTGATGAAAGCCAGCAAAGCTTCATAGAGTGCACTTCTGCTCCATTTTTTTCCTACTATAAAATGTCTTTTGCCTTTTTACCAGATTCAACCAATCCAGTTTACAACATTGTTGTTTAATTATTATCATAACTATTTCACAGAGGGAGAAATTGAGACACAGAGAATGAGAATGTTCATTAGGATGTCACTAAGTAGGACCCCAGTTCTGCTGGGAAAACAAAAGCAGAACTAAAGTGTATCTTTACTTTTTGCTCATTAATCCCACTATTAGCAACTTATCTGAATCATTCTCTGAACCAAGAAGCTGTTTTTGACTGTTGTATTAATATTGCCGTGGTTTTTGATACTTCTCACTGTTTTCAACCTTTATTTTAACATATCTATCGTGGGACTCTCCTGATTAGGCACAGATCTGTGGTGCAGATGTAGATAGATGAGTTACTCATCTGAGGCTTTACAGGCAGTGGAATAAATTGGCTCCAGAAGGCCCTTTCTTTATCTTAGTGCCATAATGTCAGATGAGTCACACTCTTCCATCAAAAAGGGGAGCCCGGGTGAGTCAGAGACACCCACAGACCTTGGTCACTTATCAGATGGATCCCTCTGGGGCCAGCAGAGGGGACATGGGGAGCTGGTGGGTGAGGCTGGCTCAGGTGGGGTACGTGGACAGATCTGGGCACTGTGGTGGCACTTGGCAGGTGGGAATGAGCAGGACTGTTGTGGTCCACACTGAACTGAATGGGGGCAGCAGGGCCTGGACCCAGTGGTACTGCTGAGTCCAAGTCTGAGCATTCCATGTTCTGCAGGTCCCTGCATGCTGGGCACAAACATGAAGGTTTGGACAAGGCCACTGGGGTTTCTCTAAACTTGTTGGTGCAACATGAGGGCACAGTCAGAGCATCCCTGACCTTGAATCTGCATTTGACCCAGGAGGAATAGCACCAACAATGAGCCCTTTTCCAGAGTCACTCCCTGGCATTATTTCTAGCCAAAACATCCTGAAAATTTAAAATACAGGATTAATAAATTAAGAAAGAAGAGCTAATGTAACTTGACCCCAAAATTATTGTCACAGTGAGGGGTAACTGCTACAGGTAGGAGAGGAATGGTGGGACCAGTTCAGAGCAGCCTTGCAGGAACACTGACACTCAGCATCCCCGGTCACCAAAACTGGAGTGACAAAAGTTCTGAATGCCCATTTTTAGATGCCACTAGATGGCAATCCATGTATTCCAAACAGCCTATTCCAACCCTTCATAGCTGCTGTAATGTTTGCTTCATGATGGGATCTGCTCAGGCTGCTGGGTCCCTACTCCTGGGTAGTGCCAACGCTGTGTGTGGTGGGTGCTGGTGCCAGAGCCAGGGCTTGGAATGTTGGACCAGGGAACTGGACCAGGGAGTTGCTCCTGCTAACAACTGGGTCTGGTTTAACTTCATCAGGTCAATTTTCAGCTGAAAACAGTTTTCTGGTATCAGACTTGTGGCAGGGCCACAAATGTTGCTGGAGGGAACAAGGTGTGTGGGCAACAAGCCAGAGCCTCCTCCTTCTCAGCAGTGCTGGGTGACAGCATGGCCCAGCAAACAGAGCCAAAGCTGAGAGGCTATTTTAAGAATATTCACAGATGACATATTTAAGACATATTTAATAATATGTCAGAGCATAAGGAAAGAAATCCTCCCTTTGATCTCTGAATTACCCAAAGTTTCCATCTGATGAAGGGCTTGAAATTAACAGAAAACTCAATTTTTTTCCCCAAAGGAGATGATCAGCACTGTTACCATGCTCTTTCCCTGTTGACTAAAGCTCGGGATGTCTCCGGGTCCTATAAGAATCCAGTGGATCATTGGGGTCTGATTTCAGATCTTGCCACAAACCCTATTTCTCACTGGAGGGCAGTCCTAGGGCACACATCCTCCTCAACAGAAGCTCCAAATCCTGTGCAACAATGCTAAAAAACCCAAAAAGGGGTGGAGAGAACAATGACTCCACCAACTGCTGCTTCGTTGAGCAGGGAAAATTTACCGGCTGTTCTAGTGACCTCCACAGTCATTTAACCAGTTACACTTAATTATGCTGAGTAATATAAAAATTTTTTATGTTTTGTGAGCAAATTCCTTGGTCAATGGAAAACAGAAATCCAGTAGAGCAGGAAAATGCCTGTGCTTGACAGTGCTGCCTTATAATCTATTTTTAACTGAATTTCTCCATCTTCTTTGTAAAGAAATAACACTTCTTTAGTGCCTCTGGCCGTAATTAATGTGCCATAACTCAAGTCCAAGAGACATAAAACCAGATGTAAAGCAGAGCGTTAGCTTTCCAGTAGAGCAAATAATTTGGGAGAAGATCAGTATTTTCTATACTTAAAACTCTTTTCTCTGGTTTCCATTAAAGCCCTTCAGCTGGTGAAATATGGAACGTGCTTTCCCCAGCCCTGCACTGTTTTGAGCATGTCTGTCTCTACAGGACTGGGTGAGAAGCTGCTGTCAGCACACTTTTCCACATGGATACAAAACAGCAGCAGCATCCATGAGGGTTCACCCACTGGCACTGCCTCTGGTTTATTTTGTGTGAAAAACAATACAAATAATACTGTCATTTTTGTTAAAAAAAAGAGGAAAAAAAAGAATACAGAAGAGAAAAATATTTGAAAATATTTAAAACCTATATTTAGTAATGATCAGGCTGAGTTGGGTCAAACATCCACAGCTCCCTTCTTTCAGTGACCTGGTGACCAGGCAGCTCCTGGGAAGCAAAGTCCTGTTTAAGCAGAAGAAACACATTTCAGATAAAATATGTTTTGAAGCAATAAAGAGCTCCCATACAGGACTAACCCCAAGGAGGCTCTGCCCACTGCCAGGAGATCTGTGGGTGCCTGAGTCTGGCAGCAGCAACTCCCATCCAACCCTCCTGCTGTCACTGGATGGGAGTAAAGCACAGCAAGCAGGATACAGCTCTGCCCTCCCCTCTCCTCTGTGCTCCCCCCTCCCCTGTAGCCCTGGAGCTCTCTGGGACATGTTTGAACAAGCCCCTCAGTCCCAAGCTGTGTGCAATCGGTATCACACAGAGGACTCTTGTCCCTCTTCCTCCCTTATTCTTGGGTCATTGTGGCCACAGCAACAACACTATTTACAAGCAAAACCATATATTCTAAAGGTCACATGCAATCAGAGCAGGGAAATGGGGAGGGTGAGGCCCTGGGAGCAGGAGCAGGATAGCCACAAGGAGACCCATCACTGTCCGCTCCAGTCCCTGTGCTCAGCACCTGAACTATTGCTGTGAACCTCCAGCCAGTGTAGGCACTGCTGTACCTGTTACAGAGCTCTACCCTGGAGCAGCATGGAGCAACCCCATCCCTGCCAGGTTGGAGGTCTGGGCAGGGTGTAAGTTTAAATAGGACAGAAGAGCTGCAGGTGTGCCCATCCACATGAGGGAAAAACCAGAATGGAACAGAATATTGCAGTTTGAAGGGACCATCTGATTGACCTGACAACTCAGGTGTGCCCCATGAGCAACCTGAGCTAGTGGAAGGTGTTCCTGCCCACAGCAGGGGGTGGAACTAGATGATCTTTAAGGTCTCTTCCAACCCAAACCATTCTATGCGTCTATCTACACAGGTGTTCCTCATGTACCCAAGTGATTCCCTGTCCACACAGGTGTTCCCCATCTAGCCCCGGTGTGCCCCACCCACCCAGCCCAGCTTATCAATGCAGCCATGCTGAGGGTTCTGGCTTTTCTTTCAAGGGTCACTCTGCTTGTAGGAAGGCTGCCACACGTAGGTAAGGGCTTCTCTGGGAAGCTGGAGTTGCTTGTGGGGTGTTGAGGTGTGAGAGAGGGGTTCCCTGGGGGCTGTGCAGTAGCTACTGAACCCAGGAAACAGCTGGTTGGTGCTGCTGGGCTGCTGGAACTGTTTCTCTGTTTTTCTCCATTTGCCTGGGATGTTGTAGTTGTATCTGGATTCCTGGGTTTGGTCTCACTGGCCATGTGGAGCACATGAGTGCTCTGTGCTGGGGGTGCCCTGGAGCAGGGGACATTCCTTCCCCTTGGGGCAGGGTGGGTGGTCAGTGTTCTACTGTGCACCAGAAAGAAGCACAGGCTCATTTCAGTAAATGTTATATGGTAAAATATGTTGTTATGGTAACTAACATTCTAAAAATAACCCAGGGTAAAAGGGATGATGTACATAAAAATGACCACATTTTGTTTTAATTATGAGAGGTTTTAAATTATTTCTATGTGAAGAATTCTGAAGTTTATTGTAAGTTTTGTTTGTCTTTGTAATTCAGTGCCTGGAAGGAGTTGGGCACTTCAGGGATGTTTCCAGAACTGCTGAGTAGCAGCTCTGGTGAGCCTTGGGCTGAGAAGCTGGGCTGTGGTGCAGCTGCTGTGCAGGGATATAACAGAGAGTAGTTCAGTCTTTTGGGGGCTCCTGCTCAGAAACTGAATGTGTAGTCATAGAATTCCCTTTGAGGGTAAAGCTCCATTTATGGGATAACTTAAAAGTCTTTCTGAGTAAACTCTGCAGTTGAACTCTGAATCCAACCAGGGCAGCAGGAGCTTTTTCATGGATGTGCCTGTTTAGATTGCCTGGAGAAGCTGTGGTTGTCCCATATCTGGAAGTGTTCAAGGCCAGGTTAGATGGGGCTTGGAGCATCCTGATCTAGTGTCAGATGTCTCTGCTCACGGAGGGTGTGGAAGAAGAAGAGCTTTAAGGTCTGTTCCAACCCAAATGAGTCTGTGGCTCTCTGTTTCTATGGTCTGTAAGTGCTGGGGCAAGACAAAGCTCTTGGCTGATAGTTGTAGGCAAAGAGTAACTGTTAATAATATTTTGGCATTATGAGCTAGTGGCTTTATGGGGGATCTTCATCCAGTTGTTCTGTTTTTCCAGACCTGGCTGACCTCCCTGTCCCTTGTTACCCAGGTCAGGAGCTTTGACTTCCTTGCTTTTCCCATTAGTTCTGTGTTGTGAAAGACAGTTTTTGAAACAGGCTATTGTTTTCTCTTAATAATAACAAACAGTCTTGCCTTAGTGGGCTCACTAAAACAGTTGGTTTCATTGCAAAACCTGCAGGTTTCGCTTTATCTAAAGAAGAGTGCTGCGGCTGCCTGGGAGCCCATGTTTGAGTTGTGGAGAACAGTGGACTTCATTCTTGGAAAGTCTGAAGAAATGAGGGTTTTATGTCAAAATCCAAGCTGCAGCAGCAATTCTTTTATCAGTTAAGTTTTCCTGGAGTTGCTCATGACTGTGCTGTCTGGGCTGGGTGGGAGAGCCCTTGCTGAGAGGATGGGCTGCAGGGAGGGCATGTGGGTGTGGAATTTCCAGAGCAGCAAATTTACGTGGAAGGAGTGGGTTCCCAGCAGACTACAGTGCCCCCCATGGGAATGCTGGGGTTGGAGCCATTCTCGATGGCTTCCCACTGCCAGACACAGCTCAGCTGCTTCCCGAGCTTGTGCCTGTGCCAGGGTTAAGCCCACAGTGCTTCATTGTGCTGGGAGAGAACCATTTCATGTGCTTTGCCTGCCTTACCTGGGGGTCCCTGTTCAGTACGTACCTTAGGACCGGAGGTTGCACCAGCTCTGAATGGCAGTGCCTCTTCTGGGCTCCCATCTGCCCTTTTTGGGGGATTCAGCACAAAAGGAGAGCAGGGTGACTTTCTTCTGAGGTTTCTTGACTTGCAATGCTGTCATCAGAAACTCCCACAGCCTTGATGGTGTGGTGAGGGGCAACAAGCCCTTCTTGGAGGTGGGGTTGTCCCCTCCAGAGCTGGGTTTACACTCCAGCTTGTAAAGCTCCAACATGGAAGTCAGGAGAACCTGTGTCCTTCCTACTGATAGCAAAGTGTGCACAGGAAAAGGTGGGGGTCTGACTCCCCTACTGGGCTTTTGGGGTACAGGGAGCTGTCTGCACCCCTCTGCTTGGTGCTGTGCCTGCAGTGAGCTGGTCTGAGGGTGGCACAAACAGCACTGCCTCTCTGCTGCCCTCATCCATAGCCAGCCTTGGGGCAGGAACAGTGCTCCTGCCACGGTGGTGTGAGATGGGATGGTTCTGTACACAGTGGGGTATCGTAGGAGTGCTTCTTCCACAGCTGGATGAGTCCTGCATCCTCTGAAAGACAAACATCTGGAGAAGGGGCCACAGAGAGGAAACTTTCCTTGATACAGAGGGAGAGCTGTGAGTGTCGGCTGCATAGTATGTGTGTATGGAAAGCAGCATTTAATTAAATAAAGATAGTGTAAATAGAAATCTGCATCAGCTTGCTGTGTGCCACAGAGCGAAGGCACTTCCAAGGAGCAGGGAGGGGAGAGGCAGGAGTTCCCTTGCTGGATCCTGTCTGCCAGCAGGAACAAATTAACTGCCAAGGCTGTGCTGTTTCTCTTTATATGTATAGACACATAAATAGGGTGCATGTGTGTTTACTATGTGCTGTAATTTCTTAGGTGCTATAAACTTCATGCCTCTTCCAAATATTTGACCACTACTCTGACCTTCTAACCAAAACACACAAAGTAAACTGTATGAGATCTATATGTACAGTGACTGTCGGTGAGCACTAACATTTACCCGGAGCTGGGACTGTTTACATTGCAGCAGCATGAAAAATGGCAAATACGGAGGAGAGAGGCTGCTCCCGGTGGGAAGTGCTTTCAATCCAGGGAAGGGATGGCCTGGGAGTGGTGCTATGCTGGTGAAATTTGGGCTTTTCCACCATCTTTGAGCATTTTGCTTGCATGTCCTGTCAAGGAGCCCCTCCTGGGCCAGGACTCTGATTTGTGCTCTAATAGTGGGTGTTTGGGCCATTGCTGATGCTGTGTTCGTTCAATCATTCTTTTGAGACTGCAGTGAATGCCTGCAGGTTGTCATGCCCATGTCCCCTCATGCTGTGGGATGTGGCATTCTGGGGCAATAGATGGTAAAAGTGATTTCTGTGTGAGGTTCTGAAATCTCCTGTTGATGATATTTGTGCAGCTTAGTGTTGCTCTGTTTGTCTTTGACCCTTTCCTGTTGATGTTTTGGGATGAAAGGGCCCCAAAGAGTCAATGGCTGCATCCCTGTCCTTAACATTTGTGACATGCAGAACTGTTGGCAGAGGCTCTATCTACCTTCTCCATAGGTGTAGTACAGGCTCCTGGCCCAGATCACAGCAGCCCAAGGTGCTCTGGGAAGCTTGACCACAGATGTGGATACAGACACCCCAGCACAGGTCACTGGAGCCTGAGTTCAGGCCTGTGGTGGGATAGGAGCACCCCCTGTACTCCTGGGGCTGCTGTGAACTGGGAAACCAAAACCCACTGAGGACCAAAAGTGTCTGATGCCACCAAAACCCTCTGTGTTCCCAGTGCTGTTTCCTGGGGAACAGCTCAGGGAAGAACCAGTCTGATTTCACAGTGTAAAAACCAGGGAATTATCCTTTCTTGTACTGTTAAGATAAAAAGAAAAGATTGAAACTGAAGTTTTTCATTTAAAATATTGGTTGTGATGCATTTTGAGTTCCCCTCTTATCCACTGACAGAGGTAGCTGTGCAGGGAACTGGTTCTTTATTATCCCTCTGCTCTTTCTGTGGTGTGAGCAAACTGTGGTTGATATGGCTCTGTGAAAATCAAAGAAATTATAACTGATCGAGAACACTTAATAGGCATTAAAATTAGATGTTAGACATACAAAAAAGGGACAGGACATGTATATCAACAGCTGTGGAAGGAAAGAGGATCAGCTTTCCTACCAATGAGGAGATTCCAGTCTGTCCAGTATTACCCATATGCTATACTGAAACCAGTGCTTGGAACACTGCGGGCATTCCTACCCATACCTTGTTTTCCTTGTCCATTTTGTTGGCTAAATTTCTACTAACTTTTGGATAAAATCCTGAATTTTAAGTTAATGGAAGTTTGTGTGTGCTTATGTGTTGGGTTTGCCCTTTTCTGTTGCAAGTTTGTTTTTTAACCATTTTTCTAGTTTGTTACACCGCTGCAGGCTGGTGTTCCTGATCTTGTATTTCTGTGCCCTGCAGATCTGACATAGCTGGAATGCAACATTTTGGAAACCTGTTACTTTTTTTTTTCTTTTTCCTTCCCCCTTTCCTCTTTTTATTCCTTGTACCTCTGTGCCTGTTTAAATCAGATCCATGTGTTGAGTGAGGTGAGAAGAGCTTGTGGGTGGTAAAGAAAATGTTCACTGAGCGGTACCACACATGTTACTTGGAGATTAGAGGTAACACAGCTGTTACTCTGGAGTCAATAACACAGATGTTCTGTACCCCCAGCTTGCAAATAGCGAGAGGGAGATGGATTATTTTTAAGGAAATCAGACCTTGATTTTATTCCTCCCTTTCTTGATACTGCAAATGAAATATCCATGCATGAGGAGAACTGTAGTTACTCTGTAATGAGTTGCTAATATGCAAATGAAGTTGCTCTGTAGCAGTCATTGAAACCATCCCTGGACATCTGACTGTCGCTGACTTGACCCAAAGTGTCTTGTGGTGCTGGGGCTGTGACAGCAGTGAGCTGTGTGTATATCCTGGCACTAAGCAGGTGTCGCAGCTCTAGGAAACCTTGGCCACGAAGGAGGTGACTCTCACCTGCACAGATTTTGCTTTTTAAGGTTCTGAGCACCTTGTTCTTTTTGAGAGAAAGAAAAAAAAGGCTGCCTTGATTTGAAACAAACTTTTCTGTGTTGCTGCAAGTCTGCCAGGGCTGTTGGCCCCAGTGGCTAATTCTCTAGGGGTGATTAAGCATTTCTGGACAGGCTGAAGTCAGATGGCTTTGGGACAGAGGAACATTAGATCCCTGTGTGAGCAGAATATTATACCTTGGGGCTACCAAGGCAAAGTCCATAACAATGTTTTAATGTCCCTACAACAGTTTTGTTGAATGGTGTAACTTGTCTCTCTAGGTGTAGTTTGACCTCACAGCTGAGCCAAGAAGCAGAATTCCATCACTGAGAGACTATCTGGCTCTGCTGTCCCCTCTGGGCAATGCTGCATTCCCTGTTTCCTTGTGCCAGCCTTCACAATGAGCCTCAGCCCTTGCAGGGATGGTTTTCCTCTGGGATAGCCCAGGTGAGCAGGGCTGGCACAGAAACAACTGCCACAGCATCGGGGCAGAGGAGGAAGGTGCTTCTGTGAGCTGTACCTGGTGTGACAATTTGTCCTTGTTCAGCCCCTTTACTGGGACAACTACATGAGATCAAGGCTATTGTGGACTTTAGTGATGGAAAGTTTTATAAAACAGGAATCTTTGCAGTGGTGGTTGTAGTTAGATGCCAGAATCAATCTGAAGATGGTTTGTAGTGTTTTCCAGTTGTTGATCCTGCAGCAGCCTGCCCAGAGAGAGGGCACAGAGTTGGCTAGAGTCACTGGGAATGCTCATGAATGAAAGCAGAATACAAAGTCAAGAGCAAGTCAATGCCACAGCAAAACCAGTCTGAGTTGTTATATTCTTTTCAGATGAAAAGGAAGTTTTACAGCAATCTCATTGTGCACCTCCTAATTTAAACCTGTTGGCAAAATGCATTGCTCTCCCTCCTCTTCTTCCTGAAACAGGGAACACCTGCTGCATGTCAAACAAGCTTCTGGGTTAAAAGGTGATACCAGATAAGTAGTTTTGCTTCTGCTTGTGGTAAATCTCCAATTAGTTACTCTGTAAATACAGAGGAGGTGTTTTTAATCTGCCCTTGGAGAAGCAGCAGTGGACAGTTTGGGAGCTGGAAAGCAGTGTAGGCTTTGTATGGTGGGTGAAGTTTTCTTGTACGGATCTGAGTATAGAATGACCCAAGGCCATACTCAGCTATAGAGAGCTGGAGTCACAGCAACACCTGAACAAAAGCAGAAATTTCATGCAACAGAAACAAGATATTTGGGAGGAAAAGTTAATGCAGCCAAACTATAGAAATAGATCACAGGCAGTCTGAGGTCTACACCAGCTAGGAGGGAAAGCTTTGGCCCTGGTCCATGAAAATCTGGCACGGCAGGGTCTGCAGATGCAAACACAAACCATTTGTTGATCTTGGCAAAAGCTGTGTCCTTCAGAACCAGGGATTTCTCCAGCATGGATGCACAGCTTCCAAACAGCACAGAACAAGGAGATGTGGTAGCTGCAGCCCCTTCTAGAAGAGAATAGGCAGATTTTAAAAATGGAGAAAGAAGAATGCTGCTTTCCTGGGCTAGCCTTGGGTGCACAGGGAGGAGAGAGGATGAAGATGCTTCCTGCCTGGGCCCTCCTGAGCTTTAGCCTCCAGTTGTAGCTAGACTTAGAGTAGAATGTAACTCCAAAGGTAAATGCATTAAACACTTTCCCTTTGAGATCTGAGTCACAGCTATGCCTCCTGCTTTACTTGTCTGACTTCCTACTGCTTCCTAGTCCCAGAGTTACACTGGCCTCTGTTCAGGGCAGGTTGTGAAACTGCAGCTGGAGCCTCTTTTCCAAACCAGGCAGGGACCAGTGGGGATCTGGGGGCCAACACTGAAGTTACCAGGATAGCAGTTCTCTCCCTAAGCTGCTGCCACTGTGAGCTGATGTCATGCTGTCTGTTGGGAGAGAGAGTAGGGATAGTGTGTGGGATGGAGCATATTCCCACTACAGTATGATGAGCCTTTTGGCAGCTGTGTCCTGTGGGACAGTCAGCAGGGCCTTATGCAGGAGCTGTTCCTGGTCCTTCTCACAAGTAATGATTTATTTTAAAACAAATAAATAAAAACTGCAGCACTCATCCCTCACCTGGCACAGGCTACTGTAGGTCCCAAAATTCAGGAGAGTTCAGCAACCCTTAGTAACTACCTTTCCATCCTGAGCATTGTTCTGTGGTTTGTTGAACCAAGTTTGTCAAAGGTATCAGGCAATGTATGGCTCAGAACATATCAGGACAATGATGTGCAAAAATGCTGACTTGGAACAGTGAGTGTGAGCCCATTTCAAACAGTTTAGTGTGAAACATGAGACATCTCCTCTTGCCAGTTCATGGCATGTAATTCGGCTGGTCCTCATGGTACTGTGTGGGCTAAGCTGCTCACTGGCTCTCAGTGGGCTGGGCAGAGGCTCCAGCTTTCCTCCTGGGCTTCTTTTGAGTCCTTTGCAATCACACATATAACAACTATGTACCTTTCTTTCAGACTTCTTCCTTGCTTCACTTCTCTAATTTTGCCTGGTTTTCCCTCTCTATTCCACTGCTGTTGTGTAGACCTTCACCCAAGCCAGTTCAGCTCTCCCAATTTCTCAGCCACTAATGAAAAATGTTACCTTGAAATGGCTTTCCTGCCTCCCTCAGCAGCCATGCCCTTTCTACAGGGTTTCTCTCCAGTTTCTGTTCCTCAAGCATTGCCTATTTCTGCTCAGATTTTGTTCTGCCCGGTTCTCACTGCTCATCTCATTGCACGAGGCTGTGCTTCTGCTTTCCTCACTCCTCATCTGCTGTTCCTGGGCTTCCAAACATCACACACAGGAGGTAGGAAAGGAAGGGTTCTTCAGTCAAGCTGCTGTCCTTGCTGTCTGGCAGTCCTTTAAGCTTGTCATTTAAGGAGCACTGTCTATAAATGTATGATGATAACAAATCTTTGTAAGTAAAAACATACTATCCAACTCTTTCTTCCTCTCACCCTTTGGACTCCAACACCCTCTTTTGAGTTATAAATCTGTATAGATGCACAGATATAGGGTGCTGTATGTGAAGCTGTTAGCTTATGTGTTCTCTGTGTGATGTGCCAGAGGAAAACAAACCTACCTGAGAGAGAGCACACCTGAGAAATGCTGCAGCTGTGGCAAGACAAGCTGTCAGGAGTGCTGGCCAGTACAGCGGGTTAAATTAATGATAAATAGGCAGGAGTACATTTTGTGCATGTCATGTCTGGTGATGACTCAATATTTTCAGCCAAACATATTTACCTGAATATTCATAGTCACTTAAAAGGTGGCTGCATATTCTGAGCTCAGCTAATCATTTAAATTCTGTTAACTGCACCACTTTGCTCCAGCCCACAGCATTGCTACTTGCTGCCTATTTGTTATGTACTCTTTATCTTTCAACAAAACAAAAATCAAACAAACAAAACCAAAAAACCTTGAGGCACCTGAGCTCACTATATGGGAGAGGGACTGAGTGTAGGAGCAGCTAATCTACCCTGTTCCCCTCAGGGGTCAAGGTCTCTTGGCATCAAGAGGAAACTGCTTCAGGTTGTGCCAGGGGAGGTTTAGGTTGGATATTAGGGAAAGTTCCTTCAAGGAAAGGGCTGTCCATCCCTGGCACAGGCTCCCTAGGGCAGTAGTGGAGTTACCATCTCTGGAGCGATTTAAAAGCTGTGTAAATGTGGCACTTGGGTTAGTGATGGCCTTGCCAGTGCTGGTGCAATGGTTGAATACTATGCTCTTAAAAGACTTTTCCAACCTGAATTTTTCCATGATCCTGTGCAGGTATCCTTGGTCCAGGGTGCCCACAGCCTGCTGCTGGGGCACTCGAGCCAAAGCAGGTGATAATGTGCATGGGTTGGTTTATGTCCTTTTAAAGAAATTCCATTCACCCTCCAGGTCAATGGCAGGTATGAGAAGAGCTGCTGGGCAGAGAGGAGTTCTGAGGGGGGCCAAGCCATGGCAGTGCCAGCTTCAAGGCCAGAGGAAACAAACTGGGATTATTTTGAAATTGTAAGAGAACAGTCACTGGTGAGCATTTCCACGCAAGAGTAAAGAAAAAAATTCTGAGGGTGTGTTCAGGTGAAGGTGTTTGTCACAGCCCAGCCTGTGAAAGAATCTGTGGTCACAATCCCAGAGGCTGCAGCTCTCCCCAGAGCATTGGAGTGGCAAATCCCCATTCAGCTGATCCAAATGCTGCCTGGAAAACCCAAGGGAGGTGCAGGCTTCTGCTGAGGTTGCAAACACACCTGACAAAGACTCAGCACCCTGGGCAAGATGCCCCTTTCCCAGTGGAAGCAACAAATCCCATTTGATGCCTGAAGGTCTCTGTGGGGGCCCCAAGGGACAGAACTGCCTGGCAGCAGGAGCTTGGCATAAAGCCCTGAGGTCACAGAGCTGGTTACTGCAGTTTTCCCTCTGGGAGGGTTTTACCGGGGAACAGATGGTGCTGAGGTGCTGTTGAATCTCAATGTCACCTTAGCTAATCCTCTGCGAAGTTTTGAGGTTTCTTTGAAAGCTGTGGCTGCCAGCTCAGCCCTGCTCTGGCAGGAGGTCCTGGAATTGGAGAGCCAAGAGTCAGTGTGGGGCTTTACAATAATAGACATCAGCCCTGAGGGTTGGTTGGAATGTTTGAATTTGAAAGGGGAGGGAAGTTCTTCAGAAAACAAGTAGTGAAGTTAGAAATGAAAAACAAACCAAGACAAAAATAAAACCCCCACAGTGAGCTTTTCCTTTTGCTGGATTAAGGAACTTTAGAATGAGGAGGTTGTAGGCAGGCAGGAGTTGGCCTTTTCTCACAGGTAACAAGTGACAGGACAAGGAGAAATGGCCTCAAGGTGTGCCAGGGATTTCAGGAATTTCTTCACTGAAAGAATTGTTGGAACAGGCTGCCCTGGGAGATAGTAGAGTGACCAGTCCTGGAGGTGTCTAAGAAATGACTGGGTGTGACACTCAGTGCTTTGGTCTGGTTGACAAGGTGGCGATTGGTCACAGGTTGGAGTTGATGCTCTTGGAGGTCTTTTCCAACTTCAATGATTCTGTGACAGAAGGATCAGTGATACCTCACTAAAGGGTGTGCTGGGGGTGACCCTGCCATCCCCAGTGGTGGGCAGCCAGCTGTGCACAGGGCTGGGGGCTCTGGGCTGCCATAGGGGATGGTCTGGCACAGGCACAGCCTGTTGCTGGGAAAGGCTGATCAGATGCTCTGGCATCTGAGTGACTTCAGTGCTACACACACTGACTGTGAAGCAGCAGCTTCCATAAATTCCTGTGGATTGTGTGCCTGCCTGTGGTTAATCAATTTTATGAAAGCAGCTAATTGGGAAACAGAGCATTCGGTGCTGCGGGCGCAGAGCTGAGCTGATGGCTGCCCAGACCTCGGGCACGGCACTGCTGAGAGCACCAGCAGCATGGCCGTGTCAGTGGGGGCTTAATTAAATAGCAAATGGGGTGTTTGGGGCTTTATATCAGTGGCTGAGTGTTATGGCCTGGTGTTGATTTTTTTCTATCAGCTGAGTGATGCTGAGGCCACTCAAGATCTGTGAAGAGAGCCTGTCCTGGAGAACTTGGCCAGTGGCCAGGGACAGAGGGTGGTGATGAAAAGTTGTGCTCGAGAAGTTAATGATGCTCTCATAAAGCTGGATCAGGCACACATGGAGCAGAGCAGGAGTGTGCCACTTACTGCTGGTCTGTCCTGTTTGATATAGTGCATTTGACCCAGGATGTCACTTGTCCCTGTGTAGCCTTTATTTTCCTTATGGTCAGTGCCAGATAAAGGACATGTTAACTTGGAATGCTATTTTGAAAATAAGAACATCATCAGTAAGGGAAGTATTTAGTAGTAAAAATAATAGCATCTTCTGAATGAGTTATGGAAACATTTAACATGTTCAGCTGGAATAGGTGAGCTGCTCTGTCCACTGATCAATTGTTGGAAGGCTTCAGGGTATTTCTGAGGGAAAACAGAAGGTTAGTAAATACTGTTTGTGTTTTGGGGGGACAGCCCCATTGCAGTGGGCATTTACCACAACCTTTGAGGAGTGTTTCAAAAGCTGGTGATCCCACTGCCTGCCATCACACAAAGCTGAAGCCTATAGTTCAGGGGATAAAATGTCCTAACTATAATCGAGGGCCAGGAGCAGGGGTTTTCATTCTTTTCTGTGAGATCCTCACAAAAACATGGAAATTTTACAAAGTCTGTGTACTGCTATGCCTTGATGTTCAGGACCTGTGAGTGTTCATGAGCAACCTATGTGTGACTGCACAGTGAAGCCATCATTAATGGGAAGGTTTCAGGTGCAACCCTTGTTCACTTCACTACTATTTATAATTTATATGGTACAGCTAAAATTAATCCATAAAAAACTACAGGCAAATGGGAGTTGGGCTTTCTCTTGCAATGGCAGAATGGGATATAATTGAAGTTGCTGTATGGGGGGAGAGGAAAAGGAAAAGGGGGAATAATTTCATCTGGGGAAAGAGCAGGGAAAGGAGGAATAACTTAATCTTCAGGGCATCCATTTGCATTAGTCACTTGTGTGTCAGGTATTGGATTCTTCCTGCCTAGTCATCCTACAGAGTCAGATTTTCTTCATTCAGGAACAGGCCCTTCCATATATGTGCTGAGACTTTCCTAGAATTTTAAAAACAAAGCTGAGGAGCTGTCAAACAAACAATGCCAGTGCTTTAAACCTGTGTTTAGTGCTCGAATAGGAGCTGATTTCCACTGGTGCTTCTTACTTCAATCATCCCAGCTGGACTTCGGGCCCTCCCAAGCATCAAAATTATGGATAAGATTTTGTATCTTCCATCTATAGTGAAAGCTGTGAAAGCCTTTGTGGTATATATCACTAAAGATACTTTAACTATTTGATTTTTACTTTTTTTATAGTTGTGGAGTTTATTTTTAAAACCTTGCCTTTTCAATAGCTTCATCCTAGTAATTGCTGAGGAAATAATGTTGGAGTCGATACAGAACTGCTTTAGAGAAGTGCAGAATTGGAACAAAGTGTTTGTGCCCTGCCTGTCTTTGTAGAGGTGCTGCTTACAGATCCTCATGACATGTTGTTCACAGCACATTGTACAACTGGTGGAGGAGCGTTTGGCAGGAGGAATTTGAGTAGCTTATCTACCTGCATGTTTCTTGGCTTATCAGTTGGTACTGATGTCCTTGGCAGCCCCATTCCTGGTCTCTTTCCCTACACTGGCTGGACTTGAGCTCAGTGTGATGTAGACAGAGCCTAAAACACTTTTGGAGATGTTTTTGCTGTTATGGGAGGCAGAATCCTCTTTGATCACAAATCCAAGTCATGTGTGCTGTGGTTATCTCCTTCTGCCATGGAATGAATGACTATGTTGTGCTCCTATGTTCTACCCAGCTCTGTCTGAACTGGAGCTGCTCCTGTTGAGTCATTCTTAGCACTGAGGATGCTTAAAGCTTCTCAGGTCTATCAAGACGTGTTATTAAACATGGAAACATTCACTAAACATCACATTGATGCAGTAGCTGGTTTTCTTCAGGGTATGAGGGACATGTGCACCCCCCAGGGTAGGAACAGCTGTAGATGAAATCAACAGGTGGAAGAAGCTTCACTCAGCACTAACACAAAATAGTAATATCAAAGAAGAGCTTGATGGACTTGCATGTGTGAATTTATTGGCAGTAATTTGCATTTTTCCTCATTAAGGGCTGATTATTCAGATAATAAAGAATAAACTTTGCCATGGAGCATCTCAAGGCTTAACAGTGCTTAATTAAACATCATAATTGCCTTTGAAGCAGGTAAATGTTATTGCATATCACAGGTGGGCAGGCTGGGGCTGAGAAGCAAATGAAGCTCATCATGCTGAAGAGCAAAGCTTTGCTCAAAATGGGCTTTTTGAGATCTGTATGTTGTCATCAGAGGGTAAAGCTTAATTTGGGGACTTAATTTTCCAACTTTCTTGCGTAATTTGTAATTTCTCACTGGAAAAGGGGAGTATCAAACAGTTTGTCTGCTTGGTCTCAGCATTTGCCTTAATCTTCTCATTTTGTGTGGAATTTGCACAAGAATAAATGCCCTTAGGCAAAACTAACAGATCTCAAATGTGTGACTGAAAAACTAATTGTGCCCCAGTGGGAGATACAGCAGGATGTACCTCAGGCAATCCTACCTTCTGAAGGACCACATCTTGACAGAGGGAATGTTGGGTGCCCAAGAAAAAGAATCTCTCTCAATTCCCCAGTACAAATGGCTGTTTCCAAGAGGTGGGTTCCACCTGATGTGGAGAAATTCTTGCTATGGAAGGAAGAGACAAGATGATACTGAATTTTTACCATAGCTATAGCCATTAAATGTGACAAAATCTAATTTATAGTTGGTGATAGAAGAACTGCAAAGGCTTTGAGTGAAGATTTAATCCTTACAGTAATACAGGTGTGTGCTTTTGTTCCCTGCAGAGGAGCACAGCCTTTACCAGAGGCACAGATTTGGCATCCCCTCTCTGGTGCTGTTTCAGCAATGGGGATGGATTTAAAGATTTGGTGTTCTGGTGAGCTAAAAGTAAAGGGTTACAACAGGCTGCTCACACTGAATTTCATTCTGCTGTTGTAATTAATCCATATCACAAGACACCAGAGAAAAGAAAACAAAGAAAAATAAGTCTTTGAGGAAGGGCAGGAAGTTCCTGCAGGAGCCATTGGGAACAGAGGGATGCTTTCAAAATTAATGTTCAAGAAAGACTCAATGGCTCTTTACAAGTGCCAGGTACCAACTCCCTTGTAGTCAAAAATCCTAGAAAATAAGATTACTTGTGTTGTCCATACCTCAGGAAAGATGTATTAACACCTCTGGACTCTGGAGCCAAAGTAGATTTACCCACTGGAGGCATTTTTCTGTCCCATTCCCTGACAAAAGCTGGTGCAAGCTGAGGTGGGGGATTAGATCTGCACCCAAGGCAGCTCCAGGCATGTTGCACCCTCAGCTTTATTCCATGAGAAGGCTGAGTAGTGTTAATATACCTGCAACAGATAATTTAAAATACTAAACTGGAGCTGGGCTTCAAAAACCTTTAGCCAGGAGTCATTTCCTCCTGCACATTTGAGGCAAATCAATCTGCTCAGTTGCTGAAATGGTGTCTTGTGGCGGCAGCAGTTCCCTCTGCTCAGCTGTCCTGACTCCCAGCCTCTGGAACATCCCCAGGGTTCTGTCTGGAGGGGCAGTAGGCAGCTGTTCATGCCCTTGGGTTGCAGAAGGTCTGATTGTAGATGTGGGACCTACTTCTCCCACCCACCTGGCTCAGCCCTGTCGTACCCCCACTGCTCTCTGATACCAGTTTTAGCAAGATGAGAATTGCCTCCCTCTGCCTGTGAGCATCAATTACCTTCCAGGGTCATTGTGATAACAGATTCTGAATAATAAACTGAGCCAATTAATTAGAGTGCTGGAGCTCCCCTGTGCTGCAGAAAGGTCACAGCCATATTTACCTCTTTCTGCTATTAAAGTGGGCAGGGAAAATCAGCTTCACGGTGCATCCATGAGTTTATTTATCAATGACTTGGAGGCGTGTGTGTGCTGAGCCGTTAAACCACAGCGATGGGTATCAGGGTGACTGTTGTTGCTGTGGTTATTTGCAAACATGTCACGGCAGCATCATTGGGAACTGGGGTTTCATATGTGGGGGGGGGGGTTTCTTTTTCTTAGAAGTCTGTCTTGCAAAGCAGTGGTGCTGGCACAGACCAGACATGTCCTAGTGCTGCTTAGGTCCTCTTGCCTTTTCTACCCAACCTGCCTGGGCAAAGTTCCTGTTTAAAGTAGCCCTGTGGGAACTGGGAGAGGGGAGTGGCGGTCACAGGATCGTAGGCTTGGGTTGGAAGGGACATTAAAGCTCTTCTTCTTCCACTCCTCAGCCATGGGCAGTGACACTTGCTACTAGACCAGCCTGCTCCAAGCCCCATCCAAACTTGCTTTGAACACTTTCAAAGTGGATGGGGCAATCACCACTGCCAAAGTTTGTGTATGATGTCAGCAGCCTGTGGCTAAAGAGATATACAAGAAATACTTCTGATGGAAAATGTGATTAAAAGGTTCAGATAGACAAATATTTTCCTTCCATGCATACCAAGCAGTTGTGATGAGCTCATGAGCTATGGTTGTTCTGGAGAGGCCCCTGGATTTAATTCCTTGTGACACTGTGCAACCTATTCCTCAATTCTGTTCTGAATTAGCTTTAACTTTTGGTAAGGTCTTCAACTGCAAATATCTAATTTCTTATTCAATATTGAGAATTCCAAATGATATAAATGATCTGTTTAGATGCATCAGTCAGACCATCTGGTTCCATAGGAGGATTCAACAAAGAATACATTAATTGTCACACATGTTTATTCATCATTTTTAATTCATAGCTCTTATAAATAATTAAATCAGAGGATCTTCTGCAAATAAATGAGCCAAATGATTGTTTTGAAGCTCCAACTTCCATACCTAAAAGAAAACAAAATTAATAGCTCATGTAAATATCTAAGAAAAGGAAAACATTTAATTGTGTGAATACATAAAGAGCTATAATTTTCTGCCACTAGCTCAGTCCCTTTCATGCATTTAAAACCATAATTACCATCACCAGTAGGACATGGAGAAGACAGCAGAAAGAGAAAACAATGTATAAAAAGAAAGCATGAACGTAAATTATGTGAAAGTACCAAGAAAAGACAATTTGTCTGTTACTCTTCCCAGTTTCTATTGTTATCTCCCCTGAGAGTCAGCAGCACTGGCATTATATCCAGGTATTTATAACCCTGTGCTGGGCATAATGTTCAAAGAATGAGCACAAATGTCATTTGCTAAAGTCTCTGGAAAATTAGAAATAGAGGAATGATTGTGGTCTTTGGAGGAAATTTTGAGGTACATCTAAATAGCATCCCTGTGCATCCCTACAGCCACTGCAACCTGTTTTTTTTCTCTGAGCCCACTCCAAGCTTTATTTCTGGAAATCAAGAGTCCTCGGGCACATAAGGCTTTCACTGTGAGTGACTTCAAGCTGGAAAATGTGATTCATTGGAGCTAAAATGTAATTTCCAGAATAGTCATCTCTCTCAGCTTATCTTCTGGGGAAAAAAGACATTTCAGTGTGTCAGCAGGTGAAAGGGTTGGAGGCCTGCTGCACCTTATGGATAGTGTTTTATTACTTTCACATTTCTTATTTTAACTTCATTGTCTGACACAGCCATTACCTTTTCAAGGACAGAGTTTTTAAAAGTATTGGGAGTCTTGCACCCAGAGTATACTGAAACTCCTGTAATGTAAGACATAAATGTACCTAATGCATCTCTGGCTTTCCTGCCGAGCCTTGGGAATGACACGGCTGTGTTCATTATGGCCTGATGGTTTGGCTCAAGTTCTTCTGTCAGGTTGCTGTAATTTTAAAAAATTGGTATCTTTATTCTCACAGCAAAGAAAGGTACAAAATTAGGAATGATTTATGGGTGTGTCCCTCTGCTTTAGTAATCCAAATTAGCACAGATCTGCAGTGCCAGAGATTGTTCCTGCCTGGTGGTTTTGGATGGGTCTGCATGGGCATATTGGGGCTGGAATTTTTGAAATCTGATTAAATATTAGACTAGCCTAATATTACAGGATTAACATATATCAGCTCTAAGTCAGAACTCAAAGCCCTGTGCTGGAAACTAAACTGCCTCTCCTGAAATCATGGTTCATGACACCCATCCATCCCTCTCTCCTTCCCTCCTGCTGGTATTTCATCTCTTCATTCCAAGAGTGAAAAACAGGCTTTTTGTCATCCAAAGCTGACAGTTTAACAGCTTCCTGTTATGATGCCTAAACCCTGTGTATGATGTACTTTAGCCACAGGAGTTCCTTTCCTTGCAGTTGTGTTGAGCAGTGCTTATGGGATGGACACTGGATTCCTGCCTTGCATTGCCTGAGAGCAAAACTCATGTTTGGTAATGTCTGGTGGAGGCCATGTGAGCCACAGCTCACTGTTATCAGGTACATAAACAGGAATCTTAATGAGCAAATCACAAACTATGAGGGCTGGCTGAGCCCTTGGCAGGTGGAGGAGGCTCTTCTTTCCTTTAGATACAGATGGGATGGCAATTGTAATGTGAATTACTGGGTTTTTTGTATGATTTCTTCTTCTATGACTTCTCTGGCTGTTGGTGTAGTACTGGAGCAGTGTGTGGATCACCCTAAAATAGAAAAATGAATTCCAGGTATTCCCAATCTGTAACCTTTCAGGCTTGGTTTAAGTTGTAGAAGGAAAACATTTGTAGAACAGGTAGAGGTAAAGGACTGATGTGCTTGTCTGTGCTTTTTAGCTTTTGTTGAAAAATCACAGAATCCCAGACTGATTTATTTTGGAAGGGACCTTAGAGCTCATCCAGTTCTGTTCCCTGGTATTGACAGGGACACCTTTCACTAGACCAGGTTGCTCCAAGCTCCATCCAGCTTGGCCTTGGCTGCCCCGTCCCTGGAGGCATCCACAGCTCTTCTGGGAAACCTGTGCCAGGGCCTCACCACCCTCACAGTAAAATATTCTTTCATCCTCTGTCTCCACCTCTTGCTCTAGGATGGGGGCAGGCAGCACTCACTGCTGTTCTCACAGAATGGCTGAGAGAAATTCAGGGAAACTTATTCTGGAGCATTGTCAGGTGAATGGGTTTGTCAGAGGCGTCTCATGTTTCTTCTAGCAGCCAAAAGAAACTGTTCCAGTGTTTCAGGCATTAAGGTTAGAGAAAACCTGGAACAGGTTTTATAGGAAGATTTATGCAGCTTCCGAAGACAAGTGCGCACATGCTCCTAATTATCACTCACCCGTGAGGGAGCTGAAATCTGACTTGGCTCTGGAGTGACAGGGATAAACTACTGTGCAACTGCTTCTCCCTTTGTAATGAACTCAGTCTCATTTGTATGTGGAATGAGGAATCAATGCAATCAGACTATGAGAAGCAGATATTCTGTATAGATCAGAGCACAAGATATTACAGCTAAACGTTACCTCGCATTTGGTCACCATTTATACAGGTAATGGAAAATATTGATTCCAAATGCTGTTGCCAAAATGGGAGAGTGTATTTCAAAACATGCTTCCTCTTGGAATTTCATCTCCCTTGTCAAAAACTTTGTGAGATTTCCTGAAAAACTACTCTGACATTAATATTTTCTCTTTTAAGCTGGGTGATAAAGAAGTGTCCAAAATGTCTCTAATAAAATATTCTTATACTTTATATCCTAAAAATAGAAGAACTATTATTTAATGTTTTCATGTTTTGGACAAGTTTATGATGCTTCTTTTGTCATCATGTGTGGGGAAATGTGCTAATGGACTCCTCCAATGTCCAGAATTTTTCCCAAAAGCTTGACATGGAAGTGGTAATAGGTTTAATAGGAACTAATACAAATGTATTGCTTGATGGAATTTAAATGTGCATTGTCATAGAGTTGCAACTGTTCTGTTTGGGGAAATGTTCTCACTGGTTCATAAAATACACTGTATAAAGCCTGAAGTAGTGCTTATGTAACTTGAAACCCCTGAAACATGAGATTATTTATACAACTGCTGATAAAGCTGTGGAAACAGTCGCAGTTTAGTAGAAAGTCAGTAGGAGAGGAGAAAGAAAGCATTTGTCTGTAGCAATTACAGTAATTTTGGTGTTGGTGAATCTAATTTTAGGACAGTTTAATGAGTGCAATATCAGAGAATCATAGAATGTTCTGGGCAGGAAGAGACCTACAAGATCATCCAGTTACAACACCCTGCTATGGGCTGGAACACCTTCCACTAGATTGGGTTGCTCCAAGCCCCATCCAGCTGGCCATGAACACTTCCAGGGATGGGGTAGCCAGAGCTTCTCTGGGCTACCTGTGCCAGGGACTCATCAGCCTCACAGCCAAGAATTGCTTTCCCATATCTAATATAAACCTGCTCTTGTAAATAGTCTCTATCCAATTTATCTTCACTATAAATTCTTGCATAGATGGGGGGAAAATTTGTAGGTCTGAAAGGAGTGGTGTCAAGTGAGATAGTTTTCTCAGTGGAATTGGACAAAACCCCCATAAATGCATGATTGCAGTTATTCCAGTGTCACACACAGAGACATCTATTAGCATCCCTTTCTGGGCTGGCTCTGTGCTGCTCTTGACATCTGCATCCCTCAGGTTTTGGTCTGTTGTGTCCAATATGCTTTAATTTCTTATTGCTGACCTGATGCCTTGGGTTAGGGCTGCCCAGCTCCTTGTGTCAGGGTCAGGACTGGGGACTCTGCTGCAGCATAGAACACACTGGAGCTGAGAGGCTGTGTGTGCTCATAGTGTGTAAGGTCTGTGCTGGATGTGTCATGGTGTGACTGCTGCATCAAACAGAGCTCATGCCCAACTCACAGAGGTAATTATGGCTGCAATGTTAAAGGGAAATAGCTAGTGTCCCTCTTGCAGGTGCAGTTTTATCCTCTACCTGGTGGGTTTTGCTAAATGGATTCATTCTCCAACATTGAGGAGACTGACATGAAAGAGCAAGTGGAACTTTTGTCACTGTGTCACAGTCCCAACTAAAAGGATGATTCAGACCACTAACAAGCTGCAGACAGAGGAGAGCTTTTCCCCTCTCTCTATTCTTCTTCTTTTGAAACTTTTTTCTCTACCATTCCCACAGATGGAGCTTGTCCCCACATCTCACCCTGTGCGGGTTCTCCATGTGCTTCCTTGCCAGGAGAATTTGGTCCTTGAAAGTGGGTCCTGCTGGATCATAAATTAACATGTGACCCGACCATTCCTGGCCTTTCCATGTGTTCCCAGAGACCAGGACTGATCTCATCTGGCAGGAAAATCCCTGGGCCAGAGCTCACATGGCATTTGGGCCAAGGGGCTGTCCTTGTTGCCCGATAGCCATCGGCAATATCTGGGTGCTGAGCATCCTCCTCCTCTCACGTCAGCTCAGGCAGGTGGGGCATGGACTGCGGTCTAACTACTGAGCACTTTGGTTCCTGTGTTATCATCTGCTGCAGGCAGAGTGACTCATTCTAGGATTATGTAGGCATTTTATTCACTGTGTTATTACTGGAAAGTTCTTTCTGCAGAGGCTTGGAATATAAAACTGAAAATCTTCTGATTGTAAACTGTCTCAGATAACACACAGCCTGTTGTCAAAGTAGGGCCTGTCTGTGCAACACTAATTCCACAACTGCAGAAGCTGGAGTAAGTGTTGAACTTGTTCCTACTCCCATGTAAGTGTTCTTGGTACTGCCAAAATTGAGACTCTCCTCACAAAACAGCCAGTAGTCTGCTTTTTCCTCCCATTAATTGTTTTGTAGTTAAAAAACAAAGTCTGTTTAATGTGCTACTGCTGGGAGGTTTGGGTATTTTCTCCAAGATTGTGACAATCCATGAATTTCAAAGATGTGGGTGGTTATAAACTCTCCCTTGAAGTGTGCCATAAAGCAGCAAAAGGAGCCAGAATTCACATTATTTCTTTGCTACACCTCCCAGGAGCTGTCATCCAAGGGGCATGTGGTTGTTGAATTAAAATTAAGCTGAAGAGATTTGAGCAGTACTGTGGGGTTCTTTTTGTGGCTTTTACCCTAATTTATCTCTTCTACCAAGGTGCCTGTATTAGATTTCCGAGTTTTCCATCGTTATCTGCCTGTGCCTTCCTCCTTAGGGATCCAGCTCAAAATGGGATGTTTTTCCTTTAAGAAGGATTTCCCTGAAGAGTGAGCAGGTTTCTCTCTAAGGATTTCTAGTCTGTAGTTTTAAAGTCTAGAGTTTTTTCCTTCTCCCTGTGAGCTCCTGGCAGTGCGAGGAGCTTTAAAACACAAATATTTATGGGCCATGCAGTGTTTGGATTAGGGAAAGAAGAGTCTGGATGAGCTACGTTGCTTATCTTGTTCAGAGAAAGACGCTGAGGAGCCCGGGGTGTGCTCCCTCGTTACCATCACAGCTTTGATTCCACAGAACAGGCTTTATGAAAGAGCAGCCTATAGAAAGAAAAGGTTCCTTTTTCAGAAAGAATTTTTCATAGAAAGGGTTTTCAGGCATTGGAAGGGGCTGCCCAGGGAGATGGTGGAGTCCCCATCCCTGGAGGTGTTCAAGGAACAACTGTACATGACACTCAGTGCTCTGGTCTGGTTGCCAAGATGGGTGTGAGTCACAGGTTGGACTCAATGAAGACATGGAGGTCTTTTCCAGCCTCAGTGATTCTGTGAACCTGTGATTTTACAGCTTCCTGCTAAGATGCAAGACTTGGTGCCATTTCTCAGCAACTTGGCAACATGGCCCTGCCTTGGAAAAAAAGGTTATTAATATATATACACACATACTTACAACATAGTAATGATTCCAGGACCACCTGGATGCCAGGAGCTATGCTGGGCTCAGCAGGTGACAGCAGACCCAGGGCAGAGCAAGACACTGGGAAAGGAAATGATTCTTGACCCCATATCCCATCAAAATCCAGCCAAAAAGCATCTGTGCCTTAGGAAGTGATTTATATTTGTTCCCTGGGTAAACAGTGAACCCAACCAGGCTATGCCAGTCCAGCATATTTCAGGCACAGTTAAATTAACTTTTAGAAAAATAATAAAAATAATGGCCTGGCTAATGAATGCCTGAGGATTTCTATAAAAGGCCTTGTGACACCTGCATTAATACCAAATGAGTTCATTATGATTAATATTATTAAAATAAATGTCATGGGGATGAATAACAGCTTGGTCATTATTTTAAAGTGTTGTCACTGGATCTATAAAAGCTCATGAGTCAGCCCTGGGGAAGGAATTCTCCACATTCATATCCAAAACTTGTGGAGAATTTAAAGTTTTCTGCAAAAAAATTGCCCCAAAAATAACATGGAAAGATGTGTGTGTTTTCTGAAAGACAGAGCATGCACTGGCGCAGGAAGGCCTGGTTTTTCTATAACTGAGAAGTGGGATTTCTCACCTGGGAATTTCTTGGTGCTTGAGGATGATTCCAGAATTGTTTGTGTTTGGGCTTTTATCAGGCCAGGTTTTTTTATTCTGTTATTTTTAAAGGAGAATTTGACTTCCTGACTTTCCTACCACAGCACAGCGGCCTTACAAACATCCCAAACTTTTCCTTATAAAAGAGCAAAGGCTTAGAATAAAAATATTTATATTAGTGACACATAAAACCCAACTATTTTTGGTGGGTTTTACCTCTGCAAATGTTTTTAGTAAATTGTGAAGTCTTAGGAGATATCCTTTAGAATCTTGATTAAAGTCTCAGCTGGAACAAAATATTTAGCAAAAAGATGTTTCTCTACACTTCTATTACTCCATAATAGATCATCTTGGCTAACTGACTAGGAGACATCTTTCTTCATTTACGGTCTACTGCTAATTTTTCCTTCTAGGCTTAGTATAGTATATTTAAATTTGGTTTTGGTTGTATAACCTTATCAAAAGAAAAAAAAAGGAACCTTGTTGCCACTGATAGTGTTGTTGTGTTGTTAGAAGGATAAAGAAAATGAAAAGCTGCTGATCATGTTGTGGTGGTGGGATGATGACAAGCAATGTGCTGGTGCAGATCCGGGGCAGAGGGGCTATAACATCTCTAATAAACCTGATATAAACATGAGGAAAGGATCAATATCTGATTCCAAGTATTGCCAAAACAGCGCAGTAAAATTTCAGAGGTCTTTTTTACCAGGGAGTTAAAACCACCAAGGGTGTAGGAAATACAGGAAGAGGGAAAATTTATGTAATTATTTTTAAAGAAATGCATTTGCCCGGTCACAAAACTATTTTAACTGCAGTGACGTAAGGTCCAATTAATGAAATTGACACTGGGAGAAGAGGGATAAATCTGCAGACTATACATTTTATTGCTGCTGCTGTAATTGTGCTGCAGTGACAGAGCCACACACATTAACCCTGGCATGGCTGGTGTTTGCTAAATAACCCCAGCGAGGCAGGAGAGTGCCATGTTGTGCCAAGCCAGGTGTGCATGCTCTGGAAATGGTGGCAGAGCTGGGTGATTGTGCTGAGCTGACCAGCTCAGTGAGGGCTGAGCTGACTGCACATAAATGTAGAAGATGCTCCCCATGCCAAGTGACAAGGTGATGGAAAGGTAGGTGTTATTTGCTGTACATAAATGTAAAGCAATGGAAAAGGGGAAGGAAAAGCTTTCTGACTCGCAGGAGGTACAGTGGTGGGATTTAGGCTGACTTGTTCCACTGAAGGACCAGAGCTCCAAGGTGAATGTGGTGGTAGAGCTGGACTGACAGTTGGATTTCGTGATCTTAAAGGTCTTTTCCAACTTAATGATTCTGTGATTCTCTCTCAGACCTACAGGAGGTCATCTTGAAAAAAATGCCAGCTCAGTGCTCAGAGGTGCCCACAAAATCTGCAGAGGACCGGGAGTAGGAAAATTAAGAAAGGATGGGGATGGAGCCCAACATGGATTTAAAATCCAAACACGCACTGTGCACTTTGTTGTTTCTGGGACCTCAGACCTTCTTCTGAGGAGGTGTTTAATTTATTTTCTTTTTAAATTAAAGCTTTGATAGGAATGAATCATTCAGTCCCATTTACCAAAGGGCCTTTGCTCCTGGGTTTTGTTTCTGTGGATGTTTGCAGCTGTTACCAACGGTGAGGGTGGATGCTGTTACTGCTGTGTTAGGAGCAAGATGCTAGTGAGGGAGGCTGAGAAAACCAATTAATTTCAGGTTTGTAAACCACAGAAAGAAGTCCCACAGACTGATTAGAATGATAGTGTGTGTACCAGCAGAATGAGAACAAGAGGCTTAAGAAATGAGGTTTGAGATGGAATGATATGTCGCAAATGGGTGCAGTAGAGCTGATGGTTACCAGAACTGAGTTGCAATTTCTTTCCTCATGATTTCTGACTATGCGGAAATATTAAACATAACTAAAGGATGTGGCAACCCCCCTTATCTTCCTGTTCTAAATGTCTTTGTGCTTCACCAGGGAGGGTTTATGTCTGTGCAGATGCAGACAGCTGTGTGCGTGCCGTGCCCCCAGCTCGGCACTGGGAACCAGAGGGAGAGAAAGAATAAGGAACAAATATTCACGTTTCTGGTATATTGCCAAAACTAGAGGTTGATAATTTAATCTGCTGCCTAACAGCTTGATAGCCTGCAAAAACAAGCCCTTTTTTTCCAAAACATAGGAGCCATGGGTGCTGGGAAAGCCCAAGAAATAAATAGGCTCCCTGCAGTTCCTAAATGTGATGGTTGGCATTCAAACCCAGCTCAAATCTCATTTCTTAGCTCCAGCATTGTAATATCTTCAGTTATTTCTGATTTATGCAGCTGTCATAAACACTTCTGTGCAATGGAAACCTATAGAAGTCACACTAAGGCCTTTGACTAAAGCCAGAGATATTTCTTCAAGCTGGAGGATTTTGATGGAACAGCAGATCCCTTTATGTGCCTCTTCTGGAAGTATTTTGTCATCTCACACCAAAATTATCATCATAATGCTGCTACCTGTGCACATGTCCTAGTTAGACCCAGTTGGGTTATTTCTGAGGATGACAGGCTGTTGCTCACCCTGCTTAAGCAACAGGTGTCATGGAGTTCATGTAGAAACAGCTCTTTTCACACCAAATGGAGCAGCATGAGAGCTGCACCTTCAAACAGCAGCACAAGGCAGTGCAGAGAGCAGGTACCTGTGCCTGGGGTGGAGTTCCATCTTTGCACCCTCTGTTGGAATCAGAGCTTTGAATGAGCAAATAAAGTTTTTCCAGTCACTGGCTCTTTTTTGCCTTAACCCAGGATATAAAATCTGTTCTTGCTTTATGCATTCAGCACTGTCTGCCTGCCCTTACATGGGGTTCTTTACAATTTCTGGTCACGCAAAGAGCTGCATCATTTACAGGCAGGATTCACAGGAATGTGGCTCTGCCTCTGCAGAGCAGCTGGAGGACACCCTTAAATAAAACAGGAATCCTCCTCACAAGCTGTTTCATGTTACCATGACAGCTTGTAGATAAAGATAAATCCCTTCTGACCTCTGTGACCCGGCTGGCGAGCAATGACAGGTTCCTGCTGAGCCTGGACTCAGGTTCTTTTTAATATTTCTGAAACTTCTGTAGCATCCCTCCCTCCTTGTGCTCATGACTAAGTTCAAAGGGAATTTAATCTCCTTCACTCACAACCCTGATCTCCAGGGTCTGACTTTCACAGACTGTTCCTGCAGCCTTCCTGCAAAAGGCAAAGTGCTCTGCATGCTGAAACTATTCCCAAATTCACCCCAAAATGCATCATCCAAACCGGACTGAGGCTGGCAAATCTCCATAGCTGTGACATACCATGACACATATCCCTGGTTGTGCATACAGGAGTGGTATTTCTCTTTGGGAGTGCTGTGAATGTTGAACAGGGCCCTTCTGTGCTGCACCTTCCTAACTTCCAGGTGTTGTTAACAGGGACATGGGACTTTCAACAGCTCAGTGGAACAACCTGCACAAATCCTGGGCCAAGCCTGTTGTTAACCAGCTCTGGATTGTGTGTGAGCTCCAGAACCACCTTTTTCCCTTAGTCCCAGCCCCATGTCAAACAAGAGTGGGATGCTGAGAATAACAGCTGAGGAGCTTTTCAGTTGCTCCAGTCTCCCTATGTCCTTGTCATTCCTTATTGTTTGTTTTAATACTGTGCTTGTAGGAAACAGTCATTTTCTGTGCAGCCTGTTCTGTGAGGCCTTATGGCAGAATCCCTGGGATATCTCTATTTGTTTAGAACTACCTTAAGATGATTTCTTTTGTAGGTAGTTCTGTGATTATTTCCCTTTTCAGGGCCTACAAACTGTAGGTGCCTGACCTTGTATTTCTGTTACTGAATGTTTAATGGATGCACAAAGACATTTTACCAGGGACAGAATGAGATGAGACATTAACACATCTATAGCTTAACGTTCTCCAAGTTGTGTTAAACTATGGAAGCAGCTCTGCACAGGTTCAGCTCTTAGTTCTGCTACTGAAAAGAAATAAAAATGAAGAAAACATTGCAATTTGAATGGAGAATGAGGCACAGGATGTTCTGGTGCAGGAGTTGGGAATTAAAGATGATCAAAACAAACTTTGAAATGAAGGTATCCAGCAGAAATAAGGGAAAAACAGGGTGGAAAAGGCTCCTACTCCTACAGCATGTGCAGTTTTTTAGACTGATTTGAATAAATTGAGTTGAACAGGCTCTTGCAGACTCAGTAATTCAACACAGGCTGCTGCTGGTTTTTGGTAAAAATCCTGCCCAGAGCTTGGTAGGATGAGAAAGCAGGGAAGGGTATGGAATAAATCATTCTGTATTTTGGATATCTATAAGCAAAAAGAGCTGGATGGAGCATAGCTTGTCTGGGAGAACATGGGTTAAGTAGCCTATGCTTATTCCACTGCTCCTCCCTGTTCCAGAGCCAACTTGTGGTCCAGAGTCTTTCTGGCCTCCCCCTTGCAGACAAATTTGGGATACAGAGACCAGGATGGTGTTGTTTGTTGCTGGAGGTCTCAGAGTGCTTTGAGCACAGGGCAGCTTCTCTGACCTTCCTTACCCAAAGCATTTATGCTCCCAGAGAACACAATAACTTTGCTCATGCCTGATCTTTTCCAAATTGCAGTCAAGGATGAGTGTCAAGTGTTTTAGTGTTTGCAAACACTTTCACACACCTCTCTCTTTAGGCTTGCAGAGCTCTTAATGAATGAATAATGAAGTAATAATGAAGTTCAAGTTTTTTGGGAAGGTTTTTGTGCTCCTGCTGCCAGCCCTGACTGAGGTGTTGGCAATGCATGAGCTCAGTGATGCTGTGATCACATTTCATAGAAAATGCCCCAATGGGCCAAAGCAAAATGCAGTTCCTCACACACGCTGCTGTTCTCCCTTTTGGTACAACTACTGAGCAACGTGGACCTGTGTCAGGGGAGGGCTAGGTTGGATATCAGACAAAGGTTCTTCCCTCAGTGGCTGCTCAGGCACTGAACAGGCTCCACAGGACAGTGGTCATGGCCCCAAGGGTGACAGAGCTCCAGGAGCTTTTGGACAATGCTCTCAGGTGGGATTGTTGGGGTGTCCTGTGCAGTCAGGAGTTGGACTCTGTGATCCCTGTGAGTCTATTCCAGCTCAGGATATTTTGCGATTCCATGAACCCAAGTGCCCAGGCTGTGCCTGGGACATGGTGCCGTGACAGATGAGGAGCTGCTGTGACATTGCTGCAGCTGCCACAGCCCGTGCTGTGGTTTGGCTGCTCATGGGCTGTCTAGACAAGCCTTTGAGAGAGCCATGTTCTTCTGGTTCCTATTTGATTATGAGACAGGCTTTTTCATCTCTAATGTAAACACGCTCGAATGAAATAACTATGCTGTGGCATTTCTTGTACAAAAGCCCCTTTTCTGGAAGGAGTGATTTGAGTCGTACGTTTCCATTCCCCACTGTGGATCTAATTTCATCTTTCCCATTTGGGCATTAGGTTTCCTGAAAAAAAAAGGGTGAGGTGAAAATGCTGAGCCCTAAAGAAAGTGCTCATATTTAGCAAAGAGCTGCAGCTGTGCAAATATGAGGCTCTGCCTGGAACAAGTGAACTGAAATCCACCTGGTTTCATCGCTTCCACTTAACACATCCAGCCCCAGGCTCTCCCTTCCTGGCAGGAGCAAGGCTGGTGCCTGCACCAAGGCACAGCAGGGCTGGGACAGCTCTGCCGTTGCCAGAACTTCTGCAAGATGCAATGCTGGGATGGTCTGAGGGGACCATTGCAGTGTTAATTCCTCTCAGCAGTGTGAAAACACACATTAATTTCTTTGTAACTCAAGTAGCATATCCCAGTGGTGAGGAGAAAGGGCCCTGGATCAAGAGCCAAGGCTTTGCTTGGGGACTTTGTCAGTGGCTCCTTGTCAGCTGCTGCTGTCTCATTTCTTGGCTTTGTGCTGATATTCTCTTCAACCGCCTCCTGCTGTGGGCACCAGGTGCCTCTCCAGAGGCTGCCAGGGCACAAGTACAGCTGGGTGTGTGCCGTGGATAATGGCACCAACTGCACGCAAAGAGAGATGAAAAAAGTTTGGTTGGGAAGACTCAGGAACTTCAGAGGCACTTGGAGACGACTCCTGCTGTTTGATCTTTGCATTGCCTTTATGTTGCTCTCGTGTATCTAAAATAAAACTGGACAAAGGGCAGGACAGAACTACCTATGAGGTTTTGTGTTGTCCTGGAAAAATGGATGTGAAAGCCAAGGCTTTCCTTTCCACCTCATGCGAAGCTCCTGAGAAGTTACTGAACCTCCAGAAACTATTTACAAGGGTCTGGAGTGACAGACAAGGGCAGATGGATTCACACTGACAAAGGGTAGGATTAGATGGGATATTCAGAAAAATTTTTTCCCTTGTGAGGGTGGTGAGGCCCTGGCACAGGCTGCTCAGAGAAGCTGTGGCTGCCCTATCCTTGGAAGTGTCCAAGAATAGGTTGGATGGGGCTCTGAGACACCTGGTCTAGTGAAAGGAGTTCCTGCCCATGATAGGGGATTGGAAGTAGAGGAACTTTCAGGCCTCTTACAATCTAAACCATTCTGGGATTCTCTGAAACACAAGTGAGCATAAATCCAGCATGGGGCTCTGCTCCCACTGCACGCCCTCGGCACAGGCATCATGTGCTCCCAGGCTGACAGCCAGTTCAGGGGGCATGTTTCTGCTCACTGAGAGGGGACCAGACCCCTGGACAAACTCAACAGCTTCTCTCCATAAAGGGTTTGAAACTGGTAAGTGGTTGCATCATCTGGAGCTAAATAAATGAGAGATTTTCATTTTGAAATGGGCTCTTTTCCAAAAATGCTTTAGTTTGGGGAAGTCTGTTCTCTGCAGTTTTACTGAAGACTTTCTATGATTTTCTGTTGAATGTTTTGCTTTTGTTTATGAAATCTGACTGATTTTGAATTTCATATGTTATTGAACAATTCTGAGCATGCTTTGGCCCTAAGCAAAGGTATGGTAGTAATGTAGGATCAGTCAAGAAAACACAGAAATTATCTGTCACCACTCACCTCACTATGTTTGCTGGAGATAAGAGGTCTCCAGACTCTCCCAACCCTGTCCAGCATGATCCTGTCTTTAGATCGTATCAGCAGTACAACAGATGACACACTTCAGTGAGTCTCCCTTCATTTATCCAGTCTAGAATATAAAAAGAATTCTGTGAAATAGCTATAAATTCAGACATAGAGGCTTTTGTTGAGCAAGAAAAAGAAATTAAGGTTATGAAAGATCAGAATATAAAATTTTAAAAAGTTTGTGGTATCACTGAAGGACAAGGAGTTATATTTGTCAGCTTCCTAACTTACAACTTGGAAATTGGTTTGAGGATTGAAATGCAGCACAACAGCAAAACTGCTGCAGGTGCTTTTCATAAAAGCAAAATTTAGCTATTGAGTTATTGAATCTTATCTGAAAGGGTTTTTAAAATATTTGTTATCCAATCCTACCTGTAACACAGTGTTGTCATTGTGTCTAAATATCTTTTACCATTAGACCACCCATGTTCATGTCAGCAAAATCGAGAAATTATTCACTTCATAGAATTGTGGAGTCCCAGACTGGTTTGGGTTGGAAGGCACCTTAAAGCTCATCTTGTTCCAACCCCCTGCCATGGGCAGGGACACCTTCCACTAGACCAGGTTGCTCCAAGCCCCATCCAGCCTGGCCTTGGACACTTCCAGGGATGGAGCAGCCACAGCTTCTCTGGGCAACCTGTGCCAGGGCCTCACCACCCTCCCAGGGAGAAGTTTCTTTTATATATCTCACCAAAATCATCCCTCTTCCAGTTTGAATCCACTACTGCTTGTCCTACTGCTTCTGTTTCTGCTGAATTTGTTGAACATCAGTTCCTGATTAATTTCTTGCCTGTTTGATAGCTCTTGCTCGTTGTGATGGGGTGTTTGATAGATTTTGTCTGACTAGAGAGTGGGAGGGGTCTTATATAGTTCAGCGGAAAACACTGGGTTTGGATCAGTCATGGAAGCATGGACCTCTCTGTTGTGAGTTTAGGAGCACTGGAAATAGTTTTTCTAACTTTAGTTACCTTTCATGGTCCCCTGCAGAGTATCTCCTGAGCCAAAAAGGTCCACAGGTGGCAGCTCCAAAGCTGTAGGTGTTCCCAGTGACTCAGAAGAACACAGTAGAAATTCTGTGCCTTTGATAAATAGTGAACTCTATTAAATTTGTATGGCTTCTAAATGAACTTCTGTGGAAACCTATTAGTTAGGTGTGTTAAATTTTATAAGATTTCCTTGAAGGCTGTGCTGGTTTTGGCCAACCACCAGCTCAGCCGAGTTTAGTCTATCTACTCCTGGCCTTTTACAAGAAAGGATTTATCCCCAGTAATAATAATACTAGAAAATCAAACCATTTAGCATCAGCAGGGCAAGGAAGTGGAGCATGCCATGTTCTGTCAACAGCAGCTATGCTCTGTGTAAAGAAATTAACTCCCCAAGTGTACTTGCCCTTTGGGTCTGAGTTTAATCCCATGTATTTCTATCAGTTTTAATAAGTAGTTTTATATTGGACACCAAATGTTAAAATTACCTAAACTTGAAAGGCCTGCCTATGAAATGAGTCAAAATAGATTCTCTGTGGAAGTTACTGCAGTGCCAATAAGGATTAATTAAAACTCAAATGTTCTTCATTGTGTGTTAATTGAAGAATTGTTATTCGGTCAACCTTCTTGATTTCTCTCTGTGTTAAATAATCATGGAAGTATTTCACCTAGTCTGACTGTTTATTTAACCAATTAATTGAGGAAGGGGATATTCTGCATTTATTAGGATTTTAATTGGAGAATTTTATTCCTGGTGGCCTAAACATCTACATATGTTCAGGGTCTGTGTTTAGCTTTTTTATTTTTCAAATGACCAGTGTTCCTGATTGTACACACTACCGACTGGGGAAGAAAAAACTTTCAAGTGCTCTGCACAATTGAACTTCATTAGGGCTTGAAAACCAGGGACCAGGTTTCCATCTCAGCTGTGCTCATGTAAGACAAAGTAATTCCCCACTGTAATAATGGATTTGCTCTGAGCTAGTTCTGGCATCGAGATGAGAATTTGGCCTTTGTGACTTAATTACAGTGCACATTGTATAATGGTGTTTAACAGCTCAAAACATTCTATTTAATGGTCACTGATTTATAAAAGGTCACTTTATGATGTGTTTGTGGTTCAGTGGGTGCTGCAAAATTTAAAGCTCCAGAGAGAGCCCTGTTGTACACAAAACATGAGAAAATCTTCACTTTAGAAGGATAAAATTTACATGTTTACATGGCTTTTTTTCTTATGTGACCACACTCTAGGGGACATTATAATTTGCCCCATCCATGGAAGTGTTCAAGGCCAGGTTGGACAGGATTTGGAGCAACCTGGCCTAGTGGAAGGTGTCCCTGCCCATGGCAGGGGGTGGGACTGAGTGAGCTTTAAATGTTCCTTGTAACCCAAACTGTTCTGTGATTTCATTATGTTATTAAAAAACAAACAAACTAAAAACAACTCCAACTTACGGGGTCCTGAAACTTCCAATATATTTGCAACTTTGTAACAAATCAAGGTACTGCAATATTTTTCTCTACTTTCCTTCCCTACACTCTGCTGTGAACCAGGAGGCAGCAAACACCAACACAGGTTTCATGCTGACAGTCCATATTATTTGTGTTATTTTTTTATGTCAGTCTTCAGTAACTCTAGAAATACATTTTGCCTCCTGACTTCACCCAGCTTTTTTTATTTTATTGGGGAGATCAAGATAGAGATTACTCCAAATAACGTAAGACCTTATCTTGCACAGAAAAATATGAAAAACATGTAAGTGTGTCCAGTATCTCTTGTTTCTCTGCACCAATGCTGAGTGATTTATTGCCACAATTCTTGTTTCCCTGAGAAGATAAGTGTCTTTAGATTAAATATTTAGCAAAACAAATATATTTTTTTCTGTTAAATCAAAGATGAATGTAAATTACTTTTAAAGTCCGTACTGCAAGCATAGTTTCTGATTTAGCAATGCAATTAGGATACAGTTACACTAGAAAATATGAACAAGCCTTTCAGTCAGGGAAGCCCTTGGGTTTGTGTTTTACTCCCACTGGATTTACTGGGAACATGAATATTTGGTTGAAGCCAGGTCACCGTGATAAATATAGAAAGTTAGATTAGCAGGCACTGCCTTGGTGATATACTCAGGTGAGTTGATGTCACTGGCATTGGAATTTCACATTCGCCCTATCCAAGTTGTTAGGACATCCTTTTTAACTTGTGCCTTAGCTGAATCTCTGAAGGTAGTTTGTCTTTATTACCCTGAATTGATGATTTCCTCAGTGACTGCCAATTGATTTGCTTTTAAAAGATATTGAATGTTTTGCAAATAACCCCAATGATGATGCATTGAACACTCAGCAAAGGAGAAGGTTCATGCGAGGCATGAAAAGCCAAAGGTGGTCAGAAAAAACCTGGGTGACAGAAGATTAAGGAAGCGAAGAGCAGAGAACAAATCATGACAAAATTTGGGAGGACTTTTCTCTACTTTGCTGCTCATGACACTACAGGGAGTCATAAAGGCCTGAGCTAATATTGGTTGTCACTGAATCCTGGCAAATAACCAGAATTGAAAATTAGGGTGAATCGCAATTTGTGCTTCTAAAAGAAAAAAAGAATCCTGTTATATCCATTTACCAGGGCCCATTCATCCAAATCTGCTTGTTGGAATCCACTATTAACTACTCTTACTGTCTGGGGTAATGGCTTTTCCTAAGAGAGCCCTTTTCCATGGAAGCACTGTCAAAATAAGGACAAGTTTGGAGCCCATCAACCTTGAGAATGTCCTCTGACATTATTAGCTGAATTCATCAGCTATTAATGACTGCAAGATATATAGGGTAGACTCTGGTTAGCACTGGGGAAGACTTTCAATTCACTCCACTCCAAGATCTATTTTTTCATTTAGACTAAATGTAGTTATTAAAGGTCATGACTTCATTTCAAAAGTATCAGGTGAAAATACTTTCCAATTTGACAAATAGATGACACCAATTGCTATAAAATTAAATACCATCTTCAATAATTTCTTTGATTTTAAAGGATATTTCCTCTAAGTTTTACTTTTATTAACTCAATCCAGGTGGGGCCTGGAGAAGTGAATTACAGTTCTCAGTGCTCAAAAGGGGGTTGTTGATGCTTATAATGAATTTGGGGACTTTGGGTTTTCAGTGAACAGCAACAAGATTTCTTGTCCTCTTCAGCACAGCATGACATGGAAAACCTGAAATATAATAACCACCATGTGCAGAGGGGTTTCACAATAAAGCCTGTGAGATTTCATTTTATGATCTGAGATTTTTACCTGTGATACACCAGTGAATCAGTCATGACTAAAGAAAAAATCTGCTCTGTCCTTAAGGAGTGTCTACCCTTGATGCCTTTTACCTGTAGATGTTACTGCCTAAGTGCTTTTGATTAGGGCATTGCAATACAAATTACAGATACTGCAATATTAAAGTTTTATCCAAATTTTTCTTTTCCCCCAGCAGGAAATCTGGAAAGCCATCTGCACCACTAACTTCTGCCAGAGCAGGGTTCACCTTTCCATGTCCTGTAACTGTTTGGGCTCTCAGCAACCTGTGCTGTGGTTGTGATACAGTTCCCTAAACCCGGTCAATGCAGTGAGGTGGGCCCTGTGGAAGATTCCCACCATGTCTTCCATAAGACGTGTGCTTTCTGGATGGATTTGGCTCGAGGGTGGGCATCTGGCCTTCTCCAGGAGCTTCCAAGAAAAGATAGAGGAAGAACAGAGGGTTTGATCTGTTGACCTTCCCAGGAGAGACCCAACCCAGGTTAGGAAGATATTCACAGTTGCAAACAGAGGAACCTGTGCCTAAGAGAAGATGGAAGGGACTGCAGAAGGAACCTGGGAGGACTGATTTTATGGCCCCTGGGATTTTACAGTCCTTGAAGGATGACAGATCATGGATGTGTCTCCAAGCATAATCAGACGTGTCAGGTAGGATTGATATTTGTCCTGCTTTCTGTGCCCGAAAGTGATAAGAATAGAAAATACTCCGGAGTCATAGCCAGGTGAGTCCCTCGGAGGGCTGGGTGAGCAGCCCACGTTGGGAGAAAAAGCCTCCCAAAATCACCACATGCTTGCGTTGCCCACAGGTTCCTAATGGAGTAACTTGATCTCTACTAATTTAAATAGCACAGCCTGCAGGATTCCATCCTTTGCTGGCTGTGGAAGCTGAAAATGTTCCATGAATAGTTTTGCCCAGGTTGTACGAGGAGACTTCAGGTCCCACAAAGGGAATATGGAAGAACTCTGATATAACTTCAGATCCTCCCCTGCTCAGGTAGGGGTAGAGTGTAGTGAAGTTTAGGTTGCAGGATCCAGCCCTCATAGGCAGGTTCCTTCTGTGAGCACAGGAACTCATCTGCTTCACTCAAGAGCTGCAAAGCAAATGTTTCTGTGAAAAACTGCTTTGGGAACACCCAGCCATGTGGACATGGCCAGATGTGTGTGCTACATCAGTTTGGAATAAAAAGGTGCTTTAGACAAAAAACAGGTCTGCATAAGATGAGCATAATGCCAAAATAACATAAAAGCCCCTTTGTGAGCTTTTATCCAACAGTTTCAGGCTTTGTTCACCTTCATTTTGTCAGAGCTGTATGTTTAGTTCTCCAAACACTGTGTTACAGAAATCAAGGTGTAATCAATCTTGTCTTTGTTCTGTAGTTGCTATTCCCCATGAGGAACTCTTCAGTTGCAGGAGCAGGGAATTAATTTGTGAAGGTGGCTGTGGTTTTGGAACTTGTTTGGGCATTATGGGCATGACAGTAGCAAGAAAATTCTATTTCTTCAGAGGTCAAGCCTAAAGATGTTACAAACACAGTAAGATGGTATAAATAAGAATTAATTAAAAGTTCTGGTCAGAGCTTGTTCTGTGGCTTTAAGCAGAACCGGCACAACTGCAGGAGATTTGCACCACATCAAAATATTTGCTTTACACTGTTTGTTTGCAATGGCTTGGCCAAAGGGCCTGATGGGTTTTCCCTCCTGCATTCCTCTGGATAGTGAGTCTACTGAGGCTGGGTCCTGGAAACAGAGATTAGAAATCTCTTCCCTATTACTGTGGCTGGTGGACAGGAATGGTCTGGTGGGTCCTGGCTCACCCTTAGAACATAGAATGGAAGTTGCAGTTTCCAGCTGAATCTTGGAGAATAGTGGGATAACAGGAAACAAAACTGACAGAAAGCAGCAGAAGCCTGTGTGACCCCTTCTCTCCATGGTGATGCAGCAGGAGGACAGCTCCCAAAGTCATCATTCATGGTGGTTTAGGGTGGAAAATGCTTGAATTTTATTATGTTTTCTGCTTTTCTTAAGAGGTGGCAAAGTGAATTCTAATCAAAGGGATCATGGTTTTCATGGGAGGAGGTGGGACCCAGCAAGGTGAAATGCAGTGCCTCATGTTGCTCTGCAAATCCATCACAGAGCCCAGAATCCAATCCGTAAGACTGCCAGTGTGGCAACAATCATTTCTGTACAGAGATCCACGAGGGATCTCTGTAGGTCTGATCCAGGTGGCTGGATCTGCCTGTGCCATCGTGCTGCAGGAACAGGAGGGCAGCCAGAGCTGCTGGCAAACAGCCTGGGAGCAGAAGGTGCTCCTGTGCCTTTGGCTGACCAGAAATTACAGTTCTGAGTGTTGCTCAAATATGTTTACTTTTTATTTGGAGTAAGAGAATGATGGGGGAACAAAACAAAGGGATCATCTGGATCTTGGGGCTCACTATCTTCCCTGACTTCTCCCTGAAGGGAGGTGCCTGCCATGGGCTTCCAGGAGGAGGTACACTCTCCCTTTGGGATGTAGCCTCTCCCTTCAGGATTTCCTCTCTCCCTTTTGGATGTAGTCTCTGCCTCAGGGATGAACTCTCTCCCTTAGTGATGCAGCCTTGCCCTTCAAGATATAGTTTCTTCCTTAAAGATGTAGCCTCTCCTTTAGGAAAGTAATTTCTCCCTCAGGGATGTGCTCTCTCCCTTATGGATACAGTTTCTCCTTCAGGGAGGTACTCTATCCCTTGTGGGTTTAGCCTCTGGGCCTTTTAAGGAGAGGAATATAAACTAACTGTGTTATTGAATTGTAGTTTTAGTTTCTCTAAGATACACCAAAACCATCTGAAGTTTATATTACTGGATTTTTTTTCTTGACACAATCTGGCCAGTGGCATGGCACAAATGCTCTGTATTTCCTGTGCCAGGTATACAAATCAATAGCATTTTCATTGGACAAAGCTGGTAAAAACCAAAAGCCTTGTGAAGGTGTCCTGCTAACAACATCTTACCCGCTGCTGACAAAGCCAAGCTCCCTCTGTTAGGAATGATCATTTAAAATCCAGTAATATCCAGATGTTTACCAAGAAATAAAGATGTTGGCTCCTTGCTGTAAGTGAAAAGAGTCAAGAATATGATGGGGCGTTTTAGTAATTTCTACTGAAGAATTTAAAACAATGTCCTTATTAGTTTTGCATTTCAGACTATCCAGGAGCTGGCAGAGCAGGCAGTAACATGCAATGCAAAATGAGTTGAAAAAATATGGGAAAATTGATTGTTACACAGGGAAAAAAAAGTAAAGGCTGCTTTTATTAGAGAAAAACCCAAAAGTTCAGGCTAAACTTGGCATTTTGAGATTTTTTGCTCTCTGTGAGACTTTGAAAAGTAATTATTGCAAAGGCAGTCACAGCAGTAATCCACCTAATGCTCGGAGGTCAAAATGCTCCATCAGATTAAGGGATTATAAAACTCTGAGAAGATTGGTTAAGGTCATATCAAAGTTTTAGTGATTAGATTTTATTTTAGTGATTGTTAGAGTGAAACAAACAGGTGCTTGTGTCCCTACAGCTGGATGGCACTTTGACCCACAGGCTGTGGAACTGGACAAAATCCACTTTGAAATATTTACTCTGTCCTGGAAAGCAAGTGGTTCCTCAGGGCTTGGCAGGTAGAGAGCCTGTTATACCTGGAGCAAATGTGGAAATGGATGACATGGAGAGCAGTGTGTGCAGTAAGGGCTGAGTGGGAGGGATCACAACTGGTCCAGCTCCTGGATTGGCCCAACCGCACTCGATTCCAGCTCCACACGGTGCTCCCTCACCAGAAGGCTCTGTGGGCAAGGCAGGATGAGATAAACCCAAGTGCAGAGTGGCGTGAGAGGTGCAGAACCCTCAGGTGTCAGAATAACTGATTTCTCTTTATTTAGGGATTACATTTTGATTCCTACTTTGAGATACAGCCAGGAATACACGTAGCCACTAATTAAAGTAAATAGGTACATGAAAGATGTGTTGACAAATCTGTCTGTCTGTCTGCCAAGGGGATGTGTGAGATTCTGATGAGTGTGTGAATGCACTTTGCTTGGGAGTATCCCAGTCAGTTGCGATTTTTTTGTGTGCTTCCCCTTTAACCAACTGGTTTGTGCAATTTAGAAAGGAAATATCCAGAGATATTTCTCGTATGGGAAAATACCAACAGCAGTGCCACACACTGTGCTCCCTGTGATCCTACTGAGCAGGGTGTTTTCAAGCACCAACCTTTTCTTTTTGTTCTTTTTTTTTTTAAATTAAAATGACACTTTAAAATATTTAAGTGGTTTAGGATAATAGGAATAACCATCTCTGGTGTGAGGGATGGCTTTGGCACTGGAGAGGACACTGCCTGTGTTACCACAGCCTCATCTCCCAGCAACACAGTGCTGGTTAATAGGGCACAGGTCATTAGGAGAAAGAGTTGAGCTCACTACTGGAAGAAGCCCAAAGGGACCCAGCTCAGAAATCACCAGGAGCAAGACACCTCAACACTGAGGGCACTGGAATGAACCAAGGGCTGGGCCAGCACATCCTCCAGGGGTGAGTGGGGGATGTTTGTCACTTTTCACCTCTGCAAATCTCTCACAGCCTCTCTACAGGAACTTCACAAATTGATTGGTTTTGCCTGAACAAGTGAAAAAAGTCCCTGGAGCAGGACACCAAACCTCTGGAGCAGGAGAAGGTGGCTGCTCCAGGGAGTTGAGCCCCATCAAAACATCTCTGCAGAGTTTGCCCTATGGTCACCTGGAAAGTGACTTACTACTGGTGGTAGCTGAGCCAGGCTCTGTCCCATCAAACACGCTAAAACCAGAGCACAACAGATTAACATCTCTGACTCGTCACAAACCCCAAGGACAGTGTGGGGGGAAACAGCCTAAACAGCCCCAGAGGACACTCAATATTCACCCCACTTTCAGGGCTTCTTCAGGTCCCTCATGTGACCCAGTTCAATGATCAGTTTATTCTTTAGTGATTTTCACTCATCCAACATGGCATGAGAACAAAGGCAGCTATCAAACTGCAAATAATTTTGCATGATGCCCATGGTAAAGAATCACTCATTTTCAGCACAGCAAAGCCATGCTCAGGGAGAAAAGTGATCCATAAGCATGAGAAAAACAGCCAAAGTTTTAGCTCAAAATCTTGGAAAACTCAGCATTAGCCTGCCTTAAACTGTGCCAGAGTGGGAGTCTGCATTTCTAACATCCTTGTAAGCATTACTTAGCATTTAAATTTAGAATTTTCTCCGTGGGCGACGCTAAAGACGACAAATGTCTGCCAAACCAGTGGCATCACACTGCATATGACCTTTTGGCAAGCCCTGCAGTAACAGCCTGCTGACAAGATCCTCTTGCTTCAACCCTGATGTAAACAAAGCGTTTGATGGCATTCTGGAGGCGTGAGGGTTGGCACCCACTGGAGGGAGCCCTGTGCGGTAGCTCAGAGTGCCCGGCTGGCACCAGGGAGCTCAGCCTCACATACTGGCCACTGAGAAACCTCTGAAATGAATAAAACGTCATTGCTGAGCTTTAAGGCCCCTTCCAACCCAAACCATTCTATGACTTTATGACACCAGCTTTCACCTGGCAGAGGAGACTGTATGGGAATGTCCCAACGTTCAGATGGGTGAAGCTTTGCTGCCTGTTTTACATCTGTCACCAGAACATTTGCCTTTTTTTAATGTTTTCAGGTGAACGTTGGTAATTTCTGAGGAGCTCAGCCAGGGAGGACATGGCTTGCCCAGCTGGTGAGACTGATGTGCTCCAACAGCAGCACCACAAACTTTTTAAATGTAACTCCTGCCCTCGTCATGACCTTGTGTCTTTCATAGCTTTGCTGTTATTGATTTTCAGTCTGTTATTGGTTTATTTTTGTATCACATGTGCTCAATGAAAAAAGAGAGCCCAAGAGAAAACAACACAGTGGCTTGGTCAGTCCCTTATCTGCTGACATTAGTGAAGGGTCCATTATGATTCTTAAAAGCAAGCAGAAGGAAGGGAAGCACATAAGAAAATCAGCAGTTCTAATCTATCACGCAGCAGAGCCAGGGGAAAGGTGGCTGTAGGACGTGGTGTTGCTGTGTCTCTCAACTCTCATTGCAGTTTTCCTCTGTAATTCTCTCCTGACAGGCTCTGCTGGGAGTTTAGGAGAGGAGACCTCAAAATAAAATTTAAAAAAGCATTGTCAAAAAATGTTATACATTGCTAAATTGAAATCAGAGATTATTGGAAGGACTTGGAGAGCTGCTTTTTCAGATGCAAAGTGGGCAGTGAAACCCAGGTATCAACGATGGCTTTGCCTGTGCTGTGCCAGTTACAGCATTTGCATAAAAGGGGCTACTGGAGAATGTGTCTGCTCTGTATATTTTCCGAACAGAACTGTGCCAGCAGCAGAACTTAGTGAGAGCAAGGATAGTGTGTCACCTACAGCAGCGAAGAAACTGTAGAGTGTGTGTTCAAACCAATGTTCGTGACTGTCTCCTCCTCAGCAGTTTTTATCCAGAGCCAATGTCAACAGCAGAGAACTGCACTGGCTTCCCGAGTTAGTAATTGCTGCTGTGGAATATGAATATTGTAGAATATTGACTTTGCAAGTCAATAGATCTGAATAATTGATTTGAACACTGTTTGTGTGCTCTTTTTTTTTTAATATGAAAATGAAAAGCTGATGACTTCCTGGATAATTTACTCCACAAATTTTTGCTGGGCAAGTTGACTACACAGCTGTTTGTTTCACTGATGATGCAGGAGTTCACAGGAGTCAGAGCAGGTTTAAATCCATTGGGAGGTGCAGACAAAGTTGCCAGGACAAAAGGTTTCCTTGTGTTCCTCCTTGCTGTTCCACCTTCTTTTTCACTTTGATTTGATTTTATTGATATATATAGATACAGATACATATGTAAGTGTGTGTGTATATATGTTTATACATGTATATATAGGCGAGTCAAGAGGGAATTAAGCTAATGACATGGCTCCAGGTCCTCTGAGTTCTGTGTCTGATATGTCAATGTTGGAAGTAAAATTCAGAGTGGCAAAGACCTCTTGAGCCTTAACATAGAAGAAAAACAAGAAAGGTGCTTCATGGAAGGTAAATAAGGTAAAAGGGTTTGAAAAGGGAAATGAGCTGTAAGTTGGATAAGATGAGGTAATCAAGAATGTGAATAGGCTGTGGTAGATGGACGCAGCTTAGGTGCTAGCCCACATTAATTTATGAGTTTTGGACAAAACCCAGAGAGGAAGAAAATTGTACTTGGGATTGAAATGGCAAAGCAATGGGAAGGAGTTTGTCTGAAATCTGAAAGCCTCCATGAATGATATGCGAAGAAATGAGCACTGACACAACTGAATAAATCATCTGTGATGTGGAAGGGAACTGAGCTCATCACCGGTCCTTGCAGGAAGAAACCCCAGCTCTGAGCAGAGCCATCATGAGCTGGGGAGGATCTGGGCATTGCTCTGACTTTGCTGTTTCACTCAGGTAAAGAATCTGGAGCAAGATCCTGTTGGTTCTCCTCGGAGTCCGTGGCACGATGCCAATGACACCATGGCTGGAGCTCATGTCTCCTACAGCATCAAAGACAAGGACAAATGCCCTGGGAACACTTTCCAGAAATTTCTCAACCATACCATGGCTGTGAAACAACAGAGATTCTTCTCGCACTACTTCTGAGCACCAGAAACAGCCTTGAACAGAATTACGTTGCTTTACATCTCATTAGTATGGTTACACAACTAAAAATATTGTCTGGAGAAGTGTTTCAGGACTGGAGCGAGGCCGGGGAGAACAAAGGCTGCATTCTGGGCGGGCTGGGCTGCAGCTTGACATTAAACACAAGCAGCTCTTTGCCATCTTTGTGTAAAGGCTGAAAGTGTTGTGGGGACTTCCAGCACTTACCACTCCACTACTGCTGTCTGACCCACAGTAGGTTGTTATAGCAGGAGGAGTTTTTCCTCCCCACCTCTGCTTTTAAACATTGAGTCCCAGTTGTCTTAGCGACTTTTGCTTAAATTGGATTCTGTTACTCTTTTAGCACGTGCTTCATTTCTGTTCACTGCTGGGACATGTAAAGCAGCAAATCTGCATGGGGTTAATGCCTGAGTGCACTAAAAAAAGCAGAGGCTGGCAAGGAGGAGTGGGAGAAAGTAGATCAAGAGAGAGAGCTTTGTTCCAGTTCGAGTGCTTGAAGGATAAGGGAGCGACTCATGCTGTTACTGCAGAGCAAAGGAATGTTGTTAAAGGGATGGGGTCTGGTCTTGCTTCAGTTTGTAATTCCATTTCTCTGATGACCAACACAGTAAGTGGGGAAGACCCTTTCCATAAATGCTCCCATGTGTGGAGATCCATCCCTGATCAACATGCAGTTTCAGGTGGTCATGTGTTTGGGTCTGCAAAATTAAAACTTCCTTGTACTCCTGAGAACATTCAACATTAGAAAATGCTAAAAACTCAACTCCCATGGCCGTGGACATCACTCACAGCCAATCAGTTCTGCGTTTTGCAGATGGTTACATTGAACTTTGTCAGCTGAAATATTAATTAAATTCCCTCCTGCTTTCAGGAATAAAACAGTGCTGGAGGTATGTGGGAGCAGATGAATTATTTCTTGCTTCTCTCACTCTTGCAAACTACAATACAGATGCCCCCCATTTAATACTTCATATTCTGTTTCCTTATGGGGAGCCACAAGGAAGAGGTCAGGAGAATAGAGGGGGAAGGCTTTTGCTTTCTAAGGCATGAAGAGAATTTAGGGACTCTCAAATACAACAAGAGCTTTAGAGGAAGGAAATTCCTTTGCAGCAGCAGATTTTGCCCAAGCTGACTGAGAACTTTGTGTGTGCACGTGTGTGTGTGCTCTTTAATAGTGTTGGTGGTGCAGGCACTCCCCAGGCTCTGCTCACTGCAGTGTGACGCTGTGTGAGCTTCCCTGAGACACCCAGGAATTAGGGAATTCAGAGGGATCTCAGCCCTGGTCTGTGCTTCTGGATTGTGGCACCCACCCTGTGCCATAGGGGAGATGGAGGGTCCAAAAGGCAGCTTAGAGGGCTTAATGTGGTGCAGAAAATTCTAAAGCAAAGGGAATTAGCGGAAATAATGAGGCAGAGCTCATGTCCCCCAGGAAAGAAGAAACATGACACAGAGAGAGGGAAGAGGGCTCTGCATCTGTAATGTGAAAATTACCAAACTTTCTCAAGAGTTATTTTTGCTCTTCTCATTCCTAACTGGGGATGGGGAGTAGTTCAGGCTTGGCAGATCAGAAGAGTTGTCATCCTCTCATTTTCATGTACTTCAGTACTTTGTAATCTTGGCAAAATGAAGGTGCTGAAGGGGGTCTATTCTCGAGTTTCCAATTCTTGCCTTTCCAATGTTGATGAAACAAGAAAATCTCCTACAAGCCTCTTCTTGTTAGATTCTTCAGTCCTATTTCAAGATCAAATAGGCTTTGAAACAGGTCTGGATAAGCTCACAGACTTAATCTGCTTGAAAGGTATAGATTGGGCAACAGGTTTGACGTGACAGTAGCTCACTCTGTGTATCACGGGTGCCCTCCGTACTTGGTAGATAAGTCCCAGACATTTTCAGAGGTTGCCTGGGACATCAGTGTTCTGCCACTGGCTGTACAACTGCTCAGCACAGTTGTACCTGAAGGCACTTGTTTAATGGAAATAGTTTGCATTTTCTGCGACTAATACTTGAGCGGGATCAACGTTATAGAGCTAATTAGAATTCAGCAAGAACTGATTGTTCATTAGAGAGGGGAAAAAAATGTTCCATGGAGCCCTGGATTTGGTAGAACTGTTTCACATAATTAAGCAATTCCACATCTTGGCATTTTATTCCACTTGTTATCGTTGCACTTTGTTAATAAGTTTTTAATTGCAAATCATCTCTGTGACACAAATTACACTGTGTTTACTGATCAGCAAAAATGCCATGAAAAAACCAGCTTGGATGCCAAGGCCTTCCAAAATACTGGCTGCCAACACCTCTCTCTTACATGGTTTGGCAATAAAATACCTCCATGTTACCAAAATATATTGATTTCCAGTTTAAAGTGTCATGAACCACATAGATCCTTGGCTAAGGCTCCAGGAACAGGGAAAGGATAGTTTGCATGGCCAAAAGAAGTTTATGTGTTGTAGACCACCAAATTTATCTGTGTCTCCCAGATGTTCCAGTTTATACCCTGCATTGCTGCTATGTATGCTCTGCATTCCTCAAACTTGGGAAAGGTGGTTTTTAATACCAGTGTATAAGTTAAATTCACAATTACCTGTACAGAATTTGTGTAAGGTCGAGCAATAATAATTTATCCTAAAATTTATATTAATTTTTTGTTTTAATGAAGTGTCCAGGCTGAGCTGCTGAAAAACATCTGCTTTGTCTTTACAAAGAAACTACTTAAAAAGCTGAAGTGAGAAAGCTTCTTCCTTGCTCTTAAAATCTTTAATTATCACCTTCCAGTACAAATGGACAAGCCTGAATTAATTTTTGCAGCTGGTTCATTCTATAACACATGAAGGAAATAGATGAGTATCTATTCAAGTTCATGTGTGAAGTTTCTGTTCAAGTAACTAAAAATTGTTTAGGACTTTAGCTAACAACTATTTTCGTTTTTTAAAAAATGGATAAAACTTTCAGAGAACCCCATTGAGACTTGTATTTGCTTTAGGGAAGGGTTTAGCTTTTGACATTTTTAAGAAAATATGCAGAAACTGTTTGAAAAAAACTATTTGAAATTTTAGTGCCACAATTTATATGGTTTTAGATATCAATTAGCAATTGATATTTTTAAAAATGTTGCTACATTTGAGGTTAAACGAAGTATTTTCTTCAAATTTAAACAAAATTTGTTGCAGTAGAGGTGAGAATTCCAAAAATAGTAAAGCATAGGTGTCCTTAGGTCAGACTGTCTCAGATGAAGTCTGGGGGTCCTTGTGTCCCCAGACCCGTGAAATATATGCAACACAGCTCCAAGACATCCTGGGGGTTAATTGAGATCAGCTCATTAGCTGTGAGCACTAGCCCCTGGCACTGGTCCACCAGCACTTGCATGGAGCTGAGCCTGGGATTTCTTTGATCCAGGAGTTTGACGACAATGCCATTGGGGAGACCTGGAGTTTTGTTCCAGTCTGTTGACCTTTCCATGAGATCTGGAGCAAACATTTATTGCTCCTGGTTAAGTGACTGCAGCTGTAAAATATTTAAACACAGCTCCTTAGAGCACTGTGTCAGCCATGGACTAGAGTTCCACAGCTCTTCTGTGGGCTCATCTTCCTCTTCTGCCCCCAACCAGACCTCCTGTGGCCAAGTTAGACGGGGCACCTTCCAATACTTCTACCTTAACTTTAAAGTGTTTAAAAGCAAAGAGGTCATTCTAATTTTCATTAACCTTGGTGTGTCTGTTTTTTTCTCAGGTGCTAAAAACAGGTGCCTTGTGCATTCTTTTTACTGTGGAAAGTGTGCTCCAAATGCACCTTCAACCAGTGTGTGTGGGGGGAATTACAGTCCCCTGAAATTATTTCCTGTTGTACTGAACTTTCAAAGCGCACCACTGGATCTCATTCCTTTATCTGAAGTTGCCTTATTAGAAGGCAATCTCTTAGCTCAGACAGAGATATCAGATATACAAAACTCTGCTGGATTTGACTTTTTCACCACTTCTTTTCCACACTGTATGTTATCCATGGTGCTTTGGGCGTTGGGCACTCCCCTCTCTCTGATCTGAAGGGATGCTGCTGTTGTCTTCATCCAGGTTTGGTTTGTTCACCTCCTTCAGCCCTCTCTGGCCACAGGGACGTCATTTCCCACCTCCAGAGGACAGAGTGACTCAGAGCAGCCTCCATTGTGCACTTCCTTCATGAAGAAGAGCGTTGAGAGTGAAGGGACTGAGGCAAAGGTGTGAACACTCAACACTTGGTTTCAGTTGGAACTCAGTTTTGTTGAGCGTTTGTTTCAAATCCTCAGTCCTGCACAAAACCTCCCTCCCACCCTTCCCCCCCAAATCCACCCTCCATCCCCCAGAATTCACCTCTAAAGGGTGGTTTCCTCTATAGAACACACAGGTTATTGCAGTTCTTTTCCTGCACTTCCAATTTCACTCTTTCTCACCCTTCAGAAGCTTTTCTGTTCCTCCACTCTGATTCAGAGGAAACTGCTGTTTCCATTTGGGCTTCTTCATGTGCTTTGCTGAGTTTTTCCAACTCACTGATGGTAAATTACATGTAAAAATAAATGTTAGTTACCTGAGCCACTGTGGAGGATGGAGTGTGCTTTGGCCTCAAGAACCAGGCACCAGGGAGAGCTCCACAAGGCTCCATTGTCTTCATGTCATACTGAATTTCCTTTGGTTCACTGCAGGAATGGGCTTAACTGGTCAAGGCTGAAAACATCCCTTTAGGAAATATAATTTCCAAAAGCTGTGTGCATGTAAACTTAGCCCAGTTTGTTCCAAAATATAATTATAAAATATTGAATGCTAAGGCCAAGAAAGCAAATACAGATACAGTCTCACCTCTCTTAAAAATAACTAATGTCTGTGAATCCTCGGGTTGGAATTATTCCCCATGGGTTAATTCTTTTGAAACCCAAGACTTTGAACTACCAGCCCCAGCACGTGAGAAGAGCTCCATGGCAGGTACAGACAACCAGCTCCACTTAACATTCCTAGAAGGTCAAATACCTTAAAATTACAACTACAGTGTTTGAGGTCCATTTAACTGGATATAATTAATTACTCCAGAAGTGAAAACAGTTGCTGAAGTACTGGATGGAAGAGGAGGAAGCACACCCCCAAGTCATTACCATGTGCCCAGAATGAATTCCTGAAGTAGTGTCAATCTAATAGTTGTCAACAGTGTAACTGAGCCATTAGTCACTGGCTGCTCAGAAAATCCTGTGTTTGGAACAGGAAAGGCAACCATACATAATTTATCTGAAAGGACATCCTTGATTTCTCCATTATGTGAAGAGGGGAAGGAAAGCAAAGGGAATAAAATAGTAAAAAGCTTTACAGAGTCAACGCTATGGAATGTGGGTGTTGTAAAAAATATTAAGTTCATGTAGAATTCAGCCCGAAGAACCTCTAATCTCACAACAAAATTTACTGCAAAATCAGAAAAAAATTAATGAGGAAGGTGTGGGAAGGGGGGGAGGAGAAGGGAAGAAAGGGAAGAGATGGATGTTTGCATGGGGCTGTGCTGTACCCCTGGAGTACAAATAATGTGATTCCCACACATGTTTCTCCTTGCACTGGAAGCTCAAATACAAACCAGTGTAACAGAAAAAGCTCCTCCAAGGCACCTCTCTTAAGAAGCAGCAAGTAGGTACTTCTCAGCATGAATGGCAGCATTGTTTTGCCTGTGTTAGCAAAGACAGCAATTATTGTTGGCATAAGGCTTGTTGTAGCTCATACAGGATTTTCTTCACTGCCCTTGATGGATTGTCAGCTGGGAGGCAAAAAACAGAGCAGATACTTGAGCATAAACTTTGGGAGCAGAGTTGCTAAGAATAGAATTCTTGAAACAGCTTTGTGGCTAATGACTAATCAAAGAAGTTTTCTGTGACAGCAGTGACAAGAATGTGCTGGTCAGTCTGTGCGTGGTCATTGACATGGAGGCACTGCCTGTAATACCAGGATCAGCAGATCCACTTCCCCAGACCCATTGAGGGCTGAAGGATCTCTCCTGTGAGCTGGAGCTGTCACAGCTTGCCAGCTCTGAGTGAGTTTCTCTTTGAGTTAGGGGAAAATTCGTACTTTGGCTGAAAATGCTATATTTTCTCTGGATCTACTGGCTTGCTAAGGCATGGAAATTTTGGAATGTTTTACTATGATGAAGTTGAAAGGAAAACTTTTTCTGTCTGCTCAGGCATAAGGATACAGGTACAGGGTGTTTCTTCGAGGAATGTTCTGGACTGAAATATTGAGTGAATAAGTACAGTCTCCAGGAGCCTTCCAGTGCTTGGGCTCTTGATTTTTTTGAACCTACAAAATTTTTTATGTCCAGTCCAACTGCGAATGGAGCAACAGTTCTGTATGTGAATCAATGCTGTTGCAATGAAAAATCTTGCTACATGCAGAGAGGGTAAGAGCTAATTTCAAATGGAAATTAATAGCAATGATACGTGAAAATAATTTGTTAATTGATACTTAATGATGCATTAATATTTATTTAAAATTTCACATAGGGATTGTAACCATAAACTGAAGCTTTGAATAACTGTGCTGTAAAGAGAATTGGAGGAAAAGCAGCAGCAGAGAGATTAAAAAATTAATGCTATGCAAAAGGAAATGAGTTCACCTGAAAAAGTCTCTTAAATAAAATATTTTCTTTTATTTTTCATGCACTAGCACCTTATCTCCATCCGAGGCATGTAGTCCTTCTGATAATAAAAACTGCTGCCATTGATCTGTGAGAACCACGGGGAACTGCACTTCTATTATTGCACTTCCTAAGGGAGTGAGAGATTTGGGGGGAAAGCCCAGGCCTGTTTAAAGTCTGTGTACACATCTACATGTCTGTTACATCCCTACAGGGATGGGGACTCCTCCACTGCCCTGCACAGCCTCTGCCAGGGCTGGACAACCCTTCAGTGAAGAAATTTTCCCCAGTATCCAACCTGGCATAGCTTGAGGCCATTTCCTCTTGTCCTGTCCCTTGTTCCCTGGGAGCAGGGCCTGAGCCCCACGTGGCTCCCCCACCTCCTGTCAGGGAGTTGTAGGGAGTGAGAAGGTCCCTGTGAGCCTCCTTTTCTCCAGGCTGAACCAGCCCCCCCCCCAGCTCCCTCAGCCATTCCTTGTGCTCCAGATCCTTCCCCAGCTCTGTTGTCCTTCTCTGGACGTGCTCCAGCCCTCAAAGTCTTTCTTATCGTAACCAGACTCCTGACACCCTCTCATTATGTTTTTTCTATGCATTTAACTGTGCAAGCTCTTAACAGTGCATTGAGATGATACTTCCTGCTCTCTGTTTTCTTTACTGGTACAATTTTAAGCACCAATATACTTGAGGGTGCTGTAATTATTTTCTTTTAACTTTACTTTCACTTTTCTAGTGAATGGACATTAGTAGCTGTTTATCAGATGCTGGAAACACACTAACCAAACTAAGACTTAGTTTGAAATGTAAAATCATTATTAATTTTCAAATGAGTGGAACTATTTTTTCCTCACTTCTCTTTGAAAATCACAAGGCTACAGCTTCAAAGGAAATCTGGGGAGTTAGATGGTCCCCATGCAGGATTGAGTGAGAATGAGATGCAGATGTAGCTCGTTTTCACCACATGGCTTGTGCTGCTCTGTGATTCTGGCAGCAGGAATGCTGGGGGAGGTGGCAAATTCAGACCCAATGTGTGGCATTGCATATTCTCCACCCAAACATCACATGCCCTTCCACGAGTGGTGGAAGCGAAACCGTGAGTGGACCACTGGCAGGATGATGGAGAGAGGTGCTCGCATGGTTTAAACGAAGTGCACCACGTGGTTCTGTACAGAGCAGCACATTAGATCATTCCTCCTTCTGCAAAATTGATTACGTGCCCATTTATCACCTCCTACATTCGCACTCAGCTCATTCCATTTGCCTTTTCTTATTCTTCAGATGTGCATTTTGCACCATCAAAGAGACATAACACTGGCAAAAATGAAAACATTTCAGTGAAACCCAAGAGTTTAACTTACAGCCCTAAACCCAGGGCATGAAAGAGGAGAAGGAAAACAGGGTTCAAACCCTCTGGTTACAGAAGTTGACCTATCAAGTTGAAGATGCTGTTTTCCACTTGCCTAAGTAGTTCAGGGATTTCTCTGCGAAAACCAATGAAGTTTGGTTGTAAGTAAAAATGGAAACAGTCTATCTGAGTTACAAATGGCACTTGCTGCCAGTAGGATGAAAATCATGAGGAATGAAGTTCCTGCCATGAGGAGGCAGGAGAGAGGAGTGGATGGAATGGAGAGAGGAGAACAGCAATGGCTCTGATAACACACAAAAAGATCTGACCTATGGAGAGTTTATAGAGCAACAACATGTTTTTAAGTCATTCTGTAAAATCCTACCAGCTTTACCTATGGCAGCCCTTTTACTTATCCTGCCCCTGGCACACCTGTCCACAGCTCCCTGACATTCCAATTGTGGAGCTTCTTCCCAAGGTGCCTTTATGCCAGATCTGTTCCTGATGCTTTGGAATAGTTGCCCTACATCTGTGGGAATAAAGAGCACTGAAACATGAAAATACATGTTAGAAGGGACTAGGGGAGATTGGTCAGTCCAGTCTTCCTCAAAGCTGCCCTAAACAACTGCTGGATCCCTGCTAGCAAATTCCAGTAATTATATTGCTTTGGTAATATGAAGTCAGCACCATCTTCCCCTTCCTACATTCAGTATCCTCCTGTTCTATACATATTCCATAAAGAAATAGTAATTTGAGCTTGCGTTTGATGTTTATTTGAGGCAAGGCAGTAAGGAGATTTCTAATAATTCTGTTTCCATTAGCAGCAGACCTACAAGGCAGCTGGCAAGTGCTTTCATGCTTTGTATTGAATATGTGATGGAATAACCTAATTTTGAATTTCAAGTGTATTACATGTGGCAGGTCATAAACCTGAGAAAGAGAGAGGAGAATAAATACAGAAACCATGTTGTATGTTTGTTTTTGAAAGTGCTGAGTTGTCTGAAGATGGTCTTGGTTCAGGCTTAAGGAGGCACTTGTGTCAGAAGCACCACCACACTCTGCAGAAGGATGGTTTTCTTTGGAAAAAAAGAAAAGAAACCCAGGAAAACTGAGTTTCTAAGAATCTGTGAGGGCAACTCGTTCTTAACAAATGAGCAAGACAGAAAAGTATTTGAATGAAAGTAGTGGTGTGGTTGGGGGTGGTGCAGTTCCAGCAATCATGGGGTGCATCTGGGAGCTGACAGGGGAGAAAAAGGGAGGCTCCCTAGGGTGGGACTGAGCAGAATTCTTGGGTGCTGCAGCTCAGGGTGAAAGGTTTGGCCCTCTTTTATGAGGGCATGCACTGTGGTGTGCAGAGATCCAGGAATGGTGGTAGGTGCATCAGAGCAGCTGGACTGAGCTGTTTCTTCTTCCTCCTCTTCTTCCTTCTCCTGACACTGTGTGAGGTCTGCAAGGGGTGCCTGTCAGAAAAATAACCAGCTCCCTGGCTGTATTTAAGAGATGTCCTAATTACTTTTAGAGAAAGGAGAACTGCCTTTCTAAGGATGAGAGAATGGTTCCTTGTGCCTGGTCAAAGAAGAAATCTTCACAACCTGGCACTGAAGGTTTTTCAGGGAAGAAAATACATGCTCTGATTTTGACATAGTTTCAGGGTAACAGAAAATAGTTGTTTACTTTTTTAAAAAGGAAAAGGCTGTTTCAGTTGTGCTTCAGTTATCTCTGCTCCTGTGAACATGCACAGTTAGGAGCTTAAAGTGTGTTCCCTACCACACTGCTTAATTATGGACGGAAGATGTTAGGCTAATTAAAGAATGATCGCAGTTAACTGCCAGATCTGCCTCAGCAGCTGAAATGTGTCTTGTTCCTTCTATAGAGTGGTAGGGTGTGAATGTAGATGCCATGGCTGAAGGCTGTATAGGGCTCCATCCTTACAGTGCTCTTTCTCTGTAGCACATTATCCTCCTGAGCTGGTCAGTGGAGAAGTGTGAGGAGAGTCCCTGCTCTGTGCTGCAGTCTGGTCCAGCATTAAAGGAGAGAAAAGCATTTCCCAATGGTAGCTAAGAAACGAGATTTCATATTTTACCTCAAGTAATGTTATACAAAACTCACCCCAGCTCTCCATGTGTCACTCAGCCTTCACCCGGGACAGCTCTTTGACCATTGTGGTCTGTGCTGAATCCCCCCGAGATGGTCGGGGAGGCTGTGCTGCTGTTTTAGGCAATGTCATGTTCACACAAAGATAACTTTTTAAGTGAAGAGCAACTGTACAGAAGGTGATCCTGTTCTGGGGTCACCACGAATGTCATGTGGACTCTGAGCGTAAAATAACTGAGGTGGCGGTTCAGTTTTGTTTTGTTCACCCTCCTAACAAGTCATTTTTAATTATATTTTTGCTATCAGTAATTATGGTATCTGTCAAAATATATTGGATATAAACACAATAAAAGTTTTATTTTATATGTGTAAAATAGTGCAGGTCATATTCTTGTTCCAGTGTTAAGGTAATTGAGATACCATCCTAACAACTTCTTATTTGTCTGGAACAGGGTTATGTTCTCAGTTCTCTCCTTAATAATGTTATTGGATGTCTCCCACCTCTATTTGTACAGCCCTTCCCAATTTGGAAAAGTTTCTGTATTCCTCTGGGAATGGTGGCTGCCCTTCTGGGGAGGGAAAGCAACCCAGTCCAAGGACTAGGCCGTCTAAACAGGGGCATCAGTGGAGAGAAAACAGGCCAAATACATGAAATGCACCTTCATTCTGGGTAGGCTGTAATATAGTGAATACGACTTTAAAAAAAAAGTATTTCATGAAAGAGCTCTCAGCACTTTTTATTTTTGCTGTCTGTGTTTCCCAGTTGGAGGGTTATAATGGTGGTGCAGCTGTTCTGTCAGAGAAGACTGTGCTAGAGTTTTGTCCATTTTATTGCTAGATCTTTACATAGGAAAGGAATTTTTGAAGGCATTTTTGCAAAGAAGAGAAAGGAGGAGGAGACTATGTAACTCATTTCCAAAAAATCTTGAAGCTGCAAGACTTTAACCCTACAGACTATTAAGCACATCCTTGTCTTCATTACTTCCAAATAAATGATGCTGGTAATGAAAGAAAAAGTAAAATGTTTGGGAGCATTTGGAAGGTGAAGCCATCAAGTTGGCCAGTGTGGTGTGGTCTAAGGTGGCTTTCCTGGGCTGAGACCCACCTGGGGTGCTCTGGGGTACCACACCATGAGCTGCAATACCCAACTCCAGTGCACAGTGAATAGAGTTGTAACTTACTCTCGGAAGTAATATTTTCCTGTAATATATATACATAAGTATATATATACAAAAGAGTGAAATTAGATTATCTTTAAGGTCCCTTCCATCCCAAAACATCCTGTGATTCTATGTCACTCTTGAACAGGGAAACCTTTTTGGAAAATGTTAAATGAAAGGTTCTGTCCTCTGCAAGTTCTCAGCTGCAGGTGGAGCCTGTGCTGGGTTTCCACTGCTGTAGCTGTTAATGGAGGGTATGACAAGTTGTGGTCTCTGAGAGATGTGAGGGAGCCTTTGTTGTAGGAGCAGTTCTTAGCAACGGCCTCTCCAGGAGGGTTTATTTGAAGTTTTAGAGGTGGTTTTCTGTACCCACATGAGGGGCAGCAATGCTGTTATATTTGCATCCATGTGGGATGTCTTCTGTTTTTAAAAACGCTGACATTTCCATGGCTCCAGAATGTCAGCATAGATGGAAACTCCATTTCCAAAGTTGATTTAACACTAGGATATGAACAGACATCTGCCTGCTACAGAAGCACATTTTTGCCCTGTCTGCAATGAAAATACTTCAAAATTGCCCAGATATGGTTATCAGACATGAAAACAGAGTGAGAAGTTGTTAAGATAAAATCAAACTGAGGAAGCCCACAAAGCTGGTTCTGTTTTGGGGAAAAAACCCAATCTTTAATCATTCTGTGCCATTTTTTCACTAATAGCACTGAGATGTGAGTCTCACTTCTCAAGGAAGGCAAAGCTTGCCCGGTGTGACAGCCTGCCTGCAGGACCCAAAGCATTTGTTGTTCAGAAGCTCTGGTTAATGCAGTGCTGTTAATTGGCTGACCATTAAATTACTTGGCTTCTACTTAGTCCCTACTGGGGACTAATTTTAAATTCAATTAGCACAAAATTTAAAGGAATATAGTTGAGGGTTTTCAGAAAGCGGCAAAGATATGAAATCATGTTTGATAAGATGCAGTCAGGAAAGGGAAGCTTTTAATCTCTATTTCAAGCTTTTAAACCAGGAGAAACTCCAAAAGAGAAATTAAATTCCCTTTGAATATATGTGCACAAATGAGATTCCTTTCTGTTAATGCATTGTAATTTCTAATTGTTTTGTTATTTCAGTAAAACTATTAATCATCCAGAATTTGAACCAACTAATAAAGCCTTTGGGAATTAAAGTCACAGGGGTGCATTTGTAAGTTCACACATTGTTGGATTCTTTAGGTACTGGCTGAGACTTCAAAGTGTCAAAATGCCACTTCCATCATTTTCACCTCATCAAAAGAAAAAGGGATGAGAAATCCCATTAGGTGCCTGATTTCCAGAATACTTGTGCAACTGCAAGAAATGTCATCAAGCCCTCAGGAATCAGTGAGGAAATGGAACGTGTTCCTCTTACAACACACAACTGCAGTCATTCCTTCTTTTAGGCTGCTGGTAGGTTTGTGGGGGTGGAGTACAGATCTGCAGTGAGATTTGGCTCAGGCTGGTCTCACTTTGGGAAGATCTTCAGCAGCACCACCACGAAGCTCTAACTCCTAACACACCCTGCAGTAGCAGCAGTCACAGCAGTTAGATGATACTCCAGTGACCTTAAAATTGTATTTTGCAATTTCTTGATTTAAAGAAAAAATTAGAATTCCCTATAGTGCAAAGCTGGTTTTGCTGGTGGGTTGAAGAGTGGATAAACCAGTCCTTGTACAGATTCTGAGTGGTGTGTCAGACTTCCAACAAGGTATTTTCCTTTTTAGACAAACATTGATACAGATCAAGGCAGTGCTCAGAATCATCTGTGTGGTGACACAAGTGACTTTCCTTGAATGGAGTTTGTGTCTGCTCCAACTCCTCATTCCCTGGCATACCAGCAGTCCTTGCACAGCCCCTGCCCCTGCTGTCCTCACGTGGGCCTGTCTTGTTTTCATGGGTTCATTCATCTTAATTTCTCTCCATTCCATTTGAACCATTCACTTTTTTTTTCTATTTTGCTGTCTGTGTACATTTCTGGGAATAGAGCCCGGTTTAAAAAATAGTTATATTAAAAAAAATCAAAAACCAAGCAGCAGAATAATTACAATTCAATTTAAAACTTTTTAAAGGATGTCAGGTTTATTTTTCTTCACTTTTCTGGCACAAATCCATTCAGAAACAGCACTTGCCAACCCATCTTAATTTTGGATAATTACATTTTTGCAATTTCTAATTTGCTAATCTATAGTAATTCTCTTGTGTTTTTTTAAAAGGTAGAAAAGGGGAGTAAGAAAAACTGATTTGTGATCAGAATTCTCCCTGCTATAATTAACTACATCTAAAAAACCATAATTGATGCTTATATAGCTCCCCAATAGCATCTCTTGAATTGGAACACGCCGCATTGTATACTGTGCTTTCTGCTCTGAAAAGATTGATTTGCAGCCACTACCAATCTGTTGCTAAGCACTCGGTGACGGCACAGGCTGAAGTCCTCAAGGACAATACAGAACAGCCAGAATGTTTTTCTCAGTATCAAACCTTTTTCTCTCCGTCTCCTGAAATATTGCATCAGTTGCTCCTTAATCAAAGCATAAAAATGTTGCCAAGGCAATGCCAGAGCTGGAGCCGCCACTCGCCGCAGACAGACCTGCGCTGGGAACTACAAATTTTAGGGCTTTCACACCAGGTAGCAGAGGCGTGGTGAGGGTTTGTTGCCACTGACAGTTTTGTTTTCAACTCGGATGTTTTGTAGGGCTGGTTGTTTTTTGGGGTTTTGGCGTTTTTTTCACTTGTTTAGACACGGTTAATGACCAAGCGCAGAGGAGTCAATCAGCTTCCTTTAGCCAATCCTGCTGAATTTGGCTGCTCTGAACCCTTGGCTGAGAGGTGAAGCAGCAGTCTGGGTCCTCTGACACCTCCCTGCAGACACGGACAGACATTGTTCAGGTCCCTTCTCAGTGTCTCTTCTCGAGGCTGAACAGCCCCAGCCCCTCAGCCTTTCCTCCTAAGGGAGATGCTCCAGTCCCTTCAGCATCTCTGCAGCCTCTGCTGGACCCACTCCAGGAGCTCCATGTCTCCTTCTCCTAAGAAGTCCAGACCCAGACACAGCACTCCAGATGTGCCTCACTAAGGCTGAATAGAGGTGCAGGAACCTCAAGAGTGGACAGGAGCAAAGTGTGAATCCATCCTGCATCTCACCACTCTTCATCCATTGAGAAGGTCTGTGCAGAGCAGCAATATAAATTCTAAGCTTAGCCCAAAAATAAAATATTCTTCCCCAGTCCTGCTGTTCCTTTGGGACCATAGGGCAGACAGAGCAGGGATGGGTGTCTGCAGCAGAGACATGGTTCTTGCACAGCAAAAAAAAAACCCAATAAAACCACAAACCAAATCACTGTGGACATCCATCTGTGTGAATTTTATTTCTATAAAGGTGCAAATTGAAAACTAATCCTCAAAATGATATCCTAAATGCTTAGGTCAGGAAAGGCACCAAATGCTGAACTATCTGCTTGCCTGTTCTACTTTGTAATGAGATTTTAATAAAAACGCAGAGGAGAATGCCAGCTGGGCTGGCACATCTGACATTTTGATAACCTCGTCAATAAAAGTTATTTTATTGGCTTTAAGCAGCTGCAGAACTTTGCCTTATTGTTTAGCTGTCTGTTCATTCTATTCTTGTCTTGTTGATAACAGTAAAAGGATGATGAATAACAGTGGCAATCAATAGAAAGGCATGTTGCTTCTTATATGACCATGAACCCAATTCTTCAAATTGCATGTTCGAATTCCAGGCTCTTTATTTGATCATAAATAGATAGAGAAAAAAATATGAGTGTCTAGATGTTGGCTTAGGGTTTTATGAATGTTTTTTTGCCAGTTTTCACTCTTCTGAACCAACTTGAATTCCACTGAAAGTGAAGCACAATATTTATTTTAAGTGAGAAACAAGCTTTTAAGCTTCATTACAAGCATCTGATGGACAGGTGACCTCTAAGTGAACTTCCATCATTGCTCAACCCCATTTCAGTACACCAGGCTCTGCTGAGATGTTGTGCTCCTGTTGAGAGGTAAGAGGAGTGTTCCTGCCCTGGCCTCCTCTGTCTGAGTCCTGAGAAGAGACTTGAAGGCAAATCTGTGTTTAAATTGTTGTGGCTGCAAAAGTCAGAATTAAAATTGAATTTTAGAAACTTAACACTGCTCTCAACAACACTTAATTTCAGTTTGGATGTTGAGTGTCTGTGAGCTGTGAGCATGGAAATAACATTCATGAGCAACAAAGAGGAGATCTCAGATTTTATCAGCTTTCATAGTTACGTTAAGAGTGACATATACACTAAATGTATCACTCCAGAACAAAATATTCTCTTCTGCCTTCTGAAAATAATTATTCTGTCATAAAATCCCATCAAAGACCACATGAAATGAGACATTTTGACTGACATACATGAGCAGGGGACCAGCACTTGCTTGATTTTAAAATATTAAGATGGTTGCTCAGAAGAGCCCAAGTGCAGACTTAGCTCTGGGGATGAGGAGCTGATCCCTCATCTGGAGATGAGGCTCCAGGTGCTGATGAATCCACCTGCTCACACCCCTCCTTGCAGGCATCCCCCACCCACCATCTGAGCACTCATTCCCTGAGCGATGAATGTCATCAGTCTCTGCTGGGGACTGGGCCAGTCCTGTGCCTGCTCTGGAGAGAGGACTTTGGGGATGCACTGGTGCTTCTCTGGCTTCTGTTGTCCTCAACTCTAAAATGATGTTTGAAGCTCTAGAAGCAATGTCAGGAATGGATAAGAAAAATAATGCAAAGTTTGGCATGGTCCTGGTGAGGCTCTTTAGGAATGAAAGTGCAAGATCCACCCAGAGCTGGAAGTTGAACCTGGCAAAAGCAGATGAGGCAAAACAGATTTTTAAGCGTTGCTTTACAAAACTCACACTGTGCCACTGGACCAGTTCCCTTTCCAGGAAAAGACTCAGCTTCCCACCTGAGCCAGGAGCCAGCCTGGCTGCCCTGTGCACACAAGGGCTCCCACTCTGCACGGGGCACTAGGACCCTGCATGTGTAATACCAGCTCTTGGGCACATCTCTCTGTGTTGAAGTCACAGAACAAGTTAAAATCTGTGCAAGTGCACCCCAGGTTGGTGCACAGCATGTCTTGAAGCTGCCCTTGTGTGATGGTTTGTAGCTCTGGCAAGTGGCACTCAGGTCTTGTGGTGACAGAGGAGCACCAACACCTCCTTTAACCGAGTTCCTCACTCCTTCAGGGACTAAACTTCCCAGTGTTCCACTGAAACAGATGGATTTCTGAGAAAAGATGATCAGAATGCATCTCTACAAGAACATAGTCTTTCAGCTCATCCTTGGGGGAATTTTTTCCTCCCTGTTTGTGTGTAATTAGAAACCGAAAATAATAGCAAAAGGCTTGTTGTAGATAAAATTACATGCTTGGCTTCAAAAACACATTTGAGTATAATAAAAGGGACTGAAAAGACTAAAAAACATTCAGCTTGTATGGAATAAGAGCAGAATGTACTCAATGGGAGAGAAAGCAACTGTTTCAACCTACAGTACTGGGCCCTTTGGAATTTAACAATCTGGAAAGTGTCTTCTAGACTTAACCTATGGAACTTGAGTTCTGTTGCTGTAATTTTTCCAACTTGCTCTATTTTCCCCCTCCTGCAATACCAAGATAATATTTTTCCCTGTTTTTATTTCCCTGAATTCATTCTGAGTATTTTTCCGCGGTTATTTAATATTTGCTATTCAGACTGCGACAGCTCTGCCTGGAGGTGAAAAAACTCATGTTGTGTTGCCAAAAGCAGCAATAGAAGCCAGGCTCCTTGTGTTAATATTTGCATTTGAAAGTGCAAAACTGAATTTTCTCTAGTACCAGACACTTCTGTCCTGGTAAAAGTGCTGGAGAAAAACATTTGCTGGGTAGAGGGAAAGATGCAAAAAATACTCATGGAAAATACAACTTACAAATGATATTTTCAAAATACAGAGTCTCAGAAATATCAGCTATCTGCACAGCAGACAGAAGAAGTTATACTTCTGTCCTATCCCCTAGAACAGTTTCCTATTTGCCTTTAATGCCGCTTTTCGGAAGGAAAAGCCCAACTCCACAATTCCTCTGGGGACTCTGGGCCGCTCCATGTTGGTTGGGTTTGGCTTTTTGTTTCAACCTTGCAGAGGGACAATGAGATTTGATGTTTCTGCCAACTGTCTTTGGCTTGAGTGTGGCACAAGGGGCCCTTCAGCACAAGGATTTTCTGTGAGAGCCTTCTCTGAACAGACAAATTCTGTCCCTCTCTGAAGCGTGACACAGGGCTCATGTTTTTATTCAGTTATTCCCTCAAGAAGAAGGTATGTTTCACTTTGTATTTAAACTTGTCCCCTCATATTTTGGGGTGGTTTCTGGCTGGCTGAGCACTGCAAGCACAGAGAAATGTTCCCTCAAGTGCAGCACTGCAGGACCACAAAACCATATCATCCCCTCTCCAGGATCCTTTCTGTTGCTGAAACTGTGGTTGAACTGGGGCAAAGAAGGACATTTCTGTGGTGCCCCGGGAGTCCTGTTGGACAACTCAGAGGAAGGAGCTGCTCCACCTTATCCTTCCTGGGAGGAGCCAGCTGGGGGTAAGGTCTGGGCTCCTCCTGGTTCCTCATCTCACCTGGGAAGTGGCAGGAAGTGAGCAAATCTCAGCAAGGGCTGTTGGAGGAGAAGAGCTGCATAGACAAGAAACAGGGAAACCTCTCCAGATGGAAAGAGCTGGGTAGAGCTTGTAACATCCCAAGGAGAATTAGTACTTAATGCCTTAACCTGCCTTTTCCTGGGTTTTTAGCTGACTGCACATTCTCTCTGCCATTCCTTTGGGATTCACCAAACCTCAGCTTCTGGCTTTGCAAGGAGGTTTTTTGAAGGAGGTTTTTTAAGTTGGATGCCCGAGGATTCCTGGCACTTAGGGATGTGCCTTTGTAGCAACTGAAAGTGTTCTGCTCGAACTGCAGAACTGCCACTTGGTTTCTCAACAAAACCATAACTGAACTACATTGTATTGCTGCTATTGAAGTGTCTGTGAAAATAAGGGGTGGAGCACCAGAGACTTCAGTGATGTCTTTTTAAGCTGCATCCAGAGAAGTTTTTCCCATTCTCCTTCCTGCATGCAGAGGAACAGCCCATCCCAGACCAGCACCTGGGGCCAGCAATCCCTGTCCCATGCTGGGGGAGCCGAGTGCATGGGGAGCAGGTGTGGGGGCAGCATCAGCTGGGGGGCCTGGGCATTTGCTCTTACCTAGGTTTAAAGCTTTTTGGAAGCTGTGCTGCTGCCTCATCACCCTGCAGTCAGGGGACAGTGGGAGGTGTGTGTATAAATAATCTGGGATCAGAGCTGATGCCAGTAGATGGCACTCAAGAATGTGCAGCCTGAGATCTGGGGTTTGGAGGATCTGGTGCTCTACACGGAAGTGATTTTCCCTGGCAGATCTCTTCAGGTGCCTGTGAGGAGCTCTGGAGAGAACAAGCTGTGCCAATCATTAATCCCACCATCTCTGGAAGCCCTGGAGAAGGGAGGTCTGTGGTGCCCTGGGCAGGAGGGGATGTACAGTGGTGCTTGATGGTCCAGCCACTGTGCTGAGGGATGCTGGCACCTACACCACCTCTGCCCTGCCTCTCACAGGTGGTGATGCTGAAGTGGCTTTTTCAGCAATGGGAAAAAAAAAATTGTCCAAGTGATCAAAGGGCAACTGTAAATGGAGACCTGGTAAGTGCTGCTGCATCTGTGCTTGGCATCCCCAAACACCTCACGGTGAGCACTCTCAGGTGATAAGTGTGTCACTGTGAGAGTGCCTGTGGCACTGGAGGGTTCACTATTTGCTCACCCATCTCCAGATCTCCAGCTTGTTAGTGGTGTCTCTACCACATCTCACCACTGGCAAAGTGGTTACGTTGGCCTGCTCAAGGCCAAGATGTCCTTCTCACCCTGGTCAGTGTGTCATCTGCTGCTTTGTATGCTCCTCATCCTTTAGGCCAGTTTCTGTGGGATCCCTCTGCAGGGGCTCCACAGCAAGTGAGCTACCATAGACAAGAGCACAGGGAATTGGGTAGTATCCATGAGAAATAAGACAAGATAATTCCCAAGTTATCTCCAAATCCATCATAATTTGTCCCAAGTGTTTCTCATTGGGATTGTAACATAATAATTGTTGCATGATTTGCTGAAATCCATGTTCTTTTTTTAAAATGTCATTTATTTGACAAATGGTTCTTTGCACACTGTCACAATAACTAGAGAAAGAGACTTGCAGGGTGAAACTGTGCTTTGAACTGCATTGATTTAGTGATTAGTGTCATGTTCGTCTTGGATTTTGTAATTCAGACTCATTAACCTGAAAATGTTCTTGCAATTTTCTTCTCCTAGACTGGTTTGAAAGTACAAAAGCATCTTCTATTAATTTCAAGGAATCCAAGAGCAACTGTCTCTTGTAAAGTGCTGAACAAGGAGGGGGTAGGCAGAGAATCACTAAATGGTATTTAAAGATTTAATTTTATCGTTTGTTCAAAATCTTGATTAAAGTAGTATTTATCTTGTTTGCTTTGATGGTTTGGACAATCAGACTAAATTACTGTGTTAAAAAACCCAAAATTCTTCAACTATCTCTGCACTGCCAACCTATGGTAGTTGGTAAGAAATGTCCTCCCCACTCTGATCTTGTTTCCTGTAGTTAGAGGCTGGTCCAGTTCCTCTGACTGGAAGGAAACTGGTCTCTGTACAGCTTGTTTCACCCCACACTGTTTGTGGGCAGTTTCTTGCACCCTGCCATGCTGACATGGACTCATTTTAGGATGGAGGTGGAAATAGCAGTAAAGCCATAGGCAGGGAGCAGAGCTGAGCTCGGTGAGATCTGAGGTGATCACTCATCACAGACACTGTTCTTATTTGTGTTGCCAATACCACAAACCATCCCCTTGCCATTCTCTGCAAGGAGCAGGTCCATGGTGGCACCTGGAATTCAGGCTTTTGGCTGGAGAGCACTGGGGACAAGATGGTCCCTCCAGGGAGCTTCATCCAAAGTCCTGCTGGAATTGGTGAAAAGAGCTGTGTGCTCATTACTGGATGTTAATGTTGATGGCACAGATCTGTGCTTGGGCTGGCAGCCTCAGGGGACAGCCCAGTGCACATGGACCTGCTTGTCCTCCCTAGGAGGGGGCTGCTGAGAAAAGAGTCTCTAACACAGGTATCACAATTGCAGGGTTGGGCAGGAGCAGAGATTTCCTCCTTGTTCTTATCCCTAAATTGTCCTTCTGGAGCAAGAGGGAACAGCTCAGATGCAAATTGTGTCAGGTTTGTTTTTTGATACCAGATAAAGAGCTGACCTTGCTTAAATCATACAGACTGAGTTTGGAGAAATAGTTCCAACTTATTTTGCTCTCCTATCCCAGACTCCTTTTTTGGGGCCATGTTATAAGCTCATCTGTCAAAACAGTAATCCAATAAGCTACGGAATATTCCAGAATGTGAAATTTCTTTCTTTCATGTGTCAATTGTAAGCAAAACAGCAATTTGGCTCCTTGGACACTCTCACTCCTTTGATGAGCACTGGCACCAGCCGTGCAGTTCCCTGGTTTTGCATTGAGCAGCTGTGAACATTTTTCCGAAAGGAATGGTTTCTTACAAATTAAATCTTTAATCTGTATATGCAGATCCCTTTTAATATAATCAAGCTCTTTGTTCAAGAGACTAGATCTGATGAAACATCCCATTTCAGTGAGGGCAATTTAGGCCAGACATCAGGAAAACCTTGCTAATGATTAAAATGGTGAGGCACAGCCGTGAGCTGCCAGGAGAGCTTAAGGAAACTCCATCATGGGAAGTCTTTAAGAATAATTTTGGCAGCTATTATCAGGAATGATTTAACTATAATTGATCTTGACTTGGAGCAAGAGAATGGACTGGATGACTTCTTCTTTCTCATTTTGCATGATTTCCAAGAAATTCTGGAAAAAAAAAGGCTGAATTGAGAGGGTTCAGTGTTACCAAATGTTCCTTCTCCTTCTTCTAAGGGAATTTTTTACTAAATTTCAACTCAGCATGCAAATAGTTGAACACACTTTGTAATTTTTCACATGTCAAGGTCTTAACCTCTGAGGATGTAGCTCCACCTCCCTAAATAATTAGCTATTTAAATATTTTTTCTTCTCATGTTGCTTAATGGGTTTGTTGTGTTGCAAAGAGCGACCCTGAGTTGCTATTTCCCCACTGAAGCCAAACCCCAGTGATGGGGCTGGAAGGAAGAGCTGCAGCCACTGTGAAGTGCAAGGCTGAGCCAAACCTTTTAGTTCCACAAACAAGAATTAGAACAGAAAGGGGTTTAAGCAAATATTCAACTCAAAGGAAGAGTTGAGTGTTCAGCAAGTTACTCACTGTGCAGGCGAGAAGTGTGCACAGCCTTGAACTGTTGTCTTGAGGGCTAGTTTAGTAACTACAGGAGTGAAGTGACTCACAGTAAAACCGATGGAGAATGCTGATAGTATATCTTTGACCTTAAAAACCTTGATGAAATGTATTATTTTCTCATTTTCTAATTTAAAAAAGCAATTATATTAATCAGTCTTTACATTTGCTTCTCCAGACTCAATGGAGACGATTGATAGATAGATAGATAGATAGATAGATAGATAGATAGATAGATAGATAGATTAGATAGATGCAACTCTGTATTTTCAGAATCAGTTTAGCCTTGTGCATAAAGATGTGCCCAACAGAAGGTGTGATACAATGAAGGGATTGCTTCCTGTGTATCTGACTGCAGTGATGGGCAGAAGAGAGACAGTAATCTGAAAATAGCTGCTTTCACACCTAAAATTCATAAGCACAGGAATTCTGACTATTCAGAGTAACCAGATAACCTCAAAGCAGAACAAATACTATGTGCTGTCTCCTAAACATATTTATAATTCCTTTCAGACATTATATTTTGTCTCATTCAAGTTTAAATATTGCTGTTCAGAAGCAACAACCAGAGAAATCTGCAATACTAACACAGATACACCCCAGTTAATATTCCCTGGTCGGGATGGGCCAAAGCTTGAGTTACTTTCCAAATCCCCATGACTTTGCAAGTTGGAATTAGAATATTCAGGCAAACCACACAAGTGATTTTGGCTTTAGGATGTGAAAACTTGCCTGGTGAGCTTTAGCCAAATAAAACCACCCTGGGTTTTGTTTCACAGCAGTTTTCCAGGCAAGGATGCTTTTCAGAAAATGAAATCCATTGACCCAGGCCAGGCCAAGAAATGAAGGAAGAGTGTGTAGAGGTTATAACCATGTAATTTTACAAACATTTAGCTCCACCCTATATAATTTCACAAAATCCAGCATGACTTGCTCTTGGACACTCGTGAATTTGCAGCCAAGAGCACGTGAGAGCTGCAAAGCTCTTTTTCCACCTCAGAGCTGTCTCACAGTCCTGAAAATCTGTGAAACAGATGAATGGTGTAAAATTGTCTGTGCAAAACCTTTTTTCACTTTTTTCAGTGCATGACTATACCCAGTAATTGCCATCCCTGTTTTGCCCCAGGGAGCAGGAAGACCAGTACCAAATATGATTGGGACTTACAAAAATGTTTATGCTCCTTGAAGTCCTGTGGTTATCTAGCTGCAGCCAGGCTGGATGGAACTCCTAGCAACCTGGTCTAGTGGAAGGTGTTCTTGTCCTTGGAAGGGGGGCTGGAACAAGATGAGCTTTAAGGTTGCTTCCAACTCAAACCATTCTGGGATTCTAAGATTGTAAGATTTTCTCCATTGACTTCACAATATACGTTAAGGATGGGGAATTTGTGTCGAAAAGGACCTGAGTTGATGATGAGAAAGCAGCTCTTTCCATGTCTATTTCAGGTCTTTTAGACAGTATTTCTGGCCAGTAAATCAGTTTTAGGCACTCAAGTGCTTCACCCCCCTCACCCTCAGCTTCATAGCCTTCAAGGCTCCAGCCTTGGGGAAAGCCAAAGAATTGGCATCTCCCAATATTTCTAACTCATTATTTGCACAGAAGTAACTTGCACTTCCCCACCTGTGAACATTCTTGTCGAGGCAAAAAACTGAAACATATTAAAGAGGCTTTATCTCCTTTTACCTTTTATTATTTGAGACCGAACCCTGAAAGTTACATCTCCCTTTTCCCATTTCTTAAGGTAAAATGAGCAAGGAATGACCCAGAAGCTGACGACGTGTCAGTGCATTGCCTCTCCTGAGATGGATGTGCTTGGGCTTTGGCATTGCAGAACAGCTAAAGACATTGAGATATGGTGAGAGAAATGATGAAACCAGATGTAAGGGTGAGTCAAACCACTTCATCTGATTCATAATTTTAATGTGTTTCTTGGTCCTGGTATTTTGTTGCTGTATATTTCCCTCCTGGAATTCATCATACTCTGTGTGTTTGACATCTCAGCTACCAGCTGTGAAAATGATTGTGTGATCACCAAACTCCATAGCTTTAGGTGAGAAATGGGCAATAGGAACAAAGTACTAATGTGCAGATTTCTGTTCTCATTTACACCCTATTAAGTGGAGAGGGAAAGGAATGAAGCCCCTACAGAATCATGGAATAACCTTGTTGGGAGGGATCTCCAAAGGTCTCTGGTCCATCCTGCTCCAGTGAGATCATCTCATCCAAGGTTTTGCCCAAAGTAAGTCTTTACCTGCAGTGGCTGTGAGCCTCTACCAGCTTCTTGGGATGCTGTGGCTGCAGGGGATAGAAGAGAGGCTGTGGAGAAGTGCTGAGCTCTTCCTTCCCCACCTGCTGGAGTCTGAATTCCCCAGGCAGCATCCCGTGGTGATTCTCCCTTGTATGGCTTAGCTTGGCCAAAAACTTAATGAAACTGAGCAGAGTTTGGGTTTGTGATCATATCCAAAATGGAATATGTTTTGCCAAGGTTTTGCTATAAAATTACTCCCAGCTCCATTGACTGGCCGTGCTGCCTCTGCAGCATCAATTCCATCCCTGGCTGACACCTTTGATTTTGGAATTTGTCTCCATTTTCCAGAGAAAAGTATGTACATTAGCTATTTTTGGATAGCGTATATTCAATCTCCTGCAAGGAATGGAGCTAGTCACTTGTTCCTTATTTCCAGAGCCACTACATATCTCTTGATGACAGCTCCAAGGAGCAGAAATCCTTAAGGAAGCATGTCTAATGTCTTAATTTGGGTGATTGAAAGACACAAAACCAAAGATCCCCTTCTGTACTACTGTGAGAAAAATCACGTGCAGCACTGTCCAGTTAAAGCAACTCCTTCTTTATCTTGGGTTAAAGGGAATATTAAAAAGAAACCAGTTTTTCAAAGGTTCTTGTATCTGCTTGGAAGCCAATTTTAAATGCTACAGACTGTTCATCATCTTCTCTGGTCATTCTTTTATTTTATGCTTAGCTGAGGATAAGCTGTGGTCTTTGCACCGTGTAAAGTGTGTTTAGACTCTTTGCTCGAGTGAAAAATGAGCTGTTATCTGTGCCAGTTCTGAAGTGCGAGAGAGAAATCTGGGACAGTCACAGGGGCTGCCAACGGAAACAGCCAGTGGAAGATCTGACTTGTTTAATTGAAAACACATAAAGCAGAGGCATGTATTGAGAGTTGCTTGTGATGGAAAAGTGACCAAAAGTTAGCAACAAGTTCAGAGGGGCTGAAGGACATGGCCTGGGGGATTCTCTAGGCTGTCCAGACTTGCTTCACACATGTGCATTGGGAGAGCTGGGTCACTGAAAATTCTGGAAGTGATCTATACTGCCAATAGTTGGAGGGGCCTTGTTGTCAAGTCAGAAATTGCAAACTTTGCCAGAGTGTTCCAGGTTCATCAATGGGCAGCTCAACAGCAATTGACCTGAAGTCTCAATGTGTTTGCAAATTTGACTAAAAAGTAATAATTAAAAAAAAAATTAAAACAAAGACCCAGCAGTGGCTGCCCTTGCCCTGTAGGAGGGACTTTGGGCATGTGGTGGGAGTGGCCTCAGCTGGCAGTGAGGTCACCCCTTTCCCACAGCGTGGCAGGAAGGATCTCCACAGGTGAGGCGGCGCTCACTTAAACACGGGCTTGTGCTTGTGGCCTGGGGGAACTCTGGATGAGCTTAACACCACCAAGGTGAGAGCTGTGGCTTGGATTTGGGCCCAAGGCAAATAACAAGTTGAACAAGGTAAGGAACAGGGTCGTGGCACCGGAGAGGTGTAAGAATACTGACCCTGTTATGCACTGGGCACTGATGAAGTAACTTTACTGAGGAAGCTGACGGCCAAGGCACAGGCTGTTTGGTTTGGTACAAATTAAGCCATTCATTCATACATAGCACAGATTTACACACGGAAAAAAGGCTGCGGTGTGTAGTCAGAAGTTTTGGTTGGTTAGTTGAGTTTTTTGGTTAATGCTGTTTCAAAAATGAATTGAAAAGCCACAAGGCGTGTGAAGGAGCTCTTGCAATAGTTGTTACGGATGCAGATTCACCCCTGACCCAGAATCTTTGGTCCCACAATGTTTGTGGCTGCAGAACACTTCTAAGCTGGTGGCCCAATGAGGGTGCAGAGAATAAACAGGGCAGGGGTGGTCAGGGTACCTGCTGGCACCAAACCAGCTTTGGTGAGTCTTTCTCTGGTCCAGGTCCCTCACTAAATATCAAGAACAGCCTTGTCTTTAACTTCTGCTGTCTGACAGCCAGTTAAAGGACCTTTCCAGACCCATTTCTCTCTTCCACCTTCCAAAGTACACTCCTCAGATGACACATGAAGCACACAAGCTCCCATGGGCTTGTTTGCTTTGACTTTGCTCTGTCTTCTCCTGTACTTTGCACCAGATTGAGGTGTACCTTCAAACACAGATGTATGGAAAGATCACCCAACAATGGGACAGTCATTGTTTGAGAGTTTTGATAGCAAATACTATTTCTTGCTGCCAGCATCAGCTATAGAATGGAAAAATCAAGGAATGTTGTGTCATCCCCAGGAAAGTGACATCATCTATTCATTAGCATGCTCTGATGAGGAGTCACAGGAGGGAACACTGATATTATTTGGGCAGTGAAATGAGGAGGTGTGAGATAACCTTTGTCTTGGTAAATCCAGTTACAATTGCCAGAGAAGAGTGGAAAGCATTGATAAAATATATTTCTCTTTCTGATATCTTCCTTTCCAAACTGAAGGGCTGCTAGAATCAGCACTGTTCTGTATCTTCAGTACCTGGATGTGCTGCAGCAAACATGGAATTTGGGAGTGTATGGGAGCAGCCTCACTGAGTGTGGTTTGTATCCCGAGCACTGAAGGTACTTGGGGAAAGGTAAATAGAATAACCACAGCTTTAGATTCTCACAGAGAAAGGAGAGTAAGTTTCTCTTTCCTCTGTCTCTTTTTCTTTTTCTCTCCATGTCTCGCACATACACAGGGACATTCCTTCAAGGAACTCGGAATTGGACTAAGTGATTCCTATGGGTCCCTTTCAACTCAAGATATTCTATGATTTTACTTTTTTTTCTGATTTCTAATTTACTTTAAATCCATCTGACTGAGTAGAAGCACCAAAAATGCAGAAAGCTGCCATTTCTGTGTCTGATATTTACCAGCCCTTCAGCATGACAGGCACCCACCACCAGTGCTGTGCCACGAGCACATCTGTTATTAGACGCAGCTGCCAATGGGAAAGTGTGAGCAGCATGTTCTCTATGGTTACCCACAACACAGGAGCTAGAAGATAAAACACATCGGGCCAGAGGAACAATTCATTACCTCAGAAACACAGGAAACACGCGTCAGGGGTTTTTAAACCAACAAATACTCACCCTGAGCAGTTCACCTGCCTTTGCCCTTTCGGTTGCGTCACTCCCTGCTCCTCCCACAACCTTTGTGCATCATTTGTCCCTCTCCTGTCTCAGCCTTCCCTTCATGCCACTTCCAGTTTCCTCCCTTACTGCTGAAGCAAGCCAAGGCTGTTGGCTGATCCTGCTTTGGATCCATTTTCCAGCTGGCAATGGATTGCTGAACGTTGGTGACACCTGAATCTTGCACCCAACAGAGTGACTTTGCTCCTATGGATTTGTGCTTTGTAATGTAAGAACACTGGTTTGCTCACATTAGCAGAGCAAATTACAGAATTTGGGGAAACCTGTGTGATTATTCAATTGGTGCATTTAAAAACCATCAGAACTGGCCTGCTGCTCCACCATGACAATGAGTGTGTGTGCCACAGCCCCGTGATGGGAGGTGACTGATGTGTTTCAGAAGGTGCTGCACAGAGCAGCTCCCTCTTGCCTCCCCTGGCAACTCAATATCCCATTTCTCTAATCTCTGAATTACAGATGATCTTTGTTACCATTCACAAATCCCAGACACTACACCAGCACTATTAATTGGCATTTTTCTGTACACTGTGAGGTGAGAAGTTGAAGGCTTTGATCGTAATGGCTTCATAAACTGTTTTCTCAAGTTTTTCACCTCTCATATTCCAAATACTTTTAAACTTAGGTCAGAAGCCTTGCCAGGCCCTAAGACAGTGTGTGAGATTTGTGTTCCTGTATCAACCCTTGTTTACAGTGGTTGGTTACCATTCTCTGGGACCTCTGTCACTGAAATAAAGTGCAAGGCAGAAGAAGTCCTTCTTGCCAATAAAATATTTTGAAATTTCAGAGGAACAAGAAGTTAACGGTCTGAGTTTTGTGATTTCCTCCCCCTAAAAAGTTACAGCCTATATGAACAATTTACATCAAAACTAGACAAGTATCACACACTGCCCTACAAACACTTATAGAAGACCCAGAATACCCAGAATTGGGGACCTGACCTTCCCCCGTGGTGGAAAAGGAGACTAATTCTGGCTAATTTTACTCAGATAACTCTTCTAGTTGCTTCACTGCAACAGTTATACCAAAGTGGTGGTGTTGAGTTTGGAAAAGATGCTGCATAAAGAGTCAGTTAGATTATAGACACTTGTAATTGTTGCTTTTTTGAATAGTCATGGAAGGGTTTCACGGTTGGTCTGACCTTCAAGTGAAGAATTTTGGCCTAGTACTGAATGTTAAGTAAGTAGAAGAAAAGGCTGGCTCTGAAATAGGGATAATCTACACAGGAAGAAAGGTCTGACCTCTGTTTGGCTCCTGTCTCAGACACAATTATTTCTAGAAACACAAATGAATGTACTGACCAGAACTCATCGCAGCGCAGAAGTGAAATCACTTACTATATAAATGCTGGAAGACGGGATTTGAGCAAGAATTGCCTGAATTATTATGGTCTGGCTCTTTGCAGGACTTCAGAGTGACAATGATGTGGCTACTCCTTCCTGGCCACTGCCAGTGCACAAAAGCTGTTTGTCCAAGGAAACAAATGGAGCAGCCATGATCACTGTTCTGTCTTCAGGGAGCTGCTGGAATTTACATAGAAAGGTCAAATTAATAACATAAATATCTTTCAGTCTCTAGTTTCACTTGATTAAAAAGAAACAGATACTAATTAGTTTTATTAATTGGGCATGTCAATCTGAAATGAGTCCAATGGAAACCATTAACATCTATGTTCAGGACTTCATTACCAGAGTGGGAAACACTTTATTTTTCTTAAAAAATAAAACAGATCCTCAGAATTTTCATCAGCATTGTTAGCAGAAAGATCTGTCTGTGGAACATCAGTGATGGTGTTGAGCATCCTTTAGGAACATCCTTTAGGTGTTGCTTCCTCAACAGTCTGAACAGGCATTTTTAGGCCCTTTTAGGGTTTGCTTTCCCATCCCTATTTTATTAGCAAATACGTTTTTCATATCATTGCTGAAAACTGACCCAACAAGTTACTTGCTTGTAATTTTTTACACTGTAAAATATTTGGTTTACAGGAAAAGTTGTTCTGCTCATCCAAACTGTGTTCAGGGTTCTCAAATAGATGTTTTATTCCCAAGTAAATGGTTATACCTGTTCTATGGCATGACTTGTGCAATTACAGTACTTCCATGACAAAGATTCCCAAGGTGATGCTTTTGTAACTATTAATCTTTAGTCATTGCAAATGTCTTTTTTTTGACAGTAAAAATAACCCTCAAGCTGGCTGTGTGTGCTGTGTCCTAAACACCGCTGGCCACTCATGCTGAGGTGTGCTCTGGGGCAGCTGAGAAAAATACCTCATTTAATCCTTTAGGATATAAAGGTTTGATTAAGCCACTAGTTATTGTTTTTTTGCAATTATACGATGCAAGAAAATATGATTGCAAATCCATTTGGAGTGATTTGCAGCTGCATGACTTGGTTTGGTTCAAAAAGGATCATAAAAATTGCTGAGCAAAGGAAAGATATGCCCTGTGTGAGGGAAATTTGCACTCTGAGTACTGAGCTGTCACTCCTCCAGCATTTTGGGCCAGGCAGTTCATGGATCATGTTTCCCTTCATGTCAGCAGCTCTCTGCCTCAGAATTGGGTCAGTGCCACTTCCCAAGCCCAGAGTCCAGCAGCTCCTGAGCACAGGAGGACAGTCATCCCTGCAGACTTTGCCCCTTAATTGTACATGGTTAAGCACTGAGGAAGAACATGCAGATGTTCAGAGAAGGAAAATAAGTTTCTTCTGAGAACCTTGTTAATGAACATCAAATGCCAAAGGGTTTTTGTAACTCCTTTGAGTGAGCTTGGTGATGGCCACATGGTAAAGTCATGGTCATCACCTGGAAAATGTGTGGGCTGCCGGAAGGCGAGCACTGCAGAATTAACAGTGTCTTATGGATAGACCACCCAGGCAAACACAAAGAAAACACTTGGTCCATGTTCATGTTACAGTCTTTTTCCAGTATCCCCATGTTGGGCACTGAGATTGTGGCCTGGGATCTCTCACCAGCAGAGCTGTGCTAGCAGGAGCAGGACTTTTTGAAAATATGGAAGAAGAAATTTACTTTTATTTTCACTGGAATCCTCTAAGTGTCTTTGACAACCAATGCCATAATATTGTTTATACAAGCAGAGGTACCAATATATGATTTATGGAAATATTGCCACAGTATAAACACGAGAGCTGGGTTGAGCTCGAGATCCTCTTGAGTATTGATGGGATGTTGCCATTCTCCTGACATATGGCAATGTTTTCTCCCAATAATATCCTGCAGAAGAAGTGCTGGGCCAACCACTCATACTTTCAAATTCCATAAAATATATAACAGAGTTTATGAAGTTATTAGAACAAAAATGGGTTTGGAACTCTCATTTCATTGTACAATATGTGGCCTCAGCAAAAGAAATCTGTAAACAGATATTTTAGCTGAATACAAAACTCTCTTTAATATTTACTTTGACAATCCTAGCAGTGGATTTCAGCCAACATGTTTATGCAGCTCCGTGCCTGAAGGTTTCTACTTTGGATTTACAGCTGAATGTTTTCCTGTATGCTGGACAATTATTTAAAACTGCTGCTCTCTCCAGTCCTCAAAATGCCAAAAGACAGTTTTGTTGCAAGCTGTTCACTGTTTGTGTTCAGTGTTAAGCCAGATTCCACATGGACTTCATGTCAGTGTTTGTACACAAGGAGCAGATCTTGGAGGTTCCCTCTACAAAAGTAGCAGAAGGACAGAATCAGGCCCTTCAGGGTTCATTTACAGAGAAATAATATTGATGTGCATCTACTAAATAATTATGTTTGCTAAAATAATCAAACTGAGGCATTAAGCCAGAATCTTTATGGCAGTCAAAATTCAAAATTAAAATTGCTTTATACAATTGCTGCCTGTAGATCCAGCACTGGGATTGAGCCTGGGTAAAAGTTAAATGAAAACAGCTTTGTTTCTCTCCAAGTACTCGTTAGTGTCCCCAAAATCCAAAGGATGCTTCAGGAGAGACACACAAACAATTCACTAGTAACTGGCTCGTCAATGCACAGCTAATCAATGCAATTAGCTGAACTTGGCTGGATGATTAGTCTCAGCTTTGAGCAGACCACTGTCACATACTGTGTTTGCAACCCTTTGCCATCAGTAAAGTCATAATACTCACAGCTCCTGCCCATCCTTTGATGCCACTATTAAATTACCTCCTATTCCATCTGCACAAGCCAGGTTGATGTAAAATGATGTGAAAAGTGTGCAAAGAAATAGGTTTTTAAGGGTAATTGAAATGGAGAACCATGTGAAAGGTCTAAGGAAATGCTGTTGAGCAGCGGGGAGCAGTTGGTGTGATAATGGAACAGAGGCAAAATTATGGAAATTACTGTTCATTAAATATTTATTCTGATTATAACCCAACATTCTCCCCATCTATAGAAGATGTGAAGCAGAGTTCAGAGTGGCTGGGGCACCTGAGCTGCTCCAGGTGCTTTAGTGGCTGATGGTGAGTTGTACTGAGGTTGGAATTTCACAAGGGTTCTTGTCCATTTACTTGCTTAGTCTGAGATGAAATAGAGAAGCAATCAAATAATGAGATTAACACAAATTCTGGTGCACTTTTACTGATTGCCACTGTGTGACCTTCTAATTACTCTGTGGCTCCAGGCTGAGGCACCTGTGAATAATCCTGTGACCGTATTAATGGAGTTTCTTCTCAAGACTTTTCAGAATATTGTTTCCAGAACTTAATCTTCTCAATTTCCTCTCAATTCTTCAGCAAGCCTTTGGTCCTTAGTGAGCCTGTAACTGTGTCTAGGTGTTAATAAAGGTGACATGAGTGATAGGAATTGCTTTGCCTGTGAAGGATGAGCCTCACTGAAGTTACACATTCCTCCAATCTGTGCAGACTGTACTAATCAGAAGGAAATAAAAAGAATCACTTAGTTCTGAAACTAAAATTTCAGAATCTGTAATTTCACAGTAAATATTGGATTGTTTTGCATTGAGGTTTTGACTCCATCATTGTACGTCAGCTGTAATTTTGAGCTTTTGGACTTGAAATGACAAACCACTGGCAGAGGCAAGCCAAGGCACATGGGCACAGGTGGTTCTTGTGCCTGGGCTGGCTGGGGGCTGTGGCACAGTGCTGGGGACTTGGTGTCAGAAAAATGTGACTCCAGGGTTTACTTTCTGGATGTGACTGAATACAATTTATGTTAAGTAAATATCTTCATGCATTTTATTCCAATCTCTGTAATCAAACCTAAAATAAGTCAGTATGACCTTGTGCAATAACATGTATTTTGGTTTGGTTCCTAATTTTAACTTTTAGATAAAACTGAAGAGATTTGGCTTTCACCACAATTTTTCCTTACAAGCTGGCATCTGACCTCTGTGAGTGAGAGCAGCCTGGCTGCTCTCCGGCAGCTCACTGATCTGGGCCAACTTGAAACATCTGACTATTATTATGCAGCCTTATTGACATACTGGTTAGAGTCTCTGAACAGAATTGGAAGAGACAGTTTTAATATCCTCTGCAACAGAATTTTCCAGGAATAGAGGTGTGTGTTTAGGTACAGTGCACACTCCGTACATAATTTTACATCAGAATCCCAGAGCCATCTCACCAGGGCAAAGCCCAGGGCAGCAGGGGAAGCCCTTGCTGAGGAAAGCTGTTCCACTGCACAGGACATAACCTTGGAGTAAATGTGACCTCCTCCCCGGGCTGACATGGGCAGAACAACTTCCCTGACCACCCCCCATGGCTTCTCCTCACTCATCTGTCCCTCCTCTGTCCCTCAGAATCAGGCTGGAAGCAGGCAGGAGTCTGGCTGTTCTTCGCCTGTGTGAATATGAAACGCAGTTCATGATTTCCAGAGATTTGATCTGGAAACATAGTAACTTATGATATTCTGTTTTTTGTAAGTCTGAGGTTTTATGATGTTTTGGGATTCTTGTCATCTTGATTTATTTTCTGGGCTTGAAAGGTTTGAACTTGGATATTCATCTTTAGGTTTGTGCTTGTCTGCTCAGCACTTCCCTGCACTGCTTTGGTATTTTATCTTCCTAGAAGATTACTCTGCTAGAGTAAATGTAAGGATGGCAAAATCCTCTGGAGGCAGTTTGGGCTGGTTTATTCAGAACGAAAAATGTGGTAGATTTTCAAAAATGCTGCCATGGGGAAGAAGGGAACAGTCTCTGTTTTGGAAATCTCATGCACAAATGATCTGAAGGATGGGACCAATACCTCACCTCAGCATCAACTCAGCCCTTCCCACCACCCTGCCCATGCAGAGAGAAGGTTCTGGAAGAGATGGGCCATGTGGGCTGATCCAGCAGGGATAGTCTGAGGCTGCATTGCTGCCATCACTTGCAGGGCATTTTTTAAATATAGAGCTCCATACCTGGCTTGAATTTTTTGCAACTGTCAGATTTGTTTTAATCCCCTTATTCCTTGAGTAATGAAGACTGTAGAAAAAATTCACATATTTTTATTACTTTCTGCATCTGTCCAACGCTGCTCCAGTACAGAGTGATTCTGACAGCTCAGGCTGAGAAAGGGAAAGAGCCAGATCTCCCTTCTTGTCTTTACAAAAGCATTTTGGGATCAGTTCTTCAGCTTTGCAAAAATGCAGCTCAGGAACGTTCCCGGATTTCTCGTGCCAGCAGAGTTCTGTGGCAGTCACTTCACAGAGCTGGGGAAACTTTGTGCTGAGATAAATCACCACAGCCAATTTGACAGCAAATATCCATCTTCAGCCCAGAGCACTTAATGGCCATGAGCTAATCTTCATCATAAATACCAGTTCCAATTTTGCTTCTAACAGGTGGAATGTCAAATGGTGAGTGTTGGCCAGCTGAAATTAGTTTGATCTTGATCAGAACCACAGTTGGAGCTCTGGGTCTGAGGGCAAACACAAAGATTAAGTGTCAACCTACAGAAAAATGATGGATTTGCTGAGGGGGAACAAAGGCATTGAACTCCTTATTTCCAAGACCCCTAGCTGGAATTATTTCAAGTAGACTTTGTCTGCCCCATACCCAGGTGAAACACATAGGTTTTCCTAGCATTCAAAGCAGATCTGTGAATTTTAGGCAAATGATTGTCCTCCAAACAGAGAGACTTCCAGGGCCAGGGAATGAGGTCTGTTGCCCCAGCTCTTCTTCACGAGCCCATTTTGTTGGCATTTGTTTGTGAGCACAAGACTCTCAGGGACTGTCTGGAGTTGCTTGGAATGGCCAGTCCCCACAAACACCCATCTCTGCTCACCACACCAATAGAAGGCACTGCCTCAGTTTCCCCACTGTGTCAGGAGCAGGAGCATGGAAGAGTTTCGTATCAGCCTGATTCAAGTTGGGAAAAAGGAGCAGAGGATTCAGGTTGCCCACAATCCTCCTGGTCAGTAATTGCAGTCCTGAAGGTGCTCACAGGGTGCAGACAGGCAGCTCTGCCATCCAGCTGCAGGAGCGAGGACATGGGCCAATGTCTGCTGGTGCTCTGTGGAGACAAATTCCCAATCCCCAACTCTCCATTACCCTGCCTGGCTGAGTCATGAGCCTATCACGCAGTTGTTTAGGGGCTGCAGCTCCTCCAACTCAGCCTTATCTTTATGCCATTATATTTTTTATATCCTTTCCCCTAGTTCTCTGTGAACTCCAAAATTAGACACCACTGTGTTTCCTAGCCTTTTACCGACTATTACAATGGTGCTTTTTGGATTGCTAAAAAAGACTTTCGAGCTTCCCAAACATCATCACATATTAAAAGCGTAAAAGGAAGGCGCATGCTGTGCTGGAGGGACTTCATGGGCTTATTTTTTTGTACCAATGAATGGCTTTGAATCAAGCTGTAGTTGAGCAGTGACTAATACTAAGGGCAGAGATTGCCTTCTTTTCATATTTAGATCCTGTGCATCACTTTTATAATAATGCTGAATAATAATAACAATACTGTATTGTGGCTTCTCCAAAGATTTCAATTTGTTTATTAAAATTGCTGTATCAATCCATAAGGGCTCTTAGGGAGCCAGCAGGGTTTGGGATACTGGATTCAAATCAGGGTTAAGCAATGTAATGGAGAGCTGGAGAGATGGTGGTACAGCTGGTTGCTGCCCAAACAGGCAGGTGTGCTTCCCTCCCCTACCTGCTGTGCCCAGGTGTGCACCCCTAGCACCCTGAGCATGTCTCCCCCCAGACCCACGGAGCAGTGGGAGCAAGAAAGGGGAGCAGGGTGGACAACGCCCGTCCCCAGGCATACCCACTTCGTGGACCTGACATCACACAGAGGGTGTGCAGGGAGTGGAGTGGGCACTACTGCTCAGATCTAGACCTTCAGAGACCTCCCCTACCAAGGTGAGGGGGCTTCTCTGTTCCTGCAGTTGCATGTGTTGTTTATAAATACGTGATGTACTTAGAAAAGTGCCGTTCAATTTACCAATAATGCTGCATTTATTTTTCCCAGTTGTCTATAGTCACTAAGTCAGAATTGTGCAGCCCATTGGCTGCCTGCAATGGTTTCTCAGGAAACTGGCAATTAAGGAGCAAGAAAAACGCCTGTGAGTCACATATACTTACAAACAAGCTGAGGGGATTGATTGGGCTGCAGCAGGAGCCACCCGAGCACGGTCAGGTCCCTGTGCACTGCTCCATGCAGGCAGTGCTGGCTGTTCCCATGACAGGAAGTGGGACAGCACCGCTGGAACCACCATTGGTAGCACCACCCTGGCTCGAAAGAGTGGCTGCCCCACCAGTGCCATTTTAGGGTTAATCACCTGTGTTTGGTCCATTCCCAGCCCCGATGTGGTGATTGTCACCAATACCATCACACTCCGTGCCCCTGTGCAGCCCCTGTGAGGCCCATGCATGTTCTGCCCTTCCAGCTGCAGGCAGGGAACCAGCTGGCACCTACTGTGCTGCAGATTTGAGGAAGGAAAAAGAGGGACATTTAGTGTCCCTTGGCCATTAGGCTGTATTTCTGCTGGGAAAGAGGGTTCCCTTTGCCCCAGACTCTTCCCATTGGCTTGTGCAGCCATGCAGGAGGAGCAAGGCTGGAAGAAGCTGTGCTGAGCTGTTGATGCTTCCCTGTTGCACTGGCAGACCTGGTGCTGGAAAATTCTGAAAGAGAAGTGGCCTGAGGAAACCTCATCTCCCTCCTCTCTCTAGAGCCCTTGGACCCCCTCATGGCTCAGCAATTATTTACTCCTGAACTTTTTTTTGCGGAGGGGTGATTTGAGACCACTCTGCACTCTTCATCCCCTCTAAAAGTCCTGCCCATGGGGTGAGGGTGTCACCTCCAGCACCCATAGCACAGAGCTGGACAGGGAAACCCTCCTCCCCCCTGTGGGAGACCCATCCCCTGCTCCATGTGCACTTTCTTTTCCTTCCACCCTTACTCCTGCTCTACCAAGGGGCAGGAAGGGCACAGGCAAAGCCAGGGGCCTCCCAGAATTACCTGAACTAACAAATAAACCCCCAAAGAAACAATATCAAATAAACACCAAAAGAAGCAATAACAAGACATATGCAAGACCTGGGGCCATTGGCACCAGTCAGGGCTGACTACTGGCACCCATTGGGGATGGCCCTCAGACCCAGCAGGGATGACCATTGGCACCTGTTGGGATGCCATGCAGTGGCAGGGGGACCCCAAATGCAGCGAGGCACCAGTCAGGGTAAGACAGGAAACAGCAACTGCATTTTTACAGGTCTTTTGCTATTTCATCCATATCCATTGGAAAAGCAATTTTGTCCTGAAATAATTTGTCTGCTGTCATATGGGGAGTTGATGATAGAAGCAGAAATAGATTCCCCCACTGGTAATGCCTTGCAGTGTGCTGCTTTGAGCAGTGTTACAGACACAGACTTGCTCTCTTTTCTTGTGTTTTATCCCCCAGTTCAACAGAAATATTCAGAAATTTCAGAAATTTTCTTCTTTTTATTCTTAACCTGTCTCTCAGCACCACACACAACTTAATTCCTGTCAGTGCTCCCATTATCAGTTTCGTACATTCTGACATACATTAGTCTGAAATATAAAAATCTTATTTCATAATAAAGCTAATCTAGAATTTTGATTTAATAAATTGGATCATACTCAAGGAAATCAGAGTGAAATATCAGCTTGTTAAGTTTCATATCACCAACTCTCTGATAGGTATAATATGGCAATTTCTGGTGAATAAATTATCAAAAAGTTTTATGTGCTGTGCCTAATCTCAATTTCCATCAGATAGAAATTACCACCTACCTCCCAAAGGATGGATGTTTTCTTATTATTCTTCTGTACAATTGTGAGATTAATTATGCTCTTTGGGGTGGGAGTTTATGAAAAAGACACAGAGGGTGGTTCTTAGGGAATCATCTTATTAATGTTACTTCAGCCATCTAAACAAACACGAGGGATTCACTTTGGAGGGAGGGAGAGTCACCAAATGCTTTGATTCGGCATATCAACTCTGTCCCACTTCAAAGTCTCATCTTCATAATTTGGCACCAGCTCTCAGCTTTGTCAGTTTTTAAACACCCCGTTCTGCTCAGCACTTCGGAGATATTTTCCTGAGTGGGTTGTTTTTTCCACTGGCCCTTGCTGAGCTGCATCATTATTCTGCATCTTAGCAGCACTCTAATCTTCCTCCTAATTACATGTAATGAGTATTTTGGAGTTGACAGAAGTACATCAGGACCTAATAATAAAGAAAATGACTAAATCGAGTCTTCCAATTACATTCTATTAGCTAAGATGGTTGGCATCTAGTAGAAATAAAAACAGGCATTATTAAAATCCTCCAATCTTCCCTTGGTATTTCATCCTTAACCCCACATTGTGCTTCCACAGTGACATCAACAACAGATTCTCTGCCCAAGCCAAAGGTTTGCAGAGTTAGAGCAGAGTAGTGTGTGGTCCTATCTGAGCTGGAGACAAGGCCAAAAAGCAACTGGCTGCCATGGGAGCAGCTTTACCCATCACTTGGGAAGCTCTGGATCACTTCAATATGCACATAATGTATGAAGGTGCTATAAATGGTGACCCTTAGCACATAGGAGGAGTTGAGGGCACTTAGCACTTCTTAGGATAAACACCTTTTCTTTCCTGTAGATTACTGAAAAGAAGCAAATTTGGTTCATTCTCTGACTGAAGGGTGGAGAGCGTGCTCTTGTTTTCTTATCACATATTGTATTATGGCCACTTTCCATAGTGCTGGTTTTAGTCCAAATACAGGAAAGGTCGTAATCATCACAGCTTTTTCTTCCATTCATTGTAATCTTTCCAAGTTTCCTACCTGGTGATGCAGCCATGGGCCAGTACAGAGTGGGCACTGCAATGTCTCCCTCTAAGAACTGGATAAAATCCAGAGGTTACTAACTCCATATCAAAAAGGATTTTGAGCTGATGTCAAGCTGAAGCCACAGCATTTGCACCCAAAATCTTTCCAGGTCAGGAGTTTGGGTTGAAGCTCCTCTGGCTTTGGAATCTAAATGCAAACATAGTTCATAAGGTTCATGTCCGCCCACGGGGTTAATTTGCCCTCACCTTTTTCACAGTCTTGCTTCTCTTCTCCATGTGCAGCCTGTTACAATGCAGTTAAAGTGTTCAAGAAGCACCACCGAGCAGAGTGGGAGAGCTAGAGAAGAAGATTTAAATATTTGATCATGTCCTTAAGTCTCTTTATGCCTTCAAGACAGCCTCAGAGGCTCATACCTTCCTAGCTAGGAGGAAATTCCTGCAATGCTGCCTTCCCTGGTCCCCACCTCAGAATGGCTTCACCTACAGTTTGGAATTCATAGAATCACAGAATCATAATGTCATAGAATCAGTTGGGTTGGAAAAGACCTCTGAGATCAATTCCAACTCTTAATCCAACCCCACTTTGATTACCAGATCATGGCACTAAGTGCCATATCCAGTCTCATCTTAAAAACCTCCAGGGTCGAAGAATCCACCACCTCCCTGGGCAGGCCATTCCAATGCCTGACTACTCTCTCTGTAAAGAATTTCTTTCTGATATCCAACCTAAACTTCCTGGCAGAACTTAAGCCCATGCCCTCTTGTCCTCCTGTTGGTTGCCTGAGAGAAGAGACCTACCCCTACCTGGCTACAACATCCTTTCAGGTAGTTGTAGAGAGTGATAAGGTCTCCCCTGAACCTCCTCTTCTCCAGGCTAAACACCCCCAGCTCCCTCAGCCTCTCCCCACAGCACTTGTGCTCCAGTCCCTTCTCCAGCCTCGTTGCTCTTCTCTGGCCCCGCTCCAGCACCTCAATATCTTTTCTGAACTGAGGGGCCCAGAACTGAACACAACACTCAAGGTGTGGCCTCACCAACACAGAGTACAGGGGAAGGATCACTGCCCTGGGCCTGCTGGCCACACTATTCTTGATACAGGCCAGGATCCCATTGGCCTTCTTGGCCACCTGGGCACACTCTTGACTCATGTTCAGCCTCCTGTCAATCCAAACCCCCAGGTCCCTTTCCACCTGGCTGCTCTCCAGCCACTCTGTGCCCAGCCTGTAGCACTGCATGGGGTTATTGTGGCAAAAGTGCAGGATCCGGGACTTGGCCTTATTGAACTTCATCCCATTGGAATCAGCCCATCTCTCTAGTCTATCAAGGTCCCTCTGCAGAGCCCTCCTTCCGTCCAGTAGGTCAACACTCCCTCACAACTTGTTGTCATCTGCAAATTTGCTGATGATGGACCCAATCCCCTCATTTAAATCATCTATAAAGATGTTAAACAAAGCTGGGCCCAACACTGATCCCTGGGGAACACCACTAGTGACCGGCTGCCAGCTGGACACAGCCCCATTCACCAGCACTCTCTGGGTCTGGCCTTCCAGCCAGCTCTTAACCCAGCAGAGAGTGCTCCTGTCCAAGCCGTGGACTGCCAATTTTTCCAGCAGTATGCTGTGGGAGACAGTGTCAAAGGCTTTGCTGAGGTCCAGATAGACCACATCCACAGCCTTTCCCTCATCCACCAGGCGGGTCACCTGATCATAAAAGGAGATCAGGTTGGTCAGACAGGACCTGCCCTTCCTAAATCCATGCCCTTGTCCATCCTGTAGGTGCTGTGTGATTGCACTCAGGATGAACTGCTCCATAACCCTGTCAGGCACTGAGGTCAGGCTGACAGGCTGGTAGTTGCCCGGGTCCTCCTTGCAGCCCTTTTTGTGGATTGGCATGACATTTGCCAACGTCCAATCATCTGGGACCTCCCCAGAGAGCCAGGACTGTTGGTAGGTGATGGAGAGCAGCTTGGCAAGCTCTTCCGCCAGCTCCCTCCTGAGCCTGGGGTGGATCCCATTTGGTCCCATAGACTTCTGAGGATCCAGGTGTTTTAGTATATCACTAACTGTATCCTCCTGGAATTTAGGGGTGTTATGCAGCTTCCTGTCATTATCTATCAGCTCCAAAGGCCAGTTGTCCTGAGGGCCACCTGTCTTGTTGGTGAAAATTGACTCCTTGAACTCAGAATTAAACACAAGTCAAGATGCAAGCTTTCTCATGTATTATGGCATTGAAAACCATGTAGACATGATAAGGTTTGGCCTGTTCAGCTGCCTCCACTGCTCCCACAAAGAGTTGGCAAATGAGCAGCTGAGTCCACATCAATTTCCAGCAGTTTGCTTTCTGTTCCCCATGACAAGCTGTATACTTTGCTTCCAATCACTCAGGAGTACCATCTTACAACAGTAAGACTCATCCCAGCAACCTTCAGATAGTCTGGAAATTCATTTCCCGTGCTCAATGCTGAAGGAACATGTTGGATTGGAGGTGCTCCCTTGTGGAGTGCCATTTGGAAGCAGGAGTGTGATCAGACTGAGGCATTGCACATTAACTACTTGAGTGGTGGAAATGAAACCTGTTAACAGCTTGGCTGTTCCTTGCAGAAAAATGGCCCCAGTGTGGCTCAATCCAGCTGATCTTTCCTAAAGACAATTATAGGATGCAAATATTTATAAATCACCCAGTTATTTTATGCCAGTTGATATGTTAAACACAACCTCTGTATTTCCAATAAGGCTTGAACAAACACTGCCCGTTATCCCCCTTTTCCCAGCCAGGCTGACTGGGGGACACAGAGAAAGACTTGTGTTCCTGAGTCCTCTCATGTGTCACTCCAGGATGGCTGGGGAGAGCGATGCTCTCCCACTGACCCCATGTCCTTCCTACTCCATCTCTTAACTTCCCAGCTGGAGATGTGCTCTGGAGTCTCTTGTGTTTTGGAGGAGGAGGATGATGTCCTCCTAAAATTTTCAGTGATGCACTGGGAAAATTGATCTAAAAATAAAAACAAAAAAAAAGCCCCTTCAAAGCTCCAGGTGTTGAAATGCAATGAAAGCAAAGTCACTACTGCCATCCTACCTCTGCCCACTCAGGGTCACAGACCCACAGACCCATTTTGCTGCAGTTTCACTTCTGACCCTGGATTCCCATGTGGCCTTATGGGATAAGGCAGCTTTGCCTCTCCCTCCTCTTCAAGCCAGAAGCCATGAAATGTCACCACTTCTAGTATATCATCTGGAAAATGGGAATTGGGTGCAGAATCCAGACCCACATTGGAATGTGGAAATGCTTCTGCATCTGCAGAAATAGGCAACCCACGCTGAGACACCCAAAAACCATCTTGTGGTCTTTGGCAATGACTGTCCCCCTCCATCTCCTGCCCTAGTGTAGAGAATCATCAGCTCCCAACGCCTTGGGGCAGGGGACCAGGCTGCCTGCCAGGCAAGGGCTGGGGCTTAGCATTGCCTTGAACTTGGAGCTGGCCACATCAGAGACACTGTGATTTATATATCCTGTCCAAAATAATGGTTTCAGCAGAAGAAAAGCGCCGATTGAAATTGCTGCTGTCACTTCTGCTTCCTGTTTATAACGTGGGATTTAGTTACACAGATGTCAGCAGTGGTATCGTAAATGCCACATCTGCCCTGGCTTCAGGTAGGGGAGAAAATAAGGGAACATGAGTTCTCAAATCACATTTTGGTGCCAATATCTTCCTTAGCAATAAGGGAAAGAAGAAAAACAATTTCAGCGAAAGGCAGTATATAAGCCACGGTTGCTTCTGAAGCACAACAATTATTGTTGCTATAAAGGAACCTGTGATGCATCATCTGCTCCTTAACAACTCCTGTGAGAGAAGGAGGGTTATCGAGGGACTCAGAGGGGCGAATCTCTAACCCCAATCTTTAATAAAGAGCTGGAAAGACATCAGGAAATTATACACTTGTAGAGTTGATCTCAATGGTAAATGCGAGTCTGCAGAAATTAATAAAGGATGAGGTCACCCAACAGCTGGAGTAGTTCATGTTGGTTAGAAGAAAATACTCCAGATGGCTTTTCTAATTTATTTTTTAAAGGAGTAAGACCTTACCTGGCAAATCTGTAAGAATGTCCTCAGCAGCTGAGAGCGGAAACGAGGGCAGCAACAGCACCCAAATTCAAACATAACTGAATATCACTGCAGACAGCAGGTAGAAGGCTGAAGGGCATCCTCACAGGAGTGGGACAGCTCAGAGCGCATCATGATGTGCCCTCAAGCACTGCCATGGCAATTTAACCAGACAAGGATGAGTGACATCATCCTGTTGATGGTGGTCATGAGAAAAGAAACTCCCATTGTTCTTCTGTGTGAAAAAGCCCTCATTCCTCTTACCATCCCTGCCCTGTTCCCTGCAGCAGCCAGCCCAAGTCAAAGGCTGTGGTGGGCCTGGCAGTGGTGGGGTGGGCAAGGGCAACCCCGCTGCCCGGGGATGGCAGCAGAAATCTGCAGAGCTCATTGGTGTGCCAGAGGCTCGTTCCCTGTTGGACTCTTGGGAGGTTCATGCAAGGCCAAGGAACATGAGAGCGATCGCATATACATTCATGAGGAATTTCTGGCTGGTTGTCAGTGAGCGCTACAGCAAAACTCCGGCTGTACTCAGGGGGTTTTACAGACTGTCCTGCATAGCTGGATCCATACCCAGCACGAGCTCGCGTTTGAGGTTGGAGCCAACTGGTATGTACTGGCTTACACAAGGGTTCGACTTGGGACTGAGCAGCCATCCCACATTACAGCAGCATGGACTGGCTCCAGGAGGTACAAACTGCAGAAAAACATTGTTTAAGCTGAGCTCAATGCTACAGTCAGGTTTTAGTAGCAGTGAGGGTGGATGTTGGCTGCTTTGGGGCCTCCTGGTCAGCCCTGAGTTGGTGCTTGGGGCACATTAGGGGTGGCAGAGGGCTGGGCTGGTGTTTGGGATCAGTAACAGAGGGCTAGGGAGGGATGGGAGGCTGCCTGGGACCTGTCTGGAAACCTGAAAGTCACTGCTTATTTCTGAAAATTAAGGGGAGAGAAATTGCTTAAATAGCAGAAAGTGATTGATCACATGTTTTTGTTCCCTGTGCTACCCCATAGGATGTTTAATAAGGAAAGAAAAATCTCAGTATTTACAGAATCTGGACATGTCTCACAGTAGAAACCGTGTTGAGAGGAGATCTTTGTACTGTGGATGTAGGTGAAAATAGGGTCGATGCATCCAGCTTGGAAATGGTCTGCCAGCAAGATGCCCCTCTGTTCTTTCTCTGGTACTTACCCACATTTAGCCTCGGGATGGCCAGATTTTGAGATTTTATCATGGATTTCATGACAATGTTTTCCTTAGCTGACAAGACTTCTCTTAGCTCTATTGCCAAGACCCACACAATACATAAATTTCTTTTGGTTTTACTACAATATATTCTTTTAACTTATTACTTCAGCCCTTAAATTGCAGTAAAATTGCAGACTGGGAAATGCAACAGAAAAGAACCTGCAGGAGGTTTTCCCAGCTGGGTGGTCTGTCCATCAGTCTCCATCAATCCTGCAGCTCCCACATTTTCCATAGAGAACTTTTGGTGAACTTTTAGCACTGAACTAATCCTGATCTGGTATGAGCAAGCTCTGTTGATGGAAATGAGGTTTTACAAACCATGGATTCTCTCACAGCAGAGTTTCTTGACCTTTCTCTGCTGAAGGACCATCTGACTGTTCAGGGAATAAAAAGTGGGTCACCCTCAGTCTCCTTCTTGCTCTGCTATTGAAAGCAATGATAAGTAAATAAACATTTCAGCATTCAGTGAACAAGATGTTACTGTGCTGAAGAATCATAACAGTACTGTGGTAATTGCAGAGTCTGTAATTAGTCACCAAGAACCACTGGAAACTGGCACCTGACCCTGCTGTGTGCAGGCTCTGAAACGCATCTGCCCACCTAACTCTGCTGCTTTTTTTAAAAAGTGGGTTGTTTTTCAGCTGATTTCTAATGCCTTATAAACTTCTGCATAACACTGGTGTTTGGGGAATGGACTTTATCCTCAGCTATTTTTTGCTCAGCTGTTTTTCTGTCTCTGTTGGCTTGTTCTGACCCACCAGCCCTTGGTGTGCTCACGGATTTCCCCGGCCCTGTATACTTATATGTTTACTAATATGTTAACTATATATTAGTAAATATTCAAACTGATTAGCTGGAAACTCGTTCTGTTGAGCTCTTTCTCACCAGTTCCAGCATGCTCTAACTGCCTGTATGCAACATCCTGAGCTGGGAACCAGCAGCCAAGGAGCCTAACCAGGCCCAAAACACCCTCAGGTGTTTTGTCACCTTTTTGGCCAAGTAGCAAACGATGATTTCAGACCGTGCCAATGTTACCTTTTGTAATTAAAACTATCATTTTAGTCTTTCATTATTTTTCCTCATCCCTGGTAACTGATGCATGGAGGGAAGAAAATGGAAACCCCCAACATTTGATCATTCACCCAGAGACTTCAAACTGGAACAACTTTTGAAGCCTATACAAAGAAACTTATTTAAGATTTTTGTCATTTTTCTTTCCATTAAGAAGCTGAGACGTAGGTGTGTGTCTAAGTCCACCCATTCTCTTCTTTCATGTGTTGTCCCTCTTTTGATTTTCCTTTTATTTTTTCTCTCCTTTATTAAATAGTGACAATTTGAAACATTATTTTTTAATTTGTTGCCAGTTCATTAAACCACAATACAATTTTTTTAAAGTTAGGCTGCAATGTGCAGAACCATAAACAGCCAAAAAATATATTTGTTTGTTGGCATCTAGAAGTGTCCTCTCCCAACAGACTTTCTTAGAGTTATTTGCTAATTTTACTGCTGACTGGCTTACCAAAGTCATTCTTTCTGTCTTTAGGAGAAAAAGAAGATACATGAAAGAGTCATTTATTTCCAGTAGAATCATCTATTTTTGCTCAATCAGTAGCAGGTCACGTTGGCTCAGGAAGAGCTCTCCTTATCCTCCCAGTCAAAATGAACCCTTGCTATGAAAAGCAGCATCGTTAACCGTGTGATTTGGGAATGTTGTTAAAAATAAATAGGAACTAGGGAGAGGCTGAGCCAGAGATGGGGCTCATATCCCTTCGTGTGGCTGCAAATGCCTTCTTTTCCACCATTCTTGAGAAGATGGAACAAGTAAGGAATTATTACAGTAATGTCCCTGTCACTCTGAATAAAACATGAACAAAATTCGTTACTCTTCCTTCAGATTGAAGCAATTATTTCATGTCTCCTTGCACGAGGCCATGTGTAACCCATTTCCGAGCCCTGCAGACAGGGCTGTAAAGGATGGAGAAATAACAGCTGGGACTAATTGGAATTACGGTTGACTTGATTCACTATGTTTATTTATTTATTTGTGTGTGTGCAGGGAGGGGAGGGAAGTTTCCTTCAGTATGCAAAATGTTTAAAGGGAAAAGAGCCATAGCAAGTCTGTGGCACGATGCCGGTGAGCTTGGCTGGTTTAATTAACCTTTCCACAGGAATCCAGCTTTCCATTCCGGAGCTTATCACCTCATTAACACAAGCCACTTTCTCTGTGCCATATCTGTCCTCTCCACCCTGTAACTCCAGGGGAGACATGACCTGCTCCCCCCGTGACATGGCTCCAACAGCATCCTCAGCCAAACCAGAGCTGACTCTTCCAGCCTTCCCCCAGCTCCCACTCTGCTATTCGCATGGAAAACCTGTTCCTTAGGAAATTGAAACCCCTGCACTGTTTATTCATCTGCATCTAATTATTCATAGGCATAAGGGGGCAGCTCTGAAAATATTCAGGTAGCTCAGTCTGAAAATTAGAAGAGATTTTGGGTGCCTTGGTGCAACTCAATGCCCAAACAGGCTTTGGGGGGGCTGAGTGGGGGTCCCCCTCCCAGGGGAACTCAGGAGAGCAGGCAAATGGCTGACAAGCTTATGGAAAGTATCACAAACCCAGCATGTTTCTCCAGACTGTTCTGACCAAGTGGGATTTTCTGCCCAATGCCCCATTTTTCACTGAAGACCCCTGTTTGCTGCATGTGGGATCCTGTTCTGCTCTGGGCACTGTCTGTGACAAAGGCAATTTTGCCTTGGGACCCATCACGTTGGTATCTGTGCCATGTCCGTGATGCCTGGGAATCAATCCCTGTATTGTGAAAGCAGAAAAATGATACTTGGCAACACTGGGGGTGTGTGCAGAGGTTTAATGTTTACAGGATATTTCGGAAATGCTGTAGCCTTCATGTTATAAATAGGTATGAAACCTACTGAGGCTGAGCCGATTGAGAGCAGAGCACACACTCATTTCGGGACACTGTGGGTTAATGTGGTGGTTTTTCTGCCCTACTTTTTTTTTTTTCCTTAAGATGTGGCAGGATGCTGCTGAAAATGTATAACTCAGGGCACTGGAAAGAATCCTGTGAGTTGCAGTGAGTAAATGCAGAGGGGGGGATATAAAATATATGTGCTTTTTAATATTTATTCATAGATCAAAAAGTCAATATGATGGCTGAGATGAATGCTAAAAACTTTAATTAAAACCAAAACAACAATGCTCTCTTTCAGTTGCCGTAGCAGCGGAGAAAATGTAGGTAAACATCCTTCTTTCTGAAAAATGATCTGGTTCCTAGCAAACCCCATCACCTTCCCTTCCCAGTAGGAATGTATCATTCTGCTGAAGTGAACCATGAAATGACACTGTGCAAAGTCCTCCGAAGTCAATATGAGCCTTTTTGCTGATCTTGCTGGACTCCAGATCAGGAGGTAGAAAATTATCTCATTTCATTAGTTAGTTGAAAGAAAATTAATCATCTCCTTCTGATGCATGAAATTTTTAATACTGATTTCTCCTGTCCTGTGCAGTGTGTGCCAGAGTCTAGGGTAGCTGTAGCTCGTGCTCCCATACAGACCATGCTCTACTCAGCCTTTGCCACCTCCTCCACAGGGATGGAGGCTCAGGATTTGTCCTTTGCCTGCAGAGACAAGAATTTTAAACCTTGCTGTGTTTTCATGAGCCAATGAAACCAGGGTACACTTAATCCATTTTACAAAAAACACATTTCATCAAATTATAACTCCATTAATACTGATAACATACCTCAAGATGAAGAGTGCATTGAGCATCACCTGCTCCTTTGACTTCCATTGCTGGGTGGCTTCTCCCACCGAGACACTGCTGACCATTTCCCACCACAGCACAGGGCTCAGGTGCCAGAGCAAGGGGGATGGGGACAGGGATGCAGGGAGCTCCCTGCAGAGCTGACACACAGGACAGCAGGTGCTTCTGGCTGCACATCTCCCAATGTCCCCACGTGCCAGACTCTGAGGACATGTCGAGAAGGTCCCCTCTGTGCAGGATGGCAACTCTCTGCTGGGACTGGGCAGCAGCACTGAACACCTACAGCTTCATGGGATCAGAAAGTCATAGAATGGTTTGGGTTGGGAGGGACCTTAAACATCATTTTGTTCCACCCCCTGCCATGGGCAAGGACACCTTCCACTAGATGAGGTTGCTCAGATCCCTACCCAGCCTGGCCTGGAACATTTCCAGGAATGGGGTATCCCCATCTTCTCTGAGCAGGCCGTTCCAGTATTCAAAATAGGAACTTTTATCAACCTGCCCAGTGTCTTTGAGGATGGCCATGGACAAGGGGAGCAGCCCCAACCCCAGAAAGTGAAGAAAGTGTGTAACTCACACTTGGATTTTAAAGATGCTTTATGAGCTGTTCAGTCCTGAGCTCCTGAGCCCTTAAACTGAGTGTCAGAATTAAAAACCATTACTGAAGAGTTTTAAGAAAATCAACTCAACCTTGACTGTTCATAAACATGGCCTGACATTTCCCTCACTCCTGTACACAGTGGGCATGTTTTTAGAGTCCAACCCTATATAAAGGCTCACTGTTATGAAAAATAATTTATATTGGTTCCTTTCCCAAAAACATTAATTACAACCTCAATAAGAGCACATGGTATTTGCATTTCCACTTCCAAACATGTGTTTCTACAAGAGCGCACTAGAATAGCTGGAGTTCTTATTCCATCTATAGACTTTGGTATTTCCCAGTTCCACTGGGCCTTTGTTATGGGAAAATCAAGGAGTTCCAAAATCAGTTTTCATTTCCAGCAGGAGACAATACAAATAAACTAGTTAATATAATGCTAATTTCATTCAGGATGCTGGCAACCAGAATAGAATTATAGAGTCACAGAACCGTTTGGTTTGGGAGGAACATTAAAGCTTATTTAGTTTCACCCCCTTCCATGGGCTGGGACATTTCCACTAGACCAGGTTACTCCAAACCCTGTCCAGCCTGCCCTTGAGTACTCCCAGGAGTGGAACAGCCATAGGTTCTCTGGGGAATATAATGAAATAATAATATAATAATTCTGCTTTAGGTTGCATTACATAGCAGCAGATGAAATACCTATCTGCTCATTTTACCTTCAAGTCATGAAGAAATGAGTACTTACTTTACTTTCTTCATTTACTTGTCAGCTCTCTTCATTATAGATGCACGTTTTCTAAGATAAGTATCCATGTCTGTATTATAATTAAGACTGAAAAAATGTAATGGGTACAGGTGACATTTAGTATTTCTATTCAAATCACTCCTACTTTCAGACTGTTGTTCAAAAGGGGCATTTTCAGGATTATTCAAGTTGCTGCATTTTTCTACACACCTTGTAATGGTGTTAAAAGGCAACTGGCCTTCTGCTTTCCACAGGCAACAAAAACCTGGTTTGCTAAATCAAAAAAGACCTTATTGCTCAGCTTTTTGTCCTGCTGGAAGGGTACATTCTCCTTCTGGTTATGTCCCAGGATATGGCGGGATAGCCTTTCTTCTCAGTTACCTGCCCACCAGCATGGGTGCAGGTGGCAGTGTGGGAAGTGGAGGTGGCAATTGATATGATGGAGGTGGCAGAGTGGGGGTGGAGCTGGCAGTGTCGTGGTGGAGGGGGCAGTGAGTGTGGTGGAGGTGGCAGTGGGTGTGATGGAGGTTGCAGTGGGTGCGATGGAGGTGACAGTGTGTTGGTAGTGTTGGCAGTCTTGAGGACACACTTGGGCTCTCTGATAGCTCCATGCACTGTTTACACAGCTGGCTACAGTCCAGGTTGGGGTTGGGATAGGAATAAAAAGAATGCAATTGTCACAAACCATGATCTCATCCAGCCAGAGACCAAGTATTTCCTTGCTGAATAGAAGGTCTGTTCTGGGGTTTTACTCACTGAGACCAATTGAACCTGACAATTCCTGTGAGAGCCAGAGGAATCACAGAATCATGGAATCATTCAGGTTAGAAATGACCTCCAAGACCATTGAGTCCAACCATGCTCCCAGGACTGCCAAAGCCACCACTGATCATGTCCCCAAGTGCCACATCTACACTGTTAATTCCCTCCAGGGATGATGACTCCACCCCTACCTTGGGCAGCCTGTACCAGGGATGGACAACCCTTTGGGTGAGGAAATTTTTCCTAATACCCAATCTAAACCTCCCCTGGCACCAATTGACAATGTTTCCTCTTTTCCCGTCACTTGTTAGCTGGGAGAAGAGACCAACAACCACCACTGAGATAGGCATTTCTAAACACCTTTATCTCCCTTCCTGAGTCAATGTGCATTCACAGGAGACAACTTTCCTGAATCACAGACTCAGAGAATCCCAGAACAGTTTGGGTTGGAAAGGACCTTAAAGATCATTTAGCTCAACCTCCTTCCATGGGCAGGGACACCTTCCACCAGACCAGGTTGCCTGAGTCCTGTCCAACCTGGTCTTGAACACTTTCAGAGATGGGGCAGCCACAGCTTCTCTGGTCACTGTACAGGGCACAGCCCATCACAACCACAGGCAGAATTGCACTGGAGGGACTCTGCCCCCTGTTTTCAAGAGCTCACTGAGCCCAGGGACAGCTGCCTTTGCTCAGGACCCTCCGGGAACAACAAGCACCTTCTCCCTGGTTGGTTCTTTCCTTTAGAAATTACGAGCTGCTGAGATGGTGTTCAAATGAGTTTTTGGGTGAAGCAGCTTTGCTAATGTTGCTTCATGGACCGCCTGAGGAATTGATTGTGCAGGCAAAATGTAATGGTTCTGTTTGAAGGGAAATGAAAACATTCCCTTTTTGGCTCTTGCTGAAGGATAATTATGGGGAAGCTGTTTGTGGCACAAATGCTGTGTTTGCTGTCCCTCCCAGCTGAGCAGACAGTGGCATTGGTTTAGATTAAGGTCTTTCATGCGGCTCAATTACCACAAATGCGGGGTGATAAGGAATAAGGAATAGCAAAGGAGAAACAGAAGAACAGGCCCAAAAATTATGTAAATAACTGACTGAAGAGTGTGGTAAAGATGAATTTTTTTTCATTTGCATATATTGAGTAGTTATATTTGCAGAATTACAGCATCTCTCGGGGCTTTTCTAACATTGTGGTTTGTATGTGCTACACTCATGCCTAACTAGCTGTCTGCATGCCAGGAACAATTTTTTTCCCTTTATAAATGACAAGATTTTGATTTCACACCACAGTTATATCCCCCGAGATCCTCTTAATGTGATGACAATCGCAATATTAGTTCAGGCTGTTAATCCCAGGGCTCCTGTATTTCAGCATCTCCCCAGTCTCATCAGAATTATATTCTTTCAGGAATATATTGTTGTGTTTATCTTCATATATATCCCATAAATAATGCTGATGAGCATCTGAGCAATAGTCAGGATAAGTTACCAGAGAGGTGCACGTGGTACAAGTTGACATCCTGCATGAAAGCAGGGCAGGCTGTTTCAAAGGCAGCCCAAGCTCTGTTTCTTCATGTAGACTTCTTTTCTTTTACTTTTTGTTGTTTCAATTGACATTAAAAGTAAATTCTGATTATAAATACATCTTTGCCTCCCAGAAAAGATTTCCACAGTGCAAGTACGCACAGCTACTCCACCTCCAGAGCAGATGCTAATTTAATTCTTCTCTGTGAGCAATGCAAGGTGACTGTCCTGAGGAGGGGAAACCAGCTCCAAAGCAGAAGTGAAGGTAATACAGGAGTAATCAAAGACTTGGACAGGCCAGCTGATATAGATTAAGCCTTAAAGTTGAGTGGGAAAGGGTTGTGGGTATGATGAGGTTCAGAGGGTGGTGGTGTTTCTCTGTGGAGCATGGGGCAGGAGGCTGGAGAAAAAAACTCTGTAAAGAATTCAAGTACAGGAATGACTTATGGGCAGGGACTTGGAGAATTGGAGGAAATGACTGGTTGGGGAAACAAGGTAATAATCTTTATGTACTTAACATTAGAAAGCTCAGAGCCTTGAACGACCCCTCATGTAAACTAACTTACATTTCCTGTAAGATTGATTGAGAAGGGATCCCCACATATTGTAAGGATGAGCAACAAGGGCACTGTGTCTGGTTTGCTATAGGCTCTTGTGGAGAAATCACTATTCAAAGCCTCCCAGCCCTACAGCCGGGGCTGGGTTAAATGAGGAGAAGCAAAGAGGAGTGTTGGTGGCTATGGTGACAGGACCCCCTCTCTTCTTGCTGCCAAAACTGGTAAAAACATGGGCTGAACAACTGCTGAAATAAGAGCAACATGACATGGGGCTTTGTGAAGCCTCTTGTTTTGCTGAGAGTTGTTTAAACGATTTTGTTTTGGTAAACCTGAGACTGGTTATTCAGTCTCCCTTAGTTGCACACTTTGGAGAGGATGGAGAACAAACTAGTGTTTTCCCTATGTCAAATGCCCAAAACTTCTTTCCTAGAAGCAAATACCTTTTTAATGTGTTTTCCCAATGTCTCTTTTTCAGATTTGGAAGATGTGAAGCAAATTAAGCTACTATGAGTGCCAGCCAAACTACTGTGCTGAGCTGCAGCTCTCCATGTGGAAACCAAAGACCTGGAATGGGACCTATTGAGCAGGTGAGAGGCAGTAAAAAGAAAGCAGTGTGTTTGTGCATGAGGTAATTGCTTTCAGGTGATTCCTGTGTAAGTGCCATTGCTTTGGGGAGTCTAACAGTTCTTGTGGGCTGGCAGTCTGTGTGCCTTGGAAGGGACTATGGGTGTTTCTACCACCAGAGAGCCCCAGGGTCAAGGCTGGCAAACAAAACAGTCCAGAGGTGATTTTGCCTTTTCTAAGAGCCTTGAAGAGAAGAGTTGCCTGGTGCTTGTTGCAGTCCCTGTGAAGGGAGGTTGAATGGCAAACCCGCACTGAGCTGTATCTCCTCAGGTGGGGATGATTTGAATTCCTGGCCAATGCAAAACCCTCCTGGTGTTCTAAAACATGGGAGTTAGTTTGGTGCTGTTTTTCTTGTGGGTTTGGGTTTCTTTCAAAAAAAAGTGGTCTCTGTGAATACTTTGTATATATTTGAGTCTGCTCATGATGAGTTTGTGCTTGGTGAAGCTGAGCCTTGGATAGAGATTGAGTCTAAAGCTTTCAAGTCTGGAGAAGTGTTTGTGTGTCTCTTTCTCATGCCAATGACTGTGATTTTATCGTTAACCAGATAAAGTGGTGTTGCCTGAAGCTCTAAGTAATCTCCCCTATCTTGAGTTGTCTTCTCTTCCGGTATTTAATTAGCCTAATTTTTTTATCCTTCAGGCAGAGTATAGATCTGACTGTAACTTTAGAATTTATGTAATTCCACGAATGACACTGGTGAATCTATTAAAAGATGGTGGTGTGCCGCAATTCCTCTGTGCTTCTGGGAATTTCACTTCATGAATTTGGCAATAACTGAGGAAGAGCAGAGTAGGCACCTCAGCATATTGGTAATTTAGAACCAACATACACTATTGTCACTTCATCCTGTCTTCATTTTTGGCTTAAAATAATTTACTCTTTCTGATTTAGCAGAAATAAGGGAAAATGTCCTTGGGGGGAGCAGGGTGGACAGAACCTGGCACGTCCACCCTGTGCAGCTCTAGATGTGCCTTCCCCCCGCCCCTTATAAAAACCTGTCTCTAAGCAAACATGATCCTGTGGTGTCATCCCCAGCCTGCCTTGTGTGCAGACCTATGTCCTCACATTCACATGGGAACCACCACACAATGACTTCATTTGGTGCCTCTGGTGCTCAGGCTGTGAGACCCAGTGATGAACTTGGTCCCTCTGTTGGTCTCCTCTTTCCACTTATAATTTTACAGGCTCTATCATATTCCTCATCCCTAGCAGTGGCTCCTGCAGCCTGAAGTGATGCTTTCTCAGGTCATTTCTCACACAGAAGCTCTTTTGTACCTTTGCTCATTTCTTTCTGCTGCCCTGCAGTGACAAAGTGAAGCACAAAGCTACTCTCCTGGACAGAAGACACAATGGAGGGGTTGATTATGTCTTTTCCAGAGCAGGAGTGTTTCCTTCATATGGCTGGCCTTAGTGCTGGTAATAGTCTGGCAGAGTTGCAAACTACTTTTTATATATAAATATATAAATACACACACACACACATAGATATAGATATATAGATATATAGATATATAGATATATATGTATATATGTGTGTTTGGAGAGGATAGAATTTACTGCCTAGGTCTGTCAGTAACCCAAAATCTAAACCACTCCAAAGATCTTATTAATCACTAAATATTAACAAAGCCTGGGGCAATTGGATCTTCCCAGGGCTTCCTCATCTGGATGTGGGGACCCTGGCAGGCCTGGATTCCCTCTCCTATGCAGGAATTTTACTGTATTTAGATCTCTGCACTGATAAATAGGCTCTAGTTGCATTTCTGAGTCCATGCATAGGAAGTGACTCCCATTCCTTGTCTTTGCTCAGAACAGAAATTGCAGCCTCCTGCTCAGACTGGGGTCTCCAACGCGTAACTTCATCTCCTTATTTTAGAAAGGGGACTGTTGCTTCCCCCAGAATAGGGATACAGTAAAAAGGCTTTTGTCTGTAGAAAAACCTACAGAAATACTTGCAAAGCTCTTCAGAAATTCTACAAGTGGCCCAGAGCTTGCTTTGTCAAAAAATTTAAACATATAGACTTGACGTGTAAATATTTCCAGAAATATTTCCTGAATAAATAAAATTCCTTCCAAGATGACCTCACCCCTTGGCAGAGTCGCGCATGTATACTGTACATCTTCCAGAAGGATTCATCTGTGCTGTGGTTGGGCTGTGGAGGCCCTGGAGCTCCTGCCAGCTTGGCAGGCTCCGGTGGGATGGGACATGGGAGTCTGGAGTGTGTCACCAATGCTGAGTTCATGGCACTTGGCTCTAAACTCTCTTTTCCACTCTTAGCCTCATCCTTCTTTCAGATCTGCAGCACCTCTAATCCCAGCCACGTAGAGTCAAACGTGAGGAAGCAGGACCTGAGCATCACTGGGGTTTGTGGACAATAAATCAATTGGATGATATAATTTCTGTAATTTACCTTGCATTGTAGATAACCAAGGCTGCAATCAGGTTTTTCTCAAGTTTCTGGTTACTGGGGGCTATGCAGAGTTACTCCCACTGATCTGACCTTCCAAACCTCATGGGGGATTTACTCTATGTAATTTTTGGCATTTTCTTTCAGAGTAAGCATCTGTCTCTGCAGACTTTGCCAGCTCCCACCTTGTGCCCTCACATAGTCTTAAGGGAAAGGGAAAAAGTTTCCCCCTCCAAACCCTAGGCAAACAGTCACTTGCAGGAGATCTTGGGGACATTGAGGACAATAAATACATTTTACTCACAAATCTCTCTTTCTGTTGAAAGGGGTATTTCTCAGTTTTAGGTCTAGGAATTTTTGCCTCACCATTTCTTCTGGTCAGTCCATTTCCTACTTCTTCCTACGTTCCCACTACTTTAATTGCCCTCTCTCCGAGGCACCCCTGGTGTGGCTCTGGTGCCTCCCCTTGCTCACCTGTCATGGTATCTGGGACCTGCAACTGAATCCTTGCCATGCTTAGCAAAGCACAAACTATTTCTGCCAGTGAGATTGTTATCCATTTATCTTCAGTTTCATTTTTGCAGCACAGAGGAAGGGGAAACCCTGAGGGAGGATCTGCAAAGTCTCTGTTTCCCCTGCTTTGAGAGGGTTGATGAAAGAGATTTTCAGCATGTGCTGCCATCGAGGTGAGCAGCTTTGTCTTCGTAAACCAGGTTTTTTTCTCTGCTTGTTCAAAGTAATAAAAGTGGTAAGAAATTCAAGTAATTTCTTTAAGTTTGAGGAGAGCATAAAGAGTTTCTCAATGGGTGTCTCTTCAGGAAGGGTGATTTTAAAATCAGTTTAGTTTCTTGGCCAATTTATTACTCATTTCATCAAGCTTAGTCCTCTCCATGTTATCAAAATGCTGTAACTGCAAGAATCGAGTAAGGCTGGCTGGAACACAAGACCATAATTTTTTGGAAGACTTTAAGACTTTGAAATTTGTTTGCAATGCACGTTGAACACAACAGAGTGCTTTTGGGAAAAATAGAAAATATGTGACCCCTGGGTGGGCATAGGCCTCCCAAATAACAGCATTTTGTGCTTATCTGTCTCAGCATTGACATTGATGTCAAGGAGGTGTGTGGGATGTGCTCAATTCCTTGCTGTGAGAAGCCTACATGGGACTGGGTGCTATTAATGTCTGTCACGGGGAGAATCCTCTTTTGGCTGGTGCTGGTGGTGCCCCTGGCAGGGGACTGGCAGAGGCGGCACCGTCAGGGTTGAGCTATGACACTGATGATATTGGAAGGGAACCCATGCCAAGCTCTGAGTACAGTCTATTAATCCTCAGTAACTACACAGATGGATTTAATCATATTTAAGTCTCTTCATACATGAGTATTTGCTTAAATATTTCTTGTTGACTCTGAAAACACTGACTGGTGCTCCTGCAGAACATGAGCACTGGTGTCTCTAGGCCCTTCCAAGGATATGAGCTATGATGTTCATTTTCCGCCTGTGGCTCCACAGCTTTTTCCCTCTCAGCTAATTATTTCAGTTCTCTTTAAATGATGCATTTAGTATTGAACTATGGATTTTTAAGAGTTTTTATGCTTGTCTTAGTTGGAAATATGTTCTGGCCTGACTTGTAATTCCCTCTGCAGCCTTGTTGGAGTCAGGTAATATATGCCAAAGTATGAAGTCAATAAAATTGTACTGTAAGTTACTGCAGATTTAAAGATTTTTTTAATTTATTTGAGTTTTTTTAATCAACAACTATCCCAGGCAGCCAGAAATAACTTCAAAAAATTCCAAGCCCTAATTATGGAAATAATTTAAGAATATCCTGGGATTTAAAAGTATGCCAAAAGCCTTGCCTGCACAGATCTGTGATGAGCAGGTACCTGAGCACAGCCCCTAGGGGCTCTGGGAGCCTGACACCCCCTCCACCCCTGTCCCCCTTGTGCTCCTGGTGTGAGAGTGGGAGCAGCAGTGAAATAATTTTGGTCAGTGTTAATTGAGTGAAGTGGATTTTCCTGCCAGCAGGAAAGCAGAAGGGTAATATGCATCCCTGTGTCTGGGAATTGTCATGGCTGGAGCTGCATTCCAGGCTTCCCATGGCCATCACGACTCTGTGCAGGTAGCACAAAATTTGTAGCCAAAATAGAAAAATGGTCGAAACAGAACCACGAGCTCACCCGAGTGAGGCTGAACTAGAGCAATTCCGGGCTCTGTTTGCAGCGGGGTTTCCTGTGATGATGAAAGTCTGAACACTTCAGTGCTCTTGCTCTTTTCACAAGCTGCCGGTAAAGTATTGCAGCAAACCCGTGACCCTTTGGTAACCCCCAGGTTTCAGCCGAGTGAGGCAGTGGCCAAGCCCCGGTGTCCTGCCGGGAGCAGGGAATGTGGGGAGCCCACGCTGAGCTCATCAACCACCAGGGGCGGGTCAGTAACGGGGATGAGCAGCCAACACCTCCTCCAGGGCTGGGGTTCAGGGTTCGAAGCTCTGCCTGCTCGATGCAAGGATGTTGTGACAGAGAAACACAACCGAGGTTTCCTTGGGTGGGAGGAGGCTGCTGCCAGCACTGGGAGCAAGGCCAGAGCTCATGCTGAAATCCAAGGGAATTTCTTCACAGCTTTCCCCAAAATGCAGTGTCATCCACAGAGATTAAGGGACTGGCTTACTGGGCTGGAAGCAGGATCACGAGGGAATCCCACCTGAATGCATCCTGGATGCAGGATGCCAGGATAACCCCTTCTGCCATCCAGATCTGCCAGTGTGGGGGGATCCCACTTCATCCAACAAACAGCAGCTCCCACTCATGATTCAGTTTCAGTGACCCCAGTTAGGTTACATCTGTAGAACTTAGTTTCTGTCAGGTTTTATTTCCATCCATAGCCTATGCCAGTTTCTCCCACTGGTCCTACCTCTGGAATCCAGTCAGCTGCAGGTACAGGGAACAAATTCCCTGATCCAGTGGGGTCCAGCTTCTAATGGAAATACCTCAGACATTGCCCTCTAAGGTATAAGGGAACTGAAGGCAGACCTGACGGTGTCTGAGCTCGAGGCACCCCTTGTTTCACCTGACACCTTCATGCTTAGCTGAGGGGGAAATAAAGCCCATTCCAGGTTCCCAACCCTTCTGTGGGTACTACCTCTAGGAATTTATGGCAGGTAACACTATGGGAGGCTTGTTTGCACTCAAATCTAAGTGTGGTTGTTTATAAAGCCAAAAACCAAATACATCTCTAGACCAGTGTGTACAGATTTGTTTTGGTGTTTTAATTGCCTTTTTTTGGCTGCTCCTTGCAGCTTGGGGCAGTGTGAGTTGGGATGCCAAAGGGTGGCACTTGCCACAGTATTCCTGTAGAGGTGGGACACTTTACTAAGTTTGTTTAAATGATTAATTCTACCTAATTCAGAAACCCCCATGACTTCAAGCACAGGTAAAGCCTTCCCAAAGAATGTAAGAGATGTCTGAGAACAACTGTGGTTGGAAGCAATTGCTGTGTTATGCTTAACCTAAAAATATTTATTTTTAGACATAATTTGGAATAATATATTTTGGTTTAGGGATAACTTCAAAAGAATAATTCCAGTAAATGGATCTGTGGTAAATAGTTCATCCCAGTGTCAGTCTTGTTTCTTCAGAGCTGATAACACTGATGGACTCAAAGCTTATTCAACCTCATAAAGTAAATGAGTGATTCACAGGCTCTATCTCTTTACAGCGACTCTATTTATATGATACTAGAATATTATATAAATACATGTCTTAATCATACATCTGCATTCACTTTGAGGGGAAGGCAAGTATTTCTCCCTAGCACCATCCTGTTCAGTGACTTCCTAATGCACCAGATATTAATTATTCCAAAATCAAATGCTAAAATACACTTCAAATGGTCAATAATGTGCGCTGTCCCTGTCCTCCCCTTCTCCCAGCAGGGACAGACATATCCCTGCGGCTGGCACTGGCAAGGGGTGGTATCTCACTTTCTGGCGCTGCAGTGGGGTCATACCACAAGGGTATCACATCAAATAATCTGTATTTAGACCAGGAAGGACTTGTGGGTGGGCTCATATCATAGACCTGGGGGAGGGACTAAGGGTTCAGGATAAACATTGCATCACCCTCTGCAAAGCTGCCACTGAGCAATACCAGTGTGGGAGACCCGAGGGGAGGGTGGGCTGGGCTGTGGGGTCCTGGCCTTTTAGGGGTTCTGCCATCACCACCTGAACTGCTCTCCACCGCAGCAGATGCAGAGGGAAATTGGCTGGTAAATGCCCCCAACCTGTAACACATGGAGGAAACCAGGGCTCCTGCAGCTGGGCTTTGGGCCATCCGAGTTAAAGCTTCTCTGTCTTCCAGAGCCCTTACGCTTGTGTACACAAATACTCAGAGGCAGGGAGAGATGATGCTGAGTGCTGGGGAGCTCAGGCTTGGCTCACGGCCTGGGCTGTGCCTGGGACTTAGCACACAGGCTGAAGAGGTGCTGGTGACACGCACAAGCCGGTGGCAGGGGTTTCTCCCATGTTCTTCTAGAACTGTGCCAACTGCTGAGGCACCCAGAGCTGATCCCAGGGGAATTATGGAGGGGAACAAAATCCCACCACTGAGGTCAGACAACCCAAGGGACTGAATGGGACAAACTGCAGACAGGACCATGCCTGGGTGGTATCTGCCCTGAAGGCACCAACTTTCCCAGGACAGGGAGAGCATCAATCCCACTGCTCACTCCTCCAGCCAGCATATGTTGGGAGGACCAGTGCAAGGACAACCAGGCTATTTGCAGTCAATTGTTCTCAGCAACTTCAGAGAGAAGAAAAAAATATCAAATCCTATCATTTGTATTTTTCTGTTCTGAGGCTGATGCACAAAATGTTCTCTGAGTTATTTGTGAGGTATTTCTGTCACCATCGTGTGTGTGAGGCAGCAGGAAATGCCGAGTGCATCATTCCTATGGTGCCCCCACCCCGGGGAAATGCTCATTCCCTGTGCACTGACAGCTCCTGGTGTGAGGTTTTGTCTGAGAGATAAGGGAGATCCCGGTGGGTTCTGCTGCCCCAGCACTCCCTGTCTCAACCCTTTGGTTTCTGTTCTATGTTGCCTGCTCCCTAGTTTGGTTTTTTTGCTTTGTTTTGGGTTTTTTTGTGGTTTTTTTTTTAAGTAGAATTGGAAAAACGAAAATGAAACCACGTAATTGTGCAGGCTTGGGGAACAAAGTAGGGATTGGTGAGTGGGCTCTAGCACTGATTTTTTTAAAAAAACACCAAAGTGATTCTGGATCAAGCACTGAGTTTGTAACATGGAGTCAGATTTCATTTTAAAACATTTTTTTCAATATCCAAGAATTACTGTTAGTCCAAGGCTAGTGGCAGATGTTATTTAAAAACACTTGGGTTTGTTTTCCAAAGGCAAATTGTAGATACTTGAGATTTAAAAGCTGTTTTCTCTGAGACGGTGCACAGAAATACTACAGACATGTTCTGCACCAGCATCCTAGTTCCCATAAGTGCAATTCCATAATTACAAGCTAATCTGTAACTGCAAAAGAAACAGAAACACAAAATAGATTCAGCTTTACCAGCTGAAGGAGCCCAGAGGGATGAAAGAAAACATGTAATGCTTTAAATATTAAAAAAGCAAAGCAAGGTCTCTAAGGGGTTGTGAGGATCTTGAGGGTTGTGCTGCCCATTGCAGCCACACAGAGGCTCCTCTTCCTCTGGGGTACATGGGGATGGGCACGTGTTGTCTCTTTACATGTCTTGCTCTACCACAATTCCCAGACCATCCTGGCAGATCCACAGGAAACACCAGGCAGTGAGGGCTGGGCATCTGCTGGACACAACCATCCACCTGGCATATATGAATTGAGTGGTGCTGCGTCTTCTCCCTGGGTGCTCCAGGTGAGCTCAGGTGAGCCTCAAAAAAGCCATCTGGCAGCTGTGAACAACTTTTTTGGACTAATCCTTGCGGAGGCATTACTGAGTTTTTATTTTTGCAATGGTATCTGGACTTGCCCATGGGAATGTTTGTGGAGAGTCGATCACAGCCTCCCCCAGTGGAGCAGTTATCCTCTGCCATGAGGTCATCCCCCCAGAGCCACAGCATTCCCCCCAGAACTGGGGTACTGCCTCTTCCACCAATGCCAAAGGCTATGAAGTCAAGTCCAGTCTTTTCCAAAAGCAACTTGCTCCCACTGATTGATCTCATACATGGGCAAGGAGTTAATTTTCCTTTTTTTCTAGCTTACATGTCATCTGAAATTCCAAATACCAATTTAATGCTCAATTTATCATCCCTGAAAGGTTCTAAATGAAGTTTATTAGGCAGGGGTTTGGTCCAGGAAACCCTTGTACCCTGAGCACCTGAATGCTGTGGAACGTTCATGGTGAAAATACCACTGTGCTGATGTCCCAGGTGCTGTCATTTCCACCCCTGAAACTTCTTATTGAGCACTGAGATCTGTCACCATTGTGTTAACTCTTTTTGTTACCCACTAATACTGTTTTCAGTGCAAAGCATCCCATGGAGTGCACCTGCCTTGCCCCCTCCCTCTAGCAATGCCGGGGGGTCCCGGCGCCACAGGTGCTCCCTTGAGTGCAGAGCTGTCTGCAGAGCTCCATCACCCTGACACACGATCTCTTTTTTTCCCAAAGATGAAAAGAGCAGTTTCTTTAGAAGTTTCTTATTAAATGCATAATCTTGTTGAGCAAAACCATCTTGCTTTTAACTTGTTGGGCCTTTCATCGTACATTTGTTCATGCTTGATCTACAAAGTGATTTAACTTGTGCAGAATTCCGTGGGTGTCGAAGATTGTTTTCTCATGCTACTGGCTCAGGGAGGTTGAAATGAGAATTATAGCAAAGACAAAGGAAATGTCCCAGAGCTGGGAAGGTTCTTCAGGCATTTGTGGCCTCAGACTTTGCTGTGTTTCTTTCTCATATAATAAATGGGCCTGGGCTGTCACCATGTCCCAGGGTAAAGATGGGAACACTCCTGTGCTGGACACTGGGCAGAGAGGAGGATGGAGGTAGTTTCAGACCTGTGTTTTATTGTAAACTGTGATATCTAGGACCTAGAAAATTCCAGATGCCAAACTGTTAGGATTGCTCCTACAGTCGCTCAGGCAGATAATTAGCTCAGTCATTCATGACATTAACAAGAATCAGAAAATTAACACGAGTTGGTAATTGCACATTGAATGTCTCTGCAAGGTAGAGGCTGTCCAGAGCCCTGGTGTGCTGGGATGGAGCTGACATCTAGATCAAATATTTGGATTCTATCAAATATTCCCATCATAAATTAAGGTTGTTCAGGTACTAATTTAAATGACCTGATCTTTATTTCTTTTTAAATTTTTCCCTATACCCTTGGAATTTATATAATTTCATCTATATTTTAGCCAGGCAAGAGCTTTTAAAAATATTCTTCTACCACGTTATGGAAAAAAATAAATAAAACAACATAAGAAAAACAATTTACCAAAGGAAGACTGTCATTAGATTACTTCTGCAGCCAGAGACCATCTTGCTCTTAAAATATATCAAAAGCCCCTCTCAGTGAATTGTGTACATTCTGTCCCTGAAGATCTCAGAGCAGCAGTGACCTCAAAAGGTCTCTGGAAGAGAAGCCCTTTATGTTTGAATGGGTGTCCTGACATGTGATGAAGAGATTGCCATGGAAAATATGCAATTTTTTTATGTAATCAGAGAAAATAAGTGAACAAACCACGTAAGTCTGATTCATAGTTACTGCTGCTCAATGCAGTAGAAACCACTCACTCCCAAGGCATGGTCAGAGCATTTTTTGATTAAAAAAAATTATTAGTATTAGGCTGTTAAATTTAAATAAGGTCATTTAAATCCAGTGCTTCCTTTACTTTGCAGGTTTAGAAATGTTCAATTAGCACACAAAACAAGCAACCCCCAAAAGCTCCTCCTGTAGCTCCCCAGCACACACACAAGCATTAGAACTGACAGGTCTTTTGTGCTGAATGACCGCTCTTCCCAGGGGAAACAATCCACACTGTGGATACAAACAGCTGGAGAGCACTTTGCATTTGGCACTATTATCTGATTATATACACATAAATCTGCTTATAGAACTCTACCCCAACAGCAGAGCATTGTTTTGCAGCAATTTGCACTCTCTGGGCTGAGTCCTTGCAGACCTGCTAAAAACTGGTTAACCCTTGGAACCTCCGGGCTGATAAACATTGAATATCCTCAATGTTTGATCTAAATTATTGAAGTTTTATTTCATTCAAATGGTCCAGTCATAGGGAATGCTGAATTTTCAATGCACACTGTAAATGAAACTGAATTCCTGATTCAGTGACTTGGTTGTGACTCTGCTGCTGTGTGAGTCTTGGTTAACAAAGCCACAAGTCATTGAGAGGAAAATTATTTCAGGCTTGTCTTAGTGGCAGAGTGGCCTGACACCTGTCTCCACAAGGAGAAAAAATATATGATCAGGCCTTAAATCGGTAGATTTTTCAGTCTATAATTGGAAAAGTGGAGAGAATTTTGATGAATGAAACAGGTCAAGAAAATACTTTTTTTTTGGTGGAAACTGGACTTTTTCAAAATGCCAATATTTGACGTGGGGATGAAAATCCTCCTGACCAACCCCTTCCAGGAAAAATTTTTCTAATTGGGGGGTGGGGTGGGGTGGGGGGGAATAAGAAATGCTTGAAGAGGAGGCTGGAAGTCTGTGGGGTTGGTGGGGGTCTGGTCCTCTCTAGGCAGGTTGTTGGGTGTGTTGCCTGCAGGCACCTGATGCATACAAATGTCCAGGGGGTGTGTGCCATGCTTAGCTGCTTTTCCAGTCACTCCTTCCCTAAGGAGTTTACACATTTTCCCAAAGGTCACTTAGGCAATTAACTTAATAGTCCGCAATGTCATTCAGCAACTACTTTAACTCCCTTGACTCTAGTCCAAATGTTCCTCCCTGTTCCTCCCCATCACCTTCCTCTACTTGCCCTTGGTTAACTCTTTGCACTGCTCCATAAATACTCCAGGCACCAGGAAGGCATATGGTGGAATTCCTGGGGTTGTCCTGTGCAGGGCAAGGACTTTGATGATCCTTGTGGGTTGCCTTCCAGCCAGAACAGGGATTGAAAGGATGGGGTGATGGGGACAGGAACTGATTGAGGTCTGCAAAATAGGAGTTTAACCTCATGAAGTAGCTCCATTATGGTGGGAAGGACGAATGGCTCATCTGGTAAAAACATTCTCCAGTTATAAGGCAAAAGTGACAACCCAGCAGAATTATTGGAGAGACTCTTCTTGTGGTAGTAGCAGATTGTTTCTGGAAGCAGAGAAATGGCTGTGTAATGGGAACGGCAGGTTTTCCTGGAACTCTGGATGTTGTACAAGCTCTTTTCAGACCCAGAAGACACAAGCAGAGTAAAACAGGGTTTTTGGGTGGAAAACTGCCAATTATCCAGATTGTTGTGTAGTCATTCACACAAGACTTTAGTAGACTGTTAGTGAGAGCTCCTTTTACAAATGCTCTTCGGATTACTGAGCCTGTTTGGGAGTAAAACATTCACATTTGGAAATCCATCTTCCATGGGTTTTTTTCTGCTTCCTGAGGACTTTCAGTGTATCAGCAGGATGGGCAGGGGGTTCCACTCAACCATGAACTCCGTGGATGTGCCAGGGGCACCAGGAACTCCAGCAGGCACGGGACCAACTCCCTGACAGGAGTGGGGCTCTGCTCCCATGGAATGAGTGACACGACAAGAGGAAACAGCCTCAGACTGTGGCAAGGGAGGTCTAAGCTGGATTTTAGGGAAGATTTCCTCATGGAAGGGGTTGCCCAGCCCTGGCACAGGATACCTAGGGCAGTGGAGGATTCATCATCCCTGGAGAGATTTAAAAGCTGTGTAAATATGGCACTTGGGGACATGGGTTAGTGGTGGCCTTGGCAGTGCTGTGGGAGCAGTTGGAGTCGAAGATTTTAGAGGGCTGTTCCAACCTTAATAATTCTATTATTCCATAATTCTGTTATTCTATGAGTATACAGGGAATGCATTCACCAAAGAGGCTGCCAATCAAACAAGTGTGTTTTGAAGCTGACTAACAACTTGATATCTTGAGTTGTATCCTCTGTGCCTCCAAAATATTAATAGAGGGGATGTAAAGGGGCTTCTTTCAAAAATGCAAAGATGCTGGATGGAGTCATCCCTATGGTTAAATGAAGGTAGGAAAAAAAGGAGCACGATATTCACTTCTTTTTTACTTTACTTAAACTTCTCACTAATGTAACATCATCAGATGTGAATGATAGAATGTATATGTGATATCAATTCTGTTATAAATGCCAAAAAAAATCCATGCAGTTTGTAGAAACCATGACAGATCTTTAAAACAAATGATTTTTTGAGTGTTGTTTTTTGTTTTTTGTTTTTTTTTTAAATTTTGCAGTGTTGGCAGTTTAAGGAATCTGAAAATTGAATCCATCCATCTGGCACTGGGAAAACAAACAACATATTTGTCTCTGTATTCTCTTTTCACTCCAAAGCTAAACACAACCAAGTAAATGTGAAATGGGAGAGGAAGGGAAGGCTGAAATCATTTACCCTTCAGGTTATTACCTTGGACAGGTTCTAAAGAGATGCTTTGATTCAGTTACCAAAATTTCTCCTTGAAATTGAGAATTTCCAAAGTTTATAGAACATCTGAGAAGTGCAATGTGTGTAAATCCCAGAAACAGATCTGGCAGTGCAGGGGTCAGTCTTGTCCCCTTGAATGCAAGGCTGAGTTCCTTGGCATGGAGCCATTGGAGCCATGGAGGGACACATGTACGAATGCTGGTATCCAAGGGTATCATGGAGGCTTTTCCAAGTGAGGATAAGTAGCAGCATGGCTGTTTCAAGTTAATTATTCACAATAATCTGAAGCTGCTCACTGACGACTCTGCAGATGCTCCACAGTGCTGCTCTCACTCTCTGCTTTCTCCAGTTTCCTCCACCACAGTTCTTCAGCCATTTCAGGGGCTGATGGAGATGTTTTACCATCATTTTTTTCTTCTCTTGAACATGGCAGGACTGACAGGAGATGCACGATAGTGTCTCACCAAAGACTCCACCTGATCCATCCACAAGTTGTGCTTATTAACAAATGCATCAGTCCACAGATTCTCTTTGTCCATATGCAGAATGAAATAGTTCCAGAAATTCAGTTGTCTCTGGGCCTCCATCCTGATGTGACAGTTCCCAGATCCCCTCAGGGTTTTGTGCACTCTGGTTCTACTGGTGATTTCTTTCGCTTTTCTGTCCTGGGCTATAACAGGTATGTCCATCAGGAAAGCTTTGGTTGTGGACAGCACATCCTGGGGCCATGGGTGTGCTTGAGCCTCTGAGCTGGAAACTTCATATGCCCAACGTGTGCAGCTCCACATCAGGAAAACACAATGGTTAACCTGTCTGAGGGCCTGACCTATGTTCTCTCACTTTCCTTTTATGTGGCAGCAAGTTGTTTTACTGACCATGTAAGCACCACACAGCTCTTCAGGGGCCAGACTGAAGATTTAGCAGCCTCTCATAACGAAAGATGACCCTGATACTGCTTCCCTCTAGAGAAGGTATTTCAGCCTTCAACAGAAGGAAATCACATCATTCAGATCCTGACTGAATTTGGAAGAAAACAATCAGAAATTGAGGTTGTCCATTTTTATACCTGGGTTCAAGTCAGTTGAGGATTGATCACTGTGCACTTGCTAAATTAGAGAAGCTGTAAAGAGTTAATCTTTATCAGAAAGTCATAAGCACACTGACCACACTATTTTCGTTAAACTCCCTCCCTCCATCTGTAACCCTGGTCACATAGTCAGAAATGAAAATCATTATCTATTTCATTCACATCTGCTATTAATTTTTTTGAAATCTCCTTTTAATCTGATTAGAACTTCTCCTCTAAACCAAACAAATTCTAAACTCAAGGCTAAAATATCAGGTTAGCTTAGTAATTCACATAATATTTTTATTTTCTCTTCCTAATTGAATTTGTACATTGATTCATGTTACTGTTCTCCCAACCAGTTATTATTAACTGTTTACCAAATGCCAAGGGTATGCAATGCTCTGGGAAGACACTGACAGCAAATTGCTTTCCAGTTAATACATCCCATTGGTTCTGTCCCTGTCCAGGCAATCAGCTGTGCATCTGCTTGGGTTCTTTCTCCTCGTTCAGCTCTAATGAGGCTTTTTCTTTATAATTTACTGGGAATGTTGTCTGAAATGGTAGCTCTTGAGGACTGGCTGTGAATTGATGCCCCATCCCTGGGAGAAATCAAGGGCAGGTTGGACAGGCTTGGAGCAACCTGGTCTAGTGGAAGCTGTCCCTGTCCGTGGCAGGGGGGTGCAACTGGATGAGATTTAAGGTCCCTTTCAACCCAAACCATTCTGGAATTCTATGATTCTAATTTTGAGGGAACATTCTGCCCAGCCAGTACAGGCAGTACAGGCAGAAAGGTAAGACAATTTAATACATGTCCTTCCTCTCCTCCTGAGTATCCCCATTATTTTGCACAGCCTCAGGCTCACAAAAGCAGCATGACAGTTTCTAGAAGGATCAGACACATGGAATGCATGTCCACTCCACACATCTTTGGTTTCCTGTTTTCTCCATCAGTTATTTACAAAGGTCTCTCAGGACAAACAGCTATGGGTCCCTTCGAGGAGATGCCTTTTAATGAGCCCAGCAACCCCGAGAGGATCCAGCTGCCAGGAGCAGCTCCTGGCCCCACTGGGGCTCAGTGGGGTGGTGGCTCCTCACACCAAGGGCTGAGAGGAGGGACAAAAATAACCTGTTGAGTATCCTTTCATTATGAGTGAGGTGAACAGATATTCGCAAAGAGTTTCACTTCATAGAAATACCTTAATAAAGCTGCTAAAAACTTACGTGTGAGCTGACTTAGCACTTTAGGAAGGGCTATCCTGGAGAAGCCGGGGCTGGTGGCAGGCAGAAATTCCTGAGCTCCCCCAGCTCTGGGCCAGACTGATCAGAGCAGGAATGGCATTTGCCGTCATCTGGCCTCCAATTTTCTTGTCTCTTTATCTTAGCCCTTTGAGAGTTACAGGCATAGCAGTGTTTTGGCAAGCAGACCATATGTAATGCCTTTTCATTTGCCTTTTGCAGTTGTTTCAAGTCTTGTGCCTTGTTATGTAGTAATGGAAAGAGTCAAATACTGACCTTTTGTATAAGCACAAAAGAGCCTTTGGGGGCAATATAAAAACCTCTTAGGATTCCTGTAGCTTCTACACAAGTCTGTATAAAAGTTACTGTTTATAATTGGCTCTTTCCTTCCTCTCTGATGATGACTGAAAACTATTCTAAAATTAGTATTTATTTTTATTAGTAAATATTTCTCTAGTCTTTACCTTCTGTGGCTTACAAAATGATTCACAATTATAAACACTATTTATTGTTTTATTAAAAATTATTTCTCTAGTCTGCACCTTCCATGGACCACAAAGAGATTAAAAATTATAAATTATTAAAAATGTTGCACTAGTCTTGGGGAGTAATGCAAGTTCAGAGAAGGGAGAGCTGAGGTGTTAAGCCTCTCTGTCTTCAGCCTTAATCATGCAATGTATTGCTCTCATTTTTAATTCTCCAACAAAGATATGTGACCAACTTGGTGACTGCTAGTTGTGAAACTGAAGAGCAGTGGGTGAATTTCTCACTGTCTCCTTCCCTGGGCTGTGTTAGTCAGATGTTTTTCTGTCACGGCAGATGGACTTGCAGGGGTGGCCCCACGGGAGACCCTGGAGAGAGCCCTGCAGGTTCCTCGGCAGTGGGACCCTCTTTGCAAGCCCACAGGCACGGTCAGCTGCCTGCTGCTCCCAGCCCATCCACATTTCCAAGGCGAATGCTTTGAGAGAAGGGATTTTTTTCTCAGTCTCTGCATTTGTTGGTAGAATTCTCCTAAACTGCTCATTTAAAGTGCAGGTGTCCCTGTCCATGGCAGGGGGTTGAACTAGATGATCTTTAATGTTCCTCCCAACCCAAACCAGTCTGATTTTATAATTCTATGAACATTTCCCTTGGCTTTCCCAACAAGCTGAACCACACTGTGAGCACTTGGAAAGCTTCGAGTAGGCTGTGCCCATGGATGCAGGTAACAAGAACAGCTGCTAATTAATACACCACAAGAAAGTGATATCAAGGTTTGGCTGGCATCAGACTATCTCTTGCAGCTAAATGAAGCAGCAAGGCTCAATATTTGACTGTTCAAAGCACCCAGCGAGTTTCAGCTTCTGGGAGATGCGTGAGAAATGTTTGTAATAATTCCTAGCAAGTGCTAAGTCTCAAGTTCTCTTCATCTGTGCTAAAGCCCATAAATCATCACACCTGTAGGACTTCTGCCATCACTTAGCCCCTTCGGCTGTGACAGCAGGGGTGTGGTTGGCTCTTACCTGCAAATTAATGAGAAGTTCCACACCATACCTGAAAAACCAGAAAAAACTTGTTTTACAGGAGAATCTTTTTTAAAGAAGTTTTGCATTGATGCAGGAGGGTCCAAGCCTGCAGCTTCATTAGTGCCTCTAACCCAAATAACCTCACTCATGTTTTCTTGGGTAGAAGTTTGCAAATTGAGGAGTTTAAATCCTGCAAGTGAGTCTGTGCTTGGGCAAAATACCTGATTCTTCCTAATTTGCCAGGAGTTGCTGTCATCTGTCTACAGGGGCAAGTCAGGGTCATTGTTCATCTCAGCATGAATCTGGTGGTTTCCTTGTACTGACACTTAGAGCAGAACTGTGCCCATTATCTGTCTTTGCTGGTTTTTAATAAAAGGTCAGATTCATTCCTCTACTTTCTTGCTCCTTCAAGGCAGCTTTCATGTAAGACAAATTGAGCTATACGGGGAAAGTGAGAAGATCCTTTAAGGGGTCAAAAAGTGGTTAAAATATGGAAGCAAAGTGGAGTCCCACAGGGATCTGTGCCATTCCAAATACTCATAAATGGCTTGGAAAAGCAGAGAAGGTGGCAGGAGGTGACAAAGTTGGTTGCTGAAAATAAGTTATTCAAAGCAATAAAATCAAAATCTAACTGTAAAGAATTGCAGAAGTACTTGGCCATACTGAGGGAGCAGGTGATCAAATGCCAAGCTGAATTTACTGCCAGAAAATTATAATACAACAAGGAAAAGCAAAATGCACAAAGAAAAAATATATGAAGATGTGCAATGACAAGCTGTAAATTAGGTATTACCACTGAGGAAAGAGTCACTGTGGAAACAAACTCACTGCTGGCTGTTGGAAAAATCAACTGGAATGTTAGGAATGATGAGGGAAGAAAGAAAGAAGAGCATTGTATTATGACATCTTTTGTGTTGTATGTACTTCTGGTTGCCCCTCTCAGTGAGCATATTCTACAATTAAAACACTTAGAAAAGGTCAAAAAATATGACTAAGGCAAAAGAACAGCTTTGGAGAGCACAATACTGATGATTCCTTGGAGCTGGAAATACAGATGAGGCTCCTGTCACTGTGCATCTGCCTCAGGTGAACTTTGTGACACATGGAGTGACATCAGAACCACGCTGGGGCCATTGTTCCCACATCCTTTGATAAAACTTAAACTAAACCCTGGCTGCAGAGAGACCCAGATGTGGGACTTGTCAGGAACTCCATGCTGCCAGCCCAGCCAAGGGTGCCACCAGCCAGGCTGTGGGTGCCACCAAACAGGTGTGCCTCGAGCACACATCTGGAGAGGAAAAAGAGGAGCTGAAGGTTGCTGGTTTCAGGCTGCTTCTGAACAAAAAGTAGGAGAGGCCCTACCCTTTAAAATATTCTAAGCAAAGCTGTTTCTGACAGAGTTGCTGTTCATCATCACAGTGTTTCAGAACCACTCACAAGCCTGGGTTTCAATGTTCCCAGCAATGCAGAAACTCTCAGGTGGCAAAATAACCACCTCTTCTAAAGGGCTTTCTGTTACCAGAATGTTCAGGTTGTCTCTAGACTTATCTTTAATTAAATGAGACAATATGATTTTCTTTTTATTCGTCTTTCTTTCCAGCACTGCAATTTTAGCACCAATTTCTGTGACTTGAGGCTGATGTCAAGCACAGTCCTACCGAGAAAATACCTTGATAAGTCTTCTGGGTTTTATTAGATCTCCCAAATAAAATCACAGAAGAAGCCTGTTTAAAATGGAAGTCCTTTAAAAGTTGTATCCATGTAAATACTGGAACAACACAATATGGCAGTCAGTAGGATGGAACCCAAAGGATGGGGACAATTAATTGTCTACAAGCATTTTTTTCCATAAGAAATTTAAAGATTTAGACTTTACATCAAATTCATTTACACTGTGTTCTCCTCTTGTCTCCAGAAAAAGAATTTTAATTTTCATGTCCCATCTCCTTACCAACTGGCTTTGAATTATCCCATTTCATGTGTGTGATATTTAGGAAAATATTTAAAAATCCTTTCTTCATATAGAGCACCTACTGAAAGTCCAAGAATTCTTCCCCTTGTCTCCTGGGATTGGCTGGCACTCTGAATTAGGACCCATCTGGGGTACTAAACATGGCAGAGTTTGGAATTATGTTTTCAATTTGAACAGGTGTCATATCTCTTGCAGTAAAGGCAGATGTTTTAAAAGGTATATGACATTTCATAAAACACATTTTTAGTGGTAACATTTTTGTTTTTCTCGTACTTTTACTTAGATATTTCACTCCTGAGTCTAAGCTGAAAGCTCGCAGTGCCACAGCCTGAATTTTGTTTCATTAGTGAATCCAGTTGCATGTAATTCTGGTTTATTACTGACAAGACCTAAATTTATAGAATGTGATTTGAAATCATGAACATGGGGACTTGCTTTAAAACAAAATAGGTCTCACCCTCCTGTGTAGTGCACTCCTGCAATGGATCTGCCATGTCTGAATCGTATGGGAATACATACCTCTGTTCTCTCAGATTCCCAGGGAATACACAACTCCCTCCTCTCAGATTCTCCAAGCATGTTGGCATAGTGGCTGTCTTGGAATTGTGTATTAATTTGTCCCTGTGCAGTACCATAATCACCAAAACATTGCAGAGCAAACAGAGGAACATCAAATCCTGTTTTTTAATCATTTCCATTTGACTGGCTTTTTACACATGGCTTGGAGGGACCTCTCACAAGAACTGGTGAGCAAGGTCAGGCCTTCATCCCACAGTACAATTTACCTGTGCCAAACAACAGTTGAACCAAGATGAATGTGTTAGCATCACAGGGAGCTCCCACACTGCTATCGAGTGTCTGTAACACAAGGAGCCTGTACAGCCCTCCTGCCCACAGAGTAGCTGCATTGGTGATGCAAACAGCCTGGATTCCACTAAAATCTGAGTGCCACTGGCCACTGGTTTTTATCAGGAATTGTGCTGCAGGAAAAAATAGGGCTGCAATCAAAAGTGGTTCTTTTCTTGCAGGCATCCTGTAATTAGCTCAAGTTATTTTTTTTCATAGAGAGGTCTTGATGCATAAACCAAAAGTTTCCTCTTCCTTGCATGTTGTTGCCAGATGTTTCTGCAAAATTTCAAAACAACAAAGTTGTTCATGTGTATTTACACATGACTTCACCCTGATGCCTGTCTCAAAGTGCTCCTCCTCCTCAGCTAACCCAATTAACAGCCCCATTTCTGACCAGTGCGTTTCCACAGTCTGTCTGCAACAGCACGTTGGAGTTTCATCCCTTTGTCACAGATCTAAGCCCTAGCATTCAAAAAAGCTCTACAGGACCGTAACCTCCTCTGATGAATCTCCAGTTGCAGTTGTGATTTCTTTTTTACACAAACCAGCTGCGAAGGAAGTGGCTCTCAGTGTTTGTCCCTGTGGACGCTGAAATGGGAGAATTCAGGGCTCACAGTTGTTCCTGGGTCTTCAGTAAACCCTGAGGCTCATCCCTGGAAGCATCCAAGGCCAGGTCAGCCAGGGCCTGGAGCAACCTGGTCTAGTGGAAGGTGTCCCTGCCCATGGCAGGGAGTTGGAACGAGATGGTCTTTAAGGTCCCTTGCCACCCAAACTATTCCATGATTCTATAGAGGAAGAAACAAAAGGATTCAAGATGAAGCAGATCAATACATGTAAAGAGGAAGGAACTAGGAAGGAGGATGGCAAAGTGGAAGAACTAGAACAGTGATTCATGGAGAAGTGAAGGACTTGTTGGGAAATCAAGGTACAAAATATATGACAACAGACAAGGGCTAGCACAGGAATTGCAGACAGGAAAAGAACCCAGAAAATACAGAAAACCCACAAAAGTTATTAAGCCAAGGAGGACATGTGAGGGTACAGCACAGCCCCTCTGTGCCTCAGTCTGTGACCTAGCAAAGCCAAGGGCAGAAGCACACTTAGAGTGACCTCAGACCCAGGAATCCCCTCTGACACATAAATTTGAAGCCATGAGGATGCTGCTGAGGTCTGCTTGTAAGGGAGCAGCCTCCTGAGCCTTGGAAACCACAGCTGGGGAACATCGTTATTCCATTCTGTCTTAGCTGCAAAACTATGGACAGGCTGCAGGCACTGGCTAAGAGACTTTGATGGATATTCAAGAATTAAACAGAATTACTCATAAGCTGATAGGAAACAAAAATGAGCTCCTTACAAGGCAACCAGCATCTTACAAGACTTGAGTTTGGGAAGAGCATTAGACACTGGGCATGTCACTGCCATTTTGCAAGAGGCAGCAGATTGCAAGGGGAGGAGCAATTCTTCCTACAAAATTGTTCTCTACATGAGCTGTCCATGGCACAGCTACAGAATTGGCATTTCATAGGAAAAGGCACTGTAACTTTTATTTTTTGAAGTACTTTCAAGTAGGCTCAAGGCCTTTATAATTTGTTATTTGTGGACTCCATACAGTATTTATTCCAAAAGTGCAAATTCTTTGTGTAATTCTGAACAATCATCTTCCAATTACTGATATCCCTCCAAATATTTATTTAGTAAGATTTTATTTCATTGATGTGATTTTTGGTCACCGGCACTAACCTGTCCTTGGTTTGACTAAATTAATTCTATTCCCCATTGCCTTTGATATGTAGTTCTGGTTCTTCAGCATCTGCTCCTTTAGTTTATCTTCACTGGTTGCTTCAGAGATCAAATCCATCAGCTGTGTCCATTCCAGTACTTCGAGTGAGATGCTGGTAGATCAGTCCCTCAGCCTGCACACTTCTCTGTCCTTCCAAGGTAAAGCAGATCCACCCAGCTGAACCTGATCTCCACTGGCCAGCACCATCTCATACACAGATTTCTGAAAAGTTACAAAGTGGCTGCTATTCTAGTCCATGAGCACACCACTTCATCTGGAAAAATTTCAATCTTTTTTTCCTAGGCTGCTTCTAGCCCTGCAGTGATTTAGTGCCGACCCACAGCAGCTCATCTGTGTTTGCCAACAGGGACCCACGTGTCTGTTCTGTTCCTGCTGGGCTGTCAGCAATGCATAACCAAAGAGACTTCCTATATTGAGGCTGCACTGCTGTGTGATCATTTATGGTTGTCTCCTCGAGTCTCGGGGGGGGGGGTAATTTTTACCCCATATCACTCCATACCTGGATGCTTCCTGCGTAGTACATTCTGCATGCTCATGTCAAAGTCAGATCTGCTTATCTCTGGGTCCCCCACATTGTCCGGGCTGTCCCCAGGCAGATTTATGTCAGCATCTGGCAGTCACGGGGGTTCCCTTCAGTGCTTCAGATGTTCTTTCTGACCTTTGAAATGCTGTACACAAAGCTGAAAGTGGTTCTCACTTACATTAATCACCTGATCTCCTCTATGAGAGCCATAATTATATATTAACAATTTACTACATTACTGCACTTCTATATTTTAATGTCTATATTTAGTGTTTGTTAAGGTCAAGGCTCATTATCTCTGCAATATTATGACATTGTGGCATGGGAATTTGTAGATTTTTGAAATTTATTGTAGGACAATTGGCACAACCCTCCCTGTGGCTCCACAGAATTCCTGGGGCACTGGGTTCTGACCAGACCAGCACTTTGAAAAAAAAAACCCAAAATTCCAAGTCTTTTAAAACCCAACTTATTTCATGTATTTTTATAAACTAGACAAGATGGGTTTTGTTTAACTCTGACCATCATCATGTAACACATTTTAGGTCATTACTATTGCAAAACAGCCAGGACATCCAGCTTATCAAGTTTTTATATTCCATTTATTTTTACAGTGTAGGAATGCCCTAGGGAACACTTCTGCCTGGAGAAGAATGAGGGGACATGGTTTGTTGGGGTTGTTCAGCTTTGGAGGATAACTGTGTGAAGCCACAAGGATTTATCCAGTGCCAGGTGAGCCACAGGCAGCAGAGCATCCCTCATTCACTGCCCTGTGGGATGCTGCAGGCTCTGGGCTCCTCCTGGCTCGGTAGCACCTGTGATGAAGAAGTGAGAATCAGTAACATTCTTCTCCCAGTTTTATATGGAGAAGCAGAAAATAGCTGACTTTTTTGATCTGCTCAACTCAATAGAAATAATTTAAAAGGGAATAAATTTTAGAGACAGGATCCACGTGGATGCAGGAATGTGCAGACCACAAACAACTCTAATGCTGGATTGAACTTGACTGATGCTACAGCTACAGATCCTGAGTTTCACCAACAAGAACCTTGCACTGAATGCTGCTGTGCTTAGCAACAAGGGGAAAACAACCTTCAGGAGAGGGAGAACAGGAATTATTCTGCCCTGGCCAGACCTCTTGCACACACCACGCTACAGCCCTCTGTATTCCAGCATGAAAAGCCTGCAGGATGGACTTTGATGCTACTTCCTGCTGTTATATGAATTCCCGGGCTGATGCTTGTGACATTCATGGAATCATCAAATGGTTTGGGTTGGAAGAGACCTCATGTTGTTCCGCCCTCCTGCCACGGGCAGGGACACCTTCCACTAGACCAGGTTCTCCAAATCCTGTCCAACCTGGCCTTGAACTCTTCAGGGATGGGGCAGCCACAGCTTCTCTGGGCAATCTGAGCCAGGGTCCCACTACCCTCATAGAGAAGAGTAAAATTCTGTATAGTAATCTAAAATCAAGGCATTTTGGATCAAAGATGACATTAAGATATGGAACTATTCATTAGAGAAGGAATGTCCAACCCAGAACTGCACAAACCCAGCTGTAAGTAAGCATCTGAGCGAGTGTTTATAAACAGATGTTCTCATCTAAATGTCTTAGAAATAAACAGCTTTGTTATACCAGTTCCCCCAAACCACAGAAAGTGACATGACACTGGCACTGAGCAGAGTTACAGCTCTCCTCTGCAGGCTGATATTTTCCCACACATTCCCTCATATCTGAGTGCACCTAATTTCAGGGGTAGGATCCAAATGCAAGATAGTTTCTGCAGTAGAATATTCATAGACCAACAGAGTAAATTTTCCAGGTATATTCCCCAGGAATGCATTAGGATTTCATGCTTTGAGAGACATCCATGCCTTTATTTAGCACTCAGGACCTCCACAACATCCCCGTGCTGGTGACAGAGGTTACACGGTATCTGAACACTCTCTGACTTCTGCTATTCCGGTTTCCTTGCATGGAAAGAAATGTTTCCTGAAAGCTGTAAATCCATTGCATCATTCAAAATGTACCACAAGACAGTTTTGAGGCTTATTTTAAATACATCTTTCAAAAATGTATTAGAATAAGGACATTGCAGAGGAAGAGCTACACTTTTAGAACCATTTTTAATATTTTTGGGCGAAAACCACCAATATTAAGCTGACATTGCGTGCATCTGTTTTGCATTTTATAAGTAAAACAGGATCTTCCACAAGTCAGTGTGGCCTGGAAGAAAACTCATAACTTAAAAACAGAGGGCAGATAATTATATTGTAAAATCTGTTCTATTACTTGGTCCTTTCTTTCCTTGTAGAAGAATCACAAAGTCTGCATTTAAACAACTGATAAGACAAAACCATCTTTCACTGACAGAACCCATATTGTGTAATTTACAGGATGCCACCTTTTTAAGTATCCACTGCTGGTCAGCACAGTCCCAGTGCCAGCATTACCTCATTGCCATCTCTAAGCTCAATTTATGTCCCAAATCAGAATGACAGGTCTTCACAGATAGACAATTGTTATTTCTCTTTCCCTGTCACTAGAGTTTCTGATGATTCCAGGGAAAGCCAAAGCCAAGAGGATGCTTGTTCTACACTGACAGAGAAACCTCTTCCCCCTCTCTCTTACTTCTCCAAGGCAGCAGGATGTTTGACTTTGCTGCTTTACTTCATTGACATGTTTAACTCCTGGTCAGTTTCTGTATTGACAATTTCATGTCTTTTCTTGCCCAGCAAATGTCCCTCAGGTGTGGTGGGTGGAAATGGCTGTCCCTGGAGTGGGCAGACCCAGACACTGGGATTGTCCCACCACCAGCATTTCGTTCTTCAAGTCTCTGTGATCCACACCCAACATTAGACCAGAGCACTATCCTTTTGCTTTTTATTTTATTTGAAAAATGTCAAAAATCATGAAATGTCAGTGAAATGCTGCCAAATTTGTGGTGTTTACCCATTTCTCTCAATGCAAACCCATCTATATCCAGTGCTTGCTGGGAGACAAACAGTGCCTCTCCCCACCCCTCATTCTCTTTTTGGTCCCTCAGCCTTTTTGTGGGGAGATTTTTATCTCTTTTCATGGATTTGCCCCAAACACCCATTGAAGCAGACAACAGCCTCCAGAGCTGCCCACGAGCCCCAAGGAGCCTTCTCCCTGGCTTTATTTCCCCATCCAAGTTCAAGTCCCTGCTCCCAGAACTTGGAGCTTGCTAGACCAGAACCCATGGCAGGGTGTTGGAACAGGATCTTTAAAGACCCTTCCAACCTGAACCATACTGGCATTCCATGCACTCCACTGAATGCTGAGGCACTGCCCCAGAGAAGGGGGCAGCCTGCGAGGCCATGTCCATCCCTGCAGTGGGGACAGCTGGGGAAGAGGAAATAATCACAGAGCAGTTGGTTGGAAGGGACCTCTGGCAATCACCCAGTCCAACCACCCTGCCAAGGCAGGGACACCTGGAGCAGGTGACACAGGAACCCAGCTAGGTGGGTTTGGAATTTCTCCAGAGAGGGAGACTCCACACCCTCCCTGGGCACTTGTTCCAGTGCTCTGTCACCCTCCATATAAAGTTCTTCTTCGCGTTGAGGTGGAACTTGGGGTTTGGTTTATGGTTGTTGCTCCTCATCCTGTTGCTGGGCACTACCAAAGGGAGTCTGGCACCATCATCTGACTTCTCTTTATGATATATTTATGGATTCCTGAGATAGATCATCTTGGTCTCATCTTGTCCAGCCTAAACAGGCCCAGCTCCCACAGCCTCTCCTTGTAAGAGAGATGCTCCAGACCACTCATCATCTCTGTGGTCTCCCCTCCTTGTCCCTCTCACGCCCCACAGCTGGACCCAGCCCTGCAGATGTGGCCGAGCAGAGGGGGCATCGCGGCGCTGCCCCGCTGGCTACGCTCGTCCAGCACCGCTCCGGGGGCAGAGGGGCCGGGGGGGCTCGGCCGGGCTGCACTTTCCCTGCTCGGCCAACAGGTCGCACCGTTCCCCCTCGGCTGGGCCGGGCGGGCGCTGCCCCGCGGGGCGAGCGAAGAGCGGCGGGCAGAGCCGAGCCCGGCTGAGCCGAGCCGAGCCGAGCCGAGCCGAGCCCCGCCGCGCTGCAGCGGCCGCCCCTCTCGCAGCCGGCTGTCTCCACTCCCTCTCCACGTCGGGGAGGCGGAGGGAAGGAGGGAGGGAGGGAAGGAGGGAGGGAGGGAGGGAGGAGGGAAAGAGGAGGAGGCGGCCGCGCCGTCCTCCATTTTGTGGCGGGGGCAGAACCGCCGAGCGCGGCGCTGCCCGCGGAGGGACGGGGCGGGGAGCGCGGGGTGGGGGGGCGAGGTCCGCGCGGGCAATTAGCGCTAATTAGCGTAGGGGGCGCCGTGGCGGCGGGCGGGGCCGGGTCAGGGGCCGGCGGCAGGAGCAGCAGCGGGGGAGCGGTGCCAGCGCCGCCACCGCCCCCGAGGGGAGCTGTTGACACCCCCGGCCGTGCTGCCCCCGCCGCGGCTGCCATGGCCGTGGGCGGCTGAAGGAGCCCCAGCGCCCTCCCCCGGACGAGGTAAGGGCGGTGAGGGTCCCGTGGGGGGCTGCGCTTTCCCCCGGGACCTTCCCGGGAGGAGCAGCGTGGGGGCGGCGGCGCCCCCGCAGGAATGCCCGTGGCGGGGGGAGCCGAGCCGAGCCCCGCCGAGCTGAGCCGAGCCCCGGGAGGGTCCCGGGGCGGGACGGGAGCGGGGGCAGCGGGGGGACCCCCATCGCTCGGCCCCGTTCCGTGTCCGTGGGGCGCGCAGGGGGCGCGGGCGCCGAGCCCCGGCCCGGGCTGGGTTTGCAGAAGTGGGTGTGCCAGGGGACGGCTCAACAGGTCCCGACACATTTCTCTGAAAACCGTACTTTGTAAAGGCGATTTTACTGCAATCCGGTGGTTTTAAGTATTTGTAGCGTTTTCCTCCTTTGGACAGACTCTCGAAGCTGTTTTTTGGCTCGTTTCTTGCGCTGGACGGTTCGCTGTCGTATATTTTGGTTTTTGGACGTTGGGGGAATTGCCAGATGGTATAACTATATTTCCTCTCCCCTTCGTGTAAAACAAATAAAATAAAAGGCAAAGCTGAAGGTAGTTTCCCAGACTCGGTGTCCACCTTAAGCCGCTTAGCCGTGCCCGTCCCGCGTCGGGGACTCTGCCCGCGGGAGCGCCCCGGGACCCCCCGACGGGCACACGGGACCCCCCGCCGGGCACCCGGCCCCGCCGGCCCCGCTCGTGGAAGCGCCGCACGACGTGTTGCCCAAGGCCCACGAAGGGTTTTGGCGTTGAGCCTCCCCCGTTCGGGACCATTTCCCCAGTACGCAGCTCGCCAGAGCCACCTTAAGATTTTACACGTGGGGCCTTTTTGTTGATCGAGCCTTAACTCTGTCGCTCAGAAATAGCGGCGGTGTCGGGGCTGGGGAGAAGGGGCGGCACAGCCGCGGGTTTATGATTAAGACGACTGCCAACTTGTGAGTTGGATCGCCGTGCTCAGGGGGTGCAGCCGCGGCCGGGCTGGGGCATTGCCCCTCCGCCGCTGGGACTGCAGTGAGAGGCCGTACACAAACTGTATAGGAAGTTTGCCGAAGAATTTACAGTGGTTCTCCAAATATTTATGCTCTCTGCTGGAGGAAAATGTAGTAGATACAAACAGATGAAACTTGGTAGGTTTGCTTTCGGTGTGTTTGGAGAGGAGCCGTGAGCGGGTAAAGTGTTGGAAGCTAATAAACCCCTGCTTTATTTTTAGCTAGTTTTTATTTATAAATTGGAGATATATTTAAAGAATTGTGCATGGTTTATTTCGAGATTGATGGGCTGCATTTTAAGCTGAACTCGTGGGAAGGTGGCAAGCGCTGGTTAGTGGTGGGGAGGTTGTGTGACTTTTGGAGAACAACAAACCACGCAGGTTCTGTCTGGCTGGTGAGCGCTGGCTCCGGAGGCTCTTACCTGCTGTGAACGAGGGACCTGACAGGGAAAGGTGGTAAATATCCTCTCCCCTGCTTAGGGTGTAATTAAATACCAGGGAAATTTACCTTGCAAAATTTGTAAACTGGGTCCTTTAACAGTCCTTAACTCTTCCTTAGTGCAGGGATGGGTGACAGAGCTGGAGAGTGTGTGCAGAGAGATGTCATTTGCTGTAGCCTGATTGTGAGTTGTGTGCAGGTTTAGCTAAGCTTTAAAATACATACTTCCTCCTGACCAGACAGAAAAAAGAAATAAAATCCCTGAAAGCAAGCACAGTGTGTTTTGAGGGACGTGGCACGTGTCAGCTCATAGTGTAGTCTGCCCTGCCTTCGTTCTCAGAGTAGCTGAACCAGGTTTGCCAGGCAAAAGATGTTTTATTTTTAAGCTGTTATTAATGTGTCCTTGCTGTACTAACTTTGACTGCTTCTGATCTTTTTATAGTTAATGGTAAAGTAATGGATTCCAAAGAATTGCTTAACCCATCGGATCAAGACGAAACAAGGAAAAATGCGCTCATCAGTACCAAAGGAGGGATCGTGATGGACTTCCATCCACCCTTCAGGGGTGGAGCCACTGTCCAAGCCCCTGTGTCTACAACTCCTCTCCCTACGTCCTCTCAGTCGGATTCCAGTCAGCAACCTGCTTTGGCTGACTTTTCAAAAGGATTAGGAAACAATGTGCCTCAGCCAGACCTTTCCAAGGCAGTGTCGCTCTCAATGGGACTGTACATGGGTGAAACAGACACAAAAGTGATGGGAAACGACCTTGGATTTTCGCACCAGGGCCAAATTGGCATCTCTTCTGGGGAAACGGACTTCAGGCTCCTGGAGGAAAGTATTGCAAGCCTGAACAAGTCCTCGAGCCTGGCCGAGGACGCGAAGGGATCCGTATCTTCTGAGGTGCCGCTTGAGCCGGATTTCCCAGGCATGGCCGGCCGCAACGTCCCTTTAGAGTCAGGAACTGCAGTCCAAAGCCAGGTTGGCTCAAATGGTGGCAACTTGAAGTTGTTCTCTGAAGACCAAAGCACCCTGGATATTCTCCAGGATTTAGAATTGCCGCCGGTATCGCCTGGCAAGGAGCCCAATGGGAGCCCATGGCGTCTGGACCCGTTGCTCGATGATGGTGGTTTGCTGTCCCCCATCTCCGCAGACGATGCCTTTCTCCTGGAAGGAAATCTCAGTGAAGACTGCAAGCCTCCCGTTTTATCTGACACTAAACCTAAAATTAATGACCGTGGTGAGCTTTTACCCAGTTCCAAAATGCCAATGCCTCAAGTGAAAACAGAGAAGGAAGACTTCATTGAACTCTGTACTCCTGGCATCAAGCAAGAAAACATGGGCCCACTTTACTGCCAGGCCAATTTCTCTGGGTCGAACCTGCTGGGTACGAAAGTCTCGGCCATCTCCATACACGGTGTCAGCACCTCTGGGGGACAGATGTACCACTATGATTTAAATACTGCATCACTCTCTCAGCAGCAGGATCAAAAACCAATTTTTAATATCATTCCATCTCTTCCTGCCGGGTCAGAAAATTGGAATAGGTGCCAGGGATCGGGGGATGAGGCGTTGGCTCCTCTGGGAACGCTCAACCTTTCTGGCAGACCTGCTTTCTCTAATGGCTATTCAAGGTAATTAGTTTTTGTTGCTATTTATTAAAATGCTACAAATGTGTGTAGCACAACTCTGTGCATGCTGGTTTGTTGTTTGGGTTTTTCCTTTTTTTCCTCCTCCTTTCCCTTTTCTCTTTGGTACATGTGGCTGATTAGACTTCTCTGAGAAGTATTTATTTATTGCCATGGTACAACAGCTTTAACTGACTACTCAACTATTAAAGGATAATGAGAAGAGAGGAGCTGTCATGCTTTAAAAAGTAAATAAATAGAAATAAAACTTTCAAGATACAGCCTGAAGGGAAAATTGAGTATGTGGTAGCAGGATCCATATGCAGGCAGTATGGAAGGAAGTGTTTGAGTGTAGACAAAAGCTCTTTCGTTCCCGAGGGTTAGAGGATCAATCACTGTGGGCTTTTTTTCCTTCCTAGTATTACTTAAATGTTGTGCACAAAAATAATATAGTTGCTGGGTAAATTGCTGAAATTACATTTAAGCTGAATTTGAGTTTTCACTGTGCTCGGTATCGCATTTACCTTACATGGACAAGAAGATTCCGAGTGGGAAATACTCTGTGGCTTGTTCAATAACTGCATTTAAAGAGATAAGAGTGTTTGCAGTCAGATTTAAACATACCTGGAATTTAACTCTTGAGTAGAATGGCAGGAGGGCAGCTGGGAGAGAAGAGGGTTTGGGAGCAGGGTGAATTAGGGAAGCTGTTTAGTAGTACCTATGTCAAGTGCTTTCGTAGTGTTTTCTACAGTTAATCCAGAGGTGCAGATACTCCAGTCAAACACTCCTTGAGGAGTGAAGACGGCCATGGCAGCTCAGTGTGCAGCTCTGCATGTCTCCATTCTGATTCCAGGGGAAACATGCAGTTGTGTGTTTTCAGTATGTATACCCAGTTACAAGTTTCCCTTAGGATTTCAGGTTGAACTCCTGGTTGTAAATTTTCAGTATGAACACCCAGCTGTGTTCCTCAGCTGTCGTGTTTAACAACTACTCACATGAGCAGTGTTTGGCCTCTGTGAAGGAAGAGGATTTTGCCTTGGAGTGCATTAGAAAATGGCTCTACAAGTCCCTATACATAAACTCAGTATTTGTAGGCTTTTAAAGAAATATCTGGTTTAACTTTCTGGTTTTTATTGCCCTGCTGACAATCGATCCCCAGGGTGTTCCCAGCCAATCCCAGGGCTCTCCCTGCGTGATACTTGCTCTACTTTCCCATGGTTGGAATGAGGTGTGTGAGGATTTCTTCTTTGTTTCAGAAGGACAACTTTTAGCTTGCTTTCATTCTCAATTTCTTTCATAGATCGTGATTTTGGTCATCAATATGTGCTTTTTTCTTTGAAGTGTTAAAAGCAATTTGTAATGTAAGGGATCCAGAAAAGAAAATCAAAATTAATGGATAGATTCCACCTTGGTATGTGAATATTGAACATGCCTTATGATTTATTTTGAGAGAGTAGAAATCCAGCGAGCTCACCTTTTGCATAATCTGTGCAATTTCATGTTTAGTTTGTTTCATGGGGATTTTCTGGTGGGGCTTTTTCCTCTGCTCTCGCAGTATCTTTAATGACAATTATAAACTGTATCAAAGCAAGAAGTGTGCGCTGGGGAGGAGGATTTCAGGGATGGTTTAAGTAAGCGGATCCCCTGGAGATAAAAATGTCACTTTTGGGAGTAATTCTGTCAAATTGGTGCATTGGTTGTATTTTGCAGGGCTGTGTGGGTGGAGCCCAGCACCCATGGAGATGTTTGTCCAGCTTTGGGGGATTTTAAACACCAGTGTTCTATCCTGTATGTCTGATCCCGCAGGGATGAAGGTCCCTGCTCAGGTTGCAAATGTGGGCAGAGCTGATCCTGGAGGGAAAGGGCCAGCAGTGGGAGGTGTTATCAGTGCTCCATGGAGCAGTTCTTGGGAGGGTGGTTGTGTTGGCTGGGGCAGAAGTGCAGGGGTGGTTGGCAGAGTCCGGAGCAGCTCCCGGGACAGTTCAGGGAATGTCCCGGCAGCACTGGCCCCAGCTGCCTCCACCACTGCTGGGTGTTATCCACGTTGGCCCTCAAGTGTTGACGTTCTTGCTTCCTGCAAGGTCGTCATGTATTTTATTGCTTCCTTTTTGCTGTAAGATAATAGATTTTTTTTTCCTTTATGGAATGTGTAAAGAATTCGAGGTGGTTTCTAGTTGAGTTTTGCATCATTATTCTCAGCTTTATGGAAGCTATTCTTCCTTCCCCAGAGTTTTTTATACACTAAAACTGCAAAGTCCAGTTCTAAAACCAGCATTGTTTGGGTTTCCTTTATTATTTTTATTCCTTAACATTCAGGCAACTCCATCTTCTTTTTACAGTGTTTGGGATACTAATGAACCCAGGGTTTGATGCTGGAATTCTCTTTCTTCCTGAACCTTGTCAGAAATATTTGGTCTAAATTGGGTTAGTTTAAGGCACTGTATTGTGGGTTTGTTTGTTTTTCTTGCAGAAGACTCAACAAAATTGGCATTTGTTTTAGAAACAAAGGAAGGACTCTCTTGCCAGGTTCCTGTGGTCTAGTTTTTTTAGGTACTAATTGTGAGAGGTGGAGGCCAGGGTTTTGAGAAGGTTCAGGTTCCTAAAAGAAATATTTCTTGGTGTTGTTAGGATTATTTGGCCATTATTAACATATTAATTATAGACTGAACATATGGGAGGAAAAGCTGTGGTTCAGTCCTGGTGTTCAGATCATATTTAATCTGCCTGTTTAATGGGAAGCCTGGAATGTCTCTTTATATCCACACAGGCTGGAATTGATGTCATGCCATTTTTGAGTGGTTTTGCTTCTAAGGATAGCACAGTGTGCTGGCTTTAATGAGACAAGTGATAATCAGACCCGAGAAAACTAATCAATTTTAGTGAGCAGCAGGAAGGATTCTGAAGTTAACAAGCTGAATGGAAACTTCAGGAATTTGATTAATGAGAGTGAATCGGCAATAATCAATAAATTGCTGTCTGTGGAAGAATCAGCCAGTGCTTGTGCTGATGTGCATGTTTTGCAGCTAAAACACTGAGCTGCCCCTCCTCAAACTCCAAATCTTGGGCAGCAGGGACACTCTACCCAGCAGGATGGCTTCGTCTGGGCTCACTTTGGGGTCTCCAGGCAGAGTGAACTAAAAAGGTGGATGGAATAAAAGGGAGGAAAAAAGTAGGCCAATGGAGGCAGTTTGCCTTAGATTTTCTCTAATGGCAGTGAGACAACAGCTGAAAGACGAGTAAATCACACTGAAAGCATTTGGTAAATGCTTCACTGAAGAACTGGAGGGTTTACTGGGGTCTGTCTCCAATGGGATGTTATTTGTGATTTATTACAGGTAAAATTCTTCAATTTCAAGGGAATGGTTTTAACAACACACACTTTTAGGGCTCTTGTGTGGTAGATACATTAAATCCATTGCTCAGCTCCTATTCCTCTGACTTCCTGGAGATGTGGCTTGTTGTGGGGAGAGTGAAGGATGCGGGGAACCAGCCCAGCAACGCAGGGTTTGCTCTGTGTTCTTGCTCTGAGTCTACAGCCAGAATTCACAGAAACTGGGCCCCGCTGGCAGTGTTATGGCTTCTCTTGTTACAGTTGAAATCATTCCTAGTACTTAAGCTTGTGGGGGATAAGGATCATTAAGGAAGTTTAAGAAAGGGCAAGAGCTGAGAGAAGCCATTAAAGAGGAGGAGAGTCTGGAAGGGGGAGAAGTTTTGCTGGTCGGTCACGGTCCAAAGCCTCGCTTCCAGAAGTTACCTTTCCGCCCTCAGGCTTCAACTGAGATTCTTCTTGGATTCAGGTGTTGTAGCAGAAGGAAGGGGAAAAAAGGGATTGTTTGCCAGCAATGGTAAAGGTCAGTTGTCCGTTTGTCTTCCTGCTTTGTTTTACTCGGCTGTTGGCCAAGGCCGGTGGCTTGGCAGGACTGGATGCAGTGCTTTAAGTGCTGCCTGACTCAGCAGTATGTAATGTATGTGACATCCGGAATTTGGTCTTTTTTAATAATTCTATTTCGATATAAAACCCAGACATGTTATTTGGAGTGCTCATGGTTCCAGCAGCCTGTGTTGTGATTTGTCAGCTTAATGTAATACTGTACTTGGGGTTTGAGTCTAGAAATACATGGCAAGAAATTTAAACAGTTGTTTTGGCAGAAGGGGGTGAATCAGACATGTCCTGCAGAATGTGCTCTGAGATGCTGTGAGAAGGTGGCCAGGTAAATGAGAGGTTGTGTAAGATGTAATCCACTTTCCCCAGTTTTGGCTCATCCTTTCATTGAGTTGATCACTGAGTAGTTGTTGCAAGTCCAACCCAAATTATTAAATTGTGCTAATTTATTTCCCTTTATAATGTCTCTATTTTAAACAGAGTTCTGGCTTATAAAACAAGCTGATTTTTGTTGTCTGTTTCATGTCTTTATTCTATCTTCATGGCTGAACCCCTTGTACTCTCCTGCTGCCACTGAATGCAAAGCTATAGTTAAACAAGCCCTACTCACGAAATGTCTCAGAAATGTGAAATACAGGTATTACACAACTCCTACATCGTATATTTACCATGATGACTTTATTGCTATATTTACCAATGTACACACCATGAGAGCCGTTTTTCTTGGAGAAGCAAATTTCCCTTCTTTGAACAAGCTGGGCCTATTTTACATGTATATATAACTGCAGACTGGAATTATTTTTATGCTTTAAAAAGTTCCCAAGTCCTCCTGCCTTTCTGCGTCTGTCCCTTTTATAGCTACAGCTGAGTGGGGTAGGAACTTCTCTCCTTCTCAAACCCTTGTTTGTGGAGTATTGGAGACACAACCATTATTTTTTGGGATAGCTGAATCCTGTGTGGGTCCCTGTCCCACCCTGATGTGCTGGTCTAGTGTAATCCGTGTGTTCTGCAAATGTTTCTGATGGCGTTAGTCTGGAGTTAAACAACATACCAATAAAATCCTGTTTTCAATCCAAGTTACGAGCAATGGGAAGGCTTTGTAGAGCCGTAGTTACAATTATTGTGGGTTCATGCTATTAAAATAAGTGCAAATGTGTCACCTCTGGCATATAGCAATGAACTTGGAAATGCCTTTGTAAAGTGATTGACTTGGAACTGTTCTTAGAAACACAGAATGAATGTGTGTGCAGCAAGGTAGTTTCTGGGAAGAATATTTCAGTGTACTGAACACTGTGCACCAGGCTCGGGGAGCTTGGGTTCAGCTCTCTTTAGTTTCCAGCCTTTGTCTCCCAGAGTCTCCAGCATACACAAATTTTAATCTTATTTACTGAAGTATTAATGTGTGGCACTGTGGCATATACACATTATTGTTCTCATCCCAGTGGTTTTCTGGCTGATTCACTGTAGTGTGATACCCATTGATACCCATTTATAACACAGCCTTTGCTTAAATAGCCAAGGCACTCGCAGACCAGGAGTTAATCCTGTTCTCAGTGCTGGGTTCTGGAAATACTGGTCAGATGCTGTCAGTGGATGGCCTCATCCCTCTGGGACAGGAGTGAACCAGTACAGCTGGAATAGATGACACATGCAAAAAAAAGTAATTTCAGCTCATTGTTTTGGCACTGACTCTGGAGCAGCTCGTTTTGGGTATCTGTGGGAAAAAAATGAAATGCAAAATCTACAGTTTCTTTGCCTGTTTGTGAGGGTGAGACAAATTGTAACCGTGGCATTGCTGGTCATCTGCAAAGGGTTGTCAGCCGAGGGTGACCTGCACAGAGTGCGCTCCATCTATTTGTTGGAGCACTTTGGGTGTCACAGACTCCATCAGAAGGAAACTGGAAGACTCTGGATGTGCAGCTCTTGGTGCCTTTGGGCAGGAGAACCCAGACGTGCAGGTTGTCCTCTGTGTGTAACCAGCCCAGCACCCCAGTAGTTACTGGAGGGGTGAGTAATTCTGCCTCCAGAAGAGACGAGTTGAGAAGACAATTTAGCACAATTACTGTGTCTGTCCTTGAGATTTTCCTTCTTACCTCACCTTCACTCCAAGCATGGTGATGTGACCGTCCCTCCTACATTCTGACCTGAGTCAGCTCGCAGGAAGCTCTGCCATGACGTTTTCTGCTGGAATTCCATCCCTGGCTGAAGCAATGTCTCCTTGTGCTCAAGCCATGCCCTGTAGTGCTCGAAATAGAACTATATGTACCATGACAAAAGATTTTCCTTCTGCTGCCTGTGGCCCGTCTTGCCAGGTGTATCACCTGGCCCCTCACGTGTCCCAGAGGTGTATTTGGCAGGAGCAGGAGGATGTGCAGCTGCAGCTTCCCAGGCTCTTCCTTCGGGAGAGGTAATGCTGGCAGGCACCAGGAGTTGGGTTTTGGAATGGAGGTGGTAGAGATTATGTCAGGTTTGCATGTTGCTCGTGTGTGAGACACGAGTTTAGATTCCAGGACACGGTGTTACTTACCCAGGATATCATGTAGAGTTTTGTAATAGTGACGCCTTAAATCAATAATCACCACAATTGTGTGTGGATTTCTGGAGGAAATTGGGCTCTTCAGAAGTCATCTTGACATCTTGTGTGGAGAACATTTGTGTACCAGCCAACTACCTTTTTGATATGGTCTGTGTCAGTTTGTCACCTTGTAACCTCCATATTCCGATTGTACTTAAAGACTTGCTAAAACTTCGTAGAAAATTAAAATTCTGAGACACTTTGAAAATTAATGTCCCAACAAACTGCCCATATTTTGTTGGGGAGATGCAGCATCATGCACAACTTCCTCTTTTTATCAAAATTTCTACTTTTTTTTGAGATGGCAAAGGCAAAACTACTGGTGTGGAAAGATTTCTGAAATAATGATCACATCTTTCTTGAATTCAGTTCACTGCTACTGTAATTCAGTAAAGAAACTGAGTTTCATATTGGATTATACAGTAATACATTCTTCATACTGTTTGTAATATGTTTGTACAGTTACTGTGTGTCAGAAAACAGCTGGAGATCATCAAATTTCTGCACCACGGTCACAGAAAATTTAATATGAAACTTGGGAGCAGTGGGGCACCATTTAGTCTTGTGTTGCTTCATTCAGATACTTATTATATCTGGTTGCTTTTATTTGTGTAGCTGAGTTTAAAGTTAGCAAGTACTGCTCAGGATGTGAGTTTTAAAAGAGAAATGAGGGCACAAAAGAGTAGTTTGTCTCAAAATACTGCCTGGGAAACTCAGGAACACACTGTAGTGTCAGGGAAGAGCAAATAATGCAGTATCAGTGAAGTTTGTCTTTGATTCAAGTAAGGAAATAATGAAAATGGCTTGTTTGGGTTGTTTTTTGTTTTGTTTTTGTTGATTTTATTTTGGAGGATTGGAATTATGATGCTTTGATTATTGATCTCGAGAAAACTGGGGAGGGTCTTGTTGTTGTCCATATCCAGAAGATCTGTTGTGGTCTGGCTGCATCAGGGACTTTGTCTTTTCTTATTAGAAACTTGGGGGTGATTTGGGGGGGGCTAATGTGTGTACCTGTTTCTGAGTATTTGAATTGCTGCTTCTCCTGGCAGTATTCATGGAGAAGAGGGGTTGGAACATGGATGACCTCTTTGTTCACAAGTGGGCAGTAGCTTGGCTGCATCTCACTGTTGAGAGGGGTGTGAAAACGGGATGTCTGTGGTAAGAAATGCTGTGAAATTTTTAGAAAATGAGGTTTTAGTCTTGGATGAGGATCCTCCAGCCATTACACAGCTCCTTTCCAGCTGTGTGAATTGGATATGATGAGAGAGGACTTGGGTGGCTCTCCTCTTTCCCAGCTGGATGTTTGGGAAGGATACGGCTGCTTAGGGTGTATGTGCACCTGGCCTTGCTTTGGACTTCAGTCCCTTGGGAGCTTTCCAAGCCCTGCCTGGTGTTTCCATGCCTTCCCCTGTCATCACAGCCTGCTTTGAGAGCACCGGTGTGAAGTTTTGGGGGTCCTTGGTGGTTTTTGTTGTCAAGCTCCAGCAGGTCTACTCTGCTGTGGACTGCTCTGCCCTGAGCCGAGAACCTGGAATCTGTGACAGAGAAGAGCAGCTGATGTGGTTTATTTTTGGTGTCATGGCTTGGAGAACCAGCTCTCCTGGTGTGATCATGTGTAGGGATGTGGTAACAGGGTCTGGTGTGACTCCGGGCGGACAGAATCGTGCTGCCAGAGTGCGTCAATGCCGTGAGTGCTGATGGCCTCGTGGTGGAGCATCCCACAGGAGCCTCTCCAGGGTGCTGGAGGTGGGGAATGGGACAGAGGGTGCCACTGGACTTTAGAAGGCTGTGCTGGAGCTGCTGCTGTGCGAAACTCCTTGTAATGCATTCACTGACATCTTTAAGAGATGAGAACACGTGGTTTGGCTGTGGAGGAGTTTGATGTTCCAATAGATGCGGTGTCAGGGAAGGGCTGTAGGATCTCTCCCATCACTTAAGAACAAAGTGTGTGTGTGGATACAGCTGTAATGTGTTAAAGTCGACATTTTGTGTATGATTTCTGTAGCTTGTCATTTGGTCAGATGGTGTAAATGCATTACAGTATCCTTTAAATGAGCACACCTTTCCACAGGCACATTGTCCATCGCTGTGCACCTGCACATTTTTTCCTCTTACTTGTTTTTGGTTTTCTTTTCCCCTAAATTTTTTCCTACCTTTCTGAATTAATAACTTCCTAAAGCCATCAGCAAAGGCATTGAACAAATCAGTGTTGACAACGTGGATGTGCTGCATGCACACGTGTGGATTTGTTGTGCAAGAATGCAGCCCAGGCATGTTAACTTAAGAAAAAAAAAGGCTTCCAGACTTGATAGTTTCATGTCTGATTTCAGTTTGCATATTGATTTCAGTTTCATATTACCTGGCTCTTAGTTTCTGTTATATTTTTTTCTGTGGGTTACTTTTGCTGTCAGGGCCTTTGATGGTTTGTTTTGCCTGTTGAATTTCTGTTAATGTTGTGTTATGTACTATTTGCTCCCAAATTAATTGCGTGGTCCCTGTATGAAGGTGATGCACTTGTAGGTATGATTAGACTTTTTCTTTTTTAAATATAGAATTCTGCATCATGGTTCTCTTAAAACATGTAGGAGATTAGAACATAAGCCAGTAAAATCAAAACAGTCTTATTTGAGAACAGGCATTTAAAAGGCTTTATAAATTAGAGATCACAAACTTGGTATCCAGAATAGTTTTTGGATGCTGGGTATGTGTGAAGGAGTACAGAATTTCACTTCACAGTTTAATTTTAGTAAGATAATGTTTATTGAACTATTAACATTATGTATAAATGGCAAATCAGATTCTTCTGGCTGCTAGAATTCCTTATAAGTTGGTCTTTAATCAGTGGGAAAAACTTTACTTAAAACAAGGCTTAAACCAGCAGGTGAATTGGCTGAGTCAGAAGTTGGCTGTGGGAAAAGGGGGAGGTGGGGGCAGGTTGTGGAGCCCTCTGTGCTGGGCAGGGAGCTGGGATCTCAGGGAGCTGGAAGCCAACAGAGAGTCCATGGAGGGGGAGAGGGAGGGGGGTTGGTAAGCGTTGGCAGTGACCTCAGGATTTTGGAGGAGCCTTTGAGATGCCTCAAACTTGCCCTGTTCTGTCATTGTACCCTGTAATAAAAGACACTTCCAGAAAGAATCACTGAATCATTTAGGCTGGGAAAGACCTCCAAGGTAGTGAGTCCAGCCTGTGACCAATTGCCACATTGTCAAGTAGACCAGAGCACTGAGTGCCGTGTCCAGTCATTCCTTGAACACCTCCAGGGTTGGGGACTCCACCGCTTCCCTGGGCAGCTCCTTCCAATGCCTGACCACCCTTTTAAAGAAGAAATTCCTCCTGACTTTTTTTGTGGTGGCAGGTGATGAGACAGAACTTACACCAAACATAAACTGAAATGGCTGTGGCCTGTAGGTGACCAGATGGAGATGGACACTTGCTGGTGGGTTGGTGGTGACATCTGTGTGTGTGTAGGTGCTGGTGCCATTGCTCATAGCGAGGTGTTCGTGTTGGAGCCCATCAAACCAAGACTGGCCAAGCTGCCGACTCTGCAGTTTCTGGACGGATGTGTCGCCTCTCTGTAACACGAGTGAGACTCAGATATGGAGGGCAACCGGTTATGTAAGAGATGGGGCTGTACCTTGTGTGTTCAAAGGGAAACTAAAAGTGGGAAGAGCAGGCGATGCTATCAGGACGAGCTTTTGCAGATTTAGGGCCCTGCGTGGTTGTGCAGCCCTTCCCTGGCACGAGAGTCATGGCCCTGCTGGAAGTGATGGACACACCTGCCTTGGGCACAGGATGGGGAAGGACCAGGTGGGAGGAGAGAGCTGAGGGGAGGGATGTGTGCTCAGAACCAGAGCATAAAGAAATTTTGGTGGTAAAAGATGGAAAAAAAAGATTGTCCTGAGTTATATCTGGCAGCAGGGGGATGGTTTAAAATGGCCTAAAGAAATGAGCTGCTTTTTACTATTGTCAGAAACAGATTCATCTCTATGAAAAGATTTTTTCATGCAAGAAAGAGTGCAAGAAACTGTTGTCTAATTTTAACTTTAAAATTCAAACTTCAGAATGTTTTAAGATCTTAATAAGGAAACTCCACAAAGAGATATGAATTATTTTTAGGATGCTGCTTTCATTTTCATTTGCTTATTTCTATCGTCATCTCTGGTTAGATGATGTAATCTCTGGATTCCAGCAGAAAAAACTGTGATGAGGCTGAAGGTTCACACCACTTCTTAATGCTTCAATTTCTGTAAAAGAAATTGATAATTTACTCTATTTTCATTCAGCTCAGTAGGATTAGATTTTACTAATATGCTAAATTACTGTATTGAAAAGATACTTACTATGAAAAGAGTGGTTGAAAGGGAATAAAATAAAAAAAAAGGTGAAAGGTTGTAAGTTAATACTTACATGAAAACAAATTAAGCAAGTTGTTTTCAGTACCTTACTGGGATTTCCAAACATAGATTAAAATCACTTAGTAGAGAATGATCTTACGTCTTTGCCTTTTGATTTATAAATGATGTAATCCCTTTTGGGGGAAAAGGGAGACTTGTAATGCTTTTTGGGTTATTTGTTTTGATAAGCTTCAAGTTTAAAAGAAAACTGTACATTAAATGTATAGTCTCTGTTATTTGAGGCAGCACAAAGCGTGAAGGTGATCCTGGATCACAAATGCCTTCTCCCTCAGTGCTGCAATAGAACTGCTACTTGAATCTGTGTTTCAGCAAAAGCCTTTTCTCTGACCTACTTTGTTCCAGTCCAGCCCAGGCTGAGAGGTCGTTCGGCCACCCTGACTGTGGGGGAATTTATCTGGTGTAGGATCTGAGTCCTGCTCTTGCTTGAGGTCCCTTGGTTTCATTTTCATGTCACTTTATGAATTCTGCCCATGCTGACCTTCTACTAAGCCCCACACGTCTGCCATTTTCTGAACTACCAAGGAAGCTCCTCTGACACCTTCTTTTTTAGCAAAACCCATCTAACAAGTTCTGTGCTGAATTAGTTTCTGTAGCCAAAGAAGACAAATCTGTTCTCATGCAGTGCCAGGTGATTTGCAAGTTGTGTGCCTGATTCATTAAAAATGAAATTTAGTGCTCAAACTCCCCTTTATAAAGTGTAAGTGTTGTAAAACTCTACATGCTTGGAGTTCTGTATTTTGGGTAGCAGAGCATTTCTTTTTCAGTTCCTATTGAAGGGAACAGTTAATATTAGGATGCCTGCACGGCAACATCCTGAGTCATCAACATATTTGACAGCTACTTTCCAACCAGAGCAACTGGTTTGACAAATGAACTTGGACCTATTTTATCACTTCAGAGATAAATTTTTAAAGACTCTTTTAACATGTTAAGGGTTGGGACAGCTGATCTTTTACTAAACAATCAGGAGGTTGCTAAATCCATTTATTTTTGTGGCTTTAGTTTGTTCCGTGTTGCAGATCAAAGCTCCGGTTCAGTCGCACACCATACCAGTGGGGAGGAGGAAGTGACTGGGTTTCTATTCCTGGCTGACCCCAGCCCTGGAACCGAGGAAGAGCTTTAAAGGAAATGCAACATTCAGCTCTTCAAATCTTTCCAAGCATTCAGAAGTGCTACCAGCACTGGCTTCCTGCATGCAGCGTTTCAAGGCATGGACCTCCTAAAGCTACTGTCCTACTTTCAAAATTAAATGGAGGGAACAAGGGAAACCCTAAAACTTCATGTAAATAACAAAATTACATTTGCAAATTTTATGCAAAACATCGAAAATGTTCTATTTTTATCTGGCAGGCAGCTCTGCAAAGCGGCCAGGGTGGGAAGCGGTGGAAGGAGGTCAGGTGGTGAGTGGAAAAGGAATACCTGGAGCCTGGTGGGGCTGCTTGGTGGGGTCTGGGGTCCTTCATCATGGACAGGAATTGCTCCATGGGGCTGAGGGACATCTGCGTGAGGTCAGTGTGGTGTTAGGGTTCTGCTGGGCCTGGGTGGCAATTGCCCAGCAGTGCTGAAGGACCTGCCAGTCTGCAAAGGTGTCCCCTCCGATGAACCAGCCACAGTGATGGCACTGCTGGGGAACCTGAAGTTCCACAGGACCTGGAGCAGTGTGAGCTGGTGAGCCTGGCTGCAGCCCTTGGCACAGGGGTAGGATGTAAACCTGTAAGGTCACTGAGCACGTGGAGTCTCTTGCGAAAGCCATCCTTGCTCCTGGAAGGAAAACACCCCCTCATCCCGTGTCCTGGGTCACTGTGAGGTTGTTGGTGAGCTGTAAATCCAATCAACCTGAATAGATTTATTTTTTTCTACTTTGAGACTTTGACCTGCTTCCTTGCCAGAAGCTGTTTAAAAAGAAAGAACCCCATAACTCCCTCCAAGTTGTCATGGAACTCGATGAGCGGTTCTTTTGTTGTCCAGAGAGCTGAGGAGAGAGTCGGAAGCGAAGGGCAGGATTTAGTGTGGCTTTTCAGGATGAGGAGTTACCGGTGTGGTTCCCTACGGGTCAGTGCTGCATCAGGGCCTGGAAAGGGAGTATGTGGAGAGGTTTCTGGGTTAGCTGATACAGAGCTATTTTGCATGGTGAGTGGCAGGTTAGAAAGCTCTGAGAGCACTGTGAGCACAGTCAAGCAGAGGGGGAGCTCCAGCTGGAAAAGGTAAGGCTGTGAGCCTGGGGAATATTATCTATGCATTGCCTGCACAGTAAGTATGGAGCTTGGAGCTGGCAGCTGGGACTTGAGAAAGGGTTCTGGGTTGTCACTGATGGTTTTGAGAAACCCTTAGCTCAGTGTGCAGGAGCAGCCCAAAAGGATAAGGAGTTCTATTACCAAAAATGATGAAGGAAACAACCCATGGCTGTACTCCATGAGCCTTGGCACACTCATGTCCCAGCACTGTCCCTTCTGTACTGCCTGGTCCTGAGAAAGTAGTTGACAAGTTCCTAATTTGCTACCAGAGCACTTTGGTTGATGTGTTGGTCTCCAGTGCTTAAGAAATTGTCCCCAAATGTCACCAAGATAAACAGCCAAAATGGAGGGGAGAGAATGGGAAATCTGGGGTGGTTGTGGTGATGTCTTCCTGCCCAACATTTTTTCCTTTCATCATTTTTAATATGTGTGTGTGTATTCCCCCAACCCTATGTATTATATTCCATACTTCATTTTGTCTTTAAAATTGCAAGTAGATCAAGGTGATTATGGGAAGCAGGCTCTTCCAGCTGCTGCCTAGGGAAATTCCTATGGGCTTGAAAGCCATCCTTCACTTGTTTCATGCTGTAGTCATCGTTCCAGAGACATCTAGGAAATTAAAATCTTCTATTATAACGATGGGTTACTCTGTCATACATATTATTGTCAGTAATTTTCCTGACTGTCCCTGTCATCCCACACACTTTGGATTGCTGTACCAGCACTGAGAAATTCTTTTCCCTCCTGGGCCGCTGCTGTGGATCTGCCACCAAAAGCAGCCAAACCCCAGTTCGACAAAAATCAAAATTCTTCTCAACATCTCTGCTTTCTCTCTAGTTTAACTGTAATACATTTTTAGTGAATAGAGGAAATACAAGTTTTGTAGGATTTATATAAGTTTTTAAATGTAATCTTAAGAAGTATTTTCTCCAAATGCAGCGTACATTGTCCTTCAGGAAAAATGAGACATCGACCATGTTTTAGCCATTCCAATAGCTTGTTTTCCATGATTTTCTAACAGCACAGGATAGAACTCGGTGCTCTCATATCTCTAATCACTCTTTCCCAGGGAAGGTGGTTGTGTTTGGTTTTCCTCTGGTATTAATGTGCTCTGGTACTTTCAAACTCCTCATTTTGAGGGTACATTAGTCTGGGAGGTTTCCACAGTGAGGAAATCAGCTGTTGGGAAGGATCTGGTTCTTGTTTTGGGTGTGCAGTTGTGTGTGGTTGGAACATGCTCTGGTTGGGTCTGGAGCTGCAGCCAGTACTGTTGGGAAGATGTGTGGGATCCCACCAGCCGATCTGTGAGGCCTGACCAGGTCCCCTTTCATACATTCTCCTTGTGTGCAGTACATTGTGTTACTGCTGTACATTTCCCATGATGATGAATCTCTAACCGTTTTCCCAGAATTGTAATTTTAGTGAATAAAGCTGTTCTTGATGCTGAAGCAGGGAATGGTGTTGGGAATCCTTTGCGTATTTCTGGCCTGAGGGTTTTTCTAATTCTTTCCAATAGAAAGTCATCATGCAGATACTGCAGAGTATTAATTGCTTGGACTTATCCTTGCACAACATGTGAAAATTAAGAGTAATACAAACAAGCTGAAGACTAGATGCTGTGTTGGTAGAGGCTGCTGTTAAAATGGGAATTATTGGCTTCTCCAGCTTGTACTTTGATGGCTTTTTCATGCCCGTAAGACCAGACTGAGAGCAGCCAATGGCCCTGTCCTCCCTGGCTGCTGCTCTGCTCCAGGGCATGTTGCTTTGCCCTTATTGGTGGGACTCAGTCAAGCAGTGTTTTCAGATAATAAACAAACAAAAAAACCCACCTTCTTTTGAAGTCAGTCTTTGGGCAGTGATGTCTTTGCTGGAATATGTCCGTTTGTCCACAGAAGAGGAAAAGCAAAGCTGTGTGACTGCATGTTGGGGCAGTTTCTTGAGGAAGAGCTGTTTGACCGTCTCACTGCCCTGTGTCTTGGCCTGTGCATTTGAATTTCTTTTGACCCTCCAATGGTACGTGTCCATGTCGGTTTGTCACTGTTATTTTCCATGTATGGAAGAACTGGAGAATGTTACTACTTTCCCCTTTCTGTGGGTGACTGAGTTGCCACCTGCCTTTATTAATGCCTTCAGAACATCACACTCACCAAATGCTGGTGTTTGGTGGGGGATACTGTTAGATGTTTTCATCCCCCACCTCAAAAATCGAAGTAAAATATTTGATTATAATTTTGTAGCACTCTTAACACATTCACCTTTTATTTTGGATCCCTGAGTTGGTCAAGTCTCTATTTTCTTTTTTTATTATTAGTGGCAAAGTGAAGACAGGAGCCCAGAATGATTGTGTTGGAGGAGACCTCGAAGTTTATCCAGTTCCAACCCCTGCCATGGGCAGGGACACCTTCCACTATCCCAGGTTGCTCCAAGCCCTGTCCAGCCTGGCCTTGGACACTTCCAGGGATGGGGCAGCCACAGCTTCTCTGGGCAACCTGTGCCAGGACCTCACCACCCTTACAGGGAAGAATTTCTTCCCAATATCCCATCTAACCCTGCCCTGTGGCAGTCTAAAGCCTTTCCCTCTTGTTCTGTTACTCCATGCCCATGTTAAAAAGGAAAAGTGCCTTTTGTCTCCTTCCACATAACTTTGCCAGTCCAAATTTCAGGTCTCAGGCCAGTCAGTCTGGACTGTGCAATTGCCTATGACAAGCAGTGTCTGGGTTTGCATTTGACAGGACAGGCATGTTGGAATTGACTTGCTGAAGCCTTTTCACCAGTAAAAGCTTTTTTTTCCATTCTAATGATCCTTGTTTCCATTATATCACCAGCTGTGATTATATCACTTACTATGTGCAGGGAAACTGTAAATTCCTCATTATGAAACTTCTGTTTAATTAGATTCGAAGGCACATATAGAAGGGCCATATTTATTATTTTTTGGAGAAATATCATGCCAGTTGTGTCTCTGTAGACATGCAAATGTGAGACAAACACTTTCAGTCACGGGTGTGAGGACCGTTGGTCAGTCCCAGCCTGTGGGACAAGATTAGAGTGTCTGCTTATGAGAGATGGTTGAGGATCAAGTCTTTTTATTAACAAACTTCGATTTTTGCAACTGTCCGTGTAAAGCAAGTGCTCTCAGCCACTGTCACCTGCCAGCTCCTTATCACCTCTCGCCCAGCCCGGGCCGGCTGGAGTCACAGGAGTGCGATTGGCACTTGCTGATGGACATGGCATACAGGTGCAAATCCAGCCCAGCTGCTCTGGGTATGAGGGACAGGATCAAACACTTTCTCGCTGTCTCTGAACATCTGCGATGCCTTTTAGGATGATTAACAGAATATCCATGTGATGGCAATGGTTTTTGGAATCCGTGGTGGTTTTATGCAGTACCTGTGTGTGCCTTGGCTTTGCCAGTGTGGGGGTTCTGGTGACAGCAGCCTGTGCTCTTGGTCACCACGGACCTTCTGCAGGTGCTTCTCCCAAAAGAGCCCCTGGACGTGCTCTCTCAATGCCTGGGAGCAGCAAGGGACAGAGGCCCCAAAGCTTTTTCCACCTTACACAAGTAGAAACAAGGATGAGCTGCTTGGAAAAGCCACTGCTTCCTGGTTTGGGAAGGACAGAAGCACTTCCCAAATCCATCCCGAGGCTCCAGCTTCCCTTGGCATGTGACAGGTGCCATCCAGCCAGACCTGAGCACCAGGACTGCAACTCCCAAACTTGGTGTGCACTGAAACTGTCTTGACAGAGTTCTATGTACAGTATAATACTTGGCTTTCAGCCTCTGAAGTATTTGCCAGCACCCATCAGTGCATCTTTTTCTCTTGAATCCTAAGATTAAACATCTGTGGTGTGGCTGCTTCAGATTTACACGTGTTCCGTGTTTACTCAAGGAGCACAGAGCCCTGAAAGCTGGAGGTTTTAATGAGGAATGTTATTTCTCTATAATAACACAATTCCTGTTTGTATCTAAATGCTTTTGCCTATTTGATACATAAGGGTTTTAATTTTACATTACATTTTTAAATTATTTTTTCTATAAGAGCTGTCGTAGACATCAGCAGTAAACACTTTTATCATTGTCTGCTTTGTTCTTCCTTCCTCTCTGAACAGAAACCTTGATTCTTTTTTGGATTCATGGATGCTCTCTGGAGTTATCAGTGGTTAGACAACAAGTAAACACGTACTGTACGCAGGCTGGCGGCCAGCTGGCCCTGTCCCCATGCAGCTCAGGACTTGCTCTCAGCCCCAAAGAATGCCTTTTTGCTTGGTCATTTCCTTTCCTTTCAAATACAAAAAATAAAACTTTTTTTCATCCAATTAAACTGCTTTCCTGGCCTAAATATTAAAATTGGGGGAAGAGGAAGAGCCACTTCGATATTGAGGCTTGGGCAATTTAAAGGGAAGCTTTTGAGTTTGTTTAGAAGACTTCAAGAAACAGTTGTGGAAATGTCAGGCTGGGAAGTGGCTGGGCTTGAAATTCAGCTTTTTCTCATATTTTCTTAGTGGATCATTTTAACACGGATTTCTCCCTAGTTGAGACCTGCATTATTTTTGGGAGGTGTTGGGGCACACACAGCCCTCGATGGCCAGTCCCCTTCCCCTCAGCCCCTCGGACACAGCTCCGGACTGCAGACCATCTGTGCCCTGAGACTGAGCTTACTGTGCTTGGAAAATCACCTTTCACAAGAGTGTGTTCTTCTCGTTTTGAAGTATGGGATGAGGAAAGTGTCTCAGAATGTTAGTTACCAGGACACACCTGGCCACAGGAACCTGGCATTTTGTACCACAGTGACTACTTTTCTTCCAGTATTTGAATGATCAAACTTCTATGATGTTGAGTTGAAAATATCTGTGCTGTAAGTTGGAGAATAATTAGACTGAATGTGTGCCTGTAATTGATCTCCTTGCCAGTGTAATTCTACTAGAGATCAGCCAGGAAATTTGCTTCCTGTCCTGCATCCCTTTCCTTCCCCTGTCAAAACATACTCACAAACTCCAAACCAAAATCCTTCTGCTGGGAAAGCCTCAGCACATGGATTGAGGGTCATTGTTGTGGCTCCCTTTTTTGACCAGAGAGGGATTTTTTGAAGGACACCAACATGATGTGTATATTATTCCTGCTAGCTCATGGATTCTTCTGCCTGGGAAAATGTATGGGCAGGTTTGGAATGGGCTGCCCAGGGAGGTGTTGGAGTCCCCATCCCTGGAGGTGTTCAAGGAACAACTGAACGTGGCACTCAGTGCTCTGGTCTGGGTGACCAGGTGGGGATCGGGCACAGGTTGGACTTCATGGTCTCGGAGGTCTTTTCCAACCTTAATGATTCTGTAATTCTGTTGTCTGGATGGCATCCCTTCACCCAGTGTTACGTATACCAGGAAATTTTATCAGTGAGTGTTCATCTGCTTTTTCAGGGAACTTTACAAATAATTATTTCTTGAACAGCACTCTTAGATATAATCTCTGTTCTTGGCCTCTGGTTTGAGATCAAAAAGAAATCAGAGGGTGCCTTGGCAATGCAATTGAAACAGCAGCACAGGTACTCTTGGGGTTAATTTATTTCTTCTACAGAAACATATCTCCAACTCTCATTCACAGATCTCTTTAAAAGAAGACTCTCTTAGTTCATGTAATGCTCTTTTAAAATAGGAGTTGCACTTCTGGGAACTGCTGGGCTGGTGTTTCCTCCTTGGGGGTGATGGAGCTGCCTCTGCACTCCGGCAGTCGCGCTCACTGTGACTGTAGTGAGGGGGAAATTTTGGATGTGAACACATGAATATGTCTTCTGAGCCTCTTGCAAGGCTTGAGAAAGTCTAAGGAAGAGACCCAACATTCTTGATCTTGGAAAGTCAAAGTAGTGGAGGTTTTTAGAAGAGTGGAGACTCATAGTGGGAGTCACTTCTTTTTCAGCTGTGTCCAGTAAGTGTGAAGTAAAATGCTTATTTTACCCAGGAAAGGTGTGAGGGAGTTCACCTTTAAAAAGTGTGTGAAAACTTTCTTTTCATAATGTAATTCAGGATTGAATTTAAAAGCTGTTTTGAAAGCAATAACACTTCGTAGAAACTGGTTTTGAGTATTTTGAATATTTTTCTCCATTATTAATTTTCCATTTGGAACACTTTTAAAGCTTATCAAATCCATTTCCCATCTCCACAATTATGTTAAGATTACTTGGTGGTTTCTTTAATCTCAAGGCCTTGGTTTCTGTAAATGACAGCCCCTATGATATTTATAAAACACTGGTTTTTTATGTGGTGGTGCTATTAAAAAATGTTGAACAGAAAAAGTCAGTCTGAAAGGAATGAATTTGGTTATTTCTGACTTTGCAGTGCTCTCACATGGCTCTTGATGGGGTACGGAAGGAGCTGGTGCTGCAGCAGGAGAGCAGTAACAGTGGGTTTATTCCATGTCTTGAGAGGTTTGGGGGGAAGAAAACTGAAGCTGAGCACACTCATTACTGGCTGCAGTTAAGGCTGTAATTAGTCCTTTGCCAGGCTGTGCCATGTAGGGTTTCAGGCATCTGAACACGTTATATTCCCATAATACACAGAATATTTGGGAAATATGTACCCGTATGTGTAGGATGTGTGCAGGTGGACACAACAAGATGCTGTGTCATGGGCCCTCATGGTTGGTCATTAACTCTGGCAGCATCAGTGCTGTGCTCCGTCTGTCTGGAGCTGGGATTTCTCACACAGTGTTAGCATTGAGCCATGGAATTTGTTTCCTCCTTCATCAAAGTCCTTAAAATATTTCAAGTTATGCTTTTAAAGCTTGAAAACACTACCAGGTCATGGTTTGAGGCTCAACTTAATCGTGGGATTTAGCTGGTCATTCCCTTTTGTTTCAAATACAAAAAATAAAACTACTTTTTTTTTCTCCAGTTGAATCGCTTTCCTGGCCTAAATATTGAAATTAGGGAAAGAGCTCCCCAGATACTGGTGCTTGGACCATTTGGAAGGAAGCTTTTGAGCTTAGCTTAGAAGCCTTCAAGAACGAGTCATGCAGGTCACAGAGTCAGTGGGTTTGGAAAAGACTTCCAAGGTCATGGAGTTCAACCTGTGACCCATCCCTACCTTGTCAGCCAGACCAGGGCACTGAGTGCCACATCCAGTCATTACTTCAACACCTCCAGGGATGGAGACTCAACCACTCCCCTTCCAATGCCTGACAACCCTTTCTGTGAAGAAATTCTTCCTGATGTCCAGCCTGAACCTCCCTTGGCGCAGCTTGAGGCTGTTTCCTCTTGTCCTATCCCTTGTTCCCTGTGAGCAAAGCCTGGCACAACCGCCCCCGGCTCCCTCCTGCTGTCTGGGAGTTGCAGAGACCAAGAAGGTCCCCCGAGCCCCCTTTTCTCTGGGCTGAACAACCCCACAGACCAGGCTGGGAAGTGGCTGTGCTTGACATTCGTCTTTGTTTTCTTTCCCTTTTTGTTGTGGAGCAGTTTAGCACTGTTTTCTCTCTCTGAAGTCAGAAGTGCTGCTTTGCTTCTTTAACCTTTCTGCATGTGCCTTTCTCAGCCCAGAACAGATTTTCTTAGAAAAGAGAGGTTCTCCTTATTCTCAGCTCTTAGGCAAAGCTGAAGGAAAAGTGCCAGATGCTGCAGGGGTTCATGATTAAAAGTGCAAGAATAAGCAATCCAGGGAAACACTTATCATTGTCTCCTTGGAAAGGCCGTCTGGCTTATCTCTGGCGTTGGCCTCACCCACGCCAGCTACAACCGAGATGAAAAACTACAGACCTTTGGCTTGATTTGTTACTTCTTTATGGATTATTGCAGGGGGAAAATGGTCTTAAGTTTTGACTGTCCCAAGCTTTTTGAAGCACCACATCTTCCAAAATACAGAGGAGTAGCATAAATAATGGAAGTTGCTGGGTTTGTTATTGTTGTGTTATCAGAGACAGTTGCATTTCTCTCATGGTGCTTGCTTGGGTTTTCTTCCAGAATCAGGGAGTCCTTACTGTCCACAGTTTTGGAAGCTACTGGGAAGTCACAATTGGTCACACCTTGAAAAATCAATTCTTAGGCTGTGAATACAGAATAGGGGTTAACAGGAAAATATATTACAAGTAGGAAAAGCTGTTTTAATGATGATGTGTCCAGCATCGGGAATAAGTGCAAAATCTATGACATTTCTTGCTATCAATATAAATTATGCTTAATTTATATTCAGGCCTTGGTTAATCTTGTCCAAGTTAGGGTGTACTGAAGTCTCCAAGAGCATAATTATCCAAAGTTTAGTTTTCTACATGAAGCAATAGGGAGGAGAAACAGTCTGGGATTGTTCTTTGCTCTGTGGTGTCTTTCTGTATTGCCTCCTTTGGTTCCTGAAGTTATATGAAATGAATTTGGATGGTAAGTCTGACCCTAAATTTACATACACTTTTTTACATACCTATATCTATATGTGTGTGTATACACACACACACACACACACACACACACACACACACACACACACACACACACACACGTTATCCTTGGGATGTGTTAGTTATTTTTGTTTTTCATTTTCTGTGGTGGTTTATTTGCTGATGCTCTCATTTGTATTTTAAAAATTTGTTGTTTCAGACACTGAAGCATTTATGACTGTGTCCAACCTGTATGATCCAAATATTGCTTTAACTCTTAACCTGGTTTGTCTCTCTCAACCAGATTCTTTATTGCATTGTCTTGAGTAGATTAGACGGACCAAGGTTCCCCAGGCAAGGTGAAAAGGAGAAGCCCTGTGGGATGAATCCACCAAAACAGAGGGTTTATTTTCTTCTGAGAAGGGCAGTGGAGTGACTGAGGGGGCTCCTTTCCTCCTGGGAAGGGCCAGCACAGCAGATTCCCATCTCACACCCCGCTGGGTGCCACCAGTGGCCCTGCATGTGCAGACGCAAACCTGTGCCAGGTAATCCCTCTCCAGACATGGGTTTAACCTCATGTTTAGGGAGAGCTTTCCCCACACAAAGAGTTAAGTGTGCAATCAGTCCTGGGTCTGTTTCTGTTGCAAATGTTGTGTTTGTCGGTGTGACCTTTGTTTAATGTTTCCCAGATGGCACATGTAAGTGACATTCCAGCAGTTAAGGCATAATCTGACAGATTTTAGTGCAGCCTGAATATATTACAAGACCTTGATCATACACTTAGTTATTGCACCTTAAAAATACTCCTGGGTTAACTGCACCTTACGAGGGGCTGTTGAGAAGCTGTAGTAGGAGCACAGTGCTGGAGAAGCCAGGCTGATCCTCTGTCCTCTACTCTCAGAGCCCTGTTTGTGTTGACATGTCTGGAATCTCACGTGCTGCCTTGGTCTGAACTGCTGTTAAAAGTATAGAAAGGTTAACCACCTTCCCATTTTCTAAAGATGTTTTGGTACAGGGTTAATTCCTCTGAAGCTCCATGGAGCTTCTCTTATTTGGGGTGAAAAGCTTGTTCTGTGTGTGTGATTGCACCTGCACAGGGTCTGCACCCCAGGAGTTTCGGTGCTGCTTTGCTTTGTTACTGTGGCACTTGCTGCTGAAAAAGCTGATTATAAAGCTGGGACTGAGTAAAATGAAGTTGTATTACCGTCAAGTCTTCTCAGTAATGTCTGATGGAAATGGATTTTTTTTTCTCCTTTGATTTATTTTAATATTTTTAAAAGGTAGGATTGATAGATTGACTGTTCATCTGATGGGTTAAGGGAATTGGCAGATAAATCTTCATTTTTTTCCTCCCTATCCTGCATCTTTAGCTTTGCCAGATTTTGCCTCTGGTATGTTCTTTTCAGATGCCCATAGCACTGTCTGTGCTTTGAAATCCTTTGTAACTGCAGCTCAAAAAGCAGATTTTTTGTATCTTTATGCCTATCCCAGGCACTCAGCAACAGGACAAGGGGGCACAGGCTCAAGCTCTGCCAGGGGAAATTTAAGCTGGAGATCAGAAGAAAATTCTTTGCAGAGAGAGTGCTCAGGCATTGGAATGGGCTGCCCAGAGAGGGGGTGGATTCCCCATCCCTGGAGGTTTTTCAACTGAGCTTGGCCGTGGCATTGAGTGCCATGATCTGGTAAAGGGACTGGAGTTGGACCAAGGGTTGGACTTGATGATCTCGGAGGTCTTTTCCAACCCAATCAATTCTATCATTCTGTGTTGTTCAATTTCATCATTAATATGGGAAATTAATGCCACACCTGTTCTCTTACAGCCTGAAGCAGAGTTTTAAAACTGAACAGGAGTGACTTAAAAACTTACTGAGCTGTGGATCCAATATACCCTCTACTGAGTAAACCTTGAGCAATTACCAAAGTTAAAATGTTCTGTTGGAGGTACCCTGGACTCTTCCACTGGCAAATCTGAGTGACCAAATTGTCAGTGGAAAGTAATACTGGATAGTGAAGGGTTGTAAAACATGTGTAACAACCATCAGGGCTTTTCTAAGAGTGCAGTTAGTTGTGATGAGCATTGGAATTCAGGGGAGTTTTTAATTCTTTCCTGAAAGAATGTTGGAATTGCCACTGTTTGACGCCTGCAGGAGGTGCAGCCCCAAAGACACTCAAGGGGGGGCTTTTGGAGGAGAGGAATGGAGTGAAGGTGAGTGTGTATGATTTGAGGATTGTCTGACTGTCACCGTCGTGTGGGTTGTGTGAGAGAGGTAAACAGCCTGTTAATGAAGTTTACAGATGGGAGTTTAATTGGGAGGGGTTTCCAGTGCTGCTCAGGAAGAGAAAATACACAAAGAGGCAGAGATGAACAATGTGGCCAGGAAACGGTGTGAGGTTCAGCAAGGAAGGAATAGAGCTTCCTTCAGCTGCCAGGGAGGGGGAGAGGATGAGGACGGAGGAAAAAATGGGTGAAATAATGGAAGAAACCCAGAAGAGAGAAAGAATGCAAGAGCTAGAACTATCATGGAGATAAAAAAATCAAACCTTAAAAAACCCCAAACCACCAAGTGGAAAATTGCTTGTAAAGTCCCAACGTGTGCAACAGGAGGGATGAAGTGAAACATTTTTATAGTCTTGAGTGTGTGACATGGTTGCCAAGTGGAAATTAAAGCAGGTAATAACCTACTGTGTGTGCATGTTATAGCAGAAGTTGTATCTGTAATTGCTTAACAGTGTTGACAAAAGTAATTACTGCCCTCTACTAGATAATTCAATAAAGTTGACTTGGATGTGCCATGGAAATCACATACAATACACACGTCATACAGGTCTGTGATGTTATTCCTTGCTTGGCCTTCTGAGAATATTACACAAGTTTAGGTGGCTGATTTTGTGTCAATAAACTCATGACGTGCTTTGCTTCCTGTTCGTGCGAGGAAGAGTGGTTTGCATCCCCTGTGTCAGAGGCCAGTTAAAATGAAGTGAAAGTGTGTTCTGAAGGGGTTGACAGAGTTTGGGAAATGCCTTTTAGACAGTTTTGCTCTGTTTTAAGCTCTGTCATGTACACACAGAGATCTGGATATGGAGGATAAAATGCACTGAAAATGAAATGTAAATGATGAAGAAAAACCTTTTGGTAGCATATGGGGAGAGGCCTTGGCCCTTCCCTCGGGAATCTGAGCCATCAATGTACTTGTCCATCAGCAATTTTCTGATTTTTAAGTCACCAGGAATTTTGAATTTGTTCCTTATCTTTCTGGCAATCCTTCCTGTTCCCTCTCTAAGGTGGTAAAAAGAATCTTTACCCTTTCAAGTGATGTTACTCCTCATGACTAAGGGGGGAACATAATCCACAGGAGTTGACGCTGGACCTCAAATCGGTCCTTTGGTGCTGAAAACATCTTGCAGTTGTCATCCTCTGTGACTAAGATCTCAAAATCATCATCAGTATTTTTGTCTTCCAGCAAAGTACCCAAGACATGATGGTTTTATTGGTTTTTGTTTGTTTTTTGTGCTCTTGTAAGCTGTTGTGAAAGCTGATTCCCTCCTCGCTGGATTGTTGTAGCACAGCCTGATCTCCCTTCCCACTGCACTTCTCTCATTAAAAGCAGCTCAAGCTCCTCCTTGGCTCCTTTCTTTAGCTTTTTATGAGTTTTCTGAAAATAAATGGATATAACATTGACTCTCCCTCACAAGGAATCTAAACGTACTGAAAACACACCTGAAATTTCAGGAAAATGGAGTGGAAAAACAGTGAGTCAAATTGAAAACAACAGGAATGAACCTTCGTTATTCCCATTGGTAAATGCAAAGCATCTCTGAGAGTCCATTTAAGGTCACATCCATGTGAAACACAAACCCAGTAGTACTTATGGGCATCTCTTCTCCCAAACAGAAGTCTGTCTTCAATACCAAAGCAGTAACTTCTGGGGTTTGTGTTTTTTCATTTTCAGTTTTAGGCTGAGCATTAGCTGAAGTGAATGACCAGTGTGCACACTGACCATCCAAAATTTCAGGAATATGTCACTGTTAGAAATACAGTGCTTGTTCACTGATTGATTTGTTTTGAAGGGGAAGAGATTTGCTTCTCCTTCCTACAGACATTGGGAACATAACCGACATTTTTCACTCTGAGGTGGGTTTTGGTTTTTTAGCTGTCTCTGCTAAAAGCTAATGTCATTTAAGGAGACTATTTTTCTTGCTTAAGAATGTTGTTTAAACTCTGTTTTGGCCCATTTCTTTTTTGTTCACTGGTGTTTTTTGAGCTTCTGGACTCACGTTCAAAGTTTAAAGAACAATAACCAGTCAAATGTAAAATAATGTCAATTGAACCAACCTATGACTCAAGAGTCAACCAAGTCATCCTGGACCTGCACCAAATGGACTGAGGCCAAAACCTAAAATTGGCACACATCCCTGTCCCTCTTCTCCATAGACTTCCACTGAAGCAGAGCCCAGGGTGCAACACACTGGTTAATATTCTGTAATAAACTGCTCCACGTGTAAATATATGCTTGTCATTGACAAAAATGGTGAGGTCAGGTTGTTGTGCAAGGCTCGCCCGGATGGACAAGGAAAGGGGGTTTGTGCACCGAGAAATTCACCAGCTTCAGTTTCTTCAGTATCAGTTCCCCTTCCTGGAAGGGCTGGAGAGAAGTTGAGGAAGGAACATTCCTTTCTGCTTCTCTTGCCTTCTCTTCATCTTTCCCTTGTGCTCTTCTTCCTCCTCCTCAGAGTTAAGGTTTTATTTCTACTCTTATTTATGTTTATTGCATTTTATTTGCTTTTAATTCTTTCTTTATGTTTCTTCTATTTTTTTATTGTTGTTGTAAAGTAGAAATTAGCTCTGCAGTGCTGCTAAAAGCACAAACTGGTGAGTAGGTCTGTGTGTACACAGTCATAAAAGTCCATGCCTGGACCTCTGTTAGAGGGTTCTACTGGCAGCAGAAGAGTGTCAGTTTTACTGTGTTTTTTTCAGAATAGCAGAAATTAACTTTCTAATTACCAGTCTGTATTTATAGTTTTGTTACTATTTATTTGACTGTGGAAAGATTATCCTGCAGCTTTGTGAGTGTTTAGCCTGGAGAAGAGAAGGTTCCAGGGAGACCTTGGATCCCTTTCCAGTGCCCAGTGAGGCTCCAAGAGACCTGGAGAGGGACTTTGGACAAGGGCCTGGAGTGACAGGACAAGGGAGAATGGCTTCCACTGCCAGAGGGCAGGGTTAGATGGGATATTAGGAAGAAATTCTTCCATGTGAGGACATTGGGGTCCTGGCACAGTTTGCCCAAAGCAGCTGTGGCTGCCCCATTGCTGGAAGTGTCCAAGGCCGGATTGGAGCAACCTGGTGTAGCAGAAGGTGACCCTGCCCAAGGCAGAGGGTGAAATGAGATGGTCTTTAAGGTCCCTTCCAACCCAAATCCTTCTGTGATTATATGATTCTATTGCAGTTTAGTTTAATCTTTTACTGCCTTTCTTTCAGTACCATTAATATTTTTCCATGTACGTTAGAAGCAGCTTTCCAGATGTCTCTCCTCCTTTCCAGCAGCATCATTTTGGCAGCCTGTTCACAGTTCTGTGATTGACATAAGCACCGTACACGGCTCACACTGAGGTCATTAATGGAACAAGTCCTGTTAAATATTTTAAGTTCAGTTCCTCTGGTACAACATTAATGTGTGTTGGAGTAAGGGGTCAGATCCTTTTCCGATATATGCTAACTATGTAGGATGAGCCAAAGTGCTGTGGCTAATCTGAGCTCATGGTCTGTTCTATTAACCACAGAGTGTCTCGGTGCAGGAGTTTTGCTGCTGTTGAATGCAGCGTGTTGGCACATGGAATTAGTGTGTTAAAGGGCCTGTGTTAGGACAATAAATTTTTGAAGGGTATGTTGGCTCTTGGTTAGTTTGCAAGGTTCAGAAAACTTAAGAAACTGCTTCCAAGGCAATGTCACACACGTAAAACACACCTCTGGGGCTGCTGAGATCCAAAACACAAATCACGGAATCACTGAGGTTGGAAAAGACCAATCACCACCTTGTAAACCAGACGAGAGCACCAAGTATCACGTCCAGTAGTTCCTTGAACACCTCCAGGGATGGAGATTCCACCACCTCCCTGGGCAGCCCCTTCCAATGCCTGAGAACCTTTTCTGTGAAGAAATTTCTCCTAATGTCCAGCGTGAACATCCCCTGGCACAGCTTGAGGTCGTTTCCTCTTGTCCTGTCCCTTGTTCTCTGGGAGCAGAGCCTGACCCTCACCTGGCTCTCCCCTCTTGGCAGAGAGTTGCGGAGAGTGCAAAGGTGCCTCCTGAGCCTCCTTTGCCCTCAACCACTCCTATTCTGCATTCACAGACTGAGGGGACTGGAGCTGTGTGATGGGGTACTTAAAATTAAAAAAATCTATTTCTGTTGAGATTTTTGCACTTTATTCTACAGAATGCATTAGTCTTCCAGCCATTCAGGTTCGGATGCACCTCAGTCTGTGAGAACCGAGTGTGTACCTGTGCACAGGAAGCAGGATGTGTCTGCAGGATTGAGTTCTTGAAGGGCAGATGTTAGAAGATCCACAACCTGCCTGTAAATATATGTAGAACAAATGCATATTCTCTCATCCAGCAAAACATAAAGAATTTGGGAGACCCAGGATGATTTGATTTCATATTCTTATGTAAAGTTTTTGAAGTATAATGGTACTGTCTTCTGTCTTCCTCTATTTTTGCTGCTTCTTCATTTAAGGAAGCGAGGGTGCACAATGAAATTTCAAAAAAACCAACACAAAGCTTTGGAAAAATATGCCTAAATTGATTCCTATAGAAATGAATTCTACCCTTGAAGGTAAGACTTTTTGGCTGCTTTACTGGAGCACTGTAATAAATATAAAAGTTTAGAACACATAATTTAATTATCATATTCTGGCCATAAATGCTTTAGGTCTGTAGTACATTTGAAATCCCAAGAGCTCTGGCTGAGGTTGCAGCTGCAACATCAATTACCATTTATCCATTCCAAGAAAGCTTTGCCTGTGCCCTTGAAACCTTCACGTTCTGGAGAGTATCCAAACGGGAACAAGGCGTCGCGTTGCTCCGTTCACGCTCCGTTCTCCTCCTGGGCAGCTCCAAGATGGGAGCGGACGCCATTTCACGGCAGGTTCTTTGTGCCGGTGGCTCTGGAGCTGCTGGTGGCTCCTCCGAGCCTGGCGCTGCTGTGTTGGTTCCAGAGAGCTCTGAGTCACCTGTGGCTCCTCGGCAGGCTTGGGAATAGACATCTTACAGGCTTGGAGAGAGGGATGGAAGTGCTCAATGGCCACGGGGAACCGCGTTGTGTCCCATGGCGGGTTTGCTCCACGCACTGTGTCAGGAATCTCTGCAAATTCCTGTTGTGGTTCTGTGCTGTTGGTACTTGCCTGTGCTCTCACTGCTGATTTTTGTTTAGTAGAGTATTGATTGATGAGAAATGAACCGGCAGCACTCGGGACGATAGTGCTGCAGCCTGTGCCGACCAGGGCAGACACCGGCTCCCTGGGAAGGCTGTTCCAACAACACGTGCTTGGCATTGAAGCACCCCTAAACACAGGGAATTGCTGTCTTTGCCTCTCCTGAGTGGCCAGTTGTGTCAGGCAGTGCACGTTGTGGTCTGTGTGTGTCCAGTGTTCTATCCTTGGAGTGTGCATGTCCCTTCTCCAGCATCCCCAGCCCAATGCGATGCCCAAAAGCTTCCTGAGAGCCCTTGGGAGTGGGGGGTTGGACTTGGGACTGACAAGGGGAAGGCAGGACTTCCTGTGCATTCAAAGCCTTTGTATACTGGGTTTTCTAATTAAATGCCATTTATTCTTATGCTTAAGGAGAGCAGAGTTTAGGTTTGCAATACAGGTTCTTAAGACCTCTGGATTGTACAGGAATCAAACCCGACCAGTGCCAAGGTGTGACTGGTTTGACAGCAAAGGTATTAATTTCAATTAATTTTGATTGCCAGTAATAAGTATATTTTTATGCATAAAATCCTATATGAGGGATGTATGTAAAGCCTTTTCTTGGTGTGAACTTAAGTCACTTTTTTGTTGTGAACTCAGTTTGGATACTTTGGTCAAGGTCTTTGTTAGGACGTCCCTGTGATGTTGGAAACATAAGCAGAACCTTGTTGGTATTTGAGGTGACTGTACAGAACCACGAATCCTACAGCTTTAGTTGTCTGAAGGGGTGGTAAAATGTGTGTTCTGCAGATGGGGGGTAATTCTGAGACTTTGCTGCTTTAGGAATGTCTCATCATGTCAGGGGGAGGCACAACAGTACCTGCCCCTCTGACTGTACAGCAGGTGCTTTTTCTGCCATGAGTTTCTGTCTCCAGCAGTGAAGGAAATTTGGCCATGGCCTTCCAGAGTGACACATGCCTCATGTTGGCCTTATCTTGGCTGTGTCATAGATGTGCTGCACAAAACAAGACCGTTAGTTCAAAATCTGGTTTCCTGGCTTATCAGGGTTTTTTTAATACAGTGTTTATCTGGGTGTGTGATAAAGGAAACGGTGTTAATTGTCCGGGCTCTCAGAGCAGCTGGAAACCAGGACTGCTGGGGGCTTTTATTCACAGGCTCTGGCTAAATACTGTAATCCAGACTAGGTTTTTAATTTATTATGGCATCACTGAGGACATGCTTGTCATCAAGACCAGCACTCCTACCAGAGAATCCAGGTCTCCATTTTAAATATGAAACAGAAGAGAAAACTGAAGAATAGGTGGGTCCGTGAGGAAGCCGTTTGGAGGGTGGGTTTGTGGGTGTTGAGTGCAGTCAGACCTTGGCTTGGGATCTGTCACCGTGTGTTTAATGCCTCCGACAGTCGCTGTGGGTGCCCTTGGTGGCACCCAGCCAGACCAGAGGCTGGTTCTGTGCCTGCAGAGCTCACAGGCAGCCTTGGGAGGAAAAACGTGGGTTCTTACCAATTTTAAGTCTCTTTAAACTGCAGTAAGAAAATTGCAAGAGGTGGAAGAGAAACCAGTGGTTCAAGTTCTCAGCAAAATGAATTTCTGGAATTATTTTCAATTGGAAAACACACTTCTGTTTTAATAGTCATGACAAGTCTAGTGTCAACAGCCTTGGTTTAAAATTTTTTCCTGCTTGAATGGAAAACTACTTTCCTGCCTAAGTGAGTATAAAAAATAATTAATAGTTTCTCTAGTTAATGAAGAAATAAATAAGCAATTCAAAAAATGTAATCAGTTGGTGTCTGCAGCTGAGTGTTTACATAGTTCTCATTGCTGGAAGATAAGGAGGAGGCCCAGCTGGCAATGACATTGAAAATGGTTTTCTCTACTCTTAGTTTGGTGATACCACTTAACACCGATAAGTAACTGCCTTTTAAGAATATATTCTCATTATTGTTTCAGTCCTGAGTTGTGCTGCAGAGCCAGCACGTGCAGTGGGCCATGTTTTGGGCTCTGAGTGTATCAGGAGTGAAGGAAGCTCAGAGATCTGAAACACCAGATTAGAAGTAGGAGGAAAATGAATAGTCCTATCAAAAGTCTAGTCAAAATAACTATAATCAAATTCTGAGCTGTTTCTGCCTGTCCTGGACAGGGTCCATCCATTGCTTTCTGTGGAGGTGGCGCTTGGGCATGAACAGCATTTTCTTACAGGTGTGCAGGAGCCATTTGCAGATGTTCTGGGTTTGTAATTTATAACAGCATCAGGGAATATTTTAGTTGTCCATAACTGTGAAAAAAATGCCATTATGCATTTCCCCTGAACTTTTTTTTGTTAAAGGTGATGACTGCTAAGCTGACGACTCCTTTTTGACTGGCAGCCCCCAGATTTCCTGTGCTGCTGCTGCTGCTGCTCCTGCTCTGCAGCTTGCAGCCATTTTCCTTAAATGCAGGCAGTTTTTCAGCTATAACCAAGTCCTCTTCCCATTGCACGTATGTTACTTGCTGTTGGTGCTAATTTAATTCACATTTTTAAGATGACTTTACCCTTCACCAGACCTGTGCTCAGGCAGGGCACGTTTTGGGCAAAATGTGATCCAGGGTGACCATCCCAGGCTTTTTCACATGCTGGTAAAAAGACTTGCAGGTTCTACACTTTAAATGACCAGTAATTTTGGTTCCTGAAAGTGTCATCTCATCATTATCTCACAAGAGTTGCTTTCCATAGAGTCATGGAACCCCAGAATAGTTTGGGTTGGAGGAAAACTTAGAGCTCATCTCATGCCACCCCTGCCATGGACAGGGCACCTTCCAGCAGACCAGGTTGCTCCAAGTCCCATCCAGCCTGGCCTTGGACACTTCAGGGATGGGGCAGCCACAGCTGCTCTGGGCAACCTGTGCCAGGGCCTCACCACCCTCACAGGGAAGGATTTCTTCCATTTTAAACCTATTATTGAAAGTTCAATACTTCTGTGATTTTAATTTAATAATGCAAAGTAACAGGAAGGTGGTACATTTTTTGTATTCTATTATAGTGTTAGTAGGTTCAGCACATGAGACTGTGTCCATTCTCTCTGTGTTGGGGAGGTTTTATGTTCCTCACAGTAAAAAGGGAAGAAAGAAACAAGCAAATGTTCTCAGCAATGACCACTTCGGCTGGAGAGAGTTTGTTTCTTCTGCAGTGTGAATCCCTTCGCTGGCACTCCTGGCTGCTCTGACCTTTGTAGCTGGTGGCAGGGCTGGGCACCTGGTGGTCCCTGTCCCTGCTGTCTTGGCTGTCACAGGCTGGCCAAGGACTGAGGTGCTGGAGTGACCAACTCGCCCGGCCCCATAGACGAGCGAGGGACTCTCGGGCGTGGAGACCCCAAGGCAGGAAAACCTCTCACCACCATAAACATTACCACACCCGGCTTTAGTGCAGTTTGACCCTTGAGCCAGGTTTGAAAGTCTGTGGTGAATGATTAACAGCGAAATGGCTTTAGTTAAACAACTTGATTTCTGCACAGCTCGTTACCGGGGCTGCATCTTCGCTAAGGTTTTCCATTTTCCCCTCTTTGTTAAGGTTTTCCATTTTAACCACTTCATTAAGGCTTTCCATTTTGCCCCCATATGTTTCCCTGACTGGAAATGATAAATACATCTATACAAATAAATAAAATCAAGGTTGTATATAAATAGTTTCTGAAAGTATGTGGGAATGGAACTTAGTACTCCATAACACCTTGCTTCCCAAAATAAAATTTAATCAAAGTTTTTACAGCTTTGGAACCCTTAAAATTGGGAGGATTTCCCCCCTCTCTCTCATGCTTTACTTTGTCTTTATTTTAAGTAAGACTCATAGGTTATGTTTTTGTTGCATTTAAAACCATTTCTGCAAATACGGAAAGATAGCTTTTCTATTATTGTATTATCTCAGAGTGTAATTTCCCTGCCTTACCTCTTCCTTAGGAAGTGGTTGTTTGTCTTTTACTGCATATAACTTTATAGGTAAAAGATTTATATTAAACATAAGTCTAGTTAGTTGTGGCTCTTGCAGGAGCCCTCGTACACTGTAATCCCTCCTGGTCGTGTTTTACGGCCGGGGGCTGTTGTTGGCTGGCAGTTCTCCACACAGTTAGTAAATATTGCCCTATCTGATACAGCCAGGCTGGGAAGATATGCCAAGAGCCCGGATTAGATTGCTGGCTACTGCTTTATTAATCAATGTAATCATTTATTTTTAGTTTTCTAAGTCATATCATCTGTTTTCTTTCTCATATTACATTTTCTATGGTGCTGGTACAGAAAATGAGCCCTGTTTAAAAATTAAAGGTGATTGAAAAGTTTCAGTGGAATATGTTTGGCACTGCCATGGTTTCCCTGACAGCTGATGAATGTTTCCTTAAAAATGCTTTTGTCAGAAATTCGAGAGGTATAAAGGGTTTTATTTTTGTATCTAAATTAGCTGTCTTCAAAATTACACATGGAAAGATGTTTCCATCTTATTCTGCTTTTAATCATTTTAATGAAGCAAAGTTCTCAAGTTATATATTCCTTATTTAAACTCATAGGCTTCCAGCCTGTACTTCAGTGATTAGTCTGAGATTTTTATTCTAAGAAAAGGAGCTACTGGGCCTAAAACTTAAAAGAAAATAAGGCATCTTATAGTAGCTCTTGACTGGCCAGTGTTTACTGATCAAAGAAGAGGGGTTGTTTGTTTTTGAGGTAAGTGTTGGGGTTTTTAACTGGGGTTTTTTGCATATGACAATACAAAGTGCAGAAACAGTTCAATTCCTCTTCTCAAATGGATCAGTAAGCTGGGGAGAAAAATAAAATGAAACCAAAGAAGAAAGTAATGTATGTATCACATGAAAGGAAGCAAAGCTTTGAGTTCAAGATTATTTGTCTGAGTAGACAGGAAAGCTGTGAGGGAGCAAAGAACTAAGTACAGTTTTTAGGTCTGAGGTTGCCATCTTTTCCCTGGATTCCTTCTGAAATCTCCATGGAACAGCAAAGATGTCCAGAGCCAGCACAGTGACTGCTGTGGCAGCAGGGGGTCTGCTCTGTATGTCCTGAGCCAAACCAGCAGGCATGGAGACCTCACTGCTCTGAGCTGGAGTAAATCTGAGATCTGCTGAGAAAGGCAGGAGCACCCAACATGTGTAATACGGGCATGGCCCATGGTAAAGATGAGCAGCAGTTCCACCTCTCCAGCCAGGGGCGCTGGGCATTGCTCAGCTCCGAGCACAGCTCCGTTCGTTTGAGGCTGTGCTATCCCTTTCCTCAATGTGCTGGATCTCCAGCTGTGTGCTGGGAACGCAGGATTTCTGAAAAGGCTGGTTTGTATCAAAGAATCACAGACAGGTTTGGGTTGGAAGGAATCTTAAAGCACATCTTGTTCCAACTGCTCCCATGGGCAGGGACACTTTCCACTAGACAAGGTTTCTCCAAGCCACATCCAGCCTGGCTTGGAACACTTCCAGGGATGGTGCAGCCACAGCTTCTCTGGGCAACCTATGCCAGAGCCTGCCCACCCTCACAGGGAAGAATTTCTTCCTAAATAACATAATACCATCCTAATGAACCAAACACCATTGTGCACAGCTTTATGATAAGAGGCAGAGGTAGATCTGAGTCCTCAGCCTCCTTAACCATAAGGTTTTTGTTACTACAGATTCACAGCTCCGACCTTCTGTCAGCCAGTTCCCTCACTGGAGGAGATGGGGCTGTGCAGGGGCACCTTCCTTCTTACAGTGTTCATTCCTAGAGGTCTCTGCACTTGAGGAAGGCAGACGTGCTGGGTACAAATCAGGATGAGCATGTAATTAAAGATGCATGTTTGTAAGGACATCAAATAGAGGGAACTGGGTTGAATTACACTCCGCCATCACTTGGATGCTGAGGGCTGGATTGTGCAACCATAGGGTTTTATTAGAGCTTTATGTTCTTTTAAAGAAGACAAATTAATTGGAAAACCCAGCAACGCCATCCCATGGCTCATAAACAGGGATACAGTCCATCAGTGAACCGACAGATGTGCTGATGGTGGTTGTCAGCCTCTTGGTAGAGTAAGAGAGAAGTGCTGCAGCATTCCACAAATACTTTCTGAATGCGAAGGAGCAATGTGACAGATTTGAGTTCCTTTCCAAGTTCTGGAATGAAACATTCTTTCCTTTGGGAAGAGAGAGGCCTTTTTCTTCCTTTTCCTCATTCTCCTTCATTCCTGCCATCAGCCTTTCCTGTTGAGGCCTTTGCACCATCTTTGTTCTGCTCTCATCTTCCCACTGCTATTCCAGTATGTTGAAGCTGTTGCTGTATTCTGGTGTTTTCTTTTCTACTCAGGCTTCTGGTCTGGCTGAGACACAGCTCAGCTCCTCCTTCAGCTCAGATACTGGGTTTTAGGGTGGGGTGTACATATACCTTAGGTCTCTGCCTGCTTGTGCTGTCTCATTTTTTCCTCTAACACAAGTACTTTTCACTTTTTTCTGCCCTCTGGTTCCATTTTCGTCAAAGTGAGGACTTCATTGACATGTTTATTGTGGTTTGACTTTGATCCCTCTGTATTTGAGTGGGAGCGTTCCTGCTCCTTGTCTTTTTATTGCCTAAATCCCTATTGGAAAGAACAAACATGATGGCAAAGTCCTTTGAATCACTGGATGGGCCATTTCTCAGGTACTCTGGGAATGGGACATATGGATGTGTTCAAAAGCAGAGACTCCCAGGTGTCAAAATGTTCTGATTTGGGCTGGAATTTAAGGTTTGTGTGAACGTTTGAGAACTGTGGGGTTTTTTAAATGTGTGACCAAATCTGGTCAGACTTCCTTGAGGAGAGGAAAAGGAATTTTCCATGCAAAAGCCAGCCTACATATGAATGTTAAGCCCACACTGGGGAAATATGGATGGTCTGGAGAGTTTCCAAGGAAAGGCACCAAAGTCTTAAAAAACCTGTCATTTTTCTAGCTTCTTCTGGAGACTGACTGGAACTCCGGTGAACAGGATTTTGTGTGAAAAGCATTTGAAGTGAAGCAGACAGTATAGAAATTGCATTGTAGGAGTTTAAAGCTCTGTTGGAAATCACAGAATGTTTGGTGTTGGAACTGACCTCTGGAGATCATCCAGTCCAACCCCCCTGCCAAGGCAGAGTCACCTGGAGCAGGTGACACAGGAATATGTCCAGGTGGGTTTGGAATGTCTCCAAAGAGGGAAGTTCCACATGCCCTCCCTGGGAGCTGTTCCACTGCTTTGCCACCCTCTGTGAAAAGACGTTTTCCCTCTTGTTGAGGTGGATAAACTCAACAAGTCGGGCCCTACAGGAGGTGTGGGGCAGCCTCCAGCAGGCAGTCCTGCACTTGGGGGCTGCAGCTCAATAAGATCAACCTCTGAACTCTGGCCCAGCACTGCTGGCTCAGCCCTGAGGATTAGGAGCAGCTCCAAGGTGATTACGATGGATTGTTTGTTGTTCTAACAGGGATTTATTTCTTTTCTTAACTAACCCTTGGTTTGTAGCCGGGCTGTGTGTTTACATTGGAAAACCAGGTCCTGATGTTAGGAATGTATATGTATTCTTCTCCTAAACTGCTGAAGTGAAGTGATCACTTGTTACTGTGACTGTTTATCAGTGTATGGCCCAACTTGCACAGCTTCTTGCATAACAGGATCCCAGTAGAAAACTCGGTGGTGGTGCTGGAAGCTGAGCCCTTGTGCAGAGTGCGGAGAGTGCGACAGTAATGGAAACAAGATGGAGTAAGAACGTGTTTTAAGAGTCAATTTTAAAGGCTGGGATAATTGTGCAAGAAACTTGGCTTCAGAAATGTGTAAGGGAAGGAATCGTGACCCAGCCAGATAGGCCATGAAAAATCCATACAGCTTTCCTTTGGTTTTACAGAATTCCTTGTTTAACTCATTCAGAGTCTGGTGCACTTCGTGTGCAGAACTGTCCCACTGGAGGGTGAGGACAAGCCATTTCTGTAGGTACCAATCTTGTGTTTGCCTCTATCCCATAGATCGTAATTAAGTATTTGTCTGCTTTGTTTCAGCCCTGGAATGAGATCAGATGTAAGCTCCTCTCCATCCACAACCTCAGCAACTACGGGACCACCTCCCAAGCTCTGTCTGGTGTGCTCCGACGAGGCCTCTGGGTGCCATTATGGTGTTCTGACATGTGGCAGCTGCAAAGTGTTCTTCAAAAGGGCAGTGGAAGGTAAGACATGCCTTGATGAGTTTGCTGTTGGAAGATATAAAATCCCTGTACGTATCATCCATATTCAAACCATGAGATCACTGATCTTGTCATAGTAAGTCACATTGATAATGGTGCATTATCTGAAGTGTGGATTCCATTCACACTGATAAAATGCTCCCATTCACTCCGTGTAAAAGGATTTATTGTTGTCTTGGCTTTTGTCTCTTTCATTTTGTTTCACTGTTGTTTTTGTTTATTTCTCCGGTTTTTATACAGATATTTGTTTGTGTGCATTAGATTTGTAAAGTTTGTGATTTTTCAGTGTAAGGTTAGTTGGTTTGTGTAGGAAACTGTACATAAAACTTGGTAAATTAGTTGTGTGTGAGTTTGTGGTGGTTTTGCATTTTTTCTGCAAAAGTAGGTAGTGTTGGTTGAATTGCATCCGTGTCTCTGTCTGTTGGCTACAGGTAACTGGGTAATAGGAACATGTGTGTGGTTTTGGAGCATTTGAGATTTCTGTCTCATCACAGGGAGAAAATCAGCTTGGAAATCAGAGATGATAGAAAACTGTGAATAAGGGCTCTGTGATTTTGTGGCTGTATCAGTAGCTATTTTGTAATGGACTAGGTTGTACCTCAGAGTATGACTCTTCACTTCAGTATCAAATGCGGAAAAGTTGGAGCATATTCCCAGTGTCTCTTAAGGGATGGTGATTCCCCAGTTCTGAAAGAAGGTTGTTCTTAGTTACAGCCTTCAGGGTTTCCTGCCTCATGCCTTCCTCGTGCAGCCTCCACTGCACCAGACTCATGTTGTGCTGACATTTTTGCAAGCTGGGATCGCTGGAGAAGAGAGAAAGCTGTTTGATAAAGACAGGCCAGCATTCAGTCTCCAGAGGCAGCACTTTCCCTCAATTCCCACTTCAGTGGGTGCCACGGAGAGTTCCGTGGAAGTGCAGAGCCTTCCCAAAGGATCAGAAAAATCAAGTTCCTGTTGCAGGTTTTGCTTGTCACAAGGTGAGGGCTGTTGGCCCCGGGGGGAAGCTGAGGCTGTTCTGAAGTATAACAAGGCAGTAGGAGCTCAAGTGCAAAGCACTTTATTCAAAGCAAATAATCATCTGTACTTTTGATTAAAATCAGGTCACTGGAGATCCCTCAGGAGATATAGCAGCTGGATATGTGTTGTAGGCATGATTTTGCCTATTCTCAAACTTAAATAAATCAGGAAAGTATTGATACAGGAAATAACCAACCCAGTAATTCCTTCTGATCGGTGATGCAATTTGACTCGTCATGTATCAACTGTATAGATATTAAAAATGTAAGCAGGCTTATGGCTGAAAAATGGCAATCAGCTCCTCAAGGCTTACTCCTACTTCCATTTTTATTGTTCTGCAAGTTATCCCACCCTTCACAGAATCATGGAATCATTTAAATTGGGAAAGCCCTCCAAGACCATCAAGTCCAACCTGTTACTGATCACCATTTTGTCAACTGGACCATAGAATGAAGGATTAAGCACCTTTAATCCTTCCATCTGATATTGTGGATGTTTTCAGGAGCCCTTCCAGGATCTGTTAGTCCTAGACTTCACTTTAAGGAACAAATAATTTGCTTTTGTCTTTTATAGGCATTTTTTTATTAGGAACACATGTAAAAAGAATTTGTTTCTGCAATATCCTTTTTATTAGTAGCTGCCAGGCACCTGTTAGTGTTCAGCTCAAGCTGACTCTGCACACTGGTTATTCAGCCTTTAGCCAAAGCCCTTTTTTCCACCTTTGCCTCCAAGCCTATGCACTGTGACAGAAATAATCCCAGAAAGTGGAAGTCTCAGTATCTAGAAAGTCCATATAAAGTGTATTTCTTTCAGCAAGGAATAGAACTAGAGGAGAAGAGGGAGAATAAAGATGGGACAGCAACTGTATATTTATGTAGTTCTTCACACAAACAGGCCTTCAGGAGCACAGGGAGGCCAGAGATCTTGTTTTAGCTCTGATTCTCATGGTTTTTCAGAGCCCAAAGCCCTCGTGATTGAGTTTCTCCTGTCACAGAACCAGCCCTGTTCACCTCCCAACGCGTTATCCCAATATACCAACCTGGATCTTCACCACTCCTCCCACCTCCACTTCCTCGCCTTGGAGCAGATCCTCACACCTCCCTCCACTGCAGATTCCCCAACACCTCTCCCTCCTGCTGCATTCCACAGTGGCCCTGTTCATCAGCAGTTTTAATTCCATCTTCCAAAGTCTTTTGTCTGCAATTTCTAACCTTTTTATAGAGCTGGTGTGTTTAAATGAGCAGAGTCGTTCAGTGTGGTGGAGCATCAGAGCCCCAGGCACCAACGGGCACTGCGGGCAGTGCGATGCTGAGGAATGGGCAACCTCTCTGTAAAATGCCCCTCTGTGCCCAAATCCCCTTGGTAACATCTCCATTGGCTCACTACTGGTTTTTACCAGAGTATTTGTGAAGTATATTTGGGTTTTGAGCAGCAAAGAGAATTGAAGCACATTCCTTTGGCTGCTGGCACATCCTCTGGGCAGCACTCAGACATGGAGATCAGTTTCCCTTCATTTTCCCACAAGATGCTCATGTGACAAGAAGGCTTTAATATAACGTAATTCAAAGAAATAGTGTAGCTTGCCCCTGAAAAAGGCAAGAATAGGTGAGAAGAAAATAGAAGAAATCAAACCTTCATAGAGAGGAGGCTCTTTGTTAGGAATAAAATGGAACAACAGCTCAGGAAAATCTTCACCTGAAGTATCTGTAGTGTTGTATGAAACCGTGGTATCATCAATTAGCTTTGAGAGACATGGAATTGTGTTCTCTGCTCATCTACAGTGCTGACAAATTGTCACCAGTTTATATTTCATGTGTGTGTACAATTGTACTTATTTATATGTATTGGGATGCTAATGGCAAACAGAATGGTGAGTCCTGGATCTGTTGTCTAAGTTAATTAAACACAAAGATTACACAAGGATCAGGAAGGCTCCTCTTCCCCAAACGGAAGAGGTGGGGAAGTTCATTCAGAAAACATTCAGGGCTTCCTTGGAATACCAACTTGAGACACTTCACAGGAGAAGTTTGACCAGAGCCACAGGAATGGACTCTTCATGCACATAATTTTCACAGCTGACTTGAAACAAATCCCTTACCCAGGTTGTTTTCCTCTGAGACTCTTGGACTCTGATGTTAATAATTCAGTACTTGGAGAATACATTTGTTTCTCACAATACTGTACTGTCAGGACTTTGCAATACACTGTGAAAACCCAGGCAGCAGCTTTCTGCCCTCTAAAGAAATGTATTTCCTGATCCCTGTCTGGGAGAAGGCTCTATCCTTTAGTAATGGTTTTCCCTAAGTAAGTTATACTGAGACATTTACTCATATAACTCAGTTAAGAATAGATACTCTTCTGTTGCCCTGCTCTTATCAGCTAAGAAATAGTTACTTCAATTTCTGTGGCTCAAGTTGTCGTGGTTTAGGGTCACTTTTGCTTTGGATCTGTGAATCCATAAAAACATCAGAGAACTTGGTTTGTCCAGATCAGGCTGCAAGTTAAACAAAGAGGAGGTTTCACAACTTTCAAACTGATGAAGCTGTGTCTGTTTTTTGTAGAAATCTTTCCAAGTGTATTCTCAAAATGTGTTTTTGAATGTTATTTATGTCTGTTGTCAGACGAGTTAGAGAAATGGGAAAACTGCTGTAGAAGAAAGATTTGATAAATGTAAGGGAAAAATAGTTTTACAAATAGAGTTGCCTGGTATTAACACCAAAAATAGGATTACTACCTAAATTTATTGGCTTTAGGGTGTGATTATGAGAAATCAGTTTGGATACATGAAATCAGGTGTATGTTGGTGTTTTTGCAAGACATGCAGTGCAGTAAGTAAAGCTCTTACATCATTCTCAGACCCTTAATGAGTGACTTCAGCACTGCTCTAATTATGGAGTTTATGGTTGTTTTGTGTTTGTGCACACAGGGCAGCACAACTACCTGTGTGCTGGGAGGAACGACTGCATTATTGACAAAATCCGGAGGAAAAACTGCCCAGCGTGTCGCTACCGGAAGTGTCTGCAGGCTGGCATGAACCTCGAAGGTAACCACACATCCACATCCCTGGTTTAGTTTGGAATCCCAGGAAAGGCCAGGCTGCTTATGAAGCAATGATAGGAGCAGCACTTTGATATGTTAAAAGCAAGCGCTGTCTTTCATGAGCATTTTAATGAAAGGCACAAGGTTTCTGTGCTATTTCTCCCATCTGTGCTCACTTGCTCTGTCAGTATGTTCAGCAGAAGTGATTCATACACACAAACCAGGGTTGGTTTTTATTCCTGTCGATACATATATCTTGCTGCTTTTTCGTGGAATCTGAGACAGGAGAACTCTTGGGGAGCACCTGGAGGGGAGTGAAACACCTGTAGGGAGATGTGCTGTCTGCCCATCCTCACTCAGGAGAGTGGCTTGACACTGAAACCACAGGGGACAGGGGCAGGAGTGGGTTATTATATCTTCAAACTGAAGAAAATGGAAGTAATTTGTTGATGCTTTGGATTCTTCCTAAATACCTGTCACAATCTCTCTAGAAAATGTTGGTTAAATAAATAAATTTAACGTACCAGTATAAAGTTGTTCTCTGATGAGTCCTGAATGGCTTGTGAGAATCTGAAGGCCATGTCAACTAGAGATTTAGCAGCAGTTGTAAAACGGCATAAAACACTTTTATTAGTGTCAGCTACGTTTTATGCTCTCTATTTTTCCCTGAGCAGCAGAGATTAACACAGTGCTTCATAGTGCAGTCATCCTGGTGGTACTTGTATAATCAAAATTGTCAGATAAAATGAGAATGTCAAAAATATATTTGTTAGCTCCAAGGGTGAACAGAATTCCATTTCAGTCAATGATAATATCCTTTCATAAGATTTAAGTGGTGAATTAAGTTAGAGATAGATGAAGCACATACTGGAGTACATCCTTGCTTCCTCTTCTGCTTCCAGCCTCCTTCAGCAGGACACAGCACCAGGTTTTCTGTGCTGCAGGTGCCTCTACCTGCCCCTTCCTTCAGAGTAGAGGGAACAAAGCCAAGTGTCTGAAATGCTCTATGACCCACTTAACTGTCACATCCCCTGCTTTGGGCTGGAGGATTTGCCAGAGGAAGGGATGTGCAGGGTGGGAAAGTACAGCCAAAATCTACAATAGTGGGTTCTAAAATAAATCCCCAAAGTACATGAGGTTGTCAGTGAGTGTCTCCCAGGAGCTGGATTTAGACTTTGGACAGTGCAGTGGGCTGGACCTCACACTTTCAGAGGTAAGAGCAGGAGAGGTCTCTTGCCTTCTCCTGGTACTGGGGCAGGTCCTTGTCCTGCTGGGGCTGCTGTGCCCGGGAGCAAGGACAGGGAACAGCAAAGATTAAAGACAGTTTAAGTGATGCAAAACCCCCGAGCTTTTGCTTTGAGGTGGGAAAGAATGAATTTTGGTTTAAGGTGTGTTTCTATTTTTTTGCTTCATATTTGTTTTCAAAGTACATCTGTGATATTCGTATATTTATATGAGTAAAGCATTTTGTTAGGTGTAGTATTCTGATAGTAAGATGTGGTACTCTCATAGTAAGCCTTTCCCTTCCTGCATCAGTTTAAGTCGACACACCACTGTGTCGAGCTCTAGGACACAGAATCATGGAATGTTTGGGGTTCAAAGGGTTCTTAAATTTCATCCAGTTCCACTTCCTGCCATGGGAAGGAACCCCTTTCACTAGACCAGGTTGCTCCCCTGTCCAGCCTGGCCTTGACATGTTGAGTCTCTGCAGCAAAGAAAATGAAATGGAGTGCATCAGATACTTGCCACTTCTCCGCATGTAGGTTGGAGCCCTTCCAGTGTAGTTTGTCTGAATTTTGGCACAGAGAATCCTAGAGAATAGCGAGGTTTTGGAGGATGGATATTGTTATATAAGTTGTTGGAGAAGGCGGGGAGGTGAAACTTTTATGTCTGAGAGGGAAAAAGAATCTTGAAACTCAGCAACACAAAAATGGAAGAATTGGAGTAGTGTGAAAGGGTGAAAAACACCCTGAAAACAAGAGTTTATGGGACAGATCTGAACAGATGGGGAATTGGTCGCACAGAAAAGCGAATTGGAAGGCAGCATAAAGTGCAGAAGAAACTAAAAAGCAGTTTCTTTTATCTTGTCTATTTTAGTGTCACAGTTCAGGAATTACTGTTGTTTAAAAGAGAATTAAATTTGCATACTTTTTAGACAGTAATTTCTTTTTGAAAAGTCCCCAGCTACATCTTCAATGCATAAATAATGGTTATAGCAAACCAGTGAGTGATCAAACGAGATCCAAATGTTGAGCCTGTCAGTCCTTTGTCCCCTCGCACTCATCTGATGTGCTGCTGGACTTCTTCCATTAACCTGCCCCAGGACATTTGGAGTATCTCAGTTTCTTATACCTACAGTGACTTTCACTGTTAGGTATTGGGTAGAAGACTAATTTATTTTAAAATAAATTAAGACACAAAGTTTGCCATGTGGTATTTTAATTCTGACCTGCTCCTTTCCTGAGATAAAAGTGGCCCCTTCTAGCCTGGAAATGTTACTTGCTAATTTTCTGTTGGTCTTTTTAATCTTAGAATCATTAAGGTTGTAAAACCTCCAAGATCATGAAGTACATGAGTCATCTCCTTGGCCCTGCTTATCATCCTTTTCTAGAACTTTCTTTTTTCTATTGCATGTTTTTTTAGGTGTAGGGGAGTGGAAAAAGAAATCAGACTATCAAGCTGCAGGTACTAGAGATTTACACAGCAGAATAATGATATTTTGTACTCCAGCCTTTATTTCCTTGAGTTCTTATTTCCGCTCCCACCGTTAATTGGTGTTCCTTGGCACCCTTTCTTTTTGTGATGTGTTGGAAGAAAAGATTTATTGTTAGGTTTTATGCCTGTAAAAGGTTGTCTCATAATTTTTTTGGCTTTTCATGCTGTTTTTTGCAGCTAAACTTGGCAATTGATGAGTTTTTTCTGCAGTATTCACTTGGAATTTATTTCATATTTTTCAGGGACTTTCTTCTTTCTGATCCCATTCCTTGCCCTGCTCTAACTATGGTGAGGTTGTTACAAATCCCAGTTTAGGAGGAACATGCCTGGTCCCTGTGGCTGTCTGGGGTGGCAGTGACAGGTCCCTTGCCCACCTGGCTCAGATGCAGGACCATCTGCCCACGGGGCAGGGAATAGGAAGCCTGTGCAGCCTCAGTGGATACCAGATTGCAGGAGGTTGGGGGCTGAAGGAGGTTGTTTGTTTTGAACAGAAAATCTTGGATGCTTTTCTTTCCACGCTGAGTTTGTCTGTGGGGGTTATCTCCTGTATTGTGCCCTGAGGAGCTGGGGTTAAATTAATGGTCTTTTTATGTTTGAAAATAAATCATCAAGAAATATATTATCTCAACCTTCCTTTTTTGTGTGAGTTACAGCTAAATATCTAATTCAGAGCTAGTAACACAGCCTAATAAAAATTCTTGCATAATAATCTACCCTATCAGATCTGTTTATTTTGATTATAATTTTATTAGGCTTTCTGGGCTGGAAATACTCCATCCAGGTGTCTGCAGGAAGCGAAGGCATGTGCTTCTAAATTTAAGTCAGAGCAGCTCACATGCTCTTCAGAACTTGGATAATGGGGCAAAAAACATCAGAATGTGGAAAGGATTTTGGAGCAACCATTTCAGAATTAAGACAAGAAAAACAAGAAGCTCTTTGCTCCAAGGAAATTTGCACTTTTCCCATGGCAGGCTTGGCATTTGTGGCCAGTCTACAAACCTTTGGGAAAATGCAACTTACACAAGGTCTGTGGAGTGTTCCTTGTGTTTAGCACTTGGTTTCTGAAGGCTCCCTTGTAGCCAGTGGGAGAAATGGTTCCAGGAAGGAGTTTCATATGTTACTCTGCAGGGGTTGGTGCATTTTGGATGCTGAGAGATTGTGAACAGATTAGGAGTAACTCTGAATGTGAAACCACATTACGTGATGCTTTTATGGGCTACTGATTTATCTCTGAAGTTCCAGAAGAGAAGTCAATTAATTAACTGAGGCACACAGGGAAAGAACTGGTTTCATTTGGTCTCTGTTAAGTAGCCTGTGCTGTGTGGCCACCTCCAACCAGGAGAGCCAGAGCCAAGCAGGAGACTCCATTATGGACAAGATGCTAATAAAATTGTTACTCCAAGTTTTTGGAGTTTACAGTTAACATCTCTGTGTGATGTTTTATTTATTTGGCGAATGAATTTTATGGTTTAATTACGCAGCAGTGATTTATATGCAAGAGAAACTGGCAAGAGAAAAAGCTCCTCCTGCCCAGCATTTTCAAAAAAAAAACCCTATTTTCCTTGGCTTGAGATATCCAGTAGTTTCTTACCCATTGAATATATTTTTTCTTTCTTTTCCCTGGTTTCTATACTTAATATCTTAAGGAACTTTTAAAGTCCCATAAATACATATCCAGTGGTGGGATTTGGCCTTATGTTTTAGGATCAGCTTTGTAAGGTACCTGCAGACAATTATTGAACATTTGGAAGCAGTAACATAAATGTGACTTTCATTAAAACATAAACTTATTTTCAATGGAAGTTTAGTGAAAATTAATACGGAATTATTTACTTTATGCACAAATGCTGTGAGGGTTTCAGTGGCCTGATCCCAGCTGCAGGGAGAGGGGAAGCAGCGTTTCCTCAGCTGTGTTTTTATCACTGTGTGGTCATTTTCCATCATCTCACCTGTGACTTACCCAAACTTTCCTAGCTCGGAAAACAAAGAAGAAGATCAAAGGACTGCAACAGGGAGGTGCCACGGGAACACGGGATGCTCCTGAGGCGTCCGGGAGCAAGAGCATCGTCCCCGCGTCGCTGCCGCAGCTGACGCCAACGCTGGTGTCACTGCTGGAGGTGATCGAGCCTGAGGTGCTGTACTCAGGCTACGACAGCACCCTGCCCGACTCCAGCTGGAGGATCCTCTCAACCCTCAACATGCTGGGAGGGCGGCAGGTGGTGGCTGCAGTCAAGTGGGCAAAGGCAATCCCAGGTAATGGCTGCAAATACATTAATTGCTGAGTGCAGTCTTCTTGCTGTACTTAAAATCTGTCCTTGTGTTTCGTTTTCCTTCAGAGCTGTACAGATGAAGTTCTAGTAAGATCTGGGCTTGTTCATGTCTCAACTCCGGAGTTGAAAAGTAGAAGAAATGTAGATGCAAAAATGTGTTTACTAGAAACTAAGTCATTTTGCTTGAACACTTTGACCTTTGGATAGTAAAATGCATATTAAAATGGATGTTTGTTTTAAAAGTAATATAGAGAACTATTTTTATTAGCTCTATCTCCATCTTGTAGATTCACAGAATCACAGAATGGTTTGAGTTGGGAAGGACCTTAAAGCTTGTCCAGTTCCACCCCCTGCCATGGGCAGGGACACCATCCTTTAGACCAGGTTGCTCCAAGTCCCATCCAACCTGGCCTTGAACAGTTCCAGAGATGGGGCAGCCACAGCTTCTCTAGGCAATAAATAATTACTTCTTGAATAATTTTAGCAATGAGGTTCCCTTGATTTTTACAGACCAGCACTGCTGTGCTGCTCCTCTGGGTTTGCATTCATGGATGGTTCTTTGTTTACTCCCCCTCACCATATCTGCAATTTTCTCTTGACTGAGAACAGGTGTTTGAGTGTTGAATTCCAGGGTGGAAGTGAAGATGTTCATTTTCTCCCTGGCTCTGTAGCAGCATGGTTAAACTGACTCTTACCTGGGGAATGAGGGAGGTGTGTTGCTACTTTGACTCCCACCTGAAGACACAGTTAGACACAGAGGAGATGATGTCAGATCTCAGCCTTGGACATAACACATGGCATCTGTCCTGGGAGAGGCCAGGCCCAAGGAAAGCTGAAGATGGGTTTATTCCTACAGAACAAAGACCAGTTTTTATCTCCTTCTGACTCCTGTCAGTACTGTTACCTACCTGTTCTCAGAAACCCCTTCATGACGCACGTGTTGCCCAAAAATAACATCACAGAACAGGTCTGCCAGGAAAAAAAAAGATTCTGATAATGAGATTTATGAGTCATAATGGGTCTCTTTGAGCATGGGAAATAAATTAACAATGAGAAAGAAAGGCTGGAAAACTCAAATGTATCTATGTCCAGCAGAGGTGTGACTGGGAAGGTTTGTGTGTGTTGTAGTTGACAAGGTGGTGATCAGTCACAGGTTGGACTCGGTGCCCTTGGAGATCTTTTCCAGCCTCAGTGATTCTGTGTCAGGGCTGTTCACACTGGGCAGTCCCACTGAATTAACTCAGTCTGCTCTTGGAGAGATTCATATGAACACACTTCCTTCTGGGACAGGTCTTTGGGAGACCATCTGGTATTCCAAAATCCAAATATAGATTCCATTTTATAAAACACTTCTGTGTTCATCATCTCTGCTGAATGGTTTCCCTAATTAGCCAAACCCTTCAGGTTAGAGCTTATGCTCTCAATGGAAATGCCAATCTTCTCTTTAATAACTGCATTAATAGCAACTACTCTTATCATTTTTATCTCCTTTCTTTTGTTTGCTGAGGTGGTTCCTCATAAGTATTTAATTTGTATATCCTGCTCCTGGTTGTAGCCCATCAGCCATGCTGACAGCACGCCAGCATTCCTTGCCAAGCCCTTTTGCTGGAATTTCAAAATAACCTTTTCCTGAGGAGGGTTTGAGCACAGATTCAAGGTTTGCCCCCATAAGATTTGAATCACTTTGAAACCCTTTGTATTTTTGAAGCAGTACCTGGTTGTTCCTGCTGTCTCCAAAGCCAGGAGCTGTGTTTGAAGCTCTCAGACCCACCAAGTTTGTTCTGTATTCATCTACTGACTGCTGTCTGTTGGCACATCTTCAGGAAGCAGCTTTTTAGATGTTATGAGCTCTTTAGATGTCAGATGCTTAATAAAATTAGATAAAATCAACTTGAATTCAGGCTCTAATAATGATTCAGTATGGCACAATAGTTTCCTGCTAAATATAGGCAGGATCTGATAGGAACTAGAGTTGTAAATCCAAAGCTGCTGGCATTTTCAGACTGTTTGAGGGACCAGTTGTCAGATTTCGCCCATTTCCTCCTTATTCAGTTGGCTCTGTTCATGCTACATGTGAGATTAGGAGCAGTTAATGCTGGTAACTAATGCAATGCTTATTTTGTAAGTTCTGTGTACAGTTGTTGTTGAATAAGAACAAAATTTTACATTAAGCCATTTGTTGTCTGGTGGACTGGTCTTGTGAAAAGTAGCAATCCCTGTTGTTTTTGGAAGGCAGCCCAGTGAATTATAGTGTATGTGAAATGCAATTGTTGCCTCTTGTGTTCTATCTGACTGACCATCAGTTCCAGATAACCACATACACATATATTATGATTTTTAAATATTACATCCCCTTTTACTCCCTGCAGTGCCTGTGCACTGATAACACAGCAGTGGTGCTGCTCATAATCCTGGTCCTTTTCCAAGTCATGCAAATTTTTTGTCCTTTTTGTTTTGGTTTGGTTTGGTTTATTTTTTTTTGTTTTTGCACCTGACACCACCCACCCTCAATTTTTACTTTTCTAGGTTTCCGAAATTTGCACCTGGATGACCAAATGACCCTTCTGCAGTACTCCTGGATGTTCCTAATGGCTTTTGCTCTAGGATGGAGATCATACAAGCAATCCAATGGCAATCTCCTGTGCTTCGCACCAGATCTGATCATTAACGAGTGAGTAAGACCTGCCGCTGGTTTCTGGGGTTTGCACTTGAGAGCTGAATCATAGGGTAGCAATTCCTTGCTGAGATCCCAGATCTGCCTGTCATTTGCAACTTGTTTTTCTTTCAGCAGCTTACTTAGCGTTTTTAACTAAGTCAAATGAAAGAAAGGTAATTGAGATATTAAGTGTATTTATATCCAGGAGTTTTTGTGGGAGGTGTTTGTGCTTAAACGTTCCATATTGTGACTGTTCCAGCACCATTCATTAGAATCATTCATGTTATCAGAGCCAACACAGTCAGAGCTAAAAATATGTCTGGGATGGAGAGAAAAGTTTGGCAAATTGCATAATGTTCTGTCTGTTTAGTGTATAAAAGTGACGAAATGGTCCTCCCAATTTCCCAGAGTTCCCAATCCCTTAAACATTTCTCTTTGAGCCTAATTAAAGTAGGACTGAAAAACCAAGATTACATGTGGAACAACCTACCTGATTTGTATTTTCTTTTTGAACTTTGCTATCAATTTTTGAGCAAAGTCGAATTTAGTGGAATATTTGGACATATTTTTTCTTGCACCACACATCGTTATGCTTGTCTTTTCCAAATTTGCGTTGTGCAATAATAGTGCTGTAGAGGAGGGAAAGAGGGAATTTGGGATTGTTGAGGTGATTGCATCTTGTTCATGTCTCTGTTTCCTGGTTTTCCTGTAAGGGAGGCAATACCATTGGCATGTTTTGACACAGTCATAATATTTTTGGTTCTGTTGCACTTCAGAATCAGATCTCCCAAATATTCTTCCATGTTTAAAAAAAAATATAATAATGGTTCCATTTTCTGTGGGATCAGCCATGTACATTTCAGGCTGTTCCTCTTTCATGTTTATTTATTCCCTTCCTTTTTTGTTTCCAGTGTAAATATTTATTCAGACTTTTATACACTGTAATCATCAGCTTATAGTAATAACTTCAAATAAAAGGTGAGGAGGAGATGGCAGGTGACGACCCATCTGTATACTTGTGTTTTGTGAAGTGCTTATAATGTGTCTCTGGAGCAGAATAGTGTCTATGGTGGAATTAAAATAATATGGTGGTGGAATTAAAATAATTGATGTTGTCACTAAGTGTAATAACATCTACTTTGCCTTACATCAGAGGTCTCCTGCTGTTTTATCAGTTAATCAAAACCAGAGAACTTCACAGCCAGGTGTTGGTACTCTTAAAAAACCCCAAACTGCAAGGGTAACCCTGTTACAGCAAACAGTAACTCTCAGATTCCTTCCAGTTACAGTTTGTACACAAATTGTAGGTCAGAATGACATTTGTTTTCAATAAAACACGCTGACTGAGAGAACTGCAGTTTCTCCTCCAGTGGGCTACAGGTTCTCTATAAAATTCTCTGGTCATAACTTTTTATGCCCCATCCCTCAATAAAACGGAGCCACCTCTGAGTTGAACATGACAAACACTAACAGTAAAACCACTGCAGGAGTTTTGAGGAGGTTTCGGGGCAGGGAGAGCTGGAGGTGCAGCTGGGGCTGGGATGTTGGGCAGGACAGCAGAGGCATCATGGACACTTAAACAAAAATGCATTTGGATTTTACTGCAAGAAAAACATGCCCTTGAGTTTGAATGATCGAATGTGGCCACATAGGATGAATTAGGTAGTAGTTGGTATCTGGCTATGGGGCAGGGGGATAACATAGACCAGAGCATGGAGAGGTACTTCCATGGTTACAGAGAAATGCAGTTACTTCTTTTTCATTTTTCTTGACATTTTATATGTGTTTCTAGAAACTGTTCTTTAACCTTCTGAACTTTAAAGCCTTGTCCTCATATTTAGTACAATTCAGTCTTCAGCTTCAGGAAGGGAAATTCCATCTCAGAAGGTTCTCCAAGCCTTGTTGGTTCAACTGGACCTAACTGCAAAATACTTTTTTAAGATGGATTTCTTTATTAGATTAATTAGACTTTAGTTTCATGGATCTTCTCAAGCATCTGAGCAACATCAATTTTTCATGCATTAATCCTTGTGCCAGCCCTGGCCAGTGTCATCCTGTATAGTCACTGCTTACTTACATAGAGCAGCAAGATCCAGTAGCTCATGCAGTCTGTGGTGGGAGAGAGGATTAAATTCTGTTCTTAAATCTTAAGATGGCAGCTTAGTCATTTGCTCAGTTTTCTCCTAAAAAATTAATATTTATTGAATATTGCACTTTTGTGTCTATACTCTTGTAATTTATTTATTTTTAATGGAATATTTCTATACTATCTGATAATTTTATATGTAATATATGTGTTCACACACAAAACACAAAACTCAATTCAAGTTGTTGATACATTTGGCAGCTGAATAAATTGTAGACTTTAGTCCATTATTTAGTATTTGGAAATGGTTTAAACCTGTGATTTTGCAGTATGGTGTAACTGTTTCCCCAGTTTGTGGTTCAAAACATGCCCTGCTGGAACTGGCACTGGTACTGTATCAGCTTTCTGCCTCTGGGTATGTCACAGTGTGCATGAAATTACAGTGAGTGCAGTGACAGTGCAGACTTGGGTTCTTCAAGTGGCAAATGCCATTTAAGTGCTGCCCAGCTTAAGAAAGAAGTTTGTGGAAGTCGTGGGTCTCAGGATTTGGACTCTTGGTTGCATGTTCATCATTGTAGCTCCTTGCGCTGAGGTGTGAGGCCACTTCTGCGGTCTCATTTTTCCTTCTAATTTCATCTGCCATACAGAATAGCTGTATTGGTGTCTTTAAATAGAAAAATAATAAGTGATTACAGTTTTATAGGCAATGTTTTGTCAGTTCTCTTATTCCCCAAATTTTTTCCCCAACGTTCTTTTGTAACTCCTCCTGTGGAGTCAGTGTCATCTGGTGTTCAGAACACCAGTGTCTTGTTTACTGGGTTTTAGTCTTTTACAGACTTCACTGAACTGAGTGACTCAGAGCAGTGTTGAAAACCATCACGTGCTTTTTATCACCCACACACATCCCCCAGAGTAAGCACATGTATATCCATGTGTTCCATGGGCTGGGTTGAGCTGAAACACCTTCGGTGTCCCTTGGGGAACTGGTCCCTAAAGCAGAGGGGTATGGGATACTTACAGAGCAAGGAGGTGATTCAGGTTGGACTCAATGTGCAGTCACTACAGCAGGATCCCTTCACAGTGATCAAATGCTCCCAATCACCTCTTTGAGCGTTTTTATGTGCCTGGCAGTAACTGCAGAAGCCTTGAGCCCTGCCAGTGTCCCTGCGGAGCTCCTAGGGCTCAGTCTGGGCTCTGCCTCCTGCCCTGGCAGCTCCTGAGCCACCATGGGATGCAACTCGCTTGAGATTGCTGGTCCTGGGTATCCCAGAGCTCTGCTTGAAATCCACTGTGGTTCTGTGGGTAGTTCCAGCAAAGAAGGCAGCACATGTGGTGTCCTTACTGAGTACAGTGTCTATTTTAATTAGCTAAGTATAGCACCAAGTTGAAGTGTTACATCTGGTCTGTGTGTGGGTAAATTAATCCATGGAAGTGGTAAATGCCCTGTGCAGGGAGGGGAACCAGGATCCTGGGCAGGCAGGGAGAGAGCCCTGAGTCCTGCCCTTCTCTAGGTCTCTGTCCGTGACCTGAGCCCTGTCCCCAGGCAGGCTCCCTGTGGCAGCTGAGATCATCTGATGTGCCCTGGCCAGGAGATCTGAGATGGGAATGGCTGGGACCTCTTCCCAGAGTGCCTGCCAGCATTAAGGACAAGGCAGTGAATCAGCCTCCTCGTGCTCTGACACAGACGGATCTGCAGCCTCTGGGGCACAGGGCAGAGCCTCATCCATGTGCTCAGACCTTGCTGAGGGGAGGGGGCTGTGCCTGCTCTCGTTTTTTGGAGCTACAGTTCACATGGCCTTAGTATTGCCTGGAGTTGGCATGTCTTCTTATGGATTCTCAGCCTTGTGGATGTGGTTGCATTTACAGCAGACAGTAACAAACGACAGGCTGGCCCATTTCATAATGTTTATTTTAACCTTCTGCCCAGAAATGGGCATAGTTTTACATGAGGAAAACTGCTGAGCCCTGACAGAGAATGTGTTTAAATTACTCAATTTGAAATGTCCGAGATGCCCTTTGATACAGCCCAGAGGGGTCAGGACAGTGTCTGCCAAGTGGCCAAGTGGTGGCTTTGTGTCAAGTGCCCTGAGAAACATCCCACAGCCCAACATTGCACTTACTCCTGTTTCATGCAGCTTTACCTTGTGTGCACTTTGTGTTGCTTCTCCTTGGTTATGGAATTCTAACATAAATCCAGTATTTCTGGGTTCATGTGCAAGCCCACAGGCTGTAGCTGTAGGTACAAGGCAGCCTCCTGTTCCACAAGAAATTGTCTAACAGCTCCATTTGGAAACTGGGGTTTTACACTTTTGCTTGTTCTGATTTAATACTGTTTCAGTAGCTTGTATTTCTGTCTTTCAAACCCCACTGGAATTCCTATTATTCTCTGGTTTTTGCACCTTTAGAAAGGTATGTTTCTTCTTTCTGCTCAGGGCTTCTTAAGATGCTGGTGAGGGTACATCAAATAACCCTCCTGCAGGGCTAAGGAAGGGAGAATGGTTTGAAGGGACTGTAGTTTCATAACCAAATCTTCACTTCCACAAGGATCCCATTTTGTCTCTGTAGATTTTGATATTAAATAAGTGATGACTTGGGAAAGGTGGCACATTGTTAATGAAAAATAAGGTGCTGACAACACTGCGCAGAGATTGTGTACTCACTGCATGGGAAGCAGATTATTTTGCCTGTCTTTTTGTCTGCCAAAAAAAACAACATGGAAAAGCATAAATCTACCTTACACTCTTCAGAATTAATCTGTTCTTCTTCTTCATTTCCTACCCAAAACTAATTCTGTAATATTCACAGTAACCAGCTGTAAAAGCACACATAAAGAGGATTGTTGTGTCAGATGAGATATTAACTAAAAGGAGGAGTTCCTGTCTTCATGCGAGGTTTCATTGAAACAGGGGGAAAAAACGAAAAGGATATATGAAAACATATAATGTGTTACTCTGATTCCATGATTTTCCTTTGGTTGTCAACATGACTTCCCATTTATGGTTAGAAACTTGATTATTACACTATGAAGGTAATGAAATTTAATTGCAGTGCTAGTCATCACTTTATGAATATGAAAGGATACAAGTATAAAAAAATTGAGAAGTTACAGAATGTTACTGCTGTCAGTAGTGAGGAAATATGTATTAAATTAGGTGCACTTTGCAAAAGTATTGAGAGAATTAGACAAACCTCATCTCCAGGGTAGCACACCATCATGTTGCCTTAGAAAGATGAAATATTTTGGGAGTACTAGGCTTGAAGAACTCTGTCACACAGTGACTGAACGCGATTTTTATGTCAAGTTTGTGCTGACGTCTGTTGATAACAGAGCCTGCTGATGGTCCTTGGTAGAGACAGGCTCCCTTTGTGGCGCTGGGATTGAGCACGTCAGGCTCCCTCGCTCTGCAGTGCTGGGCCAGTGTTTATCTGTGTAACCAAGGTGATCACCCCAGTGGGCTCACGAGAGCATCATTTCGCTGTGCGATCGCTCACGTAGAGCTTATCGTCTGCCTCTGCACCCCCTGCTGCTCTGAATGCAGCATGGAAAAGGGGATGTGGAACTTTCAGATATCTGGACTTGTTGCTAATTCCTGTGCTTTTATTCCTCAGGCAGAGGATGAATCTCCCATGTATGTATGAACAATGCAAACACATGCTCATGGTCGCCCGGGAGCTCTCACGGCTTCAAGTCTCCTATGAGGAGTATCTGTGCATGAAGACATTGCTTCTCCTCTCTACAAGTAGGTGAACGGTTCAATACCAAGCTTTTGGCATTTGCATCTACAAAAGTATATGGTGAATTGCAATAGGTATTTTAAGAGAGATATTATATAATATGCCACATGATGGTTTTTATATTTGAGTAGGATATGCTGGGGTTAAGCAAGTCACAGCTTAGTAAAATTCTGTCTCTACTGCATGAAAGGTCAAATACGGTGTCACAATAATACTTTCAGAATATACAGAAACAAACTGAGACAACATAACTAGTATAGGTTACTATATGTAAATAACTTCTATAGTGTTATTTTTCGCCTCTGTGGATATCATTGGTACCCAGTAACTTCATTTTTGCCGTGCTCTATGGGGCTGTAGCTCCCTGAGGATCTCAGCTGCAGCCCTGGCTTGGCTGCAATCCAGGACTCAGCCAGCACAGAAGCACATGTGTGCATGTGTGTGTGTGTGTGTGTGTGTGTGAATGCCGGGAGTGGGTGTGAGCCGGGCACCTCGCCTCGCACTGGGAAAGCCTGTGCCTGTGTGTCCTGGGAAATCCCATCCCACGCTGTTACAGTGATCCCCACAGTCCCACAGGGCTGAGAGAGCTGCCGACGTGTTCCTGCCTCTGCTTGTCAGATTGGTTTTAGTTCAGTGCAGTGACAGGTGCCAACGTGCTTTGAAGGGAGCAAGAGCAGCAGTGCAAGTCAGGATTAAGCAGTGTAGTCCTTCTGCATCATCCTCATAGGGTGGTTTGGGTTGGAAGGGACCTTGAACATGATGGAAAGTAAATATTATTAAGTTTAAACAGTTCATTACACAGAAGGTGTAAACAATCCTTACCTTTAATATTTCCAGTGAATAACATCATTAATCCTTAAAGAGAAATGAGAACTTGTTCACTTTGGGTTTTCCCTGACAGAAGCAGGAGGAATGTGTAGCCTGGCATTGCTCATGTTGCAGGGCATTGCGTGGGGGGGGTGAGCAGGGGCAGCATGAAGTGGCACTGTGGTGCCTTGGCTGGTTTCCCCCAGCCCGGTGCCTCAGGAGTGGTGTGGGGGACCCTGGGCTGCCATGGCCAATTTCCCCCCACGCCCAACGCCCCATCAGCCTGGCAAGGCCCATCATGGCCTCACTGCCAGCCCAGAACTGGGACAAGGGCTCTTTTCACAGGAAACTTTCAGCCTTTCACAGCTGTGGGCTTTGTAGGAACTTAAAACTTCCCTAAAACTGCAGATTTAGAACAGTTTCTGGTTGATTCTGAAATCTCTCCCAAAATTCCTCAAGTGTTTTGGGTGTGGTGTAGGCCAACTTTCCTTACAGGAATTGGAAATTTCCTTAGAGAAATTTCCATGGCAGAAGTGGTGACAACACAGCACTGGCAGAATTCAGCCCATTCAGGAGTGAGGTGCTGGTGTTGCCCAGAGAGGCCCCTCGGTCCGATTTGGGGTGAAAGACAATATATTTTCATATTGTGTTGAGTATATACATTGTGTCAGTGGTACATTGTGGAACTTCTGCAAACTGAATAGCTAAAATTTGTATAGCTCTTTAATCCACAACTTTACAATTTTAATTGGTTTATTGTGTTTCTGTGTTAAGTTTTCCAAGAGAAGGAGGAGTAAAACAGGAATCCCACACAGGTCTGGACATGCAGCTCACACACAGAAATAGCTCACAGGCCTTCTACTTCTGATTTATTGAAACAACAGTTGACATGTTTTATCTCCTGTGTAGGCAAGGCAGACAAGAGACTTCAACATCTCTCAGATGCTGAGAGTGCAGTGAGGGTTGGATTTTCCGAGGAGGGCAATGTGCTTTGTGGTCTCTGTCCTCCTGTCTTGCTTTCAGTCGCCTTTGTCTCAGCTCTTTTTCTTCTCTATCTTCATCTCTTTCTGTTGACTTCACCAAGGCAATCAAAGGCTTCAAATGAGGGATCTTAAGGACCAGTGGAGACCATATGCTTGTTTGTCTGGATTAGTCCTTGGCCTTTAGGAGGACCATCCTCATAGGAGGATGTAGGTACAGGGACTTAATCTGGATCTGAGTCCCCACACCTTGGGTTTCTGGCCCCCAGATCGTCATCTTCCCTCCACTATCTCGATGTCCCGTCCCTATTCCAAAAAGCTCTGTCCGTGCCCCGATTCCAACATGGCTTGGGCAGTCAGTTTGTTGTCCAGTCTGTCAGTCCTTGCCTGGATGTGTTACTTGATCCATGTCAGGAGGCTTGGAACTCGATGACCTTTCAAGATCCTTTCCAAGCCAAACCATCCTGTGATTCTGCCCTGCTCTTCCTCTGGCATGCAGAGTTTTTGTGGAATCTTTCTGATGTCACATTCTTCCCCAGACACGGAGAACACCCAAACTCCAGCCCTGATGGTTCTTCATCAAGGCATTTCCAGGGCTGGATGTTGTTGCCTCCAAGGACTAATTACCTTCTCTGTTTCTTGGTGGGATACCTTTGGGGTTTCATGTTTATTTTGCACTAGTCCTGTGCTTCTTGTTCATCTAGTCATCAGTCCTAGTTCCTGTTCTTTCTTTTCAATCAGTCCAAGTCCTTTTTGTTTTGGTCATTTTCATAGAGTAACAGTCTGGTTTAGGTTGGAAGGGACCCTAAAGCTCATCTCATTCCAGCCTGGCCTTGAACACTTCCAGCGATGGGGCTGCCACAATTGCTGTGGGCAACCTGTGCCAGGGCCTCACCACCCTCACAGGGAGAAATTCCTTCCACCTCTAACCTAAATTTCCCCTTACTCCTTGTCCTATCACGGTAGTTTCTGATGTAAGACAACCTAAATAATGTCAAAGTTCATAGTTTTACAATGTCTTAAAGGTTTGTATCAATGTTACAGTTCCCAAGGAAGGCCTGAAGAGTCAGTCTCTGTTTGAAGAAATCCGGATGACGTACATCAAGGAGCTGGGCAAGGCCATTGTGAAGAGAGAAGGGAACTCCAGCCAGAACTGGCAGCGATTTTATCAACTGACTAAACTGCTGGACTCTATGCATGATGTAAGTCCTGAAAGGAATGCTGTAGGCATTCCAGATAAATACGTTTGGGCGGTGACAGTGATCTCCTCTAGGCTTTTATTATTTAAAGGGATAAATACCATGGGGGAGGAGGAGGTGGTCATGCCCCTCTACTGTCTGTCTAAAGGCAAATTGACAGCCATGAACATGCAGCTCTCAAGCTATTTTGGCAGTGGAATCCACAGCAATTAGTTTTATAATTAATCTCATTTTCAGTCTCTTTAGTTTTTAAAACTACATTGCTTTAAAATGGAGGAATTCAGAAACTGTAAAAGATTTGCAGTAGTAGCAGAGATGTGAAGTTTAAAACCTATGTTATCTCAGAGACAACTAGTAAAAAATTTATGGAACAGTTTGAAATTGCATTAAAATAACCCCTCAGCACTATGTGTTGTGTTAGCAGTGGACTAATTTGGCAAGAAATTTCAGAATTCAGGCTGTCTCCTTTGACATTTTAATTCTAAGTTACACATATAGGTACGAAGCAGTCCAAGCAATGTTTAAGGTGGGGAAACTTGGAGACCTCAGAATTAGTTTTTTATTTGTTACTGTACAAAGCACCTGGAAAGATCTAATTAAGCTTATCCATGTGCCTCTTGTTTATCTGCTGGAGTGGGAGTCACTACCACATCTCTTCAGTGTTTGTATCTGTTTGTTTGGTTTATATTGGAGTGCCATTGACAAGAATTAATTAATTAAATGAAGACACCTGTGCACCTGTCCTGTTGGAGCAGGGGTGAGGGATGCTGGGATGTGCTTCATCCATGGGCAGGGATTGGGGAGGAGGAGGATGGAGGTGGGTGGTTCTTCTGTCTGTTTCATGTGCAAGTAATTCTTTGCCTTATCACTTGTAGGTGGTTGAAAATCTTCTGAGCTTTTGCTTCCAGACATTTTTGGATAAATCCATGAGTATTGAGTTCCCAGAAATGTTGGCAGAAATCATCAGCAATCAGATACCAAAATATTCCAATGGAAATATCAAGAAGCTCTTGTTTCATCAGAAGTGACTGCCTTAACACAAAGGGTTGCCTTAAGAAACCGTCACTCGATAGCTTTGTTTTGTAAAGAGAAAACCTACAGAACTTGTTCCTTTTGTCCTCACAGCGGTGTTTCTTTTGTAATTATGCACTACATGTGGTTTACAGAGGGCCAAGAGTTAGGCTGGAGAAGCAGCAGATTTCTCCCATTTGGGAAAGAATTGGGGAGAAAGGAAAGGAAAAGAAATTGTGAATCGTATTTGTAAGAAATTTTCTCTCTCCCCTCGTGCACCATCCCCAGATGCATCAAACCACCAGTGACAAGCTCTGAGGCTGTTACGAACATTCTGCTAATTAATTAATTGCTGCAGTTGGCTGGAGACAATTTTTTAGGCTTTTTTTTTTTATTTTAGTAAAGTGTTTTGGATTTTTTTTTTAAAGTTAAGGTAGCATTTTGGTTTATGCATGTAACCTGAAGAAAGTTTACAAGTGTATATCAGAAAAGGGAAGTTGTGCCTTTTATAGCTATTACTGTCTGGTTTTAGCAATTTCCTTTAACTTTATATACCGTGAACTCGGCTTGTTCATTTTTCTTACATAAGTTTTTTTGTAATACTTCAAGATGCCTATTGTACAGCTGGTTTTTTAAGGTGGGGCAGCTCGTAGCTTTCCTAAATGACCTCTAGACAGTAGATCCTTGAGTAGATTCATGTGAAAATGGGTTGGGCTTTTCTAACCTAATCGCTTTCAACTGTCAAAGCGGCTATAAAAATTTGGCTTTTTTTAAGGGCCAGGGTGGGTGGGAGAACACTCTCAAATCTCGTTTCAGTAGATCCGAATGAAACAAATCCTTTTGGTATATTGCAAAAGTGTTGGATATGCAGATTCATAGAAAATTAACCCAGTCCTCACTGGATGTAAATGAGCAGGTTATTTTATATATTGAAAAAAAAAAGAAGCCTGATTTTTGCATATGATGCAACAGCCATAACGCAAAGAGTCATGGGCTGCATTGATGCCAAGAAGATCAGTCCTGACTGCCCATCAGGAAATTTTCAGGAAAATATGCATAGCTTCAGAAAAGTTTACTTCTGTGTGGAGAAACTCTCATTTTCTGTACACTTAAGCCTGTCATCACACAAGTATATCTGGAAACCCCCATGGACAGAGGAGGTGGACGTGTGATTGCACCCAGTGGTTTGGGTTTGTTCTCCTGGACGGATTCCAGAGTCCTCCTCTTGGGGAGATGTCCGAGCGGCTGCACAGCTGTGACTGGATATCCCAGCTCCAAACTCACCTGGTTAGAGACCCAATTCCACATCTCCACCTGTCACTGACTGCTCCATCCTCTTTCCTGGAAAGCAGGAAAGCTCCGCTACTGAGTTTGTGGTCTTAGAGTTGTCTGTCAAACTTTCTGTCTTTGTAAGGCTGCAGCCCTTCACATTGAATTCCTGGCGTGCCATAAATTCCCATAGGCCTTGTGGATTTCTCCTTGTTGCCATTGATGAGGATATTTTCCGACGTTTAGAAGCTGTAGTAGCCTTTTCTACGTGCACCTTAACAATTTTCTGTATCTCAAAATTGAAATATTTACTAAGCCACTCTAAAATTTGATTTTTACTCAAAGTGGCCAGATTATTTGTGTAATAGAAATGGGAAAGGTCGTCTGAGAAAATACAAAACCTAATATATTTTTATATTTAGTTATAGTTTCAAATATGTATAATCGGTATATCCGTTGATCCGAGAAAAGAAGGGAAGGGCTACTGCAGCTTTAAAAGCAATTTGTTAAATGATTGTAAAATAACTTGTATAGTGTATAATAAGGATGATTTTTAGATGACAGATTGCTTTATCATGATACATGTAATTATATTTTTTGTAGGGGTCACAAATATGCTGAGTGGGAACCCGTTCTGTGTGGTTTTGGCTGGAGGCAGCACCGGAGGCGTCGGTGTTCGTATCCAAAGAAGTGCTTTGTTCAGAGGGGAAGACCTGTGCTCTGTGGGTGTATGTAGGGTTGGGTTTGTGTGTATTGAATCACTGTGTAAAAATTCCCGTTGGCTTTTGGGTGGGATGCTCCTATCTGTATAGTTGGGAACCGTTCCCGAGGCACGACTGAACCAGATCCCCACTGCAAAAAACTGTCAGCCAGGACACCCAGCTCTGAACTCCTCCCGGGGGAATTTCATACACAGCCTCACTCCCACAGCAAAAGCAGCTTCAAAATTGGGCAATAATCTGCATCCAGGTGCCAGCAATATGTAAATACTGAGCATAGGGTGTCCACAGCACATTTCTACTTTCAGCAAACATTGGTTTCCAACTGAAATAGGAAACTCAATTCTTCTTTCTTAAATCTCTTTTTGAATGTTACACCTATTAAAAAAGATCCTATATTCAGTACTTTGGAGTAAAATAGCTTCTTTAATAAAAGAAATTAATAATTCTCTCCTTTAATCTGTACAGCATATGTACATTTTGTAACAGGTAAAGGTCAGGATTTTAATTATGACATCCGGCCCAATCAATGGGATCGTCACATGCCTGTTTGTGATACAGATACAGATAGGAGTTTGGTTCTCTTGGGTTTGGGGAGGGTCTTTGGTTCAAAGGAAACCTGCTCTTACTTTTGAGAATGTTTTATATACTTGTATCCCCAGAGCCCTCATTGGGAGCCTGGGGCACAGTGTGTGTGCGGGTTGGGGCACACAGACCCCAAACTTGGCTTTGTTGCCCGCAAAAGCAACTGCAGTGAACTCCAACAGTGGATTGAGTTGGGGGTTGGAACTGGATGAGCTTTAAGGTCCCTTCCAACCCAAATTCTGGGATTCTGTGATCCTCCCATGAGAAAACTGGTCACGCAGGAGGAGAGGCTCTCTGCCCCTTGTGTCTGTTTGCCTGTATATTCATTTTTAGTCTGTGGATTTAAGGAAAAACAAAGGAAACTGTGATGTTAGAGAAAGAATCGTCCTGTACGTGCTGTTCAGTTCTAAACTTCACCAGTGAGAAAACGTAGTGCTTTAGTCAGCAGTGAGAAGTCCATGTCCTGTTATCCGTAGTCCGTGTAGCAGAGGGTAGTCCCTGCACTCTGGATAAAGCAGGGAGAATTCTGACTTTGGCTCTTCAGTGCCTTATCACAAAGTGCACGGATCCGCCCAGGGACGGCGGGGGCAGCTCAGGACGCGCCGGGCGCTCGCAATGGCCTTATGGGGGGACACCGGGACAGGGGGGCGCTGGGGGACCGGCACGAGGGAGGGCAGAGGGAGGGGGGCTGGGAATAGGTGCCAATTGATGCCGAAAAATGACCTCGCCGTTTTCACAGAGAAAGGTAGGAATGAGGAGGAAGTGCCTGGATGAACGTCAGCTGCGGGAAAATCCCGTGGTTGAGTTTTAGAGAGGGAGGACTTCAGGGACATGATTTAGAGTGAGATTTTATAAAGATTGTATTATTTTATCCCTGGAAGTGTTCAAGGCCAGGCTGGATGGAGCTCTGAGCAACCTGGTCTAGCGGAAGATGGCCCTGCACATGGGTTGTAATGAGATGGTCTTTAAGGCCCCTTCCAGCCCAAACCTGTTGGGGATTCCATGATTATATACCAGTCATGCTCTATCCTAAGCCCAGTCTGCAACCAGGGGTTGCTGAGCCATCCACATCACATAGGAACCAAATTTTCCAGGAAGGTCGAGGGCCTCTCCAGCCCAAGGCCTCATATCCGATGAAGGCTGTATGTGTGTGTGTGGAAAACACCCCACGTCCAACAAGCTGCACAACAGCAGAGTCAGCGATGGGTCATTACTCTATTTTGTATATTAAACAAAAAGATATATACTGGGGACGAATCCTATATCATACTGGTGTATGGCATTATTAAAAAAATCATTATTTTTATCACAGCAATTTTAAACAGCATAAAAGAAAAAATTAAACCAGTGACTCCTGTTTAAAAATAAAAGTTGTAGTTTTTTATTCATGCTGAATAATTCTGTAGTAACAAGTCTGTAGTTTTCACCTACTCAGTGAAATGTTGGACTGTAAAAGCTTGTGTGGAATTGTTGAACATTTATTTTTTCATTTAAATTTGCTGTTCTGGTAATACAAAGCCACACATCTGTACAGAAGTTGCAGTAAATGTGAGCCATTTACAGCAATGCCGAATAATGGACAGAAACCATATAATAAAATTCTGCTTTTTTCATTAAAAGGCTGCAAAATGCTTTTGTGAAGTTTTTGCTGGGATCCTGGAGGGGGTTGGGTCTGACAAAGTCGGTTCATTTCTGTTGGTCTTATTATTCACGTCATATGCAAGAATTATTTGTACTGGAGAGAATTGCCATAGAAGTTCTGAAGCAGGAAAATTTCTGATCGTGAAGTTCAAATTAACAGTTTAATTCAAAATCACAACTGCCCATATTTGCCTTTGCATACCAGCATCCATTTGCTAGAGAGGAATCAGCACCACCGTTCTCTAATGGAATCCAGAGCAGGAATGTGCCTTGGAGCAGCCTGTCCTGTGCCCACCTCAGAGAAGGGCGAAAGCTGCCAGGACAGTTCAACTAAGGAAACCAGCACAAAATATATTAAAATTAGATAAACAATTGATTTAGGTTCCCAGAACAACTGAGGTTACCCCATCCCTGGAAGTGTTCAAGGTCAGGTTGGACAGAGCTTGGAGCAACCTGGGATAGTGGAAGGTGTTCCTGCCCATGACAGAGGGGTGGAACAAGAGGAGTTTAAAGGTCTCTTCCAACCCTGATTGCTGTGATTCTTTGATTTAAAATGCATTTTGTCACTGCAGTGGTTCTCAGCTATCTGATACTCATCAGAAGGTGATAAAAGCTCCTTCCCAAGGCAGGTACTAGACACCAAACATCAGTAATAGAGAAAATAAAATGCACTGTAAAGCCATGGGCATTGCTTGGTGGGATGGTCTGGATTGGGATGGGGGTCCCAGGCAGGGAAGGGCTGTGGGAGTCCAGCCTAAGGGGTTGGACTGCCCTTGGATCAGCAGGACGGGGTTCTGTTCAGCAGGATGATAGCTTCCCAAAGGCAGGATTTAATCCAAATTATGAGAAAGGACTTCCTAAATCACCAACACTGAAAGATGCCGCTGTCTGGCTGTGATGATGTTGCACTTGGTTTCAGAAAGTCTTAGTTCTAGAACAGAAAATGCTGTCATGAAGTTCCTTCCCTGCTCTGTTGTCATTAGAGTTTCCAAATGTCAACATCTCTCCAACCCATCAGTAACTAAAACCTCAGCACAGCTCACGCCTTCCCCCCCTTGAGCGGCAGAGCAAGTCGTGCTGTAATAAAACCTCATTTAACTGCAGCGTAAAAGGCCGAGTTCCCAGCAGGGAATGATTTCTTTGAATTGTTTGCAATTAAAACGAAGCTTACATAAATTGCCCTTTGGTAATTCCCAAGCTGCATGGCTGTGGATGGGGGTCAGAGGCAACACAAGAACAGGATTTACGATAACCACATTTATTCATGAAACAATTATGGAAAGATTCTTTCAGGAGCAACATCAGATATCAGGATAAAATAACTGCTCTGTGGCTAATGAGCTCCAGCATCATGGCAAGTGCATCAAGCTCTCAGTGTGTTCACATTCCACCCAAAATATCATTTGTCCCATTCCATTTATAAAATAATTGACATCAAAGGCATCTTTGGTCCAGGATCTGACTCCTTGCAGGATTTTTGCCCCTTTTGTGGTCCGTCCCACTGCATTGGCCATGGCTGGAGCATGGCCATGGTGCTGCCCTGCCCTGGTAGGTGGGTTGGGAGCTGAGGGGCTGCAGCCCTCCCTCACCTTACACATTACTTTGCACTTACTTGAATTCTGGAGCTCCATCCTCAGCTTCCAAGAAATTCCAATGAAGCCCAGCATGAGATGGCAAGTCATGATTTCTGTTGTGTTCACATTATCCCAATAAAACAATGGCATTTCAAACTTGTTTGGAAAAGATGCCATTAAATGCCATTTTTATAATTTTGACATTTAGGATTTGAGCTTTTGAGTTCGTGTGTATCCCTGGGACAATCCCCAACAAGCGGTTTGTCCACGGCTGTCTCCCCACTGCAGCGGGAACTCACACTGAGTTCCGGGCACACGGAACGTGCCACGTAACGCACTAATATTGGGATTTTACAGAATAAAAGACTGCTTGGCTCTATGTCAGTGGTTATCAAAGAGGGGCTTCCAAACATTCCCTGTATTCTTGTCAAGATATCATCAGGGACTAGTCTGGGAGGGTACCCAGGACTCTGCAGGCTCAGGTCCTGCAGAGCTGTCATGGGATCCCAACTGTTTCTAGTCCCTAAATCCAAGATTCAGTCATTCCTTCAGATCCAGCTGACTCTTACTGCAGGAGTGTCTCTGTTGGTACCTGTGCCCATCCAGGCACCAGCTGGATGCTGAGCTGCACAACAGCACCAACCTGATCTGTTTCATGGAATCAAGGGACCTTAAAGATCACCTCATTCCATCATCCTGCCATGAGCAGAGACAACTTCCACTAGATCAGTTGTCTCCAAGCCCTGTCCAGCCTGGCCTTAGACACTTCCGAGGATGGGGCAGCCAGTTTCTGTGGGCAATGAGGTCACATGTCAACAAATTTGGTTCATTTTCTTATCAGAGTTACTGATGATTTCAATTATTGAGGGACCTAAAAATAATATATCTACTGCATGTCCATTTGAAAATAAAAAAGTGTGAATACTGAACTTGTCAAAGTGAGACTGGAGGAGCTGCAAGCAGAGGAACCCTCTGAAGGGATTAGAAGTTCATTGATGTCCAATGTTCAAGCCCATGGAAAAGCAGATAAAAATCAACATGGAAAAGGGGTAAATATCCTTATCCAATCCATCACAGACCTGGCACAGCTCCAAAGCATAATTAAGGATATTCTCCGAGGTCACAACAGGGAACTTTGAGTTCAAAAAATAACAAGTGGAATCCTTCTAATTATGGGACTTGATGATTAAAGATCAAACCACATGAAAAGGTAGAGGGGAAACTGCTGAGGCAGCATCTAATGTGGGCAACTAATTGCATTGCTAAAGCAGGGGGATGGGATGAGACTCTGAAAAGTGGCCTGGTGAGCCCAGTGATGGGCAGCAGGAATGGGGGATGTGTCCCCAGGAAGGGCTGTGTCCCCAAGGAACAGAGCATGGGGGACTGTGTTCCTGAGGGGCTGGACAGGAGGGGCTGTATACCAGAGGAGCTGAGCATGGAAGAAATACATCCCCAAAATGCTGAGCACAGGGCAAATATGTCCCCAAAGAGATGAGCACAAGCAGGAGGCATCTCCAGGGACTGGACATGAGGGGCTGCATCCCTGAGGAGCTGAGCAGGGGGTACAGCAGTGACACAGGTCGGGGGGCTGAGCCTGCTGTCCCTCTCCCCCTGGGGCATTTGCCTGGGCCTCAGCACACCCATGCCCAGGCTTCTGCAAGAACCATCCCAAAATTAAACCCCAGCATTTTTAATTCCTCATTTATCTCATACCCTTTTCTTTTTTTCCCTTTTTGGCTTGCAGGCAGAACTTCCACAGCTGAGCTGCAGCCAAGCTGCACGTGTTGCTCAAGCAAACACAGGGCTGGCCTACACAACTCAAACCAGAGCAATTACTAAAAATAATTAAAAAAAATCCAACCAGCCCAACCCAACACTTGGCAGGCCAAAGGAAACCCAAGGGATGAGCTCTCACACCCACCCCTTCTGCAGAGATGCTTCTCCTCTGGCGTGGGGTCAGTCCCTTCTCCATTCACACTCACTGCCCTTGGGGCAAACCCAGCCACTCTCCAGGGCAACGGGAGGTCAGGGGTTCCCCCTCGGGCTCCCGGCAGGCTCATGGTGGTGGTGCCCCTCGGCTGCCCCTGCCATGGCCAGCGCTCACTCCCATCACACTGCTGGGATTTGCTGAGCATAATGGGGCTGAAACAGCTCAAAGCTGTTGGGCTAAATATATCGTTGTTGCTGGGGAAATAAATAATAAACAGCAGCTCGATTAGGATCTGGTGGTGTAATTGGTTCTGCTCTGCATGGCCAGAGGGCAGCCCCAGGACTTGGAGCAGCAGCACTTCAGGTACCAAATGCAGCAACAGTTAATGTACAAAAGACCAGGCCAACCTCAAATTCCACAAAAATACCCAGAAATGCCCCCCCCCCCCAAAAAAAAAAAACAAAAACCACAAAAAACCAACAACCCCCCCCCAAAAAAAAACACAAAAACCCCAACCAACCAAAAACACAACCAAAAAAACCCAACAACCAAAAAAACTAGAGGCAGAAGCAGCATTTGTATCTCCCAGACCTAGAAATATTTATTATAGATAATGGCTACAGCAAAATTAGTAAGCTTCAGAAAGCAGCATACCATCTGCAGGACCTCTGGGAGTGGGACAGGGACAGCCACACATGGGGCAGATGTGGCTGTTCTGTCCCTCTGCTCAAGGAGTGGCTCCTCAGCCAAGGCCAAGCAGGTGCAGCCAAGCCTCGCTCCTGCAGTGCCCCCTGTGTGCCCCCCCGTCCTCCTCAGGAACTGGATCCCAGTGGAAGTGCCACCGTCCAGCTTGGCTGGGTAAGGAGGATGCAGCAGACTTGCCCTGCTCAGCCCAGCGCTGGCTGCCATCCAGCCCGGTAGCTCTCCCGCAGGAGTCATTGTAGGTAAACAGCATTAGAATGAGCTTGTTTGCACAAGAGCTGCTCTGACAGCAGCTGGAAGGATGAGTCGCAACCAGCCCCAAAAGCCCCAGCTGCAGCAGCAGCCAGAGGTGCATCCTGGCCAGGGCCATGGAGGGTCAGTGGCCCCAGTGCCACAGCCCCGACCCCTCAGCTGGCCCTGGGCACCTCCTGCTGTGGCAGAGTTGGACACAGCAGCACTTCCCAGTGCAGCCTCGGGAAAAGATCCTCAGCAGCTGCTCAAGCAGGAGGAACCACCCTGGGCAGCCCAGAGAACTTACCTTTAGGTGTGTTTGTGGAGAGGGCTTTGGACAAGGACACGGAGCGACAGGACAAGGGGAAATGGCATCACACTGACTGACAGCAGGGTTAGATGGGATGTTGAGAATAAATTCTCCCCTGAGGGAGAATGGCACTGCTGTCCAGGGAAGCTGTGACTGACCCATTCTTGGAAGCGTTCAGGACCAGGCTGGACAGGGCTTGGAGCAACCTGATCTAGTGGAAGGTGTCCCTGCCCATGGAAGGGGTAGAAAAAGATGGTTTTTAAGGTCCCTTCCAGCCCTGTGTCAGGGAGATGCTCACATCAAGGGTTCCTTTATTCCCACATTCCAGCCCTTCTGGGGCTCATTGCCAGAGCCTCTCTCATTGCCCATCCCTCCTCCACCACTCTTCACCCACAGGTGGTTGTGAAGGAAAGCTCTGACCAACCCACAGATGTTTAATAATCTGATTGCCCAGGGTAACAGCTGGACTTCAGTGCAGTGCAGGGCAGGGAGGGGGGAGCAGCAGGCAGGCGGTGACGAGCATTATGGGGGGCTCCCAAACAGATGGACCCACAGCAGCAGGGACATAGAAATCTCCTTGTGGAGACGGGTTTGTTCAAACTCCGCCTCACTCCCACCTCCAGACCCTATTCTGCCATCCCCTCCTAATCCAAGCCCACGGCTTGTCTCCAGGGCACCCGGCTGCTGCAGATTTTTCCCCTTCCTGCGTGCGTCAGTGAGTTTAGAGCCCAGGTGTGATTTTCTAGACCCTTTTGTCTGAGGTTTAGAAGCAGAATAAGCTTCATTAGCAGAAGGGAGGATTTGCAATAAGTAATAGGTAGGTGCTACCTCGTGAGCCATCAGCGTTGTGCTAAATTACCAGCTGCTTTGCCAAACTCATCTGCAAACAATCAGCTCCTCACCCAGAGAATAGAGCCTTAAACAGCTATTTCTTAAAAAAACCCTTTGCTTTTAATCTTTATTTCCCAAAAGCTAAAATTTTGAATTAGCCCAAATGGTATAAACTATAATTGCTTTGAGGTTTCTGGTTCGTTAGAATAATTAAAATACCACACGCTCGCTGATAAAACACCACGTCCCTCCATCACTGGGCTCTGGGTTTGTGCAGGTAAATTATTCCCTTGACTACAGACCCACCTGGTCCACCGATGTGCTGAACTGGTGTCAGCAAGCTGGGGGTTTGGCCTCTTCTTCCAAGCAACCAGCAACAGGACAAGAGGAAACGTCCTCAAGATGCACCAAGGAAAAAGCATCCAACCCAATCCCAATCCAACTGCAACCCAAATCCAACCCAATCCAATCCAACAAATCCAATCCAACCACAACCCAATACCAAACCCAACTCAACCCAACTCAATCCCAACCCAAACCCAACCACCACCCAATGTCAAACCCAGTCCAACTCAACTAATCCATCCACAATCTAACCCAAACTAATCCCAACCCAAATCCAACCCAATTCAAGTGCTACCCAACACCAAACCAAACCCAGTTTGAATGCAACCCACCCCAAATCCACTGCAAACCCAACCCAACACAATCCCAGAACCAATCTGATCTAACCCAAATCCAACCACAAGCCACTCCACACGACCCAGAGGCCCCAGCAGGGCACTGGGAGGTGTGACAGTAGCACTGGCAGTAGCCTGAGTACTCTCAAACCATCCCAGATGCTTCATTTCCTGCTTCAAAACTTAAAAAAATCAGTAAAGAGACAAGGGCAGCCCTATCACAGGCCTGTGAGGACCTGAGAAATGCCATGTGTGTCAGTGGCCACTGGGACACTGGGATCAAGGCTGGCCCATGGTGGCCTGGCCATGGCCAACTTGTGAGACTTGTGCCATTGACCTGAAACATGGCAGGGCTGTGCTGTGAGACTCATCTGATGTCAGTTCCAACAGATATTATTGCACCATCTCTTTTTTTGTTTGTTTAATGCCTGAAATGACAGGCCAGGGACCACGGGAGAGGCTCTGCCCATTGGCAATGCCACCACCCAGCTTTCACATCATTTTGACTAATGATTTTAATATTAAGCATCAAAAGCCCTGTCAGGCTGTTTTAGAAAAGTATTTCCTATCTTTAATTTCTCTTGGAATAAACTGATGTTTACGACACTACTAAAGCTGGTCCAAAATGGGAACATTTAGTAAGCGTTCCAGCCAAATTTTTCTTTTTGGAAAGTTTTAATTAAAAAAAAATATTCCACTGGCGCTCCTGTAAGAGCAATAACTTCTGCTTCAGCTTGATTTCCCTTTCCTGCAGGAGACATCTCATAAATATGTCTGCGTGGGACTTTTGTTCCCAGAAACTCTCTAGGTAGCACATCCAAAAGCTCTCAAGTGCCTTAGAAAAGGAATTTACTCCTATCTAAGAGTACAAGAGCATCTGAGGAGCCAAAGGGGGACACTGCATGGAAAGGTTTTGTGGGGACACGGCTGGCAGCAGCCTCCTGGCACTGGGTGGGCTGTGCTGGTGCTCACACAGCATTGCTAAACAGGCCCTTAAATACCATGTCTCTAAATAATGCCTTTTGGAGTGTTTTTGGCATGTTTGCAATTCCCATTCATCCACAGCACTCTCTGCTCCAGCAGCATCCCATGAAGTCAGGAGGGGTGGTGGAAGAGCAGCTCTGAATGGGACAGTCCCAAACACACGCAAATAGTGATGACAAATGAAATCTTTTTAAAAAAATCCATTCCATTACTCCTTCCCATCCCTCTCCTACCCTTCGGGAAGGGGTTTTTGTACACCCACTCCAGGCAGGGCCAGTGCCAGCTTCAAGCAGCCCCAAGGTCCCGGCACCGGCCGCAGCCTGGAGTGATGCCGAGGCAGGATAAAGCCCAGCCCCATCTGATGCCAGGGCTGGAAGACTGGCCCCATCCTCAGCTTCAGGAAAACCAAGAAATGGCACAAATGTTGACTATTTAATCCAAGGATGGACATGAACCACCAACATGTCAGTGAAACGCTGGCTTTTATCCCTACAAACCTGTCACCCTCCTCATCCAACACCTCAGAGAAGAGACCACCGGGCAGCTGTGGGACTTTAACCCCTGACTAAATCACATCAGAGAGGTGAGCAACCCAGAGCATCCCTTGAGGGGCTGGGGTGTGATCCTGTGGGAAAATGCTGTGCCACCCACCTTGGAAAGCAGGAAAAAAATTATCAACTTTTTCCTCTTTTTTTTCCCCCCCCTCAAGACAACAGCCCAGGAAGTATAATTACTGTGGAAGAAATGTAAAGAGGGCTAAAATTTCAGCTCCCTCCTCTCTCAGTGACACAACAGAGTGGACAAAGCAGCAGCCCAAGGCTGGAGGGGGTAAGGGGGACCAGGGAGTTTGGGAGCGTCTCTGTAACTGGTTTCAAATGTCCTTCGCTTCTCTCATTACAACTCTTCTAAAAATATCAAATATAGATCTTTCCCTCATAATATTTTAAGATACTCTATTTATACATTAATTCTTTCAAAAGTAAAAAGTGACACATACAGCAATTCAGTCACTCAGAGTCTTTAAAATTATTACAAAAAGCCACAACAGCCATCCCCAGGGCAGTGTCAGCGGCGTTTCAGCACGAGACTCACCACCACAGGCTGGAGGTGCTTTTGAGACTTTGTTTTATAAAATATAAGAATTCAAGCTCTCAATATCCTGGCTTTGCAGTCAAACAGGGCTCCTTCTTCCTTCCCCTTTAAAAATAACCTGGAATGACGAGGGATTTGCACACTTGCTCCGCCGAGTCCACACAGTGTGTCCACGGAGGCAGGAGCATCCTCTGAGGGCAGGTGGAGCTGAAGGGCTTGTCTTTTGCTCTCCACAGACCCCAGGCTGGCCACACCAACAGCAAATGCTCTCTGAGGATGGAAATGATTCACCTTGCACAAGCAGCACTGCACAGACTTGGCACGGACAGGCGACACGCCAGGCTGCAAGCAAGGAGATGCCTAAAAAATAGTGCTGTAGAGTGGCAGATGGAGCTCCAACACGGCACATCAGCAGCCTGGGCAATGCTGGGAGCATGGATGTGTTTGTGCAATGGGAATTGGGAAGTACCAAGCAGCCAAACAACAGGAGTGGAGTTGGTCTGGGGCTGCACCAGGAAGGCTGGCACAGTCTGCTCACCTCACCCAGCACTGAGGTTTACCTCACAAAAATGGAAATCTTTAAAACAAAGAGTTTGAGAGGTTTGGTCCAAAATATGCTTGCTCTGCCATGCCAAGCCCTGCCAGCCCCAAGTTCCCCCAGAACCCACCCAGGGTTTGCTCTTGCCTGCAAGACCCAGCACCATGGTGGCACAAGAAGGGTGGTCGTTCACTGGGGCTGCCCCAGTCACCATGGGGGGCTCAGCCCCCTCAAACCACTGCTGCAGCCCCAGCCTGGGGTTTGGTATCAGCCAAAAGCACCTCACCCCTTTCCCTGCCCCCAAGAACAGCTGGGTGCTCCTTGGCAGCATGGAGAGTGTTGCTTAGGCTGGTTGGAATGCGGAAAAAGGAGCTGGGAGCACAGGACTTGCTGCCAGCCAGTCCTTGGCGAGGACACTGGTGGGTTGGGGCTCCTTGGCCCTCGCTGACACTCCATGCAGCCAGGAGATGGTCCTGCTGTGAGAAACACCCGGCTCAGGGGCTCTGGTTCCATTCACAGTCTGCAGGCTCAACCCCTCAGAGCACTTGGCTGCAGCGTGGAGCTGTCCCTTTGCTGGTTTTCTCATCACTGGGCTGTGGCTTCAGGCATCTCTCCATCTCCCAAGGACTGCTCCCACACAGCTCTGGTGCTCACCAGGAGGGAGAGGAGCATGACATGATCCACAGAAACATCCATCACAGTGGGCACAGGGAAGTCCTCACCCCATGTCACACAGGGGCCTGCAGGACTCCACCATGGATACCATGGAACACTCATCAGTGATGCTGTGCACACCCACAGTTATAAGAACTCCACATAGTTCTCAGGGATCAATCCTGTCTTGCCATTGAGGGTCCCTTCCAGCCAGCCAGGCTCCTGGGATGGGTGAACTGAGGAGAGAAGGAAAGGGCAGGTCAGTACAGGAGAGGACTGGGGCTCTTGCTCCTTGTGTGCTGCCACTGTTGAAGCTGCTCTTGGAAGAAAGTTAGACCTTTAATTTGCATTTATTTTTAAGAATGGAAAACTAAGAGAGTTAAAAATGAGCTTTAGGGTCCCTTCCAACCCAAACCATTCTGTGAATCTGTGAACACACCAAGGGCTCAGACAGCTGAAGTGCTCTGTCTGTGCCTGCTCTCCCATAGGACTCCTCAGCCTCTCCTTCCCCAAGTGAATCTTGCTGCAGGACCGAGTGAGCCACGCGCTCGGCTGCAGATGACGTGTCCAGATACTACCTGGGGCTGCTGGGCTGGGGAAAGTGAAGCATTTGGGATAAAAATGAGGGTTCAAAACTTCCTGCAGATTTGGGCTACAATCTCTTTGAGGTTGGAGACAACATGGTTAACTCCATCATGTGGTTAACTCCATCTCTGTAACCCTGCGCATCCCGGCTTGGCCTCAGCCCAGTCTGGGAGGGAAATTGCATTAGCAAATGCTCCCGGCGGGAAAGCAAACCCTGCAATCTGATTGTGTGCAACCAGAAACCTGATCAGTACTCAAAAGCCTTTCTTTATTTAATCAACTCCTGAAAATGTGTTGATTTTGCAGGAGCCAGGCCAGGGTTGCTTTGATGAAGGCAGAGGAATATCCCCTCCACCTTCCACAATAATGGTGAGAAGTCAATGTTCCAGAGCTGCCCCAGCCTCCTGTGACTCTGCAGGTCTGACTGTTCATGCCTCATCTGGAATCACCTGCACAAGACACAAGTTAACTGGAGCTCTCAAATTTCCTGTTACTGACCATGTTGGTGTTGCTCAGTGTGGGCAGCAGTACCCCAATATCACAGCTGGACTGAGCTGCTGCTTGGCCATGAAGCTTAAAGTCAAACTAGAACCTGTCTTGAAGTATTTCCAAGATTTGTTTGCCTTTGCTGGCGTTCGTAAAGCCCCTTGATCACAGCAAGACTCCCACCAACACACTGGTTCCAACTCCAGCCAACGTGAGCCTCGGCTGCGCTGCTGAGTGACTGGAACAGGCTGTGTACATTTTCCCTTGAATAATCCATTGACTTTTATCAGCAAACATAATGTATTTAATTCAAACTTGTTCCCCTCCTAATTCCCCTTTGAGCTGCTCTGATTCCCACGGGCTCTCAAAGGGGAGACCATGTTTATTTATTAGATAACTAAGGAGCTGCTTAGATGAAAGGTTGTCTTTAATTCACATGCATTCATTCTCTTCCCCTTTCTGCTGTATTCTCTATATCCCAGGGCGAAATCCGTGCCTGTGGTAGCAGCTTCCCCAATGACAGTGCTTAACATATAAAAGCCAAGAACTACTTTTCTTTACACTGGGATTTTAACTAAGCCAGAGCTGCTCAGTTCCATGGGGCACAGACACTTGGTGCAGGAAACAGAAAAATCTGTGTTCATTATTGTGGTCTCTGACTATGCAAAGTCCACCTATTCCAGTATCCAGAAGGACAAAGCACATGATATTTTTCCATCTCCTGCATGAAACATTACAGCAACTGCACAGAATATTTCTGGTGCTGATACCTGGAATCTAACCTGCCCTACCCCGAAGCCCTCCAGGAATGGCTCTGTGTATGACAAGCACTGGGGCAGTCCCAGCTTACCAGGTTCTTCCTTGAACTCAGATGAACAGTCTGTACCCACAGGAGGGCCATGGCACAGTCACACCACCTCGCTCTGTCAGTGGCACCGGGCGCAGCTCTCACCATCCCACTTGCCCAGCACACCAGGAACCACATCCTGAATGCTGCATTGAAAAATGAGCCCATGTGCCCCTGCAGCCCCAGGACTCACCATTGTCAAACACGGTGCCAGCCGTGAAGGAGAGCTCTGAGTCGTGCTCAGCTTTGCAGGCGTAGAGTGCGCGAGCTTTGCGCAGGGGGGAGCTGCAAAGAGAGGGCAGAGATTGGTACAGCCAGACAGACCAGCACCCCTGCTGTGCCCAGGGGGATCACATGCTTGTTGAAGAGGGATCCAAAGGCCTCTGCTGCTCTGTGAGGTCCCATGGCGACATTGCTCAGGAGAAGCACAAGAAAGCGCCCGGAGGAGGCTGAAGATTCTTAAGGATGAGCCACATTTCACCACAAGGTAAATCCCAACCTGAGCCCAGCTGGCACTGTCAGGACAAGAGCCCACACTGGTGCCCACACAACAGCAGGCCAAGCCCAGGTTCCCAGGAGAGCTCCAGGCACTGGGCTGGGGCTGGAATGTTCTGTGAGTCTGTGAGGGGCCATCACCAACAAGAGGCTGGCACAGAGCAAAGGGGCCACTCTGCCAAAGCCGTGACTCCTGGGTGCAGCTGCAACCACAAGACTTCTCAAGACAAAATTAGCACTCAGGGAAAGGTATTTCAAAACAGAAAACCAAGCAGGTCCATGAAGAATTTGCTGCACTTCTTTAGAGACTGTACCTGAAGGTAAAAATGATTTTAACAGCCATTAGATAATGCTGGAAGTGTCAGCGTGTCCACGCTGTGGGGGAGGGAATTGGAGCAGAGAGAGCTGGGAATGAAGTGATCCACTGACAGAGCAGGGGAAAACAAGGGACCACAGGATCCCCCCCAGCAAAACAGAGGCACACAAAGCTGTCCCCACACCTGGAACCTCCTGGGTTTGGGCTGGAGCAAGGCTGACAGAAAGCTGGGACATTGCCAGGCTATGGTGACAGTGATGGTGACGGTGATGGTGACAGTGCCAACCTGCCCAGGCACTGGGCCACCCCACCAGCTGGCCCTATCCAGCACTCCACAGGCTGCTCAGCTGGGACATGGCCAAGAGAAATGATGGAAGTGCCCCCAGGAGCTGATGGGGTGGGGAACAAGGCGTCACCATTCTCAGGTCAGTAGTTTCACCAGCTTTTATCTTTCCAAGGACTTGAACTTCTGCAGAGTTCTGAGTAAGCCCAGGGAAGCAGCAGTGCCTTGAGGCAAAAACAGTTCCCCTTCACACCAAACCCCAAACCAGGGGAGCTGGAAATGGTTTTGGCTTTGCTGTGAAGAGAGCCCTGAAATGGAGGTCTTTCCTCTCCAAATTCCAGCTGCCTGACACAAGCAGCTCCCAAACACTTAAAACCCAGGATGGGCAAACAATCCTCCCACTCCAGAGGGTCCTTCACTGCCAAGGGAGGCACCACTCATATGGAATGCTTAAGAGATCATCAGATGAAAGACAGAAGGTATTTGCAGGCTTGCTACCTTGAATTATTCAAATTGTTGGTTTTCCCCCAAAAAAAAACCCTTGCACTCCAGTCTCCAGTGACCCTTGCCCACTGTCTGCTCTCTGGCTATCATTGTGCCCAGCCACACCAGGGGCTTTCAGAGACCAAAACACTGAATCCTGGTGGTTGCTCCCATTGGGTTCTTGCCTCCAAACACGGCCCAAGGCCAGCATGGCACTCCAGAGTGTCACCCATCCACCCTTCTGTGGACAGTTGGGGGATGCTGAGCCTGTTCCTGAGGAGGAAGGCTGCTCACAGGGCATCACACACTGGCAGCCTCTGCAGATGCACAGCCCTGTGCCAGCAGCATCTGTGTGGCTGCAGGTGTGTGGAAAGAGCTTTTAGCCTGTACCTGGAACCACCAGAGAGGTCTGTCACATTTCCCACGTGCAGGGACTGGTGCCCTGGCCCTGTGCCTGCCAAGGGCTGGGAGTCATGATCCACCGGGAATGGCAACAGCCTCTTGCTCCACTGTGCCAGGGTGGGCTCAGACAGCAGAAATCCCATCCAAGGGCACCCAACACACAGCCCAGTGGTGACACTTCCTGGCCTTCCCAAACAGAGAGTCCCTTGGGTCCTGTGTCCACAGTGCAGCCCTGGCATGACGGCATCGCCAGTGCCAAGGGAACAGGACCCCCACACAGCACCCACTCCTGGCACCCCAGGAGGCATGGAGGACTCCACGGGGCACCACACAGCACAGCCTGACCCACTCTTCCAGGGGCCACTGGGAATCCTCTGCTGGTCCATCTGCAACTTGCAGGACCAATTTGCTCCAGAAATGCCCAAGCACACAGACATGGAGAGTGAGCAGCAAATGTCTGTGCTGCCCCATGTCCTTCATCCTCCTCAGATCACAGATGAGGCAGTGGCCAGAAAATGAGGGATGACTGTGCTTTCCAAAGGCTCTTTACTCCTTGTAGTACACTTCTTACCTTTGTAGAGCAGAGCAAAGCCAAGGCAGGAGTTGAAGTAGCCAGGGAAAACCACCAAGAATGGCAGCAACACCAGGCACTGCAGCCACGACCTGTGAGCACCAGCTCCTGCTTGTCTGAGCATGACATCCCTGAAGGCCCAGGGGGATTTAAAGGGTCTCTCCTGGGGCAGGAGGGTTTGAAAGGTCCTCTCTTGCTGAGTGCAGACAGCTGTGTTGCAGGGTTTTGAGCAGGATGCAAAGGGAAAGGGGAGTGAAGTGGGGAAACTGGGGAAAGTAAACAGAAACAGCAGAAGCAACAAAAAGCCAAGTGAATTGTGCAACAGACCTGATGGGGGATGAGTCGCTGGACGTAGAGGAGGTGGGCATAGGACTTGATGGCGCGGAGAACATGGGCCAGGATGGTGAGAGGGGTGACGTTGGGCTTGGATTCTGAGGGCTGCAAGACATAACCAGAGACCTTATCAACGTGCAACCACAGCAACAAACAGCAACCGAGAGACAGTGAGACGACAACCGACGATAGCAAGTGCCTTGGGAATATTCAGAGCATGAGACACAGCTACGAAATGAAGTGCCAAGACCTTGGGAAGTGTTTCAAGGCCAGATCTGCATTTCTCTGGACAACAAGAGCTGGATCTTCAAATGAACCCCTGCTTCATTGCCCCATCTGCTGAGGAGGGTCTTGCTGCTGGCAGCCTAGCCACTTACCTGCCTTGTATTTCCCCCAGTGATGCCAGAAATCGCTGCTGGTATTTCTGGACATTAATGATGCCTGTGAGCAGCCTCCACCCGCTCTGTATGTCACTCACTGCAGTGCTCATGCATTCAGTGCTATAAAAATGTCATTGATTTTGTTTTCCACATTTTACATTGCAGAATTCTTTTCTCCCTCTCATGCAAACAACTTTGTTTCAAGACACAGCTGTCAAGGGAGTCTGAATTAAGTTACTGAACTGGTAAATGCACACAGAAGTGTTTGGTTCCTTCAAAACTGTGTGATTCAGGTCATTCTCAGGATCACCAAAAGCAATTACTGTACTAAAATACCAATTTGACTCTGATTCATCTACTGTTTCTATGCTTAGTAACTCATTGGTATTCCTGTCCAATTCAGAGTATGAACTTCATCCCTGATAAAACACCAGAAAATCCTCTCTCCACTGCAAATGCTTCTGTAAAAGCAGGAAGTTTTGTAAAAGCATCATGGTTTATGTTTTTATCTTGAGAGAGGGACAGTACCTCTGGTCACACAGGTCTGTGATGAGGTGGGAATGACTCACCAGCAACCCCCAGGACATCCTCATCCCTGTTCCTGAGCTGTGACCTCCAGAGGGAGAGGGAAAGGATACAGGGAATAGGGGCTTCAGAATATGTGGGAGAACCTCAGTCCTGCAGAAGGAGTTCAGACCAACAATTTAACCTTCCATAGTGTCCTCTGGCTGCCACCATGGAGGGATATTTATGACACAGACACTTTCCCCCTGGAAATTGGACCATCTCTGCTTAAGGCCAAACTCTTGGCTTTATGCCTTGCAGGAGCTGTGTCACTGGATTGAACAGACACTGATGGATTCCCTCTAGAATTACAGGCAACACCTTTATTATGTCAGAGGATTACATGTGTACAGAAATGGGATACAACAGTGCAGCGCCAGGGGCTGGGAAACAGGAAATGCTTCCAGAAGGGCTATAACCAGAGATCCTCAAAATGTTCACAGAATCATAGAATTGATTGGGTTGGAAAAGACCTCCAAGATCATCAAGTTCAACCCTTTGTCCAACTCCAGTCTTTTCTGCTAATAATCACCACTATTTAAGAACAATGCTTTTGCATTTTTTATCATCAAAACTGTCCATCTCTTGAAAAATGACCGATTACCCTGACAGCCGTTGGTACTTACCAGGTACTCCATCTATTCCCACCTCTAAACAGGAGATGCCACCAAGACCACCAAGTCATCCCAAACTGGTAAAATGAACCCTTCAAGCATCAGTTCTTGTAAACAGATGGCATGGCAATTCCCTTCTCCAAGAGGAGCCTGGCAAGGTGGAACTTGGAGAGGCGATGAGCCGATACATGGTTGGGCTTGACCCACCAAGAGTGGCCACCCACATCCCCCAGCCCTCCTGCCACTGCACCCACTATGGCTGCAGGCAGAGGCCTCGGGGTGCAGGAGGACACCTCACTGGGATGGCCATCGTGACATCCTGCTGGGTGTGCCAGTGATGGCACAGCCACCACCTCCACCACTGACCCTGGTCCTCCTCACTGCACGATACAAGGAAAATTCAGCTGCACAGAGCTCCAGGACTAGAAATTCCCAATGCATTTTGAGATGAAATCATGTCAAAAGAATGCAGCTCTCACTTGCCCTAAAGTCACTCTGTCATCGCTACACAACTGCGTGCCTGCCTCACTAATGGCAGCAGGGAATGCAATCAGCAGGATTTTCAGAAGTATCTCTGCAATGTTGGGTAAAAAAACCTGAGAGCAAGCACTGGCACTCAGGCCAGCCTCTGCCTAAGAAGTTATCAATAATTTGGAGTGGGATTTTGGATTTTGTCTTTGGATCCTTCGTGGGAAAGCAAACACTCTCTATGCCCACCAAACCAGTGAAGAGAACTGTTAACTGACTGGTGTGCAGATCACTGTTCCCACCAGGTTGCTCACAGAAGAGATGAACGTGATCCTGTGTTGACCAACCTGCTCCTGTGCAGCTCTGCTAAGTCCTTCCAGCACATTTCCTTGAGGAGAACCCACGGATACTTCAGAACCCACCTGAGCTGCACCTCAGCACTTACAGACTTTGGGGGTATGATGCACACAAAGGGTTCATCTCCCTTCCATGAAACACAGGTATTTATTTTCAAGATGCTGCTTGAGTATCACCTTTCTGAGCTTATGTAACTGCAAGACCCAAGTCCTGTCTCGAAGATGTCAGTGCACGTGAGCAAGCAGACTATCCCAAGGTCTCTGGCATTTTGGAAAACGTTTTTCTTGTAGGATCCAATTTCCTTTGTTTCTCATGGAAAGAGCAGAGGTGGTGAGAGGCTGGGGGGAAGTGCTGGCTGCTGCCTGCAGGCAGCAAATGTCCTCTGGACTTTTTTTTTCCTTCTTCTTACTCGAGAGGGCTTTGCGAAGGGCTCTTCCTGTTGGGTGCACAGTAGAAACAAAACAGAGAAAATTGCTGAGAACCAAAAAAACCACCAGAAGCAGGAAACAAAGAAGTGGCTCAAATTAGTCTTCCAAGGTGGGAATGGACTTTTCCCTAGCAGACTCTGCCAAGGGAACTCCATGAGTCTGTAGCCCAAAGCATCCCGAGGCTCTTGCTTTTCCTGCTGGTCCATCTGTGCTCTCGGAAGCAGCAACTGTGACCCTGCGGGAAGGGCCCTCTGCCAGGCACAGGCAGGGTGAGGAGGGCAATGTGCCACAGCCTCTGCAGGGGCACCTGCACCTTCCACTCCATGTACCCCTCTGGAAATCCCACTCTTCCAGCAAACACTGTAACTAGAAATGAATTTGGTGCTAAATCCTTCTCCCTGCTTCCTATGCCTGCTGTACACATTGCCTTCCCTATGCAGGTATTTAGTTTGCTGCACAAACACATGAAAAAAAGCAGTAACTCTTGCTTCAAGACTTTGCTGTAGCTAAAAAAAAACCCTTTTCTAACCTGTTTTCATAACCTGCCTCTTTCATTCCTCTTCCTTATCAATCCACCTGCCCCAGTTGCCTCGCTCTCCTCACCCAGCTCAGGCCCTCAAGGCATGTGCAGCTCTGAAGGGTGGTTCTCAGTGGGTTTCCAGACAACTTCTGCTGCTTTGTTCTCCTGGCTGAGAGGACATCGTTTCCACTTCAAACATGTTTACAACTTGTTGTTTATTTTTGTGGAACTCAGGGCTATTTCTGACACAGAACATCTCACAGCTATGGATGGGCAGAGCCTACTGATGGATTAAAGCCCTTTCATGAAATCACATCAAGAAAAACAACAATATTCCCTTTCTGACATGATCAGTACCTGAATGCAGCATAATACATCAAGGACCACCCAGCCCTTTACTCCCTGATCTGTTCCTATACAACAAAGTTCCAGAACATAAGGTTCTTCTCAAAGATAACAAGAAAAAAATTACAGCTTTATGTAATGCCAGGACACTTCAATTCTGCTGAAAAAAGGACAAGACTGCACTTCCCAGCAAACATGGCTCTGTTGCCTAAATGAAATGGGAGGCAGCCTTGGGTGGAGCTCATGCTATGCTGCAGGTCCTAGCAAAACCAGGAGCAGATGGATGGGCTCTAGAAAGCAGCTCCTGGGCACTGATTGCACTGTAGGTCAGGGACACACCATCCCATACCTGGCTACCAGCTCACAGGGCTCCAGACTGGCAGGACTCTTCCTCTGGTACTTTAACACAAGAAAAATTATAAACTCTCTCCAGAGTTATTCTCTCAGAAGCTATCTTGCTGCATGGCCCTTTGGGTGGAAAAAATGACACACTTAGGGAAATAAGCAGCTAAAATGCCCTGTGATCAGCATCTCTTGACCAACCTGGTCCAAAAAAAGCTCTGATTCTTCAGTGCGGACCTTCCCCACATCTCCATTTACCAGTTCCCCATCTCCATAAGCACAGATTACAGGATCTTCTTTCCAGTAACATGGGCATGTGTCTCTGCAATCCTGATGACACCCAGCACATGGGTTTGTCTTGTCACTTTGCTGCTTGGCTTATTTCCCACATGTAGAAATATTTCCCTGCTTTAGTCATTTCATAAACCATCTAAAAGCTTTTCCACTTGAATAAGAGAGAGACAGGGACGAGTTCTGACTTTGGGAAGGAGAGCTGGAGTTGTTGTCCCACTTAATAGGTATTCCCATTTCCAAACACAGCCGGATGATGCTTGATGGTGCAGAGGGATGTGATGACTGCGCTCGTTTGGTACAGTATTCTGGCATGGAGCTTAGAGCCTGCTGTTAACGCCGGAGAAAGTGAGTGAATAAGCAAGGAGTCAGCAATGAATGTGTTTTCAGCATGAGTAAGCATTGGAGGCACTGCAGGAAGGAAGTTTGCAGGACCAGCATGGTGTCAGCACAGGTGTCTCCCCAGCAGGTCAGATCCAGGTGATGGGAGCATCATAACATCTTAGCATGGAACAGTATTTCATTAATAGCTGCACAACTCAATTATAACAGAGAATTACTGGTGTCACCAGAAAGTTCCAACCCACCAATCACTGCTCTTACATGGGACCAGCACTGTAGGTGGGACAGGCAGGTCAGGGGAACGGAGGCAACCACAGGTCCACACTAATGGGGCTTGGGGTCCTTCCCAGAACCCAACTTGGACGTGATACAGAGTCACAGAATGGCCTGGGTTGGAAGGGACGTGAAAGCTCACCCTGTTTCATCACCTTGCCATATGCAGGGACACCTTCCACTAGACCACGTTGCTCCAAGCCCCGGCCAACCCGGCCTTGAACACTTCCAGGGATGGGGCAGCCACAGCTTCTCTGGGCAACCCGTGTCAGAGCCTCATCACCCTCACAGGGAGGAATTTTTATCTAATATCCCATCTAACCGTGCCCTCTGTCAGTGGGAAGCCATTCCCCCTTGCCCTGTAACTTCTTGTAAATAATGTTTCTCCATCTTTACTACAGGCTTCCTTCAGGGACTGGAAGAGGCAATTAGGTCACCCCAAAGGCTTCTCTTTTTCCAGGCTGAACAATCCCAATTCTCTCGCCCTTTCCTCATAGCAGAGCTGCTCCATCCCTCTAATGAACTTGGTGGCCTTCTCTGGACTTGCTCCAACAGGTCCATGTCCCTCCTGTGCTGGGGACCCCCGAGCTGGAGGCAGCACTGCAGGTGGGGTCTCACCTGAGCAGGACAGAGGGACATGTTCTGCCTCACTCCACCATTTGCTCAGCAGCTGTATTTTCTGCTCCATCAATACGCTCCTCCCTCTTCTTCTCTGCCCAAAAGGCTCTCAGCAGACTCAAAATCAAGCTGGAGGGTTTGATGTTGAACTGAGTGCTTTCAAACTGTGTTAAAGCTCTTAATTATTAATAGAAAAGTTGTAATGTGGCAGTAGGAAGCCAAACTGGCAGTTTAGGAGGGAAGTGTTTGTAAATCAGGAGCCAGCATCTTAGTCACAGCTTCTCCATCGTGCTGCAGCTTCTAACATGAGGTAATTCTGCCAGTCTGGGTGCATTAGTCACCAACAAATTGTGTTCGCAATTAAGCGGAACTCAACAGCCCTCCAGAAATCTCTCATTCTCTCTGGCATTCAATGCACTGCTATCTTACACCCTCCCTGAAAAAACTATCCCATCTGCCACCCCAACAAACCATATGGGATTTTTGGAAAATAAAGGAAATTAAAGTCCCTATGGGATCACAGCTCCCAGATCAGCTGGGGAGGTTGGTAGGATCAAGTATTTGAGCCAAACACACCCTGTGCACCATGTGGTCCCATGTCCCTGCCCAGCCAGGTCTGCCAGAAGCTCAGACCTGAGGTCTGTGGCTGAGGGGGACCTGCAGGGAAGGTGACCAGTACTGAACGATGCTGTCCCTGCTGCCAGCCACCATCCCCCTGCACTAGGGGAGGACAGCCCTGACCCCCTTCCCGAGGCTCTGTCAGGACCAGCCCTGCAGCACTGCTCTGGGAGTCCAGCTTTGGGTGCAGGGTGAGAGGATTTGGTCTTTATTTCCCCAAAACAAGCCTCCCTTTGGCTGGCAGAGCCATTCTGCTGCAGGGAGCCAGGAGGAATGCCCAAGGGAAGAGATGTTGGGAGCCGACTGCTCTGCCCAAGGCGCTCTCAGGGTCTCACATGAGCCCCAAAGGAAAACCCATCCAAGCAAGCACCCAAGGAGGGCAGGGATTTCAGGATGACAGCAACAACCCTTCCCGCAAGCTGGTATTGTCAACTTTCCAAAGGGAGAAAAGTTCCCTTTACTTTTTAAGTAATTTCTGGAAATGACCAGAACAGCTACTCCCCACCATAAAAATTTCATTCCTGGCTAAGGAATATTCCTTGCATAATTTGATGGAAGGCCATTTCCAGGCTCAAATCCTAGCAGAAAACAAAGATAGTTTATTTAAGCCTAATCAGCACCACAAACTCGAACTCTCATTTTTTACCATGCAAATATTCTCCCCGCAGCGTAAGGAGCCAACACCTGCCCACGTAGGGCACACACAGTGGGAAAAACAATGGGGATTATTTGGGCCTAAGAAGGTGATTCAAGAATAACAGATGAGTAAAGCCACTGCATAATAATTTTCTGCATTTACTTGATTTCCCTGATTTCCTTTTGTTTGTTTGGCCTTGTGCTGCTTTGCTTTTCAGCTCTCTGCAAACATCAGTTACGAGAGCTGAGCGGGGCATTTCACTGCAAAACCCAACAACTGCAATACTGAAATGATCCAATCTGATCGAATTTATCAAAAAAACCCCATTTTTGTTTTGTTCTGTTTTTTCTTTTTTCATATTTTTTTCACTTGAAAACACCAAATTTTATAATAACATTTTTGCCTCAGCAGCTCTCACCAGCAGAACTCTCCTCCTCCTCCAGTCACATATCCCCTCCCAGTGCAGCCCAGACAGGAGGTGTGAGTACCACAACCCTTCCAGTTTACTGGCCCAGCCTCAATTCCTCTCTCTGCCATCAAGCTTGGAGAACCCTCCCCAGTAATACAATACAGCAAAGATTAATAAATTGAATTAACTTCTTTTAGTTGGTTGTTTTTTCACTTCTTATTCCTCGTACTCTCCCAAATCTCCCTGTGCTGCACCCACTGCTGTGCCCAAAGTTCCCCTGAAGATCTCTATCACAACCTCCTGCTCAAGCAGGGGTTGGAAGGGGCCTTAGAGACCATCCAGTTCTACTCTCCTGTCACGGGCAAGGACACCTTCCACTATCTCAGGTTACTCCAAGCCCCATCCAACCTGGCCTTGAACATTTCCAGGGATGGGGCAGCCACAACTTCTCTAGGCTACGGTGCCAGGGCCTCACCACCCTCACAGGGAAGAATTTCTTCCCAATATCCCACATAACTCTGCCTTCTGTCAGTGGGAAGCCATTCCCCCTTGTCCCGTCACTCAGGAGTTTGTCCAAAGTCCCTCTCCAGCTATCCTGGAGCCCTTTTAGGAACTGGAAAAGGCTTTAAGGTGTTCCCAGAGCCTTCACTTCTCCAGGTGAACAGCCCCAGCTTCCAGCCTGTCTCCAAAGCATAGGGGCTCCAGCCCTCAGAGCACATTTGTGGCAAAAAAAAAAATTTCCTTGCTTCTCAGGATTCCCACAGAGTCTCTAGTGCAAGCTTTGAGCACTGTTTGGAGCAGGCAGCCCTTTCCATGCCCACACCTCCCTCCCCTCTCCCCACTCCCACCCCCAGCTGGTGTGATCAGAATCCAGAGGGATTTTCCTCTCCTCCACAGGGGTCACAGACATTGGTGCTCATGTTTTTCCAAGTGCTGGTGCAGGCAACAACAACAGATGAAACACTGCTCCTTCCTCCCATCAGTGCCTTTTCCACTGCTGGCTACAGGAGCCGGGACACCCTCCCTGCTGGACGCCTGTGGATCGCTCACTCCCTGCAGAGGCGCGGTGCGGAGCTGGGAGTGGGAGCAGTGCCAGCGTGCGAGGGCAGGTGGGGAACTGGCGGCTGTTCCTGTGCTCCTGACTATGTCCCAGCTTAGCACAGCCCTGTCACCAGTGTCTGCACAGCGGGGCGAGCACAGCCAGGGGATTGGGTTACCCCCAGGTGAGATAAACTGGTGCCGTGACAGCTCCAGCTAATTTGTGAAGTTAATTAGGCACAGGGATCTCCTTTCAGAGGAGACAGGATGTCTTTGAGAGCGAGCAGCCCTGTTCTACTCAGCCCCTTCAGGGGGAATTGCCAGCCCTTTGCTGGGAAATTGGATCGTGCGGGAGGGGTGGTTGCGCCAGGACAGCCACCCCGCAGGGTGGTCCCCATCTGAACCCCACTCACGCTCCGCTCTGCAGCCCAGCTCCTTCCCAGCTGGAGCTCCTGGGCCACTGGGGAGGTTTGGGATGTTTTCAGCACTCTCAGTGCCTGTGTGGTGCTGCTGGAGACCAGCACTGCCTCAAAAACACTCCCATAGCCATCAAAAGACTTTTACAAGAAAGAGTCTGGGCTACATCCTCAGTTTTGAATTCAATCTCCCCGCAGAAAGAGAAACCAAAGAATGTGTTCGGCCGTTTCTCTGATATATTTCATCCAAGGTGACATTTATAGGTGGCAGGAAAACCTAATGTACCATCATTTTGCTTTCAGCAGGCTCAATAAAAATTTTGGCTGGGCTTGCACTTGAGATTCTGCCCACAGGAAACTCAGATGCCGACTGAGAAGAGCTGGGAGCAGAGCTGGACACAGGGGCTGAGCAGGCTGGGGTGAGCAGAAATCAAAGTGGGGAAGGCAGGCAGGAGAGCAGGGAGAAAGGCCTGGCCAGTAGGATGATGATCCTGAGCTCCACACACGACTGCGGAGCACTCATCACACACACTCACAACATACACTGCCTGCAAGTGCCCCAGGGAAGGCTTTGTTGTAGCATCTTTGATTCCTGCATCCAACCCCTCACAAGGACCAGATGTATTTCGAATCCTGCTCTATTTGAAAGTAAAATTTCCATGAGTCAATATTTGTCTGAGACAGTTTCTTTGAAGAAGATGCTGCTGCTATGCAGCAATCTCCACACTAATTACAGGAATTAGGAAAGCAATGGGAGTGCAAGTCTCTATTTTTTTTCCAGGGCTTTCCAGAAAGCTGTCTTTTAAGCATCATGTGCTGCTGAAGTTTAAGGTGCTTTTTTTAGACCTCTTGGAGGGAAATCTAATTTAATTCAGTTTGCAAGAAGCACCCTTAGATGTTCCCAGAGCATCACTCGAAGAGAACAGTGTTCTTCAAAGGCAGAAACTTCTGAGAAGTCTCCTGACAGGCAGAACTGGGAAAAGCTGTGGACGGTGGGAGTCAGGCTGAAGAAGCTGCAGGGACGGCCTGGAGCGTGGTGCCTCTGAAGAGACTGTCTGTCTGTCTGTCTGTCCCCTGCAGCCACCCACACATCCCATATGGACAACAGCACCCACAGCCATGGAAAGGCAGTGGATTCAAAGTCACCACAGAATTCATTCCTGCTGGGAAAGGAATGATGGGCGCCCGACCCCATTAGTGAAGGGTTCTCAGTCTGACAAATTACCTTTGTTTTAATGGATGAGCCCATAGAAAATATTTTGACATATGACCACTGGATCACATGGGGTTGGCCACACGGCTGGAGACTTGTTTTATGAGAATATTTGGCTTAATTTTCAAGTTCAATTTGTGGAAAGTTTCTAGACCAAGAGCCAACTAAAAAGTGAAAGAGCTAAAGCTTTGCACAGTTGTTGTGCCAAACTCCAGGGCACATGAAAATCCCACACAGCAAAAGAACAGACTCCACCTTTTCCTCCTATGAGCCCAGAGGGTCTGGGGGAGGTGCCATCCCATTGGCACAGGGCTTCTCTTGCCCAAATATTCCCCTTTGAATGAAGTTTGTCACTTCCCTCTGCCCCCCCAAAACAAATCCCAGCTCCTGTGGCCCACCAGCATCATTCTTTTCCACACATCTTCAAATACCTCATGGAAGCACATAGATGCTCAAAAAATAAATCCTGGATTATTTAAACACAGCATGGGAAGGAACTCATAGAATCGTTATGGTTGGAAAAGACCTCCAACATCAAGTTCACATTTTTTATGAAATTTATACATGTATATATAGAGAAATTTTAAGTTGTATGGCCAACAGTAACTAAGCCTCAAGTATATTTATCTGTGGAGTACACTGAGTTTGCTGCTTGTGTTTTCCATGCATCAGGTTTAAGGATGTTTGCCAGAGCACTGAATCACTCTGGTTTTATGGAGCTTTCTTACCACAGGCATGATCTAGGACTCCCAAGCTAAAACTGTTTTAAAAGAAACAAACATGTAGACACCCTCGAAACAGTCTGCACCAAAAAAAATAAATAAGTCATAAGATAGTTTGAATATTATGTCATCTGGAATCAACCAAGCAGCAGACTGGGAATTTAAGGAGCTTTTCACAACTAAGAGGACTGGGAGATAGGCGGGTTCTGTTCTAACCTGGCAATGATCTCTGCTCCTTCTGAGTTTGAACCAACCCTTGTCTGAGACACAAAATCCAGTGCCTGGCGCCACCTGCTCCATCCCTACCTCATATCCCTGCCCCAGCCCTGCTCCATACTTGTACCATCCCTGCTCCTGGGAATGCCCAGGTCCCCCAGCAGATCCCCAGAGCAGGATGTTGGCTTTGCTGGCTAAATCATTTGTCTTTTTCTTCCCAAATTTGGCCTTTTTCCCCTCTCTCAGGCTGCCCTGCAGGGCTGCCAACCACCCTTCACCGCGCTCATGATGAGCCTCCTCAGCAAACCCAGTTTTCTTTTGGATACAGAACTTTACACCTTATTTTTGCTGTGCTGTCCCCAATCTTTCCTCATAAACTTTTAATATTTCCTGTGACTCCAAACACGAGAGGAAACACATTTGGGGTAACTTCAGTCCACTCTGTTGCAAATGCCATAGGCTGACTTTCAGCTGCTGGGACAGTTCCTGGCTACAACCACTATGCCCTCCAGACACAATGACGAGCAGATCTGGTTTTAGGTGTGTCCCAGGGCTCTTCCCTGTTCCCACAAGCAACACAGCAGCACCTTGGACCTCTGTAAGAAGATGGGAAAGATGTAAATCCTAAGCAGCCACATGAGAGGAGGTATCAAGGGGAGGGGAGACAAAATAATTGTGTATCATGACACTGCCTGGAAGGCAACACTGTGAGCAGCAACTTCCCTGAGGACTCAGGGTTGGTGATCCAGGGTTGAGGGGCCAGCTCTTGCACCAGCTCCAGCCATTCCACCCCACTGGGACCACAGATTCCAGGTGTAAAGCCCCCAGTCCCAGCCTACAACCACAGTTGGGAAGAGTTCCACTCCTCTTATAAAGCAATTTAGATAAGGTTTTTCCGGAGCAGCTCTGATTACGAGAGTTTACCTAATCTCTAAAAAATGCCATTTATTGTTTGGCAGCTCGAAGATCCACCCCTCTGGGCTGGCCTTGGCGATCCAAACCCAGATTAGGCAGAAGCCCAGAGTTCTGGGGTCTGGGCTGACCTTTGAGTGGCTGCACGGAGCTGGAATAGAGTGAGACACTTCCCTCCAGCCCCAGTTTCCATCTGGGGTTTGCTGCACCTCTACCAATGGTCCCTGGCACACACTTGGGTGCTCAGGGAATCAACTCCCGGACAAAGGGCAGCAGAGGACACACAGTGGCAGAGGGTCCCAGGGGGACCCCAGCCCTGTGCTTCTGGCCCTGACACGCCTCTCCAGCTCTTGGCTTTCTCCAGAGCCGCAGTGGCTCCCGGCCAGGCGGCCACAATGCAGTGGAAGGAAGAAGAAACAGCTTTGTTTTACCCCAAGCCTCACAATTAATCAAAATCCTGTTTCCTCGTTGTCCCACATTCTCCACCCCAAATGCACCAGGCAGCTTCCACCCTTGTCAGAGAAACAGAAAATTAAATTAAAGTAAACAAGAAACATCTTTGCCACAGCAAGCACCACCTGGGTGGCATTTAGAGTCCAGTGAAAAACGAGATCCTGCTGAGCAGGCTGGCAGCCCCATCTTGCCAGTCCCTGGCCCCTGGAATCCCCTCCTGGGCATCAGCTCTCCCACCGTTGGAAAAGACCTCTAAGATCATCGAGTCCACCCTGTGACCTACCTTGTCAACCAGACCAGAGCACTGAGTGCCATGTCCAGTTGTTTCTTGAACACCTCCAAGGATGACTCCATCACCTCCCTGGGCAGCCCCTTCCAATGCTTGACAACCCCTTTGTGAAGAAATTCTTCCTCAACTGGACCCTTCTGAGCAAGAAATCATCCCATTTTTATCATGACACATGGCAATACAAAACACCAGTGCATTTTCCTGGTCTTTTTACAAATTAAAACTGGAGCTGAATATTGGGTTAGGGAATCGCAGGTGATAATTCAGGTTCCTTGGGGACAGGAGCACTTGATTTATAAGAAAATTTCTTTAACAGAAGTCCCAGAGATACCATTTCAGAGGGACATTCCCAAAGTGGCTGCCGGGAAAGCAGGATGAGGGTGGGACCTGCTCCTGTGCCTCTGCACCTCTAATTGCTATTACTCTTGAGCAGCATAAACAACAGGAGTGAGAGAGCAGAGAGCCATGAAACCTTGGCAAAACAAGGGCCTGGGAGCAAAGGGAAAGGAAATGGAGGTCAAGCGGGTTAAGGGCTCATTTCTGGCACACCACAGCCCCTCTGGATGAGGACAGATGGGCAGACACAGCACAGCAGGCACTGCCTGGTCTCTCCTGTGGGTCCATCCAGCTCTTCCAGGGAGGAACCAGCAGCATTTAGAAGTCTATTTACTTCTCCTCACATGCTTTTCTGTGTCACAGCTGATAATTGCCAAAGCTATTTGCATTTTTAAGAGATCACTTATTCCAAACAATCCTGCTGTATCCTGTTTGATACATTGCCCCATCCCTGGAAGTGTTCAAGGCCAGTGGATTGGGACTGGATGAGTTTTAAGGTCCCATCCAACCCAAACCACTCTGGGATTCCATGATTCTATGATGCTGCACTGGTTTGTCTCCTGCTGGACTTCAATTTGGGATGACGACGGACTTCAAAGTAGAGCACAGGGATGGGGCAATGGGAAGAAGGAGCTGTCCTTCACATGGCACAGCACTGCCCCAGTCCCATGACTCTGATGTGCCATTCCCTCTCCCCCTGCTCCACAGGTCCCTCCCAACCACTTGGAGAAGTCCCTGATAGAGGTTGTTTTGCAACTACAGTAACATTTGAAATTTCTCTCATCTTCAGGCATGGAAGGAGCAATGTTCAATTTTAACTGGGATGCCTAATGAAGATTTATTCCAGTCCTGTAAACCAAAAGCACGTGGGAATATAACTGCTCTTCCTTGGATTAACTGGGTTATATTTTCATGACCACTAGACCTTAGATCTGCTGCTTGTTTCTTTCCATACCCACAGAGGGTAAGAAATAGCCATACTTGGTCAGTGAGAAAATAAAGTTAAATGCAAATAGACATGTATGGACTAAATCCGAGTTTCCCAAGGTTACTATTTCTCTAAATGTCAAGTCCCTGCGTGGAGGAGGGGCAGCAAACAGTCTGGGATGGGGCAGCCTGGCAGCATGAGGGGCTCAGCCTATTCCCTATGCCACTGGTGCCCTGAGCCCATGGGTAAGGATAAGCACCACCACTGGGAATGCTGACAGGCCTGAGAGCTGTGGAGAGCAAGAGACACTGCTGAACATGGGCATTAGGCTGGTTGTATCTTCTTCACTGGAGCCATCCAGTTTCATCCCCTGTCATGGGCAGGGACACCTTCCACTAGACCAGGATGCTCCAAGCCCTGCCCAACCTGGCCTTGAGCACTTCCAGGGATGGGGCAGCCACAGCTGCTCTGGGCAAACTGTGCCAGTGTCTCACCACCCTCACACAAAACAATTTCTTCCCAATATCCCATCTAACCCTGCCGTCTGTCAGTGTGAAGCCATTGCCCCTGGTCCTGTCACTCCAGGACCTGTCCAAAGTCCCTCTCCAGTTCCCTTGGAGGCCCTTTAGACAGTGAAAGGTGCTACAGTCCCACTTGCTGGCCATGAAATAACAGCAGCCTGTCTCCCCTCCTATGGAGCAGCAGCAAGAAATGGTGGATGCAGCAGCTCATCCCAGCACTCAGTCATGACAAGTTGACAGAGGGGTGGTACAGCTATTGCTGAAATGGGGCATCCTGGGACCCAGACAAGCACCCCCACAGGCCAGCTGAGAATCTTGGGTGCTCTGCCACCCACCCCAGCCCTCCCTGTGCTTCTGATGTTCCCTCTCATTTGAAAAGCCAAGGTAGCAGTCTCTGGGTACCATTTGCACATGGAGTTCTTGACCTTCCTTAGCCCTGCAGAGCCAGAAATGACTGTGAGAGCAGAGAATGAATCCCTGTGACTCCACTGACCCCTCCAGCCAGCTGTTTACTCCCCAGGCTACACACACAGGTTGCTCAGTTTGCAGACAGTGGAACAGGAGGGCAGCCAGGAGCACCCAGCACTGCCCAACAGCTAATTCAGACTGAGGCATTATGGTTATTTTAAGTGCTAGAAGGTGATTCTAACAAGGTTGTGTTTGTAACACGACCTGGCTACTGCTGCCTGTGTTTGCAGCACTCATCTCTGACCTGCCCTCAGCAGCTGGAGCAGCTGCTCATACCCCCAGCACAGCAGGGCCCTTTGAGGAGAGCTTTGAATGATACAGGGGACACGGATGAGACCAACAGATAAATAAAACAGGAGAAAGAACATAAAGCAAACCCCAATCAAGGTGTTGGTTATCTACAGCAATAACTCCACATCAGAGGCTGCCTAGGCAGATCCACTGCAGCACTGTGCTTCTCTTGAAGGGTTTAAAATCCACAGTCTTAAATATTTCTATTTTCATGATCATGTAATTTAGTTTGAAAACTTCCTCTACTTCAGCTGAAGTATACATCAGTCCTAGAAACACAGTGCTTTCTGCTTCAGGTTTTGCTATGTTTCCTAAAGAAGATGTTTTCTGCACAGGCAGCATAAAGAAGTCTGACAGGATAAAGAAAACTGATGGGACACAGAAACCCAGCACTGCTTTGGACACAAATGCCTCCCTGGGGTTTGGTGGCCCTGGGAGCCAGTCCTGGTCTCCAGGCGCCAGCAGCCACAGTGACAGCTCCTGGCACAGGACAGTCCCGCTGACTCACCCAGTACAACTCCTGCCCAGAGCAGTTTTTCCATAAAAATAAACCCAGCCCTAATAAATAAATGCATTCCCATCGTAAAAGCCTGATTGGTGGCTGGGAAGGAAGAGCCTGCACCCTGCAGCAAAACCATTTCCCTCTGGATTGGTGAAGGGGGACCGTGATCCAGAAAAGGAACATCAGAAGGACCCCATTCCTCTGGGGTGGGGGATGGAGGTACCAGCACCAAGGAAGGGGGACCTCATCCCCAGCACAGCAACTGCTGCAACACCATCGTGCTCAGAGACCTGGCAAGAAGCAACACACGCTCTCGAGGGGGATTTGGGAACTGGCGCAGCTCCTGGTGGAGCAGACCTGGGGGATACATGAGCATTTAGCAGGGAGCCAAGAGGCTTTTGTAAACAGAAGCTCAAACAAACATCTCTCATTTCACAGATGGCGCTCACAATTTACAGTGCTGCACATTTAAAGGCCACCTTGGGCACATCGATGCCCATGCGCAAAAGGAACACAAGAAATCTCGTAGGACCTGCAGGCCTCAATGTTTGTACTCCAAGGAGCCTCCCACTGAGATCCACCAGAGTTATTTCCACAAGAACATTGCTTTTGAGCTTAGTAAGAAGTATCGAAATGACCCAATTCCTTTCCCTGCAGCGACCAGCTCAGCAGCCGACCAGCTCGGGGTGGCTGCCAGGACAGCCAAGACCTCCTGAATGGGGCCTCACTGTGGCCCTGGTCCACAGCTAAAAAATTACAGAAAATAGTGAAGAATGCAACAAAAAACCCAAAGTCCTGAAGCAGAGCCTAGACATGGGTCTCCCAGGACCAGCAGAGAATTTGGCAGAGTGTTTGAAGGAGCTCAGAGTCCAAGGCACCCCAAGAGCCTCCCCGCAGCCACAGACGCTAATTATGGGCCTGGTAACTCTGAGGAGCACCAGAACCCCTTGCAAAGCAGCACCAGATGCCACAGTCAGTGGCAGAGTGTGTGGCTGCCCGAGGCTTCCTGCAAAGCCCAGATTACTCAGCTGCTTGGAAAAACAGAAGCAGCTTTATAAAGACATTATTTGGGCAGCCCCCTGGAGCAGTGGGGACGGAGCCATCAGACACTGGCACCATTCAGACACCCTGCCCCGACCCAGCCCACAGCCACAGGGCAGAGCTGGGGACAGACCCACTGCTGGCAGCCCTCCTCACCCTCACCACTGCAAATCCACCCCCTCCCCGAGCACTGCCCACCAAGGGCAGAACCCCACGGAGCTGTCAAAACCACAGGCACAGCCTTTGCTTCTGGGCAAGCAGGCACAGAGGGCTGAGTGATGTCTGTACACACAGTTTAATCAGAATGAAATCAAGTCAGATGCCTCATTTCTCATTGCAAGATTGGATCAAAGGCATTTGATTTAAATGGTTGGGGTCATAGAGAATATCTGCCCTGTGGTACTACTCACTTTTCAATCTTCAGCTCAACACAGATGAAAAAGTCATGTGTTCCTACATATGCATAAATTATCTCATAATCACTGGATTTGAGGAAAAGCACTGAATGCTACAAGCACTGTCAGAGCCACGAGCTGCCAGTGCTGCCCTGCTCAGCTCTCTTTCACTCTGCAGAACTAGAGGCCCCTAAACTGGCACAAGCACCTGGTTCAGTGCCAGCCTGCTCACCTAATCCCTCGGGGACAGCATGGTGCCTCCGCTCCCCAAAGCGACACACAGCTTTGACTCATTCATTCTGCTGAATTTCTTTATAACTTCTGTTAAGAAAGAAATTAGTAAGAGGCAACTCTCGGAATCTGAAAAACTGTGAATTTGGCAAACAATCCCAGTGAGGTCCCAGAAGATCTGAGCTGACAAACCTTCTCTATTATAAGCCACACCTTTTTTTTTTCCCCTGGAAGGATAAATAAACTAAAACCATCCTGCTGGGGGAATGGGATGTGACTGACTCCAGAGCTTCAACCAGGCATGAGACAGAGATTCATCTTTACTCCATATGTAATATATGTAAAGCACAGTCTTGATCATGAGGTGTCCTACCTTTAGATGCTCTGTCCTGCCCCCACAATGCTCCTGGAAGGCAGCTCTCCCACAACGGGAAGATCCACAGGGAGCAGGCATGGTGTGGGGCTGGGTCTCACAATCCTGCTTCCAAGAGAGCTGAGGATAGGCTGGGGTGCTGCTTATGCAGCTCAGGGTTTATTGGCAGTGATGATGAGGAAGGAGACAGAGTGATGATGAAGATGGATGAAGCCTGTCTTGGCTGCTCCATACTTACCTTTCCACTGGGAGAACCAGGGTGGGCAGGGCCCAGGGCCATCCCGCATGCTGGAGTGAGGGCTGGACACCAGAGCCCCAAACCCAACTCTGCTGCCAGCCAAGCCAACAGCAATGAGATTCACCACCTATGCAGCACCTGTCCTGGCATTTGGCCATGCCAAGCCCTCCCCCGGTACCCAGCTAAATCAGGAATGTCCCTGTCTTCTCTCAGTGGATGAGGGCTGCTATGGATCGGTGGGAACTGGAAGTGTTTGAGGACTAGAGGAGTGGGAAGGAAGGTCTCCCTGAACTGAGAAGGGTGCAGCCCACAGAGAGCCCACGAGCTGCTGTGGTGGGAGCAGCATTCCCGCCGACGGATCCACAGGGATGTGCAGAGGCGTGTCAAGGAGCACCAGCGGGAAATTGGGTTCAGTTCCTGAAGATCTGAGCAGATCTTCACATGACAAGGAGGGGAGGTTCTGTGGGAAAATGCTATCAGGCTCAGCCGAGCCAGGGCAGGAAGGAAATTCCCCCAGCGGAGCTGCCATCGCGCGAGGGCTCCGCTGTGGCAAGTTCAGGGACTTCGTAAATAACTCGGCCATCCCCAGGGAGGCATTGCTAAGGTCGCTGTTTTTTCCCTTGAACTTTCCAGATGAAGGAAGCAATAGCAGAAGCAACAGCACAGATTTGGCTGGAGATCAACTGTACTGACAACAGTCACAGAATTGAACTCAGAAGAAAAGTCCTTTGTGTGTGTTGGAGTTATCACCAGATGGGCCGGGCAGCACAGGGGAGTTATGCTCAAAAATACTCCACATGGGCAAAACTATCAGAGCTGGAACTTGCTGGCAGATGTAACCCACAGTAACTAATTCCACTGCTTAGACCAAGTTAAAAATGCAGGGCACATGCCTGGTGCCCATTAAAAATTAAAAAGTTAAATTGTATTCTTCAGCAAACTGCTGGGATTCAGCGTAAGAAACAGCCCTGATTAAAGATTAAGGATGGATAGTCTATAAAACACTAATTACCACTGTACTTACAGGGAATTTGGCCTGTTGGGTTTAATTACTTCTAGTTCAAGATCACTCGAGTTCAGGCTGGGCTGGGGAGCGCTGTTGGAGTTGAGGAAGCTGTTTACGTTTGAAGAGATGACGGATTCCAGGCTGGAGTTGAGGATACTGTTCCTGTTCTCCTCTAAAAAACACCAAAACCCAAGAAACATCAGCTGCCACTGCAAGCAAAGTAAAGAGCAAGTGGCTGTGAAGGCATCAAATGCTCCCAGCAAACTCTGTCCCAGAGCAAACTGGGCGCATCTCCCCAGAGTTCAGAGTTAGTTACAGAGATATTATACACTAAACCACAAGAAATACCCGGTACTCTTTGGTTCTTTTGGTTTTAAGATGGAGATACATTTAAATGAGCACCATTTTTAGTAAGAAAATATGCACTTTTCTCAACATAGTAGTATTTCACATTCCCAAAATGCCCTGACCTGAAAAAAATTAAAATGCAAACTATTTACAGGAATGGATTTGTGTGACTGAAATCAGCTCCCCACAGATGAAGTGTTTGGGTAACAGAGCAGGACAACACTTTAGATCAAGAACAGGACAGATCACCCAGTTAAAGCTTATCTCAGCAAAAAATGCTTCAGTCTCATACTTGACACAACTACTGTTGCTCTTTCCTGGCCAGATCTATGAGGGAAAGGGAAAGGGGGTCTCTGCTCCATTTCAGTTCAGCTCTTCCAAAATGCAGAGCCATGGCAGAGCAAAGACCTGACTTTGTATCTGATCAGGAATAGGATGTGCTGAGGGGGTGCTGGCATTGCTCTGCTGACAGTCCAGAGCTTCTCAGAGATTCCTGTTCCTGTTGATCAAATTAAGAGATTACTCCATTATTTGTGTAACTTCAGCAATGACAATACTGTGCATCGCAAGCCGACACCACAGCACAGGGCCCTTCTCAGCTCTGCCCCAAATCATCTAAAATCCCATTAACTCATTTCCAGGAGACGCCTTTTCCATATGAGCAGTAATTGTAATTGTGAGAAGCAATTAACAACACTGATGGCACGAGAGCAGCCCCAGGCAGACAGCTGCTGCTTCTGGGATGCTGCTTTCCTGCAAGACAAGCATCTGCAGGAAACACAGATAGTCCTACTTCAAGGATACAGCTTTCTGAAATTATTTTACCAGTGCAGAATAACAGTCAAACTACAACCAAAAAGCATATAAAATATGGAAATCCTTGTTCTCAATCCCTTTTAATTGCCATCTCTGCTTGTGCAAGGAGGACATGCAAATATTCATCCATGTCCTGTGCACATTTAAAGAGAGATAAGAGTTCAAAGAGGCACTGGAATATGTGAAAAATTAATCCTGAGTGCACAGCAGAAAGGAACTGCCTGTAAAACAGCCTGGCAGGAGTGTTGTCTTAGGGTGTTGAGGCAGCTCTACCACTGTTTCAAGAGGAAAAGCCACATCAGTCACAGGTTTGTGGATGCACAGAGCAGAATCCAATGCTCCTTGACCTGCTCCTTTGCTGGAGCTGCTGCGTTTACCGGGTACCTGGACAAAATCAGTCACCTACATGGCAGCAGGACAGGGCTAAAACTTGTTTTTATCTGAGGTTGAGCTTATCTTCTAGAGATAAGTCAAAGCCAAGGATGTGTTAATTATGTTGATACACAACAACACATTCCTGAAACTGAGTTTCTTTAATCTTGATCTGCAACAAGCCACCATAGGGACAAGCAGCACAGACACCTCTCTGTCTCCAGCTCTGCGGAAGTTGAACCCTCTGGGCTCAGAGGACACCAGCACCTTGTGATGAAAAACATTATCCATGCAGAAGACAGAGGGAAAAGCAAAGAAAAGCAGAGTGCTCACCTCCACAAATATCAACATGCAGACATGGGAGCCAGCAGATGAAATAGGAGAGAAATGAAGCTGCCTAAGGACCTAAAAATGCCAAGTCCCTCTGGTTTTGTGTCTGCTAGAGCAAGTTTTGGGCAGTCTGTGACAGACCACCTGTACACAGGTGACCAAACCCAGAGACTGCCCATGCTGAGCCCTGCTGGACCCAGAGCCGACCTGAGTACCCAGAGTGTGGACTAACAATACAGCTTATTATTTCCAAACATTTTTTACCCAAGACTGAAGTCCAGGAATAAGCTCTGTAAGCCTGATAAATCAGTGTGGATTGTCTGCCTAATCTCCACACCAGCCACCAGCCAATATTGAATTAGAGTCCCCGTCAGCCACAGAACTGGAAGCGTTTCAGCTCAAGGGGAAGGGAGATGAATGGCAGAATCTGAAATTCCTGCTTTATTTCCTCCCTTTTAAAGGGCTGAAACTGTGTTTTCCTTCGTTTTTAAAAGCTTAGATGAAGGATTCTTTGCTGGGAGATTTAATTTGGTCTTACAGCTACAAGAGCAGAACTGCCTTTCAGCTAAAGAGCATTTCCAGAATGCAGAAGAACCACCTTGCAAACTGTGATGCAGCAGAGCAAGAGCTCCTGTTAATAAACCAAACCTGCAGCTTCTCTCTGAGAGGCCTCTGGGTCAGTTGTGGACATAAATGTGAATGTTTAGCAACAAAATAATCACTATAATCACAGATTAATCATAATGATCTAATCCACTCTCTTGTATGACCCTGTCTGTTGAACATGGTAATTTTTTACTTACACACAGCTTTGTATGATGAATTCTAGTGAAAATTTTACAAAAATATTGGACTCATAAACAGATTTCAAGTAATGGAAAATCCATGGTCCCACTTCACTTCTTATGGTTAAACCACTCTCAGTCTTAAAAAATGTGCACCTTGTTCCCATTTTGAACGTTTTTAGCCTCAGTGTTCAGCTTTCAATTTCTGTGGTGCTCAGTTGGGCTTGAGCTGCTGCCCAAGCCCTTGCTGCCCAGCCTGACTTTGAGCCTTGGCGTTATCTCTGGACCAGTAAGAAAGAAGAGGATGAAGAGAGGAAGGAGAGAGGAAGCAGAGAGGAAGCAGAGAGGAAGGAGAGAGGAAGGAGAGAGGAAGGAGAGAGGAAGGAGAGAGGAAGGAGAGAGGAAGGAGAGAGGAAGGAGAGAGGAAGATGAAAGAAACCTCAAATATTCTTCAAGGGACATGTGCAGCAGGGATGGCAAACACCGAGTAAAATGGTAGCAGCTTCCCAGAGACACAGGACGTTATAGACTCTCAGAAGGAAACTGAGAAAATGTTGCTTCATCTGGGAATAAATAAATGCAGAAATAAACACAAGTTCAGTTCCTCTTCCAGGCACGGGGGGAGGATGGCACACAAATGCTTCACCAGCCCAGTGACCCTGGAGTGTGACAAGCAATGGCTTAGTTAGCAGCAAATAAATTACTGTGGCTGAATTTTTCAAAAGCAGCTTTTGGTATTTGAGGCTCCCAACAGTCGTGCTATGCCATTCCCAGAGCATGCTCCGGTGCTACCACTGCTTCCTCAAACTCAGACGGATCGTTCCAGCACCTTCTGAAATGAGAGTGTCTGATAATTAGCAGTAACTCAATCAGACAAACCCACATGTTTTGAGAATCAGCAAAGTCCATCACTCTGGAAGTCAGCAAGTCCACTGTGGGGAGCTGGGTTATCTCCAGCTTTCCCCTGCTCCTTGCTCCATGTGCACTTGTCACGCATTTTTACCAAACTGGGAAAGATCCCAGTTGATTCCAGGAGCACATGGCATCGACGAACCAGAGAGCTGGGAATTGGGTTTATGCTATAACGCAAAGCAACAGCCTGAGCAGACACATTTTTGCCACTCCATGAGCAGGGATGGGGCCTTGGCTCTTTCACCCAGATATTTGGAGCATCAATTAGCGACAGAAATGGAAAGATGAGCTCCAACATTTTTAAACTGCCATGGTACATAATCCTCAGGAAAATGCCAAACCTCCTGGCCAAGTTTTCCTGTCTGTAAAAGGAAAAGTGCCTCAGGGCATCCCAAAAGGGCCGCCCTGTGGGGATGTCGGCGGGTGGCCACCCTTGGCACAGGTGTGGCACCCGCGTCCTGGCAGCTGATGACGGCGATGATGGGGGCGAGGAACATGAGAAGGGGAACACGCAGGGGCCCGTCAGGTGGGGAAGGGACTGCAACACTTTATCCCATGCTGAGGCAGCCTCATGTCGAGCCCTGGTTAAGGGCTCAGATGCCAGGAGAGCTTCACGCTCCCCACCAATGTGACAGCGGAGGAAACTGAAGCCTGACCCTGTTATGGAATCAACTCTTCCACTGACAGCAGTAAAACTGCATGGGAATGGCACGGGAATGACAATCCATTAGGCATGATTAGGGCAAAAATGGAGGGCTGGGAGGGCAGCTGGGCACTTACGCTTCTCGTTGGGCTGGGGTGTGTGAAAGAGCGTCAGCGGTCGCTCGCTGCAGGAGGGAGTCTTCGAGTCCGTGCTCTTCTTGCGGGATAACAGCAGCTGGGAGTTCGACGCCTGAGTCTCTGGCACTGTGTTAAATATCTGTTAAAAATAATAAACAAGTTGTTCTTTGGCATCATCCTTCGAACAGGACAGCTGCCCACCTGCCTGTGCTGCACCGCTCTACAACTGCTCCACAGCGCAGCCTCCGAGGAAGACGTGTTCAACAGGGCAACATTTTGGGTACAATTGCCTAGATTCTACATTCCCACTTTGTCTGCACTCCTCTTCTCTCTTTTTCACCCAAGATGCATACTGCAAGATGGGAAAAATTCTGACTCTGGCACTCTATTGAATTTTTTTAGGTGCAGGTGTTGGCAAGTGTCCCGAATAGACCAACCATCATCCCCCCGGTGCCCCCTGCGGTGCAGCCTTGGCGTCCACGCTCCCACGCCTGCAGACCAGCTTGGGAAAGTCTCTGCAACTTCCAGCCACAGCTGTCAGAAAACTGAGTAATCACATTTTTCTCAAGGGGATGGAATTTTAAAACTGCATGAACCCAAAGAGCAGCAGTTTTGTTGGTTGTTGATATTTGGTTATTTATTGTTCCTTTTCTGGATCCCCGGGCTCAGACAACAGCAGCGCTGCCTCCAGACCAGCTCTCTCAAGGTCTCCCTTTACTTTATTGGAGCCCAATAAACACCATTCCTCAGTGTCTTTCCTGCTCTACCTGTCCCTGCCAGACAGTTAACCAGTGTGGCCAGAGGTTCCCAACAGGATATCTGCATTTTGGCCTAGCTCAATGCTTGGTGCAGCACAGGATGACTCCTCTGGAGCACGTGGCCATTGTCACAGTCACCGCCATCACACGTCACCAGCGAGTGGAGCTGCTGCCAGCAGTTCATGGAACAACAACATCATCTTCACTCACATACACACACACACCCCAAGCCTCCATGATGATGCCTACAAATCCCTGATAAAGTGCCAGGATGCCTCAGCCAAAAATGTCAATGTCCTGTCTTCTCCCAAAAGAGTGCAGGGGCAGGTGGGAAGGGCAGCACTTGGCCCTCGACAGGGGCTGATGACCCACTCCCAGTGGATCGAGCACCACGTGGCCGAGGACATCCCACCCCAGCCTTTCACAGGACATTGCTCCCAGCCTCTCTGTCCATAGGGACTCACTGTCTAGGCTCGAGATCAGCTCTGGAGCCGGCAGCCAGCATGAGGAACAGGAATTGGAGCTGAATCCTCATTCCCAGCTCCTGAACACAGCAAGACAGCCCCGGCCTGGTGAGTGCTTGGATCTGATAGCACAGTGGACAGACGAGGGACCATGAAGCCCTTCCTGGGGAGCTACAGTGTGCCCATTCACACATCCCTCCTGGGCTCAGGGACTAGCAGAGGGAGAGGCAGACCCAGCCATGCTCTCTGCAAGAAGCACTGCACATTGTCACCTGGCACGCCTGCCCATGGCCATTCCCACCTCCGCCATGGCTGGTTCCCAGTCTCCCCAGCCTCTTGCATGGCTGATGCACCACATTCTCTGCACCCCATCAGCCCTCCCCAGCACCCCATCAGCCCACCCTAGCACAGCCCACAGTCCCAGTTAGCCGGGCTATTCGTGGCTCATTGCTTCCCACGTCAAACCCCGACACAGCTGCACATGCTTCAGGTGCCTTCCCTGGCTCTGGGACCCCACCATGAGCCCTGTGCTCTGCAGGCTAAATGCAGCTCCTGAGGGGCAGGATCCTCAGCACAGGGGCTGACATCAGTCTCAGGGCACCCTGCCTGCCCCAGGCTCTATTCCCCACACCCAGCACAGCCACTGACTACTTTAATGTGTCCTTGCATTCAAATTGCTGTTCAGTAATAAATTCTACCTGGGAAATATAATGAAATATATAAACAAAGCAAGATAAAAGTATTGATTTATTAATTGCATTTTACACAGCAATTCCCACAACACACTTGAAAACAAACTTCCAGGTTTCTGTTTCCTTTTCTTTTTTCTTTTATAATAAGAGAAGGCATAAATGCTCTTCAGTGAGGAACTCAGTGACTAAAAGCAGCCTCAATTCAAATGCAGCTGGAACGTCGTTATGAAACTGTTTTGCTAAAACTTCAGCACTAAGATCTTACCATAACTTTGTATTTCTGCTAAAGCCCCCAGTCAGCCCAAGTATCTGATGGTCTGCACTGCACCCTCAGCACCAGCCCTCCAGCTGCTCTTGTGGAGGCAGGGAGAGGTGTGGGCACTACAGAGAATCAGGATATCTCTTATAACACATTAACGTCTTGTAGACACAAAAACACACAGAAAAGGCTGAGAATTTATCATGAATAAACCATGTTAAGCAAAGTGACATTGTGGTTCATAGGGCACCTCTGAGCAGCAAAGTAGGGCATGTACCTCCTGCTCAGCTTTCTCAGGCTCCTGTTTGCTCTATTGCAACACCTGGCAGGCACACAGAGATATCATTCCCTCCTCCCCAAGCCCTGATCCTACTCCCATCCCAATGTTACTTCACATTTCCAGAGGATCTGGTGTCAGACTCATGGGAGATGGCCCAGAGGGCAGCAGTTCTCAATGGCAGATGTAATTTGAAGTCATATGCAAGGGCTGCAACACCTTGATGCACAGGGACCTTTCTGAGGAGAATGTGCCTAAGCTCCTTCATCCCAAATGAATACCACAGCCTTTCTGTCCCAGTGGAAGCAATATCCCCAAGAACCAGAGACCCCATTTTCCTGTCCCCACTGGCTGCACGTTTGATACCCTGTTACAGCCCCATGCAGCTGTGCCCTGGGACTGCTGCCCACACCACACAGACCAGAGGCTCAGCCTTGCATGTGAACACACAACAACCTATCCAAGGTGACCCTCGAGATGTCTACAAGCAAAGCCCCACACAAGAGCCATGATGGCACCCTGTACCACCACCATGGTCAGGGCAAGATGGTCTCTATTTCTGCCTTTGCAGCCCAAATGAACAAAGTAGTTACTTCTTTAGTTACCTCTTTCTAAACCAAAATCAGACTAACAGAAGATCAAAATCAGGGAACTGGAATTTAGAAGAAAATGGCATTTTTTAGCACATGCAGCCACGCCATGCAGCCAGTAGGAAGGGACAGCCAGCACTGTGGCCCCACCAAGCCACTGTTGCTCCACTGATAAATGTCATCCTCATGGCCAACAAACACAAATGCACCAGGATTCAGGAGATAAACATTGTGGATAAAGCCATTACTTGGATAAACCTGGATTTAGTCAGTAAAACAGGAGCTAGCCAAGGTGTACATCTTGCACTTGTTGCTTTAGTGCTCATCTCTTGAAATCAAGAACAAATTCCTATTAAACAGTGGAAAGCAGGGAGAAAGAAGAGTTCTGTGATGGAGACACAGACATGCTGACTCACATTGGGATAACCATAAACAAGGCTGGCTACCAGCAGGGTTGGGTACACAACTACAGCCCAGGAACAGGCAATCTTGGCACCATTGTGCCCTCTCCCAAGCTATATCCTTCACTGGTGACAGTGTCAGGGAGGGGTCAGTTGTCCCTTCCCTGGAACAGCCCTACTGCCCACAGAGAAGCTGTTGGTGCTGTTGGTTACAGGGAGTGAGGGGGGCACTGGGAGAGGAGGAAAGAGAGACCAATTCCTTTCCATAAGCTAATGACACTTAGAGAAGCCAGGGAAGCCATTACCTTCTCATGGTTTTCTATTAAAATTTCAATCACGATGTTCTGGAATTTGATGTCCATGATGGCAGCAACTGTTTCCTCCTGAGGTCGAAGCAACGTTGGCCCAAACACCACACCCAGATTAGCAACAGTCATCAGGTTCTGCTTGTGATTATCTGCAACTCTGGGGAAAAAAAAAGAGAGAGAAAATGAAGTAGGTGATGGAACTAATCCACAGGGAACCCCCTTTCTGCTCTCTCTGCCTCGTGGCTGGCACAAGGCTTACGATGCTGTTTAGATTTTTTACGCTCCTGGTGAGCTCCTTGAAGGCTCAGCCATGTGGAAAAGTACAAATTTAACTGTTGTATTCCTGAAAACCTTTCAGCCTTCATGAATTAACTAATCCATAAAAGCCCAACCCCACGCCGGCCACCGAGCCTCATGCTGCAAACCACTCCCAGGAAAACATCTTGAATCATTAATGCCTAAAACCCTTCTGAAAACAAATTGTTGGACCTCTGACACATGCTGCTCTCCAACTCAATGAGTGACCTCAAATGTTCCAAAGGCCAATTCCTTCTCAGCCATTCCAGCACTGGGCTGCACCAGAGGTCAGGCCTGTCCAGGCCATTCAGACTGGCTGAGAGGTGGTAATGGAGCTCTACCCCCAGATTCCTGTGCCCCACATGTGTTCTTCTCCATGTTGCTGAGGAACCCACCTGAGATGGGCACCCACTCACCCAGGGACCCACCAACACTCAAGCTCCCTCTCTGACACCCTCCTCTCTTTTTATGCTCACAAGAGGATACTTATCAGTTCAGAAAAGCAAAGCAGCTCATGCTGAGGACATGGCACTCTGGACATGGTGCGTTTGAGGGGTTACCTTGGAGCAGCTCCAGTTGGTCCCTTGTCTTAGTGGTGCAAAGACCCAGCAGCCCTATTGGGGCACATCCTCTGCTCTGTCTCACCCCGAGGACATGCTGCTGTGCACTGAGGGCACACTGCAAGCAGGAGGCAGCCCAGCAATCCCTGCCTGTGTCACACCATATATGCCAGGGACCAGGTCTTTGGTTGCTACGTGGCAAACACCTGCTTGAGGTGCAGATGGAACCTGCCGTGTACCGTGGACTCTGCTGAGTCACACAGGGACGGGTGTGCGGGTGCACAGCTGGGACCTGTGGTGCAGCCCTCAGCCCCGTCTCCCCGAGTCTGTCTTGTGGTTTTCTCCTGACCTATTCAACCAGGAAGCACAGTGGCTTCAGGCTATGTGCTCACAAAGTTTTAGCCTAAAGGAGTTTTAGTGTATTTTTCCTTCACTCTTTCTCAGTTGTTTACCTGGGCAAATGAAGGGGAGCACCACAGAGTGGGGCAGAGACTCACGTGCTGGACTGCCCCAAAAATTTATTGCTGTGAGCTTTTACTATTGATCTTGGGGCCAAGACATTGGTGTGCACACTCAGCATATTTTAGCACACTGTAAGCACAGGTTGCCTTAAAAAAAAAAAGATGCTTTTCATCCTTTTCCATCCAAATTGCACTTGAACCAGCAAGGAATACATTCCTCATCTCTACATACAGTTCCTCAAGCAGCAGATGGGGACCTCATCACTGAGGGGAGCTCAGCTGCTGGTCTAGCTTCTCCCAACAGCAACGACAGCCCTACTTACTGTCCAGGCAAGAAGCATCACCCCAGTGCTTGTTACATCCCTGGAGAACAGCCAAAGTTGTTACCTCCACCAAGTCGGCACTTGGGATCCAACCTCAAAGACGGGAGGTCCTGGCCAAAGCCTCTCAGGAGCTGGCAGGACTTCCCTCTTACCCGTAACTCCTCCCACTGTCAGGAAGTTCTGAATATTTTATCACAAATGTGCAGCAAATCTCTCGTGTCAGTAAACACTGTGGGAGATGGGCTGCCCTGGAAACCGGCTCCAGCATGGAGATGACAACCAGCGCTTAGATGACTTGGTGCCCACAGGGTTGCTGCCACCCCAGCCAGGCTGGGCATTCCCATTCACAGGCAGGCACAGAGACCTTCCCCATTGCCATCCCCATCCTCACCATAGCCAAGAGCTTGCCAAGATGTGCAGTGACACCACCGCCACCTGAACCACAGGGCTGGGAGGGGGATGCAAATTTTCCTTAGGGAGTCACAACCTCATGGAGCAGCAAGAAAGGCAGAAGTCCCATAAAAACAATTATATTCTATGTAATACTGAATGAGGATTCAAACTTTCCCCTCACTCTTATCCCTCTCCTCACCAAGACACTTACAAACCTCAAAGACATTTTTGCATTGCAACATCTACATTTCAGACCACATTCACATGCTCCTAACTGGATTTGGAGAAACACAACTGCAATTCAAATGTACTAATTCAAAGTACTAATAAAATAATAATTGTACTGATCTTCTGTGGTTAGTAAAACAACGTTCATTTATTAAAAAAACAACTGAATTGATCTAAGTCGTACAAAATTAGGTCCCTCCATTTCTCATTACCGTTAGCATGTCCTACATCACTCTAATAAATTGCACTGTCACTGGCTCATTACAGCAAGGCAGCTGTGCGTGGTCCTGATAATTATTTCAGACTGAGCTATTAATGGCTTACCAGGCAGGACATGGTCCTGCAGCACCAGCCCGAGGAATGTCCACACACCCACATGGATGGCCCTTGCCTCTATCACCAAACTCCTCTTCTCTGTTTTATTTTGCCTCTGGAAGCATGGCAGGCATTCTGCAGCTGTGAAATCTGGCTCCTTTCTGGAATAAACCTTAGTGGCATGTGAACTCCTAATCTGCATCCCAGGTACTTTTCCAGCAATAGCCTTCCCTGCATTGGGTCACCCACAGCCATGCTCCAAAATATGATTCACCTTTCACATCCTTCAAATTCCATGTCCATTACCCACAGGATAATTTAGTCTAAATTATATGTCTTCATCATCTTTTGTACTAGGAAATAATGCCATGGTTTCTAAAGATGGGGCGTTCTCAGCCCAAAGTGGGCTTAATGCCGGGGCTGTTCAGCCAGAACCGTCAGTGCCATTCCTGAGCTGCCCTTTAGAAGGTTTCCAAATATTCACTTGTATTTCCCTTTTAACCTGCTGTTTCTTTCTGGCCCTCGGTGCATTCAGAAAGAACAGCACTAACATTAATTTCGATGGGTCCTTTTTCTACTCCCTCTCCATCCCCACTTTGGAGAATTGACTTTCAGCATAAGGAAGAAGCAACAACTAATGGAGGAATGTGCAGAACCTCTGCCCTCCTCTTTGGAGCTCACAACAGGCTGAGCTACCACTGGCTTTTGGATTCCAGGCTATGCCTCCTCCTCTTAGCACATGATGGTTCCCACATGCCTCCCTCCAGGATCAGTGAGGGATCAGCCTGGCAGCATGGGACATGCTGGAGCTACTTGGCCAGGGGATTACCTGCGCTCAGCAGTGCCTCACCAATGAGCACCTCCACGAAGACCTGTCTCACTTGGTGCCGACCCAGGAACCGTGCTGGCTGCTGCCAGCACTCAGCCAATGGTGCTGAGACACTGGGACACCCCAGGCCAGGAGCCCAGCGCTCCTGTGAGAGCTCTGTCCCTGCAGGTCATTCCCCAGCGTGTCTGTGGACGCTGCTCACTTTACACCCACTTTCAGCACGACAAAGGAGAAGGGAGCAGAGTAAATCCATGTTGTGTGTTAAATTAGATTATGCCTGGGTTGCCTGGATACTGCATAATCACCGCCATGACCAAAGACAATTTAATACAGGCTAATTGGTAGCCAAGGTTCAGCGCAGGGCAAGCACAGAACAGTAAATATTCCCTTGCTGTGCTGGCTCGTGGTCGGCACTGTGCAGGGGAGGAGAACGGCAGCGGGTGCCGAGGGCGGGCAACACGGCACAGGCCCTTGCTCCTCTTACCAAGATTAATGAATTTGGTCTTTCCAGCCTGCTCAATGACTCAGACTCGTTTTCACTGAGATCCAGTTAAGGAACTCATCTGCTTCTCCAGCGACCTACAGAAACCTGTGCAGTGGGAGTGGTGTGGAAGGCTGGGGTGCAGCATGTGGGAGCTGCCCAGTGCTCCCAGTAAGACAGACAAGACCTGGCACCAACCCAGCGCTGGTGCCACACAGCTGCTGCCAGCACCAGAGCTTCCAATCCTCCCAGTAAAGAGCCAAGATCTAGCACCAGATCAGTGCTAGGGCCATGCAGCCACTACCAGCACCACAGCTCATCATCATGCACATGGCCCAGGACAACAAAACATGGACCAACGTGAAACTTCTGGACTTCTGAGTCTCAGCCATAAGTGCCATTATTAGTTCAAGTATCTTCCCTGATTCAGAACAAAATCGCTGAGCAAACAACCATCTGAAGGGAACAAAGGCAAAGTCTGGAGTATTTCTATTTCTGTGCCTGGGACAAACCTTTGAAAACAAAGTGCTTGTTGGGGCTGGCCTAGCAAGTCCTTAGAGGATGGAAAATAATGCCGCTAAAATTCCTATTGCTACAGGTAAAAATCCATCTTCTGTCTGCCATCATCAGTAGAGTTGTTTAATTTGAAAAGCCAATCACATAGAGGCCAGCAATCCCCCAAATTATTTAGACTGCTCTGGGTAGTTTTATAGAAATTAAACACTTACCTTTGACTCGGGACATGCATGAGATGTAAAAAGCTGAGGGAGTGCAGGCAGCACACTGGGCCCAAAGAGGGACCTGTGGATCCACCATCCTGGGTGGGGTGTTGGGGTGTGCTGAGCTGCACTTCCTCCATGCTGGGGAGAGTCCACCAGGGCAGCAGCTGAGTTCCCACCAAGTTCACCCAAAGATCAAGTATAATGGAATTGTTTAGGTGGAAAAGCCCTCCAAGATCATTGCCCAACCATTCTCCCAGCACTGCTAAAGCCACCACTAACCCATGACCCCAAGTGCCATGTCTACACAGCTTTTAAATCCCTCCAGGGATGGTGACTCCACCACTGCTCTGGGCAGCCTGTGCCAGGGCTGGACAACCCTTTCCAGGAAGGAATTTTCCCTAGTATCCAACTCAAACTCCTGGCACACCTTGAGGCTGTTTTCTTTTATTCTGTCACTTGTCTGGGAAAAGACTTCACCTCCACCTGGCTCCACTCTCCTGTCAGGGAGTTGTAGAGTGTGAAAAGGTCCTCCCTGACCCTCCTTTTATGTAGGCTGAGCTCTCCCAGATGCTCCTGGTACTCCAGACCCTTCCCCAGGTCCATTGTAGGTTTCTGGATCTGCTCCAGAAACTCCCCATGTGGCAGCACAGCCACTGCTCAAGGAGGCTCAGCAGAGCCAGGCTCTGTTCAGGTGGAATCCCACAGCTCCCTGCTCCCAGCTGCCCCCACTTCCAGCCCTTTAATCTGGATCTCACCCAGGAATAGAGGGATGGACGCAGACGGCTGTGAGCACACACAATTGCTGGTATTTATCAGATACAATCTAATGAGTTCTGGGAAATGTTCCTGAGTGCATTTAACTCATCCCTGCACATTATTGAGTTTAATTGGGCTGCAGTGTATGAGGGCGTAGGTGGAGAGTGGGTGATGGGCTTGACTGGCCACCCCTCTCTAAAGGGGCTGGGAGAGCTGTACCACAGGAGATGGTGATCCTGCAGCTCCTTGGGGATGACTCACTACTCACTCAAACCCATGGTGGGTTTGTTTCCCAGCCTTGGGAACATGTCCGATGGCTGGGAACACAGCAGATGTTTATTGCAGGCATGTTGTGACCACAGGGCCCAGCACAGAGCTGGTGAAACCACCAGTGCAATTCCACCTGCAGCACTACCCACTGGTGGCCCAGGCAGCAAAACTGGTCAATCACACATTCCTAAGGTATTCAAAAGGCCCACGTGCATGAGAGGCAGTGACAGGGACACCGGTCTGCAGTGGCCGCTGGGAAGTGGCCATGGAGAACAAGGGAGCATGGCCAGCTCTGCTTCATCTCGTGTTCAAAAGGCACCTGGGACATAGGTTAGTGGTGGCCTTGGCAGTGCTGGGTAACTGTTGGAGTCAATGATCTTAAAAGGTTTTTCCAACCTTAATGATTCCATGATTCCCAAGCTGGAGCACATAAGCACAGAGCTGCCACACTTCCAAATTGTACAAGCATCCCTTTATTCTGTTGTGTTTATTGAGGCTCATATCCACAATCTTTGGGCTGCTCATGGATGCAGGGAGCTCTTCAAGGGCCAGAGGAATCTGGAGTGGCAGGAGCTCACCGGGCTCACTCAGCCACCCTGTGGGAATCAGGAACATCTGGAATATGGACAAACCCTGCTGTCTGCAGCCCAGGATCTGCAGGCCACAGGCTCACAGCTCTGCAGTCTCCCCAGCCCCGCCACTCCGGCAAGAAGAGCCAAGACTCAGGAATGCAGATGGAGGCCAGCAGATCTAGGAGGAGGACAGATCACCAGGGAATGACAAGGGGAAACTTGATGAATGCAGAAACCTTCAGATGCAATGTTGAGAACTAACGGGGGTCTCAGTGAGCAGCAGCACTGCTCTTGAGTTCCCCGCTCAGCTGGGACCCAACCTGTGCCTGCACCGATTCTGAGCGCTTTGACTTGCTCCAACAAGACTCTTTCTCTGAGTGAATCTGGCCACAGCTGTATGCTTGGGTTCACTCCCAGAGAAAAAAAAAAGGGTTCATGTTGCACTGAGAAGATGCCGAGGCCAAATGTGAGGTATCAGCGAGTCTGATCAGTGCAAATGCCAAACATGCTGCAACTTGCAAGAAAAACACGCTGCAACGCTGCTCTGGTTCAGGCTTCCCAGACCAAGACAACATGGTTTCCAAAGCCATCCTCTCTGGCTTTGGGGGAGGTGAGCCTGATGAGGGATCTCAGAGGGATCCTGGATTTGCTTACCAACCCTGGCTGAGTGGTGTCAGGCTGGAACATTCCCTGCACCTCATCAGGGCATTGTCAGCCCTGTAGGTTTCCATCGACACCCTGGTGAAAGCCACAGGCACAGCCATGACTAGATATTAAATGTCACTGTGGTTTCCACCTGCACAAATAGAGCAGCCAAAGGGACCTCACCCTCTAACAGAGTGGAATGGGGACTGCCACGGCTGCAAACACCATCCCCTGTGCCTGCCATCCTCAGCCTCAGTGCCCCAGCAAAGCCCCTGCTGAACAGGCAGGTTTTTCCTTCAAAAACAAAACTCGCTGGTGCTGCCCCAATGCAACAACAAACCCACACAACCAGAGGGGCAATGAAAGCCTGAAGGAGAGGTTTAAGTTACAAACAATCCTTTGAAAGATCTGCCGCCTCAGTAAGTGCTGTGCCGAAGACTACAACCTGCTGCGTGGAAAACAGCCAAAATAAACAGGCTCCCAGGGAGCCTCCTGGCAGGAACTGGCATTGGGGTGAGCAAGTGCAGCTCCCACTATCCCTGCAGGGAATCGTTCCCAGCTGGAGCCAGGTCACAGGGCCAAACGCAGGAGGTGCCTGGTGCACACCTGTATGTTCACACGAGTGCAGTGGCCACAGGGAAGAGGAACAAAGAGGGGTTTGACTTTTTTTCTTTCTCTTAGAGCTGTTTTGGAGTACATTCACTTCACAAATCAAGATTAGTGCCCACTCCTTCAAAACACTGAATTCCTAAAAAACAGTGCTGGAAGAAAAGGAATACAGGAATAACCAGTTTTGCAGAATAAACTAAGTGACAGCAAACAACAGCAGGGAAAACACTTGTCCTGCCTTTACCAGTGGGACCACGTTTTGCCCTATGATTTGAAACAGCCCCCGCTCCCCCAGTTCTGTGTGCTCTGCCACATACACATGGGTTGGAACAAGATGGCTTTAAATGTCCCTCCCAACTCAAACCTTTCTGTGATTCTGTGAGCTGGAGATCCCAGATCCCAGGGAAAACTGTAGCTCAAAGACAGTTTGGCGCTGGTGATTTATGGTCTCCTTTCTTCTGTTGAACAAAGATTGGACTAAAATCTCTCTAACTGAGTTTGGCACAGTGGTGGGTCTATTCATACAGAGCAATCAAGGGATGTGCTCATTAAGATGTCTCCATCCCACTCGGTCCGCAGGGAATGCTCAGACACACCAGGGAGAGACCAGCCAGTTATTGGAAATCTTTTGCTCACAGTTTCAGTTCCATTGTGACAAACAATTCAAAAGAATCCAGATAATTATGTGCTATCAACAACTTTTGTCCAACAACACCAAGTTCAAACACAAGCCCACAAAAATTCACACTTGAGTAATGCAAAATGCCTGGTGCTGCTCCCAGAGATCCCGGGTGTCTGGTGGGAGCTCAGCAGAGATGTTCAACTACATAAACTCCACAGCAAACTCAGCATATCCTGCATTATGAGCAGCCAAATCATCACGCCAGGTTGGTGACATCAGCTTTAGTCCGAGACCCTTGTTATCATATCTATAGACATGAGTCTTGTGTGGGAAGAACCTAACGAGAGGTGCCGTATGCTCCAGAGCTCATTCCTCTCCAGCTAAAAACTGGGGACCCTGCAGGAAATATAGGATCTTTTGGAGAAGCTTGGAAGGAAAAGCTACCAGCACACACAGAGCTGCTCCATGGACAATCCAGGCTGAGGGGGTTAAAAGTTCACTTGCAGAAGCAGAACAAAACCTTTTGCTGATTTACACATTACAGGAAGCCAAGCCCAAAAAACCCAGTGAACACCTACAGGGCTTTTTATGGTGGTTTTTCTTTTTAATTCTGCAGAATATCTTATTAAAAACAAAACCAGAGGAGTAAGAGGGAGGCAGAACAGACAAGGATAGAGCAGACACAGTGCTGCAGGGCACACAGTGCTGTCTGAGCTCCGTGGAAGCATCACCAGCTCCTCCACCAAAACATGTGAGGGAGAGGAGAGCAAAGGGGAAACCAAAGGTGTTGCTGTGCCCTGCGAGGCTCTGACACCTCTGGCTCCAAAGCACAAATCACAGAATCACAGAACCACAGAATGGGTTGGGTTGGAAGAGACCTTAAAGACCACCTATTCCCAACTAGGGAAAAAGAAAATAGGGTCAAAAAGCATGACATGAGCCTGAACCAGGACAGTCGAGCCCCAGGCAGGATTCTCCCAGCTCCAACAAGGCAGTATGTGCCTACAGGGAGTCACTTTCCATGTGACCTGTCTTTTGCTACCTACGGGAGCACCCACATCCTTTAGGTCACTCCAACTCCTGGGACTTGCCCAGGGTTCTGCAGTGCTGTGATCCAAAAGGGCCAAAAACAGAGCCTGGGCAAAAAAATGGCATTCCCAAAGGCAACAAAGAGTATCACTGCCTGGCCCAGCCACACCAGCTCAGAGACAGCTCCCTGTTTGCTTTTGGCAGCCAAATCAGGTGAGGAGCATACGGAAGCAGAGCATCTCAGAGGCCTCAGTGGCTAGTGGAAATTTCCAGAATGTCCGGGACAAGAATGACTTACTGGAAGCAATACATAAATCAAGCAAATGAATAGTTACCAGACAGCAGCATAAACAGCTGCCACGGGGATGAAATCAGACCTGCTGTGCCAGGAGGCGTCAGCCTCCTAGCTGGCTGCACCTTCAGGAGGAACCAGGAAAACAACCCTGGAAATACACACTTCTGGGGCATCTGCCACATCTGGTCCTGCACAAGTGTCTCGGTGGGTTCCTGAAGTCGTGGGCACAGAGCCCACCATGGTGAGCACCGGGGACCAGCTCCCTGGGGGCTCTGCAGGGCAGCACAGCCGGGAGCGCGGCACAGGGCTGCCAAGGTTGGGGCTGCTCCACGCCGAGGAAAACAAACACGGGTTGTATTTTTAGGCAGAAGACCTGGAGGAATTTCTTCTTCTTCTCCTTTGCCAACAATCCCTTGTTCAGCAACAAGCCCTCCGGAACACACCACACTCCCTGTCTGGCCCCTGCCCTGTCGCACCGATGTGGGTTTTTGCTTGATCCCCAACAGCAGCCACCCTGCAGAGCCCATGGAAACCATTGTGCTGATAAACAGCAAACAATTTGTGCTAGAGATAACAATCACTGTCTTCTTGGTTAAAAAACTTAAACTAGAAAACACCATTACAGCAAAACCAAAGGGAACCAGTTGGTGTTGGCCAAGCTGTGGCTGAGAGTGATTAGAGATAACTAATTCTGCTAAATACATGTACACACAGCTCAGATGAAGCCTCCTCTATGGTCCTGACCTTGGCCAGGAGAGGAGTGAGTGTGCAGGTCAGAGGACACATGGGGCAGTGGCAGCAATGCCAACCCACAGGAGGGTCTGGGAGCCCTGCAGAAAGTGCACAAGCCCAGCACTGTCAGTTGGAGAACTGGCCTCACTGCCATGAGAACAAAGCAAAGCTCAGGTGTCAAATTATGGCCACACACAAAAATAATTCCCGAAATGCTTGAAATATAATCAGAGTGAAATCCTCCTGCTCTGCACCTCCATAGCATTGACTTCTGGGTGAGAAAGTACATAAAAAAAGAAGCAAGAGACAGGGATGATGTTGCAGTTCCACAAGGAAAAATGGCAATTTTCTGCAACCAGTTCCACTCTGGTAGCACCTCCAGCACAGCCATCACCAGCCCAGCAGCACTGTGTGAGTCCCTTAGCTTTGACTTACTTGGCAGGAAAAAAAATTGGTTTAATCATAGAATCCCAGAATGGTTTGGGGTTGCAAGGAACCTTAAAGCTTATCTTGCTCCATCCCTCTGCCATGGGCAGAGACACCTTCCACTAGACCAGGTTGCTCCAAGCCCCATTCAACCTGGCCTTGAACACTTCCCAGCCACAGCTGCTCTGGGAAACCTGTGCCAGTGTCATCCAGTCTCACTGACTGCCATCAGGATGCAGGCACTGGTGCAGGGGATGGTCTGGGCTGCAGATGCTCAGGTTTTCCTGTGGAGATCCCCTCAGAAAAACACCAGAATAAAGAGATCTTCTCACTCTCAGAACAGCAATTTACAGCTGGGTTTATCACAGATCCTGACAGTGTGAACATGTCCCAAGAAAGAAAACTGAAAGTTTTACCTACTCATGGGTCAAGGAACAAAATCATAATGCAAGTGAGGAGGGAATTGCAGCATTACATTCCTGATGAAGGAGCACAGACAGGAATCACTTCCAGTCTGTGTGTCCCAGTGGATAACTGCCTGGATACACAGACATGATATAGTGTACACAGGCTTGGAAATACAGTAAGAGGCAGAAATCAAGTTGCTTTCTATCAATATGTGCTTTTGCCCCCATACTGCCTATTCCTGTTCCTAAGCTCTGTCCTCCCTCTCCTCTATGAGCTCCTCTCACTGCATCCCAATTCTGGAGGCCTCCAGCTGCCACAGGGAACCCACTGCATTTCCCTGCTGTGCAGGAGGAAGGGTGCTGCTGAACTACCTTGCAGGCACTTATCCTGTCAGATACTGATGTTAATAATTGCCACTTTTGAATGTATCAGCTTTCTTAGCACCATTTTATTACTGTTAATAACTGCAGCCCCATGACATGAGGAGCCCCACGACCCGCAGCAGTGCAGCAGTGCAGCAGTGCACGTACACCCCAAAAACCCAGAAGCCATAAAACACCCAGGATGGGCTCTTTCTTCAACTGACACAGCCCAAGTTCTGTTTTTAGTGTCAAAGATCTCCACAGCAAGACTGTGAGAAATATTTTTTTAGCTCATCTGATAAACATGCAAATCTTGATTATTCATATGTTACTTAAAATAAAAAACCCAAACAGAAACAGATGAGACAATCTCCTCCAAGCACTGCAGCCCAGCTTGGCAGGGCCAGACAAGGGCCCTTGGCTTTGCCCGTGTCTCCTGTGAGCGTCCTGCTCTCAGCAGAACCTAAACCCTGGCTGGTCCCACCCCTCAGAGCATCCCCCAGAGAAAGCCAGGCTCCATCCTCTCTGCACCACAGCCCCTCCCTCCAAACATCTGCTGCAGATGTGCAGATTTATCTCCACTCATGTCTTTAATATGACTTTATGGCACTGTAACCTCAAACAGCTAATTCAGAGGAGTTGTGGCAACAAGCCCTGTCCCCAGCTGCTCCCCAGGTGCTCCTTGAGCAAGATGATGCTCTCAGATCAGGGTAATGCTCCTGGATCAAGGTGCTGCTCCCGGAGCAGGGGCCGCAGGAGCAACACCGAAAGGATGCTGTGAACCCCCACACCCTGGGCTGGCTGTGCTTCTTCTTCCATAGCCCAGGATCCCCTAGGAATGGTATCACAGCTGGGAGAGCTCAGCAGAGCAGGCTCTCGCTCCTCGGCTTTCTGCCTTTCTCTGAGATAATATTTTTCCTATTAAATAACACTATGAGTTTCTCTTCCTAAAATGGCAACACCACCACACTTGCTGTTTGTTTTCTTTCAGTTCCTTCCCCACTAAAGGAGCACAACCCCCACTGTACACCTGTCTCCGCTCTCCATGTCTCACTCCATCACCAGGCTTTCCTTTAAATGGAAAACAAACATTGTGGATTTCTCACATGTATAGAATCCCAGAACAGTATGAGTTGGAAAGGACCTTAAACTTCATAGCTTTCCACCTCTCTGCCATGGGTAGGGACATCTTCCACCAGACCAGTCTGCTCCACATCCCATCCAAACTGACTTTGAACACTTCCAGGGACAGGGCAGACACAATTTTCTGGGCAATGCCATCTGGCCAACAGGACCACCTGCAACCACATGGCCCTGCCTTCAGGCTGTAAATAAAGAAGGTTTGAAACCAACACCTAAACCAGATCTTTGGTTTTAACAGCCTTGCCAGATAGACAAACCCATGTCACAAGAAAGCATCTGGAGTTGGTTTTAAGCCTATTTCAAGCATAGTTTGTTACTTTGCCACTTAAACAGATAACCTGGGTTCTTTTAGTCCTTCTTCTAAGCAGTTATCCCAATTAACTCATTCCCCAGGTTTCTCAGTCCTGCTGCATCCCTGTTGCTCCCACAGCACTGGTGCAAACGACAAGAGCAGGTCCGACGCCACAGCCTTGAGGCTGCCACAAACATCTGATTATGCCTTCCCTTTTAAAACACTAATCAAAGGTTTCCATGGGAACCTGCAGGAGCAGGAAGAAGATGGGAAATTATAGGTCAGCTCTATCAGAAGAAAAAAATTATTCCATTCCTTTGCCCTCACAAAGTTTCAAGGTGACCCAGTAATACTGATTCACCAGAGTGCATGAAGGCAGAAAATACACCCCAGCATAGTCATCTGTTGAGCAAAGAAATCACTTTAGTCCTTTAATGCCAGGTTTGATCTGAAACCCCATGAGGAGCTTCACTTCTGCTCTGCCTCATGGGCAGCCAAACCCCAATCCAGGTCATTAAAAGCAACATCAGATTCCCAGTAGCTTATGGGTTCCTGGTGCCAACACAGGACTGGGGGCCAGCTGGGAAGCCCCTCACCCTCATCCCTGCCTCCCTTAACCCTGCCTTCCTCATCCCTCCCTCCCACCCCCCTCCATCGCTCATCCCCCAGCTAGCTCAAACATGGGTTTCCAGTTTCTCGCCAACCAGATATGACTCAACACCACACACACACACAAGGAAACTTTTCCACCACTATTAATTTTCAGAGGAAGTGGAAAAAAGAGAGAAAAACACATCAGTCATAAACGTACTTTGCCAAGTGGTTCATTAGCAAGTGCAGCATCTGCCTGTTTTTCTCCGGGAGCCGATGTACAAGGCTGTGGATCTCCGACACCCTGGATTCCTGATTCTCCAGTTCTGCACGGGAAACAGAAGATGATTTATCTCTGCATCAGGGGGCTTGTTATGGGAAGAGGTATAACACTAACCCTGACAGACATGCCAAGGACCTGCTCACACCTAGGCACACAGTGGATACTCTCCAAGGCACTGCTCCTTCCTATCAATTTCAAGCAGTTTTTCCCAAAGGAATACACTTAATGGGCTGAAAGAGTGAGCCGAGAACAGATGCCATGTGAACAGCCAGTGGTGGGTAAGGCAGAGCTGGCCGTAACCAGAGTGATTCCAGCAGAGGGAATACTGGCATGTTCCCTTTCTGCATGTCCCGTGTGACCAGCTAAGGCCAGGCTGGAGCATCTGGTGCTCAACAGGATGGTTGGATCCACAGAAACAAAGTGGGAGCCATTGACAGAGGCCGCCATGGCCATGGACGCCCTCCTGGCCCTGGCTCCCAGCACAGCTACCAACAGAGAGTTACCTGCTCCCAGCAAAGCCCCTTCTCCCAGGGCAGTGAAAGGAACACAGCACAGACATCTGAGCCACCACTGGTCCCATCAAACACCGTGGGTGTTGTTGGAACAACAGCCTCCCTCGCCTTGGCAGCTGATGGCCACAACAAGCAGGAGCTGCTGCCAGCTCCGCACTCCTGGCACCATCTGTGCTTCCTCTTCATCTGGTCACCTCCCAAACAACAACCTGCCCCGTGGCTCTCCACTCTTATTCTACTTTCTGGGATGGGAGCCCAGGAGGTCGGTGAGGAGGCAGCAGGGCAGAGGGAATCTCAGTAACTTGCAAATGAGGCTCCACTTTGGGAGCAGGGCCATAAACATCAACAAACTCACTCGCTGCTTTGATGAAGCTCCTTTGAAACTGGTACATCATGAGGGGCCCAGGGAGCATTCTGGAAGATAAAAAGGAAACAGGCACAAAACACATCTGAGGAACACAATCCACACACAGAAAGCTTTGCCGCTACCAGAAATTCAGTTACATTTTGAAAAGTGCAGAATTAAGGAACAGTGACTCTTATTAATTCCCCTCATCAGAAGGAATAAGATCTATACAAGTACGATTGATTTATTTGTCACTAAATTAATCTTCAATTTTAGCATTCCTTCAGTAAAACGGAGTTTCAGTGCATTATTGAGCCCATGATTTCCAAGTAAGTTTAAAAATAAATTAAAAAGAGAAAAAAGCCTAGTTGTAAAACTTTCACAATCCCCATTCCCGTTCAATTCCTCTTGCCCCCTCCCACTGCTGCATCCTTTCAGAGGGACACACTGGAGCTGCTCACATTCCTCTTTGCTTTGCCAACAGTTCAAACTCTGGAGCAAAGGTTGCCCGTCATGCAAAATTCTGTAGTGTCCTGTGATTTTCTAGGCTGAGATCCACCGAGCTAATTACACTGATCACCCAAATTTGATTTAGCCTCTCTCTTGTGCTTCCTCAGTCTCTCAAACAGAACCCAACACACACAACAGCCACAGAGAGCAAGAAGCTGTGGTCACAACAGGTAGAAGCATGTTGTGGATAATGAGATGCTGCCGGCTGCCAACACCCGAGCCTGTTGGGAAGATACCCAGGATGATAACAGCATTGACTTACACACAGAAATTATATCTACAGCAAAGCTCAGCACAGGGTCTGGAAAAGCTCTCCAGCCACCACCCTTACACAGCACTGCCCTCACCTTCTGCCACATGTTCAGAAGGTGAAAGTCCATAGGGAAAAGCTTAGAGAAAAGCTTAAATCAAGGCAGGAGATGTAAGAATGAGCTTTTAAAATCATGTTTATATGATATGTGCATCTGTCAGAGCCCAGTGTGTTCCCCAGATCATAATCAAACATGCTGGAAGGTCAGGGAAAAGCCAGAATAAACTCCCTAAGGGCAGTTTCTGCTCTATCGAAGAGCTGTTGCTAAAGGTCTGCAATAATGGGCAGTAACATCCCAGACCATCACCCAGCCCCTCCTGAAGCCAGATGAAGGTTTTCTCCTTACCTCAGGTATGTTTTCAGTGCACTAGTAATGGTCTTGATCTCCCACTCTGCACAGATCTCTGTGTCTGTCTCTGTGGCTGTTTTGGGATCTAACAAAAAAAAAAAGACAAAAGTGAAGCAAAGCAAAGACAATTACAGTTCATGCCAGCTCAGCTGTGTGGACAGACCATCGTGTCCCATTTTATTTGCTATTCCCAGCCCAGGGACCACAGCCAACCCCCATAGACACATCTGCAGGGGAGTGGGGCTCATCAGCTGGGATGGACCACATTCACTGGCATGGGATGAGAGAAAGAAAAGGGAATCATCCATCCCAGGCAAGGACATGGGCAGTTTGGCTCTGAGGGTGACAGGACACAGGGTGCAGCAGTCTGTGGTGCTCAGTGACAGTGGTGACAGCCAGGCACAGACACAACTTGAACCCAGGGCATGGGGACCCTCTTCCTGCTGATGTCAAACATCATCCTGTATCCACCTCCCCGCTGAGGCAATTACAGCCTGCCACCTGCACAGCCACCATCAGGCCAGCAGGAAGCAGCCCAGCCACGGATACCTCCAGCACAGCACCAAGTCCCATGATGGCAAGAGGTCCATGCTGAGGTGAGGAGCACCACGCTGGACACGGCCAGGGAGAGGCAGGGCATGGATGTGCCCCATGTGCCGATCTCTCCTATGTGGATGCACCTCCACAAACTCTCTTTGCTAACTCAGTCCTAGAAATATAGCCAAGATCCTGCTCCCACTGAAATCCCAGGGAAGTCTCTGCAGGAACCCCGGGATTCCATCAGTGCCAGGCATCACCGGGGAGTGGCGCAGGCGCGGGGGCTCCCACCGTGCCCAAGGCCAAGGCTGACACAGCCACAGCTGCTGATACCATCTGCTCCCACAGGCTCAGCTCAGGGGGTATTTTTGCCTTTTCAGGGACAAAAATAACACACTTTTGAATTTTAAAGCCCCAGGTAAGCATTAGGCAATTTTCAACCTACTTAGAAAAATAACCTGAATAGAGTTTGGCTTTCCCTTGGAACAATGGGTTTATTTTAATTACAAAAAAAAAAAAAAACCAACAAAAAAACCCAAGAGGTGCACCTGGAAAAGTAAATGTAAGAAATGTATATTCACACAAAGATCATGTGCATCTCAGCAACCACAAAAATTAAATACCTTCCTATTGCACTGCCTTTATAAGGAGGAAATTTTAAGAGTTCAAATAAGCTTGGCATAGTAAAAAAAACAACAGAACAACACTTCCCAAAGTTCCACCTTTTTGAAAAAACCCTCTTTTCAACCAAAATAGAACAAACAACTCCAGACTGTGTGTCTTTGCAAAACCTCACCCAGCAGTTTCTAGGCAGGATCAGGGAACACAAGGTGAAATTCCATGGTCGGTCCCATGAAAAGGCTCAGAGCAACTAATCAGTTCTCCTTGACCTTCAAATTTATGAGTCTGCAAAAAGTGAGTGCCGTGGGCTCCAGCTGCAGCATCTGTCTCCCCAGGCAGCAATGCTGCAGCCAGAGCTGCTGCTCTGCCTCCCACAAGGACACACTTCCACAGCAGCGGGGGTTAGTGTGGGATAGGGGTTGGAAAAGCACCCATAGCCTAAAGTCAGCATTAACCCTGGAGCTTCTTTTTGCTGCCAATCCCTCATCTGATGTCTCTTACGAACTTCTCCAGGGCAAGAGGAACTACCTGGGGCACTACCTCATCACCCAGATATAATTCTCACCAAGACACTTCCAAATAAGCCACAGGGATGTTTCATCCCAGCAGGGAGGGGTCAGATAAAGTCCCACTCCCAGCCCTTATGGCCCACGTGGGGAAGGAACAAGAGCATATCAGATGCTGAAACTCATCTCAGTGCTGAGTTCTAACCTGATGGTGCCCCCACTGCCCTCTGACACACTGCCACAATAAACCCTTTCACAGGAGCTCTCACTGATAAAAGTTTGGTTATTTGTTGGGTTTTGACCTCATTTTGATAGTGCCTGGTGCCAGTGAAGGCTGGAGAGATGACCTGTTCCCCACCAGCTCTTGAAGCACTCTCCCACTGCTTCACCCTGGTTGAGACCCTGACAAGCTGTTCTGCCCCAGCCTGAAACCCACGGGCTCGGGCTGTCCCTGATCCAGCTGCTGCTGGTGCTCCGCAGTCTCTGCACCAACCTCCTGTAGGGACACCTCATACCAAAGCCCTTCCCAGCAGTGTCACTGACACCAACCCAGGGAAACTTGATCTTTTTGCCATTTAAACTGTATATGAAGCAGTAATGCTGCCCACATTCATTTCTAAATATAAGGGAAACCTGATGTTGTAAGCACAATTTGGTTCCTCCGTTCATGAGGGTTGGATCCGAATAGGAGTGTCCGAGCAGAGCAGTGCCGCTGCTGGCAGGATTTGGAGCCCTGAGGGCAGCGGAACAGATAAGGTTTGACAAGGGACATGTTTCTGTGCGACACTGACTTCACAGACAGCCAAAACACCAGGGCTGATTAAGATTTAATCACCCTCAATTTGAAGGACGATAAGGAGTCATGGGTTTGCAAAGCGTCCCAACAATCGACAGCACAGGGGATCCACAAAGCAGGTCCTGCTTCCAGCCCCCACTCGCCTGAAACGGGGCTTCCAGCATCAACAACTAACGAGGACACGCCAGGACAAAGGAAAACCACCAGCAATATATCACTGCGTTATGAGACACGAGGTCGACAGCTGAGTGGCTTCAGTCGCCGAGGAGATAATGGATGCTGGATGGTGTCCAAAACTAAATCCCTCGCAGCTCCAGGGAGCTCTTCACCCAAGCGAGTTTTGCCATCTGTCACAGCCCCAGGACTCACCAGGACCACCCTCACAGAAGAGTTTGGGGTCCATCGATCTGCCAGCTTACGGGATGAGGCGCAACAGCATGAAGCATCACCAGAGGACCTGGCTGTGGACCTGCAGGCACCCCCCACCCCAGCCTATTTTTATCAGCAATGCTCTTCATCTGATGCTCTAAAGCAACTGTGCCCAACACGTGCCATGGGAGAGAGCTGGTTACCCTGCTGGTCCTGGGGGAGGGCACAGGACACCTTCACATGTCCCACAGTCTGCGCCAAACTTCTCTAATAAAAGCATCAGTCACCAGCTCTTGTGACTGCAGCAAACTTTCCAAATGCCAGAGCAAAGCTGGCACACAGAGGTGCCCTGAATCCAGATTTAGAGCCGTACCCTTCTGCACCAAGCACCCATGGATTATCAGTTTTCCATAGGTTGATGCTGACAGCAATAACAGCCTCCATGGACTTGGATCACTGAACACCTTAATGGTGGGAAAAGAAGTGGGAATTGAAAAGGAGAAGCAAAATATGTTTAAAGTGAAACATAATAGATTAAAACTTTCTGCAATAAGAAATATGTAGAGAAAGGAGCCCTGGAGTTTTTGTGAGGGCAGGGAAAATGAAACCTTGTAGCAAAAGAATGATAATGAATGAAGGGAGAGAGGAGAGAGACCAGAAATGTCATTTATTTTCCCCAAAAAGCAACAAACACATTCAATAGGGCACTAAAAAAATTACCAAGCATTTGTTTTCTCATTCCCACAATTTCACAGGCAGTTTTGCCAAGTCTGAGCGGCACCAGACAGGATTGTTTGAGGGCAGCTGCTCTGCTCCAGCCCAGGTGTGTTCTCTCTTCAGCTGTGTGTCCAAGACATGCCTGGACAGACAGACAGACTGCCTAGGGCTGCAGCTGTGGGATGGAAATGCTACCTGCAAGGTCAGAGGCTGAATTAGTTTTATCCCACACAGATTGAGCCTACCTCAGCACCAGCCCAGACCACAGGAAGGGCACAGGTAGCAGGGGAAGTGCTGCTGGAGGGGCAGCAAACAGAGCAGAGGGCAGAAGGGTTGAGTTCCTCTTTAGGTCAAGTATAACCCCCAGGCAGTAGCTGACATCCAAGGTGGGTTAGGAGTCAGGATAATGATTGTCCAGTGGAGCACAACAAGTGTGACCCAACACCGGGCTCTGCACATAAATGTAACACTTCCAAAAATGAGCCACTCCAGGAAAGGTCAACCAAGGTGTCCCAGGCCTGCACTAGGAACAACAACGAGTTCTTAACACAAGACCTATTTGCTCCTACACATTCCAGTGCTCAGATCCAGCCCATGGAAATGTTAGTTTGGGGCACAAAGGCACTGGAAGCAAACACAGCCTCTCTCTGCAATCACACCATGTCAGATGTGAGAGGCACTGAGGGTGCTGGGCAGAACAGGGGGCTGCACATCGAGAGCCCCAAAATGTCAACACCAAGCTCAGTCATGGTGTGATTGAACAGCTTTTATCTCCAGAACTGCAGGATCCAATGCCTTAGGCATAAGGGAAACACATGCTGGAAAGGTCTGGGCAAGACCATGATAAACAGGCACAAGAAGGTCCATAGGGAATACAAGAAGAGCCACAGGCAGCATGCAACACACAGGGGAAAATAATTTCAAAGTGTGCTGGGAACAGGGGGGCAGGTAGGAGATGAAAACCCAAAGCTTTCAGCTATTTCTTTGAAGATTTTGGTTTGCATTTGGGAAGGCTGCCAGAACTCGGAGTGCGTGTGAGCAGGACAGCAGTGACTGCACCGGAGACCTCGCAAAGCAACGTCCTACACGAGTCCTACCTTCCGACCTGCCAGCGGTGCCCGGGGACCTCCCGGCCTCTACCAGCACATGGTCCTGAGGGCACAGTCACCACAATTAGGGACCCCAAGAAGAGCCTCTGCTCCCGCCTGGCAAGACTTCAAAGCAGCACAGTCAGCTTGCCTTTAACATAATACCAGATACTTACCCATTAATATACTGAGCAGCTTTTGAACTCTGGAGTTTACTCCAACGATCCGGTAGAGCCCCTGCTCATTGATCCCTAGGAAAAACAAGGAGCTTATTAGGAAAAGATCATAAGGGCTGCTACTATTTCTTTAATTTTTTTGGCTTTCCAAATAAGCAAAGCCACTGAAACCTTCTCGCCAACTACATACAAAGTTATAGAAGAGGGTAAAATTTGAGTTTGATATCAAGGCTTTCATGTATTAAAAGTGTTACCCCCGGTTAGCTCAGGAATAAGGATTTAAGGACAACTTTACTCCTCCTTGCAGCCATCAGGGGAGCTACAGCTGCCCCATGAAGGATCTGTACTCAACAAGGGCAGTTTGGGAAAATTTTACTGTGCCACATTCTTCAGGTTGAAGTCTGAGGCTTTTGCATTTCTTCACTCCCCCATGTGGGACCAGGACACTCACAAGAATCCTATCTGTATACAAGGAGACTTCACAAGAGACTTCAGGGAAGGACTGCCATGCCCATCTGTTATCCCACATGAGAGGATGTGCGTTGCAGCATTCCTGAAGGAAGGATGCTCAAATGAACCTCTGGCTTTGGTCCCATCCCCACTTTTGCACACCCAGTGCATTACTTTCCAACTCTGCCCCAACGGTTGCAGAGTCCCTGCTGACTCCAGCCATAGGGCAAACATGTGTCTTGACAATGCCATTGGCCCGAGCATGTTACTGGGTTCATGTGATGTGGGTCTGAGGGTTAATGAGTAATTTTTGTCCATGAAAACATCAGGAAAGCAACGACTCCGCTACCAACAGCTGCAGTGCTGCCACGAAGCTGCCCTACCTCTTGTTTCCACAGCATGGATACACTTCTTGATGATGCTGAAGCCGATACTGTCCAGCTGGGCAGCTGCAGGGGAAGAGAACAGAGAAGTGATGAACACTTGGCAGAGGGACAGGGCACAACATTCCTTCTGAACTTCTGCCATCCCCAGCAATGCTGTGCCACTGCCCAGGCGAGGTGGGGAGGAGCAGGAGATAAACAAGGTGTTCAGGGCAGAAAAGCCTGGGTGCAGCAGCTTGCACCAGGTGTAACCCAGGCAAGCACAGACACTGAGGGTCATTGTAGCCTCCATTTCCCTCGGAACCAGCCTCTCTGTGCCCACAGAGCAGCAGAGCCCTGGGCTCTGCCAGGCATCTACCTCTGTGGATGGTCAAAAATTAATTTAGGATCAAGGTGAGATAACCCAAACTCCTCTAGAAAGTTGACAACAGATTGCTTGGAAAAAAGGAAATCATATATTTTTGATGCAAATCCTTAAAAATGGCACACAAGGCAGCTTTCCTGATGAGTCCCAGGGAATTCCTATTAATGCTTTCTGCTCTGCATCCAGCTAACCAAACCATTCACGTGCTGGAGAGAAATCCAAACCAAACAGTACTGTGATTCTATGAAAGTGTGGAGGTAAAAACATCACACAACAAGGAGAGAGCTGACAGCATGTGGCAGTGGAAGAACAATAGAAACTGGGAGATGAGAAGAAATTTTGGGTGAAATCTCTGTCTGAAACAGCTCCTACACCCAGTGGGAGGGGAACTGCTCCTGAGGTGTCCAGCAGAACTGACCGCAATCCTTGCCTGCACCCCCACACAGGCACTCCTGCCCCAAGCAAGGCAAAAGTCCAGCTGAACAATACGGTCCCATGAGCCGTCACATGTCATCCTGCTCAGCCTCACCCAGCACAGATGTGCACAGTTCAGGTTCTTTTATTAGCACAAATTAAATATTTATTTGGTGCAAATTATGGTGTCCTGCAGGCAGCTGACTGTGCCTGAAACCGAGAGCTAAAACATTACAGTTAATGGGATGTACAACTCAAGTCACTCGTGCCAATACAGGTTTTCACTTTTAATTTCAAGGAATTACTTGTACACAAATTCAAACACCTGCTGGAAAAATTCTTCCCACAGACAGCTTTCCACCACTGCCTGGAAAACACTGCCCGAGACATCTATTTGTCATAGCAAATTACTTCCTTCAAACAGAAAGGTTTGGGAAACCTTCCATAGGGCAGGAGCCCCACAGAGAAGGGTGTGCAAACTCACCCAGGGCTAGACTTCAGAGAATGCTGTGTTGTGAGAGACACAACTCATTCTACGGAGAGAGCAGGGCAGGAAGGGACTGGAGCCCAAGGCTGGCAGTGCCCTCACAGCAAGGCACGTGCAACTTTCCTCCTTTGCATTCCCCCTGCTCACATCGTTTATTCACACATGGATCCACTGCCACTCCATGACCAGCTGCCAACTCACGGTCACATGGAGCAGTCCCTTCCTAATCCCTTGTTTTGAGTTCTCTGCTGGGGGTATTGTTTGTCTGATGAATGGCATAAGGACCCAAAACAGTGCAAAGTAAAACAGCTCTATTATGTTTTTCTGGGCAAGCATGCTTTAGTGCCGAGCCAACAAAAGCATACAAGTTGCAGGATGCCTGTGCCACAGGACGTGTGGATATCCAGAAGCTGCAGGGCCCTTTGCTGGGCACCCAGAGGGCTCCCAGCACCACTTTCCAAACACAGATGCAGCATAAAATGAGCATGCCATTCATCAGCGTGGCACAACTGCAATACCCCAGATCACTCATAAACCCAGGGGTAGCTGAGAAGCATAAAACCACAGTGTGGAAAATCCTCTTATACCAGCAAACCTGGTTCAGCAGGTCTGATCAGCCTCAGCCCTGACCTTTGGGTGTCCCTGTGTGGTGCTGTCCAGCCACCATGGATCACTGTTTCAGGCTCTCAGTCACACACTGGAATTGTCAAACCATTCCATAAACTAACAGTTTTCTTTTAGTCCCTCACATATTTGGACTTGAGCAGAAGATACCTACAATTCCCAAGGTCACATTTGATAGGGCTTGGAGCAACCTGGTCTAGTGGAAGGTGACCCTGCCCATGGTAGGGGGTGGAACAAGATGAGCTTTAAGGTCCCTTCCAACCCAGACCATTCTGAGATTCCATAATTCTATAACACTGAGAGCCAATAGCCCATGGCCAAGCAGGGCTGGGATCCCACCTCCCTGCAGCAATAACGGGGGTAGGAAATCCAGCAGTCCCTCTGGATGGAAGTGACCTGGCATAATCTCCCTAAGCAGACGAATAAGCTTTTCCACTCATTGTCGAGCTCTGCATCAGGAAAGGTCGGAGATTTATTTGCAGTAGCTACATCCAGAAATAATATCTGATTAAATATCCAAAGTGCCTTTATTCATCCTTAAATTTAACTTTTAATGAGCATTATAAAAGCTTGATTTCTCCTCTGACAGAGCAGCTGCTCTTTATCTCAGTCATTTACCCAATGATTCAGTTCAGCAACAGCCCACATCAAAGGCAGATTTGAAACTACTGCTGTCCAGATCACAGAATCATGGAATCATCTGGGTTGGAAAAGCCCTCTAAGGTTATCGAGTCCAACTGTGCTCCCAGCACTGCCAAGGCCACCATTAACCCATGTCCCCAGGTGCCACATCCACACCTGTTAAATGCATCCAGGGATGGGGACTCCATCACTGCCCAGGGCAGTCTGTGCCAGGGCTGGGCATCCTTAATTTCCAGTCTAAACTGTCCCCGTCTGTATGTTTGACAGCAAGTGAAAGAGCTCCCCTTGAAGCTCTCCTTCCCCAGGAAACGATGGGAGACTCAGCTCCAGGTATGTCACAGGCTCTTCCTACAGCAGCAGCGTTCCAGTGCCAAAGGGCTATGCTATCCAGGCTGTAATTAATCTATCAGAGGAACAATTTACACTGGCAAAGGTGATACACATCACCTGTACTGCAGCTGCTGCCCACACACCCTCTGACACTCATCTGACCTTTAAGTAGCATCACATCTCTAGTGCTAGTGAGTTGGTCTCAATTCCATTCTATTTTTGCCTAGCAGATTATTTCTATTTAATCCATTAATTCCTTCACTTTATGCTGATGTGGCACATCAGAGTATCGGGAAAGGGGATAGGACTGAATCAGCCCTGTGCAGCTTGGCTGCCTCCAGCTGTGTGTTGGTCATGGCAATACAAGGTCAGAGCAGCTTTTCTGCCTCCACACCACATATTTCTGTGCCATGCAATAATCACTGGTTTGAGTTCTTTCAAAGACTTCACAGAAATAAGAGGCACAGAAGAGGGGAGAAACCAAGAAGCAGAGATTAAAGAGAAATGAATTTTAAGTGTTACCAGAAATGAGTTCTCAAGTCTCAAACTACCAGTGAACTACCAAGATTGTGAAAGGAAGGTTGAGGGTTAATTTAGGTTAGATAAAAGGAAGAAGTCTTTTACAATGAGGGTGGTGAGGCTCTGGCACAGGTTGTCCAGAGAAGCTGTGGCTGCTCCATCCCTGGAAGTGTTCAAGGCCAGGTTGGAAGGGGCTTGGAGCAACCTGATCTAGTGGAAGGTGTCCCTGGCCAGGGCAAGAGAGTTGGATTAAATGACTTTTTATGGTCTACTCCACCCCAAACCATTCTGCGATTCCTTGACTGTGCCTGCTGGGGATGGCCAGATCCACAAAGATAAGAGCAGAGCAGACAGGGCAGCCAAGGGTCTCAAGGTATGTGAAGAGCCTGTGAAAACAAAGATAACTTTTGATGTTGTCCTCAACTAATGGAGAACCAAGTTGATATGGAAAAAGGAGAGAGAAATGGTGAGGGAAGGGAAAGAGGTTCTGTGCTGTTCCATGCAATAAGCACAAATGGTCTGGAGGATTTGTTTCCACAGAGCAGGGCAAGTCCTTCTGGTTTGCAAACTAGTGCACCTAAATTCTCCTGGCTTGTGTGGTTCAGTGACACCCACTCGCCCCCTCGGCATGGCTTCAACTCCCCTCCCAAAGCAGATCAAGATAAATCACCTGTGGGCTGATGGCCATCTGGCAACGCAGCAGGATGGAAACACAAAAACTCTATAAAATTAGTGGCCAAAAAGTAGCACTACAGCACTGTGAGGTGCTTTCAGACTGCCATAAGTGCAAGCAGGAAGCAGAGGTATAGAGGTTTCCAGGGTCAGGAATTGCATCCGGACCCACTCAATCACCACACTCATTTTGAGTCCCTATAGGAAGCTCCGGTAACAAGGGCTGCTGGCAGAAAGCCAGTCCCTGAATCAATTTTACAGTGGGTGGTGAGGCAAGCAGAACTCTAAGACATGGATTTAATGAGGGCTGAGGCATTCAGATCTCTGACCACACCAGTGGCAGCCCCAACCCAGCTGGAGGGTTTGGAAGTGTTGTTACGTACACAGCCAAGGGTTCCAACCCTCTTCCAGAGCCAGGAAGAACAGTCTGTGCAGCAGACAGGGAGGATCTTTCTCATTTTTAGGACAGACTACCAAAATGGTTTCTCACCCAAATCAGCAGGTACAGTTCTGGCAGAGCCAGGGGCTGTGTGCAGGGAACACAAAGCAGTGACAGCTCACAGCTGGGTAAGATGGAGCTGAGCCAGCTGAGTCCTGGTCTCTGTGCCTCAAAATCTCCTTTTGCTTCTCTGGAAAACTGAGTCACGATGAGCTGTTCTAGCAGAGTTCCACAGGCCATTACCCATGCTGCTCTTCCCAAGCATGAGGCACAGCACTGAGCTCTGTGAGGATCACCTGGGTGCACAGAGCCAGGAGGAACACATATATGAAAAGACAGATGTGCAGCTGATGCCAGAGAGGGCCAAAGAGAAGGAAAAACCATAGCAGAGAGAGCAGGGAAGGGGCAAAGACTGCTTTGTGCAAGAGCTGAAATGGGTGTGAGGAACATTAGCTGCAAATTATACCAATTACTGTGAGAAAAATGCTTTGGCTCAAGATGAAAATGCCGTGTCTGAGGCAGCACAAAAATGAACCATGTACTGACTGTCAGCCTGGGCCGGGCTCCCACGTGACCAGTGGCTTTGAGGGAAGGAGGGAAGGGATCAGGGGTTTGAGTATTGCAATTATGGCAAATCAAACCTACTGGGAAATGACTCAATTAAGGGTTTTAAAACAGAACATCAGAGACAGGACCAGGTGCAACTGGTCCTCTAGGAACTAAAACAAGTGCTTTCTTGACTCAAGGCTTTGATCGCCTGAACTACAATAAAAACAGCTTTTTTATTTTTAAGGGCTCTTGTTGACAGTCCTGATGAGACAGGACCTCCTCACTCCTGTATTTCTGCTCCAGTTCGCTTTTGGAAAGGCACATTCACACTGAACATTCTGGCTCAAAAAGGAAAGCTGGTTTGCCCCAGTGCCACCCGAACCTTCTGCTGATCATCAGGAGCAGGTCTCAAGGCCACCAGCATCTCTGCACTGCCCTGGGGGACATCAGTGTTTGAGGCAGGAGGAGACACACCCCGAGGTGTGGAGGTAACTGCTTGGCACTGCTTTCTGTGGCCCCATGTCCCACCATCAAGCTTCTGACCTGAGTCCCTGCTGGATGCCAGACACAGCTTTCTCCAGGCCACCCTGCAGTCCCCATGCCAACTCCTGTCAGCCCCTGGCCCAGGGAAACCCAGCACAGCCCAGTGCCACCAGTATCTCCTGCTGACCACCATACAGCTCAGCCACCTCTCAGGGGTGCTCACCCCAGACATACAGAAGAAATACTTACTGCCTTCACTCTGGTTGTCCTTGTTTGAGTTGTACACCTGGAAAACACAAGAAGAAAGTCTTATGAGGACCTGGGCTCCAGCTGGGAAGGGACTGCTGACATGCCTGGTGTTACCCTGATGGTGTCTGCTGCCAGGACCTGCCTCCACCTGCCCCAACAGGCAGGTCCCCAAAGAGCACCATGACCTTCTGCACCCAAAGGTCGGGCTGCCACAGCTCTGGAATTCTATTAAAATAATAACTAGGATAGAGCCTACAACAAGAGAAACCAAATGTGATGGACCAGGTAAACCCAGAACTACAGGGCTTTTTAAACAAAATGAAGGTAGAGTTGGACTAGATGTCCTTTAAAGATCCTGTCCAAACCAAACTATTCCATGATTCTACAACTCCTCTTCTGAAAGACACATATCAAGGATATATATTTGGAGCAAAGCAGGAATTACAGGAACCTCAGGTAGGTGCAGGTCAGACACAGAGAAGGCAGCCACCCTCCTCAGGTACTTATAGCCTGAGCAAATTAGGCAAAGAGTAAGAGAGGAAAAGAAATGGCATTAACTTAGAGAGGACATGAAGTGCAGCAGGATGAGGCAATCCAGCACTGCCAACAGCAGAGCCACTGCTGGGACTCCATTCCAACTCTCTCCAGCCTCCAAATATCAGTGCTCCATCTCCCACCCCAATCACCACTGCAGCTTGTCTACTTGAGATGAAATGTTTCAGCGGATACAATGTAAAGGGAAAAACACAGGCAGAAAGTTTTAATCACAGTGTGAGGACAATTTAAAAGTCCAGCATAATGCCAACAGCAGCTGTAAAGATCAGCCCTTAGACAGGTTGTATTTCTCCAGCTCAACAGAGTAGAATGGTTTAAAATAATCTTTCAGCACTCAGAGTCCCTACAGGAACACACACACACATCCCTGGGCTCCAGCTGCATCCCAGCTGGAGCTGAGTGCAGCACCATCCACTGGACAGGACAAAAGGCCAGTGCAGGCTGTCGGAGCCATAGCGCTCACACCCTTCCTCTTTTGGGAGCCCCCTTTCACAGGGAGCAGAGCACAGGGAGCTGCCTGTATCACATGCTTCCCCTCAAAATAGCCAGCAGGGAAGGAACGTTTCCAAAGGCTGTGTTGATAGCAACACACAGGCAGCAACGGCCACAGAAGCGGGGATGGGAGAGGCTCTGGGCTGCAGGCACAGCTTTCCCCCCATGGGATCCCAATCTCTGATAGTAACACTGAAGGTGGGAGGGTCTGTGCTTCCAGCAGGGTCTCTCCTGCCAGGATCAGGAGCCCCAGCAGGAGCATAAGGCTGGGAAGCTGGCTGTGATGCCCTCAAAGGATCAGTGCTGGTGGCAGCCAGACACGTGCTGTTCACTACAGCAGAGCTCACCACAGGGCTCACCCTGGGTGCCCCAAAACCAGCCCACAACATCTCTGTCATCCAAACCAAAAACACCCCAAAAAGGCTGTGTCACATAGCACATCCCCATTAGGGCACATAAACAGATTTCTTCCTTGCAGGTCTCCCAAATATAGGCTTTTCCTGCACTCCCCTGCCTGTTTGGGCACCAGCCAGAAGGCAGCTGGAGACCTTGGATCAACTCTGCCACCCAGGACACTCTCAGGGAAGCACAAATACTAATGGAATTGCTCAAAATTGGGGATTTATGCAGAGACTGATCCCATAACACTAATTCCTACAATAGTTCCCAAGGAGCACCTTCCCTCTCCGTTCCAGGGCACCTGGCTATGCAACACAAGACCAAGTAGAGATGATTGTTTGTAGGGGAAAATCCATCAGGCCACATCTGGCAAGCGGGGGATGATTCAGCAGCAAAGCCAGCTGCAGTCAGCAAGAGAGTTTTCCTCTATGAACAGTGTTTATATCAAGAAAATAAAATATGTGAAAAGAGGGAAGGAAACTACTGTCGAGTTCCTTCACCACTAGTGCTCCCCAGCAGAACCCCCTGCCATGGTGTCAGCCATCCCTAAGGAAAACTTTCCAGGCTCTGTTAGAAGGCTCATTGAAGGGACCAGGGACACAGTCTGAGGTAACTACTACTCATATGCTTGGAGACACATGGTCCTTCCTTGGGTTCACACACTTCATGTCCTGGCTCACCCCAGACATACAGGTAATGGTATATACAGTGAAGGACAGGGCTTGGAGCAACCTGGTCTAGTGGGAGGTGTCCTTGCCCATGGCAGGGGGTGGAATGAGATGAGCTTTAAGGTGCCTTCCAACCCAAACCATCCTGCTTGAGTCATGGTACACAGCCCATCAGCTACAGGGAGATCAACTGCCTGTGTATTCGCTCCTCCAGTTTGGAACCATGAAACAATAGAGGTTGTTAATCACCAGAGACTGATCTTAAAACAAGGAAAAGGGCAGGCAAGGAAACAATATGCTTATGCCATTAATTGCAAAGTGTGCACACAACAAGAAGGAAGTTTCATACAGAGGTCAACTGCAACCATAAAACAAGGAGATACTGTGATCCTACATCCATCTTATTGAGGACAAACCTTTAATCCATTGTCTGTGTTAATCCACTAATACCACTCTACATCATCAAGGTTTTAACCAAGCCCTAGTCTGTAATATCCTTTTGTTTTCCAAGCAAAGCATTACTTTTTAAAAGAAGTACTTTTCCCATACCACATCAAATGTTTTGGAAAGAGATTTTTCAGGGTAAGAGAGTTTCCAAGTTTGAGGAAAGGGCTGCTGTGTAAAGAGTTCCAAGAAGACCAAGAGTGAGGCTCCTCCAGTGCCTCGAGGGTCACTTCTACCCTGCTGACAAACCCTCGGGCTCCTGGCACAGCAGTGGTCACTCCTGGCCAGCTTGGCTCTATGGATGTTAATATTCCATTCTTTCCAAAGCAGCTCTGATTACATGCAGGGCTTAAAGCACAAGGACAACTTTGAAGATTAAGCCTCACATACAAGTCAGTCAGTTGATGCACCAACCTCTCCCTGTGAAAGGGTGTGGATTTTAAAAGAAGTTCTTGCTATTCCCAACACAACACACATGGCCCTGAGCCTGGGCCTGAGGCACCTCTGTCCCGGGAGAGATGGGCACCTGGCTAGGAGCCTTTTCTGAACCCTCTTCCAAACAACTGCCAAGGACTGGATTTGATTTTTTGCCTACCCAACATCCTCTCCCTTGCATGTCTGCACACAATTCCCATGCTCATGTTGGCTGTGGGCTGTCTTACACAGGATACAGCACTGGGACATGGGGCTCCAACACTTGTGCCAGGTGAATGTGAAGGGATGGCACAGGGACACCTCACAGGGTGACAGCACCCAACAGACACCATGTGGGAGGGCTGCTGAGGACAGGAAAGGCCCAGGCAGAAGCTCAGCAGACAAACACATTGCCCAGTATTGAGCCAGACAATAAAACACCACTAAATAAGTGTATTTTTATACCCACACGCTGTTTTCTTGTCCTTAACACACTCTAGAGAAAACAGACCTAAACTCAGAAAGCTTCTAGTGAAATAAAAAGCTTCTTTCACTTTGCAGTATTAGTCACTGACAAAGGGTGGGAAATTCGAGGGAAGGAACATCAGAGTGAAGGGCCCGTGTCCCACAGACACGTGTGGGAACAGGCTGGGTTATAAAACTCAGAACTGGGGCTAGTGACTAACGTGGAGACAAATCCCTGCCCTGCAGCACTGCAATGCTTTAACATCATCCTCTCACTAATTATTCCTATTTGAGTGTATCTTCAGAGCCAAAAGATCTTTACCAGGCAGTTTCAGAAGTGACATGTATAGCAAAAATACGTATTAATCTAATGCAAAATTTGCAGACCATGATGCCTTGATTTTAGTTTTCTAAATTCATACTGTAGATGGTCAAATAGTCTGATTTTGTTCAGGGTATCTTTTTTTCAGCAGAAGCTTCTGCTGCTTCATTCCTGTAGCATCACTGCTGTTTGGGGGTTTCAACAAGGGCTTTATGAGCTATTACTGAAAAATTTCAAGATGCATCTCTACGTAATCCAGAAGAATAAATTTTATAAGAGCACAACAGAAGTTGGAACTCATGACTACTCTGACACTTGCACTATCCTCTGTTATGAACTTGATATTTAAGATAATTCATCAAAGAACAAGTTATTTCCTTTGGTGAGATATTTCATCAAATATACACTTTGTTTTGCAGAGGAAATGGGTTTATAGGGATGATTAAGAGGTCTGCAATGTTCAAAGGGGTGCTAGAGGAACACACAACCCAGGAAGCACCACCAGCTGTCCTGCTCCCTCAGAGCTGATGGGATGAGCTGGAGGGTAACTCACTCACACCCACCCACAGCCACAGCTGAGTGTTTGCTCATCAGTCCATGTCCCCACATTCACATGAACCCAAGTTTGGGCAGAGACAGCAATGCAGACACTGCACCTGCTCCTGTCTGCTCCAAATTCAGTCCTGCCATTACCACACACACACATGACACCAGAGCTGTGGGTAATACAAACATCAGATGTGGGTTTTCCTAATCAGAAATGCTTGGAGAATCATCATTCAAAGCCTAAAATACCCCTACAGCCACTGACAATCACTGTCCAGAGCCTAAAAAACCAATACGGCCATTGACAGCCACCATCAGAGCCTAAAACACTTCTACAGACACCATCCAGAGCCTAAAATACTCTACAGCCACCAAGAACAACCATCCAAAGACTAAAGTATTCTACAGGCACAGATGGCCATCACCCAGAGCCTAAAATAGTCCTACAGCCACTATTCATCATCTGATGCCACTTTCTGCTTGTGCACAGATAAACCCAGAATAATCCAACCCATCAGTTTTCCAGTCTGATTCTAAATAAATTGCACACATAAGCGTGCAAAGAGAAAATGGTTATGGGGGTGGTTTGGGATGAAACTGGACTGTGGGAAAAGAAAAGGAAAAGGAAGTAGCTGAGGGTTGGAAGGGGAACTATGAAAAGATGATGTTGAGTAATTTAATGTTTATTTCCTCATTTCAGGGTTCATACTGCTGCCCATGGTGTCCATTAACCTCCACAAGACATGGACAGTGCTCTCGTACGGCACTTGTACCTGTGTCATGAACTTTTTGTGAATATGCATGTCATACAAAAAACAAATTCTCATCTAAAATTTAAAATCCAAAATGGCCCAACCTAAGCTGCATTCCTTGGAGGATGCACAGTGTTCAGCACAGCTCCCAAAATCCGTCCGGTTCCAAAATCCGAGTGAAGTTCTGCCCAATGGCTAGAATCTAAAGCGAAGAACTGCCTGGTTTCTCAGAGGGATTTAAGGAAAGCCTTGGAGACCAAGAAGGCAGCAGACGTGGTTTGGAGGGAGCAGAATCTCCATCTGAGGAGGATTTCAACCACCATGCCCTGAAGTGGAAGATTCCACCTCACAATTCTTTCACTTGTGCTTGGACCTTCCCTTCAACACAGACTTTCCATGTGGACTATCAGAAGGGGCCAGTCCTGCCAGAATTCCCTGGTCTCCCTGGAGGAGCACAGTGTTTGCAAGGCCTGGAGCAATGGGAGGAAATGCTGCAGTATTATGCAATTTCCTTGTGATTCATATTCAGAAATCCTCAAAAAAACCAGGAACGAGTCAACTTTCAGCTCAGAAGATGCACAAAGCCAAAAAGACAGAAACTGAAATTCACTCAGAATTGGTAGCCCAGGTGACTTTCCAGCCATCCAGGAACAGGATGAGAAGACATGGGCAGGAAGAGCACAGGCATTCCACACAGGTGTTTTGCAATCCTTTTAGAAAGGAAGAGGGTAAAATGAGCTGAAAACGAGCATGGAGACTGGAGTCCAGCCATTCTGACTGACTCAGCTGGTGCAGCACCCTGAGCACCCTGGAGCTCCAACGCAGCCTCTGCACTAGGCCTTGCTCAGCCCAGCAGTGGGAAACCTGGGCTGGAACTTTTTCACATCCCTTTCCCCACTCATTAATTGCTCTACAACAGCAGATCCACTTGGAACAAGTCTTTCCTCCTAATCTTTCCCTCGCTTGGATACCAGTAATGCACCTGATCATGTCCCTGCACTCCAGAGTGTATCCCACAGAGAGCCATATCCAGGGATGCCTAGAGTGGGGCCAGAGCCTCTGACCACCAAAGAGCCCTTCAGAGATGCCATAAACATGGCTGGGGAAGGGAGGACACCCTATATCCTGTCCCTGCAGCAACAGGGAAGTGGAAAGAGGAAGGATGGAAAGGAAGAAAGAAGACAAGCATGAGATGGCATGGGTATGTGCCATGCCAGGCTCCTCTGCACTTGACACCCAGGCTTGGCACAGCACTGCAGAGCGGCTGCATTGGGACACAGCCCAGCAGGAGGATCCCAGCAAAACACTGAGCAGGGCGGATCACATACAAAAAGCCTATTTCCTTATTAAAAGCAGGACACCTGGCAACCTTGATGAAATCAGCCCTTGTTTCTGGCTCTGTCTTATCAACCCTGTTCTATTTTTGTCCCACAGCCAGGTTTTTGTAGTACAAGCAGGATTTTCAGAGCTAGACTACACTGTGTTGTGGTTAGAAATAACCTTCCTTGCTCTGTGAGCCAGAAGGATAGATAGGAGTATCATCTCTCCCAGCCCACATCCCTTCAAACTTCCCTGCAGTGGGAAGGGAGGCAAAAATATGTCTTGCTTCCCAAGTGGAGAACTTGGCAGGGCAGCAGAAACCTACTGTGAAATGCTGGTTTATGTCATTCAGACAAGGCTGTTCATTTGGAAGAGGGTGACCAGGGACCCTGGCAGCTTCTTCCTTCCTTCCTTCCTTTCCTCCCAACCTACTGTTCATCACTTTTGGAGTCACCTCCCACCTCGTGTTCCCTTTTCTCTCTCTCCTCCTCCTTCTTTCCAACATGAATTTCAGCTCAGAACTTATACCCTGGACCTGATTAGAAGACAAAAAAAAAATCTATCAGATGTAAAGCATCTGGGGGCTCAAATCCCCTACATGGGTCTTGCTCTTCTGTCTCTCAGAGCTGAACTAAAGGATGGTTCTAATTAAAAACAAGCCCACGTTTTATTACAAGTGCAGGCATTCCCAAGGGCCTCCAGAGCCGAGGCTGACTGGGCTCCCTGCCAGCCAGCTGGGCTGCTTAGCTCAGCGCAGTTATATAACCCACCATGTTTGTCACCCAAGGAAACAATTACCTGGGTCAAACTATGGGAAAAAATTACCTGGGTCAAATTGTCAACTTCCCATGTGTAACTGTAGACAGGAGATCCAACAGCAGATACTTTGGAGGTTATATGGAAGTGATGGGGAGCAGAGCGTGTCAGATCTACGGCAGCCTCAGAATAATGCAGCTAAAGGTCAGTAAAATACATTTTTGAAATAGCTAAAGTGCTTAAAGATTCCCAGCACAGCATTTTTAGGCAAGTCCAGCAGAGCAGATATGCTGGGATCACTCAAATGACTGATAAAAAGCAAAAACTTTTATTAGTCTAAGCTTCCCTTAAGTTTTCTAGGATGCTTGAGCAACAACTTGCACATCCTCCTCCAGCAGCTCTGCCCTGGAGCCCAGCCAGCCCCAGCCAGCACACACGCCCTTCCTCCTCTCAACGTCTGCTGACGAACACGGGCTCTCAAGACATCAAAACCAGCCTAATTTTAAATGACAGTGTCATCTTTATTTTTAAAATAACTGTAACACAGCCATGCCTGGCGCTTTGCTCTGTGAAGGAGTTTTGACATTGCCCGGGTGTTACGAACAACACTGGTGGCTTAGTGCCAGCACTGGTTAAACTACCAGTGGCTGGTGGTTTGAGACTGAAATCCTTGAGCTAAGACCACTTTCAAGCCCCCTTTTGCACAGCTGTTGGTGAGGGACACCTGGGTCAGCCATGGGTCTGAGGCTCTCGGAAAGGCAGCAGAAAGGAGACAGTCGCATCCCTCTGCTCCCAGGGACACCCCTGTGAGCCCAGGGTTACTGCAGAGGCTTCTCGAAGCAATCCTGGGTTGTAGCACAGAGTTCCTTCCTGATGATGAGAGCCAGTCCGATGGAGACTTTAAATGGTGCTGGTGTCCTTCTCCAAAACTGCAGCAGAACGTTTACCCCCTTCTAGACAGAGCCTGAAATTGCACAAAACCAGCAACCTCCCTGGGATATCACTCACCCCAACACGTACCCAGCACCTGCAGCTGCACAAAACTCACTCAGCAGCATTTCTACAGTGTGGCATCCAACAAAGACTGGTTGAGGGACAGCATGGGACACGTCCACCTGCACACTGTCACAACCTCAAACTGCAGCCTGCCTGCTCCTGCATCCCAATCCTGCTCCTGCCGGAATCCAGATTCCTGGCTCTGCACAGGGATCTGCCAGAAATGGCAAACTGAGGGTGGAACAGGAGAGAGACCAGAAGGACAGAAATAAGATCATTAAAACAGAGTTTCAAAGAACAGACCTTCTCTTAGGGTTGCAGCTGGGAGAAGGAAAACTCCTGGGTCAGGAACAGTGGTGGGGCTACAGCAAGCCAGGAAATCACTGCTTAAAGCCAAATGTAAGGACCAATAAAGGAAGATATAAATGAAGAGGGTAGTTTGGCAACTCATTGTACAATGAACCATTCACTTTAATTTTTAATTTAAAGTAGGAAACAATACTCTAATAGTCTATTCAAATTGGCAGGGGAGTTTATTCTCCTAACACTGAGCTATTCCCTGAATTTCTACATGTTTCTTTAATTGCCTGATCAAATAATTCTAAGCAGAGGTGATGAAGAGCAGAGAGGAAAGTGAGCACACTCTTTGATCTGTCATTACAGCCAAGGCTCTGTGCCTCCCTGCAGAGCTGCCAGCACAGCCAAAGGGTGGACAACAAGTTCCCACCAAACTATGCAACAAAATCCTTGGATGCAACCCCTTTGCACCCTTCCCTTAAGCTTGTTCACCTCTCCAGGCCCAGACTCACAAACAAGTTGCCACACGCAGCTGATCCATCCTGTTCCACACGCTGTGCTGCAATTCAGGTTCGATGAACCACCATTCCCCAGGGACTCTGCAAACCTAACCCACCTCTCATCACGTTGGCCTGAACCCAAAAAACCCAAAACTGAGTGCTGCAGCAGAGCTGGTGGGTGTCCCACACCGGAGATGTGTGTTGTTTGACATCCTGTGGACTGGTGACAGGACCTATACTCACAGCTCCAACCCTCACCCCTCTCTGCAAGTTTCCCGTGGGGGGTATCAGCAGTGACACAACACAGGAGGAGATGTGCAGCTGCCACTGCACCCCCAGCAGAGCCAACATCATCTGCCAAAGGGAGAGCGAAACCCAGCTGCTCTCCTGGAACCAACCAACCCTGTCTCCAGGCAAAGTCAAATGCTTGTAGCCAAATTCTGCAGCACAGACCCCATGGAAGAGGAAGGAATGCATTAAAGATATTATGAGGTATTCACATGGGAGCTACTGCTCTCCTCCTGTACATCCCCAACAACACAGCTGGAAGAAGAGGTCATAAAGAATTGATTCTATGATTCCATGATTCAAACTTGCCAAAACTGGGTGGGACAGCACTCTTAGGTGTGTAAAAGGAAGCCAGAGGGCTCTTTTGTTTTTTAAAAATGCTCTAGAGTGCTTCTCTCATTATTCTTCTATGACTGAAGCAGCTTCTTTAAGCAAAGGACAAAGCCCACCAGTCTGCAGCCAGCATTGACTGTGGCTGGGCGAGACAGCCAGTGAAGCAGCAGTGGCTGGAACCAAGAATAAAAGCCTGAAGTCAAGGCTTAAGATCTCACTGGCTTAAGTGCTTTAGAAGCAAAATAAAAGCTTATGAACCCCATGTAAAGTTACTGCTATTACAGGCTTAAATGAGTTACCAAACAGGGGAGGGAGAGGGAGGGAACAGCAGGAAGAGCACATGATATAAGAACTAACATGGAGCGCGATGCATCTCACTTGGTCTGAAAGCTCCGGCTGATTCTCTGAGAATCTTCTGCTACCACCTTTTGTCCTCAAAAAAGACAAAGAATTTTTTTGGGGGCAATAATCTTGAACTGTGAGTGCAAAAAAAAGCCAAGCAGGAGTTCCCCTGGGTTAGGGGGAACTCCACAGGGGCAGCAGGAATGCTCCCAGAACAGGGAGAGACTGAGCTCCAGTTCAGGAAAAGTTCACTGGGTGAACTTAAGAGATTAAGAGCAGGCAGAGTGGGGAAAAAATGTTCTGTTCAGCAAAGACAGACAGGGAGATGGAGAAGCAGCAACAGGAATGACTCAGATCATTGAGAACAACAAAAAAATTTTGCTATAAGCAAACGAACCCAGCAGGATAACGGCCATGAAAACCTGCAAGATAAAGTGTACACAGAAAAAACATCTTTTCCAGAAAGCTGACAAAAACACACATCTCTGGGATCAGGAGCATTCAAAGATCAGCATGGAAAAGGCTGTGAAGAAACAAGCTGGAGTGACAGACACGGACCCAGTCCTGAGGAGAGGAGGGGGAAGAACACGGTGATCACTCCCCCACTCATCCACAGGCTCTCCAAGCAAAGAGAACTCAGCCAAAGACACTGTACATACACAAAGATACTCTGGGTGAGGACTTTTCTACCATCTCTGATAATGTAAGGAATTAAAAGGGTAAAGCAGATCTGCTGCTCCAGTGAGTACCAGCCCAGTGTAAGGGTGTCAGGAAGGGGTGCAGTGGGTACCCGGCTGCTCCCCACTAGCCTCATGGGCGCTGGGATCGAAGTCCTTCAAGTCAATTTATTTTTTGAATGAGCCAAAATGACAGGAATGCCAAGGCTGAAAGCACTGGAGTAAGTTCAAAAGACATCATTTCCACTGGGAAATAAATCTCTCAGCATTTTGCATAATTAGACAAGGAAAATGAAAAACAATTTCAGAAAGAATTCCCCGCAGCAATATCCAAGGAGAAGGCAGGAGGTGCATTGGGCAGGAATGTGGGGCTGGGCTCTGCTGTCACTGTTTGCCACACAAACACCACACAGCATCTTTGGAGCAGCAGGGCTGAAGAAGCTTCCGGACCACTGACCAGTTGTCCCACCAGGAGCATGGCCCTGGGGCTGGGAACAGGACCATGGCATGGGGAGCTCCAGAGGCACCATCCCACCCATCACCACCAGCCTCAGTGTGTGGCCAGAGCTGCTGGAAGGCCACTGCACCCAGCCCATGTGGAGGAGCCAATGGAGACTGCAGGGAAGGGAGTCCTGCCCCACGGTCCCAGGCTGGTGATGAGTGGGGACATGCAACCACACTGCTGCTGCTTCACCTCTGCTCCTCTCACCAACCCAAACCCATCACCACCGTCACAGGATGACTCCCGGGATGGTGGCAGTGGTCACTCTGGGAGTGCCCAGCCTCAGCCCAGGGACGCATGGAGGGGCAGGGAGAGAGGAAAGACTCCTAAGGCTGTGGAGGGAGAAGCCCAGAGACCTGGCAGGTACTGAAGATCTGCACTCTCCTTCCTTCAGTGCACCCAGATTAAACACTGCCATCCCAAAACTATTGGCTGCTCATGTAGGGGGAGATGGGGACAGAGGAGGGAAGTGGTTCTAATTTGGGGTTTGGGTACAAAGCTGGGAAGTGAGCACAGATCCCACCTTGAGCAGCCCAAACACAGAAAGTGCATGCAGGCTCAGGGGGCACGTCCCTCTCCCAGACCTCCAGACCCCAGGATAGGGGTGAGGGCAGCCCCAGAGACCCCACAGAGCCCGGGGGTCTGGGGGGTCCTGGTTCAGCCCGCAGGGCACCAGTGCCGTGAGTGGCCGGTCTCAGCTGCCATCTAGTGGGGAGCGGCCGCAGGGCACCGGCATCTCTCCGGGCTGGCACAGTCACACAATCACTGAGATGGGAAAAGATCTCCAAGATCACCGAGTCCAATCTGCAATCCATCCCCATCTTGTCAACTAGACCCGAGCACTGAGTTCCATGTCCAGACATTCCTTAAACACCTCCAAGGATGGGGACTCCACCACCTCCCTGGACAGCCCCTTCCAATGCCTGACAACCCTTTCTGTGGGGAAATTCCTCCTGATGTACAACCTGAACCTCCTCTGGCACAGCTTGAGGTAGTTTCCTTTTTTCCTACCCCTTGTTGCCTAGGCACAGAGTCCGACCACCATCCGGCTCCATCCTCCTGTCAGAGAATTGCAGAGAGGAATAAGGTCTCCCTTGAACCTCCTCCTCCACTCTAGCTACAGGCTTGGCAAGAAAGCCACCACCTTACCAAAACGTTTACCTTGTCCTTTGCCACCTAACACACAGTCTAATTTGTGCCTCTCCTAATCTTGCAGCCCACCATAGCCACCATCAGCCAATACAGCTTTTATTCCTGATTCAGGTTCCAAGAAGTTTCAGAACCACTCTGGCCTCCACCGTATACATCTGCAAACTTCATCACCAGAGGAGCAAATCCATAGGAAACTGACCTGAGTATCTTAAGAAAACCAAACACCACTGCCCTGTCACAAACTTAGCAGTTTCTCCTATTTCCAGCCTCTGTAATACCAAAGAAAACCCAAAGTCAACACTGGGGGTTTATCCAAATGAATAACAAGTGGTAAGAGTTAACGGCGTGATGAGAGCTGTCTGGAGGCTGCTCCAACTGTGAGATAGAGCATAAATCTTCTCAAGTTGTGACAAATGTCTTGGCTAATGCAGCCACATTCTATGTTTAGATTTCACTAAGATGTAATTTCACATTTGGGTTTACTTTCTTCATTATAATTAAGAAACAAACTCCAGTCCACGTTAATCTCTCCACAGCCCAAATTTGCACATAGAACTACTGTGTCCATTGTGCCAAGCCTTTCCCACACTCAACAGTAAAATCAAAGGAAAACCAGACATTCTTTCCAGTAGGGTTCTTTGGTTACAGAAACATAGTCAAAGCATAGGATGGATATTCCTAGGAGTCCGAAGGTTAAATCCTTGTCTCTTGTTCAAGGAAATCTCCCTGGAGAAGGTAACATGCCACACCCTGGTGTTGAAAGACAAGAACCCAAACAGAACAGCCCACAACTCCATTTTTGATGGATGGAGTAGGATAACTGAGGACAAGGAGCTGCCTCATCTGTCAACACACACCACCTTCAAGAGTAAAGTGCCTCTTGGATCTGTTTCCATATGGGCTGCATTCCCATGGTTCTCCCTCCACACCTGGAAGGCCAGTTTAAGCCATTAGCATCTAAGCGCCATGAAGTGTTGCATTAATGCACAGCCACAACCCCTGACATGCTGGATGAGCAGGCTGCCCTCAGTTGATGAGCATGATAGGGACGAACAGCAACACAGACGGTATAAAGACCTGTGTGTTTTTGAAGTTCTCATAAGCACATTCAGGAACAGGATAATCCAGGCAGTCCTGTGCTGGTAGCTCCACAGCACCTTTCGCAAGCACAGCACTTTGCAAGCACCCAAATCTCTATCTGCACCTCTGCAGTGGCTGTGCTCTTGTGCCACATTCTGATAACATCGGCAAGTCAATACACAACTGGGTGACCATATTCTGGCAGCTCCTGCTGCAGGTGGCTGGGTTTCCCATCCTTGCAACAGCAGCTCCCAGTGGAGGGGGGCAGTGGGAAGCAGGTGAGCAGGTTGGAGGAGGACAAGGCTCCACTTGGACTAGGAGCAGCAATGCACATTTTGCTTCTGAAGAAATGGAAAATATCCTGTCTCCAGGTGGAACCAGAATCAAGGTAGGGGTTTCTTTAAGAGGGATCAAGACAGCTGGCATCTGGAGCTGGAGAGGGTTGTCTCAGTACAGCTTTCCCAGGGGTCAAGAGCCAAACTGGAGGAGCTTGGTGGTTCTTTCAAGCAAGGCTTTCAACAGCAGATAGAAAAGGCAGCGGAGGCTGTCACAAGCACAGAACCATGCAATGGTTTGGACTGGAAGGGGCCTTGAAGCTCATCCAGGCTCAACCCCTGCCATGGGCACAGACACCTTCCACTAGACCATGTTTCTCTGAGCCCCATCCAAACTGGCCTTGAACACTTCCAGGGATGGGGCAGCCACAGCTTCTCTGAGCAGACCTAAATTGAAACAGAAGTTCAGCCTGGGTATCAGAAGGCCAGGCTAGGAGCCAGGCTGGAGCCCAGGAAAGCTGTGCCCTCTCCTCCCTCAGATGCTCTCAGCTCTCAACCAGGTAACACGCCAAGCAACCTGCTCTGAGCAGGAGGTTGGACTAGAAGTCTCCTGAGCTCTCATCCTACCTGAATTACCTGATGGATCTACAATTCCAGCCTGGGACCTGGCTGTAATCCACAAAACAATCCTTTCCCTGAAATGCAGGGCAGCAGCCTCCCACACCCAGCCCCTCAATCTCCAAACCACTGCCTGTTCTAAAAGCAAGCTCTTGACTAAGCCCAGTACGTGCTTTCCAGTGCTCACAGTACAGCCCTGTGTATCCACACCTCACCTGGCTTCAATGAACATTCTTCCTGGTAAAAAAGAACCTTTCCATGGATTTGGAGGGGATTTGCTCAAACCAGTGCCAGTCTGTGGCAGAGGGTTGTGCTGGGATGGGACACCCTGCTCACCACATGGACTCCACTCTGACTGCGAGAGCTTGACTCAAGCCCAGAGCACAGACACCCAACTCCAAACCACACGGGCTGTCACGGAATAGCCCAGGCTGCCCTGGCTCTGTGTACGGTTTCTTTTCATATCCTGATATGCTTTTGGCATGGACACCACAGACTGGTCTTGGCTGCTTGGTGGTGCCATGTGTGCCATGGGAGAGCCCCACGCTGAACTGGGATGGGCCACACCAGCACCTGCACCTTCCGAGGGATCCACCTGGAACACACCACCTCTTTGAGCTAGCAGGAAGGTTTTTAAATGCATTTAAAAATAAAAACTAACAATGATGAGTTTTCTGCAAACCTCCAGAATTCTTTTCAGAGGTGAGGAAGCCTTTGGCAGGGCAGAAGCAAACACAAGGAACGAGGGCCATACTCCTCTGCTCACACGAAATGTACAATTCTCTAGCAGACCGAGAAACGGCTGCCAAGGAGTTGCAGGACTCAAAAAGCCCTGGAAATCTGCAGTGTATTTTCTTCCACTGCTCTTTTTGCCATGTTTTCCTTTCAGCACAGCAGAGCAGCATGTTTGTGCTGGCCAAGCCTACCCTCCTCCTCTTCACCGCACCTTCAAGCAATCCAAGCACAGGAGATACAGTATTACCTCAAATATTTAACCAAGGGATTAAACTATTCTCTTGGCAGGAGGCAGGAGCTGCCCCACGGATACAGCTCTCACACTGGCTGGCAGGCGCTGCGTGACAGCCAACTCTGCAGTAAACAATCTGCCCTGGGCTACCAAAAGCTCTCCACAATTTTCTCTGCTTTTTGGGTAATATTTCTGCTCACCGGTTCCCGGCCATCCATTGCCTCCATCCACAGCCTCCGGTCTTCTTCCGAAAGCGCCTGCATGGTAATGATGCCTGGCCTGCAGAGAGAAAAGGGACACTGCAAATGAACTGGGGTGGAAAGCAAAATGGCAAAGATGAATTTCCAATGAGAAGAAGAGGGAAAGAGGATAAACTTCTTTCTAGCCAAGCCCCAGCACAAGTGGCTTAGTCCTGCCTGACCTCTCCATGGACATCCCTGCAGGTCCTGACCAGGATCAGCAAGCAAGCACAGGACATCTCCAACGATTGACACACCTTTCCAGTGGGTTTAGTGTAAGAGCTGGATGCCAAATTCCTCCCCTGGCCCTCAGCCAGACAGTTCACCTGCCTCAGGCTAAGCACAACCATGTAATGACAGGAGAAGGCAAGGAAGCTAACCAAGCAAGGAGGAGCCCAACACATCCCAGCCCTCCATGTCCCACCACCAACCCAAGCACCACTCACAGAGGGGACCTTCTGCTGTGTGAAGCATTTCATCTCCAGAATGCTCATGCCAGCATGGCTGTGTCAGTGCCCTGACCCTGTCCATACCCTGCTGTCACACGCAGCAGTGGCAGTGATGCAATACCAGTCCATGCACTCCTCCAGCAGCTGGGCAGCACTGCAGGAGTCCCAGCTGCACCAGGGTGTTGGTCCTGCCATCACACACACAAACAAGCCGTGAGCTGCCCTGTAAATCCAGCCTCCAAAAAATAGCCCTGTGATGGCTCATTTATTGTAATGAGAAGGGAAAAGGCCTGAGTGCTGCACACACAGCACAGGAGCCAGGGGACAGCACTGGTCCCACCCTCACCCAAGGGCCAACGCTACCTTCATGCTCCTGAGTGGATACTACATCCATTCCATGCAAGGAGTTAAACCTCAATTACCTGGTCTGATAAGCATGACCAGCAAGGTCAGGATGGCTTTAAAGTGCTGGAGTGTTTGCACAACATCAGGTGTGGTATGTGTTTGCACAAGGGGACCACAGCGAAGCTGTGCTCCCACACCGTGGGCTGGCGACTCACTGCATCTCACTTGGCTGCAAGCCGTCAGGATTTCCATCTCGGCATCCTGGCTCATCCCACAGACAGCTGATCCCAACATATGCAGCCTGGCTACCCCTGTACCACCTCAGCCTCATGCCTTTGGGCCAGGTCTCCAGCTCCAAAGTGGTGATCACATCCCACCTCACTGCTGCTCTGACAGCACAGCTGGGCAGAGCCCCCTAGCTCAGTCAGAAAGGGAGATGTGTTCTGTGTCTACTCTAGTCCTGCTGCTTCCTCCCAGGCTATTTTCAGATGCATTAGTAAAGTGCTGCAGGTATTCCTGACAGAGGAGAGCAGGCAGAATCCCTGGCAACGGGGAGACACAGACATGGCCCGAGTGCTGTGTGGCTCAGCAGGCTCGGGGGGGCTGCTGGTGCTTCTCTGCTTATGGGGTTTCATCCACGGGAACTATGACAGTGGAGAAGCACTGACGCTGCTCTTCCCACCCACGCCAAAATACAAGGCTCCAGAACGGCAGAGGAGTCAGGCTCACTGCTCCAGGGTACCAGGATGCAGGGTCACAAGGTGGGAAGAGCAATTCAACCTTGGGAGCTGCCAACTGCCTGTGGAGAGTGTTCCACAGAGAGTGTTCTACAGAGCACGTAGGCTCTGTTCTGTCCTATATCCTTAAAAACTGATAAAGCCTGGGAAGAGAGGTGATTTGTAACTTGCACTTCCCAAAGGTGATTCAGCAGGAGAACATGAGCAGCACCAACACTCTGAAGAAGCCCTTTGGTCCTTGGTAAATATCAGTCCTATACTAGAAGAGTAAACATTAACAGGAGCTTTCAAGCAGTGGGTTTGGCCTGTCTTCTGTCACTTTGTGGAAATTACAGGCAAGGAACAGAGGATTAACCCTTCTCCCTAACTCCACTCCCCATCCAACCCAGCCAGCCACCGGCTTTTGGCACACACAGCAGCTCAGCACTGTCCCACCAGTGGATCCCGTGTGCTCAGCCTTGCACCAAGCCTGGGCCCAAGAAAACCAGACATAATGTGCTTGATCTCTGCTAATCCCATTGGTGAGTCAGTCAATACTCACCAGCTTAGTGGTTTGGAAGTTTACTCACTTTGAAGGGAAGAGGAAACCACTTAACCATCACCCCATCTGAGAGGGAAAATGCTCTACATCTAACAGCAAGTATGTTCAAAACACTGCACAAAGCTTCTGGTTGTGCAGGTACAAAGTGACTGAAGAGCAGTCCCTGGGGAGTTGAGTGGTCGCTTAAGCCAGGGCTTAAGTCTGAATTTAAGCCAAGCTGCTGCTGAAGGCACAGATATCCTAGACAGAAAGCTGTTGAAGGGTGCTAGCTCAGCTAGAGAGATGCAGCAAAAGGAAATACTGGGATTTCTGTCTCTTTAGCCAAGATATTAAAACAAAGACTTAAAATGCTCCATTTAGGGTACACTGGGTGCTGGACTTCCAGCAGAGTTCAGTCCTGGTCTGGCAGTGCTGGTATCTGATGTGCCAGGTCCCCTCAGCACAGGGCAAAGAGGTGATAACTAGAAATTGTTTGTTCTGCCTTTGAGCAGATAACAAAAGCTCCTCGGGCTTCACTTCAAAGTCAAACTTCTTTAACAGCATGAGGGGAGGGGTTTCGAAACTGCATTAAACCAAATTTCCATTGCAAATAGCTCTGCATTTCCTCCCCCAGTGTTTATTTGCAAGGGCACCCATTGCATCACTTTCCTGAGCAGAACCATCTTCCTGGCTGCGATAAATTTAAAACGCACCCACACATTATGCCTCATTCATTACTGATGTGGCAGATGCCCACGGGGTACCCAGTGCTTACAGCCAGGTCTGATGGCCGGTGCTGGATCAGCCTCCTGCCAACATTGTCAGCATCAGCCCTGCTCTAAATACTGCCCCCATCCTTATGGAGTCCTCATGGAGTCTCCTGGAAGATCAGATGATCCCAAAGTGTGCTTGTTAGGTTAGGGATACCTCAATTATCCAGCGATGGGGAAGATCCTGCTCTGACTTCCGTTCCCAAAAGATAAACAAAACGGATCTGCCCTTGTTCTCTCACACAACAAATCACACCGAATACAGGGGGTCATTTGTACAGATAATTATTTATACAAGTAATATACAGCAAATAAAGATTCTGCTGTAGGGCAGGTCCCATCCCCACCCAAAGCCTGACACGGGATGCACCTGGACCCACCCAGAGGAGCCTGCCCACTCCAGCCAGCCCACAACCATGGCACTGGGACAGCAGGATGCTCTCCAGGGTCTGTCATCTAAGATGCACAAACAGGAGCTGTTCTGTCAAACAAGATCAAGGACCTGCTGACTCATTCCTGACCTGCATCCTGCATTTCCACCTCTGGGCACCAAACCCCTTTGCCTTCTTCTGGGATGCAAGCTGGAGAAAGGGACATTTGGGATCAGAAGGAACCCATTTCTAAATTAAATGGGTGCAGAAGGGTGAGACCAGAGCAGAACATGGCAAACACTTCACAAGAAAATATATTTTCAATATGCTACAATCTAAAAATGGAATATTTTTCCATATGAGACCACACAGGAAATTTGAATTTTCTAATATCTCAGCTTTTGTGACAAACAGCCTGGCCTTAAGGAGCTGTGACTAAGCATGCTGAGAAAATGAGAAAGTCCAATAGCTTTTCCTTCTTCCAGAAAAACAAACAAATAAGGAAAGCAATAGAAACAGATAAGAACTTCCAACTCTTATAGTAGCTTATCACAACGAGACAATCTAAACTGCTGGATGAAAACATATAAGAGTGGATTAATAAGAGGGGCTGAGGGCTGAGCAGAGCTGAGCAAATGGAGATGTACACAGTCCCAATTTGAGCAGAGCAAGGGACCCACACAGGTCCCCACGGCCATTAGCCAGGGCACCAGCAGCCAAATGTGGCTCCAAAACATAGATGAGGAAAGATGGAAATAAGAGGGAGACTGTGTTCCTGAACTCAAAGTCTCAGTGTCCATGTAGAGCTTAAAGCACCATCAGTACAACCACCAGCACGTTCCGTGGGTCCCCATGGCCGCTCATGGGGAAGGAGTCTCATCCCTTGTTGCCAGCCCGCCTGTGACAACCCCTCAGTGCTTTGTTTTAAAGGTCACTGGAAAGGCGACACCAGCAGAGGAACAAGCACAAGTTGAACTGCACGTGCTGTCCAGAGCACCGGCAAGAGCCGCCACGAGAGCCACAGACACCAGCCGAGGTGGTGTCCCTGCCAGCTGCCCAGTCCCAGCACAGGGAAGTGAGGAGCAGGTCCTGCCACAGTCAGGGTGGCACTCAGACTTGCAGATCTGACAAGTGCCTACCCAGAGCAAGGCCAACAGCCTTCCTAGTGAAAACCATGTGGTCAGGGAAATGCTCAGCAGGTGCCTGGCAACTCACTCAACCCAATGCAACCATCAAGACATTGCCTTGTCAATTCTTCTTTCAGGAAGAATTTCTTCATGGAAAGGGTTGTCAGGCAGTGGAAGCGGCTGGCCAGGGAGGTGGTGGAGTCCCCATCCCTGGAGGTGTTCAAGGAACGACTGGAAGTGGCACTTAGTGCTCTGGTCTGGTTGACAAGGGTGTGGATCAGTCACAAGCTGGACTTTGTGATCTTGGAGGTCTTTTCCAACCTCAGTGACGCTGGGATTCTATTCTACAACCACACTGCCCACCAAACACAGTGCCAAGCCACTCAGGAGCAGCCCAGGGGAATGGTGATACCTGCAGAGCTCACTGCCTTCATGAACAACCAAGAGACCAAACTCCCCATTCTGAAAACCTTCTGCTCCCATAAAAGCCAACTGGCACGTAGAAGCACTTCGCTTCTGGCCCAGAGCAATGACCTACATTATCCTAAATGACAAAGCCTTTGTCATCACTCAAATGAGATACTCCCCCTCCTCAGGCTCATTTTGTAAGACACTGCTGTCATCCCTGTTTACCTTGTTTACAAACCTGATTTAATGTGTAGAGGCTGCAAGTTATGTTTAGTTAATGAAAAAAGAGCACGAACAGTAAAACACAGTATCCATCACACTGGGGGTGTATTTCAGTCAGACACCATTCTGGGGCTAATTTTGCTCTAACAAAGCAATAAAAAGCTTACTACATTGAACAACAGAACTATTTGCAAATGCCAAGGCCAGGCTGGATGACGCTTGGAACAAACTAGTCTAGTGGAAGGTGTCCATGCCTATGGCAGGCAGGTGGAACAAGATGGGCTTTAAGGTGCCTTCTGACCGAAACCATTCTGGGATTCTGTAATGCTATGACAGGAAGCAATGCTGTCATAGCAGATTAGGCCCCAGATTTTCATTTCAACTGTGCTGAATCATTTTTACAGGAGAAAACCACCACATTTTTCCCCCAAATAAGAAATAGCTCTTAGCTGTTGCTATTTAGGGTGTTATTTATAAGCTCCAGTCCTGCACCCCATGTTGCCTGAGCACCAGCTTCCCAAAATGAAACGCTGACAACAAGCTCATTTCTGTGCCATGCCAGTGTTGAGAAGAACCGGCCGAGGCTGCCACCTCCAGGCTGTAAGGAGATCCAGGCGCTCCAGCTCCCAGCTCCTGTGCCTGTGTCAGCATAGCACCAGGATCACACTCTGTCCTACAGCACCTTGAAAGTCTGCACGGACAGTCAGTGAGATGGACACAACCTGTCAGGCCATAATAAAACAAACCGGAATTGAGCCAGTCTTTGCACAGGGAGCTTAAAACTTGACTGAATAGGCTTTAGGAGAGTCTGGGAAGGAAATGGACTTCACACTGTCCCCACAGCAGCAACAGACACGGGAAACTCACTGAAAGCCACTGAGTCACACAGCAGCAGAGCACAGGAGACGTGAAAGTGGAAAAGTGCTGCAAGTCAAATCTAGCACTTATGGGAGACAGAGAAGCACCTTGGGCATGTCTGCCTTCATTCCATCCAGACTTCCTGCATGGGCTGAAGAACAACACACTAAGTTTCTAACTTGTCAATTAGTAGAGACAATTATAACTACCAAAAAAAGCTCCAAACTATCCCAAAAAAACTCAGCTGAAGACAAAAAGACCCTATACAGATCAGTCTTCTCCATTCTGTGAACACAGACATAGCTCCAGCCAGTCCTTGCGCAGAGATATCCCATCATTTGTAGTCCCACACCTGGGTGGAGAGTGGGAGCTGAAGTTTTCGCCTCTCCTTGGGTCCTTACGCCAGAGCTGATCTCCTCCAGGATGAAATGGAAAGTGATGCTTCCCAAGGGGATACCTCCCTGCTGCCTGAACCTGACTGCCTTCTGGAGCAGCAGGATGGTTCTCCCAGGTGAGCCCCAGCCCATCTGGCTGTGACCAGGTCCCTCCACACCAAGAACTCCAGGTCATGTCCCCAGAGCCACGCAGTAAAGCCAGGCCAAACCTGGCAGGGCACAATGCCATGCCCAAACAACCCTGGCTGGCGAGGAAACCATTCCTCGATATCCAGGGCTCTAAAACAGAACAAACCCTGAGTGCCAGGCAAGGTGAAGGGGATCTCCAGCAAACCCTGGCACTGACAGCATCACCCAATGCCCTGATGGTGCCCAGATCCATTTGAGGAAAGGAGACGCACACATTCTCTTTCAGCCATGACAAATTCTGTTGTTTCCTCTTGCTCTCTGTTTCTCTTGGGAATAATCAATAATTTAGACATCTAATGAAAAATTCTGATAACAAAAGTATGCAGAGCTCCCTGTATGTTGGGGAGAAACAGTCTTGTCTTTCAGGCATCCTGCTCCCCTGCCCTCTTGGACAAGGCAAATTCTTGTGGCAGAAACACGTACAGAAAAGGAGCAATTCCTCAGGTTTCCCTTTCCTGTGCCACTTCCCTGCCATGATTTACATGGAGCAGGCACATTTCTGGAGCAGCTCTTGATCCCATGCTGGGCAGGCTCCAAACGTCAAGGGAAGGTTCAGCTGCCTCTGAACATGCTGCAGAATAAAACTATTGTGGTGGTTCTATTCTCCTCCTCCCACTTTTAGTTTGATTTTCACATAATAAAAAAAATATCCCCGGGGCAGAGGAAAAAAAAAGCCTGTGTAAGCAGAAATACTGAAGCTTTCTGGAGGAAAACGCAGTTCCAGAGAGTGGGAGGCAGCCTCGGGTTATCTTATCCCTCAGCCGACACAGGCAGAGCTCCATCACCCCAACCCCTCCCTGCCACAGGCTGGCACCGAAATGCTGTTGAAGCACAGGCTGGGAGGCACCACAGAGTGTTCTAGCATTATTCAACATCTCGGATTTTTATGGGCTGGGGTTTTTCCAAGACCTCCTGGGCATTCCTGCAGAGGGGAGGACAGCTTGACCACAGACAGGCACAAAACTGAGAGGACACAGATACTGAGTGGCTTTAGAGAGGGCTTTTATGAACCCCGTGAATTTCCTGTAGCGAGGGAGATCCAAGGCAGTGACTAATTCCACTTGGAATAGCAACGCCAGCCTGGCTTTCCTGTTTATACACATAACCCATGCACAATGCTAATTGATACGCTAGCAGGCTCCCATTCTTATGTGTTATAGATTGAATCCACACATATCTCTGGTTCAGGTACTATGTGAGAAGTCACAGCAAAAATGTTTTGCTCCTTCAGGAAAAAGAAGTGAATTCAAAGTGCCTGGAGGCACAAGCCAGACATCCATTATCTGATGGACCAGCAACAGCCACACTCCAGCACAAAAGCTGACCAGCACATATCCAGAGCTGGACAGAGGCATCACATCCTTACCAAAATACCCACAGAGCATCTTTCCAGACTGATGACCATCTCCCTTGTGTGGCCAAAGCCTGCAGAACTGCTAAAACACCATTAAATTCAGAGAGTCTTGAGTAAACTAGGCACCTTGTAAACTGAAGCAACAACTCAATACACAGAGAACACCTGTCTGGGAGAGGTATGATTTCATGGATTAATGCTTTCCATTCACAGAGTATGACTAAAGGAGAAGAGAAACATGGAAACTGCGCAGGAACTACCTGGAAGGCCAAGTGCAGAAGAGCACAGCCCTTCCCTACACACAATCAGTGTAACCCCAGGTGTGTCCCTCTTGGCACTCACCGATCCACAGCTTCCACATCAAAGCAAAACCTCTTCTCGATCGAGTCTGTTTTCCGCCGTGTGCAGGATTTCAGGGTAACAGCTTCGTCTTCACCCTGAGAAGAGACGAAAACTGCAGGTGAGGTCAAGAACACCTGCCTGTCCCCAGCACTCACTGCTGTTAATGAACAGGCTCAAACTGACAGATTTGGGAACATCACTCTGCTAGGAATGACCTTTCAGGAGGAGCCTTCCCTTCAGGATGGCCACGATCAATCCGTGCATTAAACATTGCACAACTCACGCTTTAGGCAGGCAGTGAGTGCCGGACCACAACTTTTGGGCAGAATCAGCTTTATTTTCCATTGCTGAATGACACACCACAGACCTGGCTGTCAGTTTTCACCCCAGGCTGGATTTTTGGCAGCATTCTGAACACAGGGACACTTAACAGGAGCAAACATGTCTTAAAACGTTTATTATATAACAAAGCAATGACAAAACTATTCTCTCATGCAGAGAATGCCTCTCTGCATCCAAGTTGTACTGGATTTCCACAGGCCGAGCAGTGATCCAGCAGGATCTGCGTGCACTGCTGTCCTCTGCTGGAGGAAATCCTGGCTCAGCCCCTGCCAGCACAGACATTTCTCCTGCAGTTGTTAAATTCCACTGATGACTCAAGAGAAAATGAATTCTGAAGGAGTTCCTGGAGGCAGGCACTTTTCTGTGCTCTGTGCTGTTCCTGATGACACCTTGGCTGACCACTCTGTTCCCTGACATCCCCATTTTTCCAGGAAACATATTTAGAATCACAGAATCATTTAGGTTGGAAAAGACTTCTAAGACCATTGAGTCCAACTGTCCCTCCAGAACAGCCAAGCCCTCCACTGACCCATGTCCACACATGCCACAACTACACATCTGTTAAATCCCACCACGGATGGTGACTCCCCCTGATTTTTACACAGAAACACTCCACCCTATCACCACACAACTAAAACACTCTAAAACACAGTCCTGTCACACCACCTCCTCTCTGTTGCTGATCCCTTCTGAAGAGTGTGTAGCCATGTAGTTGTGCCATTCATCCAACCATGTCTCCATGATGGCAACTGTGCCACAATTTTCCTGCTGCACCATGGCTGCCAGCACTTCCTGCTTGTTGCCCATGTTCCAGGACACACCACCTCCTGGGGGGAGAAGCCCTAACTCCTACATGTCTGTTCTGTGCTTCTGTTTTCTCACACATCAATAACCCTTGTGTGCCAGACAAGGGATGCAGAACAGACAAACCTGAGAACTTCCTTCTGGGCATCTCCCCAGAGTGACAAGAGGCCACCTGCTTCCTGTCCTCCCCAACCTGCGCTGCCAGCACCAGGCTGCTCCCACACTGCCCAGCTCCCTGTCCAGTAGTCAGGGAATGCCCCTGCTTCAATCCCACTAACACGCAGCTCAGCCATAGCCTGAGGCACAGTCATGAGGGGCTGATACCACATGCAGCGTCCACTGTGACCCATGCGCAACGGCTCTCATCCTGCAGCACCTTGGTGCCTGCTTCAGCCCAACTCCAAAATTCTCAGAAGTACCATTCCAAAGTCCCTGGGCTGCTCTATGCTTGGATATTGATGCGAGTCATCACCAACAGACCCTGGAACCCAGCCAAAGCTGCCATGGCACAGGCAGCATTTCATGCCAGGGTGGTACAAGTCACAGGTTCCTGTGTGAGCAGCTGTACCAGCATGGCTGGCATGGCACTGGAGCAGGGCTAGCACAGCACTGGAGTGGGGCCCAGGTATAGCACTGGAGCAGGGCTGGCACAGCACTGGAGTGGGGTTCCTGTGGGTTGTGAGATGGGCCCAGGGTGCTGCCGGCAGCCCCTGTGTCCCAGGTGCAGGGGAAGCCCTGGAATGAAGAGACCAGATGAAACACTGTGCAGCCGCTGACGATTACAGGGCTGGGATATGTTAATGCTGAGCTCTAATGAAGATGCTCCAAGGCAAGAGGAAATTAATTTTAGAAGCTGCCCTCCCCACAACTGGCTCCCTGTGCCAGCAGGAAGCCATGTAGGAGCCTGTCCAGCTGCCCGAGGCGTTCTCTGGCAAGAAGATTGTGTTTGCAAACTGTCCCAGATGAGAACACTCTGGAGGGGCCTATTGTTCCTGCGGTATAGAGGAGCAAAACCAGTCCCAGATACAGCCCCAGAAGCAGTGGGCACATGATATTTGTTGGTCCCCCATATCCCACATCCACTGCTCCCCCTGCACCTCATATTCCCTCGGGGCTGAGGGGAGCTTCAGGCTGTCCTGTGGCTCTGTCCAAAACAAAATAACTTCATTGGCCAAGTCATAGGATCATCAGAGAATCACAGAACAGTTTGAATGGGAAGAGAACTCAAAAGTTCATTTCATTCCACTCCCCTGTCACAGGCAGGGACACCTTCCACTAGACCAGGTTGCTCAGAGCTCCATCCAGCCTGGCCTAGAACAAGTTACAGGCATTGCGGAAGGAGCAAAATAATGAAGAGGTTCTCTTGTCCAGGTCTGGGAGCAGGAATGAGCAACTGGGGAGCAGGCACCCATGGAGCTGCACTGTGGTGGGTGTGCATGGCAGACAAAGATCTGTGGGCTTCAGAGCGTTTCCTGCCTTTTTAATTTCTCAAGAAAGGTACCAAGTTAATTCACTCAGGTACCAAGGTACCAAGTGGCATCCACTCAGCCTGGAAGGAATGTGCCCCACTTCACTGCATTTGTGTCACCTTGCCATAAAGGTGACACAGTCTGAGTCCTGGGACAGCCTGCAGCCAGTGGTGCTGTGTGTTTCCCAGCAGAGCCCTGGGACACCATCCCGCTCCCTGCCAGCACTCACCCCTTTTCCTCCTGATTTCTGGTCAAATGGCACCATCGTGATCCGCTTTGATTCCCTCTGGTATGTGCAGTAATGCTTCACCCAGGAAGTTCCAAAGTGACCTATAGAGCAAATGTAGGTTTTATTCCCATAACCAGTGTCCTCCTATTAACAACTTGCTACATTTAATAATCACTTAACATGACAGATTCCTGTACCTACAGTTTCCTGTTGGGTTAAGTGCTATTACACTCCTATTCAGGGGCAAGACTTTTATGAGGCACTAGCAGTGATTCTCCCTCCCAGAGAGAGCCTGGCTCCCACACTCCCACTTTAATATCCCACCCAATGGGCCAATCCCTTTCTTTCAGGGATTCTGTACTTGCTGAACCAGCTTTCATTTCCTAAACCCTTTCCCCAGGCTCCCACCCACTATTCCCCATCTGGTAGATCCACCACTCCAACACCTACGCTTCTCTTGCACGTAGAGATAACCCTCCATCGTGTAAGGGCTGATGTTTTTGTGCTCGTGAGGATTCTCCTTCATCTTCTTCATCAAAGCTTCAACCTCTGACCTTGTTCCTTCAAAACGGTTTCTTGTCTGCAAATTAAAACAGGAATGTTTTCACCAGTGTGTGGACCCAACATGGGCTCTGCAGCATGGAGGCACCCCGAGGGGTGGGACCACAGCTGGGCTCCTACAGCCATGTGGGAAATGGGACTGGGGAACACACTGACAACAAAAGGACAGGTTTGCTTTCTGGGCCTGGATTTAAACTAAAGAAAAAAATTATTATAACTGGCAAGGTCTTCCCATACTTCAAGTGAACTTATGAAAAATGAGGGAGGGTGAATTTTTATATGGGCAAATAGTGATAGGATAAGGGGGAGTGGTTTTAAACTAAAAGAGGAGAGATTTAGATTAGATGTTAGAAAGAAATTCTTCACTCTGAGGGTGGTGAGGCCCTGGCACAGGTTGCCCAGGGAAGTTGTGGCTGCCCCATCCCTGGAAGTGTTCAAAGCCAGGCTGAACAGAGCTTGGAGCAACCTGGGCTGGTAAAAGGTGTCCCTGCACATGGCAGGGGGTTGGGACTAGATGAGCTTTAAGGTCCCTTCCAACCCAAACCATTCTGTGGTTCTATGACTAAAATAAATCCAAAGGCGAGTTAGCTTAGCCTGACAGTGCTGGCCATGGGCACATGGCACAGGCACACTCACATTCTGGATGCTGATTGTCAACTCAGTCTTGAAATCGCTGAAGTCCTTTGCGAGCTCGTAGCCGTGGTGGTAGAATGTGAAAAGCCCCTGCAGAAAGGCCAGCAGCTGTGTTGGGACAAAGTGAATGGAGATGGTCAGTTGAGACCCATAGCTGTCCCCAGAGCCACCACTGCTGAGGGAAAGGGGCCCTGCAGTCCCCTGGGCAGAGGGGCTCACTGGTGGGCCCTGGGCAAGATGCCCTGCCTTTCATTTCACTTTCAAACTGCCTCTGAATGAACCCTGAAGCCAAGGCTATGTTTTCTTCCCCCAGAGCCAAGTCAAGAACAGGATCCCACACCACTATGCCTGTCCAAACTCCAACTTACCATTGGATCAGCAGGAATCACCTTTGCAAAGAGCCGGGAGGCCTGGCACCTCCCAGAGCAGATTGAAAGGACTTAACACCTGAGAAAAGGTGTATCTTAGAAAACATATTTTTCCTTATTTCTGTCACCTTTGCCCTCTTTTTCCCTTGTGAATATTAGTTACACTTTGGGAGGGGGGGTTCCCAATCAGAAGAGTTGTTCTTTTAATTGCTCAGGTCCCTCAGCCCAACCCACTCCAATGGAGTGTCCCCATAGTAAAAAAAAAAATCAAATGTTGAAATGTTTCCAGCACACATGTGGCCACTGAGCCAATGGCTCTGTGGCCCAAGGCTCTCAACGGTGCTTTCCTCACCTCAAACCTTCCTCTGCAAGACGGGCTGAAGGGTGAGGCTGGACATTCTGCCCCCCTCCACTGCAGGACAACCCACACCACAGCCCAGCTCCCCATGACTCCCCATTTCACCACACAATCCCCTGCTTTTTTGCTGGCTGAGGGGGCTTGAGGGTCCACTTACAGGTTCCACAAACTCAAACATCTTCCTCTCCTGGACCTCTTGCACCTTGAAGACATACTCCAGTGAGACTTCGTAGAAATGCTGGCGAACCTGGTCCACCTGGCTGTCTGCCTGAAGAAGGATTGGAGGGGAAACACAAGCTCAGTACCAATTGGAAACACCTGGCCTCCCAACCAGAGCACACCTGGTTCTGATGAGAATGTGAACATGCAGAACAAATTCAGCTCCAGCCCCCAGTCCTGGGCTGGACAGATGGCCCAGCAATAAATAAAAACCTGATTCACATGAACATGCTCTTCCTTCAGCTCCAAAAAACATTTTTCATGACTCATGTTCTCACCTCCCCAACAGCTGTGCAAAGGACATGCAGTAGAGGTGAGGAAAATGGAAAATCGCTGCATATTTGACAAGCAAAGGCAATTCTCCACTTTCTGGAAAGCACCATGATGGGATTTGCCAGAGCATCCCAGAGCAAAGCTGGGTAGCACATGTACCCACCACCAGCATGTCACTTTGGCAGATCAGCAGACAGTAAATCCCCTCTGCTTTGAAAACTCAAATGCGCAAAAAAAGGGATATGGCCCAATCTCAGTGCCTAAAAATAACCTGGTTATGCACATGGAGCAGAGCTGCTGTACTGGAAGCAGTATAAGCAACACAGGTGTGCCTGGCATATGTCATAGAATCCCAGAATGGTTAGGGTTGGAAGGGACATTAAAGACCATCTTGTTCCAACCCCTTGCTATAAGCAGGGACACCTTCCACTAGACCAGGTTGCTGAGGTGACATTTTGCAAGTGACACTTTGCACAGAGCAACCTGGACTGTCACTGTGGGTTTGCCTTTGCAAAACCCAGCTGGCAAACACCCGCCTGGATGTGAACAGCAGCTCATCCCTGCTTTGCTGTGTGACATGCCCACAAATGTCCTGTTTTCCCTGTGAACTGCCACCAGCTTTTGTGCCCACAGTGTGCAGGCTAAGGGAATAAGCAACCTGAGTTCTGAAAAGCAGAAAACATGATACAATCATGTAACTCTGCCAGGAGTTAAATGGCAGATTAGACTTTGTATGTTGTTTAATTGGTCAACAGCCAAAGCAGCAGAGAATTCCCATGGCCTCCTCCTCTCCCCGCTTCACTGCAGCAGTTGCACATGTGGCCGCTATCATCCTCCAGACGTGGACAGCAAGAGGATAGCAAAACAGAAACCACCAATCTCCCGCATACAAACACTGTTGTCTCAGGACATCGGGGTCCAGGGGAGCTCCAGACTCTCAGAAATAATGGGTGTTGATTCTTCAACATGCTACACCCACCAGCACCTCTCTTGTGCACACACCAGCAGCTCCTGCCCTGAGAGCCCCGTGGCTGGCAGGGATGGTGACAGGCAGCCTCCCAGCAGGTGATGGATGGGGCCAGCACTCCAACACGCCATGGATGCCACATCCATGTTTCACAACTACATGCTGAATGACCTTTCAAGGTATCCCCTCCTCAGTTGAGCCTGAGCCACCAAAACCATGTACACTTCCCAGTGCCATGGGGGAACAGAGCTCAGCACCTGAACTAGGGAGCTGGTTCCAGCAGGCTTCAGCCACCTCTTGCCTTCCCAGCAGCAGTCAGTGCTTGGGGTAGGAGATGCCACCAGATGGCACCAGCAGCCAGCGCTGCTCCAACGCACTTGCACAGTATCCTGCACAGCATCCCGCTCACATCCTGCAGAGACACCACCTGCATCCCACACACAGCCACTGCCGACATCATGCACACTCCTGCACACAGCCCCCACCTATATCCCATCTGCATCCCATACAGCATCTCCAGGCAGCCCCACAGGGCTGCGGCACAGGATCACACCTCTAAAAACCACTGTTGCACTCTGACAGCCATGAGTGGATCCTTCCCTCCCCAGACAGAATTCCTTACACTCCCATGCCCCACACCAGCAATTCAAACATGAACTAACACAGGGGTTCAGGGAGTTTTTTAAAAGCCATCATCCCCTGGAACATGGCTGTGCTTCCACACAAAGTTATTTACAAGCCCAGAGGATAAAGCCAGCTTACAGGTATGTCCGCCTGTATTCTGATCCCTCCTCAGTCCCAATTTGATGGAAAATGATTAGCTGTGCCTCAGGTATTTCTGTTCTCAAGGTCCCAACTCTGCCAGACACTGTCCCTGTGCAGGTGTCCTGGGATACTCCCAGTAAGGGATAAGCAGCACACCAGCAGCACAGGGAATTTCAAACTTGGAAGAAGTGATTAAAAACTCAGTGTAGTCATCCAGTCAGAGCATTTGGCACCACAGCAAACCACGGCCTGAGTCAGTGATGGCTCCTAAAGCAGTTAAAGGCACTACGCCTGATCCCTCCTCCCCTGGAACCTAAAGCAGCACAGCCACTTGCAGAGAAGATCAGACATCCATGATTTGTGCTGGCACATGGGAAGCCTGCAGCAGAACCAGTTCCTTTTTGTTACACTCTTTAATTATAAACCCTCTCTCCTTTTTGATTGCTATCCATTTTCGGATCTCTCTGATTTACTCACTAAAACAGCTCCATCCCCTTTCATTAAGGAAGAGGGGAAAACCCAGCACTTGCAGCCAGAATGAGAGGAAAAAATTAGTTTACAGTCAGGAGAACCATTGTTATATGCTGTGTAAGGCATTCAAAAAGTTCTCCACAGTCACAGCCAGACATGGAAACCCGGAGGTTGTTCTCACCTCCTGAAGCTGGGATTCTTTCTTCTTAGAAGACAAGTTCAAGTGCTTTTCTAGGACACCGCAATACTTCTCAGTCTCCTTGTCGTATTTCTTTTTGGCATCCTACAAAAGAGAACAATATATATGATGCTGAGCACAACAGCACCAGATCAGCCCTGAGGATCCACGGCATTCTTACAGCACCAGGCAGAACAGCATGGCCCAGGTGGGAGTTAACAGGAGACAGGATCACAGCATCAGCTGGAAGCAGGTGAAGCTGCTTTTATCTATCAGCATCAGGCAGCTACAGGAAAGTGGCCTATGCTGCCAAAATCCAAGGTTCTGGGGAACCCCTTCTGTACTCCTGGGGCCCAGTGCTTGGTAAAACATCCAGAACCAAGCCTGGTTCAAAGACAACAGTGAGAAAAGTGCTTTTGAACCAGAATATCATCACAATTTCACATCCCACCCCTGTCAATCCTTACATAAGCTTCTCCTTCATGTCACTCAGGACAATGACACAGTAACTTGGCTGTTTGTGGCAGGAATGTTAAAAAAAGGATGTCAACTTCACTTTCCTTTGCACCTCCCATCCCAGCCAGGCCACCCCAACACACCAGTACCAAATCCACGCTGGCACCTGCTTATAACCAGCTCCCTTCAGGAGGACTCCTCTTTGTCTTTTGTTTTCAGCTACATAAAGCAGGGCTGCGTGGCCGGGCTGGGCACCCTGCTGCCATGCAAACACGGCCCCAGGCACTGGCATGAGCTTCTTGCAGGCAGCAGCAGGTTGTTATAACAACAGGGGAGACACAGACAGTAGTTTTCATTCCAGAACAAAGACAGGAAAGAAAGTGGGGGGGCCAGGCTGTCTCGCAGCCACTCCAGCCACACCGGCGCTTCCCTGTCCTGCCAGAAGCCATCCGAGTTCCCGTACAATTGTCCAGTGACACACCAGGGTGAGGAGTGCAGACCAGGGCATTTGGGTGATTGGGAATCCCTTCAGCAAGATCCTAATTCTTGCTTGGAGTAAGGAGAAAGTTCACTTCAACTGGAATGAGATTTTTGGCCCTTTGAATGTTATTTGGTTGTGGGTGAACTCAGACCACTGAGGCTCTTCCCAGGAGCTGGATCATCCTCGTGTCCCTTCCACAGCAGCACATCACCTCCTCCCATGCCCATGCCCATCCCTGCAGTGTGCCAGGTCCTGGCCACCTCTGTGGCCATCACCATGCACCTCTGGGCTCTGCTTCTCTGCCCAAGCTGCAGCTCCCACAGGCGAAAGTAGCTCAGTTACCTTGGCGGCCCCAATCTGCTCCTTGCGGAACTTCTCCAGCGGTGTGATCAGCACCTCACTGGCATTCTCAATCTGTGGACAAAGACAGGCACAGCTCACCTGCTTTCTGCCCAGCTCACCTGTGCTGCTCAACAGCCTGTCCACAGAAACCCTCCCACAGCCCACAGACACCCACAGGCTTCACTTCTCCGGCTCTGCACCAAACCTGTGAGCCCCCCCAGCACCAGCACTGGCCATTTTCCAACAGTAAGACTCCACTCCTTGATACTTTTCAAGCACTCCCCTGCCAAGCCCACTCTCCCCTCCCTCTCTTCTTTCCTGTGGCTCCACCGTAGTTGAGGGAATGAGCACTGTGGTGGCAGCCACTGTCACCCTGGTGCCCAGGGTGCCACAGCAGAGTTGCAGGTGGCAGAAGCAATGCCACCACCACCTGCTCCTGAGGACAGATGGGCCATACCATGCGCATCCGCTCGTCCTCCAGGTTCCGCAGCACCGTGGCAAACTCCTGCAGGGACTTGGCTGGAAGGGACATAGTCAGCATTTAACACTCAGTTTTTAAAGACAGAGAGAAACTGAACATGGAGGGTTTGTCTGTATCTGTTTTGGGGATTGGTGGTTTGGTGGGTTTTTTATCATCTTTGCTCTCTCCCTAGAAAGGTTCCAGCTGCCTGTGGAATCAACTGTCAGCAGAGCAACTCCAGGACCATGTTCCCACCTCCAGAGAGCAACACCCTCAACTCAAACCTGTCCTAGCCAACAGCTGGTCATCGACCAGCCCCATGGCACAGCACTGGCCTCAGCCATGGCCGGTGCACAAGGGGCAGTTCACCAGCACAGGGACCTGGCTGAGAAGCTATTTCTGCTGAGAGACGGGGCACAAACAAACAAGTGAAGTTAAATCAGGGCTAAAGCTCCTTTGCTCTCCTGGCACCAGACAATGTGCCCAATAAGTTCTAAAAGCCCAGCTGGGGTAGGAGCAAGATAATGGGGAGGGAAGTGGTTGAAGGTGCTGCCTTGTGCCAGAAGCTCCATGGTGGAGACAGGCCCAGTTCAGGGAGCACTGCCATGGTCAACACTGCTGGTTCCCACCAGCACAGTGCCCTGCACTCCTGCAGCTGGCAGCAAGGTTTCTGCACCTCTGCTTCAGGTCACTGCCCTTTGCAGCATACTGAGCCACATCCAGATCCTGCTCTTCAACTCAAAATGGTCCAACAACTGAGATGGTTTCAGATACAGGCAATGTCTGTTTCCTGTCTTGCAGGGACAGATTTAGGCCAAAAAGCAACAAGTGATTCCCTGGAAAAGCTTTTGCTGATGTTGAACTAGAAGGCATATGCCATTTCCACAGAGCAGAAAGCAACCAAATTCCTGGGCTCCCTCACATGTGTTCCCCCCACCATGCCCTGCTCAGGGATCTGGAGCGTGGTCCAGGGCACCAAGAGCACAGGGACTCACCTATGCAGATCTCATCATCTGTTTCGGCATCACCGATGCAGCGAAATTTAAACTCATTGAGGGAATCCGCGAACTTGCGCTTGGCAGCTGACAGGTCTGTGAGAGAGCAGGAAAAACAGGCATGTTAGAAATGGAAAAGTCCCTAACAACAGCAGGATACAAGCAGACAATCCCAGCTGGTAAATACACATGGAAGGAACCATCCAATGGGATCCCTGGCACCAGGGATGGGGCTCTGCACAGTCCCCGTCAGCAGCACTCAAAACACCATGAGAGCAACATGGGAGCTCAAGCCCAGAGCCACAGGGCAATGGTAAATTGTGACACTGCCCTTCAAAAGATGGCACTTCTGCCAGGCTCCTGGTCCTGCTGAGGGAAGGCCCTACAGATGAGCAGTAATGCAGGGGTTCATTCTTCCCAACCTGCAGATTCACTCGGAGATCTGGACCCTATTAAGTTCTTACTCGCAGTGACCTGAGTGGATCCAGGACTGACTTTTCGAACCAGCCCCATAACCCAGCACACACACACACACAGTCCTGGGGACTGTGAGGCCACCAGCTCCAAAGGGAAGTTGTGGCTGCCAGCACTGCTGGCGTTAGGAAGACACAATGCTCAGTCCCCTCTCCATATCTTCACTCAAAGCCCAGAATTCAGAGGTTTTTTCCCTTTCCACGCACCGGTGGAAAATGTGTCTGCACGCAAAGGCCATTTCCTCCTCTCAGACACACCAGCCAAGAGATAACCACACCAGAATCCAAGTGTTTTGCTTTTCCCAAGGGATAAGGGAGTTGGCAGTTTTCTCAAAGCATTAAAGCTGTTCTCTCAGTATCCCTGCTGACAGCCCGGTGGCTAATCCTGCCCAGTTCAGTCCTGACAGAACACAACTGCTTCCTAAGGCAGCAGAAAACCACCCAGCCACAGCAGGCAGGGAGAGGAAAAGCACTGGGAGCTTTCCCAGTGGAAAAGTACAGAGGGGGCTTCTCCAAGGAGAAGGTTCATGAATAACAGGATTTGCACTTTGCTCCCTGGAGGATGGAATGAGCACAGCTTACACCCTGCCCATGCCTGGAGCTGCCGGGAGTCTCCACTGGCATCTACAGAAGCAAGCCACATGTTTTTGGAGTAGTTTCCCAGGTGCTCCTGCCAGAGTTGAAAAGGTGGCTTGAGGGGGGTGAGAGGGTTTGTTCCAGATGTGGGGCTCAGTGAAGAGCACCAGGACAGCCCGTGGCAGCCCTTCTTGCTCTCCCTCCACATGCCCATGCTGGTGCTGAAGGGTTTGGGGACTTTCACCCGGTCCCAGAGCCGGGTGACCTCCTGCCTCCTCTGGAATAATAACGAAGATGACGTTAATGACTCAAGGAGCCACTTCCTCTCCCCCAGCCCAGTGCTGACTGGCAGTCTCAGCCACACTCTCCTCACACATACTGTGGCCTCCCTGAGCCCTTGGCCATGTTACATGTGCCACATTCCCACATGATCCAGACTGGATGTGACAACCCTTGTGCCCACTGCCAGCTGGGCAGGACCCCGGAGCATGAGGCTGCTTCAGCACAGGGATGAGAATATAGAGAGAGCCCAGCTCCCATGGACCAGGGCAGGGTCACCCTCACCAGGGCCATCCCTCCTGCTCAGAGTGAGGAGGAGGCTCTGAGGCTCTGGGATGAAGCACAAGCGAGAGCAAAGCCGAGAAGCCTTCGAGGCTGGCAGCACTGACAGCAATGGCCCACCGTGCTTATAAATAGGCAAGGGAGAGGCAGGGGAAGATGGAGATAACTCCCGGTGCAACAGCGATAAAGGATAAAATTAGCAGCAAGATTGGCCAGAAATGGAGAGAGGGTCACCCGTGCCTGCCCTGTGGGGCCCCACCATCCTCCCTGGGACACCATCAGACCCACCCACACCCCAGCATCCCCTCCTCCTAAAAGCTGGAACCTCTCAATTACATTTTGGGAAAAAAAACCCTCCAGTGGAAGCAGGAATGCACGGGGAGAGCAAGGCGACCCCTCCACAGGCCAGCTCAGCTCCTGAGAGTTCTTCTCCCCCAGGGCTGTGAACAAGCAAACCCAAAATCCTACAGAGGCTTGACAGAAACTTCTGCTTTCTCTCATGCACGGGTAAAATGACCCGGACACTGCACATGAGTCACAGCAGGGCTGTGCCAAGGGCTCTGGAAGTTTTTCTTCCAAGTTCTCTGCTGGCTTGATCAATCAACCGCAGCATCAGTGAAAACCATCACAAAAAGCCTGAAAAGTCCTTCTGCCTGAGCAACACAACCAGCTCAGGTCACAGTTCTCATTATCATCACCTCCTATGGATAACCTCTCCCGTCAGGGCTGGTGGAGATGGGACGATCCCTTCAGGAAACTCCACTTGACAGGAAACAGGCACACACACTGCATGCTGGGGATTCAGCTACACAGCTATAGCAACCAAGAATCTAAATAAAATGCCCTTTTAAACATGATGTATCCTCCCCATCCACTGCACCCTTGACATCCACCACAGGAAGAGCAGGAAGGGGGATGGCCCCCAGCAGAACAGAGGGCAGCAGCCTCAGTTAACCCCTTTGCCCATCCCTCCTCTCAAGCCCAGCTCAGCCCACAATCCTCCTTCATCTGCAGCCAGGCAATTGATGGCTGAATTCCTGTCCCAGCCACACATCCCCAGGCTCCAGGGCTCCCTCCAAACCTGGCTAAAGCCAACAGTTACTCCAGGTCCCAACAGCCCTGCAAGGGATTGGCAGCAAGGGTGCATCTCATGCTACCCCAGTCCTTCCTCCTCCTCAATTATTGAGAGTCAAATCTTCTTTCTTGGAAGTGGTTGTTGTTACTGCAAGGAGACTGATACGATTTTTACACAAGAAGTCCCTTCCAAAGGAACTTGGAACTACTGGAAAAGGCTGTTTCTAGAAGGAAGATGTGATTTCACAACCCTCTCTCCACACATACAGCACCCCAGGCACTACAGGGATGACCCTGTCCCAGCCAGGTCTAGAGCCAGCGCTGCAGAAGGGCAGTCCCAGGGACACAGCACTGTGAGATGGGCAGCTCTGCTCCCCAGGGCACAGGTGTCAGATCTAACATGCCCCTAGTTTCACATGACCCAGCATGTGGAGCCTCCACCGCAACAGGAAAGTAAGTTACGCTGCAGCCTTGCCACAAGCCACTCTCTCCTGGTCACTGATTTCAGCTCCTTCCCCATCTGGACACATCACCTCCGTGCAACACCCCTGTCACACATCTCTCTGAGTGCTTAAAACATTTTTAGGCTTTTCCAAAGGGAACAGAGGTAAGGTGTGCTGAGAGCCTGGACAGGTAAACAGCAAGAGCAGCTCCCTTAAATCAAAATTTTTAAGGAGCAGAGACTGGAACTCCTCCACCTGCATGCTCTGTATGGAAAGCCAGGAAAATGACACAGGACACAGAGGGGAACTGCAACAGAGCAAAATGAGATGTCGAGAAGACAAATGCCTGGTTCTGTTACTTGGTCCCATGTTGGAAAGATCAGGTTGGCCAGCGAAAAGTGAAACTGCTGGCTCAGAGGCAAGGGCTCTTCTCACAGCTGACTCTGCAGCCAGTTTGCTATGTAAGCTGGAAAAAACAAAAAACTCTGGCTCAGCTGGGCCTGTAACAGGGGCAGGAGCAGCACAACACCGTGGGTGGTTCTGGTTAAAGACAAACCTGCTGCTGAGTCTGACCATGAAGGGTTAATGCTGCTGCAAAAGGGGAGCAGAGGATGCTGCTGCAAAGCAAGCTCCAGGCTCTGGGCTCTGACAGAGGCTGCACACACACAGAGCAGGATTTCTACACTTCCTGAAAAGAAAATTGCTTAATAGCCTATATTTAATGTTCAAGTGGACAACAGGAACCAAGACTCCTGCCCCTTCCTTCCCCCGTGGCAGGGAACAGCAGGAACAGCAGGCTGAGGCTGCATGTCCCCTGCAAGACCCTACAGAGGGACAGGAGGGTTCCCAGGTCCCTGCTCAGCTGCCAGCAGTGACACTGCCTGGCCCCACTGGCATCCCCACGGCCCCAGGTGGGTCTGCCCTGTGAAACAGCCCAGGTGCAGGAACCCAGAGAGAGCAGATCTGGATGCAGAGCAAGCAGGACACAGCAGTTGGCCATTCCAGCAGCACCTCTGCAGCCCCACAGCTCCCCAGCCATGCAGCCAGCACAGAGCAACCCCACAGCAGGCAGGGGCCAGCCAGGATGGGTAATCCAGGGAACAGCTGCTCTAATCAGCAGGCAAAACAGCCGGATTATGGCTTGCCAAGAGTGCTTAGAAAGCAGCAATATGGTGTCTGTCCCCATAGCAAGCACCCGGCGAGCTGATGCTGCCAGGACAGCGCTGGAGTGAACCACTGTGGGTAACACACCACCTCCCAGAGTTCACAGATACATAGGGATGTGGGGATGGGAAAGGTCGGAGCTGGTAATGGCCAACTGGACCCGGCCCATGGACACATGTGAGCCCTCTGCATGGGACACTGTTCAAATCTCACCTTGCAGTTCATGCAGGAATCCAGCAACAAGCAATTTGTGCCTAAAAATCAGCATTTGCAGCTGCCAGCATCGAGTTTTACCTGGCTCAGTCCCAGGCTGTGCAATGCAGGGGTCAGCACCAATTGCTGGGGCATCATCATTAAATGCTTCACTTGCTCCAGAAGGTTTAAATTCCCTCTCTGCACTTCCAGTGAGGTCAGCAAAGCTCTGCTCCCATTAGACCGTGCTCCTCTGGACTCAGCCCAATCCCCAAGTCCTTTCCATAGAAAATTAGCACTGATTTGTTTATTAAACAGCTCCACTAGGCAGTTGGAGTTAATCAGTGGTTTAGGATGGGACAGCAGCTGCTGGCAGGTTCCTCCTCTGAATCATCATCAAGTAAATATATAAACCCAGATGAGCAGAGCCTACCCCACCTCTGGCGCAGCTTCTGCTGTCATGTTCACACATAAAAGCTCATGGAGAGGCTGACCTGGCTCAGCACGTGTCAGAGATGGAGGTTTGAGGATGCCAAAGGCCGCGAGGTGACCCCAATGACTGGTGCAATGGGCTCAGTACCTGTAGTAACCCCAGGCAGGACTCCCAAGGTGGGGACAGCATCTCTGCCATGGTCCCACAGCACCCCCAGACCCCATTTTGATGTCTTTTTCATACACACAACCTCTAGCTGAAGTGCAGCACCAAGCCTCAGCTCAATGGCACACACAAGGAAGCCAAACCCCACCTTCCGAAATCCCAAAATTTAATTTTTACCATGGAAAGTGTACAAACACCACCCCCCCCACACAAACTAGGGAAAAACCCAGAACTGCTCAGATGTGCTAAAGTGCAAGAAAAACTGAATTACCTGTCCAAGATGACCAAGACTGCAAATCCAGGAGGTGCCACAGCTCCTGCCCAGCCTTTCCCTGCAGCCACAGGAGCACCTGACACTGCTACCAGCCAAGGCATCCCCGTATGCCTCCCTTCACACACTCAACATGCCTCCATACGGCAACACGTTTGCCAGAGGGACAGAGAACCCTTTGTGGGCTGAATGGTACCATTGATCAGGCTCAAATAGCACATCAGATTTGAGTAACACGCTGAAGACATGAATTATTTCCACGGTATTTTAAGAGATAAAGGTTCTGTGCTTCATGAAAAACAAAGCTCTCCCTTGGAAGGACTTCCTGGCTGCACAGTTAAAATTATCCCCCACTGCTCACCAGCCCAGCACCCGGCCACATCACCATGCCACCCCCAAATCACTAACTTTTGGAGTTATCTTGGGTGTTTTGCCAGGCCAGGAAAGCTTTTTCAAACCTTCCTGGTACTCCAGATGAAAGGCACTGAAAATCCAAGGCAAATGAAGTCAGAAGGACTGTCACATCCCAAGCTGTCCAGTGTGACATCCTGCAGTGGGACCAGGGCTGTGGCAGCACTGAGGCAAGAAGTTGCTGCCTTTGACTCACACTGCCAGGGCCACACTTCCATTTCCCTCTGGTTTGAGGAAGCTGATGGTCAGTCAGAGCCCTCACTCTCCTGCTCCACTTCTCCACCCTGCACCAGACCTGGACTTCCTCGGGCTCTGGAGTCCCAAGACGGGTGCAGAGCCTGCTCTGCCCTAGACACCCAGAGCAAAGGTCTCACCACTGCTCTCCATCCTTCCTGTTCGGCTTTTCTTAGCACTTGTTCATCACTTCCTATTGCAACAAAGCCCCAGCAGCCACTTTCATGACTCAGATCCTCATCTCACAGTAACAGAGAGGCTTCAGAAGCCCAGTTCATGTCACCAGAGTTGTGACACCAGCAGGAGATAAATTGGCCTAGGCAGTTAATGAAGTGTCCCTGACAACTGCCGAGGGTCCCACCTGAAGGGGCCCTCACTTCAGCACTGGACACGGAACAATGACCTCTCCATCCCACCAGGAAAGGAAGACATGGGGACAATTCCATCTGTCCTGCATGGAAACTCTGGATGATTTTCTCTGTTTGCCCAAACAGGATTATTCAGCAGGAACCACTCCAAAGCGAAGTGCTCTGTTTTGTGCCCAGCACAGTTTGGCCCTGCCCCAGCTCTGCATTAATCAGGTTATTTTAATGAGCTGCAGCAGCTCTCGGCTAAGAGACACCGGGGGAAAGTGAACAGAGGTGATGTGGAGTGGGGATGAAGGACAGCAATGGAAAACAAAATGATCCAAGAGCTACCGGTGCAGATGCAGCACTGTGAGCTTGCCCTGCCTGCAGTCAGGATGTGGAGGAACATAAAACCCATGAACGATACAAATGATCCCCGGAAAGGCTTCCCATTCCTGGAGAAGCTGAGGAGACAGATGTCTGCAGCTGCAGGAAGGCACAGCCCAGCGCAGGTCCTCACTCCCAGCAAGGAGCAGCTAGACTTAGAGAAATGCGGGCAAGCTGCATGCCAGAACCCTGCCAGCAGCGCTGGGAACTGCTACAAGATCCTCGGGACAGTCCTGGAAGAACACAGGCTTGAAGCCGGATATGACCACCCCAGCAGGCAGTTTCCAGGTTGACCATCACTGTCTCAGGAATCAGCACACAGATCAGCACCACCACCATCTGACACTCAGCATCAAGCAGAGCCCTTCATGCCACCTGCCCAGGGGCCTTCCTGGTGCTCTGCATGAATATGGCAACATCCTCTCACAGCCCCCAGAGCAGCACTGCCCACAGCTCCCAGTGGATCACAGCCCATACGCCCCCAGGATAGGGTAGCATCCCCCAGGTGTCACCCCCGCTCTCCTGCACTGGCACTGGACACGGAGCATTTCGTGCACTTAGCAGCAAAACAAAACAAAACGAGATTTCTCCACTTCCCCATCCAACTCCCATGTCTGGCACTTTTCCCTGTACTTATTTTTGTTCACATCCTGGTGTTGTTTTATGGCGGAACCCCCAGCCCATCCCAACCAGCAGAATTTGCCAGACAGGTGGCCAAACATCAGAGCAACAGGAGCTCAGGTAGGAGCAGTCAAGGTCTCCAAACAAAATCAAATGTAAATATCCACCACATCAAGACAGAGAAGGGATGCATCCAAACAGCAAACACGGGCAACAGCTTAAGTGCCGGGAAAACATCAGGGACATGGCAATGAAATGGAAAATTACTGCCCCAGCTGGCATTTACACGGGCAGCCAACTGCACGAGTGAACAATGTGAGGAAGCAGCAGTGAAAATCCCTGTGTCCCAAGCAGGGCCAGGGATTCAGGCACAGCATTGGCTCACAGAGAGATGGCACACCTGAGGAGCATGGCTGTCCTGATGCACAGAGCTGTCTGACCTGCAAACCCCAATCCCTGAACACTATTCCCAAAACATAGATTTTGAATACAGCATTTACCCTGCACCTGCACACTGCCCCACTGCTGCTGCTCCAGGCCTTATACCTGTGATAAAGTGCATCCAAAAGCAGGTGGAAATGCCATGTTTTTCTCAGAGGTCCCCATTTCTCCTAATTCCCTCACTGAGGAGGGCAGGCGAGTCCATATCAGTGTAATACTGCCCTGATAATTATAATTGCTCCTTGAAGCCTGTTCCTTGCTGCACCAGGAGAGGTTTGGGTTGGACATCAAAGAATTTCTTCAACGGCAAGTGTAGTCAGGCATTGGAAGGAGATGCCCAGGGACATGGTGGAATCACCAGCCCTGGAGGTGTTCAAGAAATGACTGGATTTTGCACTCAGTGCTCTGGTCTAATTGACAAGGTGGTGATCAGTCACAGGTTGGACTTGATGATCTTTGAGGTCATTTCCAACCTAAATCATTCTGTAATTCTGTGATTCCTCTCCTAACCCTGGCACAACCCACAGGAAGGCTGTAGATGACTTTACCCTCATTGCCACAATATTTCATTGACTGAAGCCTGGAATCACATTTCATTAGGACAGAATGCCCTGCCTGAGACAGCTAATCGATTTAGAGGACACTAATCCAGAAGAAATTTGCTCCTGACCGAGGCAATGCCCATTAGCAGAGCAGAAGGCCAGGCAGGGCTCTGGCTGGGAGGGGGGTCCTGACATCATGCCAGGCAGGAGCAGATGCCTCAGGCATCAGCCCCACATTTGGATTAGTTTGTTACTAAACCTCATTAGTTAATAGGTGGGCCACAGGGAGCCAGCTTGATTTCTCAAGGGGCAGATGCCAAAGCATCAGGATCCCCAGGGGAAATGAGTCCAAGGACTCCCATAGTCCAGGTGGGGAGGGCACCCACACCATCTCCCTACAGGCAGGACAGGAGGCTTTCCCAGCACATTCCAGCTGGCCCATAGCATGAGTTAGTGCCTCCCCTGTTCCCACTCTCTTGGGTTATCATCCCAGGGGCTGTGCCCACAGCCAGGGTGGGGAAGTGGGGTCAGCTCCCAGCCCCTCCAGAAGTGATTCTGCACAACCTGCTTCCTTCTCCTCCCAAGGAGGCTGCGGAAATCCTTTTGTCTCCAGTGCTTCACCACGTCAGCTCTAAGAACAGGAAAAATCCCACCATGCTCACAGGAACATCACCGGCAAGTGAGTCAATTTTTCCTGCTTCAGCAGGAAAAAAAAAAAAAAACATTAAAATCTCCCGCAGAACTTAGGGAGGCATGCAGGGTGAGAACACGGATGCACAGCCCAGGGCACATCACAGAATCATGGAACAGTTTAGGTTGGAAAAGCCCTCTAAGTCCTCAAATCCAATTGTTTCCCCAACACTGCCAACGACATCACTAACCACGTCCCCAAGTGCCACATCAACACACCTTTTAAATCCCCCCAGGCATGGTGACTCCTCCACTGCCCTGTGCAGCCTGTTACATTGCCTGATCACTCTATCTGGAACGGAATCACTGCCTTTAACCTAGGCTTTCTCCTGGAATTCATGGGAGAGACATCCAATGCTCTCCTCTGCAATGGCTGGATTTTTTGTAAAACATTGCTAAGCAACCAGTGCTCGACGAGGGCATTGGTCTGGACAGACGCTGTTTCAGCTAGAAAAAAAATAAAAAAACAGCAAAGGGATGCTGTACCAGGCAGTGCTATGGAAAAGGCACATGCCAGCTCATTTTACAGGTCATTCAGATGGTGCAGAGAATCCTTCACACTTCCCTCATTGTGGATCATGGAATAGCAGAACAGTTCGGAAGAAACCTTAAAGTTCACCTCATTCCACCGCCCTGCTGTGGGCTGGGACACCTTCCCCTAGACCTTCCATTTGCTCCAAGCTCTGCCTGAGGGTCCAAACCACAGGGAAGGCTGAGGAAGCAGGACCCAGGCCCTTTGCTGGCCCCTCATTCCTGCGCTGGCACAGGCAGCCCTGGCCCCCACATGGCACAGCTGCGCCCGCCACTCCACGTGCGAGAGCCAGATGGTCCGGAGGCTGGTGTACTTCCCACAAACTCCAGCTAGAAACAGTCTTGGCATCACTGTAGAGACATCCCCTTCCCCCTTCAGCACCACAGTCACCAAACTGTAGAGCATCCTGTGGCTATCATCCCTCCCCAGCACATATCCTGCACCCCACACACGCCATGGTCCCCTGGCTCCCATCAGCAGGTGGGAGCAGAGGCTGAGAAGTGCAGCTCCCAGTTTCTCCAAGCCACACTTGGGATCATCCTTGCTATTAAGAGCTTGGGTGATGCCCTAAAGATCTCGCCTTGTCAGGAGCCTGCAGGCACTGGGCCACCAGCTGCTTGCACAGAGCAAGTGGAAGCACCTTTGGCGCAGGGAGTATACCAGGAAAACAGGGAAAACGGCCTCGTCTCCGCTGGCCACGGTGACAGCCGCTCGCATGCCCGGGGGAGGAGGAGGATGATTCACGCTGAAGCGAACAAGCTGTGCGGGTTTTGGTACAAGCTCCCCCTCGCTTTGCCTCCCTTCCCACCCACCACGGTCACGCTACAGCTACTCATCACACCACAGCCAAACCTGGCTCCTTGAAAGTGATGGATAAAAAAAAGCCTGAAGTCAGTGATGGATCCCTGGCACAGCCCGTCCTGCTGTCCCACACCCTGTCCTCCTGCTGTCCCACTGCTGGATGGTGCAAAAGGAGTCCAGAATACCTCAAACCAGAACCACAGCATAGGCAGGGTACAGCAGCCAAGCCCCTCTACTGAGGTGGAGGGGTACCAACCCCTGAGCACACCTACCTTGTTCTGTGCAGGGATGCTGCCCTGGTCATGCCATTGCTTCTGGGCTTCAAGAAGTGACAAGCACACAACGATTTTAGGGTGTCTGTGTGGAGAGGGTACAATCAAAGGGACTGGTGGCCCCTCTCTGCCAGCCAGGGAGGGGGCTGGCAGCACCACAAGGGTACAACCTACTTGCCCAATCCCATCCCAGCTAAGGGCTCCTGCAGGTTGGGATCAGCCAGAAAAGCACCACGTGTGCCAACCTGCAGAAAGCACAAGGATACACAGCAGAGCTGGGCACTGCTGCTGCTTCCCACCCTCTCCGTAGCAACCATGGGAACAGCATTTCCTCACACAGATTCCCATCACTGAGCTGCTACCCTCAAGGGAAAGAAAAAAGGAAATCTAAAGAGCCCATTGCCTCCAGCCCATGTCCAGGGCACACAGGTGATGCTACAAACACTGCATACACCTCTCAGTCTGGCAGCATTGCAGGAACAAATGGAGACAGAAGATGCAGCTGTGACAGCACATCTGCAGCCCAGAAAAACAGTCTCTTGACCCAAATTAGGCAAATCAGTTCCATGCTGGAAGCATGAGCAGGACGCAGCAGGTACCTGGCTCCTGGTGGCGGAGGAATATTGGGACATTCAGCCTGCCCCTTTGCATGCCATTCCACCTCCTGCTCAGATTCACTCCCTGCACACTGGCATGTGACAGCCCTGGCACCACGGCAGTCCCAGCCCCTGCCTCTCAGAGCTGTTGTTTATCCCAGTCCATTCCCCTCCAACCTAAATGACTGGATTTAGCCCAGCATGGGACACATGCTTAGTGCAGGTGCCACAGCCAGGAAGCAGCACACATGGAGCCTGCGGCTTCTCTGGGCTCCATCACCACACCAGCACATTGGGACATGTGCCCAGAGGTGCTTCATAGCACACTCCCAATTAAGGAGATCTCCCAGCCCTGTTAATGAGACTTCTGTCAGCATAATCTAAAAGATCTAATCACGACACAGACTCTCCTGCGCAAACCCTTCTGCTCACCAGCTTCCCTCTCTGGCACTGCCAAGAGGCCGGATCTGGCTCCAGCCCAGCCCAGCAGCTCAAGGCATCCGCTTGGTGGCTACCATAGGACTTGAGAAGTCCACCTCACTTGGGAGCTTGACTCCCACCATCAGTTCCCAAACACACCAGCACTGAGGGTGGGGATCCCCCTTGGGGATGGGGCGAATGGATGCCATGAGAAACATCCCACATGGACCACAACCACAGCAGTGCACATGGGTGAGCCACTGCAGCATCCAGGCAGGGCAAGTTGCCCTCTAACTTGAAGGCAGAGCTGGGTAGGATAAGCATGCAGCCCTCTGGAGACAGCACTGCTGGAGAGGAAGAGGAGGAGCTTTCAACTTGTGCTGAAAATGAAAGAGTATTATCACCTGTGCTACCCCTCATTTGAATAAAATCCCAGGCAAGGTATTAAAGATGTGACTGTACAAGCCACACAGGTCATGCAAAGAAGGAAAAGTCCTCAGTGCTTTCAGCCTTGCTGGCACAGGTCTGACTGGGCTGTAATCATACCCCTCCATGGTGCCAAAGCATTCACTGCACCAAACATTTCCCACAGGAAGGAACCCTAAACCCTTTCCCTCAGGTCAGCCCTGCGGTTTGCTTGCCTGGCCAAGGTGGAGGGATAGCCCACAGAGGGGCCTGGCTGTGCTCCACCAGGCTGGGGGTCCAACCAGGGACCCCAAACCCTTCTGAGCACAAGGCAAGCTCCTTGGGCAACACTGGCTCCCACTGCCTGCGAAGGGAGTGGAGTCTCTTCCCGCATGAATGCTCTGGAAAATCCTTCTCTGCCACAAGGCAGCAATTCCCAAGCTCTGGGAAGATGCTGCAGGTGACTCATCATGGCCACTCCGCACCCAATGCTGCTCCATGAGCGGCTGGCACCAAGTGCTCAATGGCAGCAGCCAAACATCATTTCTCTTAGCACAACCGGAGCAGAACCGAGTGCCAGCAGTCACAGAAACCCAGAGGGGCATTACTTTAGCACAACACTCCTTTTCCTCCAAACATAAGCCTGAAAAGTCCAGCACTCTTCTGGCCAGGAACTCAGCTCTGAGTGCTCATCTTGGCACCTGCACAAACAGGGGCTGTTCGTGGGAAGGTCAGACTAAACCTCTGAACCTTGATCACTCCTCCCTTCTGTGCAAAGGTCGTATGAATGTTTAGGCTTTGGGGACCAGAGGGGCAAAAAGGACGAAAATAACCTAAGATGGGCTTTGGGTTCCTCCTCTCCAGCACCAGCAGGCGCCTGGGGCACAAGGATTCATCACCCCAGACGGAACTAGATTACAAAGCAGCCCAAGACAGGGCTTGTCATCCAATACATCTCAGGGCTTTGCCCCTGCAGAGGCACACAAGGGCATTTCGAGTGCAGGGCACCCTGTTGTCTATCTGCCCTCTGCCAAGATGAGTCAAGGCTCCCCCAGAGTGACTGAGTGTGCTGAGCCAGGGGCTGTGCAGAGTAAGAAGTGGCAAAGTGGGCAACCAAAGGTATTGGGCAGTCTGAAACATTTCCTTATCACCCGCCTAAGACCTGTTTGTGTCAAAAGGGAATTAAGTAAACACTGGGCAAAAGTTTCATTTTCGTTTCCAGGCTGTTGCAGAGTCAGTGCCAGCTTCATCCACTGCAGCCCCACATCCCGCCACCCCACAACCAAGGGCACAGACATTTCATAAAGGGTTGGTTTCACCAAGATGCTGCTGAGATGTGGAACAGAACAAGCAAGCATATCCCAGAGCCTGGCACACCAACAACACCACCAGGAACTGCCCCACCACCTTAATTCACATTTTAAGCTGCCCAGCAACAATGGAACCGGAAATATCCCTACAGCACAGGCCACTGCCACCACCATGACATGATGCAGGCACACAGGGGTCATCCCAGGGGGCAACTCATTAAAATCACACCCTACAGGCACAGACAGAAGGGCGATCGCACTTCTCCAAGAGCCATGTGCACCAGCTGGAAACCTCAGCCAGGAGCAGGGACCACCCCCAGCTGCTCACTGAAGCCAGTATAGGACACGCTGTTGGAAGGCAGAGCTTACAGGAAGACCTGTGAGACAGTACCACACTATCTGCCCCAGGAAGACAGGGGGGCCAGAGAATCCCCAGCCACTGCAGGATCCAGATCCACCCCAGCATCATCCCCTTTCACGCATCCCTCACCACCAGCCCAAGTCTCTGATGACCCAGACAAAAAACAGCCAAAGGAAAAGTGATCCAAAACACCAAAGCAGCCCAGCTCTGCCTTTTAGGGCATGGCCACCTCCACCCTTCTCGTGGGAACGCAGAGCATGGTACAGCCCCTCCAGGTCCAGCCCTTGTGTCCCTCGTGGGGAAGGGGGTTCACAGAACCCCAGCTGGCCCCATCCCAACCCTGCCCCACAAATTGCAGCCTCTGCCATGGGAGTGCAGCAGCAGCTGGGGCGTGGACGGGTTCGGTGGCTTCAAATTAGTGCCTGAGAGTTGGAAGAAGCAAAACAAACCAGCAGAAACGTGGCAGGGCACCGGGCTGCACCCAGAGCCTGAAGGGGATGACAGCCCCATTGCCATAGGGACACAGTGCCTGGCAGGACAGGGAGGAGGAGGGTGCCCAGCTCAGCCCCACAACGCGGCGCAAGGGAGGCAATGGAGGCAATGGCTGGCAGCCACCTGCACTCCCCACATCCTCCATCCTTACATGTGCTGCTTGGTTTCCAAAGCAAGCTGCAGGCATCTCTGCATCACTACCTGGACTTCATATTCCCCTCCATGGAAGCAAAGGAACAGGATGCGCCACTGGCTGTGATGCAGGTCCCTGCCTGTCCCTGTCACAAGCACAGGGACACACAAAGGGCCAAAATCCTTCAGCATCCCTGGTCTCAATGGTCACCACAGCTCCTTCACTAGAGAACAAGTTTCACAGCATCCAGGCTTCAAGTTCATTATTTATGTCACACTTGAAGTCTTTGCATCTGCAAAACTTTCTGAATAATTTATGGATGGTGGATCAGGGAAGAAGAGGGACACGTTTTACTGAAAACCAGGTCACTCCGAATACCAGCCAAGCAGCGAAGGGAGACAATGGAAACAGGCACAGAAACTCACTGGGGAGAAAAACTCCAACAGCATTTATGTATATACATAAACACACACGATCCAGGGATGCCCTCGGCATCCGAAGATATTTAGCAAGATCAGCCCTTCAGCAAATGAGGATAATTTTTTCAACCTTCTGAGTTTATTCTTTCGCTAAGGGAAGAAGATAGCATTTCAGTCCCATTTCCCTCCATACCTCACAAAGGGCAAAAGTAGCCCTTCACTGAACACTGGCAGATGCTTTGTTACATGCCCTTATCCAGTCTCACCATCCCTGCACGCCGGTGTCAGGGTGGGAGCTGCGAGGGGCTGAGCAGGGAACGCTCCTGCCCAACACTGCCCAGCGGTCTTCCTCACTCCTGCATCTTCCTCCCCACCACAGCCCGTCCAAGCCACCCCTCGCCGACACACAAGGGGTTACATTCCCCTCATGTCCATCTTAAAACAAAGAGGATGTGAAACATTCAGCAAAGGCGAGAGGAAGGAAAATAAGCGAGGACTTCACGGAACCGTAGTTTCAGGCCACCGTGCTGTGCCAAGGGCCCAGACACTGCCAAGCTGCTCATTCCTGGGGTAAAGCACCCTGAGCCAAGGGTCTGCTGCTCCCTGGGCCTGTCTAGCTCCACATCCACATGCCACAATGACAGCTGAGGTGCAGCATGGAGACAATAACAGTGAGATAAGGCCACCATGCCCAGCCATGAGAAGGTGAACAACTAGGAGATACTAGAGAAAAATAAAAGCTGGGTAAGAGAAGCAAGCACCTGGTTATGTCCAGGAATGGCCCCAGACACCACCTGTACCAGCTCACAGGGGTGACATTCCCAGCCCTGAACCCTGACGCATGCCCATTCCCAGACATGACAACAACACCAAGCAACAGGCAGCAGAGCAGTGCATCTCCATCCCTGCTGACGGACACCAGAATGGCCTGTAAGGGCTCATGAGACACGTCAGACATTGGACCTGTCACTTACTGAGGGTAACACATGTGGGGAGAGCCGGGACAGACCTTGACCAGTGCCAAGTCTCTGCTGGAGCAGTCAGAGGCATCACAGCTCAGAGAAGCCTCTTAGCCAGTGAAGTCACTCCTACAGCAGGAGAACGATGCACGGAATAGTCAAAGATCCAGTCAAGAGGGGGACACCTCTTCCCAGCCTCCCTGGCAGTGCCCTGCCCCATACACCCCCAAACTTGCCCCAAAACACCCTGCAGAACATGCCACATGTGCAGGTGGCACAATCACGGCAGCGCCAGTGCCTGGGCACTGATCCATACTCCATCAGAACCTGTGTTATTCCTGGCCCTGTAGCCTGGTTACCAGCAGAATATCCCCCCAGCCTTGTGCAGGAATTAGGGGCTAATCCAGGAATGCATTCAATAGACACTACAAAACAATCCAGCCATAAAAACATCCTTATCTCCGGAGGCCGGCGAGCGTTCTTCCTGCCCCGGTATGGCAACCTGGAGCACAGGGCCACACAGCACAGCCACAGGCAGTGAGACAGGAGCCCACTAATAGCCACGAGCCCACAGGAGCTCACAGTACACCCCAAAATACCTGCACACAGCATGGCTGGGGCGAGGGCACAGCCAGACTCCTCGGCCAGCACCTGTGAAACGTGCCTGGTGACTAAACCCAGAGCCGAGCACCCTCAGGACCCATCAGTTAACTCTTAAAAGGTATTTTCAGTGAAGAACAACACTGTAAGATTTATTCTGGGATAAAATGAACATTCCAGGCAGGGTCAGGCACTGGCTGCCTTCATGAAAAGCTCCACAGCAGAACACAGCTCAGAACTGCAGAAGCATAAATGCAGTAACAGCTGTCAGATTTAGGGTTTATTTTAACCCAAAATGCCAAGAACTGGTACAATAGGGGCCCCTGTAATACAGATGCTACCAGCTGCTACTCCAGTGCAGGGGAACTATACCCACTGGGCTTAGTGTGAGACCAGAAGGGAAAGGAGCTCTCTGGGGATGGACAGGGTGGTGGGCTTGGCTGGAGCATCACCTGCCTGCACATCCCGGGGTGACACCCCTGTACCACAGTCCTCATAACGACCCTGCTGCATCCCCAAGGTCAGGTTGGGGGGTTGTAGATGATGCCATGGGGGCTGCATGGCACAGCAGTGTGTATGATGTGTCCCTCTGTCACCTCATGGCACTGACTGCGGCAGGGTGAGCTCAGCGAGGTGACCATGTGCGCTGCTGGCCTGAAACCCCCTAGCTGGGGAAACACCCTGTGATTTGGGCCAAGTAAACTTAAAAAAAGGAAAATTTCCAAATAAGGCTGTGGGGGAAATAGCAGGAACAGAGACGCATTTCAGGGACCAGTCCACCCACCACAGCACCCCGAGGGCACAGTCCACCCAACCATGGCAGTGGGTGGCCATACAGAGATGTCTCCAACCCCAGCCATGGGGACAGCAGGAAGCCCAGCCTGGGCATGAGGGGGAACCAGGATACTGCCAGCCACAGGCAAGGCTCTCCCCAGTCCTGGAGCCACAGCCTGCATTGCTGCATCCCCCTTCCATCCACAACCCACCACAGTGGTTTGCAGCTTTGCCCCCACACACCATCCCTACTTCCCCACTGGGAATGGAGGGGATAGCAATGGATGAGTTAGCCTGGGCAGAGTCACAATGGGGGCACTGGGCACCCCCCATCCTGAACAGTGAGGGGACAGAGGACAACTTGGGGGGCACATCACCAACCCATCACACAGGCAAATCACCCCCAAAGGATGTAATGCCTGACAGCTACAGACCGGGACCTGTCAGACCAGAACCACACATGTCCCATGCCCATCCTGGGGGACCAGGACCAGTACCACACATGTCCCAATAGACCATGCTCATGCACATCCCGAAGGATCCATCCTGTTGGACCACACATATGCAGATGGACTAGGACCAGGACCACACATGTCCCCAGGAAACACGGCCAGGCACATTCTGATGGATCCCGCACGTCCTGCTGGACCAGGACCAGGCACATCCCCATGGCTCAGCCAAACCACAGGGGGGACACGGTTAGGTGCAGGTGGTCCCCGATGGAGCAGGAGCCCCCGGACCCTGCCGGGCAGCGCAGGCACAGCAAACGGGCCGGGGGAGCAGCACGGGGGCTGCCGGGGGTCCCGCAGGGCCTCCCCCGCACCCGCACTTACTTTTGAGGGCGGCGACGAGGGACTTCCCGTCTTTGATGAGCTCCTTGATGAACTTGTTGGTCTTGTCCAGCTCGGCCTCGTGGGAGCGCAGCCGCTCCCGGAACTGCGGGCTGTCCAGGCAGCACTCGCTGAACTCCAGCGCCGGCAGCCCCATGCTGCCCGGCAGGGCGGGGGAAAACCGGCAGAAAACGGGGGAGAAAGGGAAAAATCAAATGTTTCCTAAGGCGCAGCCGGCTGTGTGGGGAGCCGGCGGGAGCAGAGTGCCGGGCCAGGCCGAGCCGAGCCGGGCGAAGCAGGGCCGGGCCGGGCGGAGCGGCAGGAGCGGAGCCGCGGCGGGGGCGGAGCTGCCGCCGCTCTGGGGCCACCGCCCGGGCCGGGCCAGCCCGCGCCGCCGCCAAGCCACGCCCCCCCGCGCGCCGCCAGCCAATGGGCGGGCCCTGGCACGGCCTCTCCCCGCCCGACCAGCCAATCAGCCGCGGGGGCGGGGCGGGGAGGTGCGGCTCGGGAACGCCCCCGCGGCGCCCGCACCTGGGCCGGACCCGCCCGCGGGCACCGCCAGCACCGCAGCGGCCGCTCCGGGGCCCGGCCCCGCTCCCCGCCCCGGCCCGGCTGTGGGGAAAGCCGCGCCCCAGCCTGCGGGAGCGCCGCTCCGGCCCGCCCCGTGCCTGCCCCGGTGGCAGCTTCGCACGTTTCTCCTCCCATCGCACATCTGTGGTGGAGATTATTGCCCGGGTTTAGTGGTGTGAGCTGAGAAAATAAACCCTTAATCTCCTGGAAGGGCTGGTCGTGGAGGGGCAGCGGGTGCAGCTGGCACCACGAAGAGGCTGCAGGGCCCAACCTGTCTCATCACATCCCCAAAGGAGCATCGTCCTGCGGACGATGGCTGTCACCACTTGTCTCCATGGCTGTCGCCACACACTGACCCGACCGCTTCTCCCTGCAGCCGGTTTCCTTTAGGAACACGCCAGGAATTCGGCCCGGGTGCAGCAGCTGCATCGGCACCTCCTTCCCTCGGGCTGGAACCTCCAGCAGCAAACCGCAGAACGACTGCTCCCCTCCTCGTCGGTCCCTCTGGCTGGTATAGGTGGATGGTGGCAGCTAATCAGCAGGAAAACGAGAGAGACCATCAGTGCTCAGCCCCACGGAGATGAGAAAATCCATTCCTAACGTAAACAACCGCACCAAGTCAAGAACGAGCCACCCCCTGTGCAGACACGCACGTCGGAGCCAGCGCTGACCTCTCACCCCAGCCTGTGACAAACAGACACATTTGTGGATAATCCCCAGATGACTGGAATTCCCCCTTTCTGCAGCTCAGCCATCCAGTCTGGCGAGGAGTGCGAGGGCATGGGCGAACACGAGCCCCTGCACGGCACATGGAGCACAGCATTCCTTGTCAACTCAGCCATGAAACGCGACGCGGGGCCTGTGCCAGCTTCGTGCTTTTCTGCAAACTGGGGAGTGGGGATGGTCTTGCACAAAGCTTGGGCTAGCAGGACGGGCTCCAGCCCACGCCTGATGTTAAAAAGTTAATCCACCTGTGTTTTCCAGCGGGTGGATCCAGGCACAGGAACATGACACCAGCTCAACCTTTTGTCTCTGCTGTTTTTATCCTCTAAAGCACGATTCTCTCAATCTTCACACCACAGCCTAATTCAGGCTGAGTCACCGCCTTCAAATATGGTTTGCAAGCCACATTTTTTTGGATGAGGCCTCCTAATTATAAAAAAAGGATGTAATACTAATTACATGCTTATCTTGTAGGCAGGATATAAAGTTTAATGAGCTGTCATTTACGCTATATGCATGCAGCCCCATAAAAGCACAAGATATTATTTGGATTACATTCCTTTATTCTACACTGTACAAAGCCACAGGAGCATTATTTTGGTTTTATCCTTCTACATCACCATTGTTCTCATTCACATTAAAAAGTGTTCCAGCACTTACTGCTGATAGAGAACTTGTAACTAGATTTATAGGACACTGCCTTAGAGGATCAGAATATTTGGGACTTGAAATTGAAATTTTTTCAGTACTTTTCCAGAACCACAGAAAGTGAGAGTGTGCTCAGGATGTCCTTTTCTGATGAAGACAGAATTGAGGCCTTACAAAGCTCTGTCAGACATGAAGCACCACAGGACTGAAATTGAGGCCTTGGGCAGGCACTGAGGACTCTTCTCCCGCTTTTTCTGCCTTCATTCACCAGGAGACACTCCCTGGGTTTGAGCTTCAAGTGTGGGAGCAGAGCAGGGCAGCAGGCACTGGTGAGAAATAGCCATGGACATCTTCCAGCCCTATTTTCATAGGACTCCATAAAAGTATATCATAGAATACCCTGAGCTGGAAGGGTCCAGCAGGGATCATTGAGTGTAACTTGTGGCTCTGCACAGAACACCCCAAGAATCCACCACGTGCCTGAGGGTATATATCACTGAAGGAAAAATAAACAATCAAAATCCCTAAATTCCACATCCCCCTGCCTGTAGCTAATGGCAGTTTGCATCCCTCTTCAATCCCTGCCATACTTGCTTGCTTTATTTTTTTAAGCAACTGGGTTGTCTCATGCCAAGTGAGCCAGGTCAGCTAAACACTGTTAAGGGCTCCAGTAGCTTTGCCATTATGCCAACAAACCCTGTCCACTGATCCCTGGGGCACAGTGCTGGGCCCGCCAGTTTAGCAAGCACTCCTCCAAGCCTCTCCAAGCCTGTGCTCACACATCCTTCCCGCAGATGAAAGCTGTGGCCACCACAATTCCACACTCCCACCCCCGAGCCTGTCCTTGACCACACATTAGCACATTCTCCCTTGCTCAGTCACCAACCCGCATCCCACAGCTCACTCAGGGAACAGAGCCAGCAAAAAACGAGTCCAGCATTAAAAAAAAAATATATATATAAAGAACAACTTTTACCTAGATTGGCTGATTCTGGGGTCAAGTAAACACCTAAGCAGTGGTGGGGGCTGCCACAGCCAAGCAGGAGAAAGAGGGAGACTGACAGAGGGCAGGATTAGATGCAGCACCAGGGAGAAATTCTTCCCTGTGAGAGGGGTAAGGCACTGGCACAGGCTGCCCAGATTAACTGTAGCTATCCCATCCCTGGAAGTGTTCAAGGCCAGGTTGGATGGGGCTTGGAGCAACCTGGTCTAGTGGAAGGTGTCCCTGCCCATGGCAGAGTGTTGAAACTGGAGGATATTTAAGGTCCCTTCCAACTGAAACCCTTCTATGATTCCTTGGCTGCAACAGCATCAGATCAGCCCCAACTGTTCTATCCAGCCCTCCCTTGCCACCAGTATTATCTCTGGGTGGGTCATACAGCTGGATTAAACAGGTTTGTTTGAAAACCAGCAACTTTTTTAAGTGAGTTTTCCATTGGATCATCTTCCTCAACTAAACGTGGCATCTCCCCCCATCCCCATTCCTGCCTCATCCTTGCACTGGCTGCAGTGGTTAACTCTAAAGCAGCGATTGCTAACACAGCAGGAGGAGCCCCTTCTCCTTCAGGAAAGCTTTCTGCTGGTGAAGTGACATTAGTCAAGTAAAGCCAGGGTGACAGCAGGAGTGGGAGATGGGGAACCAGCCCCACCCCACACAGCAGCTCGGAGCCCCCACGTCAGCTCACAGCATCTCACAGCTCCATCTCAGAGTGACAGAGCCCTGCAGGGCAGCCAGCGCTGAGCACCAGGATCCACACACAGGGACTGGAAGCCCTGCTCTAGGACCTTAAACCTGGTCATCCTGTGACTGTCTTGCCTGGGGAATGTTGGAGATTCCCTCCAACAGCTGACCCTGGTCCCAGCAACATTTCCACTCCTGTGAAAATCAGAACCAGGGTGGGGGTATTACAGGGGGAAGGAGGATGGAAAACCACACGCTAACCAGGTCTCACAACACCAGTGGCTCAGGCACTAATGCATTTCATTAAACCCCAGGAGACAACAACAGGCATCCTGACTGTCAGAATCTGGGAGTTAAACGAGAGATTTCTTGGAATTGCCCTCAGGCTGCAATGTTCAAGGTCTATTTATTATGTGACTGTATATCACACTCACATCTTCCTTGCTCCCAGGATTGTTTATCAAGCTAGGCACAGATGAGCCATTGTATATGGCAAAAGTAAAACAACCCTGTCCCAGATAACACGTTAGACCATCATAATGAATCTCCATGAATTCCCTGTTGTAAACCAAAGGGCATGTATTGACCTGTTGTACTGACAACCTTCCAAGAGATCTGATCCTTGACCATGGACCTTTTGTTGGCTGTGAATACTATTCCAGGGTTGCATTCAGTACAACACCAAGGGCTTCCCCTTCTCCCATGTCATCCTGGAAATGTGCTCTGGGTGTTCTTATTTGTTACTTTTCCATGTGACTGCAGCAAACAGCCTTAGTGACACCTTCAGTGTAAGAGTGCTCCCTCCACTGAGCATTTATGAGCTTTACATATAACAATTTCACATATATATATATTTTACAGTGGAACAGTACTTTTCTTTCCCGCGTTGCACCTCTAGCAGTCACACATGAATTTCCACCTACTCAATTCTTTTTTTTTCCCTTCTCCAGCTGACTTTTCTCCTTGCAGTCCCTCCTCCTGGCCTTCAGGCAGATTTGCAGGGGTAGGCAAGACAAGACGTAAGATGGGAACAGCAGTGACACAGCTGAGCCTCTGCAGGGGGACAGATCTCCCTGAAGGGAAAAGCAAACCAGGGTGGGGTCCCTGCTCCATCTATAAACCTTCTCAGTTCCCAGCTCACATTTGTTAACTCCCAGTAATTTTTTGCAATACTCATCATTAGCCACTTGTGTTACAAAGTCTTCCCAGACACCACAGGTTTGTTACCTGGTTTTGGAAGCTGGTTTTCCCTTTGAATGGAAATATTGATGTGATATGCTATTAGTCAGCCCGCAGTGTCCTACTTGCCGCGACGATCTCTGCATCTATCTCCTTCCAGGTCCCTAAATCAGTGTTCATGCCTTGGGCAATGAGTTCCTCTTCCCTGCAAAGAGCATGGTGCTGTAACCATAGCTGCTACAAGTCTGTCATCTATTTTAGCTAATTGGCTTTGCCTCCTGCTCGTGCTCTGCAGCACTTGCACCCGTCCGGACGTGCCCAGGACATGCCAGCTCCTTACGGCACTGCCTTTGCCAAGCCACTCGCCTGGCACGTGCCTCTTGGAGGCATCCTGGAACACTGAGGAGAGAAAAGGAATTCCAGGGACAGAGCCCACAGGCAGTGCATCTGAGGGGAGCTGTCTGCAGAAGATGCACAGTTCTCTTTCATCTTCCTGGCAGGTGTCAAAGTAGATAGACCAAGAGCCAGCAATACAGGGACACTCCTTAGGCTTGAGAGTTTTCTGGTGCTTGTGCTTTTAGCCAGTTTAGGCATTTTTTTCCCTTTGATTCCTTGTTAAAAGTAAAACCCCTTCTCAGTACTCTTCAGCCAGGACACTGAGCAGACATGCGTGTCCCTGACCATTCAGCTGCCCCCTCAGCTTTGATAACCAGAACGGTCCTTTCACATAGTAGTGGTGGCACTTTGCCCAACTCTGTTGATTTTTGGCACAATTTCCCAGACTGCTTCTTGCCTCTCCCTTCCCCAGTTTCAGGGGCAGCTTAATTAAATTTTTACTACTTCATTTAAGTTTAAACTCTTCTCCAGCACTGCAAACATCCTTCCTCCTGTCCAAGTTTGTGATACCATCCCAGCCTCCTGACAGGATGCCAAACTAGCATCCTTCCCAAAGTACAGGGATACTCATGAACCCCCGTAACTTTTCCTAGCCTGATGTTAAGCTTTAACTTTTTTCCCAGGATGATCCTCATGGGTCTGGAGCTAGGCTTCCACACTCAATGTCTCCTTTGTCTTTCCATAATTTGGTGATGATCAAAGGTACCATGGGAGCCTTATGCTGAAGCACCACGAAAAGAAGCTTTTAGAATCACCATGCTTGGGTCTGTGGTCACCCTGCCCTGCCCAGAAATGGGACATAAAATAACTTATAAACCAGAAACATTATTTTAAAGAGTAATGCCTTAATGGGAAGATTGCAGAGGCTCATTTCCCCAAGAGTACAAATCCCTATTTGACTCAAACCACAATGACCCCTTCTCTGTCTCCCTTTGGAGCAGCCTTCCCACTGTAAATGTTAACGGCGCTGTGCACACATGTGGGACAGAACAAAGCTCGGCATTATCACCCACCATTGCAGCATGAGTCAGTCTGTGTTACAGAGCACGAAGGCAGTGACTGCAAGGTCAGAACTTCTGGAGATGTGATGGTTGTTCAAGCACAAAGATGAGAGTAGGACATGGCTGGTTCACGGAGCTGGGATGTCTAGAGGCATTTAGTACATTTAATATGATGCAGGAAGAACACGCAAAGGAATTTCATAGAACAGTGTGGGTTGAAAAGGACCTTCAAGTCATCCAGTTCCAACCCCATGGCATGGGCAGGAACACCTTCCACTAGACCAGGTTGCTCCAAGCCCCATCCAACCTGGCCTTGAACTCCTCCAGGGATGGGACAGCCACAACTCCAGCATTTACATATGTGTATCTTTATATTTAGCTACCTTTAGGCAAAGACAGCGTTAGTGCTGCTGAAGATCACCATTCCTTTGCTCATGGTCAAGGATACATCTCAACCTGAGAGAAGGGTGGGCTTCCAGCATCACCGATCCCTTCATCCATAGTCTTTTACTATAAGCTTCACTAGCTCCTTTCCCATCCAGGCCTCACCTGCCAGGGATTTTGCAGAGCAGAGTGGTGGATATTTAGCAAGTGGAGGGAAGAAGGGAACCCACTCCCTGCAGCTGCCAGAGAAGTGGCAAAGAAAGCATTACTAGGGGCCCTCAGGGAAGGCCTTATCAACAGAAAGTTATAAGTGATGCATAAGTAAGAAGAGTTTCAAGCTTGGGATTTTTTGGGGCATCCCTTAAGAGGGCAGTGGGACACATAATGCACAATAAGGTAAACCCAGGATGCATCACTGTGATGAAAATATTTTTGGAAGAAAGAGCTGGTCATAGATGTTCTCTGAATTCCCCAAGAAAAAGATAAAAAGCCTATCAGGTGCATTTGGGGCATCAAGCAGCTGCCCAAGGTACAGCTAAACTCACAAAGGCAAAGTCAGAAAGGAGCTCTCAATTAAATGGAAAAGTGAAATTAGTCATTAGTCATGCCCCTGGGAGTCATTGCAGCACAGGAAACTGAAACGGAAAAGTGAAGAAACCAAGGGCTATGAAATCTTCAATGATGTCCATGGAAGAATTATTTAAAGAACAGAGTTAATTATAAAAATGACAAAGTTTCATTGTCAGGACAGGCCAAACAGTCTGCCTATTCTTACTTTTATTTTTTGGGGAAATACAGAATCTCCTCAAAGTCTTAGCCAAGCAGCTGCCATTCATTTGCTCTCCAAACACCAACTATCAGCTTTATCCTTGTTCTACATGGGAGCTTTGGTCACATAATGCTCCATGGAAAAAGACTTCCACGGGTGTTACAAAGAGACTAGTGGCAAGGAGAGAGAGCAACAGGCAGGGGAGCAGGACCCCAGGGAGCTGGAGATTTAGAAGTAGGTTATTCTCTCCCAGAAAGGCTCAGATGTGTTCCTTGGAGACAGAACAACAGCAAGCAGTACACAGAGACATAACCTGCAAAAAGCCCACACCCTAGGTAAGAAAGGTTTTGACCCACCACTTGCATTAAACACTCACATGCCCCAGTCCACCACCTGCTTTTGGAGGAGCTGGAGGCAAGTCCCAGTGCATCCAGGGAGGATCCTAGTGGGTACTGGTGCTTCTGGGTTGGGTACCCAGCACAGTCCCCAACCAGGAGCACTGCAAAGCTCCTCGAAAAGTTACAGCCCCACGAGCAGTGGGACTTAAATCCTGCTCCACCTGTATCACATCAACACTGACTCCCTGCAGCTGATCCCTCTCCTAGCAACACCTGGGGAAGATGAGCCCTTCCTGGGGAGCATCTGGAGGCCCAGAGTCATAGAATCACAAAAGGGACCTTAATGGCTGTCCCATTCCACACTTCTGCCATGGGCAAGGATCTTCCACTAGACCAGGTTACTCCAAGCCCTGTCCAACCTGGCATAGAACACTGCCAGGGATGGGGCAGCCACAGTTTCTCTGGCCAACCTGTGCCAGTGTCTCACCACCTTCATAGTAAAAAATCTTTTCTTTATGTCCCATCTAACCCAAGCCCTTCCCTTGGCCAGTGCCAGCCCAAGGCCAGATGAGCCTTCACGTGTCCTGTGGCTCAGTTCTCTCCCACTCTGGAGCTGGCATGCTGCCTGCCCGGCATGGTTCCAGTTTGGCACAGCTTGCTGAAGGGATCCAGCTGGGACCAAGCCTGCTCAGCAAGCTCATTCCCCAGTCCCCATGGGCGCTGTGGCCTCTCCTTCTTCATGTGTCAAAGTCCAGTGGCAGGCTAGAATCAGACTGAAGACACTCAGTAGATAACTCATTCCTAAGGATTCCTGTGCCTAAGGGGACAGGATCCATGCCAGCAGGATGGGGGCTGCTTCTCGCTGGCACCTCTGGAGGGGTGTGAAGCCATACAACACCTCCAATCACTTAAGTGGTGTTATATTATCACAAGACAATTCCAAGGAGAGGAATGTTTTCCCAAAATTTGTATAACCACTGGAAAAAAGTCACAAACCACTGTGAAATTGAGCTGAAGCTGTGTTTCCAGGAATTAGAACCAGAAGTTCCCAAACCAAACTCTAGTTTCCTTTTTGGAGGGGCTCCACAGATGTCTGCTCTGCATTAGCCCTGGTACGACCCATATGAGGGATGTAAGCACTGCCTCTCCCTGTGTAAATAGTAATTTCCTCCTGGTGCTGCACAGTGGTCCCAGATCTCAGTGTTCCCTCTTTTTCTGTCTCTGCTTCTGGAATGTGGATGGAGATTTTCCTCTCCTCGGCACTCAGTGACCACCCCTACATGTATGCCACTTCTCAGCAACTCCCTACCAATTGGCTTCAGCTTTAATTGTTTGAATTTTAATAATTAGCAAGGTCACTGCCTTTCCTGCATAAAAATATCTTCAAACAGCTTCTCCAGATTCCTGTGGAATTCCCCACTAACTATCCCAACCATGCCCTGCCTGCAAGCCCAGACAAAGGGTTTAGTCCTGGAGCTGGAGTTTGGAGGAGCCAGTCACCGTGGTCCCCTTGCCTGACCCTGCTGAGGCTGCAACCCCGTGGTGTCACTGTACCTCCCCCCACATCACCTCTGCCTCTCCTTAGCTCTGCGTGTCATTCGTCCCCTCCTCTGAGCTCTTAGGGGTTGTCATTTCCTTTTCCATCTCTCAGCAGAAAATGGGGAATGGTGGCTGAGCAGAAGCGTGACTGTGAGGGTCCTCAAGGAGCTGGGTGTGATGGGAGCCTCAAGATCCCAGGGGTGCTGAGCCAGCTGGCCAAAAGGAGCTGGATGGGGCAGGAACAGACAGGCTGAAGGCAGGCTGGCTTACAGGAAAAGGGAAGAAGAACCAGAAATCAGATTGGCAGTTTTTAAGTTAATGAATGTAAGAAGGAAGATAAGGAGCTGTTGGGAGCTGTGCCAGCCTGTCCGTGTGTCTAGAAGCCCAACCCACAGACAGAGAGCAGCTGAGGCTTTGAGTTCAAGGAAGTTTTGTCCTGCTCCAGGGAGGCAGCTTCTCCCAAACCCAGAGGACCCTGGGAAAGCTCAGCTTTCCTGCTCCATATCCTGCCGAGCCTGCCCACATCCAGGGGCTTGTGATGGGTGGAGTGCAGGAACTGGACTGTGGCACTGGGGGATGCAAACTGCCTTCCAGGTCTGTGTTTGCCTGCAAACCAAGGTGGGCTGTTGAGTACAGCATCCCTCAAGCAGTGGTGTGGGGTGGGGCACAGGCCCAGTAAACATCAGAAAGTGTTAAACTGGTTGTGGGGGGTGTGAAGTTCAGTGCAAAGCTGGTACCTGCAGCTCAGCAGTGTGACATTCCTCCATAGCCCAGCACTCTCCAAGGAGATGGATGAGGATGGACAGTGCCACTCCAGTGATGCCAGCAGCAGCCAGATCCCGGTGCCCTCCTTAACCCACTTTTACCGTGTCAGCACCAAAACACGTCCCCCGCCAGAAATCCTGCCTGTCCCCACAGATCAGTGCCGCAGCTTCACTGCGCTGGTGGGGCCAAGGGGACTGAGACAGCACGTGAGGTGGCAGCTGTGGGAGCAGGAGGAGAAAATTATCCTCATCATTTCAATTATTTTCCAGGCACATATTTAATCTGCTCAAGGTTATGATGTGAAGTGTCCTCCCACCGCTGGATATGTCTGGGCACGTGCAGCCCCCAGAGCAGGGCGCAGTAACCAGATCAGCTCCTCGCACTCACCTTGCTGAGCAAATCCCGGCGCGGGCACTGCACCGTGTTTGCTTTCACAGCAGTGCTGGCAGAGGACATGCCCTTGAAACATGCAGATAAGATACTGATGATGGGGAGCAATTTCATTTGCTATTATAAACATCCTGTGGCTGGAGAGCTCCTGATCTGATACCTGCTGCAAGGGCACGCCAGGCCCTGGGACATCCCGTGGGCACTGCACCTGCTGTGGGCACTGTGGCTGCTCCAGGCAGCCCCCCTGGGCATCATTGGCTGCTCCAGCCACCACAGCAGCTGGGGGTGTTTCCATGACCACTGCTGCCCACCCTGCCCATGCCCAGCCATATGTCAGCTTCCC